>NC_138989.1:19057295-20257295 GCF_964341445.2 Mesoplodon mirus | reverse complement strand
ACTTCACGTTGAAAATGTGTAATCCCATTAATTCTCTCAATCATCCTGTGAGATAGGTTCTACCATTATCCCCATTTCACAGATGAGGAAACTGAGGCTCAGAGAGGCAAAACAAAGCCTGTTCAAGATCACACAGCTAGTAAACAGCAGAGTTAAGATGTAAACTCATGGTTGCCCAATTTCAAAGCCATTCCATCCTACAGAAAAGAGAATGATTCAATTCAATTGGTTTTGTCTACATACCTCCAATCACCAAGTTTGACTAACTGTTTTTCTTTAAACCGACCACTTCTTGTTTAGGCATTTCTTAGATGTCTTCACAACTTGCATCTTCTTTCAAAACACTTCTTAAAAAGGAATGCGAACAGTATGGTCTGCCCCACCTAGGATCCAGAAAACAAAGACAAACGCCTTGATTATGTTCCCTGTAAAAAGATACATCCTCACCTCACTGTCCTTAACAAAAGACAGAAGCTAATTAAAATTTTCACTAGCATTTACAGGCTCAGTTTTTTGTTTTTTTTTTTTGCGGTACGCGGGCCTCTCAATGTTGTGGCCTCTCCCATTGTGGAGCACAGGCTCCGGATGCTCAGGCTCAGCAGCCATGACTCATGGGCCTAGCTACTCCGCGGCATGTGGGATCTTCCCGGACCGGGGCACGAACCCGTGTCCCCTGCATCGGCAGGCGGACTCTCAACCACTGCGCCACCAGGGAAGCCCCAGGCTCAGTTTTAATTGTACCAGATCTATCTGAATTTACTGTAGCCCTCTGATTAAGAGGGAAAGAAAATCAATAAGCATACCAAAAAATTTGAATGTGTTATATGACTAATTCCAATTTTATGTTATAATCGTGTTTTAATGTGGCTAATTACCATAATTAAGCTGCCTGTGACAGCACTGGTTGGGACAGAAGCTGTTACTATTCTAAGATAACTTGTCGAAGGCTTTTCCCAGATTTTGGGTGCAATTTGCCATTTGGCTGGTTTGGGGTGCTATGGGGGTGGGAACAGAGAGAGAGAGAGAGAGAGAGAGAGAGAGAGAGTGTGTGTGTGTGTGTGTGTGGAACAGAGTGTGTGTGTGTGTGTGTGTGTGTGGAACAGAGTGTGTGTGTGTGTGTGTGTGTGTGTGTGAGAGAGAGAGAGAGAGAGAGAGAGAGAGAGAGAGAGAAAGAGAGAGAGAGAGAGAGAGAGAGAGAGAGAGAAGGAGAGAGGGAGGGAGGGAGGGAGGGAGAGAGTGAGTTCTTGGAGCCCTAGTTCTGCCCAGGAAAGCCTTGGCTCTAATGTTAAAGCTGAGCCAGGTATCACGTCCACATCATTTATCAAATATTTATTCACTGAGCACTTACTATGTGCCAGGTCTTTTGATGCACTCTGGGAACATGGATGAAATTTTCTTGTCCACTGGGGTGAGTTAGCCATTTAACAATGAATTACATAAGGGGGAAATACCAGGTGATAGGACAGTGGTTATCATTATCTACACACGCAACGTGATGGAGAGGTCTGAAAGGCTTCCCGGAGGAAGCAAGTTCTTAGCTAAGACATTAAGAGTCTCAGGAGTTAAGCAGATAGGAGATCATTCGTAGGACATCATTCCTGGCTAAGAAAGCAGCATTTGTAGAGACCTCGAGTTGAAAGGAGGCTATCTATTTTTTTTTCTTTCCTCTCTCCTTTCTTTCCCTTCCATCCATATGGAAAGTACCACTGACTATGTACCAGGATGTAGACTTCTAGCTCTTGACTCCTTTAGATGGTGCAGCTCTTGCAGGAGCAGGTGAGGACCACATTGACTAGCCAGGATTAACTCCGTCCTGCCTGAGAAAGAACAAAGAGGAGTTTGGAGATTAACTGCCAGGATATTCAACCACAGGGATCTGTAGTTCCCAACCTTTAATAGTCCATGGGATCCAGCTGCGAGACTTGTTGACCATACAGGCTCCTGGGCCCCACCCCAGGTTGTGGTTCAATGGGCCGAGGGTGGGGCCTTGGGATCTGCATTTTAACTGGTATGATGATGATTCTGAAGCAGGTGGTCCACAGGGCTCCCTGAGAGAAACACCACTTGGGCCTAATAACCATCCTTTACAGATGGGACAACTGAGGCTCAGGGAGAGATTTAATTTGCAGTAACGTGTATGATCAGAACCCAGCCCTCCACCTTGCGGGCCAGAGCTGCCCTCTGCTAGAAGAGGGAAGACATCATAAGCTCCCAGGTACTTGTGCATTTGAGGCACACCTTCTGTTATTGACAGGAACTAATGGTGGTAATGAACTAAGGCGACCTGAGTTCACCCAATAATTGCAAACGAGGCAAAAAGAGTAAATATAATCCTCATTAATGTAAAGCAGCCTTCACTACAGAGATCTTATATGAATTTTAAGCACAGGCAGACTAACCACATCCTTTATTTATTCATTTAGCTTTCAGGAAAAAAAATATTTCAGAATGCTTATAAAATACACCCAGTATGAGAAACCAAAGCTATATCAAGTTCCCCAAATTCAATGTACGTAACTATATACTTGCATTAAGATGAATGTGGACACAGGCACATACCTATCTAGCCACCTTAGATGGTCACCTGGACAGAGAAGCAAGGGGTGAGGAAGAGAAGGTGTGAGAAAAAAATGTAGCAGGATGAAATAATACAGATGGTATAATGTTAACTGGATGCAGGATACAAAATTCTATACGTACATTACCGCATAGGTATAAAAATAAAAAATGCAACTATACAAGTCCAGAAAAGAACAAAATAATAAGAAAAAAGAATTTCCAGGTAATTAAATTTGGGGCGGTTTTTTTTAAGCATCACTCCCCATCCCCCTCCCCCCAAAAAAGTAAAGAAATTGGGGAGAAAAGAATATAAGAATGTAATAGCAAGAGAGAGTGAAAAAGAGTTTCTCTTCTGGTAGGCATCCCATAGGCAGGGATTCTACAACTTGCTTGGAAATGAGAATTATCTGGAGGGTTTGTTATAATGCAGATTCCCAGGCTCATCCCTCAGAGATGTTGATTTTAAGGAGTTTCTCATGTAGTTCTGATGTACATTGTGATTAGGACACAATTTGGTCCCAGACAGTAGTAAAGCCTGCCCTTAGCCCCTCTTCCACCCAGCACGATTTGATCAGGCCTGAAATCCCAGGTAGAATCTATTTCCTATAACAAGTCTATGTTGAAATGTAATCTCCATCTCGGGGGATCAGCTATTAAAATTGATCTTTATAAGACAGTGTGATAAGGTGAATCAGACCTTTAGAACTTTTCCTGATACTGGGTTCATGTGCTAAGAAAAGCAAATATTTATCGACTGCTTATGTGCCCAACGCTAAGAGCTTTCAACGTTCCAGGAGGTACTACTCTGATTATCACCATTTTCCAAAAGAGAAAACTGAAGCACAGAGAGGTTAAGTAATCCACGCAAGGTCACACAGCTAGTAAGTGGAAGAGCCAGGTTGTGAACCCACATTATCATATAATATATTAATATGTTACCTCTCCCCAATAGAGACAAAAGGAAGAGATGACATTATGACTCTGGGAATCCAGAATGAGGGAAAAGACACAGCAAGAGAAGGTAAAGTAGGAATCCAACCAAGTCTGATAACCGTATTTCCCAAGCCAAAATTCCTGTGTGTGGTTAGACAAAGAAAACTTCTTTTTTCCATTTAACAAAGGTCTGAAGATGTGACCATGCTTACTTATCTTCTTAAGGAATAGGATATATTGAGATGAACAAAACTATGTGACTATATGGAAATGGGACTGGATCTCTCAATCAGGATAAAGATAAGGGCTCTGGGTATGGAGGGTACAAAGGCCTGGGGTGGGTCTGTAAAGAAATTAGGATATACCCTCGGAGTGTTTTATTTTAAGCTCTCTGATATCCGGCAGACTTTCCCCGTAATCTGATGCTGTAAAGGAAAGTGCTGAAATATACTAGATGAATCAGAAGTATCAAGATACCAGTGGTGTTGCATTGTATGGATAGATCACAATTTGTCTTCGTCAACTCACGTGTATGATGGGCCTTCAGGTTGTTTACTTTTTAGCTATTACAAATAAAGATGCTACCAGAATTTGTTTACAAGTCTTGGTGAGGCATGCGTTTTCATTTCTCTTAGGTAAACCCCTAGGAGTGGAATGGCTGTATCATACAGTAGGTGTATGTTTAACTAATTAAGGAACAACAAGATGGCCTTCCAAAGTGGTTGCATCATTTTACATTTCCGCTAGGAGCTTGTAAGAGTCCCAGTCACTGAACACCCATGCCAATCCTTGGCATAACTCAATTTTCTAATTTAAGCCATACAGTGGGTGTGTAGTGGTTTTAAGTTTCATTTCCTTAATAATTAACTAATGATGATGAACATCTTTTCATGTGTTTATTTGACATCCATATATCTTCTTTGGTGAAGTGTATGTTCAATTCTTTTGCCCATTTAAACTTTGTTTTTGGGGAGTTCCCTGCTGTCCAGTGGTTGGGACTCTGTGCTTCCACTTCAGGGGGCACGCACGGGTTTGATCCCTGGTCAGGAAACTAGGATCCTGCAGTCTGCACGGAATGGCCAAAAAATTTTTTTTTAATTATTTTTGTATTTTTAAATGATTGTGTTGTAAGAGTTCTTCATATGTCCTAGAGACAAAACCTTTGTTGGATACATGTTCTCTAAATATTTTCTCTCAGTTTGTGATTTGCCTTTTCATTTTCATAAGTGTATCTTAAAGAACAGAATATTTAAATTTCGATCTTATCCAACTAAATGATCTTTTAGTTTGTGATTTTTTTGTGTCATATTTTTCAAACTTTTGCCAAATCCAAGTCCACAGAGATTTATTTTCTCTTATGTTCTCTCCTGGACGTTTTATAATTTCAGCTCTTATATTTAAGTCTATTATCTATTTTGAGCAATTTTTGTATCCGATCTGAGGTAAGAGTCAAGGTTCTTTCATTTATTTATTTTGCATATAGCCATCTCATTGTTTTAGCACTATTTAATGAAAAGATTGTCCCTTCCCCATTGAATGCCTTGGCAACACCACTGCAAATCAATTGATCATACATGTGTGGGTCTATTTCTCAACTCTCTATTCTATTCCATTGATCTATATGTCTGTCTTTAGGTCAACACCAAACCGATACTGTCTTGATTACTGTAACCTTATGATACACATTAAAATCAAGCAGTGTAGGTCTTCAACTTCGTTCTTTTTCAGAATGATTTTTGCTCTTCCAGGTTCGTTGTTTTTCCATATGAATTATATAATCTTCTTGTAAATTTCTGCAAAAAGTCCTGCTGAGGTTTTACTTGGGATTGCATTGAATCTGTAGATCAGTGTGGGCAGTGCTGACATCTTAACAATATTAAATGTTCTGACCCATAAATGTGGTTTATCCTTCCATTTATTCATACCTTCTTTAATTCCTCTCAACAGTATTTTATAGTTCTCAGAGTAGAGCTCTTAAATATCTTTTATCAAATTTATCATTATTTCACATTTTTCATGCTATAGCAGTGGTATTATTTAACTTTCAACTTCCAAAGGATTGTTAACTAGTTTATAGAGATACAATTCATTTTTTGTACAATGACCTTGCTAAACTCACTTATTACTTTCAGTAGCTTCTTTGTGGATTCCTAAGGATTCCTTTGTAAAATCTCTAGCATTTTCTATAGAGACAATCATGCTTTCTGCAAATAATGTTAGTTTTACTTCCTCCTTTCCAATCGATATGCATTTAATATCTTTTTTTCCCACTTCATTGCCCTGAGTAGAACTTCAAGCAAAATGTTGAATGGACATGATGAGTGTGGACAACCTTGCTTCATTCCCGATCTAAGAGGGAAAGCATTCAGTCTGTCACCATTAAGGATGCTGTTAGCTGTAGGGCTTTTTCTTTTTTTCTTTTTTTTTGGTAGATACCCTTTATCAGGTTAAAGAAATTTCTTTCTATTCCTGATTTGATGAGGATTTTTATTAGGAATGGATATTGAATTTTTGTCAGATGCTTTTCTGCATCTACTGAGAAGCTCATTTAATTTTCCTTTTTTAAATTCCCTAATATGAATTCCATTTATTGACTTTCAAATCATGAAACAATCCTGAGTTTCTGGCATACACTGCCCTTAGTCATGATGTATTATTCTTTTTTATACATTGTTGGATCCGATTTGCTAGAACTTTGTTAGCCATTTGTGTGTCTATGTTTATGACTGATATTGATCTGACTGTAATGCCTTTGTCTGATTTTGGTATCAGAGTAATGCTGCCCTCATTGAATGAATTGGGAAGTTCTTTTTTCTCCTATTTTCTGAAAGTATTTGTATTTAATTGTATTATTTTGTCCTCACACGTTTGGTAGAATTCACCAGTGAAGTCATCTGGGCCTGGAGCATTCTTTGTAGGAAGATTTCTAGCTACAAATACAAGTCCTTTAATAAACGCAGTGTATTCAGGCAATGTCTTTTTTCTTGAGTGAGCTTTGGTAGTTGGCACTTTCTGAGGTATTTGTCCATTTTACCTAAGTTGTTGAATTTATTGGCATAGAATTATTCATAATATTCCTTAATTTGCTTTTTAATATCTAAGGTATCTGTAGCAATGCTGCCTTTCTTATTCCTTATATTAGTAATTTGTGTCTTCTTTTTCCTGATTATTCTATCTAGAGGTTTACTACTTTCGTTAAACTTTCACAAAGAACAAGCTTTACTTTCATTAATTCTATTTTTTTCTATTTTATTGATTTCTGCTCTGATCTTTATTATTTCCTTTCTTCTGCTTACTTTGGATTTAACTTTTCTTTTTTTAGTTTTTGAAGGTATAAACTGAGGTCACTGATTTCTCCTTTTCTAACGTAAGTGTTTAACATTCTAAATTTCTCACTCAGTACTGCTTCAGTGGCATCCAAGTTTTGATATGTTGCCCTCTTTAAAAATTCAGTTCAAATGTATTTTTATTTCTCTTTTTTTTTTTTATTCTTTGCCCCATTAGTTATTTAGAAGTGTGATTTTTTGTTTGTTTGTTTGTTTTTGCGGTACACGGGCCTCTCACTGTTGTGACCTCTCCTGTTGCAGAGCACAGGCTCCGGACGTGCATGCTCAGTGGCCATGGCTCACCGACCCAGTTGCTCCACGGCATGTGGGATCTTCCCGGACCGGGGCTCGAACCCATGTCCCCTGCATCGGCAGGCAGACCCTTAACCACTGCGCCACCAGGGAAGCCTTAGAAGTGTGTTTTTAGTTTCCAAATATTTAGAAATGTTCCAGATATCTGTTAGGGATTTCTAATTTAATTCCACTGTGCTTAGAAAATATGCTTTGTATAATCTGAATCATTTTATAGGTATTGACTTGTTTTATGGCCTATAATACAGTCTATATTGGTAAAAATGCTCCATATTCATGTACAAAGAATTTGTATCCTGCTGTAGTTAGGCAGAGTGTTCTATAAACGCCAGTTAGATCAAGTTGGTTGATTGCGTTTTTCAGTTATCTACACCCTTTTTGATTTTATGTCTACTGTTTCATCAATTATTGAAATAGGGATGTTGAAACTGCCAACTATAATTGTGGATTTATCATTTTTTTCTTTTACTTCTATCAGTTTTTCGTTCATATATTTTGCAGCTAATATTTGACTTTTTGAAATAGCTTTGTTGAGGTATAATATACAGACCATAAAAATCATCCAGTTAAAGTGCACAATTCAATGATTTTTAGTAAACTTATAAACTTGTGCAACCATCACCACAATCCAGTTTTAGAACATTTCTAGCACACCCAAAAGACCCCTCCTGCCTATCTGCAGTCAATCCTCCATTCCTACCTACCTTTAGCTCTAGGCAGCACTAATCTGCTTTCTGTCTCTCTCTAGATTGGCCTTTCCTAGACATTTTATGTAAAAGGAATCATATGATATGTGACCTTTCGCATTCCTCCACTTAGCATAATGTTTTTCAGGTTCACCCACGTTGCAGCATGGATGAGTACTTCCTTTTTTATTGCTCTTTATTCCATTGTATGGATAGATGACATTTTGTTTATCTACTTGCCGGTTGATGGACATTTGGATTGTTTTCGCTTTTTGGCAATTACAAATAATGTTGCTCTGAAGATTCGTGTACAAGTCTTCGTGTATTCACTTCTCTTGGATAAATTCCTAGGAGGTGTATTGTTAGGTCATATGGTAAGTCTACGTTGAAATTTGTGAGTAACTGCCAAACTGTTTTCCAAAGTAGCTGTCCCATGTTCCATCCCCACCAGCAATGTAGTTCCAGTTTCTTTACACACTCACCAGTGCTTGCTAAAGTCTGTCTTTTTTTTTATTATGAACTGTTTTTTGACCTATTAAAAATGGCATTTCACATGATTCAACTTATGAGTGAGGCAGGAGATGGATGGGCCCCAGGCTGATGAGCAGTTGGAGTTTGTCCCCTGTGGACAGATACTCCAAGATAAAGATAATAGCAGGAGGGAGGAGGAGCTGAGCCCTGCCCAGATAAAAGATATAGACTCACAGCCAAAGCAAGACAATTGGCCAGAGGAAACTTGGAAGAAATGCCCCATATAAGTGATTCAAACTACCACGAGGGTGCCACTCTCTCTCTGAGCTCGCCCTTGTGTATCTATTCACACAGTACTCTTTTTCTTCCTAACAAACACTCCACTTGTTTCACTACTTTCTGTCTCTTTATGGAAGTTCATTTCTACAAAGCCAATGGGCCAGAACCTTGTCACTGGCCACTGGCCCTGGTGGTCTAGTGGCTAGGATTCAGCACTCTCACTGCCATGGCCTGACTTCAATCTCTGGCTGGGGAACAAATATCCTGCTTCAAGCCACTGCAGGCCGAGGCCACCCAAGATCAATACTACCAGCCCATTATACAGATGTGGAAGCTGAGACTCAGAGGTAGGAAGTGGCAGAAATCTGATTCCAGTTCACATTGGTCTATCATGTAGACCCAAGCTTTATGAGCTGCCTGTGGCTGCCACCCTTTCTCATTGGCAGCTCAGCCCTGGCTTTCCTTTCCAGTCACCAGGGGGCCAGGATCCCATCTCAGAACCCCTTTCATCTGTTCTCTCAGTCCCTCTGGAGGCTGACTCGGCCTGTAGGTTTGCTGCCTTGACCTGGCTACAGAGAAAGACCTGCTCCACGCTTGCCGCCCCTGCACGACTGATGCAGAAGGAAATCAGTGCTTGCTTAGGTGTGTCTGAGTCCCGTGGGCTTATTCCCAGATGGGTACGCATACCAGGAGTTTCTCAGCTTCTGCTTAATGCATCCCCTATAAATTGTGAGATAAGCTCATCCGACATTACTGTTACATTACTGTTATAAGAAATCTTCTTTCAGGTTTGTTAAATTTGTGCTATTACCTGGGGAAGAACAAATATATATATAATATACAAATATAAAAAGTATATATATGTATATTTTCTCCAGCTATTTATCAGCTGACACTTTTCTGAAAACACATTAATTTAGAAACATGCTCTGACACCCCAAACCTCTGCGCAGTGGCACCACCTCCCCACCAAAGCCTTGAAAACCTGGGCGGAAACCTGGGCTGGCCGCTGATGAGGTTTCCACTGGTCTGTGGGGAAATGAGAATAATGTTGAGAGAGTACTCAGAAAGCCACATTCATGTAATTTAAAGGGCTCTCCTCTACCCTGCGATTATGCTTTTCCCCTACCTTTTAGGTGCTAAAATGCCTTTGCTTTATGAGATGATGGTGGTAAGAGATGGGAGTCATTTTTATAAGAAAATGGAAACACTATGTCAATCCGCATGTATTTATTTTAATTTTTATTTGCTTACTTTTTTGACTTATCAGTGATGTCCAAATGTCTGGGAACTACTGGCCGGGTGACCCAGGGATGGGGGAAAAATTATACAGACCTGGCTTTCAATGTGGCTTCACCACTCTGTAGCAATTTGATCTTGGGTAATAATAATAACAGAAACAAAAATAATGGCAGAAATAGACATTCTTGGATGTCTTTTTATGTGCCAAGCACCTTTCTAACTACCTTATGTTCATAAACTAATTTGGTCTTTATGACACCCAAGTAAGAGAGTTAAAACTACCAGGATAGTAGTGAGTCAATTAACATGACAAGACAGCTATTTGCCTTTGGGCCAGGTTCCTGGCACAGAGCTCCTAAAATCCTTGGAATTTCCTGAGTGATAAGCATCTTCTGTTTTAAGAAGTACCTAGATAGCTTCAGGATGGGGGCTGGTCCACAGAAAGACCTTGATTAGAAACTTGTAACTTTCAGCCCCACCCCTCCCAGAAGCAGAGAGGGGCTGGAGAATCATCAGTAGCTAATGATGTAATCAATCACACTTACTACTGAAACCGCCATAAAACCCCTAAGTGTGGGTTTCCAGGTTGCTGAACATGTCAAGGTGCTGGGAGGGTGGCACACCCACTCCAGAGAAGGCATGGATGCCCTGCACCCCTCCCCCACACCTCGTCCTGTGCATCTCTTCCATTTGGCTGTTCCTGAGATGTATCTTTCACAATAAATCAGTAATAATAAGTAAAACACTTTCCTGAGTTCTCTGAGCCATTCTAGCGAATTATTCAACCTTGGAGGTGGGGGTTGCTGGGCCCCCGGAATGTGTAGCCAAGTTGGGTCGAAGTGTTCATAACCTGGGGACCCCCGACTTGTGACCAGTACCCAAAGTGAGGCAGTCTTGTGGGACTGAGCCCTTAACCTGAGGAGTCTGCATTGACTCTGGGTCATCAATGTCAGAACTGAATTGAACTGTAAAACCCCCAGTTGGTTTCAGAGAATCAGAGAGTTGGCTGGTGTCAGGAGGGAAAAAAAATACACCTGTCTGGAGCCAATATATTGCCTGACCAATTACCAATTAATGTTTTATATATATATATATATATATATATATATATATATATATATATATATATATATATATAAAACATTAATTAAATGTTAAACATTTAATTAATGTTAAACATTGTTATTGTTAATTGTTAAATATTTAATGTTAAACATTAAAACATTAATATATATATAAAACATTAATGTTTTATATATTATAAACACACACACTCACACACAAACACACACACACACACACACAAATTAATGTTAATTCCTTCCCCCCTCCTTTTCCTCCAGACAAACCCTCTAAATTTCTCATAAAGGCATGTTAATTGGTTAACGACTTGGGTTTGGGGATCTGACAGACCTGGACGTGAGTCCAGGCTCCCCGCTTTCTTGGCCGGGAAGCTCCTGGGCAGTTTGCTCACACTCGGGCACCTCAGTGGCTGAAGGCTGGAGGGCAGCCAAGGACAGTTTTCACTTTGTATAACATTCGTCCTCTGCTGGGGGAGAAGTCCAGAAATGAGAGACTGGGAAGGAGTGTCTGAATTTCGCTTCTCTGTTTTTCTCCTCCTGGATGGGATCCACCACTGACTGCAGTGATGTGTGACTTATCGAGTCTCCTGCCCACCCTCCGCCTGGCAGAGCAGCTTCCCTCCAGCCTCACGCCCCCAGCCAAGCTCAGCCCCGTCATCAGCGCTAACCCCAGCGGAGGGAGGCCTGGCCAGCCGCAGTGGAGCGTTAAGGAAAGCTTGAGTCAAACTTCATTTCCTCTTGCCCAGGGAGCCTAGCCCGCCACAGGCCAGATGCCAGGCCAGTGTGCTCCTGGCAAATAAGCCTATGCTGCGTGAATTCACCACCTGCAGTGCCCAGGCAAGCAGGCATGCATACACCCACCCTCTCCCCTGCCATCAAAGAGCCCCCAGGGACACCTAGCTTGATGCGCATTGCACAAATGAGAAAACTGAGGCTTGGATACGCAAGGTTGCCTGCAGAACATCCTAGAGGGGCTTAAGTCCAGACTTCTTCCGATGCTGATTGTCCTTCCTTTTATGCCATTTTTTTTTTCTTGTTTGCTCTTAGGTGCAAATGACTCATTAAGCAAGCTCAAAATACAGCACTCTCCTTGGAGAGCCTTGTGCAAAGAAAGAAACACAGCAGCTGGAGGGGAGGATTTTAGAGGCACCAGGATTGTCTTGCAGGATCTTGAATGGTACCAACTACCATTTTGTGAGCATTTAGGAAAGCCAGGGGTTGGGCTTTCCATAAATCATCTCATGTTAATCTTCACAACAACCTAGCAGGGAAAAAGCCAACAGTTCCCAATTCACAGATGCAGAAACTGAGGCTCAGAAAAGAAAAGCTCAGGATTGCACAGTCAGGAAGTACAAGGGTGAACATGTGAACTCAGGACTGTGGCTTCAGAACAAATTTCCCTGAATGTCAATACACATGGCAGCAACCTGTCCCTCCTGGGGCTGGCCCAGAGGGTGTGCTGCACAGACCGGGGTGAATCTTTGGTATCCTCTCTCCTGCACACATGGGGCATGATGCTGCTCACAAAGGAGCTATAAATACGGCACAACAGAACTTTGCACCTCCAGTGGAAAGTGTCCAGCTGGGGAGCAAGGACACCTGGCTCTGTTCTTGGCACCGTTACTCAGTGGTTACTCTTTTCCTCTTTGAGTCTGAATTCAAATTCAATCAAGGAGGGCAGTTAATTCCGACTTGTATGCCAGCTCCTATCCATTGCTAGTTGCTGTCTAGAGTGTTGTATTGAAAAGAATCTTGAGGCTCAGCAATCTATTTGTAATGTCTGTCACTACAGAGGCGGAGGCTGGTGTGTTCCGGGGCTGCTCCTACACTGTGCTTTTGCAGATCCCAAACCAGGGGCTCTCTAAGATCCCTAAAAAGAACCCCAACCTCCTGTGTCAAAGAGCTGGTTGCTTGTACTTGAGCACTAGGCAAGGGGGGCCAAGACCTTAGGGTTGCCAGATAAAATCTGGAAGTCCTGAATTTTTATTTGCTAAATCTGTCTACCCTACAAGAGCTACAAATTCAAGAGACTCCAAAAGTCTGTCTCCAGCAGCTCAGTTTAATCTCAAAGTTAGCCACAGTTGATATATAGTCACAGTTGGCCACAGACTTCTGTGCACTTTACTCTTCATTATTCACTCAGCTTAGCTCATGACCCTCTTTGTGAACAGAGGTAGAGCCGTCCCTAACTATCTGCAGGGGATTGGTTCCAGGACCCTACACCCCTACTCCTGTGGATACCAAAATCATGGACGCTCAAGTCCCTTATATAAAATGGTATAGTATTTGCATATAACGTATGCACACCCTCCCATACACTTTAAATCATCTCTAGATGACTTATACTACCTAATACAATGTAAATGCTGTATAAAGAGTTCTAAATACAAAGTAAATGCTATATAAACAGTTGCCATGGCACAGCAAATTCAAGTTTTGCTTTTTGGAGCTTTCTGAAAGCAATTTGTTTTTCATATATTTCTGAATATGGTTGAATCTTTGTTTCTTTTTTTTTTTTTTTGGACGTGTGGCATGCAGGAGACCAGGGATTGAACCCATGCCCCCTGCTGTAGAAGTGCGGAGTCTTAACCACTGGACCTCCAGGGAAGTCCCCTGAATATGGTTGAATCTTTGGACATGGAACCCAGAAATACAGAGGGCCAACTGTATTAACTTTGCTAAGTCAAGGCAACTGAGTTACTTTGGGGTGGGTGTTGTTAGGGTTAGGGTTAGAGATACTTCTGGGGGCGAGTATTTAAACTCAGTTTCTTCTGGGGCAGTTACTGGGACAATTCAGGATTCTTCTCCCTCATCCCCTTTTCTTATCCCTGGGTGCCATCTGAGTCCAGAGAAGGCTTCTGTCCTGGCTGGCCTCTGCTGACCTTGTGCCAGGCCTCAGGGGTCAGCCTTCACCTGGCTGATGCCCGAAGTGCACCAAGGCCTGCAGCTGTAAGGCCCACATGCCACTCTTCTTGGTTCCAGCTGGGGGGCTTTGGTTTTACTGTACCCCGGGAGCTCTGAGAGGTTGCCTCAAGTCTAGACAACTCCCTGGGTTATTGCTACTCTATGGTCAGGAGCCATGTTGATTTCAGGCTTACCTGGGAAGCCAGGAGCCCTGGGACGCATCTCAACTTAGGGAGGTTTTAGTGGCCCCTCTGTCTCTTCTTCTGCCTAAAGATCAGGACCCTAGGGTCCTTGTCAGGACCCTGCTGATTCTTCTTTCCAGCCCACGGACATGGAAGAATGGATATTATGCCTTCACACTTTCTTCTGCACTCTGATTTATGCCCCAGGTTCTTGATATCTGAAGCCAGCATCCAGACTTTTTTTTTTTGAAGGCGGGTTTTTTTTTTTTTGCTCAAACATTTGACATTTTCAGGTGAAATCCATGGTTTTCAACACCACGGTTTCTGCTGTAGATTCACAAAAGTCTGCCTAAGAACTCTAAGCCAATACTTTGATTCTCAATTTCTTTTGCCTCCCTTCCCTGAGGGCAATCTGATAGGATTCCTCTCTGCTGCTGAAAAGGTAGGCAAAAGGGGCACAAGGACTTGAATATAAATACAGTTTTTAATATCAATATACTAAGCTGCTATGGATACATTCAGAATAAGTTATGAAGTCCACAAACCGAAAGGATTTTACCTCCCATACAAAAAAAGATCATGTAAACATAAGCTGTGTATCTCATCTGACTTACTTCCAGGGAGGCTCACATATCTGTGGCTAGGATCCTGCATTCCAGAGGTATTTCCATCCATCCATCCATCATCACCACACTGTGAAAAGACTCCCCCAGACTGTATTTCTAGAGTCTCAGTACCAACTGTTCACTCATTCTCTCATTGATTCATCTTTTCATCTGCAGGATTTCTTGTGCCTGCGCTCTGAGTTAGGGACCTCGTGACAAACCAGAGGCAGCCTCTGCCCTCACAGAGCTCACAGGTAAGTACAAAGCAGTCTTGGGAAATGTTCGGTGAGTGAATGAGCAGATTCTTCTTGGATATCCCTTGGTTACTGTGTTATTTTACTAGAGCTGCCATGACAAAAGAGCATAGACTAGTGGCTTAAACAATACAAATCTGGTGTCCCAAGTTCTGGAAGCTAGAAGTCCAAGATCAAGGTGTCAACAAGGGTTGTCTCTCTCTGAGGGCTATGAAGAAGACTCTGCTCCATGCCTCTGATCTCGTTTCTGGTGATTTTCCGGGGATCTTTGGTGGTCCTTGGCTTCTAGAAGCACAGTGTCGACCTCTGCCTCCATCTTCACGTGGCATTCTCCCTGTGTATGTGTCTGTGTCCAAATTCTCTGTTTTTATAAGGACACTAGGCACATCGGATTAGGGCCCACCCTAATGATCTCATCTCAAGTAACAACATCTGCAACGATCCTATTTTCAAATAATGTCACATTCTGAGGTGTTGGGGGTTAAGACTTCAGCATATAAATTTGGGGGGACACAATTCAACCCAAAACAGTTACACGTGGGCTCACGGTTCTCATCTCAGAATGTGGATGAAGAAAGTCACCTGCCATATCAGTAAACAAAGGATGCTGTGGCCATCAAGCCCTCAGCCACTGCAGCTGCCCCTGACTGTGCATCCTGAGGGGATTCAGGATGGAAAAAAACAGGATACTGGCCCTGGACAGCTAAGGTGCATGTCAAAGGAATGATTTCAATGAGCCCAGACTCTTGGATCTTCCCATACATAGAAAAGAGCTAAATTCAGTAACTTGAGATGTCTGTTTTTTCTTTAATTAACAGTCATCTTTTGTTGTTCTAACTACCTGGTTTTTGCTGCAAAAACTATTATATATCCTGGTTCCTTCCTTACCTCTTCAGAACAGTCCCTCAGAGCTTTCTGAGAGGCTGTCTCCTGGGCTTAAGTCCTCAGTATGTCCACCAAATAAGACATAATTCTCAACTTCTAGGTTGTGCATTTTTTTTAGGTAAGTGCATCTTATCAGTTGATAAGACTCAAGGTCCATGAGGACAGGCTGTACCTTACACTTTCGAATCCCCAGGAACTAGCAGAGGACATGCCTGTAGAAGGTGCTCCACCAATATGTCTTTAGCCTGGGAATTATCCACCAATTCATGGAAGGAAAAATGGATACGGTGAGGTTAAGGACTTGCTCAAGGTCAAAGGTGCAGCTAGTGTGAACATGAGAGTCTGTGAGTGTGAGAGTGTGTGTGAGTGTGCATTTGAGTCAGTGTGAGTCTGTGAGTGTGAGATGGCGCACGGGAGTATCAAGGGCTTGTGAGTGAGCAGACGGCTGTGCACGTGTACAAGGAAGTGTCAGCTCATGAGTGTGTGTGAGAGGCGGTGAGCATGTGTGAGAATGTGGGTGTGAGCGTGTGTGGGTGAGTGTGTGGGAATGAGTGGCTGTGTGGAAGCGTATCTGTGCACGTGCATGTGTGCATGCAGGGGGAGCAGTGACTTCCTCGAAGAAGGCTTCCAGGCGTGGCCACGGATGGAGAGAGTCAGCCGTGCAGGGAGGAAAGGGAGGGAGGGAACTCTAGACCCCGCAGTCTCCTACTCTCCCTGGCCAAAATGCCACTCTTTTCACAAGCTCAAACCTCAGCAAGACGCCTGTTAAAACCCAAGAACAAGGTTAGTGCACACGCACTGTTGAATGTTTATGTCCAGGAGCATGAGAGCCCGTACACATCCCCCTATACACAGCTGTGGAGAGATGTGCATGTATATACAAATGACAGAAACAGAGAGGGCGTGGGGAGAGATTCAGGACTCCTAGTTACCCCTTCCTGAGGTGCATGTGATTGATCTCAAGGATACAAGGGCCAGTGGTAGAGTGACAAAATTGTTAAAAGGTTTTAATCTCTTAACTCCAATATTTAGCATTGGTAATTATGGCCTTTTCATACCCAAGTTAGGAAGTTAAAGTAAGAAACAAACACTGGTGGTGGCGAGGACTGCACTTCCGGCAGGTACCCTGCACACGCTGCTGTACTCTTAGGATAATTTACTCACTGACAAACATTTATGGAGCACCTATTCTTTGCCAGGCCCTGGGGTAAGTCCTGGAGATACAGTAGTGA
Organism: Mesoplodon mirus; assembly: GCF_964341445.2. NCBI lineage: Eukaryota > Metazoa > Chordata > Mammalia > Artiodactyla > Ziphiidae > Mesoplodon > Mesoplodon mirus. The sequence continues at coordinate 20,240,343 of NC_138989.1, read as the reverse complement.
ATATGAAAGAGTCATTCATTCAATCATTCACTCATCAAGTTTCCGACTGCCTTTCTGTGGTTCTGAAACAGAGCAGGACCCTGTGAGGCCCTCCTAGCAAAAAAGCCTTTCCGTGTCCCCCATTTCTTGTTTGTACAAAAAAGACTTTCAGCCTCCCAGACCTTCCCTGAGTTCCAAAGGATAGACTCAAGCAGTTACTAACTAGGAGAGTGAGGAATACAGAAAGAAACAATAGTGCAGCCATAGGACAGGGTCCTGGTTCCTTCTTGGGGGATGTGCATAACAATTTGATACAGACCTCGGAGTTCTTCTACAGGAACTCAGGCCCCCACCCAGATGGAGGATGGTAACTTCAGGCTGAGCACAAGATTCCTGGAGCACCACCCTCTTACCTCACCACCAACCAATCAGAGGAGGATTACATGCCCTGCAGCCCTCCCCACAAATTCTGCCCATAAAAACTTCTTCCCTGAAACCCATCAGGGAGTTCAGGTCTTTTGAGCACAAGCCACCCATTCTCCTTGCATGGCCCTTGCAGTAAACGTTTCTCTGCTCCAAACTCTGATGTTTCAGTTTATTTGGCCTCACTGTGTGTCAGGCACACGAACTTGGGTATGACAACACTTCTGTACTAGACACTGAGGCTACCATAGGAATTCACATCCATTCATTCAACAAATACGCACTGACCACTCAACTGTGTGCCCCCAGAGAAACTCATTCATTCATTCACACATTCATTTATTCATTCATCAAATTTATGACACCTACCCTTGGCTCTGGGCTAGACACCCAGGCTGCCACAGTGAATCATGCAGGGATATGCCCATTCATCGACAAATGCTCACTGAGCAGCTACTATGTGCGGAACAGATGACTCATTCGTTCACTCAGCAAATATTTATTGGAAGTCTATTCCCTGTCAGGCCAGTACCAAGTGCTGATGATTCAGTGGTGAACAGACAGACAAGGTCCCTGCCCTCAAAGCATCTTGCAGAGTCATCCCTGTGGTCGGGGCTTTACAGGATTAGGGGTCCAAAGGAGAGAGACCATTCCAGGGGTCAGGGGTCACCTCAGGAGCTGATGGTGGGGACGAGGGTGGGACCGCATCTTCCAGCCACCCAGAGCCTGTCTCAACTGTATTCCTCATATGTGAGTACCCAGGGAGACCACTGCGCACCAGGGACGGGGCTGCACCCTCCTTCCACTCCCTGTTGCGCTCTCTCTCAGCCTCAGGTGCAACCCTTTGCTTCCTCCAAGTAGTCTGCCTTCAGTCTACCACGTGGATATTTCCACTTCGAGAGCGCTGTCACAGCAAATATCCAGCTCATCCCTCTCCTCCTGGCCTCGTGGAGTCGGCCCTCCAAGCCTGGCCGAGGGGACCACACATCTAATAACAACACTTGACACTGCAGTCAAGACTCACGGAGCCCCCATTCTGAGCACGCAGATCAAACCCCACACTAACTCCCCCTCCAGGCCAGCAGCTTCCGGCTCTGGCTCTCCTGCAAGAACTCTGGCTGCAGGCAACTTCCCAGGGATTCCAGCGTTTATTTTTGCCTGAGCAAGCTGATTTTTTTCCCCTCTTTTATTCTCTCAAGGTTTTGTTCCTGGCTCAGTTACTGGAGATGCTCTGGCTTTGCCGTCAACCAAAATGTGATTCAGTGCAGGGGGAAAGAAAACGAGCAAAGTAAAGACTGCAGCTTCACATAAAATAGGTTTTTAGTCATCAGGAAAAAGCTGTAGTGAGGAATGGAAGTAAAAAAAAAAAAAACTTTGAACTCTTGTGGCAACATGCCTCCCACTTGCCTACAGGAGTCTACTTGGGGTCCAGCCATTAGGAGGCTTGTCAGGAGGGCCCAGTAAAGGGGTCTCCAAACAGTACTTGATTGTTTGATTCATTCATTCATTCATTCAATATTTATCGAGCATCTTTTACATTCAGGCACCGTGTTAGGTGCTTGCAATACACTGATAAAGAGAACAGACTTGCTCCCTGCCCTTTGAATCTTACAGTCGTGGGGTAGAGACACACTATAAAAAATTACCCAGCAATGTACAGAATGGAAGAAGTCTTTGAAAATTGTCTATCTGATAGGGGTTAATATCCAGAATACATAAAGAACTCCTACAACTCAACAACAACAAACAACCTGATTCAAAAATAGGACTTACACAGATATTTCTCCAAAGATGATACACAGATGGTCAATAAGGAAGTGAAAAGATGCTCAACATCACTAATCATTGGGGAAATGCAAATCAAAACCACAATGAGATACCACCTCGTATCCATTAGTATGGCCACTATCAAAAAACCAGAAAACAAGTGTTGGGTTGGTGAGAAACTGGAGCCCTGTGCACTGCTGGTGGGAATGTAAAGTAAGTAAAATAAGCCAGTCATAAAAAATACTGCATAGGGCTTCCCTGGTGGCACAGTGGTTGAGAGTTCGCCTGCCGATGCAGGGGACACGGGTTCGTGCCCTGGTCCGGGAAGATCCTACATGCCGTGGAGCAGCTGGGCCCATGAGCCATGGCTGCTGAGCGTGTGTGTCTGGAGCCTGTGCTCCGCAACGGGAGAGGCAACAACAGTGAGAGGCCCGTGTACCACACGCACACACACAAAAATACTGCATAGGACTTCCCTGGTGGCGCAGTGGTTAAAAATCCATCTGCCAATGCAGGGGACACAGGTTCGAGCCCTGGTCCAGGAAGATCCCACATGCCGCAGAGCAACCAAGCCCGTGCACCACAACTACTGAGCCTGCGCCCTAGAGCCCGTGAGCCACAACTACTGAAGCCGGCGCACCTAGAGCCCGTGCTCTGCAACAAGAGAAGCCACCGCAATAAGAAGCCCGCGCACCGCAACTAACAGTAGTCCCCACTCACCGCAACTAGAGAAAGCCCGCGTGCAGCAACGAAGACCCAACACAGCCAAAAATAAATAAATAAAATAAATAAATTAAAAAAAATACTGCATAATTCTACGTATATGAGGTACCTAGAACAGTCAAATGCAGAAAGACAAAAGTAGAATTGTAATTGCCAAGGTCTGGGGGGAGGAGGGAGGGGAGTTGTTTGATGGGTACAGAGCTTTAATTTTGCAAGATGAAAAGAGTTCTAGAGATGGATGGTGGTGACCTCTACACAGCAATGTGAAGGTACTTGGCACTACTCAACTATGCATTTAAAAATGGTTAAAATGGTAAACCTTAAGTTATGTGTATTTTATCACAATTAAAAAAAAATTACCCAGAGCTTCCCTGGTGGCGCAGTGGTTGAGAGTCCGCCTGCCGATGCACGGGACACGGGTTCGTGCCCCGGTCTGGGAAGATCCCACATGCCGCGGAGCGGCTGGGCCCGTGAGCCATGGCCGCTGAGCCTGCGCGTCCGGAACCTGTGCTCCTCAACGGGAGAGGCCACAGCAGTGAGAGGCCCGCGTACCGCAAAAACAGAAAAAAAAAAAAAAATTACCCAAAGGCAAGGTTTTAAACTATAACAAGTGCTGTGTACGAAGAGCCCAGGGAGCTTCTGACAAGGTCCACCAGGGAGGGGGTTCAGATCCTGTTTTGTGAATGGTCAGGGAGGGCATCCCTGAAGAGGTGACATTTAAGCTGAGACCTGGATGGTGAGGAGAAGTCCAGAAATCAAAGAGGGAGGAAGGGCACTGCTGGCAGAGGGAACAGCATGGGAAAGGCAGATTAAAACAAAGATGAGATATTACAGCAGCAGGCGAGGTGACTTCAAAGTCTAATGGGAAATAACTGGAAGGTCATAACCAGATTCACCATGACTAGATTCTTACTTTCAAGTGCTGACTCCAACTTCATTGAAAAGAGAACTCTCCTTACCATGTGATCCAGGATTCCCACTCCTGGGCAAATATCTGGAAAAGATGAAAATTCTAACTTGAAAAGATGTATGCACACCAATGTTCACTGCAGTACTATTTATCACAGCCAAGACATGGAAGCAATCTAAGTGTCCGTCAACAGATGAATGGATAAAGAAGATGTGGTCTATATGTACAATGGAATATGACTCAGCCATAGAAAAGAATTGAAATAGTGCTATTTGCAGCAACATGGATGGACCTAGAGATTATCACAGTAAGTGAAGTAAGTCAGACAGAGAAAGACAAATATTGGATGGTATCACTTATATGTGGAATCTAAAAATAAATGACCTTATTTACAAAACAGAAACAGACTCACACACATAGAAAAGAAACTTATGCTTACCAAAGGGGAAAGTAGGGGGAGGGATAAATTAGGAGTTTGGGATTAATAGATACACACCACTATGTATAAAATAGATAAACAAGGACCTACTATACAGCACAGGGAACTATATTCAATATCTTATAATAAATTATAATGGAAAAGAATATGAAAAAGAATATGTATATATATGTATAACTGAATCACGGGAAATTAACATAACATTGTAAATCAACTACACTTCAATTTAAAAAGAAAAAGACTTCTGCAGAATGGACTGTAGGGGCAAGAGCAGAGGGAGGGAGACCAATTGGCCCAGACCAGAGATGATGGGGTGGGGGGGTTGGGGCATGCAGGGGCGGCCATGGAGGTGGAGAGGAGGAGGCAGATTCAAGAGACAGGTTTGAGGGGAGAGAAGCCAGTAGCTGGCGATAGGCATCGCTCATGAACAAGGAATTGGAAGCCAGGTCTCTGACGGAGCCCCTGGGATCTGAGGTGGGGAAGAAGGTCAACCAGAAACAAGTCGCAAGGTCAGAACTGGAAGCAAGGAAGGGCACAGGGGGTGGGGCCAGGGGTCCAGTCAGCACATCCACGGCCCCCTGCCCCCCATGCCTGCGGTCTGCTTGTATGGACTTCATGGTACCGAGGCAGTCCTGATATCCAGGAGGGCTGGAACACCTCTGTGTGTTTACTGCAGCTGCAGCAGCCAATTCTGCAAGGCAGGAGAACATCCTAGTGGGATCAGCCCACATGAGGCTACTGTGGAAAAATTCTAAAGACTGGTTCTGTTTAGGTGGCTGCTGTAAGTGTCCTATTCTTATAACGCTGAGCTCGTGGGAGCGAATGACCACCTGAAGTTTTCTGCGCTGCTATGGTAACCCTTCCAGGTGCTGGAAATGAGACGCTTTAAGAATGGAGGAGACAAAATTGGCGGTATCAGAGAAAGATGGTTCCCCCGACCTTGGGGAAGAAACCTCAATCTAGGGTTATTAAAAACTTGCACTGATGTTCTATAACAAACGTGTTTTACTTGTGTGAAAAAAGGAAATAAAGAGAGAAATACACTGTTGGTTTCCTTCATTGCCAGAGGCCACCTGTATCGATGCAAAAAGCAACAGGGGCAGGCAGATATCAAGATTCTTTAAATTGTTTATGACTTTGGTTGCAGTAACTGTATTTCTGAGATTCTTTCTTCATGAAATGATCCTCAGTACGAAATACAAGCTTTACAGACACAAGCATGGTCGCTGGAGTGGTACTTGTAGCAAGTAAAAAATTGAAAACAGCCTAACTGTCCAAAATAAGGGCCAATAAATCCTGCCCCCTTCTGCTCATAATGGAATATTATGTAGCCACTCAAATTGATGATTACAAAGTATGTATGCCAACCTGGGCAATGCTTATAATACACAGGAATGCCTGGGTAATTGATCTCAACCACAGAAAGACAAATCCACAACAACAAAAATAATGTTCTAAACAAAATCTGAAGGAAATGTATCAAAATATTAACCACCCTTGTGTTGCAGGGATGGAATTGATGATACTGTTCTTTGTTCTGCTTTCATTTATGCAACAATATTTCTACAATGTGTGTGTTTGTGGTAATGGGGAAAGTTATTTTTTGTAAGAAAAACCTTTTCCAGTTAGCTTCCTACTGGGAAATGACCTGAGCTCTTTAAGAAGCCAGGTCTTCAAACATGGACGCAGGGTTCAAGGTGATGGAGGAGATGAAAGCAGTGCAGGGAGTTATGTTTCTTGGTGATTATGAACTTGGCCTTGGGCTTGGTGTTAGACAGGGCTTGAGTCTGGTGAGGCACCTTGCTGACTATGTGACCTTGTGTAAATGACTCCACCTCTGTGAAGATTTCTTTCTCATCTGCCACATGGAGATAACAGTACCCCCTCCATAGGGCTTGTGAGGATTATTTGAAATGACATGAGGAACCACTTAACCATACGCCTGGCACATAGACTGCCCTCCATAAACATTAGCTATTATTAATATTGTTATTGCCAAGGGACAGGCTTGATGGGATGTCTATAGAAACAGTTGACAGCCAAAGAGTCCAGATGTCACTGGTCCAAGAGAAGCAGGCTGTGTAGGCATTTTTGCTCTGAAAGGAAAGCGATGTTGCCATCAACACTCCATGGAGCTTTGTGAAGGGAGGTAATGGCTGAGGCAGCAACCGGGCGAAGGGCCCCCCACCTTCCTGGGAGCTGCCGAGGGCATCTACGAAAGGGTCTGCATCAGATGGACCCATGGTCACTGTCATGTCATGGAGAAACGCCTGACTGAAGCCACCTTAGCATTTCCCTGTGAAAAACTCTTTTCTTCCATCTGGGGGTCACAATCTCGCACGTCTGTAGCTCCGCACAAGCTGTCTCCTTCTCTCTGAATGTGCGTCCCTCTGCTTCCACCTACTGTGAACTCCTACTCTTCCTTCAAGACTTGGCTCAAATGTCACCTCCTCTGGGAAGCCTTCCTTGAATGCACTATCCTAGAATGAATCACAGATAATGCCTTTGTACCTTGTACACCGTTAGAGATAAATGTACTTCTATGATAACCCATGCTTTGCTTCTCCGTTGTAGCTCTTGTCATAACTATACTAAAACAATTCATTATGGAACTGTCTATATAATGCCTCCGTGAAGGCAGGGATTGCATCTCTCTTGTCATGGCTGTTATCCTCAGCAGTCTCTGGAACACAGTAGTTGCTTAATCAATACTGAATAGATCAGTCTCGGTTGCTCAATTTTAGGTATTCCATGGAATAGGTTTTCTCAGACAGAAGGAAAGCTCTGGCAGGGCTGGGATTGTGTTTGTCTTGTTCATTACTCTTTCTCCTATCATGGACTTGGGGATGCACCACCCAGATACCTCTCCCAGTGCTGTAGGCAGGCAGCGCTCTGCTCTCAGTCCCATTCAGGGAAGACTTAGCTGCAGAAAGCTGCCTCATCCAAGGTCATGGTCTTCTTGGGGTGGTCACACCCAGTGAGTGATTGGTATGGTCCAATTTGGAACAATGCTGGAAGGCTATCCCAGCTCCAGGGCCCTCAGGGGGTTGGTCAAGGCTGGTGTTGGTCTGTATGTGGCTTCTCCTCTCTCTGCCCCGGCCTGCATTCTTCTCCACTCTTCTACAGGTGATCCTCTCAAGGGCTTCTCTTTACTGCCCGTGAACCCTGTCTCAGGCTCTCCTTCCCCAAGAACCCGCCCTACCACATCTTCAGTCCCAGGATGGTTTGGGGACACTGAGTAGCTACTCACTAAATATTTCCCGAGAGAATAGATGGAGGAGCGAATCCCCTGAGTGAATGGCTGCTCTGTCTCCCTCTCTGCCTCCCCCTCCAGCCCGTGAGCTCATCACGGGGGCAACTGTGTTTCCTTCATCTCTGTAACCTCAGCACCTAGCGCCATGCCAGGTATACAGCAGCTGCTCCATACGTGTTGGAGGAATGACGGATACATGAGTCCCAAAGGAGGACAGCTTTGGGCCAGAGAGTGGGGATGAGTCAGCATAAACCCATCTCCACTCTCAGATCTTAAATTTAAAGAGGTCTCTCGGCAGCTTCCTCGCCAAAGATGGGCTAGGAGCATCTCGAATGGTCAGGTGGGATTGGTGAATTTCCTCCTCCGCTTTCCTTCTCAAAGGCTCTTTTAGTTCCATTTGTTTGAGGAATAGATGTTAGCTCAGAACACAGCCGAGTCTGGTAACAATAAACACCTCTTTAGAAATGAATTCCATTACTTGTGGTCAACTTGAGGTTTGCAGGCCATAGAAACAGGTCTCAGCAGGTTCGGAGTTGTGTGGGATCAGCACCAATTGATTCTGGCAATTAACACGGCAGTTCTCCCAAGCCCAGACCCATGAGAGGCTGTGCCTCCCACCGCAGCCTGAGTCGGGCTGGTCCAGAGGCAGTCAGCGCAGCAGACAGCTCCCAGACTTTGAGGACCTATGGGCCATCTCCCAGCTGCGTGATCTTGGGCAAACAGCTTCACCCCATGGAACCTCAACCTCAGTTACCTTCCCTGTAAAATGGACCGCTCCAGGCCTCCTCCAGGACAGAAGAGAATGGTAGTCCTCACAAGCTAAAGTTTGATTCAGATAAATGGGGTCTGAATTCCAACCTTGACCCTTGCTCAGCTGTGTGACCTCAAGCAACACGCTCACCCTCTCTGAGCCTCAGCTATTTCACCTGTAAAATGGGACTGATAATGCCTTTTCTTAGAAGTCGATGTGAGAATTAAGATTGTATTAAACCTGACTGAGTGCAGGTTTAATACAGGTTTGCTACTATAATAATTCAGGTTATGGATTTGGTTCTATTGCTGAGACAATTATTTTGGAGCCTCTGTGGAGTCCACAAAGTAGCTGACAGAGGCTGTGCCACGTCCCCATCGCTGTCTGGCCCAGTAATTTCTTACCAACCTGCATCATTTAATTTTTTTTATATTACACTTCCATTTTCTCTGATTATATAAGTAACACATGTTCATTGTAGTATATATGGAAACCACAGAAAAGCACAAAGAAGCAAATAAATATCACCCAGAGATTAACACTGCTAACACTTTGGCTTATTTTTCTGCTCTGTGTATTCTGTGCCACGTTCACATATGCATACGTATGTAAATACTGGTGCTTCCTCCCTTAAGTTGGGTCATATGGTATATAAATCTGATTGTAACCTGCCTTTTTCACTTAATAGATTATTTTCCTGTGTAATAAAATATTCTTCATAAATGTGATATTTAATCTTTCATGGTATTCTATTTTATGGATATACCCTACTTCTTTAACCATTTTCCCATTAAGGTTTCTCCTCACTCCAAATTATACTATTGTAAACAGTACAGTGATGAACATCTTTGTGGCTAAATCTTTGTAGGCTCTTTAGAAATATTTGTAGGACAAATTCTTCAAGGGGAATTGCTGGGTGAAAAGATAGATATATTTTAGGCAGGATTCATGCAGCCATGATTCCTGTATAATATGACCTATTTGCAGATTAAATATCAACATGATTTCTAACTATTCTGTTTCCGAAATGCCCCCCAGATTTACCAATATTCATGCTTTCTAATTATTGCATGGGTGTGCAGTTTTCTCACACCTTGCCAACATTAGCTATTAGCAGTTTTTTTTAAAAAAAGGTTTGCCTAAAGTGTGTTTTTAAAATACAAAAATCAACCCATACTAGATTTCCCCACGAGTTAGCTCTGTGACCTTGGGCAGGTCACATCCTTTCTTTGGGCTTCAATATTCTTATATATCAAACAAAGGGGTAAAAACTCATAGGATTCTCTTGATTGTAAGTGACAGAAGCCAAATCCAATTGACTTAATGCAATAATAATCATTTATTGGTTCACATAACTGTGAAGTTTAGGGAGGAGGACTTCAGGCACAGCTGCATCCAGGACTCAAACAACATCATCAAGAAGTAGCTGTTTCTGTCTTCCCAAGGTTCTGCTTTGGTTTGCTTCTTGGGAAGGCACCCTCCAGGGAATCACCTCTGGCACTCCCAAACTGACATTCTCCCAGCTTAGCAGCACCTCTTTTGTAAGAGAGTCCCAAGATTCATTCTGATTGGGCCAGCTTGAGTCATGGGCCCATTATAAGCCAATCATTGTGGAGAAGGAGGCTGGACTATGCTGATTGACCAGACCTAGATCTTAGACTCCCCCTGCAGGTGGGGAATGATGGCTCCCCAGTGAAAATCAGAGTGGTGTGACCAGAGCAGGTAGAATCAATGCTGGGCTGGCAAATCAGACCTGACAACCTCTGAGGATCCTCTAACCCTGATATCCCAGGAGTCTGAGACCCTGGTTTCCCCCAGCACATCTCCTGCAGAGGTTTTTTATACCAGCTTTCTCTATGGGCAGTGTCTCCTGCCCATTAAACTCATGGATGCCTTTTTTCAGCTATCTTTGCTTCTAGGGGCAGTGGAGCAGGGGGGAGGAGAATTACCGTATAGATTTATGGACCTCTGCTCAACAAACAGGGCCCTTTCCCTGCAAAGGCACAAAGCCAGTCTCATAAATATTAATCAGAAGGAAACGGCAATCAACTCAAGTGAGAGAGGAAATGGAAATTGCTTTTTCCCTCTCTAGGACATAAAATCAACATTTATTTGTTGCATGACCAGAGGCTGTTGGGTGGGCTGCCTACCTCTTCCAGATTTCATTCATTCATTCATTTATTCATTCATTCATTTATTGTTTATTTTTGGCTGCATTGGGTCTTTCCTGCTGCATGTGGGCTTTCTCTAGTTGTGGTGAGCAGGGGCTACTCTTCGTTGTAGTGTGCGGGTTTCTCACTGCCGTGGCTTCCGTTGTTGTGAAGCACGGGCTCTAGGCACGTGGGCTTCAGCAGTTGTGGCGCATGGGCTCAGCAGTTGTGGCTCACGGGCTCTAGAGTGCAGGCTCAGTAGTTGTGGCACATGGGCTCATTTGCTCCGCGGCATGTGGTATCTTCCTGGACCAGGGCTCGAACCTGTGTCCCCTGCATTGGCAGGTGGATTCGTAACCACTGCACCACCAGGGAAGCCCCTCTCCCAGATTTCAATGATAATCATAATAGCAACTACTATTTATGAGGCACCTACTATGCGCTGCACTTAAATGTGGCATTTCACATACATTCATGTTAACTCCTGTTTTACACATGAGGAAACCGAGGCTCTGGAAGTTTAAGTCACTTGATCAGGAAGACACAGCCAATAAACAGTTGAGTCGGGATTCAAATCCCATCTACCTGATCTCAGTGTCTGAGTCACTGCCCTTTAATGGGCTGCCTCGGGCTTCTCAGGAGGGAGGAACTTGACTATCCTTTGAGTTTTGGGGATACCGGAAATCAGACTTCTATTTTATATACACAAACATCAGGGATAGTAGCAAAGGGGATCCTGGCTGCTTTTGTAAAAAGTTGTCGACATGCGGACCTCACAGCCTGAAGGTTCTGGAAAGATCTGCTCTAGCTCCAGCTTTGGGCAGAAACCAGGTGCCAGGTTTATGTTAACTATGCGTTTAAGTAAATACCTAATGGAATCTTAGCTCACTTCCTCTTAACCAACTTGCCATGTTTACAGACACTCATTCTCTCCACTAAACATGACTGGATGCCCACCACCCTGTGATGGCTACAGACACAATTCTCATTCGACGGGATACTTGGCAACCCCCCTGCCGAGTTGTACGCGTCCTCCAAGTCAGTTGTGTCTATTCCCAAACCTGTTTATGCCAGTTGTACTTGTTATTATAATTATACAATTTAATTAAGTAAACCGATTACATTGAATGTAGTGTGAAAAGAAAAGAAAATGTTGCTATGAATAGGAAACTCAACGCTATACAAAAACTCAGTGAAAAGGAGAGTTCCTGGGGGAAAAAAAAAATCCTGCTATCAAGCTTCCCTGGTGGCACAGTGGTTGAGAGTCCGTCTGCCGATGCAGGGGACATGGGTTCGTGCCCCGGTCTGGGAAGATCCCCCATGCTGCCGAGCGGTTGGGCCCGTGAGCCATGGCTGCTGAGCCTGCGCATCCGGAGCCTGTGCTCCGCAAGGGGAGAGGCCACAACAGTGAGAGGCCCGCGTACCGCAAAAAAAAAAAAAAAAAATCTTGCTATCAAATTAGGTGTGGGAGGTGACTGAAGGTTCAGAGTCAATGCATAGCAACCAGTGGTGGCTTTGCAAGAGAAATTATAGGAAGCCTTAATAGCAAAAACATACTCAGGAAAAAAGCCTTCCCTTCTGTCATAAGGTTAGTGAATCTATGCCCATGCCTTTGAATTAAAAAAAAAAAAAGTGTTAAGGAATTTATCATTTTCATTCTCAGTTTTTTTTTTTTTTTTTTGCGGTACATGGGCCTCTCCCGTTGCGGAGCACAGGCTCCAGACGCGCAGGCTCAGCGGCCATGGCTCACGGGTCCAGCCGCTCCGCGGCATGTGGGATCTTCCCGGACCGGGGCACGAACCCGTGTCCCATGCACCGGCAGGCAGACTCTCAACCACTGCGCCACCAGGGAAGCCCCATTCTCAGTTTTAACCATGTTCCTTTTGATTCACTGAATTACTGGCCCTACATGGGTTTGGTAAGACGGCTCCTCTGTATACACAAGATAACCAGTTGCAGAAGGATATGGGGAGGGACTTCCCTGGTGGTCCAGTGGCTAAGGCTCCACGTTCCTGATGCAGGCGGCCTGGGTTCAATCCCTGGTCAGGGAACTAGATCCCACATGCCACAACTAAGAGTTCTCATGCTGCAACGAATATTCTGCACGTGGCAACAAAGATCCTGCATGCCACCACTAAGACCCAGCATATTAAATAAATATTAAAAAAATAAATAAAGGAGGATATGAGGAGACAGGGGCATGAAGGAAATCAACACATTGGAAATGAACTCAAACTTCTCCCCTTTCTCCCGTCATAAACACTTTGCTTCCTCTGGAAGGATGAATGGTCCCTGCATCTGCCAGGATGCTTAAGCCAAAACCAGGTGTCATCACAGACTTTTCCTCCCTGCCTTCACCCACAGCCAAAGTCCCACTGATGCCGTCTCCCTGCCATCTCCCAAACCCACCCTGCCCTCCTTCCAATCCCCCTTTTTTCTCCCTCTCTTCCTCTCTCATTTCTTTCCACCCTTCCTCCCTCCTTCCTTCCCTGCTGTTCTCTCTTCCTCCCCTCCTTCTGCTTGCAAATACTATGGAGTCTCCTCTATGTACCGGCTACTCAGCTGACTCTGGGGAGGCACTAATAAGCATGGCTGATGTGGTCCCTGCCCTCAAGGAGATTAGAGTCTAACAGAAAAGACTAAATAAAGTAAGTAAACCAGGAAACACACTAATAATTATAAATTACTCGAAGTGCTATGAAAAGAAAACAAAGCAAAAGGGACAGGGAAAGAAAACTTGTGGAGGAGTCTGCTTTGGAGGAAATCAAGGAAGGTTTTCATGAGGAGGCGACATTTAAGCTGAAATCCAAATGATGTGAAGGAGCTGAAAAGAAGAGAAAAGAAGTGGGGAAAAAATATTCCACAGAGAGGAAACACCACAGAGGGAGGTTTGAAATCATATGAGAGACAAAAATGAAAGCTTCCTGGGTGGCTAGAGTCTTCTGGAGAATGTGGCATCGTGGGATGATTTGGGGGGGTCAGTGGGGTCTGTAGGCCAAGATGAGAGTTTGGATTTTATTACAAAGTCAGTAGGACACTTTGGATGTTTTAGTTAGGGAGACAATGCTCTTTGAAAAAAATTAAAATTTTAATTTTGAGAGAGCTGTAGATTCACGTGCAGTGGTAAGAAATAATGCAGAGATCCCATTCACCCTTTACCCAGTTTCCCCCAGTGGTAACATTTTGCAAAACCAGAATACAATGTCACAGCCTGGATGTTAACATTGATACAATCAAGATACAGAATTGATGCATCACCACAAGGGTCCCTCCTGTCACCCATTTATGGTCACACCCACTTCCCTCCCACACCCACCTCCTCCTTAGCCCCTGGTAACCACTCATCTGTTCTCCATTTCTATAATTTTGGTGTTCAAGAACGCTATAACATTTGCAGTTGGCTACCCCCCACCCCCAGGCATAGTTCCCTATAGATTCATCCAGGTTGTTCCAGGTATCAACAGTTCTTTCCTTTTTGTTACTGAGTGGTGTTTCATGTGTGGACGTACCACAGTTAGTTTAACCGTTCACTCACTGAAGGACATCTTGTTGTTTCTAGTTTTTGGCTATTATGAATAAAACTGCTATAAACATTCATGTGCAGGTTTTTGTGTGGACATAAATTTTCATTTCTCTGGGACAAATGCCCAGTGTGATTGCCGGGTCTTATGATATTTGCATATTTTATAAGGAGCTGAAAAATTGCTTTCCAGAGTGCCTGTCCCATTTTACACTCCCACCAGCAATGTACGAGTGATCCAGTTTCTCCACATCTTTGCCAGCACTGGGTGTTGTCACTATTTTTTTTTAATTTCAGCCATTCTGATAGGTGTGTAGTGATATCTCACTGTGGTTTTAATTTGCTTTTCTCTAATGGCTAATGATGTGGAGCATATTTTCATGTGCTTATTTGCCATCTCTATATCCTCTTTAGTAAATCAATGCCCTTTTATGAATTTATCACTCTGCTTTTACTGACAAGCCCCTCTCCCTTAATAAGACTTGAGAGCAGGATCTGACCCATGGATGATGCTTAATAAATGCTCCTTGGAGAACAAACACAGGACCAAGAGGATCACTGAAGCCCAGACATGGCTCGCCCTGGGTCAGTGCCCCTCCTGCAGCTCAGACCCTGACGCCAACAGCAGAAATCTCACCCCTGCTCAACCAGCACACAGCTGACAGTGTCAGTAAGCTCCATCTAGGAAGGATTTGACGCCCAGAGACTTGCGCTCACTGCATAATTAGGTCTAGCAAAGCTTATGAAAGTAGTCCCAGATTATAATCACTTTTTAATTATATTTACCTTTGTCTGTAGAGAGGTGAGGTATATTATGGGCTCTAGGAGGTAACAATTCAAATCTTCATCCAAAGAGGCAGGTGCCCTGAGGAAAATGCAAAGAAATTTAAAATGATCTGCAGACACAGAGCTCTGGCTTCCAGAATGAGTCTCGGATTCTGAGGCCAGGAAGTCAAGGATCTTAATGTTTTCTATTCTCAGGGCACCAGGAGGGTGGGAGACGAACAACAGAGTTCAGATCTTGAGTGCTACATGGTAAACACGTTCCATAAATATCTTATTTAATTTGCAAAAGTAACTCTGGAAGGTAGAAACCATTAGTATCATTCTCATTTTGCCAAAGGAAACTGAGGAACAGAGAGGGTAAGTGGCTTATCCAGGGTCACAGAGACAGGGAGAAGCAAGACCAGAATTCAAATTCAGCTCTGCCAGATGTCAGAGCCCTGTAGGGAGCCCCAGTGCTGTAGACTGCTATGACCCTGCTTTACTACAGCTGGATCCTCTGACTCACACCCTCTGCATTCCCAGCCCCCTAAGCTCACCCTCACTGGCTCAGGAGGTGTCACTCTGAACAGGATTTTTAATACCCTCTTTCCTCTTCCCTTCCCTACAGGGAACATAGCAGGGGACATAAAGTCACACACTCCCACCATGCCTGTCCTGATTCTTGTCACCTTTGCTGCTAGCAAGATCCAGATCCCTTTCCAGAAAGTTCTGAGCCTGCAGGATCATGCAATGGTGATGATGATGATGATAGTGATGATGAAGCTGGCAATGACAGCCAGTAATTTACTGAGCACTTATTATATGCTGGGCGCTGTGTTAACTTTTTTTTTTTTTTTTGCTGCATTGGGTCTTTGTTGCTGTGCGCAGGCTTTCTCTAGTTGCGGTGAGTCGGGGCTACTCTTCGTTGTGGTGCACGGGCTTCACATTGCAGTGGCTTTTCTTGTTGTGGAGCACTGGCTCTAGGTGTGTGGGCTTCAGTAGTTGTGGCATGCGGGCTCAGTAGTTGTGGCTCGCGGGCTCAGTAGTTGTGGCTCGCGGGCCCTAGAGCTCAGGCTCAGAAATTGTGGTGCATGGGCTCAGTTGCTCCGCGGCATGTGGGATCTTCCCAGACCAGGGCTCGAATCCGTGTCCCCTGCATTGGCAGGGGGATTCCCAACCACTGCGCCACCAGGGAAGCCCTGTTAACTTCTTCATAGGAATTAATTTATTGGGTCTCAGAAAGCAGTCCCTGGTCCAACAGCACCATCACCTGGGAATGTATTAGAGATGCAAATTCTTGAGTCCCAACACCGGATCTACTGAATCAGAAACTCTGGGGCCTAGCCATCTGTGTTGTCACCAGCCTTCCAGGGATGGTGAAGCACGCTCAAGTCTGAGAACCACTGTGAACTCATTTCCACCTCACAACCATCCAAGAAGTAGGTATTATCTTCTCCATTTCATAGGCAAGGAAACTAAGATGCAGAGAGGTGAGGTCACATGCCCAAGGTCACACAGCTGGCGAGACATCGAGCATCTCTCTCCTCTTTCTGGCCCAAAGCCTTGCCTTTGCCTTTATCTCCAACGCATACCTCCTTCTCACATGGTTGGAACCCCAAGAACATGGCTAAATCCTAAACCCCAAATCACTCACCAAGGGTCTAGACTGGGTTTTCTCAACCTTGGCACTACTGACATTTGCGCTGGATGATTCTTTGTTGTGATGGACCATCCTGTGCATTGTAGGCTGTTTAGCAGCATCCTTGGCCTCTACCCTCAGATACTAGTAGTCTTTCCTCCCCCATCCCAGTTGTGACAACGAAAATTGTTTCCAGATATTGCCAAATGTCCCCTAGGGGAGCAAAACTCTCCCTGGTTGAGAACCACTGATCTAGATACATCACCTGCTTCCATCCAGGATAGAAAGAGTCACCCTGGTCCCATACCTTCACCACTTCCCTCCATCCCACTGGGCTTATTGCATATAAACAGAAGCTGCATTAATGAAAAGGGGAAAGTTTGAAGTTGAGACCTGAGTTCAAATTTGTCTTCCCACTGCTGTGTAACGGTTTGTAGCTTGCTGTATCTCTCTGAACCTCGGTTTCCTCCTCTATAAAGGTGGGGGTGGGGTGGTGAGATGAATGCCATTGGGCGGTTAAGGAGATTAACTATTCTGATGTAGGCAAACAGTCTTTAGGCCCTGGAATCAGACATACCTATTCCAGTTGTACACCTCACCACTAATAAGCTATGTGACTTTGGGCCAGTAATTTCCCCTGATCCTCAGTTTCCTCATCTGTACAATGGAGATGTTTACAATAGATGCCTCCTCATAAAGCGCTTAATAAAGCACCAGGTACGTAATGAAGGGTCAATAAGTGGGAGTTTTATGTAGAACTGGAACATAGTAGGTGATCAAGAGCAGTTAGAGCCGTCTCTCTATTCCACATGAGCCCCTGATCCTGAATCTGACTTACCTAGTGGACTTAGGGACCAGATTTGCCTGTCCCTGTCAGACAGTGTGTCAGGGCTAATGGGATGCCCCCTCTCACGAACTTCTGCCTCAGCCCCTGCTCCCACCTCCCCCTGGATGTTCCAGTCTCAGCTTGCCTCTCATTTGAGGTTGGACACTCAACCAAAAACCATGACCCTCAGTAAGAGATGAGTACCCTCTTATCCAAACTTGAGGAGGGATTTATATTTAGCTATTTCCTCATTCTCCAGTCATCTGCAAATCATAATAATCTGCTGTCAGGACTGCCAAACTTGAGTCTAAATCCCATGTCACTTTGGTTACTTTTTGTGTCACTTTGGGCAAGTGAATTCTGACTCTCACTTCATCTTGCCCGAGTCCCAGTTTCCTCCGCTGTAAAATAGAGAGAATAGATGTATAGGGACCTCAATGGTTTCTCTTCCTGGAATACTCTTTCCTTCCATGTGCATCTGTCAATTTCTTTCCATCTTCCAGACCCATCCTGGGTTCCACTTTATTCAGGAAGCCTATTCTAATTCCCTTTCTCCTCTGCTCACCTGGTGTGTACTTACTTTCCATGTTTGTTACAGCATGAAATCCTTATACCTCAGAACTCAGTATAACATTAAGCTGGGTATCATTAGTTCTGTACATTTCTGCTCCTATACCAGGTCATTAGTTTCTTAAGAATATTGCCTAGCAATTCCAACTCATCCATCTATCTGCCCATTTCTCCATCCATTCATCTATCCCTCCATTCATTTATTCATTTGTTTGTTGATTAATTTTTTAAATTTATTCATTCAAGAAATAATGTCATTATTTCTTGTGGCTAAAGGTTGAAGCCATTTGGTTTGGGTGGGATCTTCTAGGGAGGGTTTTGGGTAGTGAGGATAATGAGCATAAAATATCCCTAGAGAGCACTGTTATTTAATGATAAAACAACAGAGAAGAACCTTGACAGAAAGAGAAATATGAAGAAAGGTCCAAGGAGGTATGAATGAAACCAAGAATTGCTTCAGAGGATCATGGAAAAGGAGTTATATGAAAAGGTATTATCAAAAGTGTAAAGTGGCATACAGAGGTCAAATCATAGCTTTGAAATCCAATTCAGCTGAGCTAACTTAAGTAGATCCTTCTCTTCTGAGTGCTTTAGTTTAATCATCCAGAAATGGCAATAAAATATGCCTTCTTAGGGCCATTATGAAAATTCAGACAATGTTAACGGTCTAGCAGTGCCTGACACATAGTAGGTACTTAATTAGTGATATTTTCCATTCACACCCCCATGATAGCCTCAACAATAAATGCTTCCAATTAAAAGAGGACCAGAGTATCCTCTATATATGTACATCTCATTTTTCATTCTCACATATCAAAATGGTATGTGTTGTGGAAAAGGCAGTGTGGTGGGTTGGGTGATTTTTCCTTGCATGGTCTGGGCTGTCAAGGACTGACATCTCTGGTTCAGACTCTGTAGCGACTGTCATCCGACGCTACTGAAAGCCAGCTCCGAGTGAACTCCCACAGTGATGAGACTGGTACCTGTGCCCTTGGCATGCACCCTATCTGCAGCTGACGCGAGGGCTGGAATGTCAGAGCTGTCAACCTAGCCTCTTATTCAAGCAGTAAATTCCCCGAAAATGGGGTGTGTGTATATAATTATCAGAGACATAGATCCTGATATTAAAACAAACTGTCTTGAATCCCCATCATCTCTAAGGATGGCAGTTGAAGAGGGAGATGACATGCCAGCAATGATTAGGGAAGGCATATAACTCAGCATGCTGGGGGATGCATACAGCAGAAAAATAGAGGAGGCATTTAATAGCACAGATTATGTTTTTAATTGCTTTAGCAAACGAACTGTTCTTGTGCTCTGGTAAAGTTGTTGGTGAAGCCACCCCCGGTGTTCCCAGGCTGCCTCTGAGTCACCACCAGGATGGGGGCTGGTCTTGGGAAGCCAAAGAGCTTCTAAGGCAGCACAACTAGGATTGCAAGCGATGTCTTCTTCCCAGAGAATCCTTTGCCTCATCCACCTATGGGGCATTCAGATCATTATCAGTGGTGTGGTCAGGAGCACCGGTGCTGGAGGCAGCCTAACTGGACTTGAAGTTGACCTCCACTGTTTACTAACCGTGTGAACTTAGATAAGTCAACAGTTATGTGCTGAATTGTGCTCCCCACCCCTGCCGATTTATATGCTGAATTCCTAACCCTCAGTATCTCACAACGTGACTTTATTTGGAAACAGGGTCACTGCAGATATAATTAAGATGAGGTCACGCTGGGGTAGGGTGGGCTCCTAATTCACTGTGACTGGTGTCCTTATCAAAAGGGCAAGTTTGGACACAGACACCCACAGGGAGAATGCCGTATGAAGATCAAGGCAGAGATCACAGCGATGCTTCTACAGCAAAGGAAGGCCAAAGATTGCCAGCAACCCACCCAAAGCTAGGGGAGAGGCAGGGAACAGATTCTCCCTCACAGCCCCCAGAAGGAACCAAGCCTGCTGACACCCTGTCTTGGACTTCTAGCCTCCAGAACCATGAGACAATATTTCTGTTATTCTGTTAAACTAGTACCACCCAGTTTGTGGTACTTGGTTATGGCAGCTCTAGGGCATTAATACAACTTTATATCTCTGTGCCTCTGTTTTCTCATCTGTAAAGATAATGATAGTATCTAGACCTCATGGTGTTGCTGTGAGGATTAAATGCAATTTATGTCAAGCATGTTAAACCATGCCAAACTACACGACAAAGCTCTCAATTGCTGTAAGCTGTCAGTTTGATTATCGAAACCCTTTTGGAAGCGGGTGCTTTGAATGGGGATTAAGAGAGGAAAACCAACTTGGATCAGATTCTTAACGCTTACTGGGAGCCATTCTCGGTCCCTTATATATCTTGTTTCCTTTGATACTTACAGCAAGAAGGCATTTTAATCCCATTTTACTCACAAAAAAGGTGAGGCTCAAAGAGGTTAAGTGACATCTTACCCCAAGGTTACACAGGCTGTAAGTAGCAGATGAAAGATTTGAACCATGAGCCTCTGACTTGGAAGGCAGTAGCCACACCCTCTACTAACTTAGTGCCTCCATTAACACTGAAGACATCATCTGTGCTCTTGGAGTGGGGGAAAGCCAGCAGTGTCAGTAAGGGAACAAGTAGCACAAATTGTGAGAAGCCACCAGGGCTGGGTGGAGCAGATTTGGGTTCAGAACTCAGGGCCATCACCCTCCGGCTATCTGACCAGGGACAAGTCATTTCCCCATCCTTGAGCCTTAATTTTACCACCTGTGGAAAGGGAACAATAATGACTACATTGAAGAAGTACGGTGAAGACTACATATAGCAACTTAGGTGAGGCACCTGACACGTGACGGGCACTCAGTGAATCCTCACTATTACAATTCGCACCAGGAGAGAATGCTTACATCATATGTATCATGTGCCTGGATGTGGGTGGGTCTCTGCTTGATCATTTCATGGTCACTCTCTCTGAGCCTCAGTTTCCTCATCTATAAGATGAGGTTATTAATCATCTTAATCCTTTGAGGTGGTCCCTTGTGATATTCCCCTTTAGCTGGTGGGTTCTGATTTTAAAGCCCTTGCTCATACAGAAATGGGAGGTTGGTGGCCTCCGTGACCCAGTTCTCTGCATCTACAATTTCTTTGAGTTGCCCTATATTTTTGTGTTCCAGTCTCATTCCAGTTACTATGGCTGCATAACAAATTACCCCAGAACTCAGCAAAACCACCATTTATATGCTCATGGGTTCTGGGGGCTGGGAATTCAGACCAGGGCACAGCAGGGATGGTTCACCTCTGATCTATGATGCCTGGGGTCTCAGCTGGAAGACTTGAAGCCTGTGGCTGGAACCATCTCGAGTCTCATTTATTCCTGTGACAAGCGGCTGATGCCGACTATTGGATGTAGGCTCAGTTCTTCCCAGCATGGCCCCACTAGGTGGTCTCTCAGCATGGGCTGGTTTGGGCTCCCTCGTAGCAAGATGGCTGCAGTCTGAAGTGAAGATGGGGGAGGGGGAAGGGGGGAGGGGGGAACTCCAGGAAAGAACTGTATCCTTTCTTATGATCTTGTCTTGGATATCCCATAGCTTTATTTCCATTACACACTATTGATTGAAACAGTCACTAGTTCCTGAAGAGATTCAAGGGAGGAGACACAGACCCCCTTCTAAGTAGAAGGAGTGTCAGTCCCATTATAGGAAGAGTTTATGGGAATGTATCTATCTCCATGTTTGGAAAATACAACTTGCCAAGCTCTTTCATGGCTCTTAGGTAAAAATATATCATTAAAGGTCCCTAGAAAAGGCAATGCTTGGATAGCAATGGACACAAACCATCGTACAGTTGTACAAGAGAATAATATCCTCCTAGGACCAAAACCCCCATGCTCTATGATGGCAGGTTCCCCAAAGGAGTATATAAGAGACAAACTATAATATGACAGCCTCCCGATGGCCCTAGCAGAGAGAATACTCTGGGTCCCCACTGGACCCCTCACCCGTCCCTGCCTAAACCCACTGAGGTTTCACCCATGGAGTCAGTGGATAGCTCTGAGCCACGTGCACTCTGGCTAATCCTGCGGGGGCTGAGGTTAGGAGTGAAGCCCTGGCACCAGGCTGGACAGAAAAGAGCATCACTGGATTCTCAGCCACATCCTCCACCACTGTTGTGGAAACTTACAACATCATGAGCCAGAAAACTCTAGCTGTCTCTGGAACAGAGGGTATATTGGGGAAACTTCCTGGAAAATCATCCAGAAACACACAGTCATGTTTGTTTCCCTGGGGGCAGATCGCATTTTCATCATTCATTTAAACAACGACGGCAATCGGCTGAGGGTGTCCTACGTGCCAGGTCATGGAAATAGTGTGGTGAGCAAGCCTGGCTTCACGACCTCACAGTCAGGCAATGATGATTCAGTATCCTGAATGCTCTAATGGGGGAAACTGTGGGTGTCCAGAGGAGGCCTCTGACTCAGTCTGGGGATCAAAGAAGGCTTCCTGGAGGTGGTGATGTCTAGGAAGAGTTTTGAAGTTAGTGGAGGAGTTAGATAAATGAAGACGAGGTGGGGAAATGAGAATTCTAGGTAGAGGACCCTGCATGTACAAGGTCCAGAAACTCAGGTGAGGGAGATGGTGCACCAGGGCACAGCCTTCAGCTCCCGGCAGGGGACAGAGTGAAGTTTTGATCTCACTCCTGCTGAGAGAATCCTGGCTGGTGGAGGTGGCGATGCTGACAGGTGGCAGCTCTCTCCTCCCTACAGGGGGCTGCAGCATCTCCCCTCAATGATAGAGGGCTGAGAGCTTCTAAAAGTCCCCAGCACTGGGCTGGTGGTGGCAGCGGGCTCAGAAGAGGATGGGGAGGAAACTGTCAGCTAGCAATGTGGCAGTCGGTTTGGAAAGGATGCGAGATTTTCTTGAGATGGCTGGCAAGAGATGGAACAGAGAGGGGAAAGAGAGAGGCTGGAGTAGATGCAGCTGTAAGGAGGCTGGAGAGGAAACTGGCTGAGCGGAGGCTGGTCAGGGCAGAGTGGGGTGAGCACCGTGCATGGTGACTGAGCAGTCGGGGAGCGGTTACTAAATGGAGTGTGTGTACACACACACACACACACTCACTCTCTCTCTCTCTCTCTCTCTCTCTCTCTCTCCCTCTCTCTCTCTCTCTCTCTCTTCTCATCAGTCATTTCAAATGCCCAGAAGGACCCTTTGCTCAGCAAACTGATCTTTTTATACCAAGGGCGATGACCCCAGTTCTCAACACAACCGGATCATGGGGAGATGCCTCAAGCAGCAAACAGAGAACAGGTCTGTACTGTTCTTGTGATTAAAAATAGGTAACATTTATAATGCACTTACTTTGTTCTGGGTGCTGTGGAAGTGACTTGGCCCTCTGCAGGCTCCTGGGTAGATGGCCAGGGATTGACTGGAGAAGATGTTGCCCACCCATCCCAACTAAAACACACGCTCTGTGAGGTTAGACCTGTGTCCTGACAGATCCCAGAAACGCCTGTTTCTCGTGTCCCCACAAGCCCGTTTACTTGGGGCTTTTATCTCCTTTCAGTTGAACCTTCACAGTCTATGCCCGTCTTAGGAAAATCTCAGACATCTGGGCCTCTTCTAGTTCTCGGGCAAATGCAGCCCCATCCTTAGATCCATGGCCACACCTGGGAGGAGAAGGCAGTGGCCAGGTAAGTCTGGGCAACCTCTCTACCCTCCTCTTTAGTGGTCCAGAAAGTTCATCCCCTTAAAATTTTTTTTTTTGGCTGCACTGCACGGCATGCAGAACTTCCCCGACCAGGGATTGAACCCATACCCCCTGCAGTGAAAGCTCGGAGCCTTAAC
Organism: Mesoplodon mirus; assembly: GCF_964341445.2. Taxonomy (NCBI): domain Eukaryota; kingdom Metazoa; phylum Chordata; class Mammalia; order Artiodactyla; family Ziphiidae; genus Mesoplodon; species Mesoplodon mirus. The sequence continues at coordinate 20,216,820 of NC_138989.1, read as the reverse complement.
CACTGGACCACCAGGGAAGTCCCCCATTGCATCCTTATAATACCCCTGTGAGGGCATGTCACCCTGTTATCAGACCCATTTCACAGATGGGGCCACTGAGGCTCAGAAAGGTGCAAAATCACTTAAGCAGGGTTACACATATTTAGTAAGTAGTGGAGGCTGGACATGGACCCGACTTTTTTTTGGTTTTGTTTGTTTGTTTTTCATTTTCCTAGATCATCTTTACTTGAAGATTTTTTGGGCAAAAAAAAGTAGGTAATGCAAAACATTTTTATATTAAAACAAATGCAGATAATATTGAATAGAATATAAAATTTACATTCTTTTTTGAGACAAAGAGCCATCAAAGACATTTCAAGGTAAGCTATTCAGGAGCTTCAGGCTACATTCCTAAACCCCGGGGGAGGGAAGAGAACCTGCATGCCCACTCTAATATTGGGTGCTGCAGCTTTGATAGGGAAGTAGCAAATTCTTCTGAGAAACAGCAAAGTAAGTGCTTACCTGTTTGGTAACAACCCAGTGGATCCCCGACGGTTCTGAATCCACGGTCTCTGCCCTCCTCCAGTGCCCTAAACAACACAAGGTGATAAGGTTAAATCTTGGTGGGGATGGAGGACTCTGACAGTGCCTTCAGAAGGGAGCAAAAAGTCACCCCTGACTTCAGAACGGACAAGACTGCGGGGCTTGGTCTTCAAGGCTGCGTAGGAGTTTGGTGAGGAGAGCATGGCTGTTGGGGCGGAAACGGCACGTGCAAAGGTGTGGCGGCCCTGTGACAAGGTGAACGGGGGAGCTCGGTGTGGCTGGAGGGTGGGGTGCAGGGAAATGAGGTGAGGCGGGAGGGACAGTCAGGGAGAGGAGTCAGGAACCCAACTTTAAAGGACCTGGATGCCACACTGAAGCATTCGCGGGCACTGAGGACCCAGAGGAGACCAGGGAGGGCAGCGGTGGATCAGGGTGCGTTGCTGATGGGAGGTACGGCTGCTCAGAGGCTCAGAACCAGCTAGGGAGTCCGGCCGCTGCGCGCACACCCCAGGGCTGGGGCTCCTAGCTGGTATCCTTGGGTAAATCATGTGACGGCTCTAAGCTTTGCTGTCCTCAGCTGTGAAATGGGGAAGGTGGTGATTAAAAATACATAAGTCAGAGTTACCGAGAGACACGGAGGATATAATGCATGCCTAGCTTTCAGCGGGGTGTCTGGCACACGGCAAGTGATCAGTTAGTATTCACTGCCATTATCATTATTGAAGGAAACCTCTGGAGGCAGCATTCAAGTGGCAGGAGCCCGTCGGGAGACAGAGGATGGGGACTAAAGGGGCTGCAGCAGAAGTCCAGACCAGCAAGGCTGATGTCTGGTTCCAGGGTGCAGCTGTGGGGACGAAGCACAGAGTGCAGATTTGCGGAAAGATGGGTGAGCGTCATTTAAACAGAGGATTAAATAAACTAACACATATGGGACGGTTTTGTAAACTGTACACATTCCAATATGATTTCAATTAGGGCTGTTTTCATCAACTTTATTTCTGGGCCCATCAGCTTTGGTTCTCTAGAGAGAAGCTGCCATTTAATTCTCCCAGATCAAATATTTAACAAACATAACACTGAATAAACCCAGCCTTGCCTAGTTAGCATGCTCTTGGTATTTTTAGTTGCCGAGTGCAACGCCGGAGATTTACCACCTTGGCTGACACAATTCTCTGCCTGAGACTGCTCATCTGTAATGGAGACTGTATACACATTGTCATGGCCAAGAATACAGTACCTGGAGCCCGTCTGTGTGGGTTTGAATCCCGGCTCTGCCCTTGAGCAAGTTAATCTCTGTGTGTCCCCAATGATAAAATGAAAAGAATCTTGGAATTAACGTATGGGGCTCTTGTAAAGAGCCCCATGATGGCAGTCAGGGTCTGGGATGTATTATAAATCGTTGTCATCACCATCATCAATGTCACTCTTCTCCATATTTCTACTGTGCAAAAATATAGTTATTTTTCAGTAGAACATGTTAGGTATGTTAACTTGTAATGGTTTATTATTGTGATTTGTAAATGAATAAATGTTTTAAAAATGTGTCGGTGTTAATTTGTAATATGATGATTTTTATTGATATGAAACACATATATACAAAAGCTCTTTGGGGATCTTCCAGCATTTTTAAGAGTGTCAACAGTCTTAAGACCAATAAGTTTGAGAAACAAGAGAGAGACTGGGCAGTTACAATTAACAGGCAGGGAAGCATTTGGCATCCCTCTTGGGTACCTGGGATTAGACTGCCCTGGGATTTCTGGACCCCACTCCATAGTGAGGGCTGCCGACCCTGGCCAGATGAGGCTTCCATGACCGCAGCTGAGTGGGCCAGGTGTTGGGGGAGCAGGTCTGACCACTCCCCAGCCATCAGTGACTCCAAAACCACTGTGGGTTGACTGCCCTCCAGAAGCCGCAGCTTGAACTTCCGGTTGCTACACCTCTTTTTTTTTAATAAATCATTTTCACAGTTGTTCCCCTTTTCTTAAATTAATTTATTAAATTATTTATTTTGGCTGCGTTGGGTCTTCCTTGCTGCACACGGGCTTTTCTCTAGTTGTGGCGAGCGGGGGCTCCTCTTCATTTCAGTATGCAGACTTCTCGTTGCAGTGGCTTCTCTTGTTGTGGAGCACAGGCTCTAGGCACGTGGGCTTCAGTAGTTGTGGCACGCGGGCTCAGTAGTTGTGGCTCATAGGCTTAGTTGTTCTGCAGCACGTGGGACCTTCCCGGACCAGGGCTCGAACCTGTATCCCCTGTACTGGCAGACAGATTCTTAACCACTGCGCCACCAAGGAAGTCCCTCAACTAGGTATGTACCCTATATCACAACAAGGTCACTAACATTTTGTTGGAGGAGTGACACTGCCTGTGTTGTTGGTACCTCCCGGCTTCTCACTATTCCTCACCTTCCCCAGAAAACACTTTGTTTGTAAAGACAGACGTTCTGTCTTCCCCTTCATCAAAACTTACTTGACTGGGGACCCATCCTTTTAGAGTCAGCCTTCAGCCTACTGTCATACATCAAAATCCAGAGAGATGTTTCCACTCCAGAATCAAAATCAAATAACTACAGAGGCCAGAGCAGGTTTAGTGAATGTGAGAGGCAGTCATATGTGAGGCATCGGGGAACACTGGGGTCTGGGGCAAATCCTAATTGTGTACATTAATTATCTCAATTCAAAATAAAAAAAAAATTAAGTATCCTAAATCAAAAATTTATGAAAATTTTCATTTGAAAATTTATGATTTAAATAAATCATTACATTGAAATATTAAGCATTAAATATATTTAAATAAATTATTAAATGAATTGGTCATTTAAAAGTAACTATCCCAGTGAAACATTTAAAAATATTTAACAGAGATAAAAATAGGCCTGGGGGCCCCATGTGGCTCACAGACCACTTGTAACTTTCTCTCTAATTCAGCTTCTATGCTCTGCAGAGGAAATGCAATTTGCCCAGGCCACATTGCTGACAAGGTGGCTGAAGCCACAGTGGTTCCAAAGCCACGTTTCTCTCCTCCCAGTCCAGTACCTGTTTCACTCTGAGATCTAACTAATTCACACTGTTGTGTTACTGACTGACTGAGCCTTTGTGTTATTCTTAGAAAGGTAACAGTCATGCTAGAAATCTATGCACTGTGACAGTGTGTTAGGAGACATTTGAGAGTAGAGGCGCCCCTTGGCAGGTGTCCTAAGGGTTCACCTCTGCACTTCCAAGGAGGAAGGAGCATCCTCACTGCTCACAGGAAGTGTCGATGCCCATCACTTCCTTTTTGCTTTCAGGCAAGAGAGGCTTCTCAGGCTGCATGGCTCCATCTTAGGGGACCAGCTCATCAGTTTGCTGCCACTCACCCCTCCCCAGGAACCGACCTGGTAATGAATGCAAAGCAATGCCAACTCCTGCTATTTTCCTGTGCTTTCTTGCAGAAGGAAGCATGATGCCCGTTATTTGAATTCTGTGACCTTTGCAAACGCATGCCTGCTTATTCCATTCTGTTGCAGAGGTAAATGTGAAAACCCACGTGATGCAGGAGGAAAATGAGAGATCCTCCAAAGTTTCCCTTGGTTCTGGCTTGGTGATGTAGGTACAAAGAGGCCACATGATGTTTTCAGAGAGTTGATTTGTGCAATTCACAGGTTTTGAGGAGCCTCTGTTTTCCCTTCTCAAAAATGGGGAGAATATGGGAATTCCAGTCTAGTGGTTTGCAGTCAGCTCTTTCACTGCCAAGGGCCCAGGTTCGATCCCTTGTCAGGGAACTAAGACCCCACAAGCCATGAGGCATGGCCAAAAAAAAAAATGGGGAGAATGTAAAGATGAAACCAGGAAACACAGCCCAGGTGGCCAGCACAGTGTCTTCCACATAGTAAGAACTCAATAAAGAAGGACAATAGTGTGACTCAGGGAGTTCCCTGGTGGCCTAGTGGTTAGAATTTCACTGCTTTCCAGGCTTTCACTGCTGTGACCCAGACTCAATCCCTGGTTGGGGAACTGAGATCCTGCAAGCTGCGTGGTGCGGCCAAAAAAAAAAATATATATATATATATATATATATAGTGTGTGACTCAGACTTAGGGGAAGTAGCATGAAGTGCAGGGTCACAAACTATGGCTACAGGTCAAATAAAATAATTCAAATTTCATTAGAAACATCCACGTCCTTTCACATGGGCACTGTAAGTAGCTGCCTCTCTGGCACAGTTATAAAGCTGACTAGTTGCTGAAACAATTTACTATCTGGCCCTTTGCAGAAAAAGATTGATGACCTCTGACCTAGAGGAATCAGACAGGGCTGGGTTCATGGTTATGGAACAGGTTGCTCTGCTTCTCTGAGTCTGTTTTCCCATCTCTAAAATGGGGATGGTAATTGAACCTTCTTATAAAGATGTCACAAGGAGTAGGCAGTACAGGGCCTAGCACACAGTAGGGACTCGGATGTCAGTCCTTAGATGTTAGTCCCTTCCTCCCCCATGTCTGCAGCCTCTTGGCCTCAGGCTGAGGCCCTCTTAAGTCTTAGACTCTCTTTAGGGTTCGGTAGCTGGTCTGGCCAAAGCCAGTTGTCTACACAAGAGTGTCCAAGAGCCACTGTTTGCAGAGCGGAGGCCAGGAGCCAGGCCCTCTGCTAAACTCTTGACCTGCATGAAGTCTCTTTTCACACCACCCTTCTAGATGGTAGGTATGTTGTCCTTCCCATTCTACAGGTAAGGAAGTTGAGGTTTGGAGAGTTAAAGCTAGAAAGGGGCAAAGCTGTTGGCTCTGCTTAGGGGAGTGCTTGCCCTTAGTAGTAGCAGTGGCTAGTAGTGGCAGTGACTGGCACGAGAAGTGATGCTTCTAAGTAGCGGCAGCATGGAGCAGCAGTCAGGCTCAGCAGGGGTACTACTTACTAGTAGCGATAGTGCTGCTAAGCTAAGTAGCAGTACTTAATATTCGGGGTACTGCTTAGTACTGGAGGTGGTGCTTAGTACTACCAGCAGTGCTTACTAGTGCTACTGCTTAGCAGTGCTTGCACTTGGTGCTTGCACTTAGTAGGCCGGTGCATATGTGCTGGTTGAAGGAAGGAGTATAACTGACGCTGGTAAAGGATATATGTATCATCTATTTCAAATACACAGAGACGTTTTTCGTGCAGACATGTTGAACATGTAATATAAGTCTTAGAAGAAAATGTACTGGGGACTTCCCTGGTGGCACAGTGGTTAAGAATCCGCCTGCCAATTCAGGGAACACGGGCTCAAGCCCTGGTCCGGGAAGATCCCACATGCCGCGGAGAAACTAAGCCCGTGCGCCACAGCTACTGAGCCTGCGCTCTAGGGCCCACGAGCCACAACTACTGAGCCCACACGATGCAACTACTGAAGCCCACGCGCCTAGAGCCCATGCTCCGCAACAAGAGAAGCCACCGCAATGAGAAGCCCGTGCACCGCAACGAAGAGTAGCCCCCGCTCTCCGCGACTAGAGAAGCCCACGTGCAGCAATGAAGACCCAACGCAGCCAAAAACAAAATAAAAAAAATTTTTTAATTAAACAAATAAATAAAAGATATTCATGAAGGGAAGGCTTTTAAAAAAAAAGATTAGGAAAAATAATGGCATTGGTGGGTAATGAAAGTAGCAAGCACATTTACAGTGCTTACTAGATTCTAGGCACTTTACACAAATTGACCTATTTAATCCTCACAACAGTCTATGATTACCCTCATTTTACAGATGCAGAGAGTGAATCACAGAGTGGTCAAGTAACTTGCCCTAGGTCACAATGCAGGAAAATCGGTGGAGCCAGGATTTGCACTCCAGTAGTCTGACTGCAGAGGCCATGCTTTTAATCATTATACTATCTACTGTCTCTTCCTAGGCTCTGGCTGAGGAAATTGTGGCTACAAACAAAACAACAAGGAACAACTGAATAAACAAACATCATGGCCCATAAAAACATCTAAAGAGATGTTGAAAAGATACAAAGTTCATGTTGTCTCAGGGGAGCAGTCTCAGAACATGGGGGAAGGCTTCTCCCCTCGCTGGTCCTCAGTTTCCTGATCTGGAGTACAGCTGGGGAGATGTCCTCCAGTGTCCCTTCCCATCTGGGGTCCTGGGTTTCTGCACAGCCCCTTAGCTGCCAGCTACAGAGCCAGGAGCCCGGAGATGCTGTGAAATTCAGGTCACATGGGCTGAAATGCTCTGCTCACTTCCCAGCAGGATCTGCCTCCCCACAGGCTCCCAATGTGCCCAGAAAAATGGAAACCAGAGAGACTGAACGCTTTTATCAAAGGAGCAACTCTGGAGAAGCCGGGAGCCTGTGAAGCCTTGGGAAGGCACATCAAAGGCAAACTTTGAGGACACACTTTGTGAAGCAAAAGAACATTCCATGGTGCTTCCAACAGTGTGATCGACTCTATGGAAGGTAATTTACTTGGAGCAGAGCGAGGCGGCGCCTGTTCCTGTCTCCAGGCTGAAAAAGCAGCCCCAGAAGGGAAGTCGGACAAGCATGCAGCAATCTGTCTGTCAGATAATTAGCATAAGAATGTTGCTTTTCCCTCACCTCTTGAATCATTTGGGTGCTTCAAGAAGTCTTCCGTCCTCAAATTTTATATAGAAACACAATTGTAAACAGAGGTTTATTCTATCTCTATCTACCTATCTATCTATCCATCTTGCTATATAGATATCTATCTGAATGTATATTAGATCCTTTCTTTTTCTTTCTAGCTGTCTATCTGTACCTATCTGAATATATATTAAATATATGATCCCATCTTTTTTCTTTCTGCCCACCTATTATCTATCTATAGAATCTCATCTTTATATATAAGGGAATCTAATATGTATCAGAGAATGAGAGAGAGAATCTATGTATCAGGCACTGTGCCAGGCTCTGGGGATTCAGTGATGTACAAGACACACATGGTAAGAGCTCATGGAACTCATGGAATTTATCATCTAGGGGATTATAACGCAGCTGCTATATACTGGGTTGCAGCAAGCATGGAGGAGGGGGAAGCTGGGGAACCAAGGGGAGACCCGAAATCAGCCTAAAGGGTGGGGAGAAATGATAGTAGTCAGGGAAGGATCCCTGGAGAAAGACACTATCGCACAAAAAACACTAGACTGAAATTCAGGATCAACATCTATACTTTCTGCCACTTTCTTTTTACATAATAATGCACATGTCGGTTTCCCTAGTGACCTGGGTGGTCTCCTGCATGAAACCAACTCAGCATTTCTCAAAGGATGTACCACAGATCACTTGTCCTTCATGAAATTCTGTGAAAGAAGGGTTTCCTGGCCAACCAGGTATGAGATACCCACACGGGATCTTCCTCTACTGAGAATACATACTACATTTTAAGGTATGATGAAGGCTCTGACAATTCTGCAGTAAAAAAAACCCAATAATAATTGAATTTAACTCCACTTCCAAGACTTCTCTGAAATACATGTTTTTAAAGTAGAATCTCACTATTGTAGGATTCCACAGGAGGCTTTTTGCAAAGTGCAGAAACACAACTATGTTATTAGAAGTAGCTTATGTGTGCATATCACTTTAAATTTTACAAGCATGTTCATAATATCCTGCTTGAGTCTCACAAAAAGTCTGTGAAGGTGATGCAACAGCCCCTCCCTCTCTTCCTCTTTCTTTCCTTCCTCCCTCCCTCCCTGCCTCCCTCCCTTCCTTCCCTCCTTCTTTCTTTCCTTCCCTCAACATTTTTTGGAATGCCTCCCTGGACCAGAATTCAACAATTACAAAACATGAAGAAACTGAAGTCTACAGAGAAGAAGTGATCTCCCCCAGGTTATCAAGAGCTGGAGTTAAAGACCAGGATGGGTAACCCAGGGGAAAATCAAAGAAGCAGCCAGTCAAGGCCACAGGCCTTGCTATCTTACCTCCCGATGAAGAGTCACAAACAAACCCTCCAGAGGCCGGGGAGGGGCAGCATCAACGGGCCTAGTAGGCCAAGTGCAGGGCAACAGGGAGTGGTGGTGACTGAGGCAAAGTGGAGGGGGTGGCCGACACTCAGCTCCAGCTGATGTTACTATGTGGAAATCGAGGCCTGGTATGGGCAGAGTTCTTGACTTTTCCTGAGGAGCTTTAAATCTAGATTTTTATGTGAAAACTCTACATGATTCTTGGCCATAAGTTCAATTTTTTTTTTTTTTTTTGCCGTACGCGGGCCTCTCACTGTTGTGGCCTCTCCCGTTGCGGAGCACAGGCTCCGGACGCGAAGGCTCAGCGGCCATGGCTCACGGGCCCGGCCGCTCCATGGCATGTGGGATCCTCCCAGACCGGGGCACGAACCCGTGTCCCCTGCATTGGCAGGCGGACTCTCAACCACTGCGCCACCAGGGAAGCCCCACAAGTTCAATTTTTATGGGGGCCTCCACATATGCTGATGGGCTGAATTTGACTCAGAGGGCACTGGTTAGAACCACCCTCCAATGAATACGCTTCCACCACAGCACTTGGCACCCCTTCATATACTTATTTACTTACACATCTATTCTCTTTCCCCACAACTGGGTTGTAACCCCCTTGAGGGGAGGGACTGTGGCTTAATCATCTTTGCATGTCCCAGCACACTTCATGGGGTGGCACGTAAAAGGACATAATAAATGGTTATTGAATGAATGTTTACATTCCCTCACTCTACAGCAGCTGAAAAATAAATATATAACAGCTTTTAATTAAAAAGAAATGGGATGGGGCTTCCCTGGTGGCGCAGTGGTTGAGAGTCCGCCTGCCGGTGCAGGGGACACGGGTTCGTGCCCGGTCTGGGAGGATCCCACATGCCACAGAGCGGCCGGGCCCGTGAGCCATGGCCGCTGAGCCTGCGTGTCCGGAGTCTGTGCTCCGCAACGGAAGAGGCCATGACAGTGAGAGGCCCGTGTACCGCAAAAAAAAGAAAAAAAAAAAAAAAAAGAAATGGGATGAAATATGTGTGAGAATCCTAGTCTTTGACAGGAGGCAGCGTGTTAAGGAGAAAGATTTTCAAATTATGTTTGCCAGCGATGCTCCCAAAAGACTGAAGAAGTTTTTCTGATGCAGTCTCGGCTGGCGAAATCTCGTTCTCAGTTCTGCACTGCTACGAACGCTCACTCTGTTTGGAAAGGTCTCAAAGAACGAGAAGATTGCTTGTTAAAACAGGTTCCTGCCCTTGTCAGCCAGTTCTACTGGTGAGGAATCCCAACACTCCCTCAGCTGACCTCACGGCCATCATTTGGACTGTTACTCCCTGGAAATGTCTTTTCTGACAATAACGATGCACTAAGACTAATTACAAACTGCCTCCAATGAGAGATATGGTCCAGCAGCCTGAGGGTTTAACCACCGGCTTCGAAATCAGACAGAGCTCAGTTGGAATCCCTGATTTGGCACAACTACCTAGGTGACATTGAGCCAGAGACTGAGCCTCTCTGAACCTCAGTTTCTTTTTCTTAAAAATGAGATAATAATGCCTACCTTATAGTTTTGTTACTGACTGTTGGGAATAGCATATGTGAAAGGCTTGGCATATAACGGGTGCTGAATAAATGACAGCCACCATCATTTAAGGAGATGGTTCCCAAACTTCTTTTAAGCAGCAGTATTCCTTTTCAAATTAAATCATACCTGGAACCCTGACGTGAGAAATAAAGCCAATCTCCCTCATCCCCAGGCTTAGTTTCCCTTCCCTTTCCCTTGGGGGAAACTCTGCAGACCTCTGAGACTCTAAGGAACACAGTCTGAAAGTCATGGGTCTAGTCTAACTGTCTCTTTCCAGGAGGTAAAGACTGAATTCCAGGTGGGGATGTAGCATCCTTAGGACACACAGGGAGTCTTCAAAGGAATTGGGACTGGGACCCAGGAAGCTGGATTCCTAGGCTGGTTGGTGGTAAGAGGTCAACAGAATGGAGATGAAAATCAATGGCTGAGGGATCTCTCCAGCCTGGTTCATATCCTGGATCTATCTCCACGGCCCACATGACAATGAGTGGGTCATCTCCCCTTTATGAAACTCAGCCTCCCCCTCCGTACAATGGAGACCATGATGAGTACCTAACTTGCAGAGCCATTTATGAGAGAAATAATATACAGAAAAGCACCAAGCAGGGTCCTTGTCCCATAGTTGACAATGTACAAAAAACGAATACTAGAAATAATAAAAATCAATGTAACCATATTAACAATACCTTGTGCCTGTACAGAAATTCACAAAGGGTTTTAATAGTCGTTTTATCCTCATAACCACCAATGAGGTAGTGATTATTCCCCCGCATTGTGCAGACAAAAAAAAAAAAAAAAGAAACTCTAAGAGATGTAGTCATTTGCCCCCGATCACATGAGTAATATTGGGTTGGCCAAAAGGTTCGTTCGGGTTTTTCCATAAGATGTTGGAAAACCCTGAACGAACGTTTTGGCCAACCCAATAGAATGGTGGAAACGGGTTTTATCAATAGATTTACCTTCTGGCAACGGTCTACTGACCTGACACTCTGCCCTACTGCCACACTCCCATCTAGCTGGAGCGACAGGCTTTCCACAAAAATACCCCGGGTCACAAGTGGCTAATACATGGCATATAGGCCACCACTCTCCACTTCTGAGCTCATGGCAGACATTGCTAATCAATCCCCACAGTCTTCCCCACTGAGCCTCAGCATCTTTCCTTGTGCAGGGCTATTGTAAATGGGCAGTCATTTATGAGAATCGGTGTTGGGTCCAGGAGCAGCAACTCTTTGCTCTTATCCCACCCTCCCCCACCAGCCCCAGTCTCTTGCCCTGGGCAGTCGTGAGCCCAGGAACCTGGGCTGCTATGCCTTACTGAGTACACAGGGCTCAGCATTGGTTGGGTCACTAGGACATCTTCCTTTGTCCTCTGGCTCTCTGCCCAGGGACGCCTGAGAAAAGAAACAGCTATTACAGAAAAAGCTATTTGTGCTTCCAAAAAATCCTTTATCTAGGTGCTGAATCACATAATTAGGAGTCCTTCCCAGTAAGACTGAAGCGCCCACCTGTACTGATCCCCACTGTCCATACTCCTCCCACCTCCCCACTGAACTTAGCTCCCTGCCCGCTGCCGGTCCCAAGCAATTTTCTTGGACTTGAATTAGATGCCAGTGAGAGCCTGCTTGTCCCAAACGGGCCCCCTTGAGATTTATGCCTTTCCAGGGCAGGAGGAGAGAGAGGATCATTCATGCCCCGTTTGAGTCCTGGGTGCTTTGTTTTAAAGACACACTGGGTTGGAGGAGTGGAGAACAATCTCAGACACTTGCTTCTCGTTTTGTCATGGTTGTTCCCACTTCCTCCTTCCCGGATGCTCACAGTTGTTCTTCTCTGGTTTGATGGGGAAAAAATATGATACACTGATGCAGAGCAGATGCAGCAGTCACTTTATGATCACAATGTATGTAGCTCACTTCACAGTTACACACAGCTGACAGCTCTATCGTGTTTCTGAAAGTTACTAACACCTACCCCCACATCCCCTCAAGGTATCTAGGTGTGTAAGTGTGTGTGTGTGTGTGTCAGAGACAGAGAGAGATGGCCCATTGGTGTAATCACTCCTTTGCATTCAACCTTCATATTCTCAACCTTCTACCTCCTTCCCACTCACCTGGCAAAGCCTCAACCCAGCTTAAATCCAAATCCCGGCCTTTCCCCACCTGTGGCTCCACAGATCCACATGACCGCTGCTGTTTTTCACTTTAAATTCCTGCTCGCTGACCTCACAACCCTGTGGCATTTCCTTGATACCAGCTGCTGGACGACTTTCCTAACTCTCTCTCCAACACTCCAACTCTTCCTCCTTGGTCTCAGTTAATAACCTCGAATCCCTTCCCCTGAGAAAACAGGAAGCTATTCCCCCGTGCTGTGCTCCTGCCACATCCACACCTGCCAAGCTTCCCCGGGTGAACTTGTGTTCCTGCCCCCTTCCCGTGCCCAGGGAGGCCCATCTGAGCTGCAGACCCCACCCTGGGACCCTGGGCTCCTCCACTTGCACCTACGTAAACTCCTCACCCCAGCAGCTGATCCCTTTCTCTCTGGCATCATCAGTTTTTCTCTTTCTATGGGGTCATTCCCATCAGTGAGCAAAGTTGGTCCAACAGCTCCCTTCTTAAGACAAAACAAACAAAAATAACAAAAAAGAAACTTCCCTTGACTCCACATCCCACTCCAGCCACCATCTGTTCCCTTTAGAAAAAAAAAGAATTTACTCAAAAGAGTTGTCCAGATTCCTTTAATTCTTCTCTCATTCTCCCTTGAGCCCAGTCCAGTCGGGCTGCCCTGACACTAGTTGTAGCAAGGTCACTGATAAACTCCATTTTGCCATATCCAATGGGCCACCCTCAACATTCATCTTATTGGAGTTGTCAGCAGCATTTGCTACAATTGGCTGTTCCCTTCATCTTGAAACGTGTTCTTGACTTGGCTTCCAGGACACATGTGCTCCTGGTTTCCCACCTCCCTCCCTGGCTTCTCCTTCCTATCTCTTTCCGAGCTCCTCCGCATTGCCTGCCCTCTACACACTGGGACACCCTGGGACTCAGGACCCTTCCCCTCTACACTCACTTCCACTGAGTCTCATCCAACTTCTGAGCTTCACATACAAGCTGTGCTCTAACAACTCCCACGTCAAGTACACATCCCCAGGCTCCATCTCTCCAAACCCAGACCGTCCTGCTTAGGACATCCTGGATGTCTAATAGGAATCCAACCTAAGGTGTCCACCTTCCCCCACATCTCATCAATGGCACCTCTGTCCTTCCAGCTGCTCAGACTCAATTTTGTCACTTCCTTTTTCTCACTCTCCATGTATCATCTGTCAGGAAATATTGACCTTCCAAATAATCCAGAGTCTGATGACTTCTTAAAAATCTCCACTGTTGTTATTATTCTGGTCCAAGTCATCATGATATATAACCTGGATTATTTCGTCCTCATTTTTATTGAGATATAATTGACATAACATTGTATAAGTTTAAGGTGTACAGCATAATGATTTGATATATATAGTGAAATGATTACCATGATAAGATTAGTTACCATCCATCACCTCACAGAGTTAAATATTCTTTCCTTGTGATGACAACTTCAATATCTTGGCAACTTTCAAATACACCGTGGATTACAGTACTAGCCTCCCCGTGGTCCTCCTTGCCTCTGTCCCGGCCACTACAGTCCACTCTTCACACAACAGCCAGAAGCATCCTTTTAAAACAAAATCTAATCACGACACTTCTGCACTCAAAATTCTCCAATGATTTCCTGTCTCACTTGGAGTCAAAGTGGAAATTCTTACCAGTGACTAAAAAAGCTCCTCTGTGATCTGGCTTCCTCCGCCTCTCCCCTCCTTGCCCACGCCACCCCACACATGGCCTTTGCACATGACTTCCCGCTTCCTGGGATGTTCTTCCCCCAGACACGTGCACAGCTCACTCTTTCACTTCCTTTGGTCGCTTCTCAAACCTTATCTTATCAGAGAGACCTTTCCTGACTATGTTATATAAAATACCACCCCCATCCACGCACACCCATCCATACCCTGCTGCGAGAGGCAGGAGTTGGTGGAAAATATCTCAGCTACCCTGCCTCTTGGTGGGCAAATATGAAGTGTGTTCTTTGCAGGATTGAACCCCAGTTGCCCACAGCAAAACCTACTCATTAACATGTTATTTATTGGCTTTCTTCCCTTCCTTGTTTCAATTTCCCATTCCTTGGTACTTTCTAGGACCACCTCCTAAATAAACGACCTCCACGTGAATCCCCTACTCAGTCTTCCTTTAGGGGGAACCACACTAAAACACACTATTTGGCCAGGTGCATTTATATGACATGATATATATTTATCTATTTATTTTCTTTATTGTCTATTTCTTCCCACTAGAACATAAGCTCCAAGAAGTAAAGAATGCTCTCCTCAGGGTGGCTGATGGGCACTCAGCAAATGTTTGCCCAGTGGAAGGGTTTACTCATTCATGCCTACCCTGTGCCAGGCACTCTTCCAGATGATGGGGATATGGTGGTGAGCAATACGGGTGAAGTTCCTACTCATAAGGACCTCACTTTCTCAGTGGATGGATAGGTAGATGGATGGATGGATGAATAAACAGATAGATGACTAGACAGACTCTAACTCTAGAGGTTAGAGTTAGGGTTAGGGTGGGTGGATGGATGGATGAAATGATAGCTGGAATGATGGGTGGATGAATGGATGGATGGATGGATGAAATGATAGCTAGAATGATGGGTGGATGGGTGGATGGATGGATAGATGGATGGATGGATGGATAGGAAAGATGAGGGACCAACTGGGACCCATGACCACCTTACAACACCCAACATTTGGATGCTAAGGTACCATACCTGTCACAAGATTTCTTGCATACAGCCTCTCATGACATGTTCTTGCTGCATCTATTCTGTTACCTCTACCTCTGTCATGTCCTTAACACATACATTTTCCTCAGAGATGCCTGTGACCTTCCTCACTTCTGCAGCTGCAAACTGCCTGCTCACTGCCCTTTCAGACTCAGTTTCACACCCTCTAATGTTTTTCCTGCCCCCTGTGCTCTGATTCCATCCTTTTTCTGGTCCAGTGTTTTCGAGGCAATTCTGCCCAAACCCTACATGGAAGGCAGTTATTTTCCCCCACTGACTCTTGGAGTGTAGTGTAGACTGGCATTTCTGCTCACAGGAAATTCATCTTTGCTATTCATGGGAATGGAAGGCAGGGTGGGGAGTGGTCAAGCCCTTCCATTCAGGAGTCAGATGGGGCTCGGACTGAGTCCTGCTACTTCCTAGCTGCATCACCTTAGGCTTGATATTTCATCTTTCTGAGACTCAGCTTACTCATCTGTCAAACAGGGATGGGAAAGCCTCTCCTCTCTCAGAATTACGGAGCAATCAAAGGAGATTATGAGTGTAAAGGAGACAAATTTTTATTCAAATTCTGGCTCTGTGTGACCTTGGGCAAGTGTCTTCACCTCTCTGGCTCTCTGTATAATTACAAAATGGGGATAGACATGAGCTCCTCATAAAGCTGTTGTGAGGATTACAGGAAATCACGTATACAGAATGCTGGGCCCAGAGCCTTGTGCATAGCAAGTGCTTAATCAATTATTACCATTATTATTTTTATAAAGCTTTTGAGCTCAAAAGCCATGGAGGACTAACAGCCACCAAGCCTGTTGGGTAAATCCCTGGAACATCAGACTGCTCACATGATGTGATGGCATCGGTGAAAAAATCTTAACCTGGAGGTGTTGCTTTTCTGAGGCTTAGAATCTCCTGTTCTTCCTGGGGCATTTTCCTCTCAAACAGCACTTAGAAGCAAGCCAAGATTATTCAATTCAGAGGAGGGAAAGTGCTGCAAAGCCTAGGGTAAAACGTGAAAGCCTTCCTTTTCACGCTTATCCCACCAGCAATCTTAAAGAGGGCAACACACCACCCTTTTATCTTCATCTGCAGATGAATGTAAAACACACTGCTTGGGGGATGATGAATGGGGAAAGCTGCTGAACAGATCAGTTCCTTTCCAGAAGGCTGAGGCTTCCTTTGTGAAGGCAAATCCATCACCAAGAGGCCTGCAGGGGAGGCCAGATTTCAGCTGGGAGCAGGAAGAGGAAGGTTCTGATCCTCTTCAATAATTAATTCCATTTAATCTTTAAAATTTATACCGTTAATCAGATCGTACATACAAAACAGTGAAAATCTGTATATGCAGTTAAAGAATAATAATCGCGTGAATATCTGCGTCCTCACCATTTGGCTCCTGAAACAGAACATGATTAGTAATTGAGCAGCTTCTAAAAGACACCACTACTCTGAATTTTGTTTTAATCATTTCCTTGCTTTATAGTTTTGCCATCATGTGCATGTTCCTAAATAATGATAATAATGACAGTGGTAATAACAAAGATAAAAATAATAATAGGAGAAGCAAGAAGAACTACAATCCTGCAGCCTGTGGAACAAAAACCACATTCACAGAAAGACAGACAAGATGAAAAGGCAGAGGGCTATGTACCAGATGAAGGAACAAGATAAAACCCCAGAAAAACAACTAAATGAAGTGGAGATAGGCAACCTTCCAGAAAAAGAATTCAGAATAATGATAGTGAAGATGATCCAGGACCTCGGAAAAACAACGGAGGCAAAGACTGAGAAGATGCAAGAAATGTTTAACAAAGACCTAGAAGAATTAAAGAACAAACAAACAGAGATGAACAATACAATAACTGAAATGAAAACTACACTAGAAGGAATCAATAGCAGAATAACTGAGGCAGAAGAACAGATAAGTGACCTGGAAGACAGAATGGTGGAATTCACTGCTGAGGAACAGAATAAAGAAAAAAGAATGAAAAGAAATGAAGACAGCCTAAGAGACCTCTGGGACAACATTAAACCCAACAACATTCGCATCATAGGGGTCCCAGAAGGACAAGAGAGAGAGAAAGGACCAGAGAAAATATTTGAAGAGATTATAGTCGAAAACTTCCCTAACATGGGAAAGGAAATAGCCACCCAAGTCCAGGAAGCACAGCGAGTCCCATACAGGATAAACCCAAGGAGAAACATGCTGAGACACATAGTAATCAAACTGGCAAAAATTAAAGACAAAGAATAATTGTTGAAAGCAGCAAGGGAAAAACAACAAATAACATACAAGGGAACACCCATAAGGTTAACAGCTGACTTCTCAACAGAAACTCTACAAGCCAGAAGGGAGTGGCATGATATACTTAAAGTGATGAAAGGGAAGAACCTACAACCAAGATTACTCTACCCGGCAAGGATCCCATTCAGATTTGATGGAGAAATCAAAAGCTTTACAGACAAGCAAAAGCTAAGAGAATTCAGCACCACCAAACCAGCTCTACCACAAATGCTAAAGCAACTTCTCTAAGTGGGAAAGACAAAAGAAGAAAAGGACCTACAAAAACAAACCCATAACAATTAAGAAAATGGTCATAGGAACATACATATCGATAATTACCTTAAACGTGAATGGATTAAATGCTCCAACCAAAAGACATAGGCTGGCTGAATGGATACAAAAACAAGACCCATCTATATGCTGTCTACAAGAGACCCACTTCAGACCTAGGGACACATACAGACTGAAAGTGAGGGAATGGAAAAAGATATTCCATGCAAATGGAAATCCAAAGAAAGCTAGAGTAGCTATACTCATATCAGATAAAACAGACTTTAAAATAAAGAATGTTACAAGAGACAAGGAAGGACACTACATAATGATCAAGGGATCAATCCAAGAAGAAGACACAACAATTATAAATATATATGCACCCAACATAGGAGCACCTCAATATATAAGGCAACTGTTAACAGCTCTAAAAGAGGAAATCGACAGTAACACAATAATAATGGGGGACTTTAACACCTCACTTACACCAATGGACAGATCATCCAAAATGAAAATAAATAAGGAAACAGAAGCTTTAAATGACACAATAGACCAGATAGATTTAATTGATATTTACAGGACATTCCATCCAAAAACAGCAGATTACACTTTCTTCTCAAGTGCGCACAGAACATTCTTCAGGATAGATCACATCTTGGGTCACAGATCAAGCCTCAGTAAATTTAAGAAAATTGAAATCATATCAAGCATCTTTTCTGACCACAACGCTATGAGATTAGAAATGAATTACAGGGAAAAAAACGTAAAAAACACAAACACATGGAGGCTAAACAATACGTTACTAAATAACTAAGAGATCACTGAAGAAATCAAAGAGGAAATCAAAAAATACCTAGAGACAAATGACAATGAAAACACGATGATCCAAAACCTATGGGATGCAGCAAAAGCAGTTCTAAGAGGGAAGTTTATAGCAATACAAGCCTACCTCCAGAAATAAGAAAAATCTCAAATAAACAATCTAACCTTACACCTAAAAGAACTAGAGAAAGAAGAACAAACAAAACCCAAAGTTAGCAGAAGGAAAGAAATCATAAAGATCAGAGCAGAAATAAATGAAATAGAAACAAAGAAAACAATAGCAAAGATCAATAAAACTAAAAGCTGGTTCTTTGAGAAGATAAACAAAATTGATAAACCATTAGCCAGACTCATCAAGAGGGAGAGGACTCAAATCAATAAAATTAGAAATGAAAAAGGAGAAGTTACAACAGACACCGCAGGCATACAAAGCATCCTAAGAGACTACTACAAGCAACTCTATGCCAATAAAATGGACAACCTGGAAGAAATGGACGAATTCTTAGAAAGGTATAACCTTCCAAGACTGAACCAGGAAGAAAGAGAAAATATGAACAGACCAATCACAAGCACTGAAATTGAAACTGTGATTAAAAATCTTCCAACAAACAAAAGCCCAGGACCAGATGGCTTCACAGGCGAATTCTGTCAAACATTTAGAGAAGAGCTAACACCTATCCTTCTCAAACTCTTCCAAAATAGAGCAGAGGGAGGAACACTCCCAAACTCATTCTACGAGGCCACCATCACCCTGATACCAAAACCAGACAAAGATGTCACAAAGAAAGAAAACTACAGGCCAATATCACTGATGAACATAGATGCAAAAATCCTCAACAAAATACTAACAAACAGAATCCAACAGCACATTAAAAGCATCATACACCATGATCAGTGGGATTTATCCCAGGGATGCAAAGATTCAATATACACAAATCAATGTGATACACCGTATTAACAAATTGAAGAATAAAAACCACATGATCATCTCAATAGATGCAGAAAAAGCTTTTGACAAAATTCAACACCGATTTATGATAAAAACTCTCCAGAAAGTGGGCCTAGAGGGAACCTACATCAACATAATAAAGGCCATATGCGACAAACCCACAGCAAACATCATTCTCAATGGTGAAAAACTGAAAGCATTTCCTCTAAGATCAGGAAGAAGACAAGGATGTCCACTCTCAGCACTATTATTCAACATAGTTTTGGAAGTTTTAGCCACAGCAATCAGAGAAGAAAAAGAAATAAAAGGAGTACAATTTGGAAAAGAAGTAAAACTGTCACTGTTTGCAGATGACATGATACTGTACAGAGAGAATCCTAAAAATGCCACCAGAAAACTACCAGAGCTAATCAATGAATTTGGTAAAATTGCAGGATACAAAATTAGTGCACAGAAATCTCTTGCATTCCTATACACTAATGATGAAAAATCTGAAAGAGAAATTAAGGAAACGCTCCCATTTACCACTGCAACAAAAAGAATAAAATACCTGGGAATAAACCTATGTAGGGAGACAAAAGACCTGCATGCAGAAAACTATAAGACAGTGATGAAAGAGATTAAAGATGATACCAACAGATGGAGAGATATACCATGTTCTTGGATTGGAAGAATCAATACTGTGAAAATGACTATACTACCCAAAGCAATCTACAGATTCAGTGCAATCCCTATCAAATTACCAATGGCAGTTTTTACAGAACTAGAACAAAAAAATCTTAAAATTTGTGTGGAGACACAAAAGACCCCAAATAGCCAAAGCAGTCTTGAGGGGAAAAAAACAGAGGTGGAAGAATCAGACTCCCTGACTTTAGACTATACTACAAAGCTACAGTAATCAAGACAATATGGTACTGGTACAAAAATAGAAACATAGATCAATGGAACAAGATAGAAAGCCCAGAGATAAACCCACGCACCTATAATCAACTATCTATGACAAAGGAGGCAAGGATATACAATGGAGAAAAAACAGTCTCTTCAGTAAGTGGTGCTGGGAATACTGGACAGCTACATGTAAAAGAATGAAATTAGAACACTCCCTAACACAATACACAAAAATAAACCCAAAATGGATTAGAGACCTAAATGTAAGTCCGGACACTATAAAACTCTTAGAGGAAAACATAGGAAGAACACTCTTTGACGTAAATCACAGCAAGACCTTTTTTTATCCACCTCCTAGAGTAATGGGAATAAAAACAAAAGTAAACAAATGGGACCTAATGAAACTTAAAGCTTTTGCACAGCAAAGGAAACCATAAACAAGATGAAAAGCCAACCCTCAGAATGGGAGAAAATATTTGCAAACGAATCAATGGACAAAGGATTAATCTCCAAAATATATAAACAGCTCATACAGCTCAATATTAAAAAAACAGACAACCCAATCCAAAAATGGGCAGAAGACCTAAATAGACATTTCTCCAAAGAGGACATACAGATGGCCAAGAAGCACATGAAAAGCTGCTCAACATCACTAATTATTAGAGAAATGCAAATCAAAACTACAATGAGGTATCACCTCACACCAGTTAAAATGGGCATCATCAGAAAATCTACAAACAACAAATGCTGGAGAGGGTGTGGAGAAAAGGGAACCCTCTTGCACTGTTGGTGGGAATGTAAATTGATACAGCCACTATGGAGAATAGTATGGAGGTTCTTTAAAAAACTAAAAATAGAATTACCATATGATCCAGCAATCCCACTACTGGGCATATACCCAGAGAAAACCATAATGCAAAAGGACGCATGCACCCCAATGTTCATTGCAGCACTATTTACAATAGCCAGGTCATGGAAGCAACCTAAATGCCCATCGACAGACGAATGGATAAAGAAGTTGTGGTACATATACACAATGGAATATTACTCAGCCATAAAAAGGAATGAAATTGAGTCATTTGTTGAGATGTGGATGGATCTAGAGACTGTCATACAGAGTGAAGTAAGCCAGAAAGAGAAAAACAAATATCGTATATTAACGCATGTATGTGGAACCTAGAAAAATGGTACAGATGAACCGGTTTGCAGGGCAGAAGTTGAGACACAGATGTAGAGAACAAACATATGGACACCAAGGGGGGAAAGCCGCTGGGGGTGGGGATGGTGGTGTGATGAATTGGGCAATTGGGATTGACATGTATACACTGATGTGTATAAGACTGATGACTGGGCCTCCCTGGTGGCGCAGTGGTTGAGAGTCCGCCTGCCGATGCAGGGGATACGGGTTCGTGCCCCGGTCTGGGAGGATCCCATATGCCGCGGAGCGGCTGGGCCCGTGAGCCATGGCAGCTGGGCCTGCGCATCCGGAGCCTGTGCTCCGCAACGGGAGAGGCCACAACAGTGAGAGGCCCGCATACCGCAAAAAGAAAAAAAAAAAAAAAAAGACTGATGACTAATAAGAACATGCTGTATAAAAAAATAAATAATATTCAAAAATTAAAAAAATAATAATAATACGAGCTACATTTACAGAGTGTTTGCTCTGTGCCAGGCAGGCACTCTTCTAAGTGCTTTATACATATTAATTTTTTTCATCTTCACAAGAACTCTTTGAGGTAGGGACCACTGCCATCTTTAATATTCTCCAGAAGGAGAAACAGGAACAGAGAGGCGAGTTAACTCACTAGGGTCACACAGCTGGGAGAAGGGACACCTGTTCATGAACCTGTTGTTGGCCCCAAAGTTCATAATGAGCATGCTATTCTGTCTCTCAACAGAGCATTTAGTTTTGCTGGTTATTGAACTTTATATACATGGTCTCATGCTGTGGCTTTTTATGTGGGATTTATTTCTTTAGCTCAATATTAACTTTCTGAGTTTCATCGACATTAATTAGTGTAGCTACAGTTTATTGATTTTCACAACTGCGTAACATTCCATTATATTCATTCTGTTGATGGAAACTTGGGTTGTTTCTAGCTTATCTAATCTCTATAGAGATCCCACCATGTAGAATATAATCCTTTTGGTTTTCTGGATGAGGAAACTGAGGCTAGAGAAGAGAAGAGGCTTTCCCAGGTCAGAGCAGGCAAATGTAGAGAAAGCCTTCAAACCTGAAACCATCTGACTTTCAAGCTTTATCTCTTTTTGTTGTTCCATGCTTAGACCTTAACTGCGGAGCACAGACTTTTAACTTTGAATCTGTGGTGCTATTTTTAGCCTTTTTTTCCCTCTAGGGAATTTGCTCTGAAGTCTCCATTCTCTTCCTCTGGGAGAAGCCACATTCATCTTTTCATACCCACAGTGTAAATGGCAAGCCCTGAGTTAAGTTTTGTGGATAGAGAGATGAATGAGGCACACCTGGCCTTGGAATCGCTCCAATTGCAGGGAGAGAAGACACACATTCCTAATGATAGTTAAAATGTACCTTAGATCTAATAGCAGAAAGAAGTTACAAGTGATCTAGAAGCACAAAGGAGAAAAGTGAAATCAGGGAAGGCTTCTTGAAGAGGAAATATTCAAGTAGGGTCTTGAAGACTGAATAGAAGTTATCCTGTTAGATGAGGGAGGGCACTGCCCCCTGATGGGGGAACAGCACAGGTCAAGACTTTTTCAGAAAATAGGGTGAAGTTTGGGGTGGTCTAAGTGTCAGCTGCGGGAGAAAAGGGAACCCTGGGGCAGGAATCTTGATGGTAAATGGTCTTGGATGTCAAGCTAAGGTGCCTGGACATGGTCCTATGGGCAACAGAAATGGTGTCAATGAGGTTTCAAGGCACAAAAGTGACACAATGGGGCCACTGTTTCAGAACAATCTCCTTGGGGACAGTGTGGAAGCTGGTCTTGGGGGATAGTCATGAAGCTTCCCTTTTGAGAGTATGGAAGTCCAGACTCCATCCTGGGAAGTGCTGAGGATCTCAAAGGGAATTGACAATCCATATTCATAGCTTATCCTTTCCTTCACAGTAATAAATGTATTCTCCATGTGTTTAGCTCCTACTCCATTTAGCTGTATGAGCTGGGGAAAATGACTTAAACCTTCTGTGTTGTGGGTTCCTCATCTATAAAATGAGATAATACAATCTAATAATATGAAGTAATCGTATGACAATTAAAGGAATCCATACATGTATATTAGTTAGAACAATGTCAGGTGCATAATTTTCCATTTTATTGGAAGTTTAGTACAATTATCACTATCATCATCATCATATTTTCAGGACACAAAACCAGACCTGAAATACACTGAATGACACTAAATCTTTTGAATATCTCTGTGGAGTGGGTAGCACAAGCATTTTCCTCCATAGATTAGAGATCTGAGAGACTGAGAGAACTGCCCAGTGTCACCAGCATCAATAATGGGCTTGCAATCTCAATTCGTGTCTTCTTATGGGTTTCTAGCCATGACCTCTTACACTAACTCTCAGACCAGGACGTTGCCCCATGCCCTACCTAGAACATGGAAGTCCCTGGAAATGGTCAACTATTTGGACTCTACAATAGCTCGGTCAGTACCGTGGACAGTGACAGGAATTCTTAAAAGAATTGAGCACTTCAGTGGCAGAGTGACATTCCACCAACTTCATTCTAGCATGACCGCCATCAGTCTTGCAATGAATTAAACAGCATCTTCAGGGGGAGTCTGGATGCTTCCTTACTCACTTTATAATTCCATAAGTCACTCCCCCACCCTACACTCTTATTGTTTATCTTCAGGGATAATTCTTTGCTCTGATCACAGTGGGAAGCATGTGCCCAGTTCCTGAACAGTTAATTAAAGTCAAAACTCATTTCCACAAGAAACAGCAGTGAGACTGAGGCTGCAGACTGTTCTGTATCCTTCATTATTCAGGAAACAGGTCTGCGTGTGAGAGGGGATGGGGAGAAGGTGAGAGAGAGAGAGAAAAAGTGAAAATTACAGAGCACGTTGGTAAACTCACAGGTTAGGCCATTAGGATTACAACTCCAAAAGTTTTATGTCTGGGCCAAGAAATGAGGACTGAGAACAAGCCTAAAACGTGACAAGTCAGAGGACCATAATAAGGTCTACTGGTGACTTAACCACACCTCTACCGAACCCAGAGATTTCATCGTAGATGTCCTTCTCTGAAACTAAGGAGGATTCACAAATGAACAGGATAAATGGAGTGATTTCTCTCCACTGCAGCTTTTACTAATCCTCAGCATTTGGACTAATTCTGGCCACCAGGAGCCTGTTTGGATGTTCCCTGTCGTCTAGTGGAAAAAGAACCTGGGCTGGATGCTGTAGACTTGGGCATGACACCAACTTGGTCTGTTGCCCGAACCAGTCCTTTCTCTTTTCTTGGCTTCAGCATCCACATCTGTCAAAGGCAGATGATAACCTATGCTGTGTTTTTTGATGGGTCCAAGTACAAGCATAGATAGAATGATGTAAGCACTTTGAAAAAGTAAGTCAACACGAGGGAGTTTAGCCCCCACGGTTAGCACTGATCACAACTAACTTAGTAATTATCCGTTTCTGTCCTTCTTTCCCACATGAAGGTAAGCTCCTTGAGAACAGGAACTCTACCTCGTTCATCCTTGGCTCTTTAGCACCCAACGCAGTGCCTTGCACAGAGTGGTCCTCACTAAACATTTGCAGAACAAGAGTCAGGAAAGCCTAATAGTTAAATGCTTGAGCTGTGTTGTCAGAAAATCAGGGTCATGTCCTGGCTCTGCTGCATCTCAGCAGTGTGACCTTGGGCAAGTCTCTTAACCTCTCTTATCCTCAGTCTGAACATCTGTAAAAGGGTGATGACTCCCCTCTGGGTCGTTGGGAATGGTAAATGAGGCCACGAATATAAAGCGTTTGGGAAAGTTTCTGGTATCTAGGCAACAAACCTTAGCTAACGTATTTGTCTTCCATGTTCTAATTTTTGCATTGTGGGCCATTAAAGGGTTTCACAAGGGAACCTACAATTGCCAAGTGGGAACTCTGCCATTTTTTGTGTGGCTATTCCAAATCCATTTCAATCTGACTGTTTCATCAGCCAGAGGATATCCAGAAATAGCAAGAGTGTGCAGGTGCCATAGGAAGGTGGACAGATCTCAGATCTGCCACTCACCTGCTGAGTGACCCTATGCCAATTGCTCTCTATCTCCTGGCCTTAGTTTTCCTACTGGTAAAGAGGTGGCCAGGATTGGTTTCTAAGCCCACCCTGCTGTTCTAAGTGCCATGAATAATCTCTGTGCTAAAAAAAGGTCGTCCTTTCAGAAACCCCTGCAGCTGTTCCCAGGGAGGAGTGGAACATAAAAGAACAAGGGATGCTTGCTTTGGACAGAGCCAAGGTGATCCCTTGGGCATCAGTGTTGATGACCCAACCCGGGGCTGGGCTGCCTGAAAGACACAATTCACAGCGGAAACGAGAGACAGCGCTCCACATTTCATTTGGGGGAAATCTGAGCCTGAGGGCTCTCCTGGATCCCACCCCCATTTCCCCAAGGAGTCATTTTACTCTGCAACGCATTTCCCTGAGCTGATCACTCTCTTTAAATATATATGGAATTTAAGGAAAAAAAAAATGTCATGAAGAACCTAGGGGTAAAACAGGAATAAAGACACAGACCTACTTGAGAATGGACTTGAGGATATGGGGAGGGGGAAGGATAAGCTATGACAAAGCGAGAGAGAGGCATGGACATATATACACTATCAAACGTAAAACAGATAGCTAGTGGGAAGCAGCCACATAGCACAGGGAGATCAGCTCAGTGCTTTGTGACCGCCTGGAGGGGTGGGATAGGGAGGGTGGGAGGGAGGGAAACGCAAGAGGGAAGGGATATGGGAACAGATGTATATGTATAACCGATTCACTTTTGTTATAAAGCAGAAACTAATACACCATTGTGAAGCAATTATACTCCAACAAAGTTGTAAAAAAAAAAAAAAAGTCATCAGGGACTGTGATTCAGCAAAGAGACCACTGCTGCTCTACTGAAAAGGACGTGGACCCATTGTCTTTATGGAAATGAAATGCTTGCTCAGGGAATTGAGCAAAAACAAACAAAACCAAAACAAAACTCAGAGTAAACTTCTCCTCATCCCCTTCAAAAATCAGAGAGAGCATGCCAATCTTGAGTTCTCAGCAGTCGTGGGAGCTGGGATCCCTCTGGATGGCCTCAACAGTAACTGAAAATGTCCCGGACAAGACTCAGGAGTTGAGTCAGTTATGCCTTTGCCACTGACAAGCTAGGTGACTTCAGGCAAATACTCTCTTTTCCCTAAGTCTGGTACTCAGTGCCTGCTCTGGCTCATTTTTCCCTAACACAAAAGTAAGTAACAGAAATTGTCTAGGATGGGTCAGATGTATTGACTCGGAGTCCAGCACTGTCCTAGGTGCTGGGGAATGCAACAAGGTCTAGTTCCTGCCTGCCTGGAGCTGATGATTGAAGGAAGCAGAGGGATGGCAAAGTAAGTAGATAATTGCTTTACCATGAGATAAATGCAGAGCTGGAGAAAGTTCAGGTACCTTGGGGAGATATAAGCACTGTGGGTGTGTGTATGGGGGGGAAATCAGAGCAGCTTTCCCAGAGGATGGGCATCTAACTCGAAATTTGAAGGGAGGACAATCATAACCACGACTTTTTGAGTACTTACTATATGACAGGTAAAGAGTTATTCCATTGAACTCTTAAAATATGTTTTGAAGCAGGCAGTATTATTATCCTCATCTCAGGGACAAGGAAACGGAGGCTCAGAGAGATTAAGTCATTCTCCCACAGCTGCACAGCTAAGAAGTGACAAAGCTGGGTCTGGTCCCCATGCATTCACCAGCCACTACCCCACCTCTCGAAGCTGACGCTGGCCAAGCAATGAGATGGTGAGAGAGAGCTCAAGGTAAAACACCACGAGCAAAAGTACATGGGTGGCAGAGCAGTGCGTCTGGGGGAGTGAAATCTGTGGACACTGGCCAGACGGCATGCAGTGTGTGCGGTGGGGAGGGTCAAGGGGGAAGCTGGTGGCACCTGATGAGGCCAAAGAGAAAGGTAAAGGTTATGATAAGAAATAGACTGCCTTGAGGCAAAAAGAAGCCGCTACAGAGTTTCCAGCATTAGAGAGCTATTGTCAGGCTTGCTATTTTGAAAACCCATTCTGGCTGTCCTATTGAGAATGGGGCTTCCCTGGATGGTGCTGACGGCCAGGGGACTTGGTCACGAGAGACAGTGAGATGTCACGCCCCAGGAGAGTGATGCTCAACCAGCCTCCGCACCCCTCACTCACTGTCATCTTTTCTCCACGCCATGACCCCACGGGCTTCTATTTCATCCCTGTGACAACATCTCCCAACGGTTCAGACCCATCAGTTAGGAGCCCAATGTTCCAGTTAGGAGTCACGGCCAGAGGCCCGTTGGTGTTTAGTACAAAGGACCACCTGTTACTTCCCATCCAATTCCCAGTCCCAGTCTGGGGGAGACTCCCACCGAGAAAGAACTGATGGTACTGTGGAGAAAGACCAGAAGGCAACAATAGATGCAAGTTCAACATTTGCTTCCTTATGCAAGCTGTGCTCCCTGCTAGATTGGTGGGTGACAGCTGATTTGGAGCCTCAGTTTTCCCATCTGTAAAATGAACTGGTTAAAGAAGGTCCATGCTTTCCAAAGTATATTCCAACAAAATGGATATATGAGGTGCTCCTTGGGAAAAAGATCCTGTGACCAAATAATTCTGGGGAAAGCTGCCTGTTATGACCCTCTTCAGGAGACTCACATCACACACTGGTACATTAAAGGCTCGGACAAGTCTTGCCAGAAGGACATTTGCTTAAACCATAGGCCCTTATACTTGATAATGGACTTTTCTGATATAATATCTCTGAGCACCATAGCAAACTAGTGTCCTGTGGCACCCATATAGGGAAATTTTGGAATGGACGCTGTCTAATTTCCATGCTCTAAGTGTCACTAAGCTTAAGATTAAGAGCTCCTGGAGGTCAGAGATAATACCTCACACAGCAGGTGCAAATAAAATATAGCTGAGAGGAAGAAGTTCGTAATTGCCTGACACCCATGCAGATTCTAAAGATAATTCTTAATCGTTATTTGTATTTCACCAGGTGCTATATGATGCACATGGTAATTTCTAGAGCCAATTTTTGATCACCTACAATGTGCCAGTGTTGGGGGCTGTAGCTGTGATTGTCCTCTAGCAGTTTCCAGTCTCTGGGGGACCAGAGCTAAACACAGTGCCATAATGGACATCCGTACAGAGGATGGTGGGTGCTGGGCATCTTTTGTTTGCCCTCTACACTTCACCCTGCTCTGGCCTCCAGAGGCCAGCCCATATGGACTGCATCAGCAGACCCCCTTGTCTTTTGCTGCCAGCTGTGTTCTGCCAATGAAAGGCACCAACAAGATACGGGACAGCAGGAGGAAAGTGAGGTTGGGGGTTTATCCTCCTGGCTCCCTCCCTGATGCATCACTAAGAGGTGAGGCTGTCAGGGAATCCTACTGTTCTATCCTCTGTGAGTTTTGTAACTGTTCCTCCCTTTACAGCTTCAGATCTTGGGTAACGGTTCCCCGGTGTTTTTAGCCCAGGTGATGCCCTATATCTAGTTGGTTTCTGGAAACCATGTCCACTGTAATGTATATTCCATTGTAAACAATCCCTTTATTAAAGCTGCCTCATATTGTCCAGTTTGAGTGTTTTCAACTGAGAGCCTCATTAATGCATGAGATGAACAGGGAGAGCAGAGTGGTGGGGATGCAGAGTTGGAGCAAGGAATTAATCCTTGGGAGAAGAGAGTGATGATCAGTAAAGGCTTCACAAAGGAAGTGGACATTTGAGTTGGGTTTTGAAGGTTCAATAGGAGTTGCATAGGTAGATGTTATTTTGAGGAGGGAGACACCTGAACAAAAGTAAAGGGGTATGAAGAGACATAGTATTTGGGGGGAACAACTAGAAGTTAAATGATGCTGGCTTTTCTTCAAAATCGTCCTCCCATGCCTCCAAAAATGGCCATCTTGGAAGATGCAGAGGTATGCTACGGTCACGAATTTTTCAGAATTTAGTGACAAAGTGTGGCAAATGAGGCCTGCTCAGAGACTGCAAACAGTCTGTGGGCCAGTTCAGCCACCAGAGTTCTATTGTACTCACAAAGATCCTTAGGAAAACTCAAGCTAAAACTTAAGAATAGAAATATTTTACTTCAAAATTCTGGTTTCTCAGGCTTCCCTGGTGGCGCAGTGGTTGAGAGTCCGCCTGCCGATGCAGGGTACATGGGTTCGTGCCCTGGAGGGGGAGGATCCCACATGCCGCGGAGCGGCTGGGCCCGTGAGCCATAGCCGCTGAGCCTGCGCGTCCAGAGCCTGTGCTCCGCAACGGGAGAGGCCACAACAGTGAAAGGCCCGCGTACCGCAAAAAAAAAAAAAAAAAAATTCTGGTTTCTCTTTTTTAAAAAAGGAGACAAGCTGGCAGTACCGTTCCTGCCTTCCCATCTGGCAGCAATAGTTGGAGCTGGAAGGCTCCCTCTCCAAGGCTCGGCATAGGGCCTAAACTTTGCAACAGTCCCCACCACTCCCTATTGCCTCCTGACCACACATTTTTTTCTTGCCCACCAAGCTCTATAAAAATTATCCACAGAGCTCTATAAGAGTAGACTGATGACCCTGGCTGTAGAGAGTACAGACACATTTATAAATCCTCTCCCCTCCCTTTTCCCTCTGCCCTTGCCTTCGTTAAACAAAGAACTTTTCAACACCATGACCTGTCTTCCTCCAGGATCAGCGTCTGGGAGAGGCTGGAGCATGTTTTTGCCTCACTGTCTTTGTGCAACATATACACAGCCTCATTTTTAAGTGGCAGAGGGTGGGTTTGATGTGTCTCTTATGATCAGAGCTGGTGGGATTTTAAAAGTGTGCTCTAGAGCAAAGCCCATTCTTTGATATATGATGCCAGCCCCAGAAGGACTCTGGTAGCATTAAAATCAGCCCCCTAATTTTATAGATGGGGAAACAGGCAGAGAGAGTGGTAGGACTCACACAGGCTCATGTAGGAAGTATGTGGGGAAGAGAAAGGAAACAGCATTTGGTGGCTTTATACTAGGTGCTTTAAAGGTGATGCTTGTGTTCCTCTTACATTACAATCAGTTAGATGACAGTTAATTCCATTTTATGAATGAAGGGATGAATGCTTGGAGCAATGGAGTGAGATGTCAGAGGCCACGCAGCCAAGAAATGGTAATGGTTCTGAACTTGGGGACCCCAGAGTCAAATGGACACGGGTGCAAATATCAGCTCTGCTACTGACAAGAGGAGATGAGTCATCCAGTGGCTGGTCCCAAAGGAACAATCCCCCTTTCGAGGCTCAGAATGAAGCAGTCCTGAACACTGAAGGTTATCATCATGGGGACAGCCTCCCTCCCTGTAAGGGAGGGTGCTCTAGCATAACTTTAGAACCAGGCAAATATACAGGTTCACATAACCACTCTTCTCTTTATTAGCTTTGGGTCTTTGGCTACAACCCATCCCCTCTCTGAGCCTTAGGGTCCTAATCTCTAAAGTGAGAACATTACCTCTCTCATAGAACAGTTAAGAAGATTAATGCAATGCTGTTGTACAGTGCCTTGTACATTATGGACCCTGCTTGAAAGGTCTGGTCCTGTTTGGGGGGCTCCCAAGACCATCCACACCTCTAGTGACCCACTAGAAGCCCTCATGGGACTCAGCGCATCATTGTCTCCACGGCTAAAGTTCATTACAGAGACACAGGCAGGATGTGCAGGCAGCTCAGCAAGGAAGGAGGCACAGGTAGGGTCTGGAGGAATCCCTGTGCAAGACCCTGTGCTCTCTCCCTCCTGCGGGGGTGGGGGGAGGTGGTCACACAGGGTGCACTCTCCCTCCAGTAGCAAAAATGCAACCACACATTTGTGATATTTGTTGTAATGCCCCTAGTAGCCTGTTTGAGACTCGCAATTTAGGTTGTTTATTGGGGGCTGATCACATAGATTTCTCTATCTAGGAACTACCAAAATTCCAGGCTCCTAGAAGGAAAGCAACCATAAATCACATTGTACAAATAATCCAGGCCCAGAGAATCAACCTTATCAGTTAGGGAACAGAGGAAGCATTCTGAAAGTCAAGTTCCCAGACGCCAGCTAAGGACCAACCCTGAAAGCAGGCCTTTCTAAAGATCACAGCCTCAGGCCTGTTATGTTAACACTTTTCTGCAAAGACCCCCTTTCAGAGCACTTACATTCATTCATTCTATGAATCTTTATGGAGGTTCCAATAAGTTTCTGGGAAGATGAGGCTCTGTGTTTTATGGGGGAGAAAAAGGTGCTGATATCAAGGAACTGGCAGTCTAGGTAGTGAGAGGCACAAAGGGAAAAAAATAATAATAATGACAATATCAACCTATGCAAGACACCGGTTGGTTTGGTCTACCTGAGTCCCTTCCTTGCTTCTCGAGATAACAGCACCTCCTCTTTCTTTTTGGAGAACTTTCTCCCCCCACCCCCATACCCCAGACTTACTCTTCTCAGGTAAGGGTGCCAATCACAGATGCCACATGCTTGTACAGAGACCAAATTTGGCCAATCACAGCCTGTTGGTCATGAATTTGAATTCTAATCAGAGTCACTTGAATTTTGATCAGAAATTTCAATTTCTGTCAGAGACAGAAAGTAGTTGGGACTGTGTCACCCACAGCAATGTCTTAGAGACCATCCTCCAACTTCTGCTTTTACGATCCCTAAGGTTTGCCTGCTTCCAGAAGCTTCTTCTAGTAACCCCTTGTCCTAGTTCAAATAAGCCAGGGCTGGCTTTTGATGTGGAGAAGTGTCTTGACTGGGGAAGGAGAGTGATATAGGACACATAGCAAGGACAGCTATATCCTAACAGAGTGTGGGATGAAGAGGGGTGGAATTCAAGCTGCAACCACTGAGAGTGGCAGGGAGCATGTTCCAGGCACAAGAAGCATCACACTCAAATGTCCACGGTGAGCTTGAGGATCTGGAAAGTTCAGGGTCTGCAGCACTGCATGTAAAGCAGTAGGAGTAGATGCGTTTGGAGATAGGTTAGGGTGAACCAAACCACTGAGCCCTGCAGGCCATGGGAGCAAGTTTGGGTGGCATCTTGCAGGAAACCATGGCAGGATGTACATTTTGGGAAGATCACTTTGACTGTAGAGTGGAGGGCTCATGAATGGAGGTCTGGTGAAAGCCATGATCAAGGTCACTTCCTTTTTCAGAGAACTTTCAGACTCACACTTTCCTGCCATCTTCATCCCATTCCAGAGTGAGGTAGGGCAGGACTTATCTCCACTTTCTAGAAGGGAGGATGAAGACCCAAGTAGAGGGAGAGTATAGTGCACCACGACAAAGCTGAACCTCTGATCAGTGACTCCAGGCTCTTGATCTGGAGGGTTTGTCATCACAGTGAGTGAACCAGCGTCTCTCCCTGTGTCCCCTGAGGTGAGCCAATGGGTCTCAAACTCCAATGAAATAACCACCAGCAAACAATAAAAGAGCAAATTCGGACCAGGTGGGCAAGCAGGAGTAATGATGGTGGTAAACTGGTAGCCAACAGGGAGGTGTGACCTGATCTATGACTTCTCAAGAGAAGGTGGAAGTTTATTTTTTTGGCTGCACTGCAAGGCATGTGGGATCTTAGTTCCCAGACCAGGGATCGAAGCCACGCCCACTGTAGCGGAAGCACAGAGTCCTAACCGCTGGACCACCAGAGAATTCCTGAAACATCCTTATTTCTGAAGCACTGTGCTGGCCAAACCAAAACATTTTATCCTGCAGGTCACAAGTCTTCACTTCCTACATTAAATTTCCACAAAGTTCCCAGCTAGGATTGCCAGATTTAGCAAATAAAATATAAGACGCCCAGGCCAATGTTAATTTCAGATAAACAATGAATATTTTTCAGTGTAAGTACGTCCCAAATATTGGATGGGATATACTTATGCTAAAAATTGTGGGTTTTTAAATCTGAAATTCAAATTTAACTGGAATTAGGGTTAGGATTAAGGTTAGGGTTACGGTTAAGGATAGGGTTAAGTTTAGCAATCTTATTCCCCAGCTGACCCAACACAGAGGAAATAAACTGGCTCCACATCCACCTCCTGGCTCATCTGGGGCCTGGGCTAATTCTGCATTTTCATCAATAATTCCTGGTGCTCAGCCCACACGTCCCCTGAAGACCCATGGTGTCACCTTCTCTTACTGCCCTTGATGAATGGGGGCCTCAGAGTCTCATCAGGTGCAGACAGAACAGCCCTGCCATGCAATCGCCACTCCCAGACTCCACAACACATGCCAATGCAACGAGTATCATCTGTCTTTTGATCCAATGAGAGGAGAGGAAATCCCCCTGGCCCTCACAAAGCCAGGGGCTCCAGTTCTCTGGTGCTGAATAGATTCCGGAATAGGCTCTTTGGGATCCCACTTCCCCAGGTTGCAGATAAGATGATAACGTGTCATCTTACTTGGATTCATGGTTTGGGGGTGTACAAACAGCTGAATGCAGTTTTCTTCCTCTGCGCACCAGGTATACACAGCCCTGGTTCAGAGAGTCTTTTGTGGACGGCTGGGTGACTGGGGTGTCCTGTTTCTCATTCTTTCTTCTAAATGTCCTCCATGGATGCCTCTGAAAGCCCTGCCAATGAATGGCCCCACTGTCAGGCGCAGATGAGCAGATAGTGGGCAGTGATGCCCCCAACTCAGTTCCCTTCCTTTGCCAGTTTGGGAGGCTCAGATACCGCTCACCTGTCCTTCCCATGCCTCCAGGGAGAAACTCAAATGCCCCTTTGCACTCGGGGAAAAAATGGTCAGGACTCACCAAATTTCTTTTGATATCGGGCCTCTGTTTGCTTCCTCTCCCCCCAGCCTGCTTCTCTGGCCTCATGAGTCTGCTGCTCTTTCTCTACCAAAGTGATTTACCAGTTCCTAACGGGCCTCCCTGACGCTGTTTGTTTTCTGCCTTTCAACCCAGACTCGGCCTTGGGTGAGCTCCTGCATAGGTCCTAAGGTGAGAAGAAGCAAGTTGTCCATAATCCCATTTATAATTAGCAGTGGAGCCAAGCTCAAACTCAGGCTCAACTGACCCCAGAGCCTCACTTCTCCAGGGCTCCAGCAGAGTCCAGCAGGAGCCAGAGCCAAAAACCGTTGGATAATCCACATACCAGCTCCCAGAACCATGACTTAATTACAGCACCGACGCCAAGGGCTTTGAAAGTCCCAGGCTAGGTGTTGAAAACACAGGAAGTAAGGGGGGTTTTGCTGTGCCTTGCTTTCCCTTCAAGGGTTGCTCCCAGGGACACATCAAATCCCCAACCCCCTTTCATCTTCCTTTTGCTTTTCCAGCTCTTTCGCTGTGGACTGTTTTTTTTTTTTCCCCCTTCCAGATAATTATTTACACAGAAGGAGAATAATTAGCAGCCCAGGAAACGCTTTTTTGTTCTCAGCTCCCTGCCCCGGCCTGCCTCTCTTGTCTGAAGTGGTGCACTTGGAAGAGGGACATCAAAGCTGCTGGGGAGGCTTTGCACGGAGAGGGATTTTCTTTGTCTGACTGAGAAGCAAAGAAAGACAATCTTGGCTTGTTCGTCTCTGCCCCCTGACTGCTGCCATTTCTTGGGCCTGGGGACCCTCCAGGAGGTCCCCAGACTCCAAGGAGAGGTTAGAATAACAGACTGCTTCCCAAGTACAGTGGGTGTTTTCCTACTTGGTTTCAATCTCTTTTCCTGGACCATGAAGGGTACATTCTGCCTTCTCAGAAAACGTTAGAGCCAAAAGAGTCTGTCTGGTCTGGAAAACACAAACTCAGATGTTTCTTGTGGCCATCAGGTCACAAGCTGAGTGGAGCAGACAAGTATAAGATGATGGGGAGGGGTGGAGTCTGGGGTAACTCAGAGCAGACGTGCCCCGCTTAAAACCTGTCTGTCGTTGCTCTGTGGCAATGGGGGCCCGGTGCGGGCTGACTCCCAATTTTTCTAGAGAAGCTGGATACATGAGTTTGCATCTGAAATTAAATTGTAAAATACTGTGAAGGCCAAATGAAACACCAAAAGAAGGGCTGGCTAGAGCCCACGACCACCAATTTGCAACGGCTCATCTGTTTCAACTCCCTCTTCCTGCCAGTGAGGGAAACTGAGGCTCAGACAGTAGCAGTAACTTATCCAAGATCACATATAAGGGAGGAAGCCAGGACTGGAATCCAAGCCTTCAAGTATATCATGGCTATTTCCAGGGCTTGACATAACTTAAGATGCCTGGCACACAGAAGGTACTTAGATAGTTGTCAGCTAGATGATTAGCGACAACATTTAATTAGCATCGATCACCTATTATGTTTTAGCACTATGCTAGATGTTACATGTCTCAGATATATTTATCAGGGCTCTTTTGGTTGCAAATGACAGAAACCCAACTCAAAATAGTTTAAACAAACAAAGATGCACTGGTTGCCATATATAAAGATGCGTGATCTGCAGGTGTGGCTGTACCTAGACGTTTACACCAATTGTCAGTTCATTTTGCTTTCCCAACATTCTTTTTCTCACTTCTGCTCTCCTGAAGGCAGTGTGTTGACTCCATTCCTAGATACATGCAAGATGGTAAAATTGGCCACAGACAGCTTGAAGTTTGCCCCTTTCCAGCTAAAGACCCTAGAAGGCAAAAGAGCTCCCTATCCCAATACTGGAGCAAAAGCCCCAGGGCTAACTCTCATTGGACCAGCTGAAGTCACTGCTCATCCCTAAATCAATCTTTATGGCCAAGAGAATGAAATGTTCTGATTAGCCATGTCTGGGTCATGTGACCACGCTTGCAACTTGAGTGGACCTGGTTTTAGGTCTTACATTTAAGTCTTTGATTCATTTTGAGTTAATTTTTGTATGTTGTATTAGGTAAGGGTATAGCTTCATTCTTTTGCATGTGAATACCCAATTTTATCAGCACCATTTCTTGAAAATACTGTACTTTCCTAATGAATGGTCTTGGCATCCTTACTGAAAATCACTGAACCATAAATGGGAAGATTTATTTCTGGACTCTCTATTCCATTGGTCTATATGTCTGTCACTAAGTCAGTACCACACTATTTTGAATAGTGTAGATTTGTAGTAAGATTTGAAACCAGGAAGTGTGAATCCTTGAGCTTTGTTCTTCTTTTACAGGATTGTTTTGGCTACTTGGGGTCCTTTGAGATTCCACATGAATTTTAAGATGAGTTTTTCTATGTGTGCAAAAAAAAATCAGTGAGATTTTGACAGGGATTGCATTAAAACTGTAGATAGCTTTGGGTAGTATTGACATCTTAACAAAATTAAGACTTTTAAAAATACATTTTATACATCTATATACAGATACATATGTGAATGTGTGTTTGTGTATGTTTGTTTACATGTTTGAATGTCTGTGTGTTTTGCATATTGATTTATTCTAAAAAGTATAAGAAGTGGCTCTAAATCTAAGACACTCCTGGCCCACAGTAGGAGATCAATAACTACTTTGCTGAATGGTAGTGAATTATACTAAATTAACAGAGAACTTGTTATTGGCTGATGTTTATCTAGGATCAGTCAATGAGTAAGTTGCATTTGTGCTGATTTAATTATCTTATCTTAATGGTTTGTTTATTCATTCAATCATTATATTATTTCTTAATATAAGCATTTACTATGCACTCAACCCTCTACTGCTGCTGAGGATATACAGTGATGAACAAGACAGGCACAATTTCTCCTGGAGCTGATGATTGAGTTGGGGAGAAAAACACCAAAGAAAAGATAATTAATGTTTTAAATGATGGCTGCTGTCTTCATTAAGGTCTGTTAGCTCATCTTCATGGAGTTGGTTGGGTCTGTTAAGAATGATAAAATTTACTTATGTCTGCCATGTTATCAAGGATTATCTTTGAAAGACTTTACTCTCCTTAAAAATATATATATTCTTTGATTTGTTAAGATGTCCCAATAAGCCAGAAGCCACTAAATCAAGAAAGGAATGATTGGGAAAAAGAAAAGCCACAATATTCTTGCAGCCACACTATTCTCAGACTCTGACCCTTTATGCTTGGAGTTGGAATCTATAGTCACAGTTTTCACAAGTGGTGAATGGAAAGGCTAGTGGTGGAAAGAAAACACAGACGTTCTAGCAAAATGATGTTTACTGCTGGGGGGTAAATTTAGACCTTGGGGTGGGGATTAAGGGCAGAATCACTGTAGGCATTGGCTGGAAAAAAGGGAAATAGAGCCCTGCACCGACCACGGATGGGAAGCAGCCAACACAGCCTTGCGGGCTTGTGTGTAAAGAGAGCTAGACCAGGGCCAGATATCCCACGTCAAGCCCTGACTGCCTCCCTCTGGCTATGTGACCCTGGGTAAGTCACTTCATATTTTTGGCCACTTCAGTAATGTCTGCAAAATGAAACTCATTATCTTTGCCCGCTCAGAGGGTGGTCTCAGTATCAACAAGATGGTTTGTGGAAGCTCCTCTCTGACTCTGAGTGGTGTTGACCTTGGAAGCTAATATTTCCATTGTTCTCTTCACACCTCTGATTCTTCTCATTTCTGCCACTTGTTTACACCTGTATTCTTGACACTTCAGCCATTCCATGTGAGCAGTTTCCAAATTAAAACTGCCACTCAGCTGGAAGGCCTTGAAGTCTCTTTTATTAATCTGAATATCATTCAAGTCAACATATGTTGTTTTCTAGCTGCACCAAGTAAATTATTCCAGAATCAATGATCTGGAATCAATGATCTTTGGTGTTGCAACAGTGTAACAGCAGAGAATGTAGACATTTAGAGCAAACAAAGAATCATGGCACAATCCTAGGGTAGGCCCAGAGCTGCGTGACCATGTCCTAAGAGCC
The DNA here is from genome assembly GCF_964341445.2 of Mesoplodon mirus. NCBI lineage: Eukaryota > Metazoa > Chordata > Mammalia > Artiodactyla > Ziphiidae > Mesoplodon > Mesoplodon mirus. The sequence goes on along the minus strand of NC_138989.1, from coordinate 20,178,780 downwards.
TACCGAGTAGGTTTGCCTGTGACCAGTTCCCAGGATGCTAAGACTGTGACCTGGCATTGGAAAGATGAATTATGGATGGAAGCTACACTATGCTCTTGTCTTGCTCCATATTCAAGCACTCACTTCTATACAGCCACCTCTCTTTGGGGAACCCAGAATGGGTAGACCAGAACACCAGCTATGGAGCTTGACCTTGGGGACTGCATCCCAAGGATTCAGGGACAGCAGGGGGATTCTGACCCAAGGTGGCATGGCACATATATTGAACCAGAGGAGGCTGGGTTTTCTTCATCAAGTAGTCAGGTGCATTTCATTTGTGAGAGAGAAAAAGTGAACTCAAACTAGCTTAAGCAAAAATAAAATTTTAAAGAGGTGATGGGATTTATTAACTCATGGGATTAAGAAGTCAAAGAAATGGAACCAGCTTCAGACCTGGCTGAGCACAGAGGCTCAGGCAGTATTGTCAGGACTCTGCTCTCTCTCCATCTCTCAATTATGCTGTCTTTCTTGGCTTGGGTTTCTACTCCAATAGAGAGAGTAGAAACCCACCTGACAGCCATGTGACCTGTTGGCCCACTACTATCCTAGCAACTCAACATCTCCAGTGGAAGAAAAAACAAGTCTTCCCTGAAACTCTTCCAGAAAAGACCTAGCAAGGACTCTGATTGGTCCAGCTTAGACCGCATTCTTATCCTCAGCCAAGCCCTGAGAACAGAACTGGGTTCCATTCCCAATCTTGGTGCTGGAGATGGTGGCAAGGGTGTCCTTCCCACCCACCCTGGATGGAAAAGGTCTTTGACTGGAGAGAAGTATCCTGTCACCAGAAGGCGGTGGGTGGGAGAAGGATGGAAGTTAGACAGAAAAAAAATGACCAAAATTTATAATATCAAATAATGCTTCATGCTTCCTAAGTCCCACAAGATAATCCACACACACAGAGAAGAAGAGTTCCACATTCGAATTAGCTTTGAAAAACACTACAAGCTCAATGGCTTTGTATTTTAAAGGTTCTGAGACACCCTGCAGCGAAGAGACCTCTTTAAATTTGTCTAAACCAGCATTTCCTGAACTGTTTGGACCACAGATTCTTTTTGTTTTTCAGAACCAATTTTAAAATCTAAAAAACAAAACAAAACACAAAACAGATGGGCTAGAGAGGGCCAAGATTCAAATGCCAAGAACACCAAGGCCAAGCAACCTGAAGTTGGTGTTAACTGGACCAAGAGGCTGGAACTGGGCAGAGGTGCATTAAGAGCGCGAACAATTCAGGAACAAGCTAAGAGCATCAGATGGATGACCTTTCTTGGATGGTGGGGGCATAGCTTTTCTGGCCAGAAAAGCCAGAAACTGGGAACTCTAATAGTGCCACCAGTTCGGGGGCCCATCTCACCGTGGGCAGGAGAGCGGTACTGGAGGATGCAGATAGGTGCTCATCAGGCGAGGGGAGAGAAACCCAGGGTCCTAGCAAGGACTCCTTGGTGGATGGAGTGTCTGCTCCCAACATGTGGCAGAACAGAGGCCCCGAGAATTCAGAGCCAAGCTCTAACAGCTCAATCAAGGTAGAAAACCAAATGCTGAGCAGGTCTCTCAGGCTCTGGCCTAAGATTCAGAGTCAGGACTTGTATCTGTCAGGATCGAACAAGGAAAACAGAGACAACTGTATGGATGAAGAATAGGGAATCTGAGACAGGGAACTGGTTATACACGTGATGGAAGGGCTGAGGCATCAACACGCCCCAGTGAGAGGGCCCAGAGAGGAATCCTGCAGGAAACCCCTACCCCATCTTGGCTGGAGGTAAAAGGGGGAAGACAGTGTTACCCAGAGTCTGAGGTCCCCCAGTGGAAGCTGGCATCACAGTGGGCAAGTCCAACAGAATCTGGGGTCACAGCAGGGGACAAGGTAGCCACTGGAGATGCTGACCAGATTGTATGTGTGTGTAATTAGCCATTTTCTCCCTCTCCAGTCTCCTGCCAGTACCAGCCAGTGCTGGACCAAGACAGAAGCCAGTGACCCAGGAGCCTCAAATGCACCGACAGGAGTCTGCTCCTTTGGCAATTCCCTGAGCAGAAAAAAAAGGTGAGAGAGGTCCCGGACTAGCAAAGAACCTCAGCTTCAAATTACAAGATTACGTGGTTTCCCAGATTTTCCCCTAGATCAGGGATCAGTAAACTCCTCCTGTGAAGGGCCACTGCAATTCAGTCTCTAATGCAATGACTCAACTTTTCTGCTGTTTCCTCACAGTATACAAACAAATTTGCTGTGTTCTAATAAAACTTTATTTACACAAACAACAGTGGGCCAGATTTGGCCTGCCAGCATGTAGGAACCTGGCGACGTATGAAAGACAGTTACCATCTTTGCACCTGCCACCCAGGAGGTGACCTCTTTGCTTCTCTCCACAGAAACAGCATCTTGGGCTGTACAAATCGCAAAGCTCATAAAAAAAAAATTAAAAATATTCTTATGCTTAAAATCGTTTCCCCCAGAATTCTGATGTGCAAAACCTTTCCTAGGCTGTCACAACAGTCTACTACATTGTCACCCCATGTGCCTTTCAGATGCGACATGTTGTAACCTGGACCCACACGCCATACCCAACCTCCTCTAGGACAACATGTAATTTCTTCTTCCAAGAGCCCCAGGCACGAGGGAAGCTTGAACAGCAGGGGGTTGATTTTGAATTGAACATAACAACCAACCAGTCAAGGGCTGCTCTCTCACTGGTTTAAAGAGGCTCATTATGTCTCTGGAATTGTGAGAATAATTCTCGAAGACGCCCTCTTGGGGTTTAAGGGTGGATTTAGGCAGGCAGTGGCAATGTATTCAAGCTGGAATTGGTCCAAAATGGTGCAGCGAGCAGCTGCTGAGTGCAGGGAGACACTGTCCCCTTCCCCAAGCTCCGGGTGCAGACAATGCCTGAGCTCCTCTTGCCGGGGAGAGGGGCTTGGTACGAAACTTTGACACATCCATGAAATAGAATTCTTCCCTCGAAGACACACTTCTTTAGAAGGCCCTTATTTCTTGGAATTCCAAATGGAAATGGAGCCACTCATTTCGGCATCCGCATGCACCCTCTCTTCCCAGCCTTTAGACTTAGTGCCCCCACCATCTCCTTCACCCCACATTTTGGTCCTCCTCCCTCTGTTCTTTTCACCCCCTTCACTAATGCTCCCATGAGCCATCACCCCAGCAGCCACGGCCCTCAGGCAGGTGCAGTAACGACCCATATGACATAGACTTTGGCTGGAAGAATCTTGACCAAATTTGCTGACCACACGGCATCCATCACTCAGGAAATGTCCTTGTCCAAGTCTCCTTCAGAGAGGCCCCAAAGATTCTGTGAAGGCCAACATTCTATGACCCTTCTCTCTAGTTCTATTATCCTTCCATTTATACGACCACCACATAAAAGAGGAGAGGGTGTGGGAGGGGAGGAGGAGAGCTCTCTCGTCTGGAGCTCCTGAATATGTATGTATTGCAGCTGTCAGCCTCAGCTTCCTCGTGTCAGGTTTTATACCCCCGTCCTCAGCTCCGTGCACCGACAGGTTGACCCCAGTCTTACCGCTGTCTCACACTGACCGGCCCCTCAGCTAACAGCTCCTCCCATTCGCACCCAGTCCGCTCCTGGTGGTCCCTGTCCCCGCTCCCATACTGGCTTATCATGGCCTTGTGAGCAGAGTATGGACGTCAACTCAAAACACTGCTTCTCTGTCTCTAAAACTCACCAGCATTGAACTTGGTCTTTCCTAGTACTTTGAGAGAAGTGACCTTGGACTGATAAAATTTTCTGAAAGCAGTAACATTTTTGAAAGCAGATATTCATTTCGTACCTATTTTGTGTTGTCTGGAAGGCCTTGAACAGTGCTGTGCGTGGTGACAACAGTAAATAGGGTTTATCTCATTTCCCAAATTCAGGTGATCAGGAGTGCCTGCCTCAAACTACATCCAGGCTCAGCAGGAAGAGTTCCATAATTGATTAGTAATGTCTGCAGCAGATATAGGCTGGGAGGGTGATGACATACATGCTACTTATCTGCTGTCCCTTTGGTAAGTGGTCAACCAGTACTTGCTGAAGCTGGTGAGACAGGAAGAGCTCAGAACCAAGTTAGAAAAGACAGGATTTAAAATGAGCATTGCTGCTAATTAGCTGGGTTGATACTGAGCAAAATCCTAACTCCTCTGGGCCTCCACTGCCTTAACTAGGAAGAGAAATGTTGAGATCTAAACAAAAATATTTCACCTGGAACCTCCAACCTTGCAGAAGCTTATGAAACTAATGAACATTCCCCAAATGACTGTCCATATTGCAAAAACACTAATGAAAAGGCGGCAGCATACAATGGTTAAGAGTGACTTTGTAGTCAGACCAACCCAAGTTTGGAGCCTGGTGGGCAAATTACAGAACTCCTTTGTACCTCAGTTTCCTCAACTGTGAAATGACCACTCATGACCACTTAGTAAAAATTAAGTAAGCTAAGGTTTGTCAATCCCTGGGTGGGGCCCCAGGAGGCATCTAATACATCCTATCATTATTGGTATCGTTATTATTTTAGATGGGATGGACCACTTCTCTTTTAAAAGCATCCTATTAACTGAGTGATCTTTAGTTACATAGATCCGTGGTTATTCTGTGGGGAAACACATCCTTTTCCAAATGATCAGAGCAGTTTAGTTTGCTGGCTGCATCCTTTAGAACATGAGGCCCATGGGAAGGGGGAGACATATCAAAGAACCCTCTGATGTGGAAAAGGCCAGGGACCCCAGGGATGGATGTCCTCCACAGCCCTTTCTTATGCTGAATGTCTGTGCTCCTCTAAATGCCAGCGACGTGTCTCTACAGGGCTCGGCACACAGGCAGCTCTCTTGGTGGGAGGCGATGCCATTCTGAGATTTTTCTCTACTATTCTGTGAGTCGGTATACAGTTCGTGTCCCCTGTTGGGCCAATTACTGACTTAAAATGTTGTTAAGAAAAGGCAAGAACATTCATTATGTAGCAGCGAGCACTGAGGCTCCGTGGTTTTCTATTTATGCTGTTTGAAAAAGCCATTCTTCTTTGGTCTCTCTGTGTGTGCGTGTCACCAAAAGGCCTCCGAACCACAGATTCTTCCCTGGTAGCTGTCCATCTTCTCTCCCCACGTCCGTCTATCACCCTGGCTCGCTCAGCAGGGATCGGCCAGAACAGGAACTGCAGGCAACAAAGAGTTGAGCAGGAACCAAAGTTGCTGGGGACGGAGAGGCTTAAGTACTGTACAAGTGCAGGGGATGAAGAAAAGGGAAGCAGGAGCTGATGTATCTGGTCCGCATTCTTGTGGCACAAATGGAGATGAGATCACATGATGCCACAACCGTGAGTAAATTCCACGAAGACACCTGAAACCATGAAAAAACCCAACACTCTCCTGGTGTGAAAAACAAGACTAGGAGTGAGGAGACCTGGGTTCTACTTATGGCCTGTTTGACCTTGAACAAGGAATCGAATCGTTCTGGCTCCCAGACCATCCTTCTGCAAGTTGAAATTGGTGCTATCATCATCATGTTTCCATTCAGCCCCTACGATCCATGGATATATGATTCCATGAGCCAAAGCCTGTGGATGCACTGAGTTCTTTGGTAGATTCCTATTTCGACTTCATAGAGACCCAGTCTCTGTACTTATAACAGACCCTCAACCAACCACAGGGGAGGGTTCCCCAGATTTGGATACACTTTGGATCAATCCATATCCTTTAGAGTATAGAACTCAAATCTCCTGTGAGCTGGAATACTACTCATCTGATCAATCATTTTCATCCTATGATTAATACTTCATTGCAAGGAAGGCATACCTAGGCACTTTTTAAATTAATCCAAGTCTGCAATCAGTCAGGGAATAGATTCACACTTTCACTTTACTTTTCCTAAGCAAGCAAAATGAGCTCATCTCAGGCATAGGATTAGTTCCTCCAGGAGGGCGGAATCCTTTCTGTATCTTCAAACCAGCCTGACATCCAAGCCCTCACCTCATCAGGAACCTGTTTATCTAACCCAGCTACAAAGAGGTGGGCACGTTCTCCCAAAGTGGCTCTCCTGATTTTGTTTTTCTTTATTTTCTCCTGCCCTTTTTTTTTTTTTTTTTTTTAAATAGCTTGCTCTAAGTATAAGACACAGGGTTTCCAGAGTAACCTTAGGGAGCCCAGAGTTCTCCACTGGCTAAAAGATGACAATGGAGTTTCTCCATCTCCCATGACTCCTTTCTAGCCTCCGGACAAACAGAAAGATAAAGAATTGCAAAGTGATTTGATCCCCTTTGCCAACAGGATGGCAACAATCTCCATGATGGCCTTCCCCCTTCAATCTCAAAAGAGAAAACCTCTCCTCACTAGAGTCATCAGCATCTCAGTGTTTACTGAGTTAATATGACAATGGTCTCCTTAGCAACCTTGCTCTCACAGGATTGAAGGAGACAAGTCCTTCTTTAATGCTTCCTCAGCCTAGACCAGAACACAAGCTCTCTCCAACATCAGTAAACAGAATGTAATGAGGTCACAAAAAAAGCCAGTGATACAAGATAGCCTCTCCCTGAGTAGCTTAGCAGGCAGGGTTGTTCTGTTACGCAGGGGTACTCGGTAGCTAAGGGCCTGGCAAACAATGAGGTGGATGGAGCATTGTGTCAGTCTCATTCCTCAATGAACTTACTGTTCTACAGAGAAAAGAGGCTGGGCTAATACGATACTCACCTCTTAGTTTCTTACTGGGGCTCATATATTATAAATGAGAGCTCCTAGCGTGGAGCCTGACACGCACCAGGTCAGAAAGCCTGATGGGGGTGAAGAGCTGATGATCTACTAGACTGTCCGTTGATGAAGACAGAGTATCGATCTGCCCTCTTCAGTGATCAATGCTTAGTGGTGCCTGGCACATAACTGATGCTCAAAATTTGTGTTACTGAAATGCACTTCCTATGTGTTATTACATCATCAGATCCTTAAGATACCAGAGGAGGTGGGTAACACCATTATCTTACATCTTATAGATGAGAAAAATGAGACCCTGACGTCAAGTCTCTGGACTCAGGTCCCATGGTAAGTGACAGGGCCAGGCTCTGTCCCCATGTCCAGTTGACACTGGTGCCAAAGCTCTAGCCTTTACTATGCCGTCTCAACAAAGTTACTCTTTCTCTGGGCTCCATAAAGAAAGAAGGCTCAGTTTCTCTCCAGTGCTCTCAGCCCTGTTTACCTGCCAACTTGGAAGAAGTGTGATGTGGAGATTCCCCTCAAGGAGCTTTAAGCATCCGTGGTGATTTGAAATTTCATAACTCTGCCTGCCCACTCCCTCCATCACCCCATGCCCCCTGGAAGCTGTCTCCAAATTTGAAGCTTGAGTGATCCAGTTTCAACGTGGCTCACTCTAATTCATCAAGGAGAGCTCACCCTCTGTTGCTTCTCCAACATATGTTTATCCAAATTCATCATAGGAATGGGGATTGCGTGTCCCTGGCATGGGGCTCTGCTGCATGGGCAGATATTCCTGGCAGGGAACCCAAGCACCCAGAACTCAGGAGTTGGATGGGCACATAGCTAATTTTATGGAGCCCAGGTAAAGTTCTGATATCCCCTTTCCAGAGGTTAGAACTGTAGAATAAGAAAGAGGCAAAAATGTAGTTGTGAACATGGGGGTGAGGCAATGTAATTTATGATTACATTATAATCATCATTAGCGGGAGACCCAGAGAGTAGGCGGTGCTGCAGAACTGTCTCCTGGGGCTGCAGAATGTGTATATGGTCCTGGGACTCCCTGTTCTGGGCCGATGCGCATCGGTGGCCCGGGGAAATAGCGGTCACGCAAACTGACAACCTCAGAGGCATCCTGGGATCCGCCCTTTTTCTCCACCTCGGCACTCGATTAGGTTTTAGTATCACCTTTTGTGTGTGTGTGTATGTGTGTGGTACGCGGGCCTCTCACTGTTGTGGCCTCTCCCGTTGCGGAGCACAGGCTCCGGACGCGCAGGCCCAGCGGCCATGGCTCACGGGCCCAGCCGCTCCGCAGCATGTGGGATCTTCCCGGACTGGGGCACGAACCCATGTCCCCTGCATCAGCAGGCGGACTCTCAACCACTGCGCCACCAGGGAAGTCCTAGTATTACCTTTTGTGTCACCTCCTCTCTGAGCTCACCCAACACCATCTCTTACCTGGACCTCTGCAATAGCATCTCCGCTGTCCCCAACCTCTCCTTCTGCCCCTCTGACGCATCACCTCCTTTGCAGCCGGAGTGATTTTCTTAGAAGGAAAATCTACTCAAAACTCTTCAAAGACTTCTCACGTTTTTATCACAAAGCCACATCCGTTAGCCTGGCATTCAAACCCCTTCACGAGCTGGCCCCTGTCTAATTCAAACCCCTTCACTAGCTGCCCCTGTCCAATTCCATGGTCTCACTTCTTTGCCCCTGGATTCATCGTTTCTGAGCATCAGTCAACCTCCTCGCCTCTACGTGGCTGCACGTGCAATTTCTATTAACCACCAGTGCACTCCAGCCCTGGTGGCCTTTACGCAATTCTTAAGAGTTGAGGTTTCACTGTCTCCCAAGAGAGCTCTCCAGCTCCCCAGGAAAATTTTCAGTAACCATGAATTTTGGGTTCACTCCCAAGAGACTGAAAGGCATATTGTACCAATTGAGCACCTCCCTCCTCCCTGTATTTGCACAGATTACACTAATAAGATGCTGACCAGGATGACAGGGGCTTAGAGTCTGGGCTTCTTGATCTTGACACACATGAGGCTGTGGGAAAAATGCTGAACCACATTTAGCCTGGGTTTCTTCCTCTGTAAAATAGGGGCAGCAATATTACCTACCTTATTGTTTAAAAAAAAAACTATGTAATATATATAAAAAAGAAAACTATATAAAACACTAATGCTGTATCATGTACACAGATGGGTTTAACAGATAGTAGTAATGGTGATGAGAATGACTGACAATGTTGACAGCAGTAAGAGCGTGACCCAAGTAAATCCTGGAGGACCATGCGGTCTGGTTTTGTAGTCGTCTGACATTCAGGGAAGCAGAGTCCAGCAACCAAAGAGTACTAACAAGCAATTCCTTTACCTTTCTCTCTCAAGGAGACACCCAATTCATAAACCACAGCAACATGTTTAAAACTCCCTTCCCCAGTTACTCCTATCCTCCCATCTGGTAGCTGCCCCAGAGTGATTTCCTTCTTACCCTTCCTACAAGCCTCAACTCTTATTCACAAACTCAGCACCCCATCTGTCAATTTTTCTTCTTCTCCCTTCTTCTCTGGCCCACTTTTTTTTCCCTCCCAAATAAATCTCTCCAACCCCACCTCTCAGTTCTCCCCCAAATGATTTCTCCTTCTTTCTGCATAATCCATGTTTGAGGACCAGGGGAGGAAGGGTGAGAATGCTGGACAAACAACAGCAAAATTGTCCTTGGTCGGCGAGGGGAGGGAATGAAGCTGATAATATACATCCACGAGTCCCATCTTTCCTGTTAAAACAGCATCAGGGCAATATAGGACACGATAGACAATAAATTAGTGAATTGCCACCTCTATCCTTGGTAACCAGCTGTATCAACAGAAGTGACATTTCTTATTCTGTAAGAAGATAATGTGTGAAATGATCAAAACCATCTCAAAACACCCTGCAGCCAAGCTGGAAGGATTCCCAGCCCCCAAACCTATGCCTTTGACCCCTAACAAGCCAACCTCCAGCTTAGCCAGCCACAGAGAAGACGGAGCTCTAGAATAGTGGGAAACCATACCAGTTTTAGATTTTACCAATACCTACCAAAATAGACCCAAAATATACTTAACCTTTTGATTTAACCTTTAATGATTTATCCTACAAATGACTGCAAACATGTATTCAGAGATATAGTCAAGGATATTCATTACAAAATTACAGAAGCAAAAGACTGGAAAAAGTCTAAATGTCCACCAAGCAGGACTGGTTAAAAATTACTGTTGATTCATGCAGTGGCATATTCTGGGGGCCCTCTTTAGGCTGATACAGGACAATCTCCTAGGCATATTTTTAAGGAGCCGAAAAGTAAAGTGTGGAAACATTTATTAAACCTGCTCTAGTTGTGTTTTTCTAATTATTTTAAAGCTTGTGTACTTTGCCTTTATGCTTGTCTGGGCATAAAAATATCTCAGGAGAGGTTAACATAGATCATGAGGAGCTTTGACCTCTGGGGAACAGGCCCAGGGTGGAAGTGGGAAGGAAACATTGTTTATTGCATATTTTGGGGTACTTATTATTTTTTCCATAGGCAGGTCTTACTTTATAATGAAACTTTTTAGGAAGAAAATTGCACTCATTAAAGATAGGCTTGGATTCAAATCCCATCTCTTCACTCATGAGCTACGTGACGTTCAGCCCTCTGTTTTCTCACCGTAAGATGGGAACAGGGATCTATATCTCGCCTGCTGTGAGAATCAAGTAACACTATGTACACAAAATACTCATTATGCATCTGGAAGATAGGAGATGCTCAAGAAACCATAGTCTTTTTGTTTCAGTCTGCTTCCAAGCCTTCCTTGTCAATCACACAAGTCTAGAACACTCTTTGTTCCCTGAGCTCTCATCCTCACCTCCCTTTCTCAGAACTGTGCCTGCCCTGAACACTCTCTCCTTGACACAGTTTGTAATTATTTCTGGCAACTTTTCTACCCAACCTTATCCAACCTCAGACCCTACCATGGAGTCCGCTAACTGTTGGACCTTCTCAGACCACCCCCTTCTTACTGCCCATGAGCAAAAAAATCTAATGTGTGTCAGGCATTTTCTATGAGCCTAGCACTGTTCTAACATTTCATTCATGTGAATACCCAAGGAACTAAGGCTCATTACGACTCTCATTGTAAAGACAAGGAAACTCAAGATGAGGCACAGTGAGAAACTTGCCAAGAACTGGAGAGTGCCAGAATCCCGCTGTTCTTCTGCCTGCCGTATTCATTCCTACTGTACCCCGTCCACAGAATTCAGATACAATAAGACGCGCAGCTCTCCACCCCATCATCACTTTTTTTTGTTTTAAATAAATTTATTTATTTATTTTTGGCTGCACCGGGTCTTCGTTGCTGCGCACAGGCTTTCTTTAGTTGCGGCGAGCGGGGGCTACTCTTTGTTGTGGTGCGCGGGCTTCTCATTGTGGTGGCTTCTTGTTGCGGAGCACGGGCTCTAGGCGCACGGGCTTCAGCAGTCGTGGCTCGTGTGCTCTAGAGCACAGGCTCAGTAGCTGTGGCACACGGGCTTAGCTGCTCTGCGGCATGTGAGCTCTTCTTGGACCAGGGCTCAAACTCGTGTCCCCTGCATTGGTAGGTGGGCTCTTAATCACTGTGCCACCAGGGAAGTCTCCCATCGCCGCTATTACAAAGTCCTTATCCATTCAAATAGATTTGTTATTCTCTTTCCCACTGTCCTTTCACCCAACACCTGCAGAGTAAGGGGCTGCAGAAGGGAGCCTTAAATAGCTTCTCCAGATGGCCTGTGGCCTGTATGAGCTCTGAGAACATGCCACATGTCAAAACTCCCCAGAAGGCCACCCTGCCCCGTCATGCCACAGTTCTGACGGGACCCTGGAGCCTGTACTGCATAACTGAGGTGTACAATGGTGACACCCCAGGCCCCTCTGTGAGTCCATCTCCAGCCACGGATAAATGGCTCGAGCTCCCCGTGCTGCCAGCTGTATTTCTGCAGTGGTTCTGTAGGAGGGATTGTGCATGTAACGATGGCCCATCATTTTCCACGCACGCATCTCCGTGGCCTGATGGGTGTGTTCACCCTTGTTTATTTGTTTTATAGTTTAATTTCCCACCAGAGATTAACAGGGTTGTTTTTCTGAGGCCATTTCTTGTAAGAACTGAAGTCAACTCAAGCACTGATTGAGAATGGCTTTACAAGGACAGCTGCTCTTTCAATTTAGAAGCTCCAAGGTATTAAGTCTGGATTGTGGCTTTGCAGTGCAAAAGGGGGTCTGCCACTCTTTTGCACTTGCTGTATACCAGCCGCTGTGCCTGGTATTTAACATGCATTTTCCCACTGAATCCTTGGGGCAGCTTTATGAGGCCGCTTTATGGTTATCAGAGAGGTGAAGTGACTTGACCAAGGCCACATGGAGGTGTGGTCAGAACAGAGACACAGCCCTCTGGAACCCCTGTGATTATTGTTTCTCCAGCCAGTCGTTTGTCCTACAAGTTTGTATTAGTGTCTCCCAGAGCTGGGCACATGAGATTCAGCTTTGACCGAAATGGTCACAACTCTGCATTTATGAAAGCTTTATTACGTTCTGTCAGGAGGAGCACATTACGCTTGCAAAATAACCACTGCCTTTTATTTGCCAAGCACTTTAAAGTTTACAAAATGCATCTGCACTCATTATCTCACCGTGAATAAATGTACTGTACTCCCCGACGCTTAAACAAATGGTAAATGAGACCTGTGACTTTGGAGTGGCCTATTTTGAAAGTGCATCCTCTCCGCTCAATCTTTCCAAATCCAGAGGCTGTGTATACTATCCTCGAAGCAATTGCATTTAAATTAAATTACTGTCCCTCTTTCCCTCACTTCACTCTCTGCCTTCTGCTGCTCTTAAATGCTCCTTTGGTCTCCAGATGGGTGACTTGCTTTCCATTGCCACCGCATTTGGAGGAACACATAGTTCTCTGGGCTGGGGGCAAGGCGTCACCTTGGAGACGTACAGGGTTTGACTGACAATTGGGGACAGCCCATGAGTCTGCTCTTCCCTTATCACATCTATCCATTTTTTTTTCAAGTTTCCTTCTTCACAATGTGGGGAGATAACAAGCAAACACTCTAACAAACAACTGCACGTCAACTGTGTGTGGATAGCCCTATAGATCATGATAAAGAATTGAGATTTCTTTTGCTCCCAGGGTGATAGGGGAGCCAATGAATGATGTCCCAGCTGTGAGAAAGTCTGTCAGTTTCTGCATTACCTTCCTTTCTGCTGATGGAGAAAAATGCTGTAGGCTGATGACAAGAGCCCTCCTTTGTCCCTGAGAATTCCCTGTGCCTTTAACCCCCAGCTAATAATGATAAAAATAATAATATACTACATGTAAATCTAAGCCTAATTGTATGACCTGGGGGGTCCATCATACACTTATCTCATTGGTCTAGAGTTTGGGGGTTCTTCAGCCTGTGCCCCAAGTCCTTTCAGGGCAACCCTCTAACAATTATACTTTGCATTCCTGTTTCAGGCCAGGAAAGAGTTCCTGTCCTCGTGGGTTTTACTGCCTGGTGGGTGATACAGACAACACACAGCAGACCAGTAACTAAAGTACAACTTGTGATTCAGGTCATAAAGAAAATACACAGGGAGTAAGGTATAAAGTAACCAGAAGACACCTACTTAGACTCTGAGAAGAGAGGACATTTAAGCGGAGATCTGAGCGACGAGACCGGAGCCAGACACGTGACCATCACGGGGAAGCACATTCCGGGCACAAGGAACAGCATGAGGAGAGGATCAAAGATAGGAAAGGAACTGCCAGGAAGCCAGCGTCGCAGGGTTGGTGAATGAGAAAGTGGTATGAGATGTCAGAGGCAGGTAGGGGCTGAAGCAGCACCGCGCAATAAAACAGAACACAAGCCACAAGAGTAATTTTAAAATTTCTAGATATTCAAAGGAGTAGAAACAGGTTGGGACCAAGGTGGCCGGGTAGGAATATCTTGCGCTCACCTCCTCTCAGGAGCACACCAAAATCACAACTGTCTGCAGAGCAGCCATCGATGAAAAAGACCAGAACCTACCAGAAAAGATCTTCCACCACTAAAGAAGGAACCACAGTGAGCCGGGCAGGAGGTAGACTCGTGATATAGCCAAATCCCATACCCCCAGGTGGGCGACCCACACACCGGAGAATAATTACTCCGCAGAGGTTCTCCCACAGGGGTGAGACCTCTGAGCCCCACGTCGGGCTCCCCAGCCCGGGGCCCTGCACAGAAGTTAGACGAGCCCCCAGAGCATTTGGCTTTGAAGGCGGGCGGGCCTTCGTTTCAGGAGTCCCAGGGGGCCGGGGGAAAGAGAGGCTTCACTCCTAAAGGGCTTAAAGGGCCCACACAAAATCTCACGCGCTCCAAGACACGGGGCAGAAGCGGTCATTTGATACAGGCCTAGGCCAGACCTACCTGCTGGTCTTGGAGGGTCTCCTGGAGAGGTGGGGTCGGGGGGGTGACTGCGTTTCACGCTGGGGACACAGGCACTGGTGGCAGCAATTCTTGGGAGCTCCTACCGCGTGGACGCTGACGTAGGTGGAAGCTTTTGCTGGCGGCCGCCATGATGGGCACCTCCCTCCAACTCATTAGCACCAACACCTGGCCCCATTCAGCAGCCTGCAGGCACCAGTGCTGGGACGCCTCAGGCCAAGCAACTAACTGGGTGGGGACACAGCCCCACCCACCAGCAGTCAGGCTGACCTAAGACCCCCTAAGCTCACGGAGGCCTCACGCAGCCCTGCCCGCCAGAGGGCAGAACTCAGCTCCGCCTACAGTCCCAGAATCCCCTGCGCCCGGCCCCGCCCCGGGGAGCCTCTGTACCAGCTCCACCCACCTGGGGCGGACGTCAGATGCAAGAAAACCGCAACCCTGCAGCCTGCGGACCCAGCCACCTGACAGCAAGCCAGACCCTGCCCTGGGACCAGCTGGGCCCCAGCCCTGCCCACTAGCAGGCCAACACAAGCTTCAGGACACCCCAGACCCTGTACCCAACTGTGTCAGGAACTGCCCCCCATCACCTGTGAGCTGACACCAGCTCTGGGACCCCTGGGCCCTGCAGCCAGACTCCAGGACCCAGCTCTGCAGCCAGTATCCGGCACTAGCCCCCCAGGACCTGGCTTCACCCACCAGTGGGGGGGGCAACAGCCCCAGAGTCTACTGGACCCTGCCTCTGCCCACCAGTGAGCCAGCACTAGCCCCAGAGCCCCCTGGGGTTCTGCAGTCAGCTGCGTGACCTGATCCCGCCAACCAGTGGCTGGCAGCCTCCACACAAGGCAGGGCCTGGCAACCAACTGGACCAGGGGCCAACCAAGCCTAGCAGACTGCCCACATAGTCAGCCCGCCACAACAGAAGGACCCACGCAGCCCTCATAGGAGGAACCCCTAGAGTATATAGCTTGAGTGTAGAAGGGGAGTGTGCTGCTGGGACCTATAGGACGTCTCCTATAGAAGGTCACTTCTCCAAGGTCAGGAAACGTAACTAACCTACCAGATACATGAAAATACCAACTGCGACTTAGGCAAAATGAGGCGACAGATGAAGACTACAATAACTGAAAGGAAAAATGCACTAGATGGAATCAACAGTAGACTAAATGACAGAGGAATGGATCAGTGAGCAGGAAGATAGAGAAGTGGAAATCATTGATGCTGAATAGATAAAAAAAAAAAAAAAGAATGAAAAGGAATGAGGACAGAGACCTCTGGGACAACAGCAAGGGCACTAATATTTGCATCATAGGGGTCCCAGAAGGAGGAGAGAGAAAGGGCCTGAGAACATATTTGCAGACACAAGAGCTGAAACCTTTCCTAACCTGGAGAAGGAAAACACTGTCCTGAGCAGACAACCTCATGACACTTTTGGCAATTTAAATGTAGTCATTTTAAAGCCTGAAAGCTGCGTTATTTTCATCCTAACTCAGGATGTAGTTTAGTGACCAGAAGAATGTGCCAAATGAGCGTCAATCAGGTGGATTTTGGGCTATCACTGCAAAAGTGGAATAAATTTATAAATTTAGTATCCTCAGAGTAAAATTCTGTGCTTCATGTTATTTTTTCTACATTAGAAAAAATATGCCACACAGGGAATTACATTCCAGATTTAAAGAATGGAAAGGATACAAAACATTAAAGTGTAGCAGGTTATTGTTCATACTTGTAAAGCACCTCATATCATTGAGAAAATAAAGAAAGGTGCCTTAAAAGACAGACTGAAAGGTAGACTGTAACTTAAAATGTTGGTGACTTGTTCTTTCACATTACTGAAGGGAAAGGTTGGTCTGAGGATGTAACTGTTGATGTGAGCAGTAGTAAACCTGCTTTTAGATACCATACTGTTAGTATTTAATTGAAAACTTACCTATTTTATTTCAAGCCTGAGTAACTTAAAGGATGTTATACAAAGTCGAAAGCCTTCATCTACTGAACCTCCCAACATTTTGCTTATGGCTGTTAAAAAGTATAAAGTTCATTTAATTATATTTTCCTTTGTACTTCAAAAATTATCCTAACACTGTTGTACCTTAAAAGGATTTCCACCAAGCTTTCTTGAAAAGTAACTTCTATAAGGCAAAAAAGTTGTTTTAGAATCATGTACTAACTCTTTAAATGACAATCATTTTGAGACAGCAAATGTGAGCAGTGTAACTTCAGAAAAAATTTTAGTTGATCAGATTACTGTAGATTTTTAATGATGATTGCCCTGGATAAAACTGTACTTTTTCTGTCTCCTCTTCCATCCTTTCTTCTTCTTAGTTTCAATTCCTGTAGTATGATAAGCATGCATACTTTTCTTTAGCTTCCTTAAGAAGCACTAATTTTTTCAGGTTTAGAGGGATACTTCTTCCCTGCCTTTGACACATTGGATTAATTCAGAGGCTTAAATCAGTTTAAAATGAGCTTTTGCTTTTCTAGGTCATTAAGGTTTTTTGTTTTAGTTTCTTTAGCCTACAGTGGCTGAGTTTAGCACTTGGTGTTCAAATTTTTATATTAAGAAATGACAAGTTGCTTTGGTCCATTTCATAAGCCAAAATTCCTTACATTTACATAATTAAATGTTCTTAAAATGAAGATTTACTGTTTCTTCTTTACTTGCTGGTAGAGCTGAAGTTTGTTTTACTTGTACATTTGTACATATACCTAATGTTTTCAAGTGCCTTAACTGTTTAAAATCTCTGGCTTCAAAGATTTGGGGGGAAAGGTAGGCTTACCTCACATTTTTGTTTCCCTCAGTAGTAATATTTTAGGTACCTCACAAAAAATTTTATTATGGTGCCATGGCTGTTAGTTTTTAGTGAGTGCTTTAAGATACACGATTCAGTTGAAAATATACAGAATTTCCATTCTCCCAAAGTGGTAAAAATTAGCTACAATGGTATAATTGTCATTTACCTAGATAGGAATACTTTGCCACACATTAATGTTAACACTATAGCTATTTTTGTGAAAATGTAGCTGACGAAGCCTCTCATCTTCTGTAATTTTGAATAATGCTCTAACAGAATCATAATATGGAATTAGATTTTACAAAAAGAGCTCTTACAACAGAACTCACAGTCTTTCCCCCTCTTCCTTTGGCAGTTTAGTATCTTGATCCATTAATAATTTTTTTTAAATCCAGAAGGTATATATAAACCTTTTCAGATTTTTCATCTGATTTGTTCATGTAGATTGTAGTTCTATTAAAATCCCTTATTTTACCTTACAGATATTTGTTGCACAGACAGACACTGCTGTATTTAGAAATTTCTATTTCAGTTCATTAAGAACTGCAAAACCAATCTGTGTCATGTACCAAACTGATTTAAAATAAATCTACATGTTTATTGGAAAAAAAAAAAAGTCACCGGAGTCCAGGAAGCTCAGAGAGCCCCATACAGGACGATCCCGAAGAGGAACACGCCAAGACACATTGTAACTAATATGGCAAAAACTAAAGATGAAAAGAGACAACATTAAAAGCAGCAAGGGCAAAGCAACAAATAACATACAAGGGAACTCCCATAAGGCTATCAGCTGATTTTTCAGCAGAAATGCTGCAGGCCAGAAGGGAGTGGCACGATATATGTACAAATGATGAAAGGGAAAAAACTACAGCCAAGAATGTACTCTACCCAGCAAGGCTCTCCTTCAGATTTGATGGACCGATCAAAAGCTTAACAGACCAGATAGGGGACCTTCTGGGGTTTCATGAGGGAACTTTCTGGGGTGACTGTTTGACACCCTGCAAACAGACTGAACAGCACACTTTATTATTTATTTGGGCTGTGTTGGGTCTTCGTTGCTGCGCACGGGCTTTCTCTAGTTGCGGCGAGCCGGGGCTACTCTTCATTGCGGTGCGCGGGCTTCTCACTGCGGTGGCTTCTCTTGTTGCGGAGCACGGGCTTAGTTGCTCCGCAGCAAGTGTGATCTTCCCGGACCAGGGATCGAACCTGTGTCCCCTACATTGGCAGGAGGATTCTTAACCAGTGCGTCACCAGGGAAGTCTGAACAGCATACTTTAGATCTGAGCATTTCACTGCGTGTAAAGTTGATGTCAGTTAAAAATGAAATATGAGCTATTATTATTATTGTCATTTTTAAAAAATGCACCAAGCACTATGGTTGACACTTACGAGTCTTGTCTTGTAGTCACTGGACTGTAAGTGCTATGGAGGCAGGACCCAGCCCCCCTTGCTCCTCCTGCCTGGTTTTCCAGTGCCCAGCACAGTGCCTGGCACATAACAGGTGCTCAGTAAATGTTTGTTGCATGAATTCATGAATGAACAAAAGAGGGAGTGTTTGAAGAGGGAGACAGCAGGATTGAAAGAAACTGCTGGCTGTCCTGATATTTACAGCCCTCAAACATTTCTGTTCTGGTTTGCTGGACAAGTGGGGGCTCCGTTAACACTCGTATCTATGCATTTACAAGACAGCCTGGAGGCTGCTTGGGAACTAATTCAGCATCTCAAGGAAATCATTTGCCTTTAGAAAAGATGTAAATATTCCCCACTCGGCTGAACAGAATGGCCTCACTGGGCTCCTGGAAAACAGTCGTTGAGAACATTCTTTAACTCACTCAGGAAGGCTTTGTATGGGGGAGGCTGGGAGAAGGATCCAGGGAAAGAAAGAGAAACTGACATCATGGAGGGTCTACTATGTGTCAGGGCCCAGCCGAGCGCTTTCACACACACTGTCTCCTTTATTATGATGATGAAGCTGACAAGTCACTGACTCTATTTCACAGATGAGAAAATGGAGGCTCAGAAGTGCCCCAGGTGAATTACTCTCTCTGAATGGGTTGGCACTGAAACCCAGGCCTGCCTGACACCCAGTAGGGGGTGTTAACTCAGGCTGTTATCACTTGCTGGGTGCCCAGGGGCATATTACTCTCTGAGCTTCAGTTTCCTTATCTGTAAAAAAAAAAGGCGTCCATGCCTTGCCTTGTCTGCATCCCCAGTTCACCGCCATGATGACTGCACCTCAGAAGGTTCAGGTAGTCACTAGTTTTTTTGTCCCTTCCAACAAGGAAGAGGTGAGGCAGAGAGGCAGCCAAGGGAAGGCAGAGATCTCACTGAGGGCAGCTGGGTATGTCAGCCGCCAGGTTGCCAATACAGGGAACAGGTACTCATTTCTCCATCAAGCGTTTCCAGTTGGCTCTGCCTTCTAATTTGTCCTCTTCTCTCCACCTCCACGGCGACCACTCTGGTCTGAGCCACCTTCATCCCTCCCTTGGATTAGTGGCCCCCAAGCTGATCTCGCTGATTCGGCTCTTGTCCCTTGGACTCTATTCTCCATCCAGCAACCAGCGTGATCCTCATCAGTCCCAGGTCAGAGCGTGTCACAGCTCTGCTCCAAAGCCTGCAATGGCTCTAGGGTGACCGCCTTGCCCTTGTTTGCCTGGGACTTCCCCGTTTTAGCATTGAAACTTCTGTGTCCTGGGAGCTAAGTCCCGGCAAACTGGGATGGTTGATCACCCTGAATGGCTCCCGAATCTGAGTTCAAGCCAACATCTTTACAAAGTGCTACATCATCTGGCCCCCGTCACCTCTCTGATCTCGTCCACCACTCCTCGCCCCCTCACTCACCCCACCGCAGCTGTACTGGATTCCTTGCAGATGCTCAAACACATCATTCACCCTCCCACCCCAAGGCCTTTGCACTGGCTGTTCCCTCTGCCTAGAAGGCTCTTCCCTAAGCTGCAGCCATGGCTCATCCCTCACTCCCTTCAGATCTTTACTTAATGTGTCTTTTTCAAGAAGTCTTGCTCTACCCACTCCATCTAAAATATTCTCCACACGACTCTCAACGCCTCCGGGACCCCTCTCCTGCTTCATCTTCTCCCCCACACGTTTCGCTATCTAAAACATTGAATCTTTTACTTTCTCCTCTTGTTTACCATTTGCCCCTACCCCCAACTAGTATGTGGATTCCATGAGGGCATGAATGCTTGTCTGTTTTAGTCACTGCTCCGTCTCCGGCGCTAGAATAGGTCCAGTGCCTGACACATAGAAGGTGCTTTATAAATTCTGGTCGAGTGAATGCATTTCTTCAGCATCAACCACAGGTTGGGTCCTGCACCTCAGAGTTGGGTGAGGGAAAGCGTGAACAGAGGGCTTCATGCTGTGCTACATATATAATGATGGAGGGAGACACAGCTGGGGGGAGACTGTGGCAGAACCCCCAACCCTGCCCAAAAGTTAGGGATGACTGAGAACTGTAGGAGGAAGGGCGATTCATAAGGTGAGAAGACAGGTGAGATGAGATGTAAGTCTCAGACCAAGGACTGCGTCTGGGTTGTTCAGGTTGTTGAGTGGATGCCCAATAAATCCATTTGAATGAATGAATGAATGAGCGAGCCAGGAAAAGATGAAAGCATATGAGAAAGCCCAGAAGGGAGAAGGAACCGGGTGGGGTTGGGGCAGTGGCCAGGACAGGGGCAGGCAAAGCACTTGGGGACAATATCACTCAAGACTGATATGAACAGCGTGTCAATCATGATGGCAGCTCAAGTCCATGAGTGACTGTAAAGTGCAGGAGAGGTTCCAAGTGCTTTTTCATGCATCCGTTTAATTCTCACAACAAACCTTTGCCCTAGTTTTAGTCTTAGCCCAGGCTCCCGAGGAAATAAACCTGGGGCAAGGTTTAAACATTTGCTATGTTACTGGAAGGTACAATCTCAGGGCAGTGAGACTGAAGGAGAGGGAAGGAAAGGCAGGAAAGATAAGCTACAAGGTCAGTCACAGTTCTGGCCACAGTGGTTGCTGGGCTCCATGGTCTGTCTCTGTTAGAATGCACAGGAAAACTGCCCGGAGTGGTCCAACACAGGGAGGGGTGGAGAGGGAGCGTGTCCTCCAGTCCTTCACACCCCCTCTCACTGGTCTAAGTGCTCTCCGGAGTAGGAGGAGCCACAGAGCCTGGCGTTTGGCTCTCTGACCTGCATGTATGTTGCTGTAATAGTAGCTGCAATTCAGACAGCAGCTGAGGGTCCAGGAGATTGATGGGGCCAAGAGAAACCAGAGAAAGCTTGGGAGATGGATCCAATACAATCGCTGCTATCCTGCCTTTGTCGCTGGGAAACTGAGGCATCGAGAGGCTAAAGAGCTCACCCACCATGCCTCCAGCAGTCCTGACACACAGTGAGAAGAATGTGGACCCCTCGGGGCTGCAGAGAAAGCAAGCATGTGGACCTAAATCTCTGAGGCAAGAATGTGAAGATGCCATCAGGATTCTCTAGTGCACGCTAGGTTATCCACAGTCAACCCAAAGGCTGAATCAGCCTTGAATCATTTCTCTCCAGCTCCAAGAAGCAGCAAGAAGCGAAGGGAAAAACACTAGGTTCAGGTCTGCTCCCAATTTGCTGTGTGACTTTGGGCAATAGATGCTCGCTCTCTGGTCCTGTTTCTGCACATGAAAAATAATGTGCCAGTCCAATGCACTGGTACCAGCGAGGCCCTTCCAGCAGTGTCTGCTCCTCGGCTACAGAGAACATCCCTGCATGCCCCTCCCTGCTTGTCCCTGCCTTCCAACTCACCTTAGAGATTCCGACGCACAGGTATAGTTGGCAACAGTCCAGGGACCATCAGCCATGGCACCCACCCAGCTCTGAGATACCACATGAGCCATCAGCAGCAAGAATAAATTCAGTTACCTCTCTCTTTTCAGGAGAAGACACATTTAAATCTATCTGATGGCTTCTTGGGCCATGGCAATTAGGTATAAGTCACTCAACCCATCAGGCATGAAATTGGGTTCCTTCAAAGACAGGAGAGAGGCCGGGCACCCATGGAGCCAGCCCCCCATTCCACCCCACCTTTGAGGGAGGTTGCTTGAGATCGGAGCTGGCAGCAGAGGTGATCGACTGCTAGGGTGGGGCGCTTGCTCAGTGTGTCCCTGCCTGTGACAGAGCTGGAACCCCCTTTTAGCCTTTCCCCAAACCAGCTAGACGACCAGGTCACGAGACTGGCAGGAGGCCACTGAACCTGAACCACGAGTCAGGAACTCTGAACTCCAATCCCAGCTCCTTCACTGCTAACTTGGTCACTTAGTTTTGCAAAGCCTCAGTTTCCCCATCTGTAAAATGGGTGTACTAGCCCTTGTCCTCATGCTTCTGTGAGCCAGACAAGCTTTAAAAATTAGTGTCTCCTCTTCCAACCAAAGGAGTTTAGTAAACTGCTCGAGGTCACAGTTTAAAAAATGGCGAAGACGGGAATAAATCCAAGCCTGTTCCAAGAGTCTGGGCCCCATTACCTCCCAGGTGGAGCAGGCAGGGCTGGCTTAGTTCTGCCAGAGGGAGATGGTGAAGGTGAAGCCGTATGATCCACAGACCCGTTCTACCAGTTGACCTTGTAGAAAAGCACTATCTACACTGCCAAGCTTGGCCCATGGTATTATCATCAAGGATGCCTGGGTTTGGAGGCAGAGCTCTGGGTTCACATCCCAGCTCCCCTCGTCACCACTCACATCCTCTCTGAGCCTCAACACCTGATTTGGGGTGGGGGATCCCCTACCCTTTCATTTCCACCTTCTGCCTGACCCCGTTTGTTTCGCTCTCCCCACATGCTGAGCGATGAAGAACTGCTGTTTATTCAATTGTTCAGAGTCAGCTGCAGTCACTGGACTCAGCTGACCGAGGACGAGGCCACTGTGCCTTAAAGGATCGCGTCCCCCAGCCTCCTTCCACCTCGGGCCAGAGACTACTGCCCAGGATCAGCTGGGGGCAGGGGCAGGGCCAGGGCAAGGGCTTTGGGCAAATGCAGCTGTGTCTCCCCCTCCCCTCTGCGCCAGCCCGGGCGAGAAGACCACCAACTTGAGATGATGGGGGGTGGAGGATGGAGAGGCTTAAATAAGCCACTGCCCTGAGCTCTGCACGCTGAAGGCACGTGCGTGAGCAGGATTTTGCCCAGGGTTACAGAGCCTTCGTGCAGCTACTTACAAAGCAGTGTTTCGAGTCATTCAAAATGTTTTCTTGCAGGTGTAGAACACATGGCGTGATTGATAGGGCCGAGACCCCCAACACCGCTTCTTAACAGTGACGTCTGAGTACCGCCCAGCACAGCGGCTGGCCCCTTGCAGACATACAAGGAACGGGAGTGGCAATGGTTCTTAACAAAGGGTGACAAGGTCACTGCCTCACCTCATCACCAGGCCTGCTGCCTAGCATCTGTCCCTGAGCTCTGAAGGTTGCTGACAGGTAAATAAGCAATCGGTTCTGGGGGTGGGAACCCAGCCGAGGCTGCCCATCACTCTTGGAAGACAACAGCGGGAGCTCCGTCAGGCCATTCATCACATCTAGAGCTGCCGAGGCTACACCAGCACCTTCCAGCACCCACGTCCCCCAGCTGCCACAGTCTTCCCTCGCCTGTTCTTCCCACTCGCAATCCTTGGGACTGGGAAAGGATGCAACACCTCAGCTCCTCAGCCCTGAACGGTGCAGACAGCCAGGGGGCCTGGGACAGGGCTGGGTCTCTCTTGGCTTGGGGAGGGCTCTGGGCAGGGCTGGGATGGGATGGACATGAGAGGATGACCTGGAGCAGGTAGGCTACTGAAGGGCCATCAGGTGAGCGGGCCCAGCCGACGGATATGTCTCCCAGTGTATTACCTGTCTCCTGCAGTAAACCACAGGCTTCACAAAGGTAGGCCCTCTGGCCATCCTAGTCTCAGCTTTATCTTCAGTGCCCTGGACATGGGGTGGTAGAAAGATTAATAAATATTGATTAAATCAGAAAATGTTAATTGAGTTCTGAATTCAGATCTACCTTTGTCTTGGGACAGATCTTTTCCCTCTCTGAGCCTCCATTTCCTCACTTGTAAAATTACCTTGAGGCTTTCTTCTAGTCCTGAGAGTTCAGACTTGTTTCAAGACTGACGCATGCTGCTAAAAATGGCCCCGGGGCCCGGAAACAAGAGGAAACGTTTGGGACGGCCACTCAACCCACCTGGATGTGAGACCTGCAACACCCTCACCTTTGAAATGACTTTGGTTATGATGTCAGGAAAACCACACAGGGCACAGCTGTGCAGATGGAGCCTCTGAGTTGGGCACCAGGGAAAAGTGTTTCTGAGCCCAAAGATCAATGGTGCCACTGTGGACCGTGGGCTACGTGCCAGGCACTGTGCTAAGTGCTTCCTGAGCATTTGATTTTTCATGGGATCCTGGGAGGCTGGTACCAGTTCTAGACTCATTGCACAGATGAGTAAAGGAGGGCCCAGAAAGAGGTGAACTGACCGAGGTCATGCATGGATGAAAGGCAGAACCCAGGGCATGAGCCATTTAGTTACCCTGAGTAGCAGAAGTCGGAGAAGTGAAGGCTTGCACGGTGCTTACTGCACTGGGTCCTGGGCTGAGCTTGATGGGACACCAGGATCCATACTAGAATTTCTGGAGTGAGCTTGCAGGGAGGAGAACCCAGCTGGGTCAGAATCTCCTGCATCAGGCTTTGTTGGGTTGGGGGATTCGAGAGGCAGGGGGACAGTGGTTATCTTCTAGAATGTTGAATTGATTTCTAACAGCATCTTCAGGATTTCCGTTTCCTGATGCATGATGAGGAAAGCTTTGCTGCTGTTATCTGGGTTTAATTTTTTTGAATGCATCACTCACACGACTGAAGAAAAATGATGGCTTTCTTCCTTTACCAAAAGGTACTCTGTAAAATAAACGTCCAGAAAAATTTTAACAGGAAACTTACGAGATAATTTCATCTTTATTTTCCTTTATACTACTTCTCATTCTCTGACAACATATTTATTTTCTTGCTCATTGTCTGTCTCCCCAGCGAGGATGTTGCCTCCAGAAAAGCAGGGGGGGCTCCACCTGCCCTCCATGGTTCCCCCATGTGGGGAACAGTGCCTGGTGCCTAGCAGGTGCTCAACAAATATTGGCTGGGTAAGTAATCCTGCTGGCACAGGAGGAGAAGCACATGGAAACACACAGGTTCCAGGCCCTAAAAATGTCTGCAAAACTCCAATGCCAGAAAGGCAGTGAGAATCTCTATTCTGGATTTCCACTATTGCTTTTGTTTGGGGACCAAGCTGGGAGTTTGGGACATATTTCTCTGATCACTACATTAATAATAATGATCATTATTAATAAACTAATTGGTCACCTTCTCTGGCATAGCATGTGCTATGGGCTGAATCATGACCCCTACAAAATTCGTATGTTGAAGTCCTAACACCCATAACCTCAGAAGGTGACTGCATTTGGAGATGAGCCTTTAGAGATGTGACTAAGTTCAAGTGAGGCCCCTGGGCTGGGCCCTAATCCACTCTGACTGGGCTCCTTTATAAGACGAGGAAATCTGAACACAAAGAGACACCAGGGATGCATGGGCACAGAGGAATGACAACGTGAGGACACAGCAAGGAGACGGCCGTCTGCAAGCCAAGGAGTGAGGCCTCAGAAGCCAGACCTGCCAATACCTTGGGTCTTGGATGCCAGCCTCCAAAACTGCGAGAAAATTAATTCCTGTTGTTTAGGCACCACGCCCACCCCCAGCCTGTGGTATTTTGTTATAGCAGCTCTAGCAAACTAGTATAGCCTGCTACACTCTCCCATGCCCAAACCCCATTAGATTCTAATAACTAGTATTCCCACCGTTGAGATGAGGAAACTGAGGCCCAGTGAGGGAAATGGCTTTTCCAAGGCTCCATGGGTTCCACCGGAGGAAGACACAGGGCTGTGTCTGCTCCCATCCTTACCCCACACCCAAATGTCAGCAAGCTTTTGAACAGCACCCTCTTCCTTACCAGGACCTCTGATTCCCTGCAGAGATCTCGGATGTCCCCTCCACATGCCCCAGCTCTCTCCGGTGAGCTGAGGCCACCCCTGTGCATGGCAGGCTGGTGGGGGATGTTCCTTAAATACATATAAATATATGATGTATTCGTCTATAGACTCACCAAGCGGGAGAACGCTCCTGCATCTGAGAAAACACAGTCCACTCTTCCACTGACTTTCTCCACCAGAGAGACGGGCAGATGGTGAGGTCTTCCAGGGAGGGCATCTGGTGAACTTCCTTCCTGCCCCATCTCTCCTCCCCTTCCCAGTTCTACCCACAACCTCTGGCGAGGATGGTCAGAGCTGCAATCTCCCCTTCTTGGGGTGAGCGCCAACTAGTAAGTTGTTATGGCTTGAATCGTGTCCCCCACCCCCTCCCAAGATACCCGAACCCCCAGGAGCTCAGAGTGTGACCTTATTTGGGGATAAGGTCTATGCACAGGCAATCAAGTAGAGATTAGGGTTGACTGACTGTGACTATGACTGTGTCCTCATAAAAGGAGGAAATTTGGACACACAGACAAACATGCACAGGAGGAAGATGGCCACATATAAGCTGAGAGAGTCCCTTAAGATACTCCAAAGGAACCAACCCTGCCAACGTCTTGATTTTGGAATTCTAGCCTCTAAAACTTCAAGAGAGTAAGTTTCTGTTGTTTAGACCATGCAGTTTGTAGTGCTTTGTTATAGCAGCCCTAGCAAATTAACACACTGGTGATCCCAACAGGACTCTCCTTCCTGATGGCAGCTGTGACTGGCTGTACCAGAGGGGCCCTAGGAATAGAAGTACGTGGGGTAGGACATGGAGTCTGTGCCAGTGGAAACTTAAGCAGCAGCACTGGCTACCTGAATGTGGGCATAAGCTAGTTATGCCTTTGTAAATAGGAAAAAATAAGTGGATCTATCTCTTGGGACTTTATAAAGTTGGAGTGAGATGCACTGTAAAATGCCTAGCATGGTGGTCAGTACACAGTATGTGATCAATAAACATAAGCCTATAGTTTTAGGATTACTGACACTTCAAGGATGTTTGATAAAGCAGGTGTCCAGGCTGTAAGTGTGCCTTTGTGAGTGTAGTTTTTGGTACATGTGCATAGTTGTGTGTGCATGGTAGGCTGTGTATGTGAGGTGTACGGGGGACTGTGGGAACAGATGGTCACAAGTTCTTGAACGTTGTTGTGGGCGGACATTTGTAGAGATGCATATATGTCAGTGCGTCCCAGGTATTCAGGGTGTATGAGCCACTTACTTGTTCTGTGGTTCATTTGCTTGTTCAGTCACTCATTCATCAAAATTTCTTGAATGCCCGCACATCTACACACAATGTAGATATGTAAATAGACAAGGGAAATATGATAGAAGCATGGGAATTAAGGGAGAATAGAGAAAGAGCATTTATTTCAGCTTGATGTATCAGGGAAGACTTCCTGGGGGAGGTGACATTTGAGCAGAACTTGGCCAAGTAAGAGAGCAAGGCCATTGCATGTAGACACATAGGGAAAGAAACAGCAGTGTGCACCTGAAACTACAGTTTGCATTGGTTCCCTTCCTCGGAAGCCTTCTACCCCAAGGTGCACACCGTCAATCCTCCAGAGGCCTAGGTAACATGATCATAGAATAGAGAGAAAGCCCAGATGCCAAGAAGCCAACACTTTATTTGGTACAGACCTAGCATGCTGGGAGCCCCACGCCCCACGGGATGTGCCTCTGCTGGGCCCCTCTGGCCTCTTGAGGGTGGCCACATTGGCTGTGGACTCGGGGCCCCCAGGGAGGCCTGGCTGGTCTTTGTCTCTCTCTCCGGAACGTCGTGGGGTCGGGAAGTCTTCAAGGAGGGCAGTGTGTCGCAGGAGGCTGGAAACAAATGCAGGTCAGAGCTGAGAAATGGGGCCTGGGGAGTGTGTTTTGGTGGGTGGAAGCCCCTGGAGCCCATATTCCCAGGTGGCGTTACTGCAGCGATGTGCTGAGCGGAATGAGATAGGAGCGGCAGAAGGGAAACGAGTGGAGGGAGCCTGAGAGACATCCTGAAGGGCCACCATTTCCAAGTGCAGGTACCGGACACGCACTGTGGCCGCTGGGGCAGTGCTCTGGGCTGGGGTCTCTGATTCACATGCCGCTCACAATGCGACTTCGGGTAGTTGGCATTATTACCATTTTCCAGCTGAGAACACAGACGCTCAGCAAGGTTGCATCGCTCGGCAGTTACAGGGAAGAACTGAGCTCTGGGGGCTTGAGTGGTTCCGAATCCCGTAACACATTTGTATCGTGGGCAACGGAGCTGTATTGCCGAGCTCAAGACTCCAGCGTACGAGTCAAAGGCGGAGGAGACTTTTAGGCAGGCGCTCCGTTATCACAGCGAGCGCTGCTGGGAGGGGGAAGGGGAGCTGAGCTTTAAAAAAAAATGGCAGAGACAAGATGTTCTGTGACGGCGTCTGCTAAGCACTGTTCCCGTTCGGGACGTGTGCCCTTTACTTGGCCTTTGAAACTGCGTTCTGTGTCCCCAGAGCATAATAATGTAAATGAATATCAGATCTCTCCTCAGTAATTGAGAGCAGAGAGAAGGCCATGTTAAGTCAATTTAATTTGCTCTGATACAGTCCAAGCCCATCTCCGCGGAAGGGGCAATGGCTTTTTGATGGGCTGAGGGTGACTCTCAAAGTGACAGGACATGCGGCTTGTTTGGGTCCAGGAGGCCTCTGGAAGGAGGGCTGGTGGCTGAGCCTGGTGTGGGCTGAGCACGACCACTTGACCACCTGAGCCTTGAGCCGCTGCGAGTTCTGAGCTTCAGTGACGTGGAGATTTACAGACGCTGGGGTGGGGGGCCCGCCACTGGGATGTGGGTTTGCACTGCATCTGAACCTGGAGGGAGGCTCTAACGCCCCCTCTGCTGCTTCCCGGCCTGCCTCATGGGGCTTTGCATTTCAGTCAGGAGCTGTGAAGTGGAACACTCAGTGCCCTGGAGTCTGAAACCTGCACTACGAGGCGAGGCGCAGTCAGGGGCCAGCCTGGCCTCAGGGCAGAGAGCACTGGACTGGGAGTCAGGGTGGCTGGGTTGGTGGCAGACTCACTGGGTGACGTTGATCTTGAGGTCTTCCTTACTTGTCCAGGAGTGAGGTTGGAGTCTGCGAGTTCCAACCCCCCCTTTAGATGTACGAGTCTAAGCTCTGCCTCAGTTTGCCCTCCACAGAGGCAACCCCTTTGAAGACCCAGCTCCATCAGTGTGGCTCTGAGTTTACTCCCAAAGAGGCCTGGAATACGTACCTAAGGAAAAGTGTCACCAACAAAAGTGTGGGGACGCTGGAGTTTCGAATCCCAGTTCTGCCTGGGTGATTCTGCACAAGTGCCTTAACCTATATGATTCTCAGTTTGTCAACCTATAGAATGGGAATAAATCATACTCACCACCTCTTGGGGTAACTGTGGGCACCAAATGACTGCCTGATAAACACATTCAATCAACTGGAGCTGTTATTAGCAACGAATGTCTCTTCCTACCTTTACTGCAGAGAAGTGCCAGGATCGGAACAGGAGGAGAAGGCAGAGGGACGCACTGCTGCTCCCACAGTGTCGCTCTGGGATCTTTGTACTTGTCCCCTCCTCCCCCTTCTTGGGCCCCAGTTTCTCTTTACATATTTAATGCAAGAGTTGGACTTCACTGACGTCAAGGCCTCGTCTACGCTAGCCTGACCCTCCCCCCATCCACCCGGGCTCTCGCGTCACTGTGTGGACAGATGCCTCCATGGCTCCCCCAGCACCAGGTGAAAGGAGCGCTGGAAAGAGAACAGGACAAGGGTGGGAAAACTTTAAAAGCCCAGCGCCTCCTTCAGGTCCCTCCCCCCCGCCCCCACAGGACCCTCATGCTTTCTGATGGGTCTGTATTTTCAAAAGCAGAGAAACCGGTGGCACCTAGTGAGGGCTTCTGATAAGTTTTGCATTTACCAGCAACACATTATTTGCATAAATAGCAACACATTATTTCAGTGAAAACTTAAAAGCAGTAGCAGCAACCGGTTGCCTCCAGGCTGCCAGATCTGGGTGGACCACCTCGTTTCCTCCCCCCAGGAGGACAGGCCAGCCTGTCGCTGTTACCTGAGCTGGTTCCTACTTCTGTAGGTATTTCTTCATGATGCTCTCAACATCCTCCTCT
This sequence comes from Mesoplodon mirus, assembly GCF_964341445.2. NCBI lineage: Eukaryota > Metazoa > Chordata > Mammalia > Artiodactyla > Ziphiidae > Mesoplodon > Mesoplodon mirus. Next base: position 20,148,637 of record NC_138989.1, on the reverse strand, counting down.
TTCCTCCCTGTCCCCGGCTCTTTGATTTCGGGGGATGTTCTCTCACCACCGTCACCCTCCAGCCGTGGGATTCTCGGCCGACTCTTGATGCTGTCGGCGCTTTTGAAGGACACGATGGAGCTGGAGGAAGAGGATGAGTCGGAGAGGTGAGCGGGGTCCTCCTTGGACTCCGGGCTCCTTTTCAAAACGGTGGTGATCCCTGAGAGAAAGCCCCTGTCGGCCTCATCCGTCTCAAAGCGGACGCTTGAACGCTGTGAACTGTCTTGCCCATCTCTGGCTGCTCGGGCCAAGGACGTAGGCGTCTCGGGCTTCCGGATAGCCGGGAGGAAGTCATCGAAACCCACTTGGGGCTTGCGTTCATAGTTGAGGTTCGGGACCTTCCAGCTGAATGGGTCGCTGCCCAGGGGGTCCCCCATCAGGTGTGCAAACTGGCGGTTCTGGAAGACGAGCGGCTCCTTCCCGAGGTCTGGACAGCCCGCATCTTCCAGCGAGGACTCCAGACAGCGCCTCCGCGGGCGCAGCGTGGGCGACAAGAACGAGCGCCTAAGCGCCGTCGGGGAGCTCGGGGTCCTACGCGAGCCGGGCCCCGATTCCAGAAGGGACTCGCAGGAACTGAAGCGGGTCTTCAGCTTCTCGGGCGGCGGGCTGGGGCCCCCCACGCTCTTCGAGGAGATGCACTTCAGGCTGGTGGACCGCAGCAGCCCGGCCGACGCGTCCAGGGGTGACTCGGCCCCGGCCCTCAGAGCCAGAGCGCCCTCGTCGCTGCCGGTCCTGGCCCTCCGCAGCGTGGACGCCCCGGTGGTCTGGTAGATGGGAAGGGTGGGCCAGTCCTCCAGGCCCAGCGGCGACCCCCGGCCCCTCTGTGCTCTCTTCCTCCGGAGCCCTTCCACGAACTCTGACAGGGCGGCCGACGGGCTGGGCAGCTTGTCCCTGGGCCGCGGGGACGCGTCTCCACTCCGGGAAGACGGGGAGGAGGACAGCGCACCCGACCTCTCCGGGGGCTTTCTCTGGACGCCACACTCTTTGCCGTCCCCGAAGTGGCCGTACTTTCCTCGGCGGAGGGAGAGCGGGGAGGCGGCCTTGTCCCCCGAGGTCCTGCCGTGGGCGTCCCGGGCCCCGTCGCTGGCCTCCTCCTGGATCCTGCGCCAAGAAGAAACCCGCCGTCAGCGGACACCGTGCCATCTCCACAGTCGGCGCGACTGAGCCCCAGAGCGCGGGCACTAATACTATTTTTCTTTGGAAATGCTGACCCCACCTGCACCCTCCAACGAACCGTACGATTTAATGCGCAGACTCAAGCCGTGTAAATGATTTCTCGTCGCTTTCTGAAATGCAATTTCTGTCTATAATTAAACCTGACTAAGTACGTTTGAGTAGATTAAAACTGCACCTCTGACAGATGACTCAGATTTACGAGGCATCATCTCTGACATGATAGGACCTGTCACCACACAGCCTGCTGTGAAATAGGTAATTTGCTTCTTGAAGACTCAGGGGCACCTACGGGAAGTTATTTATTTATTTAGGGCCAAGCCCGGAGGACAGCCCCACCAAGCAGAGCTTGCTAGAGCCAGTGACCCAAATATGCATCTGAATGAGATGCTCCGAGACACTCCTGATTGTTTCATGGGATGGCGGTAGGATTAAAAACAAACAAACAAACAACAAAAAAAATGGTCCTTCAAAAGGGAAACATCTACATCAAATCAACTTGAAACCAAGACTATACACAAGAGGACAGACGCTTTCTATTCTGGGACTGCCAGGCAGAGGCATCTTGCAGCAGCTGAGCCAAAACCACTCTGCCTCTGAAGAGTGGGAATCTCGCAGTGGGGCAAAATTATAGACTGTAAAACGAAAAGCAGGGCTTAAAGGAGAGAGACTGGAACCCATCCACTGTTCTTTAAAAAATAAAATCTATTTGTCCTCCCTCTAAGACCAACGACCTCCTTCCCAGACAACAGCAAAGCTGTAATTTATAAAAAAGCAAGAAGGAGCGCCAAATGTCAGAGTTCGGGCGTGGCGGCCAGGGCCAGGGCTGGGCCTGAAGAAGGTGGGAGCAACGGTGATGCCGGTTCCCAGCCGTCAGCCCCCGCTTGCTGCTCTGTCACGACAGGAATGATTACAAGAGCCAGCCTCCTACACATAAAGGTTGGAAGTCTGGCACAAGACTGAGGAAGGTGTCCTGCTCACCACAGTCTGATGACCACCATTTCCATCCCCGGACCATGCAGGATAGTTTAGAAGAAAAAGAGCTGACCACAGTGACCCAAAGGACTTTTCAGTCTCAGGAGGAGCCAAGCCCATGGCCCCTGGAGGTGATGTCAGGAGTGGAGAGTACAGACAGGGTAGGGGGTTGGGATCTTTTTCAGGGACCTGGGTGGGGACCTAGGCACTGCCTTCCTGAGCTCCCACCATCCCATAAGCCTCTCTCTTCTGATGCTAGCAGGAGCCTCCCCTGACCCAGGACCATGGCGATGATACTCTGTGAAAAGGTTCCATGAGTGACAGGCACAGGCCTGGCTGCGCTCACCTGTCCCTCCTCATGCCCTAGGTCAGCTAGGTGGAGAGGATCAGTGTCACAGTCTGGGGGCGGGGAGGAGACCACGAGATGGATCCCAAGGTAGGCGTGTAGACGCGCTGCCTCCATCACGCACTGTCCTCACTATCCTTAGTCTTCCAGGGGGCTCAGGCTCCCGACCTCCTCCCCAACCTCCTGTCTTGTTGAGTTAGCCCCTGGCTCACTCTGCTGCAGCCACACGGGTCTCCTGGGACAGGCCATGCTCTTCCAGCCTCCGAGGTTTGCATTTGCTGTTCCTTTCGTTGGATGCACTCCTTCCCCCTCCTCCTAGCCCAGGTCACCGTCCTGATCTCACAAGAAGATCAAAGGGAGGGAAGAAAAGTCCTGGGCCCCCGCGCTGGGCACCTAGCTCCCCAAGTAATTGTTAACGGTTATGATGAATAATAATCGATAATGAATGGCTATTAATCATCAATAATTAGTCGTTAGGGCTCATTACGATTACTGCTAACAACCTCTGGGTCTCTGGAGCCTAACCCACCACCGGGCTCCACGAAAGCCTCATGTGAAGTCCCAAGAGGAGTGGGCAGGAGAATGAACGGGCAGGTGACCCTGCCTCCCATCACTCCCGGCAAAGGCTGGCCCCCATGTGCTCAAACAAAAGCCTCGCAATTTGCCCAGAGCAGCTGCTCCCTTCCTATTTCTTGCCTGTCACCTTCCATCTCCGTCACAGCTGGACGCAGGCCGGGAAGGGAGCTGGAGAGCTCCTGTGTGATTACCGGAAGGGGTGTTTGTCAACATCATCACTTTAGAATCGCTCCCCTAACACATGGCAAGATGGCATTCACATGCCTTTCTTTCTTTCTCTTCTTCATCTTTTTTTTTTTTTAATAAACAGCTTGGAGCTGCCAGGGGCACTGGGCTGCTGCAGAGCTGACAAAAGTCATTTCCGTCCTGTCTTGGCCCTGAAAGGAGGCGGACGTGATGAATGTGTCTTGGGCGCTCGGTCTCCTCCATCATCTGTCACGTGGGGATGGCAGCACCCCGGGCTCCTGTTGCCGGGCCTCCTGGGACTCTGCCATCCCACTCACCCCAGCTCCCCTCTGGCTGCAGAGGCCGAGACAGGGAGGGAAGAGAAGCTACAGGAGGAGAGGGTGGAGGGGGGTGGAGGAGAGGAAGCAGGGGAAAAGGGCAGAAGGAGAGGGGGGGGAACCCCAGCTCTCCAGCCTGTGCTGTTGAGACCCTGCCGAGTCTCATCTCTACACCCTGACTCGGCACTGTGCCCAGCACACAGCAGGTGCTCAGTAAGTGTTGTCGAACTGAGTCAAGTCTACCTTGGAAATCAAGTCTCCGAGGAAGAGAAAGTAGGTAGGATGAGGAAAGTGGAGGAGGAGCAAAAAGAAGCAGGGAGAAGTAGAAGCAGGACCAACAAGAGAGAAGGTGAAGTGAGAACGGATGTGGGGATGGAGAGGAAGAGACCGGTGGTGATGGAGGTGGCGAAGGAAGAGGGGGGCTGAGGGCAAGGCCAGGGGGACAGAGGGGAGGGCCGCAGATGGGGTGTGGGCTGGCAGCTGAGGACTGGCCTTCCTCATCTCTGACCACAAGGTGGGACAGGCTGGGGGCACACGAATCCATCAGCAGCCCAGGAGTGGAGTCTGGAGGTCGCAGCCCATGTGTGCTGCTGTCCAGGCGCAGAGGACACAGGCTCGCTGGGCTGGAGCCATGGGGGACCTCGGCTGGGCCAGACCAGCGGAGATGTGCCCGCCTTCCCCAAGGCCCACCAGGAGCAGCATCTTCCAGAAGGCACAGCCACTCAGGGCCCACCTGGCTGCCACCAACTACTGATCACGGAGCCCTGCTTGGGGCCCAAGTGTTGATGTCACGGGGTGGACTGGGCAGGGTCCCTTCTTCTGGAGTGGTCTGGTTGGTGCCTTCAGAGCCTCAGCTGGTGGGCCTGAAACCAGAACACAGTCCAGGCAGTGCAGACTCAGCGGGGGAGGGCAGAGAGGACTGGGAGAGGGGGTAGAGCGAGGGGGGAGGGCGGGGAGATGGGGAAGGGGTGGGGGAGGAGGAGAGAAAGAAAGAGGCCTCGTCTCGGCTGAGCGCTGCCTCCTGGCTTTACCACCCAGAAATCCACCCACGCCTCTGCAGCATCTTTTTCGATTTCCTGTCTGCTCCACCACTCCAAGGGAGAAGTTTGCTGCATCCACTCCTTTCTGTGTGGAGACCGCAGAACTGAATCTGAATGCAGACGCCCTCTTGCAAGCTTCAGGGTGTGGGTTCTGGCTCTGCTGTCTGGGTCACGGTGATCCTCTCCGTTTCTGCCCTGGCTCTGGACACTTCAAGCACATTTCCCCGTCTTCCTCCAGGGGCGTGGGAAGACTCATTTTTTTTCCCAGTTGTCCTCACGGGACGGCTCAGCTCAGGTGAAACTCCCTTCCATCGGCATTGCGTGACGGATGGATGGTGGCTAATCAAGACACTGCTGTGCCTGCCTCAGCCAGGGAGAGATGTGGTGCACAGGAGGTGCTCCGAGGCTCTGGGAGACGGGTGCAGACACGAGCTAGGCGGGGGCACTGTGATTCTCTGAGAAGGACTCCAGAAACATCTTGGGAACTTCTGCACCTGCCCCTCAGTCTATCCCAACAGGAAGAGGCTTCTAGCATACCTGCCTGATAAGGAGCCAGCGGCATTCCTGGGCATCCAGCCACACAGGCTCCAGGCTGGGTCTGAAAGAGTTACCCCTGGCAGAGCACCTACTGTGTGCTGGGCGCCGTGCTGCTGCCATGGATACAGGGGAGAACAAGCACCTGCCTGCATGGAGCTGACCGCCACGTCCGTTTATAACCTCGACGGCCACCCTGTGGGGTAGGAGTTGTGAGCTCCGGGCACAGTGAGGCGGGGTGGCACACATAGTTGGGAGTAGCAGAGGTGGGGTTCCAACCCCACAGCCAGCAGCACCCTTCTCTGGAAACTTCCTCCACACTCTGTGATGTGATACAGGGTTAAGAAGTACCTCCGATGTCACCTTACCAGGTAACATCTGTCCCTTGGAGTCTAGTCTGGTTCTGCCACTCACTAGCCACCCACTTGCCTTGGGATAGTCACCTAACTTCTCCAGGCCTCAGTTTCTTCAGCTGTACAATGGGGGGAAACCAGGTCAACCCTGCAATGTTGCGGAGATGAGAGAGCGCTCCGGGAGGGCAAGAGTTTTTCTCTGTTGCATTCACTGCTCTACTCCTGTGCCTAGAACAGTGTCTGAGCACACAGTAGGCATTCAGTAAACATCTGTTGAGTGAATGAGTGGAGTGCCAGAGCCCTAGCACACAGTAGGTGCTCACTAAATATGTATTGGATGAATGAGTGGACCTTGAGTCCTCTGGTGCATAGTAGGCATCTGATAAATGTCCATTAAGTGAATTGATGAACAAAAGAATATATACGAATACTGTAGCTTTGTGGCGTAGTCTGAAGTCAGGGAGTCTGATTCCTCCAGTTCGTCTTTCTTTCTCTAGATTGCTTTGGCTATTTGGGGTCTTTTGTGTTTCCATATAAATTAAAAAATTTTTTGCTCTACTTCTGTGACAAATGTCATTGGTACTTTAATAGGGATTGCACTGAATCTGTAGATTGCCTTGGATAGTACAGTCTTTTTGACAATATTGACTCTTCCAATCCAAGAACATGATATATCTTTCCATCTGTTTGTGTTGTCTTCCATTTCTTTCATCAGCATCTTACAGTTTTCAGAGTAGAGGTCTTTTGTCTCCTTAGGTAGCTTTATTCCTAGGTATTTTATTCTTCTTGAGGCGATGGTAAATGGGATTGTTTCCTTAATTTCTCTTTCTGATCTTTCATTGTTAGTGTATAGGAATGCAAGAAATTTCTGTGTATTAATTTTGTATCCTGCAACTTTACTGAATTCATTGATGAGCTCTAGTAGTTTTCTGGTAGCATCTTTAGGATTTTCTATGTATAGTATCATGTCATCCGCAAACAGGGACAGTTTTACTTCTTTTCCAATTTGGATTCCTTTTATTTCTTTTTCTCTAAGTATTGGTGGCTCACATGTATGAAGGCCTATTAGATAAATCAGGATATGGTCATGCAGAAATGCTTGGATTTTTACTCTTTCTAACCTGCAAGGCTAAGAATCCGGGCTTCAGGAAGCAGACAGGCCTGGGTTCAAACCCTAGCTCTGTCCCTTCCTAGCCAGGTACCTTGTGAAGCCTCGCTGTGACAGTGGGAACAGTAACTCCCAACCTCACAGAGACGACGTACGTCATCGGGACAGTCAGTACACATGAGTGTAGCCCACGTACACCTCCACCTGCCCCCAGCTCTTCATGCCAGGTGGATTCCGGTGCAATTGAACTTGCATATATATTACTTATTCATTTCAAACCATTACTACTAATAAATATATGCTTAAAATCTTAATGATTGTTTTTCAATGAATGGCCCCTCCCATCAGGTTAGATTAGATTGAGGATCGAGGGCAGATGTTCAAGAATAAACAATTCCTAGGTCTGAGCCTGCTCTGAGCAGCACAGAAAAGGGGTGAGGATACCCAAGCGGTCTGTTCAGCCTCAGAGCAAGCCAGATGCTGACACACGTGTCTCCAAGTCGGGCCACACCCCATCCCCTGACAGGCCATCCTGTGAATGCGGCTCCATCGTTTTCTCTCTAGTGCTTACCATAGCAGTAGACATTCCATGAATACTGGGTGAAGGAAAAAATGCATGTACTTTGTATGTATCATCTCATCAGGATGTGGATGATCACCCCATCTTTCAGATGAGGAAACTGAGGCTCACCAGTGAGAAGCCATCTGCTCGAGGCTCACACTGCTCAGTGGCAGGGCCTGGATCTGAAGCCATTGCTTTGTCCTTCCACAACATCACACCCGCCCCAGGCAGAAAGCTAAGAGGAAACCTCAACCACTGGAACTCATGTCTACACACATACATTGTTCAAAATCCACTGAGACACAATGAGCAAAACAGAGAGAGGCTCAAGTCAGGGAGACGCTGGCTTCACTGGCACTAGTAACAGTCACACAATAAAAACCAGAATTCCCAGGTCTGAGTCTGAGCAGAGCCTGAGCCAACGGTAACTACAGGAAACTCGATGCAGATTTAATGACACCATGAATCATCCCCAAAGACATGCTATCACCCCTCCATTCTTCATCAACACCCTGAAATTAAAGAGGAAATTTAAAATGTATCGATGTTCTTTAACATCGAGGTCTGGATGGGAAACCAGATGTCCTTTGAAGATGGCCGGAAGGTACCGTAACCGAGTCCAACACAGCAGCTGATGGTCTATAATAGAAGCTGACATGGTGCCCAACACTGTGCCTGATGCGGTAGGAAACACGAGACACTTATTAAGTCCCTAGAGTGTGCAGGTGAGTTCTGCATCGTGAGAGCCACTGTATATTGCGCCTTCAGGCTCTGCAGACGTTATTCAGTTTTATCTTCACGACAGTCCTCTAAGTCAGCAACTCTTATAATCTTCCTATTTCACAAATGAGGCTCAGGAAGGATAAGTAATTTGTCATGGAATACACAGGAGAAACATGAATTTAAACCAAGGGATCCAGCTTCAGATTCACGTGTCCTGACCACTCGACTCTGCTGCCCGCTATTGCCTTTGACTGTTCCATTTTACAGAGTTGGACATGGAGGCTCGGAGGGCAGGTGGGGAGGAGGGAGCAGAGCGGAGGCTCTCACCTCGGCCTCGCGGACCACGTTTCACCACGGCGCTCGGCTGAGCCCCTCACAGCAGAAGACGGGCTGCCGCAGCCTTCCGGAGGGCACGCTGCGGGTGTGGACTCGGGATCAGCCCACGCAGGAGAGTCAGCAGTGCGAGCAGCTCCAGGCGCACTGGGAACCGTGGACGGTGAAACGCGGCAGGAGGCTGGCAAGGGAGAGGCGAGGGGCTGGGGCCTGAGGGCACAGCCTTGCTGGAGGCGGCGGGGCGCAGTCAGGCTTTCGGAAGAGGGGTAGGGTCTGGGGGTGGGAGGGGCTGAGGAAGACACCCCAAGTAGAAGAGCCCTCCTACCAGCTTATTCAGTGGTTTCTGCAAAACCCTGGACCAGCAAGGGCTGATGTCTACATTTCACAGGCAGAGACACTAGGGCTTAGAAAGGCCACTCGGCTGAAGAGAAAGACTCGAAACAAGGAGGAGGCCACGGGGGTGCGATGCCCAGGGAGGCCTGCTTGATGGCAAGCAGGAAAGCTGTGGGATAAGCAGCAGAGAGGCCCTCCGCCTGGTTATTTCTGGCCTGAAGGTGCAGAGACTTGAGTCAGGAAGCAGACTCTGTAAATACCCTATATTCCTTATAGTGTATATATATATATATATATATTTTTTTTTTTTTTTTTTTTTTTTTTTTGCGGTACACGGGCCTCTCGCTGCTGTGGCCTCTCCCGTTGCGGAGCACAGGCTCCGGACGCGCAGGCTCAGCGGCCGTGGCTCACGGGCCCAGCTGCTCCACGGCATGTGGGATCTTCCTGGACCGGGGCACAAACCCGTGTCCCCTGCATCGGCAGGCGGACTCAACCACTGCGCTACCAGGGAAGCCCCGACCAGTGGGTTTTGAACAGAGTTGCCATCAGAATCATGCCTGAAATTCTACCAAAAAAATCCGTTTCAATGGGGGCGGGGAGGTAAGGGGACCATTCTAGTTTAAAAGAGACTAAGGACTAATGGAAGATGTTAATAAGAGGGGAAACTGAGGGTAGGAAGACAGAGATGGGGGAATATGGGCGCTCTGTTCTTTCAGCTCAATTTTTCTGTAAGTCTAAACCTTCTCTAAAAAAATAAGTCTATTTACTTTTTTTTTTAAAGAGACAGACCCAAAGAAACAAGACAACGAGATGAAATGAGTGCCCTTAATAGAATTCTTCTTTCAAAAAGTACAGTGATACAACTTCAGAATGGTTGGGTTAATATGAATGTTGGTATTTTGGATGATTCAGTGGACTTGTTCATTGTTTTAGCTGCAATAATGGTGCAAATAGTTAGGAAACGTCCTTCTTCGCAGGATAAAGATGTGAAATTATCTTAAGGAGAACTGTCATGATGTTTTCAACTTACTTTCACATTGTTGGGCATAAAAAAATGTGTTTAGGTATAGACAGAAGTAGAGAGGAAGGTAAAGATAGAAATAAATATTAAAAAAAACTGTTGCCCAGACACCTTCATTGTTTAAAAAAAAAAAAAAGGAGGAGAAAGGAGGAGAGAGAGAGGGAAAGGGGAAGGAAAGGACACTTTACGGGGGATTCTATTGACTGATAAAAAACAAAAAAAGAAAAGCAAACATTTTTACTCGCCCTTCAATGTTCAGCCCCACTGCAGCCACCTCCAGAAGCCTTCGCCCACCTCCCAGGCCGGGCTAGGGGTCTCCTCTGGTTCCTACAGCCCCTGTGCTCCCCCAGCCTCTATCCTATAATTGTTTGCTTGCTTGTTTGTAACTCCCAACAAGACTGTTAATTCTGAACTAGACTGTATTTTTCTTCTGTGAATTCCCAGGATCTAGAAGAGTCCCTTAAGCGAAGTCCGTGGAGTGGAAAGGGTGAAGGAATGGAGGAACAGAAAGATGAGGGATTGTGGGAACGAAGAAAGAGGGGCCAAAGGCTCCATCTGCCTCATCCGGCTGCTTCATTCAGACCCCAGCAGCCCCACTTATGGGTCAGCCAAACCCACTTCTCTGAGATTAAAACCAAGAGATTCAAAACCAACTTCCAGTACACAACCTAGAGGGGATTCCTCCTATGTCGAAACCCAATCCAAAGCCTGGTTTTATTTCTAGAGAATTTTATCAACTTCAGAATTGAGAGGGAGCTGGAACCACATCTGGTTTGAACCCCTCATTGTCCCCCTGGAAAAACAGAGAAGGAGAGAGCCTCCGGGGTTCACAATCTGATGAGATGGGAAAGTACTGGCTCTCAAACTTGAGCCTGCCCTCTGATACAACCTCCACAGTGTCCTGAAAGAACACACTGCGTATATAAAGTAATCAAATTGGATTAGAGATTCAACTTGGGTTCAACAGATTTTAAATAAATTTTCAGTGCTTTCTTTCACTTTCTATGCATAGACATTAGCTCAGCTGAGTACTGTACAATGGCAGTAACCACATAAAATCTCTGACTTATTCATAACAGCACCCAGTTCATCATAAAAATGCAGCTTTAAGCGAATGGAAGTTACCCGTCCATCCACTCCTCCTTTTAGCCATTCAGAATCATTTGTTGAGTGCCATGACGCCAGCTGCTGCTGACACTGAGGTGAATGAACCTTGCATTCAAGAAGCTTATAGTCTAGAGGGGAAGGCAGTTCACCAACGTATGACTGGAGGTAAGTACCGAGTGACCCTTCATGTCCTCCTGGGCACAGAAACTAAGGAAGAAACGTTTACTGAGCAAAAGGAGTAGAAAAGTCTCACTCAGCATCCAGCTTGATAGTCTAGCTTGTATCAGAGAAAACTGCTACTTAGGGAAAACAGAAAAGCTAAATTTAAACTTAAAGGCATTGGAGAGTTCAAAAAATAGGCTTATCTAAATTCAGAGCAGAAATTAGGATGGTGGTTACCTTTGAGTAAGGAGGAGGTCACGACTGGACCAGATACAAGAAGGTGTTAGGGGGCTAGCAACGGTCTGGTTTCGATTTTGGTAGTTATTACAAAGGTATGACCAATTTTTGAAAATTTCAAAAGATGCAGTTTCCAGTATGTATGTTTTGATAAGTTTACTTAACAGAAGTTTAGCTCAGTTAGAGAACCGCAGATACTACAAGAACGTTCTGAACTATGAGTGATTAATCCAAATGGTTTTACGCAAACTTGCATCTAACTTAGGTGAGCCTCAAAATTCCTGAAAGATTTGCAGATCTATCATATAAGACCTGTAGCTCTGGACAGAAAACAGCCCTCCTTCCCATGGAAGCCTATCCAAGAGTGGTGCTGGCTCCAAAGATAAACCCCGGACAGAGCCAGGCTTCTCCTGCCCCTCACTTGCTCAGGCCTTGGGTCCATGGTTAGTACGTTTGCATTGAAAATTTCCATGCTTCCAGTTTCCACATCTGGCCCACTAATCTTCTTAATACTGATAAAACTGAAAAGAACCCTTTTGTCCTAGGAAGACATAAAACCAGTTTCATGAGAGGCTCATTCATTAAGTACATTCAGGATGGATTAAAATGATCCTGAGCTTGGGGCTTCCCTGGTGGCGCAGTGGTTGAGAGTCCGCCTGCCGATGCAGGGGACGCGGGTTCGTGCCCCAGTCCGGGAAGATCCCACATGCCACGGAGCAACTGGGCTCGTGAGCCATGGCCGCTGGGCCTCCGCATCCGGAGGCTGTGCTCCGCAATGGGAGAGGCCACAGCGGTGAGAGGCCTGTGTACCACAAAAAAAAATCCTGAGCTCTGGTTCTAAGAATGCAGAGACCAGTAAATAAATGTGCTATTGAAATAAGATTAGCAGTTGATGCTTAACCTACTTTGAGAACAATCTGTTTTTAACGCCAAGTATCATCCGTTCACATTTACATAATTAATGAACTAATTACAAACGAGTCTTATCTAATCATTTAAGCAGGTCTCACATGACCCATCCTTGCCCCAACTTCTGCAGTAGAGTAACTGTATTTCCTTGAAAGTAATACAACTTTATTTGAAAGACAATACCTTAGGGCTTCCCAGGTGGCTCAGTGGTTAAGAATCCACCTGCCAATGCAGGGGACACAGGTTCGAGCCCTGGTCTGGGAAGATCCCACATGCCGCAGAGCAACTAAACCTGTGTACCACAACTACTGAGCCTGCACTCTAGAGCCTGCAAGCCACAACTACTGAGCCCACGTGCCACAACTACTGAAGCCCTCTCACCTAGAGCCCGTGCTCCGCAACAAGAGAAGCCACCGCAATGAGAAGCCCGCGCACCACAACAAAGAGTAGCCCCCGCTCGCCGCGACTAGAGAAAGCCCACGCACAGCAACAAAGACCCAACGCAGACAAAAAAAGACAAAAAAACAAACGAAAACCCCCCTATAGTTTAGACCTTTTTACTGATTCAGGCCAGCCTTATCCTACATAAAAATCCACGGGGGCTGATCAAAGGAGGATGGTGGTGTCTAAATCTTTTGCTTTTTTAAAAAAAATTTATTTATATGGTTGAGTGGGGTCTCGTTTGCGGCGCGGGGTCTTGGTTGTGGCTCGGGCGCCTCAGTTGGGGCACTCGAACTCTCAGTTGCGGCATGCATGTGGGATCTAGATCCCTGACCAGGGATCGAACCCCGGCCCCCTGCATTGGGAACACGGAGTCCTATCCCCTATGCCACCAGGGAAGTCCCTCTTTTACTTTTAAACTAAGAACCACAAGCCAAGAGTATGGGGCTGTAACTGTTTACAGAAAGCAAATTTTTCCCTGAAAAAGGAAAAGTTGTAATGCCGTCTTTTAGCCAAATGAAAAAGCAGTTGTGTTAAATCAGTACCAAAGCAAATGATACGTACAACAGTAATTAGCGAAGATTACACAGTAATTAAAATCACGATGATTATGTGAGTGAGAATAATTTATACAATAATCTCCACGCTCACACTGCAATATGGTACAAGTCCAATAGCAACAGTGCAGAGCCATGTTTGGTAATAAATTCAAATCACAGCATCTCTAATTATGTGGTGACAGATCGGTCATTGAAATTGAGGGATAAATAAAGTCTCTGACCAGGATACACACAATTTTATTTGGACTTCCCAAGGCTACCAAATGGGGATCCCAAACACTCGAACACTCCCCATCCCTCCCCCAACAGAGGGAGCCCCAGACCATCAGGTTCCCCCACTATATTCCAAAAAGCCTTATTCCATGCTGCTAGCAACTTGCTCTGTGATACAAGACAGTTACCCCGTCTGGCAAAGCCACACTTGGCTCTTCATATCAGCATCATCCTTCTAATCACCCTATCAGAGTGATTAGAGAGGCCATCTAACTTCCATCCACTGGTCATTAATTTGCTCAATGCATGTTTATTGAGCACCTGCTATGTGCTAGACACTGTGGTGGGTGCTGAGGTAAGAAGGAAAAGAGAAAGCTTATGTCCTTAAATGGTTCACAGCCTAATGAGGGAGACAGACACCCGAACAGATGATGCTAACGTATTATGGAAAGTGCTATGGGAGAGGGAATCGTGGGGTATGCAGAATCACGGCAGAGGGGCACGTGACCCAGCCAGGGAGTCAGCAAAGTCTCCTGAGGCAGGTGACACTTGAGCTGAGTCACAAATAAGAGTTCATGAGGTGAAGAAACATGGGAAGGGGGTCCAGTCAGAGCGAAAACCATCGACACAGGACCAAGGGTGGCAAACAACACAGCGTATGAGGGAGTAGCATAAACCATTTGGGGCACAAAGCATGAAGAAGAGATACAGGGACATGAGACCAGAGAAGCAGACAAGAGCCAGGTCACAGAGGGCACGGGAAGCCCACTAAGGTGCTTGAATTCCATCCTGTTCTATCCTGTAAGGCAGAGGTCACAAAAGGTTTTCTATAAAGGACAGATAGCATATATTTTTGGCTTTGGGGCCATACGATCTCTGTTGCAACTACTCGGTTTTGCCATCATAATGCAAAGGCAGTTATAAACGACATGTAAAATTAAAAAAAAACAAGAGCATGGCTGTTGATCCAATAAAACTTCACTTACAAAAGCAGGTCAAGGGCCATAGTTTGCCTGTGGGTGGTAGTTGGCTGACTCCTGCTGTAGGTGACGGGAAGCCACCGAAACCAGATTTTCATTTGAGAGAGATCATCCTGGCTGAAGCTCAGAGGAGGGACTAGAGGAGGGGGGGGGGTTGGAAGGTCTTTGCCAGAGTCTAGAACAGATATGATGGTAGCCTGACTTCAAGGTGCTAACAGTGACGATAGAGAGAAGTAAAAAGGGTCAAGAGTATTTGCTTGGCCACTTCCCTGGTGGTCCAGAGGTTAAGACTCCATGCTTCGACTACAGGGGACGTGGGTTCTATCCCAGGTTGGGGAAGTAAGATCCCACATTCCGCGCAGCCCAGCCCCCCCAAAAAACAAAAAAAAGCACTTGCTTAAAGTGGGGAGGGGCAGAATAAACAAGATTTAGGGATCAGCTGACCGGGGATGAGCAAGAGGGATGAGAGCCTCAGAGGAGTCGAGGGCGCCAGCTTGGGTGGCTCTGTGGATGACAGAACCACCAAATGATACTGATGACACTGGTGGGGGAAAGGGAGGAGTCTCCCCTTGGATACGCTGGTTCAGACACCAGGGAGACATCCAGGTGACGAGCTTCTAAAGGTAGGCGGTTAGATATGATACACGCGTTTGAAACCTGGGAGAACGTTAAGAGCTGGAGGGCTAGATTTGGGGGTCATCCGCTTACGGTGAGGGAGTTAAAATCACAACAGGACTGCCTGGGACCAGGTGGAGAGAAAAACAGCAGGTGAGAGCAGCATCCTGTGATCCCCAGCACTGGCGGGGCTGGGGACAAGTTTGGGGAGCTCCAAGGAGCAGAAACACCTACAAGGCCGGGCAGGCAGGGAGTTCTGAGAAGTGTCTGACAGAGGCCAGTGCAGGAGAGAAGTCCAGAAAAAGATCAAGACTGGAGAACGTTCCCTGGTGTGTCCCTTTGGGAGCCGCTGACACGGTGAGAAAAGTTTCAGTACAGTGGTGGGGGCAGGCTCAGGGCTGGAGGAAAGTGAGGCAGAAACGTGAGGTGAGTGAAGACGGTGCATGTGGGCCTTGCTTTGAAGAAGCTTGGCTCCAAAGGGAAGGGAAAGGTGATGGATGAGGACACAGTTAGAACGGGGAGGACCCGAAGGTGCTTATAACCTGTGGAGGAAGGACAACCAGAAAGGCAGAAGCTGAGGATGCAGGAGGGAGAGGGGACGCTGGGCGCACTGCAGGGGAGAAGGGGCAGCGGGATATGGATTCGACTTGAACAGGACTCGATCTTATCTTCTGAGACCGGAGGGAAGACGAGGGCAGAGAGAGACAGACTTATAGACACCACAGAAGTTCAGGCCATGATTTTCTTTTCTTTGAATGAACCAGGAGTTCAGGGTGTCTCCTTAGAGTGAGGAATCAGGGCCAGAGGAAAGTCAGGATGGTTTGGAATAACTGTCCAGTAAAATGAAAGAAACAATGGACCAGTGATAAGACATCAGCATCTGAACAGCTGGTTCAATTAATGCCCATCAGTGCGTGGACCCCGCAGAACTGTGTGAGTGACCAAGGTTGGGGTTCTGTGGGACGTGGGGATGGGGGTCTAGACAGAAATGGGGCTTGGACCTGCCTTGGAAAGCCTGAGGTGCTGTGAGGCCCAGAGGGGAGAGGAGAGAAGCCTTTCCTGGAGCACTCTTCCGGCAGGGCAATGGCCTGGAGGGCAGGAGGGAGAGGCCAGGCACCCTGCAGGGCCGGGGAGAGCATACCAGCCCTGGACACCCTGGTACCACCTGCAGCCGGCCGTCAAGAGAGACTCCTGAGCCAAGCGTGGCTGCCACCCCCAAGCCCATAAACTCCCTCCCCGGGGGCCACGGAGGTAATTTAGCATCTCCGTCACCAGAAGCTTTTGCATTTATCAGCGGAAGCTGCATGACTCCTGGGCTGGAAATCATAAAGCTTTAGGTGTATTTCTCTTGAGCTGACATCCCCTTATAAATAATACAAGGAATGCTTTTATTTTTTTGGCAGAAGACTGCTTTCTCTCTCTCTTCTCTTTTTAGAGTGACCTTCTTTCTCAGTCAAGTTTGGGAATGCCCAAGGGACTCATTTCTTGAGCCCTTTGATGGGCCAGGGAATACAGGGTGGGGGGGTGGTGCGGCAGGAGCACACAGGAGCCTTGTATGCTATCCTGCCTCCTCGCACAAACAACACCCGGATGATCTGGTAGCATCTAGTCAAGTTTAAAACGCAAATTCCCTTGACCCAGAGAATCATTTGCCCGTGTGCATAAGGATGTGTGCTTTTTTAAAAAGGCTTACAAGTTAATAGCAAATATCCTGAACTCAACTAAAAGTGAAACAAGAAGACTGTAGTTTAATAAACCCATGGCATCATTTAAAGATCTTCTGCAGGAATGTAAAAGAATGAGATAGACTTATGTGGACTGATAGGGAGAGATCTCCACGGTATATTGTTGAGGCAAAGAAGCACTTCGTAAGAATTTAGGTAGAGCATAATATACATAAAATAACATCAAACCATTTATGTGTTTTAAAAGCCCATAAAAATGCTATGTATTTGCTACAAGTACATGTATGCTTATAAATACACAGAGAAAGATGTGGAAGGATACATGCCAAACTGAAGATGATGAATACCTTTGGGAAGGGAACTGAGGTTGGGGTGGTGGCCAAGAGGACTGTAGCCTTCTCAGATATAGTCTAAGTTCTTAAAAGGGAGAAGGATTTACAGATTATAAAGCTGGAGGTCAAGGCACCTGAACTCTGGGTTAGTCCTTACTATAAGCTTAGGTAAGATATTTCCCTCTGCAGACCTCAGTTTTTCCCATTTATATAATGAGAGAATTGGACTAATAATCCGGTGGTCCCTTTGAACTCAGAAGTTCTAGAACCTTTAAATTGTAAATGTATTCCAAGGACAGGGCTTAAAATTTTCAAGGCTTAATGCCATGGAATCTGGCACTCAGTAGGCACTTAATAAATATCTTTTGGATGGATGTTGAATGTTGAATAAGGATCCTTATACAGGTTTTTTTTTTCTTTTTTTTTTTTTGTGTGATACGCGGGCCTCTCACTATTGTGGCCTCTCCCGTTGCGGAGCACAGGCTCCGGATGCGCAGGCCCAGAGGCCATGGCTCACAGGCCCAGCTGCTCTGCGGCATGTGGGATCTTCCCGGACCAGGGCACGAACCCGTGTCCCCTGCATTGGCAGGCGGACTCTCAACCACTGCGCCACCAGGGAAGCCCTACAGTTTTAATATTAGTAATGGGCCAGCTCTTTGCCAGTAAAACTCTGCCAGGTGAGTGATCCACCTCCTGGATAAAAGTCAGAGAGTCATGGCAGTGTGGCAAACACAAATATAGGCTTCGGAGGCGTTCAAACCTGGGTTCAAATCCTGCCTCTTTCACTTACTTGCTGAATGACATGGAGCAAATTTCTGACCCTGAGTCACAGTCAACGATGAGCTGTGACCAAGTACAGTTAGTATTTCTGCTCAAGTGTTGATGTTATGGTCAGCTATTCATTCAACAAACATTTATAGAGCACCATCTGTGTGCCAGCCCAAGGGACACCAACATGAAGAAAACTGACAAGGAGCTTACGGTCTCTTCTTGCCTCCTGCCCCACTGCTGTCCTTGGTGCAGGCCCCTCTGCTCTGAACTGCAGCTGGACAAGCCTGAGGACTTGGAGGGGGAGCAGGCAGGAAAAGGGGTACCAGGCTCTAGAGAGGGCTGCCTGGAGGCGCTGCCCGAGGCGCAGCTACAGGAACTGGGGTGTGGCCGTCTTTGCCTCAATCACTTGTTCCCTAAACTCTGGGCCTCAGATCCCTCTTGTGCAACATGGGGGTAATGACATCAGTCTCCTGGGGTTACTCTGGGCATCAAATAGATACCAACACTAATAAAGCAGCTAATTTTCTTGAGCTCTTTCTAGGGCTCTGAGTGCATCCTCTCATTAACCCTGACAATGATCTACTCACAAGAAAACATGAACAGAGAAGTTAAGCAACTCGCCCCAAACCTATGGTTACCGGGGGGGAATGGTGGCGGGGGAGGGATAAATTGGGAGATCGGGACTGACATATACACACTACTATACATAAAATAGATGACTAATAAGGACCTACTGTATAGCACAGGGAACTCTACTCAATACTCTGTAATGACCTATGTGGGAAAAGAACCCAAAAAAGAGTGGATACATGTATATGTATAACGGATTCACTTTGCTGTCCACCTGAAACTAACACAACATTGTGAATCAACTATACTCCAATAAAAATTATTTAAGAAAAACCAAAAACTTGCCCCAAATCTCACAGCTTCAGAGGAGCGAATGCAGGATTGGAAGCCAGATGCTCTGACTTCAGTCCGTGTACTGAAACCACTGCGGCCTCCCACCTCCCACTCAAACGGGTTCCTTATCATGCACCCTAATATAATTATAGTTATGAAACTTGGGTACTATGTTAATGAGCTTTCACATTCAGCTCTGGCTGCCTCCAGTTCTGCTTCTGCTGCCTTATACATTGGCTGATGGGGAAAAACAGACATATTCAGTTATCAGGAGAGAAAAAGTCCTCATCATTTGGAGTTCACAGAGGACATGACTCTTTCTCCACACAGGTCTTTGTTTTTAATTAAGAGCGGTAATCAGATAAGCTTGCTTTAATTAACTCCCCCAATGCACCCCATTCTCAGAGCCTCCCTTTGATATTTTCGACATCAAACCTTTCAGCCTAAGATTATCAGCAGACACGTGCCAGACATTTGCCATTTCCCGAATGTGCCCGAAAGCTTGGAGTGTACTTGCACCCCTTTCTTTTTGTAGAGACAACTCCCTGCTTCAGAGCAAACACGTTTCAAGTCAGAAAGGGGTTGTCTGCGTTTGCTCCATTAGTTTCTGATTTTTCTTTCTACCTTATCACATTGGTTCCTCTGTTATCACACAAGCAGTGTGCATTTCATCTTAATTATGCATCTGCTTAATCCATAATTTCTGATTTATGGCCATTAGCTCCTAATTACAAGAGGGCTGCCCTTGAAAAGGAAAACCAAACTGGGCGGAATGGAGCTGAAAAGCAAGAGGAAAGATGGATTTAAGTCCTACAGCTAAGGCTAAGCCCCGGGGCCCATTTGTTGGAGCAACTTATTGTTGCTAATCCTATAGATTTGTGAGGGTCCCATCTCAGGCTGTGACTGAATTTGTCTCCTTCTATGGTAGGAAAAAAATATAAAATTCTGACATTCAAACAAAGCTGAAATTTCTGAGGAGGAAATCATCCAGCCTAACAGTTTTTATATGGACTCCCCATTAAAAGAAAAACAAAACCAAAAAACTTTAATATGTTTATAGAGAAAAATTTAAATCCAAAACTATCTATAAGTGGAAAACTAGTGGGATTTGCCTTAGATAGAAAACAACTATAATAAATCCACAGCTATTTTTTAAAATGTTCACCCCCTGCTATTTAAAATCATCTGGAAAACTGTGCTTTAGGGAGGGCTGTATTAGATTCTCATCATTTCACCTGTTTGGAGCAGTAAATACAATTATATTTCCTGTTTTACAGGTGAGGAAGTGAAGGCTCAGAGAGGGTAACTGGTCTGCCTAAAGTCACACGGCTAGGAAGTGGCAGGGTCATACCTCAAACTGGACCATGCTTGTCCTTGTCTAGGACAGAGGAAATGGAAGACTTGAACAGCAACCTTCAAAGCCTGAGATTCTTTCAGCTATTGGTCATCCAGAGGCAGCAGGGAGATACTCTTACCTGGGGCTGAGGATACAGCTGCTGATGGCTGACTGTCGAGAGGGGGTCCTCACCGTGTCTGTGGCCATGGACAGAGTACAACTCAACCAGGACTGCAGACTGCCCTCTGGCTGGGAGCTGAGGATGGAGACGTTATCTCTAGAACCAGAATGCAAGATATTGTCAACATGATGACAACCACAGGAACAGCAATAACTAGATAGTCACCCCTTAGCATGAGCCAGGCATTGTGCTAAGTGCTGACATGCATAACTTTTAATCAGTGCTCACAATACCGTCCCTGAGCGGTGGGAGCCAGTGCTGCACCTCTTACATAGATGAGAGTAACGGGATTTGGGGAGGCCAGCTTGGGTCTTGACTAAGGTCACCCAATTCCAATGCCCGTGCTAATAACCACTGCTCTTCCTTGGGAAGATGAACACTCTAATATGGATGCTGTGGTATCTCTAATTTTGGAGTAAAGTTTGGCACTGAATTTCATACCAAATGATATGGTCATGGAATATGTCAAGTGTGAAGGCCTTAACTCCTTGCCTACCTAAACTGGAGTGTCTTTGGGGACAGAGACTTAATTGTAGGCCCCCTATTTCTGAAAGCAGCACAGGGAGAGGCCTGTGTGGGCCTCTCATTGCTGTGGGTATTCAATGATTATTTTATTTTCTGGTTGATATAGTCACTCAAATATCTATTATATATAATATATAATCAATTTATACATTGATATATACACACATTTGTTTGTTTGCTTATAGAGCACTCTATGCCAGGCACCATGAGAAGGAAGTATAAACATGAACCCAACAATGGCCCTGCCCTCAAGACCCCATTTTAGCAGAGTAGACATCTATATAAATAACCATAAAAGAAAATTATCAATGCTGTAGATAAAGACAAGATAGGTTCTAAGGAGGACAAGGAGGCAGCCTTGATTTGCTTCTTGGAGGCATAAGGGAAGGAATCAAGTAGTGGCAGTTGAGCTACATCTTGTTTGAAGGTTAGGGCTTGGCTACACAGGCCTGGAAGGAATAGCACACACATAGGTATGGAAGGCACGGATGATATGGAAAGCAGGAGTCCCAGGTGGAGGGGGAAGTAAGGGTCAGAATGTGCAGGGCTCAAATGTCCGTCTAAAAAGTCTCTTCTGAGGCAACGGGGAGCCACTGCCAGTGTCTGAGGACAGTGGCATGGTAGGTCATGGGCCTCTCTTTGTCTGTGAGAAGTTGGACGGTTCAGTAGTACATCTCCGGGGCTATATGTTATGACCGTGGAGTCAGAACTCTTGTGGGCACTGTGGGTAACTCTCCAGGTGGGTGTGGACGTTTCTTCTGCAAACTGGACACAGAGGGCCAGGGGCTCGTCTTTGGCGTTGGTGTAATGGGCTCAGTTCTACTCAGGGTTAACTTACGTCTCTTTTCTGCCACTGCCGCTACAATCCACTGCTGTCTGGACACTAGAAGAAGGCACAAGAAAGAGTCTGTTATCCTTGTGCTGCCAGGGGCTGGGGAAGAACCCAGTCTTTGATGTTAAATAAACTTGGGCTTGAGTCCCACCTCCAACCTTTGCCACTGTGTGATCTGAGGCAAGTCACTTGTCTTCTCTGAGCCTCCTGTGCTCTTTTGTCAACTGTAGCTAATAATGGGCCTCCTCCCCCAGAGCTGTGGAGCAGACTGAGACAACCCTTTTAAAGGTCTCGGCATGGTTCTTGGCAAATAAGCCACGTTAATTAAAGGGTAGCAACCATTACCACTCCTCTCGTTTTCGTACAACCAGTACTGCTACTAAGAGCATCATAAGTGTCAATGAGCACAGCATTTGCTCTATATTCTTTGCAAGTGCTTGCAAATCAGACACGGGGATGCGGTGGCTGGCTTTCCCAGTGCATTCTGGGAAACTCCGAGCTAATTACAATAGTAGCTATTCTCTTGGGAGCATCCCTTGATTCAGCAAATACGCATTACATGCGATCCCACTAACTACCTTGCCAGTCTCCCTCCTGGAGTTGAGGAAGCTGACACCCTTGTCCAAGGTCACGCAGCTTTGAATCCCAGGTCTGTAAGAGCTACTCAGCTCATGCTCTTCATCAGAGTGCAACCACCCAGTGTACGGGTGCAGACACCCAAACCACAAACCTCAGACACCTGAGCCGTCATTTTAATCCTGGTTCCTCAGGCCGGGCCCTCCCATCTTTATTCTTCAGTGAAATCTGGGCAATTCCTTCCCAGAAGCCCTGGTCACTTCCTCTGAAGGATGCACCTGCAGCTCCTTGGTCCTTAACCCTCAAGGGCCAGTCACTCTCGGGGTCTCTACTAACACCTATTCATCCCCACCAGACTGAAAGAGTCCCTCACAGGCCAAGAACACATCTTATTCGTCCCTTTAGCCCCAGGGCAAAGGCTAGAGCAGAAATTCTCTCAGACGATGCCTGGTGAATCCAATAGAAGAGGGATCTGTAAATGACGGCCAAGGGCCAAATCTAACCTACACATCTGCTCCTATAAATAAAGTTTTATTGGAACACAGCTACCCCCACTCATTTGCATTTTGTCCACAACTGCTTTTGCTCCACGATGGCAGAGCAGAGTAGTTGCAACAGAGACCACATTGTCTGAAAAGCCTGAAATATTTACTATCTGGCCTTTTAAAGAAAAATTTGTCGACCTCTCCAGTATTAACAAAAAGCACCTTTTGTGAACGACCCCTTGAGAGGCAGAATAATGACCCCACAGATGTCAACATCCTAATCCCTAATCCCAAGAACCTATGACTGTGTTTCCTGACATGTTAAAAAGGGCTGTGAACCTGGAGGGGTGGGATAGGGAGGGTGGGAGGGAGACGCAAGAGGGAGGGGATATGGGAACATATGTATATGTATAACTGATTAATTTTGTTATAAAGCAGAAACTAACACACCACTGTTAAGCAATTATACTCCAATAAAGAAAAAAAAAAAAACAGGGCTGTGAAGACATGGTTAAGGATCCTGAGACAAGGAGGTTATCCTGGATTACTGGGGTGGGCCCAGTCTAATGATTCCAATCCTTAAAAGCAGAGACCTTTTCCCAGATGTGGTCAGAAGAACACATGGCTATGGAAGAAGAGTCAGAGATGCAACATTTCTGGCTTTGAGGATGGAAGGGGCCACAAGCCAAGCAATGTGGGTATCCTCTAGAAGCTGGAAAAGGCAAGGAAATGGATTCTCCTCTAGAGTTTCCAGAGGAACACAGCTCTGCTGACACCTTGATTTTAGCCCAGGGAGATTAAACTGACCTCTAATGAATGGAACTGTAAGTTAATAAACCATAAAATTTGAGCTAATTTGCTATGACAGCAATAGAAAACCCCTGCAATAGAATAAAAGTATCTTTGTGAGTGACCCTAAATCTTCTTGAGGATCTATACAAATTTTTTCTGATACAGCTTTTAAACAAACTATTTAAAAATACTTAAAAACTTTAACTGAAGTGGCCAGTGTGAATAGAACCAGCTTTATTCCTGCTGGTGGCCTGAGTCTCTTCTAAGGCTCTATGTGCTGGGGCTGCAGAAGGAACACCAGACTGTGAGGAAAGGCAACTGAATCCTCGTGTTCTCACTGTATAGCCTTGGCCTCCTCTCTTCTCTGTTCAGGGTGTCCGGTGTGTGAAATGAGGCATTTGAGCCAAGATGCTTGGATGCTTAAAAATTATGTGCAATGGAGAGGATGCACTTAGGCCCCTAGAGCAGGAGTCCTGGGCCTTTTATGAGCATTTTTTTTAAGATTTATTTTTATTTACTTATTTAGGCTGAGCCAGGACTTAGCTGCAGCACGCGGGATCCTCTTTTTCAGTTGTGGCACGTGAACTGTCAGCTGTGGCATGCATGCACAGAGTCCTACTCACTGGACCACCAAGGAAGTCCCTACGAGCATCTTTTATGAAGACCATGGAACTTCCATTTCCCCAAATGCACAAACACAGACTCAAATTTTAGTGCAGTATCTGAGGGTTCAGAGTATAATTTCTAGAACTCGTGTGTGGACACCCCCTCCCTCGACGTACTAGTTCACAGGCCCCAGTTAAGGACACTAGTTCCAGCTGACCAACAAAGCTAAAATGTGGTAGGCAAGGGCCCTGGGAAGCGGAGGGAGGGGCTTGCGTGAACAGGGCTACATCTTCTGAAACGCTCAAAGAAAGACAAAAGAACTGAAGGGTATTGCGGCCCAAGCCGTAGCATTCAAAACAGTGTGGCATGCGCCTTAAAAACAGAGAGGGTGGGCTTCCCTGGTGGCGTAGTGGTTGAGAGTCTGCCTGCCGATGCAGGGGATGCGGGTTCGTGCCCCGGTCCGGGAGGATCCCACATGCTGCGGAGCGGCTGGGCCCGTGAGCCATGGCCGCTGGGCCTGCGCGTCCGGAGCCTGTGCTCCGCAACGGGAGAGGCCACAGCAGTGAGACGCCCGCGTGCCGCAAAAAAAAACCAAAACAAACAAACAAACAAAAAAACCAAAAAAAAAAACCCAGAGAGGGTGAGTTGTACCTGGAACAAGGTTTCTCATGCCCGCAAGCAGGGAGGAAGGGCAAACACGGGCCGCAGTGGGGGTGGGACTTGAGGCATGATGATAGAGAGGGAGGGGCTTCAGGCCCATTTCCCACCCCAGGAGTCCATGACCCTGATTACAAGAGGGTGTGCCCAGAGATCCTGGTGGGTGCCTGGGCAAGCTAATGTCTCCATAATCCTAAGGCAACTGGCCTTGAACTCTGCAGGAGACGAAGTCTGGGCAGCTGGGAATACTTCCTCACCCACTTCATTGGTTCGATCTTTAATTGAACCCAGCACAGGAATGTCTGCAGAGCACAATGCAACTAACCAAGGTGCAGGTTGGTGTTAATTCAACTGGCACAACTGGACATCTCAAAGTAAATGAGTCTCTAGCCTTGGGGGAAAGAGCCCTTTCAGAAGGGAGCAAATTCAAACACTGAGTCCACCCATGGGGAAACGTCCTCTCTCACTCCGATCAGAGGATGGCTGTACTTCAACCTAAGCTAGAATTTTCTATAGGAGTTTGCTTTGGTGTAAAAGATGGGGTTCTTCTTGAAGGAGTTTAAAACCCACTGACCCTTCCACCACAAGAAGAAAGAGACTCTGGACTTCAAGCTCCATGAGGCAGATCCACGTTTGCCTGTTTGCGACCATACCTCCTGCCCTGACATGGGAGGTTCTCATCGATGATGATGATGATGGTGATGATGATGATGATGTTGTTTGTCTGTTGGGTGGGCAAGCAGAGGCCCAGGAAGGGCAGGTGACCTGTCCATGGTCCTGATCTCCTTGGCAGTGCAGCCAGCACTGGAACATGACATGTGGTGCCTGGTTTTCCCCTCATCTCCTGACATGTGGTCAGTGGTTCTTTCTCTTGACTTGGTGCATGTGACTTTTCAAGAGGAACTTGGGCCAGGCACTTGTGGACAGGGGGATTGCTCATAAGCAAGAGAAGTAATTAAAAGTCTTCTGCTGTATTCCTTTCAGGGGAGTCTTTGCTAGGCAACTCCAGCCTGAATACAAACATTGCCTGGGAAGTAACACATGAATGCCCTGGCACCACATCACAGTGACAGACACAAGTTCACCAGAATGACAGACCAGCTCCTTTGCAGAGAACAAAGACCTTGACAACGGAAAGGGGAAAGATGGGGTATGGGGCTTCCCTGGTGGCGCAGTCGTTGAAAGTCCGCCTGCCGATGCAGGGGACAAGGGTTCGTGCCCCAGTCCGGGAGGATCCCACATGCCGCGGAGCGGCTGGGTCCGTGAGCCATGGCCGCTGAGCCTGCACGTCCAGAGCCTGTGCCCCGCAACGGGAGAGGCCACAACAGTGAGAGGCCCGCGCAAAAATGTTTGACACGAGAGCAGAGCTTAGTCACTGGAGGTGTGGGTGATGGGGTCAACCTGGAAATCAAATCCCAGCCCCATCACTTACTGTGTGAGCTGGGGCCAGTTTCTTGACCTCTCTAAGCTCCAGTTTCCTATTCTGTAAACTGGGGGTGATAATGGTTACCAACCTCGGAGAGGTGTTGTGAGAACTATGTATGTGAGACAGGTAGGCTGCATGGCCTGGCACAAAGTAAGTCCTCAGGAAAGAGTATTAGCACAATGATCATGGTGCCCTGTAATGCCAGAGTGGATAAAGCAGTTTGGAGCCCTCATTCCCCACGACCCCCACTAGCTGGGTACCCAGGCCTTCCAAGCTAGAAAGATGCTTAGAAAGACAGGTGTCCTCTGTGGCATCATTTAAATGTGCTACTCGGCATGAGGGCCCTGTGATGTAACTTGGATGTCTTAGAATAATGGAGAAGTGCTTTAAGTTCTTCCTTCTAAGCAAAATTAGAAGGTAAGAGAGCTGTGGGAAAAGAGATGTGGGCAGTCCCAGAGCCCGTCCTACTTCGTAGCAGGGACCGTTACAGTCTGACCAGAGCCTGGGCCCACGGATGAGTAAGTTAACTCAGAATTATGCCCTCAGTGGCAGCTGCAATCTTTGGTTAGACCCAGATCTTTCTACGTGTCCTGCCGCAGCCTTGTTTTAGCCAAGTTAAAAGGATGTATGTTGGGGGCTTCCCTGGTGGTGCAGTGGTTGAGAGTCCGCCTGCTGATGCAGGGTACACAGGTTCGTGCCCCGGTCCGGGAAGATCCCACATGCCGCGGAGCGGCTGGGCCCGTGAGCCATGGCCACTGAGCCTGCGCGTCCGGAGCCTGTGCTCTGCGGTGGGAGAGGCCACAGCAGTGAGAGGCCCGCGTACCGCAAAAAAAAAAAAAAAAAAAAAAGGAGGTATGTTGGAAAATGTACAACTTACACTCAACACAGCAACAGAGGACTCCTTTCCAGGGCCTTCATCTCAGATGGGGTCAGCTGGCGTGGAGACACTCTTGGCTGACCCAGGAGTCAGGGTTCATCCACTGACCTCTCCACACTCCGCACCCCCACCCCCCCGCTCCAAACTCCCAGCCAAGGTGATGACAGAGCAGTTGCAGACCCTGGGCCAGGAATCGATGGGGCTGTCAGCTGATGCACCCCTCCCTCCATGAGTAATGAGCAGGCTCCAGGCCTGGGGGAACAGCTTAAAGCATTTCTCCATTAATCTAAAGAGGTTGACGCCACAGTCTAAGTTACACCGCCAGGGCCCCGGTGTAGGCGGGTGCGCGTTTAAATGCTGCCGCACTGGCCACCTGGCTTTCTGAGCACGTAGCCACGTTTCCAGCCTGGAAGGGCCGTTACACTCGGATCTAATACCCAACATGGGGAAATGCAACTTTTCATAATTTGAACAAGTCTCCCAAAGAAATTCACCTCCAGCTGAAGCACTGCTCACTCTCTCTCTCCCAGAGTGGGTTTGAATCCTAATCGAGAGCTCAGGCTCCAATCCAACCCTCTTTCCCCAGGCGATGAGGCAATTAAGAGGGGACTGCAGGGCTGAGCTGTCAGGATGGGCAGGAGCTGGGGCTCTGCTCTGGACATGGCTCTAGAACCCAGTGGCGCACTGTATTTCTTTGTATTGTTGATAACCAACTTAGCTGCGCTGCGGCCAGACAGCATGGTTTGCACGACACTAATCCTTTGGAATTGAGACTTGAGAAGTGCTGAGGCTTCTCTGTGGCCACTTTTCCCCAGTCTTCCCCTACTCCTATGCTATTATTGAAACCCACTCCCTGTGGAAGTTTCAAATCTAAGTTACAAGACAGCGAGTCAGGACCAAGGCCTACTGAGCATTAGGAGATGCTTCCCGAAAACCATCGTGGGCTCAGGGCTGGCTTCGCAGGCTTACAGCCCGTGCCCAGAGGGGCCTGTGCTTGGTGTGACACTCTGCTGTGACTGCCTTGGAATTCCGAACCTATTCTGAACAAGAAGCCCTGCGTTCTCATCCCACGGTGGACCCACAGATTGTGCCCGTCAATCCTGCCTGGGGTTCTGGGGCGCTTCATGGGGACACTGTGGGCTTCCATGGGCCACTTCAAAAGGGGAAGAAAGGTGGGAGAGAGGGAAGGAGCAAGAGGAAGAGAGCCTTTCTTTCCCACTGACCTCACTCGGGCACACTGGTCAACCCTCACTTCCTAAAACATTCCTCATTTGCCCTCACTCTTCTCCAGAGCTCCCGCGTCTGGCTCCTTCTTTTTTTTTTTTTTTTTTTGCTGTACGTCGGCCTCTTACTGCTGTGGCCTCTCCTGTTGCGGAGCACAGGCTCCGGACACGCAGGCTCAGCGGCCATGGCTCATGGGACCAGCCGCTCTGCAGCACGTGGGATCCTCCCGGACCGGGGCACGAACCCGCGTCCCCTGAATCGGCAGGCGGACTCTCAACCACTGCGCCACCAGGGAAGCCCTGGCTCCTTTTTTTTTTTTTTTTTTGTGGTACGCAGGCCTCTCACTGCTGTGGCCTCTCCCGTTGCGGAGCACAGGCTCCGGACGCGCAGGCCCAGCGGCCATGGCTCACGGGCCCAGCCGCTCCGCAGCATGTGGGATCCTCCCAGACCGGGGCACGAACCTGTGTCCCCAGCATCGGCAGGAGGACTCTCAACCACTGCGCCACCAGGGAAGCCCCTGGCTCCTTCTTTTAATCCAGGTTTCAGTTCAGTTCTTCCTCTCAGAGAGACCATGTCTACCTCCCGTGTTATTCATCAGACCTCTGCGTTCTCTGTCTTCGTAATTCCTACTGTATCCTAGCATTTTATTCGTCAGTCTGTCCACTGTATTCATGGGCAGGGACACACACACACATGCCCACACACGCATGCGCGCGCACTCGCCCATCACAATGTGGGTTCCACGAAGGCAGAGACCATACCTGTGCTCTCCTCCCTCGGGCAAGTTATTCAATCTCCCTGTATCTGTAAGATGGAGAAACATAACAAGAAGCAAGTGGAATAAGACAAACACTCAGCACAGTGTCTGGTGTGGAACACGTAGAATCAATTACATGAATGAATGAACAGAAATGATGACGGCTGAGCCCCTGCCAGGTAAAAGGTACTAAACCTGGGTCAGATTTTTTCACTTACTTCTTATTATCAACCCGTCTTACAAATGAAGAGACTGAGGCTCAGAGAGGTTGAATAATTCACAGAAGGTCATGCAGACATGAACCGCTGGATTCCTGACTGGAAATCAGGCTGGTTGAAACACAGCGCCTGAGCCCTCCCCAAGCTGCCCCCACTTCCAGTTGCAAGAATCCCATGCATCGCCTGGGCTCTTCCAGGTACAAGATGCATTTCTTCACAGCTGGGGTTCTATGATCATTTCACCCCTCACACAACCCTGAGCCACAGGTGAGGGCCCCTCCAATGTCAGGAAGCATGAGTCAGGTACTGGGCGGACACTGAAGATTCAGATGAGGAAAAGGCACCAGACGTCCAGCTGAGACGAAGACGTAAAGCCCCAGAGACAAAAGATCATGAAAATGCAGACAGAAAGCTAGGGTTCAGATTGGATCCCTGGGGGCCCAGGGACTAGAGCTCAGAAAAGCTGGATGGGAACCAGGGGGTGAGCACGAGGCTTGTCACCTGGAGCAAAGACAGATAAAAGAATCTCCTATTAGGAGGAGGGTGCAGGCAGGGTCCCTTTAAGGCCTGAGGGGATCCCCTATAAACAGAGGCCGGAGTGATGTCTGTAACCACCTGTGACCTCACTGCCAGGACCTCATGCCCCACGTGAGAACCTGCTCCCTGTTCTCTGTCACACCTTCTGTCCAGCCTGTCCCGCACCTCCAAGCACGGACTCTCTGCCTCTTTCCAATCTTGTTCTTTTTAGAACTTTTATTGTTTATTAGAAAAGCAATCTATTGCTATGCAAGTAAAAATGGTTTAGAAGTTTTGCTCATTCACACACAAAGAAAAGAACACAAAATACTAATATATATAGCCATTAATTCCCATTATGATTAATGCAAAAGCCCTAGCCTTTCTATTAACGGAGAGGCCAGCCAAGCATCGAGCGGGTAATACTGACGCCAGGGGTTTGTAATTACAGATGTTAGCGCTGTTATGACACTAATAAAACTGGAGGAGGGGAGGCGGAGGGAGTTCTTGAACGTGACCTTGAGCTGGAAGCAGCTGCAGCATCAGCAGTAGCCATTTCACCAGCAATTTGGCAGCTGTGGAAACTAGCAGGGCGTGGTAGGAATCCTTACAGTATTTGCGTGGGAGCCATTTTTGCACAGACTGAAGCCGTGTGAGATAAAGCTCTTGATTTAGAGGCTAGAACATGGCAAGTCCACTGGGTTACTGTCACACTGATGCTGAGAATGAACATCTTCATGGGAAAGTTGGAGGCTACACGCTGCTGAGCAGCTGTCACCAGCCCAGGAATGCATCAAGGAGAGAATGTGCTCATGGCCTCCTATCGGGGTATAAAGTACATGACTTATACGCGCAAGATGTCCCAAAGAGGACTCTAGTACAGCTAGGGATGTGTGTGCATGTTCGTTGCAGAAATTTGAGAAAATCTATATAAGCCTGAAAAAAATAAAAATTTAGGTCACCAGTAATGCCTTCCCAATGTATTAGAACGTTGGTGTGTTTCCTTCCAGTCTTTTTTCTGGACTGGCCATGGTCAGCTCTAACACAGATGCCTGGTTCTTCCCACGGGCTGGACCACAGCCCACACACAACTCTCTCTCCTCCCCTGCTGCCCGGCTCACCCACACCTCCCTCCAGTCGGCAGCTGGCCCTGCCCACACCCCAGTAAGAGGTGGCTGGCTGGTCCTGGGAGGAACCACACCTGACGGGTAACTCGGGGCATCCCGCCCCTCACCGTCTCATTTTCTCCACAAAGAAAACGTCTCTCCCTGTCGCTCAGGCTTTGATGCAGAGGCTGAGATGGAGGTGGAGACGCCGCAGCAATATGGGCAGCTATGATTTCCAGAGACATAACGTGTCAAGGCTACAGAGGGAGCTCAGGGCGACAGGATGCCACGGGCCGTCCGCAGGGTGACAGCCAGGGCTGTGTGCCCGCTGGGACACCTCCAACCCCTCCCAGCGGGGCGGCCCACTCGTGGCCTGTGCAGCTTGAGACTTGGCTGGAGTCGGCGGGAGGCGGCCTATCTGTCTGCTGAGGGAGGAGAGAAGCCCTGACGTTGAAGCTGAGGGCCAGCGCTCTAATCTTGCACCCTTGACCAGCTGCTGCCTCTGTGAAATAACGCTCATTATCCTGTGCAGACACGGCCCACATTCCTGCAGCACTTACATGCCCCGACGCTGGTCACCTAGTGACAAGTCACAAGCTACGAGGTGGGGAGTGAGTGGAGTATACAGAACGTCCCCTCTGTAGGTCAAAAGGGGTCAACTCTTGGCAATTTCATGTGGTTTGCCCGGTAGTGCTATGTCCACTTTACAGATGAGGGAATTAGGCCCAGACTGGATGTGTGACCTGCCCGACATCACACACTGGAGGACACTTTGCAGCCATTCCTCCAGATCGTCTCCCCAAAGCCTCGGTGAGCTGGGCTCTAGGCGTTTGGCGGTAACACAGAGACGTCACCACCAGCGGCAAAGCATCCTGTCTCTGCTCGCGTGAGGCGGCCAGTTATTCCTCTCACACCCCAGCGTGCCTGAGTCCCCGGACCCCCAGACCCCAGACCTGAGAGGGGGAGCACTGTCCACTAGAGGCTGCAGAGCTCCCCAGGCTGCAGCCCACCTGCCACGCCCAGCCCCAGCCGGCTCCTGGTAGCTTACCTCTCCGTGTCGCTGTCGCTGGACACCACCTCTTCCAAGGCTGCCTGCAGGTCGGCAATCCGCCGGATGGACGTCTCCAGGTCTGTCTGGAGGGTCTGTCTCACTGCGGCAAGCTCCTCCACGTACTTCTCCTGGAGACAGAGACCACAGCACACGCTGTGTCTCGCCTTGGGCGAGACCCCCACCTGCCTACGAGGGCTCTCGTAGGGGAGGAGCCTGGCGTTCACTGGGACCCTGTGACGTGATGCGTGCCCACGAGGGGCTCTCTCTATGGACAGGCTCGTGGACCCTCAGATGCTCTGGATTTTACAGAGGAGGAAGTGGATGCCTGGGGGCTCCAGGGCACGGCCCGGCACAGAGCTCACTCACCCACACCAGGGGTGCCGGCCCCAAGTGGACACCCTGGATAGATGGGTCGATGGATGAGTCAATGAAAGTTTCCCAGGAGAGTTGCGGAGGCTGGTTCTGGAAGCGGAGCCTCTGTCCCAGGGATGGATGTGGAGCGGGAGATCGGGGGGAGGGCAGAACAAGAACGGGTCCCTCACAACTCTGTCACCTAGACCCCCCCAACTTTCCATCCTCTAAGGCAGCAGAAGGCAAAGGTGGAAACCCCAGTGGGGCTCCCCGCGGAGCCGGCCAGCACCGCTGGCGTTCACTGAGACCTTTCCACGCCCAGCACTGTGCTCAGCGTTTCATGCTCCTGGCCTCACTCACTCCTCACGAGTCTGGCACGTGGCTCTTTATTACTGATCCCATTTCACAGATGAGGAAATGAGGCCTGCGGGAGCGCGAGCCTGAACTGGAACTCGAGCTGGAACCCAAGCTTGGTGTATCCGACTCTCCATGCCCATCCCGTTACTTTCTGCCCTGACTGGATATTTGTCCAGACTCTCTGGAAAATCTCTTTCATTTGTAACGTTATTCCCACACTCCTCCCCTTTAGCACAATGACTGTCAACTGAGGGTGTGTTTGCCCTCCAGAGAACATCAGGCGACGTCCAGAGGCATTTCTGGTTGTCACACTTGGGAGTCTGATGGCATCTAGCAGAGTAGAGGCCAAGGGCGCTGCCCAGCATCTTACAACGCACAGGGCAACCTCCACCATGAAGGGTTACTTCACACAAATGTCAACAGTGTCCAGCCTGAGAAACCCGGGGTTAAACCCAGAAACCCACCTTCTGGGAATTAATCCCATGGGGTATAAAGCAAAACACAGAGCAAGGCTCTGTACCCGAGGATGCCTGGGGCAGTGCTCCTGATGACACGAGAGGCTGAGAGCCGCCTTGTCACCCAGCAACTGGGACTGGTTACGGAAATCACAGCGCGTCACTTTGATGCTATTAAGCAGACGTCAACATTAGAAGTAAGGATGGTGGCAGCACGGAACGCCTTCTGTGAAGTAACGTTAAGCAAGCAGGAGAGAACAGAGAATATCGTGCCCAAGTCTACACGCAAATAGCACACATGCAGCTGGGAAAACACCTGGAGAGATGAGAATATTTATGGATGGGAGCAAAGAGGGGTTACGAATAGGATTTTTCTTTTGAGCTGCTCTAATTATGTCACGTTTCTTTTTTGACTGCCGTCTTTTAATGAACTTGTATATACCAACTGATGAGAGTGTGAAGGGGTGAAAACATAAGGATTGAGGGTCAATCTAAGTACACTTCCCAGCTCCCCACGCAACCCACTAGCTGCGGGACCGTGAACGGTTCACAGTCCCTCTCTGAGCCTGGGATTGTTTTTCTTTATTTTGTAGATGAGGAAACCGAGGCCACTGAAGTCACTCAAGGCTGCAAGGAGTGGAACCCCGGTCTGCCCTGCTCCCAGGCCAGTGATCTTTCTGGGGCTCTGTCTGCCCGCCCCAGTGAAAGCCAGCGGGGACCAGGGCTGCTCCTCGTTACGGGGACATGCTCAGCTCTGCATAGCAGACCAGCTTGTCCATTCATGGTACTGTAAATCTGTGCCTTTACGCTGATTTTGAGTCTTCCCCAATTTGAGAGAGACAGCGAGCAAAGACCAAGAAAGCCAAAGAAGCAAGCCCAGCTGACGATAGGAGGAGTGGCGTGGAGAGGTGGGGGAGCGGTGCTGCTGGTTGAAACTGCCAGCTGTGAAATCCCCATCTTGGTGCTGACAAAGTGAGAAACGGTCTGAGGCAGGGCCCCCAGGCAGGAGGTCGGGCCCCCAGGCAGGAGGTCGGTGGACTGTCAGAGGAAATAACACACCGTGGGCCGGCAGGGGGGGTGGGGGTGGGCGGGGGGTGTTCGCCCAGGATGCAAGCCTGTCAGCTCAAAAAGACATCTAGGGCTTCCCTGGTGGCGCAGTGGTTGAGGGCCCGCCTGCCGATGCAGGGGACACGGGTTCGTGCCCCGGTCCGGGAGGATCCCACATGCCGTGGAGCGGCTGGGCCCGTGAGCCATGGCCGTTGAGCCTGCGCATCCGGAGCCTGTGCTCCGCAACGGGAGAGGCCACAACAGCGCGAGGCCCACGTACCGCAAAAAAAAAAAAAAAAAAAAGACATCTAGGAAAATGGCTGGGCACACAATCCCAGGAGATTACAGGAGCACCGCCCGAGCACTGCTTCTTGCTAGTGGGCCAGGATGACAGCGTCCCTGGGAGGCGAGGGGACGAGGCACCTGTGTATCTGTAAGACACGGAGATGCTACCCATGTCCATGTCTGGGCCATTCCAGGCACGTGGTGAATGTTTCTTTTAGAGATGAGGAAACTGAGCACCAGAACAGCAAAAAGACCCACCCAAGGTCATGCAGCCGGGAGACCACAAAACTGGGCAGCCAAGTCTTGGGTTCTCAGGTGAGGCCCTTAGGCCACACGAGCTGAGAGAGAAGAGCCCAGATGTCCCCTCCTGGTTGTGCCTGGGTGACCTTGGCCCACGTCAACGTCGCACGGAGGGAGCAACGAGGTCTTACAGTCTCGATCCGCACGAAGCCTCCTGGCGGACAGAGGACAGGGAGGGGAGGGATGCTGGGTCTCAGGGACAGGTGGCTCTGAGCCAGGACCAAGCAAGTGAGCAGAGGGAATAGGGACCTGAGATGCATCAGATCCATAATATCATGAAAGTGAAAGTAGGCTCTGGAGCCAGGATGCCTGGGTTCGAATCCCAGCTCTACCACTCACTGGCTGTGAGACTTTCAGCAAGTTATTCAACCTCTCTGACCCCCACGGGTAAAATGGGGGCAGCTGCAGTCCCCTTCCCAGGGCTGTTGTGAGGATCGAATGAGCTTGGCAGAGAGGAAAGGCTTGGCCAGCGGTGGCATCGCTACGTTTTAACGCTCAGAGGAGAACGACGAGCAATTGGGTGGGTGTCCCCACGTCACCGGGGGGGTTTGCCAAGGTCACTCAGAGAATAAGGAGGCTGGCATGCAGGGCTCTGAAAGCTTTCTCACCATCTGCAGAGGAAAGACGGGTGGAAAGCAAGGGCAGCTTAGAGGATGAGTTAGCTAGACAGAGCAAGGAGAGCTGAGAGCGAGAAAACCATCAACACACAGGTGAGGCCTGTGGTGCCAGGGACCTGCCGCTACCGCCACCCTCCACTATGCCCCTTGCCCTCCGCGCCCCACCCCCATCTGCCTGGGGACGCGCCTCAGGCTCAGCAGGAACCTCCCAGGGAGGCAGATTAGGGAAATTCAGAGTCTGTGTAATCAGCAATCAGCAAACCTTTCCTGTTTCAACTTGAAAACCAACTAGTCTGCTGATTGCCCAGACCAAGTCATTAGGCGAAATGGATGTGGTGCCCACACTAGTCTCCTGGGGGCAGACAAAACAAGGCCCAAGCCAGAGGTGGCTTGAGAGACATGGAGGGTGGTGCACCAGGAGAAGGGGGCACAGGGGAGGCCCCCTCTGGGGCCTTCTTCCATCTCCATGACCAGCAGCGCTCAGGATCGGGTCAGGACTGCTACGCAAATGGGATTGTGTTTTGAGGCCAAGTATGAGCTTGGTCTTCTCTGTTTTACTCTCTCTTTGGGGGCTTGGAGCAGGAAGAAGTTGTGGGGGGGGGGAAATTAGGGAACAAAAGTATTTAGACAGTAAGATGTGTACAATAGAAACCTACTAATAAATATACCATACGTCCATATTACTCCGCAGCTACAATGTAGTGATATACACTGTAATAGACACACAACATACTAACACAGATTATTATATATTCATTATATATATATATATATATATATATATATATATATATATATATATAGTGTCATACCATTCATTCAATAAGCATCTACTGAGCATGAACTATGTGCCAACAGCACTGATCTAGGCACAGGCAGTGTAGATAAAATCCTAACTTCCAGGAGCATCATTCTTTCAGGGCCCTGATCTTTCTGTATTGCTGCCATCTAGAACAGAGCAGGCACTCAATATGTCTTGGGATTGAGTGAATGGCATTACTGGATGACTGTAAGAGGTGAATGAAGGAGGGACACACACTAAGGCACACGTAATACTCACCACACACACAGAGATCAACACAAGACTACGAGGTATGTGTACGCGCCAGCCTCCCCTGCATCACGCGAGAGAGTCATCAACCCTTGTTAAACTCCCAAGCTGCTCCCCCTGGAACGTGCTGTGTGGAGTTGCCCGTGTTGGGAGCAGTGTGTACAATAACCAGTGGCTGCAATTAAAATCATCTCCTCTTGTGATGTTCCATTAGAGGCTAATATTTAAAACTGTTGTCTGGTTTCTCTGCCCCCGGGCATCTCAACCTTCAGAGGACCCTCTCCTGCCTGCATGCACAGGACTCTCCTATGTCACTTTCTGCAGCTCTGGAGGTTGCCTCTCTAAACTTTGGAGGTGTCCCACAAGGCCTGCCAAAGTTAATTTCACCTAGTTTATATTATAGATCAGACTATCTCAAAACATCCTCAAAACCTGATGAAAATTCACCTTGTTATTCTTTTCTGATGTGCTAATGACAAATAGAAACTTCATGTTACACAGCCTGGTGTTAAGAAAAAATTATACGCACCTGCATATGCTGTGTAAATGTGTATAAATATATGTTTATATAAAGTATTCATGTAGTATATAGAAATGTAAATGTATAAATGTAAATACATAAATATGTATATGTGTGAATGTGTTCTCATGTGTATTTACAGATACACACACAAATATTCCCAGTCTGACATATAGCACATACTTAATAAGTATTTGTGAATAGTTAATAAATGAACGTATTTATTTCTATTTCTCACATGGGCAGGCATGCTACTAAATGTTTGAAAAAAACCTTATCTCACGCAATCTTTAATAAAAACCCTCAGAATCACATACAATATAAACACATAAAAAGTAACGCGAGAACATTACAACAAACTCGTAGCAGAGCTATTATCTCTTGCTGTGAGATATCAGGTGATTTTTCCCCCCTTTTTATAGTTCTTCCGATATTCTGCAAAGAATATGACTTACTTTTGTTATTAGAAAATTAAAAATACAGGACTTCATTTCTCTCTGCACTGCAATCAACAACCCCCTGGTCCACCTGCTCAATGCCTCTCATGGCAGCCTCATTATCCCCATTTTACAGATGAGCAGGCTGAGCCTCAGGAAGGTTAAGTCACTTGCCCAGGGACATGCACCCAAGACATGACAGGCTAGAGTGGACCCAGGTCTCCTGACTCCAGCCCACAGCTATTTTCCCCTTTGCCTCTATTTGCTCCTGCTTCATCCAAGGATGCCTGTGTCTCCAGAGCTGGGGGGAGTCTTCCCAGAAAGCAAGGTTATGAGGAACTGCCATTGTTTCATTCAAATTGTCCAAGGGTCACTTGCCTGGGAGAAAGGAGGCTATGGGGGAAAGTAAAAGCCCCGTGCATTGTGTCCTGGCAAGAGCTCCAAGGCCATACTGGCAATGGAGTGAGCATTAGCAGGAAGCGTTCAGCCCCATTTTGGGAAAGAGTTGGGGTGCCCCTTAGAAAACCCCAATTGATGCATCAGATTCTCTTATTTAAGACTGAAAAAGAGCCCAGCTTCCAGCTGGAAGGGGACTAAGGAGAAGGTAGTTGTCACTAGACAATGTCCTTTCTTCATAATCATCCTGCAAAGTGTTTTATTTTAATGATGTGGTGATAGACACAGAGAGACTCATCAAAGATCCCAAAGTCACCCACCTAGACAGTGACACGTAGGTTCAAGCTCAGGCCTCCCTGTTTCCAAAGGGTCAGGAAACACCTCACGACTCCTCCTGTCCTTTTCTTCTCCTGTGGCAGGCATGCCTAATCGATCACTGCACAGACCCAGGCAATGTGGGGCCTGAGTCCTTTCTCTGAACCACTAAGCTAAGTGCTTCAGCCCAGTACTGCCCTGTGCGCCATCCACCAGCATCAACTGGAACTCCCAACTCTGCCACACTTCAAATGATCTCAATCCTCCTGGAAATGGCTCCTGAATCCTCAAAGAAGACACTTATATAAGTTGGTTGCGGGGGTGGGGTGGGGCTGGTACTTCTGGTATTTCTCCTTGAAAATTGATGAGTGCTCTATGAAACCGAGGGAAGCTGAAGCCCAACCACACTTAGGGAGGGACCCTGGCTGGTGGGGAGGGGGAGATGCAAACTACCAACATGGGAGCAGCAGGAGCAGCTCTGGCTTTAGGACGAGATGAACCCTGAAGCACTCTGTGAATTTTGAAGAATAACTAACCCTTCCTTACTTTCAGTTCCTCATCTGTTAAAATGACAGTGTTATTCTGCGACAGACGGTATTGCAAGGAACAAGTGAAATAACGTAAAACTGCGTATATCTGGTATACCTAATACTGTGGCACGTACTTGATACCTAACAAAGGTTCCCATTTCCTTCTTTCAAAGTAAAGACTCCGAAAACATGAAACCTGCAGGAACTGTATAGTGAGGATAGCCTCATTTCTCAGAAAATGAATTCTATGAACCTGATACTTTTTTGTTGAAACCAGAAGGATTTAATGCAATGCCTCCAAGGAGCCTGTATCAGTCAGGAAAATAGAAATCACTCTAGATCATTCAACCAAAGGAATTTAATATAGGGAATTGGTTTTTCAGGTGATGGAAAAGATGAGAAGCCAGAAGAGATTAACAACTACAGGAAGGCACTGCCAACCTAGGGCTGGAAGGAAAAGCCAAGAAGTTGGGCCATCCAACGGGCAACAGCAGGGCTGCCCAATGGGAGCTGCAGTCAGGGAGGAGGGTCCTAAATGGGATCCGGAATTACAGAGGCTGGGCTGCAGTCAGGGATGTCCCCTCTCCCCGACCCCAAGGCAGTGCGAGAGAGGGAGAAATGCGCTGGTTCTTCCACTCCTCCTGTCTTTCAACTGTCCCTCACTGCCGTTCATTTGGCTGAACCTACCAGAAGGCAAGCTCTTAAAACAGTTTAGAACATAGCAGAGAAACGGTGGGAATGAATCTGAGAGCAAACAGAGCACAGAGGCATCTGGGCTATATCCAGGCTTCATTATTAAAAACAGATGAGGGTGTTTTCAGTCTGTAAAAATTCATCCAACTGTACACTTTTAAGATTTGCACTCTTCTAGTTGTATATTTCAAGGAAAACATTACAATAAATCCAGAATTACAATTGTCAAGTGTTACAACCAAATGCTGGATTACAACCCCCAGTCTGTATTATTTATTGTTACATAACAAATTGCCTCAACAACTAGTCTTTTTGAAATATCAAATATCATTCTCTCTCATGGTTTTCTGTGGGTCAGGAATTCAGAGGTGGCTCACCTGTGTGGTTCTGGCTCATGGTCTATGGTTGGATGAATAAGGCCCCCAACGATGTCCACGTCCTAATCCCCGAAACATATGAATATGTTCACTTAGATGGCAAAAGGAATTCTGCAGATGTGACTAAATTAAAAATCTTAAGATGAGAGTTCATCCTGGATTATGTGGATAAGCTGGGTGGCCCCTAAATGTAATCATAAGGGTCCTTAAAAAAGGGAGGTGAGAGGGTCAGTGGGGAAGAAAACAGTGCTGTGATGATGGAATCATGGATAGGAGTGATGCAGCCAGAAGCCAAGAAATGCTGGCTGCCTCTAGAAGCTGGAAGACGGAAGGAATGGATCATCCCCTGGGGCCTCCAGAAGGAACCAGCCCTCCTTTCACCTTGATTTTAACCCCTTAAGACTCATTTTGGACTTCCGAACTTCTTCACAACTATCAGAGAATAAACTGTGTTATTTTAAAGTTACTGTGTTTGTGGTAATTTGCTGCAACAGCCATGGGAAACCTACACAGGATTTGTCACGACGTTACAGTGAAGATGTCAGCCAGGGCCATGGTTGTCTGAAGGCCACCCTGAAGCTGGAGAGTCCTTTTTAGAAAGCTCACTGACATGGCTATCAGCTGGAGGCCTTAGTTCCCTGCCACGAGGGCCCCCACTGAGCTGCTTGAGTGTCCTCATGACATGGTGGCTGGCTTTACCAGAGCCAAGTGATCCAAGGGAGAGCAAGGCAAATGCCAAAGACCTTTTATAACCTAGCCTCCAACTGACATTCCATTGCTCCTGACCATCTACTGGTCACACAGACCAACTCCGATACAGTACGGAGGAGGCTACAGAGGGGTGTGAAGGCAGAGATGGGGACCGCTGAGAACCATCTTGGAGGCTAGCCCTCACAGTAACACTGACACTTCTTCACCCACAGGCCCCATCTCCAGTGACTCCCTCAACCACAAAGGAAAACCCTGTAGGAATCCTGAGCTGCTTCTCGTTTCTTGGAACACATCTGTTCATAGGTTGTACAATGTCCCCCCCAAAGATATATTGAAATCCTAATCCCCAGTAGTTCAGAATGCAACTGTATTTGGAGTCAGGGTCTTTACAGAGGCAATCAAGTTAAAACAAGGTCATGAGAGAGGGACCTAATCCAATATGACTGGTGCTCTTATGACAAGAGGGAAATTTGGAAATGGCGACAGTCATGCATAGAGGGAAGATGATGTGAAGCCACAGAGGGAGAGCGCCGTGTGGAGACAAAAGATTCAAGAGATGCACCTATAATCTAAGGAACATCAAAGATTGCCAGCAAACCACCAGGAGAGGGGCATGGGACAGTTCCTCCTCTAGCGCCTTCAGGGGAGCAAGGCCCTGCCGACGACATCTTGATTTCAGATTTCTAGTCTCCAGAATGTGAGACAATGCGTTGCTGTTTTACCGAGCTACCCGGTTTGTGGTACTTGGTTACAGCAGCCCGAGCAAACTAATAAAACACCGTGTGATCTTTTATTTTTCTTTTATACATCATTACCTTTCTTTTCTGGTTCTAAAAGGGTTCATTACACAGAATTTAGAAAATAGAGTTTCCAAAGGAAAAAAAAACATTAAAAATTGCCCTTCAGTCTGTTACCTCTGGGACAGCCCCTCTTGATGAGTATGTTGGTGTGTCTCCATCCTGTGTTCACTTCTTCATGTGTGTACAGACACATCTATTGGACATGCACTGGGGCAAAAGAGTTTTATAGGAAAGGCAGAATGGAGTTAGCCAGGCAGACGAGCAGGGGACCGTGGCGCCCCTGCCCTACCAGGACTCTCCGGTATCTCCAGGCAGAAGAATGCGTGGGGCTCCGGGCGCCTGCTTGCTATCTTTCATTTCCCTTCTCATTTTTCAAGCTGATTGTTTTAAAATGCCCCTAGCTACTACCTGAGGGCCTTTATAGCTTTCTGGAAAGCTAATATTTTAGGTAATTTGGGCTGTTCTAGATGATAAAGAGCCAGCCTGCAGAAAGTCTCAGATGTATTTGCTACGCACGTCCACGCATCACGTAAACATCTGTGGACGTACACACCATATACCAGGGACCCAAACTGAGGCTCAGGGCAGGAAGCCACCTGGCCAAGGTTGCTGGGGCCACTGGGTGGCAGAAGTAGAACTGGAGTCTTTCCTACCCAGGTCATCTCTCTGTCAGCAAGTGTGTGCCTCTCTCCTTTCTCTGTTCTCACACTTCGGATGAGCCATTTTTGCCTAAACCCCGGCTCCAGCTACTCGAGTCATAACAGTGCCACGGGCTGGGGCTACAGTTATGAGGAGGGGGCTCTGAACTTGATTCTTGTGGTCCCACGTTTCTCCTGATGGGTGGGGAGTGGCAGAAGGCACAGCCTCCTTGGAAGGGCATGAGACCCTCACACACAGAAAGGGAATGCGGCTGAGGGTCTTTGGAGCCAGCAGGATGGCAGTGGGGAGGGCAGGGTGAGCAGGCTTCAAGGCACCAGTGGGCTGTGAGTCTTAGGGTCACAAGGTTTGCAAATAAAACTTTTAAAAAACCTCTCTAACGTTCCTTACAGCTCTAACTACTCAGAGCTCGTAGCCCTCCCAGCCCTAGAACCGCCCCAGCCTGTGACTTCTGCTGCAGCGCCTTCAGAAATGGACAAAGAACTGTCACCGGAGTGCAAATCTCTCAAGGTTGGCACCCGCAGCGTCCTGAAAAAACCTCCAGCCACAGAAAGAAAGCCTGACCTGGCGTGAATCCAAACACCCCACTCCCCACTTCCCAGAGTTGCCCACCCAACTGCTTCCTGCAAAAAGGAAGAAAGGCATTTCATTTTTTCTGCTCCAGTGCAAATATGACATATCTGTGCCACCTGATTTTCCTGACAAATAATTATATCAACGTAATTAAGCCTCAAATGCGGAAATTCTCTGTACCATGTACACTGACACCGCACTTCCCCCATCAGAGGGCCATTGCTCCAGGCAGTAATTATCAAGCCACTTTTGACATGTCTTATTTCAATTTAAATGGAAATGAAGCTCATAGATCTTCCCAGCCCACGACCCCACATGACTGCAGAAATAGAGAAACTATTGAAACTTTGAACTTTGAATTACTGAACTTTTGAACCAGACTTTGAAACTTCCCAAGTGGCCTCAGGTTTTGCATCCAAACAAGTTAAAGTGAGAGAACAACTTATTCCTATGTACACCGGGCCCCTTCTCTGATCCTCAAGTACAGTATCTCATATCAACACAGTGGGCTTATCTCTTGCCTCTTTCCCCTGCTCTCCATCCCCTGTAAATTTAGTCTTCATCACCATCTCCTGAGGGTTCTCATCATCTTGGTCCTCCTCTTCAATCCAGCCCCCTCTCCAATCCACACTCCATACAGCATCCAAGGGAGAATCTTTTTAATCCAATCAAGTCCTCTCCTGCTTAAGAGACTTCAGTGCCTCTTCACCTCCCCAAGTCCAGACTGTGCAGTTGAGGCTATCAAGGCTTTCACAGTCTTTCTTCCAACTCATCTTCCAAGGTTCCTCTCCTTCCACGGCCAACAGTGCACCCACACATCAGTCATTCCCACAGTGCTCAAACATGCCTTGTCCTTCCATGCCTCTGTGCCTTTGGACCTACCACTCCTCCACCTGGAGTGCTCTTTTCTACTCTGACAAATGAACTCCTATTCATCCCTCAAGACCCATTCCACAGCCACCTCTTCTGGGATGGCCTCTCTGGCTCCCCTGGGTAGAATCAGCCACTTTCATCTCTGTGTATTGGGACAAGTCACTGAGTTAAGCACACACCTCCATCAGATTGTAATTAATTTCCAATTTCTAATTTCCTGCTATACTGAGCTCATTATGAGTAGGGCTATACTCAGCCTAATATCCCAAATGCCTAATGCAGTAGCTGGAACTTAGAAGTCATCCCATAAACATTCAGCTTTAAATTCTCCCAGCTCTACATTCACAGTGGGGGCCGTATGCAGCGGGTCTGACCACCACAGGTCTTCAACTCACACAGACATGGGCTTGCAACCCAGCTCCATCACTTGCGGCATGACTATGAGCAAGCCTGTCACCCACCTCCCTGACCCTCAGTCTCCTCATCTGTAAAGTGGGAGTACTGACAGCATCACTGTGCTGTGGGACTAGCTGAGGACTCATGGGTGGAAGGTGATTGAAATGTCGGATAAAACACAGCAAGTTTTATGCTCGATAAACATCAGCCCTCTTTCCTGCTCTCAGAACTACTGGGTGACACCTTGTTAAACACAGCAAGTTTGGGGGGGTCTCTTCTCCCCCACTCCCCCATTTCTCCTGGCCCTCCAACATGCCTCATTTAGGCATCCAGTGACCTCAGTCTCACGCCCCACTGGCCACACCATTTTACTGCCCCAAACATGGTCCCCCACATCCTTCCAGTCCCCTCTCCACCAGAACATGTTCATGCTTTGTCCCACTCCATCACTGCCAGGTCCCAAGTCACACAAACATGCCCCCACATCAGATAAAATCCTGACTGCCCATGTGCCAACCCCCCAGGGCAGGTTAGGTCTCATCCCTGTCAGCAT
This sequence comes from Mesoplodon mirus, assembly GCF_964341445.2. NCBI lineage: Eukaryota > Metazoa > Chordata > Mammalia > Artiodactyla > Ziphiidae > Mesoplodon > Mesoplodon mirus. Next base: position 20,104,644 of record NC_138989.1, on the reverse strand, counting down.
CCATATGTGTCCAGAGCGTCCCAGGAGAGACGTGGCAAGAGACTGCAGACACTGCCCACAGATACAGGAGTCGGAAAACGGCCCCTGAATAAAGTCACCCAAGCCAGCAGTGACCAAAGTGACCATATCCCAGCAGCTATGCCAGGTAGGCACAGCCAGCGAGAGTCAGCACAGGGGTGAGGCTGAGACCCACACCAGACTCAAGACCTGGCATCGCACTGGCTCCCCCCAGGCACCAGCGAGCAAACCCTTGAGTCTGTCCCCTCAACTCCATCAATATCAGTTCCCTCCCGATCTTCAACACAGAATACTGTGAGGCTCAGTCACATTCAGGTGCTTTGTAAACTGTGAAGAGCTGAGCGCATATGAGACATTATTTATCACACTGCTTCTTTCCTCTTTAGATCTCCTTCTTTTTTCAGACACATCTGATGGCCTCATCACGACTGAAGCCCTGGCCGGCGTTCTCAACAAACCAAAGTACCACCGCGAATGAACCTGGCTGAGCGGGGAAAGCAATCCCTCCCAGGTAAATCAACCCCCATTAATAGTCTTGTATTATTAGATACGTTCCCCGCAAGAACTGATCAGGGAGAACAAGGACCAGAGAGATATTGGTATTGGCGATCAAGGCCATCCTGGCTTTCCCTGTGCTTGGACCAGAGACAATGCTGTCTCGCTGAGAAACAGGTGAAGGAGCTACTGTCAGAGAAAACGGCGCATGCAGCACAAACAGCAAAAGATGCTGACAAGCAGCGGGTGGCCAGGCGTGATGACGACCAGAGATGAAGACAGTGATCTCTAGACTTGACTGGCTTCCATCTGCAGAGGCAAGAGGATGTTAACAGAGACACGAACACCCTGGCCGCGTTTCAGACCTGGGGAAATTTCCACCCATCCATTGGGAAATGGACATTTTTGCTAGTTATGATTCTCACTTACTCATGCCACTTTTGTGGGACCGTTTCAAATGCTAACTCCTCTAATTCAAGGGCACTATGTGGCCTCCGGAGAGGGGTTCTGGATGGATTTTGATTTTCTGGACTGAAGAAGGCTGAGCTAAAATGCAGGGTTTCTCAACTTCAGCATTACTGCCATTGGGGCCACATGAACCTTTGTTGGCGGGGGAAGGAAGTGGTCCTGGGTGTTTCAGGATGCTTAGCAGCAAGCCCGGCCTCTAACCCACTAGGCATCAGCAGCACCCGGCCCCTAAGTTGTGCCAACCAAAAATGTCTCTACATATTGTAAGATATTATTACTTGAGAGGCAAAATCGACCCCAGGTGAGAGCCAAGCTAAAGGCATAATGGTAGGTGGGAGACATTAATTTAGAAGACACGGACTCTGGATCACACTGCTATGAATCTGAATCCTGAATGAGCCACTTCCTGCTGTGTGACCTCATCTTACAAAACATAAACCTCCCCTTTCTGTGACTTCAGAGGCTCTGGAATAAGGAGAGGGTATCATGTAGGGCCAGCCACTCCCAGTGAGGTCCGTGTGCCAGCATCACCAGGACGCCGGTCACAAATGCAGGCTCTCCGGCCCTGTCCCAGCCCTGCTGACTCAGGTTCTGCCTTTGAACAACATCCAAGGGTGATCTGTACGCACTCGATGTTTGAGAAACACCAACACTGCAATTGAGAGCAGAGGTTTTAGTGTCAGGAGACTGATTCCATGTGCCGGTGCCAATCTTTCCTAGCTACCCAGCCTTGGGCAAGTCACTTCACCTCTATGTAAGCATCTTTAAAATGTGTAAAACAGGGCTTCCCTGGTGGCGCAGTGGTTGAGAGTCCGCCTGCCGATGCAGGGGATGCAGGTTCGTGCCCCGGTCCAGGAGGATCCCACATGCCGTGGAGCGGCTGGGCCCGTGAGCCATGGGCACTGAGCCTGCGCATCTGGAGCTTGTGCTCCGCAGCAAGAGAGGCCACAACAGTGAGAGGCCTGCGTACCGCAAAAAAAAAAAAAAAAAAAATGTGTAAAACAGAGATAAAAATACCACCTCGCTCCAAGGATTGGAAGTGCCCATTTAATGAGATGGGGCACGAGGTGGGCCACAGCACGGACAGGCAGTACATGTCAGCTCCCGGGCACCCAGCAGGAAGACTCAGAGATGCGGAAGGAAGCTCCCTCTGTGCACTTTTTTGATCTTCCCTTTGATGGAGTCTAGAATTACAAAAGCCACGTGGTTGCTCATGGTCCATTTAGTCCTTTATTGACCCAGCAGGAAGGAAAAGCAACCTCCAAGCGCTGCGCACTCTCTCCCCTGCACATCTCAAGGTTATGTGCCACCGCGCACTCTCTCCCCTGCACATCTCAAGGTTACGGCCTGGTGGCACGTGCCTCTGGGAGGGACAGCCTCATCACATCCGCCCTGCAGCTGGGCCCAGGGTTCTCCCGGGTCTGTCCGTTCTGCCCTCGCAGCCGCTCAGGGTCATCTCCTGCTTCTCATCCAGAGGCTTGGCTCCGGGGAAGGCAGGCGTGGTTCCAACGGCTTCTTGCTGGTTTCCCTCCGTTCAGAGACAGGCTCTCTGGCTTTCTCCCAGCGCCAGGGAGCACGTCAGCCACAGCCCCTCGAAGCTCTTTCCTCCCTCATTCCCTCCCTGGAGGCCAGATGCTGTCCTGGGAGAGACATGGTCTGAACTAGGCAAAACCATCCTCAAAACGGCCCCATGTCCGAGTGGGGCCCCTAGGAACCTCTAAAGTAGGTCTGTGAGTTTACTATGCAAATCCCAGCACCTGAGGAAAAACCCTTTCAACTTTTATGTTCCAAACAAGGTGCAAACTCTGGCTCCTGGGATCAAATCTGGCCTGTACCTGTTTTTGTAAATAAAGTTTTATTGGAACACAACTACACTCGTTTTTTGTCTTGTCTACAGCTGCTTTTAGAGTTCAGAGGTTGAGACAGAGAGACTCTGTGGTCCACAAAGCTGAAAGTATTTACTACCTGGCCCCTGTTCTAAAATCCTGAGGTTCAGACTCCTCTGGTGGTGCAGTGGTTAAGAATCCGCCTGCCGGGCTTCCCTGGTGGCGCAGTGGTTGAGAGTCCGCCTGCTGATGCAGGGGACACGGGTTCGTGCCCCGATCCCGGAAGATCCCACATGCCGCGGAGCGGCTGGGCCCGCAAGCCATGGCCGCGGAGCCTGTGTGTCCGGAGCCTGTGCTCCGCAACGGGAGAGGCCACAGCAGTGAGAGGCCCGCGTACAGAAAAAAAAAAAAAAAAAAGAATCCGCCTGCCAATGCAGAGGACACGGGTTCGAGGACTTGTCCAGGAAGATCCCACGTACCTCGGAACAACCACGCCTGTGCGCCACAACTACTGAGCCTGTGTGCCACAACTACTGAAGCCCACGCACCACAACTACTGAAGTCCGTGTGGCTAGAGCTCGTGCTCTGCAACAAGAGAAGCCACCGCAGTGAGAAGCCCGTGTAACCTCGCTCTCCTCAGCTAGAGAAAGCCCGCAGGCAACAAGGAAGACCCAGTGCAGCCAAAAAACAAAACAAAACAAAGAAACAGCAGGTTCTCAGTTTTGCATATGCAAATGTCTCACCACAGTAGATAGCTGAACCCTTCCTGGGTGTGTAGTTAACTTTTGGGCCCCGCCCTGGAAGGGTTAAGAAGAAAGTGATTCTTCTTAAAGAATCAGAAGAAAGGAAGAAGAAGAAGAAAGGAAGTAGATGGTGTCATTGGGGGAAAAAGACACAGAAGCAAAACCACCAAATCACTGATACAAAAGCAGGGACCATAAGCTACTCTGGGCAGTAGACTGTGTGATTAGGGTCTGGATGGGAGAAGCCCTGTCTCTCACCCTTCTCGGCCTCCTGCCCCTCACCTGTAACAGAGTCAGGGTGAAGCACCTACATCAGGGCTCTTCCTGTCTGTGTGAGTCACCTGAAGGTCTTGTTAAAATGCAGATCATGACTCAGAGGTGTGAGGTCCTGCAGCCAAGGCTTCTGGTCTGAGAATGACACTCTGATTTGGAGGTAGGTCACGGGGACTTTGGGAAAAGTAAATGGCAGAATGTACAAACCACGTTTAGGCCTGGCACACATGGTAGGCTGTTATAGAAATAATAATCATAACAGCCACAACAATGACAATAATAAGTAAATACAAACTATACATAACCCAACTTAAAATCAACCTCCAGCTGACGTCCATAACAGAAACAATAAATATGTAAATCCACAGAGTCACAAAGCAGGGTTGTGTTTACCCTTCTCCTACAAAGAGCAATCTCCTCCCCTCCCCCCCCACCCCACTCAAGTGAGTCTTAACTATTAGCATCATCACACAAACGTCAGAACTGTCCTGAAGACCCTAAAAATCGCACCAGTTAAAACACAGAGATAATACTGGCTTTGAAACACAGTGTCCTTGACCTGCAGACACAGTCTTCAATGTTGGCCTCACGTTAAACTACCCTCATTAGCTACTCATTCTAACAAGAGATGTGTGTACACAGAATCTTGATTTGTGTCCTTGTGATGGAGATGGGTGGGCTGAGCCAGGGGCAGCATACTGGCGTGGGAGGGCCCTGGTAGAAACGGACAACAGAAGGACCATCCTTGGGAAACTCAGAGCCGCTAGACCTTCAAATGAGCTACAGAAAGACTGGCATCACCGATCCTGTCCTCATAGCAGGGGTCAACAGGAAAGCTCCAGGCAGCCGTCTTTCATCAGGTTTACTCCCTCGTGATTTTTAGCAGGGGTGAGGAAGTGGGCACTAGGGAGAGTTACACTTTATTGACATTTAATATGTGCAAGACACTCCTCTAATATCCAGGTTACCTTAGACCCCTTTTTACAGATGAGGAAACTGAGACTCAAAGAAAGCAGGTGACTTGCCCTGTACACACAGTCTGGAAGGGCTAGAGCTATGATTTAAATCTAGTTCTGCTATGCATTCCCAACTCTGCTTTTCCTTCCAAAAGAGCTTAGAGCAGCAGCTGGCAAACCACAGTCTAGGGGCCAAATCTGGCCCACCACCAGTCTGCTTTGTAAACAAAGGTTTATTGGAACACACATGCTCATTCACTGAGGTACTGTCTCTGGCTGCTTTTGTGCTACAGCAAAGTTGAGTAGTTTCAACAGCTATAGTATGGCCTGCAAAGTCTAAACTATATTTACTGCCGGCCCTATACAGAAAACATTTGCTGATCCCTGGCATAGCACATTTCATTGCTACTGGGTACAACCTCGTGAGGTTTGGCCACCCTCTCAGAAGAAGTGAAAACCATTTTATCTCCTGAGTTCTTTTCCTTTTGTTTGCTGAGAAGTCACATCAGTCTCTTTTCTTCCCCACCTGCCAAGCAATTAGCTCATAAAGGCTGGAGCCTAAAGGATTCCCCCTGAGTGTTTGTTGATAAGCCTCCTTCCAGCAGAACGCTGCATGTCTAAACCACTGCCAAATTTTAATAACGGCATCGACTGCATCACCTCCCACCAAAAGCGAACAGGAAGCCTGGCTCGGCTGCCCAGCTGGGTGGATGTCAGTTGCGGACAGCTGCAAATTGCCTGAACAAGGACAGATGTAGCTTGTCTTTGCCTTTCTTCTTCCATGTGAAAACTTTTCAGGGCGAAGATTAGACTGCTGTTAGGGAAATGAATGTGTTGATTCTAATTATGTGAGCAGGCAGGCGGCAGGGGTGACATGCAGCAGGATGGGCTCCAGGTCATTTACCTGGAATGCAGCCAAGGCAAGACTGGGCAAAGAACAGAATTCCAATGAAGCTGGTGCCCAGGACACTGAGCACAAAAAAGGAGGCATCTATGAACCCATGGGTCATGGGGGTGGGGGGGGTGGGGCCAGAACGTGGGGGACAGAATTCCCAGAACTGTCCAACTGGAAATGATTTAACCACTGCCTAGGCTTATGCCTCTGCTCTAAAGCTCAGAGCTTGCCTGTTCTCGAGGGGGCTCTTCTGGGCTCTCTGCTCTGGGTCTCACTCTCATGGTGGTGCTGGTGGTGACGATGATGACAGTGATGAGAATGAGGATGGTGATGGCAGTGATGGTGGTAGTGGTGATGATGATGATGGTGAATGATGATGGCAGTGGTGGTAGTGGTGATGATGGAGGTGACAGTGATGATGACTGCTTGGTCTGAATGTTGGCCCTCCACTCCATTCGTATTTTGAAATCCTAACCCCCAAGGTGATGGTATTAGTAGGTGGGGCCTCTGGAAGTGATCAGGTCATGAGGACAGTGCCCTCATGAATGGGATTAGAAGGCAGAGACAGTCCTAGACCCTTCCACTGTGTGAGGACACAGCAAGAAGGCACCAGCTATGAACCAGGAAGAGAACCCTCGCCAAAATGCTGGTGCCTTGACCTTGGACTTCCCAACCTCCAGAACTGTGAGTGGTAAATTTCTGTTGTTTATAAGCCACCCAGTCTATGGTGTTTTGTTACAGCAGCCTGAACAAATTAAGGCAGTGATAATGATGATGATGTGACAGTGAGTTTGCTTTATGCCGTGATAAGCATTTAAATGCATTATTTCATTAAATCTGCCTTGAAATGATGTGATGGAGTTGCAATGACTATCCTATTTTATAAGATAACCAGAGACACAGAAGGTGAGCATCTTGACCAAAGGCACACAGTAGGGAAGTGATGGCACTGAGATTTGCACCCAGTCTCCTGACTCCTAGTTCTCTGCCACTTCTGTCAAGCTCCTACTTCGTTTGGCGTGCATTTTTTATGCCTCCTATGTGCCAAACAATGCTTGAGGGCAAAAGTAAGCAAATTTTTTTTTTCTGATAAACTCCGTTTGCTTAAGCCAGTTCGAGATTTGTCACTTACAACCAAAAGAGCTGTAATTTATACCAATTCACTCATCCATTTCTATTTCCACATGCTTGCAATTCCAAATCAGCCAATTCTCCCCCAAAGAACCATTTTCTTTACCATTGCTTGGTCTATCCTCAAGTTCTGAGGTCTCCATCTACTTTCTCATTGTTTAAGTTCAGCCAAAAAAGACAAAAAAAAGAAAAAGGGCACCAGAAAGAGATGAATTGTTTTTCAAACCAAATTATAGTCTGGAGATGAATTTAAAACATTAAGAATCTGATCTGGGGCTCCCTGGGACCACTACCTCCTGAAGATGTCCAATTGGGACAATGACTGTGCTTTCAGTAGTGAAGATTAACCTTCCCAAGCCTCTCTGACATGCAATTAAGTGTGGCTTAATCTCATCTAAACAATTCCAATTGGATTTATTTTAATAATTTAATGTACACCTGCACCGCTCAATCAGTGTCTCCTCCCAGTTTTTTTTTTTTTAAGTAACTTTGGGAGGTTAAGTTACTCTAATTTCCACAAGTCTAAGGTGACAAAAGTTCAACTGATGAAGTCTCTGGGGACAAGATTAGTATTTGCTCTTTTGTTTGCCATCTCCAGACTCCACGTGTTATTTGTAATTGGTATTAGCAACTTTCAATTCTGATTAATTACTGGAGCGTCTGTTTTCAATGCAGAAACAAAGCCAAAAGTCAGGGAGTAATAGACCCAATTATCCCTAGGTAGGCTTTTGGTAATAGATTTTATTATCTAGATATCTCACCTCAGAGGCAGACGCAAAGAAACTCATTTCGTTAGATGGTAACACCTATTGAATTGAGACAAGCACATTCACCACCTGGGATCAGGAGAGCTTGGAAAAATTCCATTTCAGAAATATGTCTGGGGCTGGCAACACCCGGTTCTAAGTCCCTTTTAGGACCAAGTTTCTTTTGTATGGAAACCTTTGTGGGGAGACAAGCAGAGGAGCCCACAGTGCCTGGAAGTGGGGATGATACAAAGGCCCACGTTCTCCCCTGCCAGCTGAGAGCACAGGAGGCTGTGACTAGTGGGGAGGGAAGCAGTGTGTGAACAGGGAGTTTATAAACACGCTGGGCCATTTTGGATCACACTGAGATAACGGGACAGTAATTAGGAGAGCTACCTCCCTGTCAAGAGAGCTATAAAAGGTTTTATACCCTGCTCATGGCCCCAAATGCCCTCCACATGGAATGCCTTTTTAAGTACTTCAGTCCCCAGCCAAAATAATTCATCTTTATGCTCTGAAGTTCAGAGCCATTGGCGGGAGAAAAACACTGAGAGTTTTTTTAAATGAAACCCTTAATTCTGGGTTTGGTGGATATACCCCTGGGGGCAGGTGGTGGGAGGGGTCTGTGTTCTGACCTAGAGTTTGGAAACATGGGTCTTTGGGCGGCCAAAAAACAAACCAAAAGCGAAAACAAACACGAAAACTAAACAGAATCTGGCTTTGGGCTTCCTGAAGCCCTTACCAGCTACGGCCAGATTCTCAGAAGACACAAGAAAGAGAACCAGAGGGGAAGACGGAGCAGCCAGCATGCCTGCAGGGACAGTTATGTGACAGGCGGAGTGAGAAGCATGGTGTGGATTACTCGCTTCAGTCTTTCTGAGTAGATCTGATCACACCCATTTCATACATGAGGTGAAAGAACATCCTCCTCAAGAGGGCAGAGTTCTCATAGTGAAGTAATCTGGCTTTAAAAAAGACAGTGAGCGATGAGATTTGACATGAGAGCCTTCGGACTCCACGCTTCTGTTGCTTGTACTCCAAACCAGGGCAGGGCGACCCCACCCCAAGGAGGCTCCAAGCCTGGGATGCGCTGGAACCAGCTCCCACAGACTGGCAAGAGCTGATGGCTGAGTTTTCAGGAATTTTGCGAGCCAGCTGTTACACAAATACGTATTATTAAAAATCGAATAATGTCAACTTACAATTAAATAAATCACATTAAAGACAAAGGTAACACATACTCAAAACACACTGCTTCCTAATTTTACTAACATTCTGCCCACGCTTTTGAAGTTGTTTTTGTCTATCACGTCTGTCCAGTGGAGATGCCATGTAACAGTACTGCTGGGCGTGGCTTCCCAACACCGCGCATCCTTAGCTGGAAACCAGCCGCGGGGGAAGATTTACACCACAGAGACTGGAAAACACTACAGACCAACTGGGATTCCACCTACGCTGGAGAGCCGGTTGTTAACCCTCTGCCAGAACACCGCCGCCCCAAGCTCTCCTCCTGGTGATCTGGCAGAGTCTTCCCAGATCCCAGTTCAAAGTGAACCTCTCCATTGCATCCATGGGAGGCTTTCTCCTCACAGGAAAATTCACCAACACAGAAGGGAGACATCCCTTCATCTCTTTTAGGCCTCACACTGTTTTCATTTTTTCCCCCCGAAAGTGGAAAATACACCCCAGAGTAACACCAAATAAATAATTCATGAACCATATATAATTGATGCTAGGTTTAAAAGAAGTAGATCCATGAGTGGTTGTCTATTAACTATTTATGACTGCTCGGGCTGCTGACAAGCCAGGCTTGGCGCGGAGATCTCACCCATGCTCCCATGTTTTATTTAAACATTATTAAAAGCACACAGCCTGCAGTGAGGCCTTCCATTCCACTTAGAATCAGACTCTGCTGCGAAGTCACCTCTGGGTCTCGGAAAGGTTAGGACTGGCTTTTGCTGGAACTGCTACTGCCTTTTTCCTTCGTGTGGAGGGTGTTAGGCTGCCTCTTCCGCTCACCCTTGAATTTTTCTCTTTTGATGTGACCCCCACTCCAGTTTTTCTGTGACCTGGGGCGCGTCACATGACCCCTCTGCCCTGAGTCTCAGTTTGACCATCCGTAAAATGGGGAGTATCACAGGCGTTACCTTAAGGGTTACTGTGAGGATGATATCAGAGCAGTGATTATTAATGGGGTGACTTTGCTCCCCAGGGTACATCTGGCAAGGTCTGAAGGTTTTTTTTGGTCACACATCTGCCTTTATTGTGAGCAGCCGATGGGACACTTCCGGCATAGTAAAAAAAAAAAAAAAATTAATTTACAAAAGCAGGGATTCAGTGAAGCCGCCTGGTTGGAACCCTTGGGAGCTCACACGTAGATGCCAACCCAGAGCAGCAGGAAGAGGACTCCAAAGCCCATGAAGAGTGAGGCCACTAAAGAGATGAGGGGCTCTCTGTAGATATCCCGAGTGGATGTGGTGGAGGTGACCTCCTAAATGAAGAACCAGGCAGTGAAGAACATGCCAATGGCCAACAGCACCACGGTCAGATGCGGAAAGACGGCCGGGTTCACTGGGCTGGTGTATCTGCTCGTGTCCTCAAGCTCTGTTTTGCTGGGCCCAGGGTAATCCACCGCTCCGCCACCGGGGGGGAGATATTTTGGATCGTGATGACTTGGGTGGGGAGCTACTTGCCTCCGGTGGGTAGAGGCCAGGGATGCGGCTAAATATCCAACACAGCACAGGACAGCCCCACGTCAGACAGTCATTCAACCCAAAATGTCAATAATGCCAAGACTGAGCAACCCTAGATTACAGAATCAAAGGCAGTATTAATTTTTATGGCTCACTTTTTTTTTTTTTTTTTTTTTTTGCTGTACGCGGGCCTCTCACTGTCGCGGCCTCTCCCGTTGCGGAGCACAGGCTCCGGACGCACAGGCCCAGCGGCCATGGCTCACGGGCCCAGCCGCTCCGCGGCACATGGGATCCTCCCAGACCGGGGCACGAACCCGTATCCCCTGCATCGGCAGGCGGACTCTCAACCACTGCGCCACCAGGGAGGCCCTATGGCTCACTTTTTAAAAAGGTACTTGAATGAGGAAATACCACGTGTCTAAATCTTCTAAGGGAGAGAATGGGTTTGAGCTGGTGAGATCTTGGTCCAGATTCTAATTCAGCCACTTAACTGGGATTGTGACTTTGGAGAGAGAAGTTGCTTCAGTTCTCTGACCTCAGTTTCTTTATTGGTGAAACAGGGATAGTTACCTCAGACAGAGAGGCTTAAAAGAGAGATCTCATGTAAAGTCCTTAACCCAATGCCCAGCACACAGCAGTAAAGCACTGGCTCTCATCAACACTGCCCCAGCCATCGTGCGTGTAGCACGGGATGCGGCCGCAGAGCTGGCAGACTTGTGACGAAGTCTGAGTGGACCAAGAAAGAGTCATGGGAGGAGTGAAAAGAAAGGGGAAAGAAAACAAGGGAGCATCTATTAAGTGCCTACTGTGTGCTATCATTGGGCACTTTCACCTACACCATCTCATTTACTCCTCACGGCCTCCCAATGAGATCGGTTGTATTTTGCTCCCAATTTACCGATGGGGAAACTGAGGTTCTGCAGTGTTAACTTAGCCACCCGAGGTCTCATACTTCAAGTCCAATGCTCTTTCCACCAGCCTGCAGTGAGCTGAGGTGTCCTCCCCAAAACCATATCCACTTGGAACCTCAGAATGTGACCTTTTTGGAAATAGGGTCTTTGCAGATGTAGTTAGTTAAGATGAGGTCATACTGGATTAGGGGAGCTTTAAATCCAAGGCCTGGTGTCCTTATGAGAAGATAGGACACAGAGACAGGGCAGAGAAGAAGCCCATGTGAAGACGGAGGCAGAGATTAAAGTTATGTGGCCAGAGCCAAGGAACACCCGGAGCCCCCAGAAGCTGGCAGAAGGAGGAAGGAGTCTCCCTTAGAGCCTTCGGAGGGAGTGGCCCTGCTGACACCCTGACTTCAGACTTCTGGCGCCCAGAGCTGTGAGACAACACGTCTCTATTGTTTTAAGACAACCAGCTTTTGGCAATCTGTTACGGCGGCCCTGAGAGGCTAATACACACCCTCCTCCTCTCCAAGGGGAGCCAGAAGAACTGTGTGAGGAAATGAGAGAGAAAGAGAGAGAGAAACCACATGTCCACACCCAGTCAAGTGAGCACTTGTCAAGCAAGAGAAGCAGCAGGAGAGAGCAGGTGGCAGTGTGGGGAGAGAGGGGTTTTGCAGCTGGCGGCCAGTGGGGGAGCTGCAAGGAGAAAGAAGGAAGAGAAGAAAGCAAGCCAGAGGTGGGCTTCCCGGGTGGCGCAGTGGTTGAGAGTCCGCCTGCCGATGCAGGGGACACGGGTTCGTGCCCCGGTCCGGGAAGATCCCACATGCCGCAGAGCAGCTGGGCCCGTGAGCCATGGCCGCTGAGCCTGCGCGTCCGGAGCCTGTGCTCTGCAACGGGAGAGGCCACAGCAGTGAGAGGCCTGCGTACCGCAAAAAAAAAAAAAAAAAAAAAAGAAGGCGGAGGTGAAGAGTCTGTGTTTACATCCCGATATGTGGGTTTATCTCTGCCTTTCTGGAGACCTGGACATGGCCCACCACATGGCAGGTGTGCCCTAGACGTCTGCTGAATGCAGGTCAGAGATGATGATGAGGTTGAGACGACCACGCGCTGGCCAGCACTGCATCCTCCATGCAATCTTCTCCACGTCTCCCGGTTCTACCAAACCACTTCCTCCTTTGCTCGCAGATCCCATCCTGTACCAGAAGTATTTAGAGACACATGCATCTCCTCCTCTGGAACTTGAGGTCTCCAGAGGCACGGTCCCTGGTCCATTCACGTCTGCATCTCCCATAACATCAGGCACAGGGACGGGCACATGGCAGGACACAAAGTAAAGTGTGTTGATCTGAAAGTTCCAATTTTTAAGATAATTTTTGAGCTGTTCTCTCAAAAGGAAAAACTCCAAAACACTGTGGAAACTATTCATTCAGCAATTTCTGAGAATCTACCTGTGCCTAACCCTGAACTGGAGACCAAGAGTCAAATAAAACCCACCCCCCTCTCTCAGGTGCTCCCTGTCTAGGAAGACAAGAACACAAGCAATGACAACAGCCCATATAAATGGGGTGAACACAAGGCGATGTGGGAACACAGAGGAGGTATGTAGCTTAGCGATGGGTGGAGGTAACAGTGAGGGCTTCCTGAAGGTGAGCTCTGACCTGTTACAGGCTGAGCAGGCAGGCGGAGGGATGCAGGAGAACAAAGGTGATGAGCCCGGAAATGACCTGGCACCGGGGCCTGACACCTCTGTGCTTGAGTAGATCACGCGAGGTGACGAGAGGCAGACAACCAAAGGCAGAGAAGTCTACAGAGGCTAGATTTCTGGGAAGAACTTGGGGCTTTGCTCTGAAGGCAGTGGAGAGCCATGGAAGATTTCTTAGCAGAAGAGCAACACAGTAAGATGTGTCCCTTCTAGAATGACCTTTGGGAGGGAGGAGCAAGAGTGGAGGAAAAGTGGGGAGCCAGGATACAAGGTAATTGTACAGGCCTAGACCAGAGGGGCTGCAGATTAAAACAGAGAGGGAGGACGTAGGGCTGGGACTGGAAAGGATGGATTTGAAAAATACCTCAGTAGGATAAAATCAGCAGGTGTGGCCATTAATCTGTATGACTCAGAGAGAGAGATGGGCCACCGTGATTTCTAGCTTGGGTCACTGAGTGCTGAGCTAAGAGTGAGCGGAGGCGCCATCTAAGGTTTTCAGGGGAAAGTTAAGACTATAGAGAGGCCAAGGTGCTGAAGGGGAACCCGACAGGTGTAGCGTCCAAAGCCAGTGCACCTGGCTGAAAGCCGGCAGAGGGCAGGCCTTCCTGTCACCCTCAACTCTAACTCTTTCAACTGTCCTTGACAGCCCTTCGTCACCCTGACCTGGGGCGGAGGTGGTTTCCCCTGAGCTCTGTAACTATTGAAAAACAACAGGATATAAATCCACGGATAAGCTGTCTTGCCACCCCAGTGGAAAAAGGACTTGAATGACTTACAGCCAGAGTATTCTTTTCTCCATAATGGTTCCTGGAGCCGCCAGGAATAGTGCATCTATGAAAATTAATGGCAAAACCTCATTTTTCTGTTTTCTGGGAAGAGAAGTTCCATCGGCGGGTAATTGATCCTGATCTGGACATGCCGGTTTGCCAGCCAGGGGTGTAAATCATTCTCACGGAACAACCTGCGGCCCTTTAAACCAACACCAACAATGACAAATGGGACAGGGTGGGACAGGTGGAAAGGAACACTGAGGGGAGATCCATCAATATCCCTCCCGCTTCTCACCGGGGCCCAGAGTGTAGGATCCTGTTTGGGGACTCCACAGCAGAGCCATTTTTCAGCAGGGTTGGGTCGGGAGGGCAACGTGGTGTCCCAGCGAAAGCTTTAGCGCTGGACACGCAGGGAAGCCGATCCCAGCTCTGCCACTCCTGACTCTGCAGCCCTGGGCCAGGCACCCCTTGCGTCCATACCTGCTGGGGTGACGTAAGCGTGAAAGAAGATGACATCTGCAAAGAACCTAAGCCCAGAGCGACTCAATCAATGTTTGTCCAAGGAATGAATGAAGGAAGGAAGGTATGCTTGGCCCCGGGAGTTCAGAAATTCACTATCCCTCCCAGAGAGATGTGAACTTTAAAAATAGAAGATGAAATGGGCAATGGTTTACTCAAAGAAGTGATTTGTGGTGATGACCGGGAGCATGATGTCAACTGGTCTTCTAAGAACCCTCCAGATCCCAGCACACAGACCCTTTGTTTTGCCTGTGAAAGCTCTGAGCGATCACTGCAGAGAAACATATAAAATACACAAGCAACGGCCTTGGCAATATCTCTCCCTTCAGCACGTGCTCCTCAAGGGTAAGGGTGTGTGTCTTGTTCCCTGTTGGTCCCCAACATCCAGCACTGGGTTTGGCCCAGAGTAAAACCTAGGGATACATACCAATCGCATGAACGAAAGAACCAGAACCCTGACTGACTGCCTTGCAGGTGAAGCTTATTGAGAACACATGGCACGGAGCAGCTCCCCCCTTACCTTACAGGGGTAGGTGGGAGGAAGGGAAATTGGTGGCACAGACACGAACCTGAGAGGTGAGGTGTCACCTCCTGTGATACCTGGAAAAGTGCCAGGATGCTACGCAACGGGAGGGGCCTCACCAACAGGGTTCCTCTGAAAATGACAGTGTTCGCTGAACTCTCCCACTGAGCAGCATTCTGTCCACACTGTGAGTGTGTAAAAATCAGGGACGTTACGATTCCCCGCCCCTCCCCTCCAATGCCCATCCCCGTGCCAGGCCCAGAGCTGGTGCTGAATGAATAAATGGATAAATGAGAAAGTAAGAAAATATGATATCCTCTCCTCCCCCAGAGGAAACATCCCAGGGCTCAAAGGCAAGGGGCCTACTTGAGGGCAGGTAGGTTGGTGAGCTCGGGACATCCCCTATTAGGACAGGTCTGCCAGCCTAACACTGTCCCCATGAGCCCTGCCCATCCATGGAATCACTGCAGAAACCGGCTGTGGAGGAACGCGCCCTCCCTCCGTAGCGGGTCGAAGGGTGGCCCCCCAGAAGCTACGTCCTCCCAGAACCTGTCAATGCGGCCTTATTCAGCAAAAGGGTGTTTACGAACGTAATTAAAGTAAGGGCCCTGAGACGATATCAAATTGGATCTAGAGTGGGCCCTAAATCCAATTACAGGTGGCCTTAGAAGAAAAGGCAGATGGGTATCTGAGACATACACGCACAGGATGAGGAACCACGTGAAGACAGAGGCAGAGACTGGAGTGACCCGGCCATAAGCCAAGGAACACCCGGAACCACCAGAATTTGGAAGAGCAAAGAAGAATTCTAGCCTGGACCCATCAGAGGGAGCATAGACCTGCCAATACTTTGATTTCTGACATTTGGCCTTCACAACTGTGAGAGAATAAATTTCTCTTGTTTTAAACCACGCAGTTTGGGGTAAATTTCTAAGGCAGCCCTGGAAAACCGATACACCGCCCAACCCCAAACACACACCAAAATAAAAAGAATAGTTCAGCCTCTGTAAGCTTACCCAGAATCTTACAATGAGAAAACAGAGAAAGATGCAGGTCTAATTTTAGCATACACATAAGCTTTGTGCTTTGCAGTTTTGACCCATATATGAGGGTTGCATTATAACCTTTTCCAGATTTTAGGGCCTTTAAAGATCTGAACATGTCCCTGGGAATGGGGGTAGGGAGAGGAAAGTGAGGAGGGGAGGGGAGGGGAGGGGAGGGAGAGCGAAGAAAAGAGCAGAGAGGAGAGGAGGAAAACCACTATCTGATGTGACGGGAAAGCCTGGTGTCCCGCCAGCTGAAGAAGACATCGGAGGAGGAGTGCTGGGGATGTTCTCTCACTGCAGCCAGAGGTGGCAGGAGGGGGCTCAGCTGCAAGAGGAGCAGGGCTGGTTAATGAGGAAGTTAGCCCGTCAGTTGGAAGAAAGAGCCTTTCCCTCTCCCAGGGCCAAGGCGGGTGGAGGCACTGCCAGTCACGGGGCTTGGATCTGTCTGGGAACCTGGGTCTCTGTGTGGAGCCTCACCTCGTCCCGACACGACAGCCGGGCTGCTGGCTTGTCAGGGGCAGAGCTATGGGAATGACACTGGCCGCGGGAGGCAGTGGCCCGGGAAACATACTTGCCGCAGGAGGACAAGGTGGTGAGACCTGTCACAAAACCAGAGTGGACAGGGCAGGGAGGAGATGACGACGGTGATTTAAAGCCCTCTGGGCCGAACTGCAGCACGTTCTGGGTTGTCTCAGAGAAGGCTCTATGGTGGAGGGCAAAGGGGGTGCCAGATGCCTCCCAGGCTGCAGAAGCTGAAACCTGGAGGCTCGGGGATATCTGGGCTCGCGGGAAAAAGGAGGAGTGGGCACTCTCAGATGCTCTGTGATCCCTGCAGGAAACTGTTCTCAGAAAAATACAATGAACAATGGAGAAACCTTCCCATTTGGAAGGAAACAAATTTTAAAATGCACCTTGGGCCACACCAGGGGACAGGCATGGCTTAGTGAATAAAAGTAGAGACTACAGAGTTGGACAGACCTGGGTTCCAAGTCTTACTTGCATGTGGCCTCAGGCAGGGGAATGTACCACTCTGGGCCTCAATCTGGCACGTGTGTCCCCGTGCCTCAGTTTTCCCATCTACTTCACAGTACTGACAGGAAGATTTAAACAAGAAAGGTTTAACCCAGAACCTGGCACATAGCCAGTGCTTAATAAATGGTGGGTTTAGCATGATCGTTTTTATCTTTTATCTTTGTGGTTGCTGTTAACAGCCCAGAAAGACCTCTGACATCTACAAGGTATGACTTTGACAAATTATCTCAGCCCTGTCAAGCCTCAGTTTCCTCATCTGTAAAATGGAATAACAATACTGACTTCACAGGGTTGTTACGACGCTTACACGGCATTACGGGTGTTAAGACTCCACGCAAGGGAGACATTTAATAAACGTTGGTTCTCTCCTCTTTGCACGAGGCCGCCCTGCCTCTGGAGGAGAATGTGTGAGGCAGGAAGAGAAAGTCTGGAGTGTGAGGCACAAAGGTGGCTGGAAGTCATCCTGCAGGAGTGAATGCGACTGGCTCACTCTGGACCTGCCCCCGGCGTTTGCAGCCCACGGCAGTGTCGGCTCACAGCCCATCCCCTTCCGGTTTCTTCCCTGCTTCCGGTCTACCCCCAGAGGCCCCAGGGACCAGGCCCCGAGTCTCCCATTCAGAAGGAAGGAGGGCTCCCCTCCTGAACCCTCCATCACAGGACCACACTCACCAGCTCCACGCACCGCCGGCTGGCCTCGGCCTCCCGCTGCACCAGCTCTTCCATGTCCACCTTTAGCTCCTCCAGACGCCGCTGGTAATACTGGCTGCTCTCCCTCTGCTGGGACTCGGCCGTGGCTGCCTGTGAGAGCTCCTCACCCATCTTCATCAGGCTGTCCCGAAGCCGGATCACCAGGACCTGCAGCCCAGGCAGAGAGCACACGCCCACCCTGGAGTTAGAAGCCTGGGGCCCGACACAGGAGGCTCCAGAAAGAAATCTTTTGCTGAGTCTCTGTGCGTTTTTATAAAGTAATCAGGGTAATAATACTGATTTCTGGTACAAAAATGAAGGAAACATAGAAAATGATAGCTGCTGTTCTGAAAGGCAGTGTAGCTTAGTGACAGATGCTGAATTCATGTTCTGGGTTCAAATCCTACCTCTACCTCTTCCTGGCTGTGTGACCTTGGGCGAGTTATTAACCTCTCTGAGCGACAGGATGATGTCCAGGATGCTGTCAGGGTTGAACATGTTAAGTTATGCGGAAGGCTTAGCTTGGCGCCTGGCACACAGGATGTGCTTGGTAAGGGCTGGGAATTAAGATTTACAGTGACCTTCATTCAGCTCAAGGTTTGGGTGGTGGAGTGGCACGGTGGAAAGGACACTATGCCGGGGGGTCCAAATCCCTTCCCCAACATGGATTCTGGTTTCCCGATTTGTAAAATGAGGAAGTTTGAGCAAATAATCTCCCGTAAGCCTGAGCGCTAATATCATGGCATTTTTCTTTGTGTGTGTGTGTGGGGGGGGTGGAAATCCACAAGGACACAATGAAACTATGAATAGAGAGAAAAGAGCCGTGAGTATCACCAGTGCTACAGAAAGCCAGCCCGAGGGCTGATCTGCAGAACATTCATTAGTCGGCCAGCAAGCCTGGAACCGATAGATTCTGATGGGTAAATACTCGAGCGATGGCATAAAATGCAACCCACATGAATATTTTAGGTCCCTGCTAGGGACTCTGAGCCCCCTTCCAGATCAGAGACTGAATAATGGGCTAAAAGAAAAGCTTTATGATTTGTTTCCTTTCCCCTTTCAACTGGAGTTTAGCAACGGTTTCAAAGGGCAACAGGAGGGTCATAAGAATAGTCCTCCAATTGTGTCCCCAAGGCACCCCATCTCAAGGATCTGGGATTCTACTAAATTCCAATAATGACGGCAGAGGGAAAAGCAAATTTGGAGATAGAATCTGCCATTTAAAGTTACTCTACAATTGTATTCTTCTCTGCTATCACTTGACCATGCTAGAATCAAGCAAAAAATGATATGTGATATAGCTCAAATTATGTATTTAGTCATTTAAAATATAGTAGATCAAAGTTTCATGGTGATCTGCAGAGACAATTATGCCTTGAGGGATCCCTTGAGCAACTCCGAGAACCACTGAGGGCCAAGGCAAAGAATTTTTCTCTCGTCTTCATCCAGAGCAGCCTTCTTAGAGACCAAAAGCCCAATAGGGGATTGGGAGTAAATGTTTCGGAATGAGAAGAGCAGCCTCCCATCGCTCAGACATACCCTCATACTTTGGGTAAGCCCCCTGGCTGCAGGGAGATTAGAACCTGAGACCAGGATGGAGCGAAGGTCAAGAGTCAATCTCCTCCTGTCACTGACACTACCTGGCTTCATCTTGAATACTCACTAGACCTCTCTGGGGCCATCTTCTCATTCTATCCTGCATGCCCCATGGGGCTGTGATGAACATCACGTGGGGTAGCTGATGTGGAAGGTTTTGGCAATGGGGATCTCCTCGGTAAATGTCCCATGCCATTGGTGTACAGAGCTAAATGTGAATACAGTCACTGAACTCCACCCCAGCCCATCCAAGTCTTACCTGTCCTTCAAGGTCCAGCACCAAAGCCACCTCCTCCTGTAAACCTCCCTGATTCCCCAGCCTGAAAGGACCTCCATCCTCCAAACCTCACAGCCCTCTCTCCTTAGTATGGGTATTTATGTACATATCTTACCCACGTCTCCTACAAAGCTCTATGCTTCTGGAAAGCAGAATCTATTTAATACATCCGTCTTCCACACACCCAACACAAAGCCTAACACACACTAGGGGCAAAATAAATTTCTGCTCAAAACAAGTGCCGGGTGCATACGTGGATGAGTGGGTGGATGGAGATGGGCAGAACTGGATCAATGGATAAAAACATGGACAGACAGAGGGGTCAAGTTCTGAAGGAAAGAAAAAGAATAGAGGAAGAGAAGAAAAAATAGAGAAAGGAAGAAGAACAAATGGAAAGGGGGATGATGGATGGACCGATGATGGTGGATGGAGATGGAGACAGAGGAGGTGACTAGGCTGAGTGAATGGGGAGCTTGTGGGACAGTGCGATTGAAGACAGGAAGGAGGGATGGAGGAAGGGAACTCAGGAGATGGATGAGCGATCCAGATGCAGACAAAGGCATATGAGTGGACAGACGGATGGAGTTTACATGAAAGCCCTCATAGCTCTAGGCCTGAGCAATATTTACACGCCAACAAGTACCTCAAATCTCTTGATCTGCACTTTCTGGAACTCCGTCTTGTTCTCCAGGTCACAGATGACCGCCTCCTGCCTGCTGACGATGGCTCGGTCCACGGTGGACTGCTCCAGGTACTCAATGCGCATCTGGGCCACCTGCAGCTGGGGACACACCCAAGAAGGCCACTGACCACCTGGCAGCCCCGAGTCCCAGAATCGGGGGTCCCAGCAAGACCCAGCCCCGGGCCCATCCACGCTGCTCCTTCCCAGCTCAGGTGCACAAGCACGAACTGCTGGATCCCAGCTGAGGACCCCACACGGGACCCTGCCCCTTCCTGTGCCTTCAGCTTCCAAACAGCCCTTCCAGTCAGCACCTCTCGTACCTCTTCCTCCTGCCCTGATGAAGCACCAAGCTGGTCTGTGGACAGCGAGCTTTAGCATCAAGAACACAACCAAGAGTGGGTTCGGGAGCCAAGCACATATTTCAGGGCTCCAAACCTGGCTCCCCACTTTCTAGCTGGGTGTGTCGGGCAAGTCAGTGTCCTCTTTTAGCCTTGTTTCTTCATTTTTGTGTGTGAAGGAGATTAGTGCCTGGTACATTGCAAGCACCCAGCAAGTGGCCACTCCTGCTATTATTTTTGTTCCACTTGTTGTCACTCTGTGCCCAAAGATACTGTTGGAGACTAGGGCACTCTGACAGCCACTCTAACTGGGCACACGCAATGGTTCTAGAAGAGCTTTGAGAATTTCATGGATGATAGCAACCCACTAGGTAATGAGGGAAATTTAGGGGTGTTTGGAGGAACCATGACTTCAAAGGAAGATGTCACAAAGGATGGTGATCCTGTCTTGCACAGACCAGACCCTTCTCCTTGGGCCATTTCTCAGGGGTAGACATCCTGCACGGAATCCCTGCTGAGCCTCACTGCGTGGGGCATCTATGGATCCTGAACAAGCATGGGCAGGAGTGTGTGTGTGTGTGTGTGTGAGTGTGTGAGTGTGTGTGTGTGTGTGTGTCTCTCTCTCTCTCCTCTGTCCCCCTCCCTCTCTCTCTCCTCTGTCCCCCCACCCCCCTCTCCCACCCCCCTTGGGATTGTCCTCAATCCGTCATGCAACTGACGTTGAGTGAATGAATGAATGACAGTTCCCAGGATCCTCCCCCACAACATGGAGACTCTGAGCACGTACTTGTCCTTTTTTTTTTTTTACATCTTTATTGGAGTATAATTGCTTTACAATGGTGTGTTTCTATTTTATAACAAAGTGAATCAGCTGTATGTATACACATATCCCCATATCTGTTCCCTCTTGCGTCTCCCTCCCTCCCACCCTCCCTATCCCACCCCTGTAGGTGGTCACAAACCACCTAGCTGATCTCCCTGTGCTGTGCAGCTGCTTCCCACTAGCTATCTATTTTACGTTTGGTAGTATATACGTACTTGTTCTTGAAGCTTCTGCTTCTCCTTCTTGGCTTCCTCTAGCTGCAGCTGCAGTTCCTGGATCTGCCCAATGTCAGCAGCAGACTGGTAAGGCGAAAAATGTCACATTGAAACCACAGGCTTTGCTGGAAGTCCCTTCTCCCCCTGCCCACAGATGTCTACGTATCACAGAGCATGACAACAGTTGGTTCTAAAGGGCACCTCACATTCTCCCCAGTATCCCTCATCTCGGTGTGCACCCAGTCACTCCCACTACACAGGCCCATAGCTTCGGTCAACTATCCAGCGCTTTATTATACACCCTTGAGACCCCAGACAGAATGAGCTGGCTGTGGCACCAGGACCAGAATTCTGAGGGAAGAGCACTATTCTAGGTCAGGTAACTGGGATTCTAGACCTGGATACCAGCCTTGGCAAGCCACAGAACCACTCTGCACCTCAGTATCCCCATCTGTAAACTGGGCTGATAGTGTCTGCTGAGACCCTCTACATAGGGTTTGTCCAGAGACTAAAATGAGGCAATGGAGAGTAAAGGTCCTTTAAAAAAGAGTTGAACCAAACTGTTTAACGTGACTATCCCCAAAGAAAAGAATTCCAGAGGATAGGAGGGTGGCTAGCTTTCTATTTTCCACAGGTATTTATTATTTAAATTATTTATAATGGCCATATGAATCTAC
The DNA here is from genome assembly GCF_964341445.2 of Mesoplodon mirus. Taxonomy (NCBI): domain Eukaryota; kingdom Metazoa; phylum Chordata; class Mammalia; order Artiodactyla; family Ziphiidae; genus Mesoplodon; species Mesoplodon mirus. Next base: position 20,082,620 of record NC_138989.1, on the reverse strand, counting down.
TGCTTTTGTAAATGAACAAATAAACTTCCATTTTGAACAAAAGTGTGATTCACAGTTGCTATTTACCTGTGTGGCATTTATCCCTCCAAGGTCCTAGCACCAGAGAGTGGCCCGACCACATTACCTTCTCACTGTCCCCACCTAACTCACCCAAGGCCACCAAGCCTTCTTCCACCGGAGGCCATTACCTGAGCGATGAGGTCCTTGTGCTTCTGCATGAGGTCATTCAGGTCGTCCTGGTCCTCATCGATGCGCTTCAGGAGGTCTGCCCTCTCGAACTGCAGCCGGTACAGCTGCTCATCCACCTGCGGGGGCAGGACGATGGTGGGCGAGAAAAAGGGGGGTAAAAGGGGGACTACAGGGGGCTGATGAAGAGCAAAGGCAGGGCTGGACTTCCCTAGCAGTCCAGCGGTTAAGACTCCCCGCTTCCAATGCAGGTGGCGTGGGTTCGATCCCTGGTCGGGGAACTAAGATCCCACATGCCACGCAGCCAAACAATTTTTTTTAAATTAAAAGAAAAAAAAAAAGAACAAAGGGGGACTTGCCTGTGGGTGTGTCAGGTGAGTGAACACCTGCCTGTAAGGGAGGCCATGGCTGTGTCAATGAATGCTGTGTGTGTGTGTGTGTGTGTGTGTGTGTGCTGGGCCTGCCTGCGACTGCGTGAATGCAGCATGTGTGTACGTGAATGGATATATGACCGTATAAGCCTACCTGGGAATCTACATACCTACAGTTTAAGTGTGCATGGTGCACATGTGTCAGTGATCTCAATAAATATGGCTAAACTTAAATGTATATCTTACCTACGAGGGCATTTATTTTATATGTGGGTCTGGTGATTTTGTATGTGAGTGTGTACATTCATCCTTGCGTGCGCATGTGTGTGAATGTTTGCGGGCAAGTTCCCCTTGATCTAGCACAAATAAAATCTGGGACAAAAGGGCCAATGGGGATCTTGAGAAAAGCTTTTGCCAATAAATCTCTAGCTCTGTCTAAACTTCGGATTTCACATGTTGCGTATAAATTTAAGCCAACCCTGTACATCTAGACGGGGCACTTAGAAACCCACACCCAATCTTCACCAACATAATAGATCCATAATATATGTTCATTTGTTCTTGCTCAGCGTTGAGCACACAGTAGGCCCATTACAGACGGCTGGGTCTCTCTTAGAGGAGTGAGCCCAAGTGGGCCCACAGGGCTACCCTTGGCTCTTAGAAGAAAGGATGTGAAGAAGTAGCCCAACAATAGTGACCAAGTGCTCTCGGGGGTGGTGTGTGTGTGTGTGTGTGTGTGTGTGTGTGCATGTACGTGTGCGTGTGCAGTAGGTCTACAATAGATGGCTGGGAGCTGCTTCCGGGGGGGGCACAGTGTGGGCTCACAGTAGATAGCTGTGCTCCCACTTCAGGTGCTGAGCGAACAACAGGCTCGTACTGGAAGCATCCCCATGGGGCTGAGCACACACTGGGTCCACAGCAGGGTTCCTGGCCTCCCTTCGCACAGGTGAGCACACAGCTGACCCTCACGTGTGCCCTTACACCTTTGTAACGCTCAGCTCTGAGTAGGCTGCCTGTGCTCTCGGAGCGGCCAGCACCCAGTAGGTCTACAATGGATATCTGTACCTCCAAGAACAGTACAGTGAGTGCCCCAGTCCCTCCTCTAATGCTGCGCACACAGTAGGCTGCCCACCCCAGGAGGGACCGGTACCAGGCTCTTGCTGCGGGTCATGCTCTCCAGCTCGCTGTGCATGCTCTCCAGGTCGGCTGTCAGCGCCTTCTGGGTCTTCAAAGCATCCTCACACTTGGCTTCACTCTGCTGCAGCTGGACGAGGCAGGAGGGGGAGGGGAAAGGGAGAGAGGCCTTGTGACACTGTCTCCTGGAACGTCCCTCCCCTCCAGCCCAGCCCGGCCCCTCCCAGGCAGAAGAGTACTTTACAGGCAACCCTCCCCTCTTCACGGGTGTTCATCAACCCACAGAGTGGGAAGCAGAGGTGTTTGCAGTAGGGGCAGCTGGGTTCTGAGCCCACTCAAAACGGAACTAGCACTGCCCCAAGAAGTAAAGCCAGGTCACCCCCAATTCAGTGCCAGGAGCGAGTCCCCAGTTCCGTTCAGCAGATATTTGCTGCCGCCCACTCAGTGCCAGGCACGGGGCATGCACAGAACAGTCAAGGTGGCCCCTGCCCTCCCGTTGGGGAGACAGGCAGGGACAGGTAGTGACAGTGCCTCCGAGGGTACCAGGAAGGGGAGTGTATGGGGACCCCGGAACACAGGATGGGGGCTGGGAAGCCTTCCTGGAGGAGGTGCTCATAGTTCATTCAGTGGGGACTTGCCAAGTAGACATATTTAACCAGAGTTGTGAACCCCCTTTTAAATGGTAGGCAAAATATTCTGTGTGTGAGCATTTCCTGGTACATGACTTTCACTAGATTCTTGATGGTTAAGAGCCACTGACTCAAAGTTTCTCCTCCTCACCCTTTCTTTCTCTTCCTTCTGTCCATATGGACACAGTAGGCCTCCTATCCTAGCAAAGTGGGGCCATGGAGATAGGTACAATGACCTGTGTGGCCCCAGAAGACAGACCTTTTCCCCCGGAGAGACCACATTCACGCACAAACCCTAAGTTCGTTCTGTGACTGAGTTTCCCCCTGATTTCTGAACCCTAGAATCTCCAAGCAGAAAACCACCTTATAAATCACTGAAGGCAAACATTTGAGGTTCAGAGAGGGGTGGCGCCTTGTCTGAAGTCACAGAGCTACAAGAAACAAAGACACCACTTGTATCGTCCAGACCAGCTCGCTTTCTCAACTGCCAGGCCACTGTCCCTCCAAAATAGTAAATGACATTAAGGCTGGTGCTAACAGATACGGGAAAAAGAAAAGCCAATTAGACTCCTACTGAAATGACATGCACACAGTCTGATTCCCGAGGCCACCCAGTGAAGGGGGCACATTGATTTATGAAAGGAAAATGAGAGAGCCAGGGCAAAGGATGCCCCAAGGACAGCTGACCAAGGCGGGGCTCTGTGGGGAGAGTCTGCCTGGGACCATTTTCATCTTCCAAACTGGGCAGAGAACATCTTCCTCGGAATGTCCAGGAGCTCATCCCAGATGCTAGAATAATAGTAATGACACGGGAGGTGGGGAGCAGGCAGGTTGCCATTCATTCCAATATCGCCCGTCAGTCCTCCTGGCAGATCTGGGAGGTGTGCGTTGCTAATACCCCCATTACGCAAGCTGGGAAACCGAGGCCCCAGCCTCCTCCCACAGCTTCCCTACATGGCACCCTAATCCCAGCCCCACCCCACTGCCAGCAGCCTCAGCCCACAAAAGCCCCATCTTCAAGGTGCCAAAGAAAGCGTATTTCTGCAGCTGGGCTCCGTGCTGGGCCTGGGAGGAGGGCTCGGTGGCCCGTTTCCCTCAGTGACTGGAAGGGATCAAGACACACTGAGAAAAATGATGTGGAGCAAGGGAGGTAACTGGCGTTGTTAGAGCATAATCGACGGAGGAAATAAGAAGTCAGGCGCAGTCTCATCTTCCCCGCAGGTGACTCCAGGGCCTCTGGGAAGGGGGGCGCTGGGAGGGGGCGGTGGGCTGGGGATGGAGGGCTGCCCAAAGCCAGCCCTGGATTCATGCATAAGTCAGAGGTCTTGCTAAGGAGAGGCATTTAAACTAAGACCTAAATGATGCAAAGGAGACAGCCAGGTAGAGCTTTAAGTGGAAAGGTGCCCTGAGTGGAGGCAACAGCAAGTGCAAAGGTCCTGAGACAGGAACAGGAAGGAACTCGGTGCTGCAGAACAGAAAGACAGCCAGTGGAGCTGGCCAGCTACACAGAGAAGGCCAGGAGGAGGCGATGCTGAGAAAGTGGATGGGGATCACATCAGTGAGGCTTGTGAGCCAGGACGCAAAGCTTAGCTTTGTTTTTAGACTGTAGGAGAACCACGGCTGCTCTCTGAGGACTGAGGAGGAGGGTGGCATGATCTCCCTCTGGCTGCTGTGGGGAGGAGGGGCTTTGGTGGAAAGAGTAGCAACAGGGCAGCCAGAGAGGATGCTGCTGTGGTTTTCCAGGAAGAGGGTGGTGGAGGTGCTCCAGTCGGAGAGGAAGGAGAGGAAGTGGAGAGAAATGGAAGGGTCTGCACAGGGCGGTGTGCAAGGAACAAAAGAAATGGGCAGGCAGGAGCAGATGGGCCAGCGTGGGAGAGGATGTCAGATAACTGGTAGTGGAAGGGAGGTGTCCAGAGGGGCCCCGCTGCCAGGCCAAGTTGCTCGGCCCAGGGCCAGGAGGCAGGTGAGAGCCATTGTGAGTAGCTCAACAGGGCAGAGCCGATAGACAACAGCAGTTCCCATCTGCTGAGCCCCTCCTTCAGCTGAAGGAGGGTTTCATCAACATGATGCTGCTGGTTCTCTGAGCCCCTGGAGAAAGAAGGCTCTATTTTTATCCCCATTTTACAGATGGTACACCTAGACATGCTCCTTCCTTTCCCCAGTCTCTCTGGGGCAAGCAGGGAGAGGGACGATTTATCCCCAGGCAGAAAGGAGCGCAGAGACAGCATGCAGGCAGTGGAGGGCCTGCTGGCATTAGTCCTAGCTCCCACCGGGCTGGAGAGAGGATTATCTTGGCCCTGATGGTTTGGGCATGAGTGGCCACACCGGCTACTGTTGCTTGGGGACCATTTCCAGGGCACTGGGCTCTAGCTGCCTTGCTTCACAATAAGTGCCACAACCCCTCTAGAAGAAAGGCGCCACCGTGAGGACCAACTGACCTTGGAGGAAACTGAGGCTCACTGAGGGGAAGCAACTTGCTCACAGGCACACGGCCGGCAGCAGAGGAGCCTGGTTGTTCCAACTCCAGAGCCCAAACCTTAACCACTGGGCTCCGCTGCCCCCCATGGAAAGCCACTCTCTGGAAAGGGTAACATGGATTAAAATAAAGAGAGAGGGGCTTCCCTGGTGGCGCAGTGGCTGAGAGTCCGCCTGCCGATGCAGGGGACACGGGTTCGTGCCCCGGTCCGGGAAGATCCCACATGCCATGGAGCGGCTGGGCCCGTGAGCCATGGCCGCTGAGCCTGCGCGTCTGGAGCCTGTGCTCCGCAACGGGAGAAGCCACAACAGTGAGAGGCCCGCGTACCAAAAAAATAAAAAAAATAAAAAATAAAATAAAGAGAGAATTCCAACTGCGGAGAAAACAGCCCAGTGGCTTGGTGCTACCATGTAAGCCACTCAAGCCGTGTCACAGTGACCTGAGCCAGGCGGGGACTGTAGAATGAGAGGTAGACACATCAGGAAGAACGGACAGAACTTGGAGTCTGAACCCACGTGGTGGCGCCAAGGAAACACATCGTGACCGGAGCCTTCCAGGGATGCGCGAGTTCTTCCCAAAGGGAAGAGGCAGGAAAGCAACCCGTGTGGCATCTGCTAAGCGCCAGGTGCACCACGAGCGGGGCCAGAGCGTGGGCACTGGGGCCAGACCTGGGGGGTCTGCCTCTCGAGCCAGTCACTGAACTCACCACGCGTCAGTTTCCTCATCTGCAGAGTGGGAACAGTCACGTCCTACCACCCATGTGGGATAAACCAGTGAAAACATGAGCGTGCTTAGCACAGCACCCGGCACTGAGAAAACACCAAAAAAGCAACGGTGGACGTCGCTGTTGTTTGTCTCCTTCAGCCCTTAACAGCCTGAGAAGTGGGGACTTTTAACCCCGTTTTAGAGGTGAAGGTGCCAGAGGCCAAGTGAGCTGTCAAGGTCACGTGGTCAGGGGGAGGCAGGGCCTGGACCACAATCCCAGGGAGGGTTTTTAGGCTTCCTGGCAGACTGGGATGTATGCAGGGAGGGTGCCAACCCCAGAGGCACACAAGTCAAGCAGGCCCGGATTTTCACTGGGCCTGGGGCTATTGCAGCAACACTAGGAATCCCCCAGCCTGTGGCCTCTGCCGGGCAGGCCCGGGATTGCTGCTGGTGAGCCGTCTTAATGCTGAGCTTTAAAAATTTCAATTTATTACACTTCAGGGAGCAGGAAGAAATACAGGCCATCTCGGGCCTATTTTCCATTATGGTTGACGTGGCGTAAGAATAACTCACTGCACATTATTTCCATATTGGGGCTGTTTGACCGACGTTTTTATGAAGTCAGGTGGCAAATGGTGTCAGGGCTGAGATCAGATCCCTCAGCGGTGCAATGCTGCCACCGCTGCTCTGACAGTGTCTTCCCGGAAGGAGGTCCGGTGGAGCAGTCAGAGAGCAGCCGGCTGACAAGCGACTCCCCAGGAAGGGTTCTTGGGGTCCCACCTCCAGCCCTGGCAGCCAGCCTGGCTATGAGGATCCCACACCCCTTTCAGCTCCAAGTCACCATCCAGTCCCCATGGACAAGACCTCCCATGTTCCAAGCAGACCTCCACAGCATGGGGTGGGGAGCGCTGGGGGAGAAAAAGGCCCCCGGGATTTCCATCCCTCTCCAGACCCAGCATGGGGCAGGACCCACAACGGGCTCTCAATGACACAACTGATTTGATTTTCGTACAAGTTCACGTTTTTCTTTCCTTCCATATCTTGTTTCTTGAAAAATCAATACAATAACCTGCAAAGTATGTGGGTACAAGGCACCAAAATGCCTTTAACAGCCAGAAACTCATCTCCCCCTTGCACACGTCTGGTCACGCTATCATTCACTTATTAGATCAGCCACCCTTCCCCAGGGGCTGCTGAAAGGCAGGTTGTCATTTCCTCTCCAGCCCGAGCCAGGAGCCCTCTACCAAATGGACACCTTTGTGCATGAACAAAGGGTGTCGAAGCTCTGGCCTGGGGACATGTGGTGAGGTCCTGACTCTTGGACCAGTGTGGGAGGACAGTGAGGGTCCTCAAAGTCTGAGTTCTGGGGGACAAGATGAGACGAGCGGCATGCAGGCTCGAAGCGCTGCAGCGGCCCGGGGGCTGCCGTGCTCAGGGGTTAGGAGCCTGCGCTCTGACACGGTGCCAGGCGTGGCTGCGCCGTCACTCATTTAACCCTGACAACAACACGCAGAGCTGGGGTCAATGGCCATTCTTGTTGCTACTGTTGAGGAAACTGAGGGGTAGAGGGGTGAAGTGACTTACCTAAGGTCACCCCAGTACTACGTGGCAGAGCTGGCAAATGGAACTAGGCAGCCTGGCCGCCAGGCTGTTATGCTGCACTCCCATAACAGCAGTGCCCACCACGCATGCTCCAGAGGGAAAATCTGGTGATGGGACTGCACACGCCTGCTCTCATTTCTTTTGACAGCAGCATCCTATCTTCTCTGCAAAGAAGGTCCACCCCCCAAATGTCCATGATGGGGCCAACCCTCCTCCCTCAAGCCCAGAGAAGATGCATGTAACTCAGCCTAGCCAGGCAGAGCACCACCTCCTGCTGGCCATAGTAGTTGGTCGTGGGACAACAGCATGACTGACACCAGGATTTTGTCTGAGACTACAGACACAAGATTGGCTCCTTCTGATGCAGGATATAAGCTTGGAGTGTCTGGGGGCCCTCCTGCCACCAAGAAGGAAGAGATTGCCTAAGAATACAAGGTGACATCAAGACCGTTGAGGCAAGAGACACATTCTTGATGACATGGTTGGAGCACCTAGATCCAGCCAAGCCTGAAGGCAATCGTAGCCTCAGAACTTTTCAGATATTTTGGCCAATGACATCCCTTTTTCTGCTTGAGCAAATTAGAGCTGGGTTGCTGTTACCCAGAACCCAGATATAGGATGAGCGAGCAAGTCAGAAGAGCTAATACATGCACAGGGTCAGCCACAGAGTAAACAATCAGAACTGTGGTGAGAGTGTTTGCTGATGCTCTTCTGTCACAAGTTGGATCAAAGTAGCTCCCTCCAAAACCCTGTGACAGAATAACAAACATCTCTTTAACTATTCTGTGTATGGATCCCTCCTCATGGGGGATAAACAGTCCCCCTTCTGGACTGTTCAATGGGGAGAAGGAGGAGGGATGGATTTCTTCAGCACCAACCATATCAGGCACGGTATAAGCCTTGATGCTTATTATGACCGTAGCCCACAACAGCCCTGCAAGGGAGGAATCAGCCTGGGCAGGGGAGTGACTTGCCCAAGGTCAGAGTCAAGTCCACGAGACTCTAAACCCAGGCTGTTTCTGGGCCACCACCAGCCCCCTCTGCACACAGTCTTTCTCTATTGCTGAATTCATCTCAGGCGTTCTCTCCCCAGCATCCACCCCCTCTCATTCAGTGGGAGGGCAATTGAGATTCCCAGCACACAGACAGCAACTACAAACCAATGAATAGCATTACTTTCCTATGCAATGCCATCTGCCCGCTTTAAATACCTGGGTAAAATGTTTGCTCTGGACTTATTAGGCTACGAGATGAGTTGGCCTGACACACGGAATGAGGTGGGGAAAAAGGGAAAATTCTGATATTTCAGCACAGCTGTTAGAACCTGGATTTCTGGGTCTGATTGAACAACTCAGAAGATTTAAAAATACCACACTGCAAACGTCATAGGGAAGTGCTCTAAGAAATGGTGGCTTTGGCAGGCTGATCTCAACACATGCCTTGACATCCCATCAGTGTACTTGGAAGAGTCAACCTTCAGGCTTTCCCTGAAGGGAATCACCAATATCTCAAACTACAGACGGCCCTGATAGGGAACAAACTTAGTAAATGCAACATATTAAAAATGTCAGGTCAGGTCCACCAATGGTCTGTCCAACTCAGAAGTTTGATGACAGTGGCCTCAAGGGAAAGTTCCTCAGACCATATGGTGGTTACTCTCTGTGTCCTTGATATAGAACTATTCGGGCATATACTAAACATTCCATGATTTTCCTTACATTGTGCTAGACAACCATCGTTTATGGATGTACTGAAATGCTTTCTGAGGAGTTACTGTTTCCATCATCGTCATCTTCAGAGTAATAATAATCATGATGAGTAGTGGAATAGTAATAACTGCTTTCTGTGGATGCTGACCACGTGTCTGTTCATTTGCAACATGTACCCCGTCTATGAAGTACACAGTTTCATCTTCATTTTATCGAAGAGGAAACTGAGGCTCAGAGAGGTCAGTTAATTTGTCAAGGTCACACAGCTATTAAACGGTGACTGGAGCCAGGACACGAACTGAGGTCTCTTTTAAACGCACAGCGTTTCCTTGTGAGCCCTGTGGCATGTGCTTACCACCTGCTGAGTAAAGCAGGTCTCCTTTTACTTGTTTTAAGTCTGCTTCTTTGAGGGTTTAGGAGTCCTTTCTAATTTTGTATCATAGGATCTAAGGATGGTACAGGTGCTACATGATAGAACAGACTTCAAGAATTTCCTTCCTGACTTCCCTCTGGTGACAATGGATTTGTAACACACAGGTGCTCTCCAAAGAGTGAAAGAAAAAAAAAAAAAAAAAAAACACTTGGAAAAGCAGGATAAAATACTCAAAAAAGGTTCTCCCTGCCCCCATCCTATTCACGCCCCCCCCCCCTTTTAAATTATATTCCAGCTCTCCAGTGCTCCTCTAAATAATTAGTACAATGTCTGAGGCCTCCACGTCGTCTTCCCGCTGGACAGCGGGCTCTGGAGGGTCACTGGGTCTTGCTCACCCCTGGGGGCCCACACAGTAGGGACTCCACACCCACGTGCTGAGGCAAGGCTGCGAGAGCAGCTCAGCGCATCACTGAGCTGGCCCCTGTCGGTGGGGCTGCCCACGTCTGCAGCCTGAGCTGCCCACCACCCACGGCGGCTTGCAAGAGCCCCGAATGCCCCCTCGGGAGGCCACCCGCCGCCTGGCTGCCCCTGGCTCCCCCTGAGCACAGATCTCTGACCCCGATGCCAGCGGTGCCCAGAGAGAGGCTTCACGGGAAGGACAAGGGGCGGGGGCAGGACCCTGCCTGTAGGAGCAGACGAGCTGGATGGGGAAAGCAGCCCGAGCGGGGCCCTTTCTGTAAAGCTGGAAGGAAGTCTGTCCGGGTCACAAGGGGGCAACCCAGTCAAGGCCCGGCTTCCGGGTGGGCCGGGCAGAGGGTGTTCTCATGAGACTTCCCTTTAATAAAAGGGTTCTTTTGCACACACAAAAATACACACATACTTGAAAAGCACCAGGAGAGATTAAGTCTTCCTTCCTCACTTTACAAAAGAAATCTCTGAAGCCGCCCACCCTCCCCGCCCGCTTCAGACAGTGCACACTGGGGAGGGGCTGGATGGCCTCCAGGGGTACACCCTACGGAAATGCACACACATGTGCCTCCCCCATGTAAGAGAGCGTGGGGAAATGTTCATAGCAGCTCTATTCCTAACAACCAAAATCTAGATGACTTACTCGTCCATCAATAACAAAGTGGCTAAACTGTGATACAGTCTCATAAACTAGCAAGGAGAATGAAGTGGCTAAGACATATGGTAACATCAGCAAGTTTCGTCTATATCAATGGAACAAAGAAAGCTAGACACAACGTGAGAACAGGCGGAGGATGGGAATTCAGCCAAGGGGTAACATGAGCGGATGGGTAACCGAGGAACAGCTTTTAAATGCGCATCTGGTTCATTGGCTTCTCCCCTAAACCTATGCGTACCTTTTGAGAACAGGCCTTACGGAGAGGCCCAAATTACTTAGGGCTTGAGGCGCTGGCTCTACCGTGACCAGCTCACCCCTGTTTGCCTGGGACTTTTTTGGTTTTAAAATCAGAAGTCCCGTGTCCCAGGAACACGCTCAGACCCACACAAATCCAAATGGCTCTGAAGTGAAAAACACGTAGCTTCAAATTCCAGGGCACCCAGATGGAGGAACCTTCACCACACAACTGGCCTGAACTCTCCCAAAATGCCAGCGTCATAAAATACAAAGACAGACTGAGGCTCTACGGATGGTATCACCGAGCACAGGCTGTTACACATTCTAGGTTGGATCCTGAACAGGGAGAAAAATTGTTACAAAGAATATCAGTAAAACAACAGGCAAAATTTGAATAGTCAGCAGATAAGATCAGGGGTCAGCAAACTTCTCCTTCAAGGACAAGCTAGACAATATTTTAGGCCATGCAGGCCAAGAGGCAAAATTGAAGTATATATGCAGGTACTTATCTAACTGTAAATGTAGCCGTTTGAAAACGAAAACCATTCTTAGCTCTCAGGCTGTAATAAGAAAAACAAAAACAAGACAACAATGAAAAAATAGGCAGCATGGGCTGGATTTGGCCTGTGAGCCATAGTTCACTAACCCCTGGATTAGAAAACACTATTTTATCAATGTTAAAATTTCTGATTTTGATTAGGGTAAAGGAACCTCACGTCTGTAACTGGTTTTCAAATAATTCAGAGAATGTGATTTAGTGAGAAAATGATAAAGCAAATGTGGCAAAATGTTAAAAAGTGAGGGCTCTAGGTGAAGGATCCAAAGGAGTCCTTTGAATTATTTTTGTAAATTTTTGGTAAATTTGAAATTCTTTCAAAGCACATTATTTAAAATCCATCCCAGTTGCCCCTCAAACTCTTGTGACTTTGGGCAGGATTCTCATACGCTGAGCTTCCTCCCACATAAAATGGGCCTAATACCAGCTGCTTCCTATGGAGACTCACCCCACCCCGTGGGGCCCTATTCACGCACAGAGCACTGCTGTGTGCAGGCACGCTTCTGTACTCTGGCCCCAGAGAGGAAAGGGCCCTCTACTCATGGAGCTCACTACATTCAAGTGGGTTGGGGGCATAAGATTCGGTCATGACCTCTAAGTGCTTGGCCCTGTGCCTGGCACGGTGTAAGCCACGGGTGCCTGCCATCAATGGTCCCGTGGTTATGATTACCCTGGTGGGTGGCCAGGCTGCTCTGGGGGCCTGGCACTCCATAGTTGAATAGTACCAGGCCCTTTGGGAGAGACGCATAGGTGGTGTTCCCCGTCTGCAAGGAAACCAGCCTTTTCCCACATCATTCATCACAGCCCTGGAAGTGTCAGTATTTGTGGGGTGAACAGGCTCCGGATAACCATATTTTTAACCAATTACAATTTGGACTTTATCTCCTCTGACAGGAGGTTATGTTAATATTGAATCAATTCACTCCAACACGATCTTTTTTTTAGAAAAGTCTCTTCAAATAAAACATCCAAGCTACCTGTTCTGTGGTTCCGGGCTGGAGAGAAGTGCTCCCTAAGTGCTCGCTCACACGAAAGACTACTGTCAGGATCGTCCTCCCAGAGCTTGTTGGTTATCTTCAACGTCTCACGGAAGCGTGGGTGACCCCTGGTGACCACCATCCTGATTAAGGGCACTGGGGATCCTCAGTTGTCTACGCACTAGCAGGGACCACTGGGGGTTCACTGCGTGGGATACGCACCAGGCCTAACGGCCCACCTGAGGGACACTGAAGCGGAGCGGGAATCCACCAGTGGAGGGGCCGACAGGAGCACTGGGGCTTCCAGACGGGCTGGGAGAGCCCAGAGTGGGCAGCGGGCCAACAGGAGGTAAACTGGTAGTTTTGGGGGGGTGGTTATCATACTGCCAAGGGTTGAAGTCAGACTCTGCAGGTTCCAGTCCCACCTCAATCTCTTCTGACCTTTTTGTGACTCAAGCAAAGAGGTAACTGTGATAGAATGATCTGGACTGTCCTGGGGGAAGCCCAGGAGCTCGTGAGAGAAAGGAGCTGGGCCCCTCCCCCAGACCCTGGAGGTCAGAGATGGCTCCTAGAGACGAGGCCCAAACCCAAGTTCGGAGGACGACTAGATGCCCATCAGGCAAAGAGGTTTCAGTGGGAGAAGCGAGTGTCCGGGAGAAGGCATGGCTTGGTGTGGGGACCCCAAGACAGTCTAAGCTGCTGGTCAGAGGTGACGGGAAGGTAGGAGCTGGACTGTACATCTTTAAAGGTCACGTTGAGGCACGTGGACTGTACTCTGAGGGCAATAGGGAGCCACTGATGGATCCTGAATGCAAAGAACCATGATTGTGTTTATATTTTAAAAATCTCTCTCCAAAGATCAGGGGGCAGAAAGATTGCTCGGACAAGACCGAGGCCAGCAGACTTGAGAGAATTCCAAATGAGAGATGCAGGTGGTGTGTGATAAGAGGGGAGAAGCGAGGAGGGGCTAGATTCCAGAGCTCTTCAGGGGGCACAATGGCTGAGACTCAGCAACAGCTTTGTCCTCAGGAGGAAGGCGGGAACACGGCCCCCTGGCATGAATTAAGTAAACAACTGAAGAGCTCAGTGCAAACTCTTCTCCATTTAACAAAACAAAACAACAAAAGCAAATAACATAGTTCCTTTAGGGAGGAGGCAAAGGTCAAGGCGTGAATCAAATTTAAACAAAAAGCCGCCACTGCCCGGGAGCAGACATCACCTTCCACTTTCCCCTCAGAGCCAGGTGCCGGCATCTGCTGCTCACAGATGTTATTTATGCACAGCGATTATCTCAGTGATATATCTCAGTTGTTGGAACTGCTTCTGTCTCCAGATTATTTTGTTTCCAGTGGAAGCATTCCACGGGAATTAATTAGTAATTGCTCCTGAAGAACAGGTGTCATTAGACCCACGCCACACATGGCCTCGTCTACCTGTCCACGAGGTCTTGTGAAACCCTGGGCCCAGGATCCAAAGTCTTCCACCAGCTGACTCGGGGTGGGGGGGGGGGGGACGCAGGGGCCAGTGGGCAGCTCTACATTTAAAAATCATTGTCTTGTAGTTTTCAATTTAGAGAATTCCTTTGAATCCAGGGTCTAGGGTTCTTTATACCAGCCCAATAGCTGGGAATATCAGGCTCTTTTTTTTTAGGTAAGAAAAAGGAGCCTCTGAAAGGCAGGGTGACTTGCTCAGAATCGTACAGCTAATTAAGTAGCAGAGGCAGGATCTGAACTCACAAGGTGTGTGTCTTTCCTCCAGGAGTCTTGCATGTTTTATCCCTCAGTCTTCAGCCTCAGGTGTTAGCTGAGGCAGAGCCAAGTCTCCCAATGGAGGGAAACTGGGCAAAAGAGCCAAATAATCTTCTCGGGATTCTAGATGGTAGGGCAATGGGCAGAGGGGAGTGCTTGTCCATCTGGGAAGAAGGCAGGGGCACTGTGAGAGACGCTCTGCCTAGGGGAACCCTCCCATGTCTCTGGTTGAGCCCGGCATGCCACACATCACTGCTTCAGTTGGGCCTAGAATCCTGCTGTTTTTTTTTTTTTTTTTTTTTTTTTTTTTGCGGTACGTGGGCCTCTCACTGCTGTGGCCTCTCCCATCGCAGAGCACAGGCTCCGGACGCGCAGGCTCAGCGGCCATGGCTCACGGGCCCAGCCGCTCCGTGGCATGTGGGATCTTCCCGGACCGGGGCGCAAACCCGTGTCCCCTGCGTCGGCAGGCAGACTCTCAACCACTGCGCCACCAGGGAAGCCCCTGCCGTTTTTTTTTTACAAGCACTTCTGACCGTGCCCTTCCCCGCTCTGTAGCTCTCTATGGCTCCCTATCACCTTTGGGATAAAACCCAAACTCCTTAGTTGGACTCACTAAACCATTCACGAGCCGACTCTAGCCTCGCTGACCGACACTACCCTCTCTGCTCTTCCCCGGGGAACGCTGCACACCAGCCACAGTAGGCCAAGCGGAAGACGCTCCCTGTCTCCTCCCGCCCCCGGCCCTGGTGCTCCCTCCCACAACTCCCATGTGCATCTTACCCAGCCAGCCATTCGTTCCCACCTTTAAGGAGACAGCTGAAGCCACCAGCTCCCCTCTCACAGCTAAATCAAGGGCATCCTCTTCAGTGAAACCCCAACATTTTGCCAGGAAAGATCTCATCACCCTGCTGGCCACAGTCTGCTCTAGGTCGGCCTCTCGCCTAGACTGGGAGCCCCTCTTGGGAAGGGTTCTTCCTTATCCCCACAGCCTGGCCTCGAATTCGTCCAGAGTGGACACCTTATCAGTATCTGCTGAACGCACACAGTTCACTAACAGGTGCTTTCAAACATATTCATTCCCTCATCTTTGCCCTCAGAGAGAAAACCTTTCTCTAGGTTACCCAGCACCATGGTTAGCGAGCTGTAGAGGCTGCAGAGGGTGTTCCAGCTTCTCAAGCCTTCGCGGGCTAGACCTTTGCCCCCACCCCCACAAGCGCCTGGGACACGAGGCGATGACGATGCTCCGCTTCAGGAGAAGGGTTCACGGAGGTCCTGTCACACGGCGAAGGTCACAACATTAGCAAGTGTGGGATCCAGTTCTCCTGACTCAATATTTAATGAACTGTAAAATTGGTTGAACTAGGCTCTGTCATACTAATATAACCTCACCATCAGTTTTCTCATCTGCAAAATGGGCCTATGCCATGGAACCTGAAAGTGTGTTTTGAGGGGTAAACGAGGCCCATGATTCCCAAATGGTGGTCCTAAGACCAGCACTGGAATCCCCTCATGTGACTGTTGAAAATGTAGATCCTGGGGCTTCCCTGGTGGCGCAGTGGTTAAGAATTCGCCTGCCGATGCAGGGAACACGGGTTCGAGCCCTGGTCTGGGAAGATCCCACATGCTGCGGAGCAACTAAGCCTGGGTGCTATAGCTACCGAGCCTGTGCTCTAGAGCCTGCAAGCCGCAACTATGGAGCCCACGTGCCACAACTACTGAAACCCGCGCTCCGCAACAAGAGAAGCCACCGCGATGAGAAGCCCGTGCACCGCAACGAAGAGTAGCCCCTGCTCGCCACAACTAGAGAAAGCCCACCCGCAGCCACGAAGACCCAACGCAGCCAAAATTAAATTAATTAATTTTTTAAAAATGTAGATCCTGGGTCTCAATGGGAAGAAAAAACGAGGAGGGGGGCCTGTAAATCTGTGACTTTTAAACGGTACTTAAGTTATCAGATGTGCAGCCAAGTTTGGGGACCCCAAAAATTCCAAGGAAAAGCCTGATACATAGTAGGTGGTTGAAAAATGTTAACATCGTGGGTACAGAACTGTCGGCGCTGGCGGCATTAAGATATACGCTGCTGTGTGCGGTTGGGTAAATTATTCAACCTCTCAGAGCCTGTTTCCTTATTAGTAAAATGGGTCAAAAATAGAAATAGCCACCTCCTAGGGTTCTGGTGAGGATGATCTAAGTAACGCACTTCCAGCTGCCACACCGACCATCTACCAGTCCTGTCAGCTCCAAACCAGCCCCCACTTTGCCTCCTCTCACCATCCCCACAACCATTTAACCCAGGAGACCCTTTCCTCCAGCCTAGAGGGTACTCTAGCCTCCTAACGGCAGGCACTCACCCCTCCACAATCCCCTCCCCACACAGAGGAGTGATCCTCTGAATCCAATTACATCATGCTCTGCTCAAAACGTCCCAACGGCTTCTCATCACCCCTGGAATAAAATCCAAACCTCCCAGGCCCTGCACGTTCTGGTCTCTGCATGCTTCTCCTTCTCCCAGGGGAGTTTAGCTGATCACCCAAGCTAAACGAGACCCCTTGCAATTCCCTATTCCTTTTATTATTTATAATAACCCCACTTATTTCCTTTACTACCTGAATTAAGGTGTGGGATATTTCTGTTTATTTGTATCATTGTTTGCTTGTCCTCTTTTCCAGCAGACATCAGTTTCAAAGGGAGAGGACCATGCCTGTCTTACTAACCGTAATATACTTAGATGTGTAGCACATCGCCTGACACTCAGTAGATGCTGCATAAATACTGAATGAAGGAATGAATGGAATAGTCCAGCACCATACCCAGCAGTGAAGACACAGCCGGCAGCAAAGTTAGCTCCCTCTCCCTTCCCCCCTCCCGTCTGCTCTCCCTGCCTCTGTCCCTGGAGGCTTCAGGTAAAGGACAAATACCATACATGGGAGAGGAGAGAGAGCAATGCCCAATGTCATCGCTACTTTATTTGATTAGCTCTGACTCTGGCAGGCGGGACACGTGTGCTGGGAGCCAAAGCAACTGTACCCTGACCTCTGGTCCACACGATCCCATCCTTATAACAATTTCCATGACAACAGCAACAGAAAGCCAAGGCTGTGAATTCTCTTTGATAGGAGCCGGATGCAGAGACGGGGAAGAAGGACTTTCAGAAGAATGAAGCTCTTTGATTCAGCTCAAGGCGCCTTCACTAAACACCACTATTTTCCAAGAACATACATTTTAACCCTGCAGAGGGAGATTTCTCATGAATAATAAAAAAAAAAGAAAAAAGAAAAGAGGAACAAACAAAACCACTGTGGTTCTTTTTCAAGAACATTCACCTACGGAGAGAGGGGGACTTGGATGGCATCAGGAATATTTTGATGGAAGACAGGCAGAATACAGGGCCTCCTGCCAAGGGGGCCGCATGAACCCAAGATGCCTGAGTGGTGGCTGAGTGCTCAGACATCCTGACTGCCTGACAGAGGAGGCTCAGGGTCCTCCATCTACCTGGTCGGTCAGACAGACAGGAAGGCGCAGGGTGAGGCAAAAGAGCCCCCAGATTCTGCAGTTAGAATCACGAGCCCTGGATTTGAATCTCAACCCTGCCACCTACCTGCTGTGTTACCTTGGGTGCATTGCTTCCCACCTGTGGACAGAACTTTCCCATCTGTTAAATGGGCACAATATCATTTGCCCTCCCCCAGGGGTACCACGAGGACTGAGGGAGGGGACACATTCAAGCACAAGTGATTCTAATGTTCTGACATGGCCATGAAGAGAAATGAGTGACCAACTGTCCTGGTGTGTCCCTGAGGCTGAGGGCTTGCCCGGGACACAGGACTTCTAGCACTAAACCAGGACGGTCTGAGCCCATCACGTCTCCTGAGGTGCTCAGCTCCCTCCTGGCCTCACCTCTCATCTGCCTCCCGTTCTTCTCTGAGGCAGCCAGGGATGGTGGAGCCTGAAGACCTGGGTTTGAATCCCGACTCTGCCACCCTCTAGCTGTGGGACTCTGGGTGAGTCACCTCTCTTGTGAATGGAGATGCTGATCCTCATGTAGGATCTGCATTATCAGCACTATCTTTTTCATATCCAGCCCCGCTGGTCACCATGCACGCACGCAGGCACACAGGCACGCGTGCGTGCTGCACTCAGCCATTCTGCCCCAGGGCCCTGATCTGCCCAAAGACTCAAACTCACTCTGCCCTAAAGAAGGGACCAGGACTCCTAAGTCATTTATAAACCCCCTTCCTCATCTACCATATCCATGTGACCCATCCAGCCCCGCAATGCCCTCCACCTCCCCGCAGGTCTGTGAAAGTCAGAAATCAGGGCTGTGGCCACGCCCATCTGGGTGCGAGAACCATTCTCCCCCTGCTGGCCGCAGCATCCGCCCTATGGGGTTCTGAGAGGACCCCGTGACACCCACCTGGCTTTGCACTTTCTCCAGCTCCTCCTTGCTGACCGACGTCTTGCTGTCCTTCATGGTCCCCAGCAGGAGCTGCACATCTGACAATAGTGCATGAGTCCTTCTGAGGTCCCTCCGAAGACGCTTCTCCACATCAAAGTCCCGATGGCCGATCTGGAAGCCAAGGGAAAGCTCTCGTGAGCTAAAATGACAAAGTAGTGGCCAGGGTCCAAGTTCTCTGGAGCCTGGCTCCCTGAGTTCAAATCGTGCCTCCACCACTCACACTGTGACACCTTGGACAAGACCTTTCTCCTCCCCAAGCCTCAGCCTCCTCATCGGCAAAACAAGAATGGCAGCATTATCTTTGATAAAGGAGGCAAGAATATACAGTGGAGAAGAGACAGCCTCTTCAGTAAGTGGTGCTGGGAAAACTGGACAGGTACATGCAAAAGTATGAAATTAGAACACTCCCTAACACCATACACAAAAATAAACTCAAAATGGATTAAAGACCTAAATGTAAGGCCAGACACTATCAAACTCTTAGAGGAAAACATAGGCAGAACACTCTGACATAAATCACAGCAAGATCCTTTTTGACCCACCTCCTAGAGAAATGGAAATAAAAACAAAAATAAACAAATGAGACCTAATGAAACTTAAAAGCTTTTGCACAGCAAAGGAAACCATAAACAAGACCAAAAGACAACCCTCAGAATGGGAGAAAATATTTGCAAATGAAGCAACTGACAAAGGATTAACCTCCAAAATTTACAAGCAGCTCATGCAGCTCAATATCAATAAAACAAACAACCCAATCCAAAAATGGGCAGAAGACCTAAAGAGACATTTCTCCAAAGAAGATATACAGATTACCAACAAACACATGAAAGGATGCTCAACATCACTAATTATTAGAGAAATGCAAATTAAAACTACAATGAGATATCATCTCACACTGGTCAGAATGGCCATCATCAAAAAATCTACAAACAGGGCTTCCCTGGTGGTGCAGTGGGGCCTCCCTGGTGGCACAGTGGTTGAGAGTCCGCCTGCCGATGCAGGGGACACGGTTCATGCCCCGGTCCGGGAAGATCCCACATGCCGCAGAGCGGCTGGGCCTGTGAGCCATGGCCGCTGAGCCTGCGCTCCGCAACGGGAGAGGCCACAACAGTGAGAGGCCCGTGTACCGCAAAAAAAAATAAAAATCTACAAACAATAAATGCTGGAGAGGGTGTGGAGAAAAGGGAACCCTCTTGCACTGTTGGTGGAAATGTAAACTGATACAGCCACTATGGAGAACAGTATGGAGGTTCCTCAAAAAACTAAAAATAGAACTACCATATGACCCAGAAATCCCACTATTGGGCATATACCCTGAGAAAACCATAATTCAAAAAGAGTCATGTACCAAAATGTTCATTGCAGCTCTATTTACAATAGCCAGGACATGGAAGCAACCTAAGTGTCCATCAACAGATGAATGGACAACGAAGATGTGGCACATCTATACAATGGAATATTACTCAGCCATAAAAAGAAACGAAATTGAGTTATCTGTAGTGAGGTGGATGGACCTGGAGTCTGTCATACAGAGTGAAGTAAGTCAGAAAGAGAAAAACAAATACCGTATGCTAACACATATATATGGAATCTAAGAAAGAAAAAAAAAGGTCATGATGAACCTAGGGGCAAGACGGGAATAAAGACACAGACCTACTAGAGAACAGACTTGAGGATATGGGGAGGGGGAAGGGTAAGCTGGGACAAAGTGAGAGAGTGGCATGGACATATATACACTACCAAACGTAAAATAGATAGCTAGTGGGAAGCAGCCGCATAGCCCAGGGAGATCAGCTCGGTGCTTTGTGACCACCTAGAGGGGTGAGATAGGGAGGGTGGGAGGGAGGGAGACACAAGAGGGAAGAGATATGGGGACATATGTATATGTATAACTGATTCACTTTGTTATAAAGCAGAAACTAACACACCATTGTAAAGCAATTATACTCCAATAAAGATGTTAAAAAAAATGGCAGCAACCACACAGGGCTGCTGTGGAAATTAAACAGGTGTTTAGCCCACAGCATGACTCATAGTAAAGGCACGACAAATCTGACCTGCTGTCATGACTGTCATCACAGCCTGTAAGGATCCAAAGTTATTCTGTCTCATAATCTGTACCACAGCCATCACCTCGCAAGAGCTTACATGTCAGGCGAGGCCCTCTGCTGACAGAAGTCAGGACAGCAGTTACCCTAGACGGGCAGTGACTGGATAATACAGGAGGGGGGGTTGTTTGTGGTGTTAATCTGGGTGCAGGCTTTAAGAGCTGATGCAAATTCAATGAGCAGTACAGGTGGGATAAGGTGTGCTTCCCTGCATGTATGTTACATATCAGTAAATGGTATTAGAAATACCTGTGTTGCTTTTGAAGGTCTAAATCAAGCTTTTCTGTCCCTTGAGCGCGTCTCTTTTGCCAGTATAAAGACAGGCCATTTTCTGCAGAGGGACCTTGCCCAGAGGTCCCTCCCCCAGGATCCTGTCCTCCGAGAGAGTAATCACGGGGCTCCTGAAGAAGCCGCAGCCTGGACTTGGCATGGGGAGGGCGAGATTTGTTAACAACTCCCAGGGGCCAACAGTATAGGCCGAGACAAACCAAGGGAGGTGCAGAATCAGGTAGGGGCCCAATGAAACCCTGACAGCCCACGGTCTCCCCTAGAAACACAACACCTACTTCAAAAGCACTGGGGTTAATGTCTCGGAAAGAAACTAACAGCCCCTTTCTCTGCAGGAGACCAGAGGAAGGAACATGGCACCACTCATCAGATGGGGAGTTTTCAAGAAGATGGGGTGCAGGTGTGTCATCCATGGAACCCAGTTCCTACACCCCTGGACATCTGTGCCTCCACACCAAGTGCAACCAATTCCTGGATGCTCAGAATGCCCCGGAATATTCTAGAAAGAACTTGGGATTTAGAATGAGGTGGCCCAGGCTTGAAACCCTGGCTCACCACTTGCTGGCGGTGGGACTGAGGCTGAGTCATGCCACCTCTCAGAACCTGAGTTTCCACATCTATAAAGGAAGAGGTAAAAAAAAAAAAAAAAAAATCCCTATCCTCCATGTTGTGATAAGACAAGGATCAGATGTGATAATGGATCGAAAAGCACCTTGTACGCTGTCAAATGCTTTACAAATATAAAAGATTATGAGCACTGTCTGATGACCTGGAATGTATTCCTCTAGACTTTGTGTTATTATTCTACTGCCAGTTCTGAATTCTTTGAAAAATGAGTTGGTTCTTAGAATATAGCCTCTTAGTTCTCAGATTTATTGCTTTGTTAAGTTTAAAATGCTGAGGTGTATGTGTGTGTGTGTATTTATATATATATATCTCCTCCTGAGCTGAGGAGCTGAGGACTGGGCATGGTGCCAGGCCCTTTGTCACATATTACTGCATTTTACTCCTGTGGTAGTCTCTTTAAAATGACATTATTATTATTGCCTTTATTAAAATAATAATAGCTTACATTTTGGGTTTGCTAAGTGTCAGACACTGTTCTAAACCCTTTATGGGTATGAACACATGGTGTCCGCATGGTGAATCTATGGGGTGTGAAGTATTATGATTCCCATTTTATGGATGATGAAACTGAGGCTTACAAAAGTGAAGCAGTTTGCCCAAGATCACACAGCTAATCATAAGTGGCAGAGTTAGGATATGAACCTAACTTTTCCGACTGCAAAGAGGTAATTTTAGTAAAATATACAATAAAAGAGGTTATGTTTTGCTCTTTAATTTAAAAAAAAAGGGGGGTGTTATGAAGGCACAGAGGAGCATCCCAGCCAAGGCTGGGACAGGACTAGACACAGTCTCAGGTAAGCAGGAGCTGGTTATGTGAGGTGCAGGAAGGCGCACAGCTGAGAAACCATCTTGAATGTGCGGTTCTGGGTGATTAGCATGAGGGTATATAACACAGGGATGGGGCAAGTCACAGAATGAGAGAAGTTCCCTGGGGCCAGCTCACGTCTTGTGAGCTGTGTGGAGCTCTTCAGTATGTCCTGTCATAGGGAAATGGAGGCACAACCAATAAAACAGAGAGGGTAAGTGATCAGTCCAAGGCCACACTGCTCCTAAGTGGTGACCCAGGGACTGGAACCCAGGCAGCTCAGTATTAGAATTCGTCTCTAACCATTGCACCAGAGTGCCTGGTGAAATCTGAGCCGGGACTTATTAACTCGAGAGCCCAGATTCTTTGCCATGATTACACTCAAGCAACATGCTTTTGCACCTTCCTCATTTTTGTATCTGCTCGTGCTCTGCACACATCCTAAAGTGCCTTTAATTCTCCTGTGGGGCAGGTCAGCATCAGGGACATTCAGGATGACCCCAGCCTTGCTGCCAGAAAGACTCTGAAAATGCTGGCACCACCTCCTTTCCAGAGGGATCACTGCAAACAAATTCACAACAAAACCTCAGACCAAGTCATCCTCCCCTTCATAATAAATTGCTACGCAAGAGGAGGGGAAAGAAAAAAAACCCCAAAACTCATTAGGTTAATGGGAAATAAATGTCATTCTGCAAGTTTACATTTTGCAGCACAAAGATTCAAATTTAGATAAAGCTGGTGAATAATTAACCAATAAAACTAAATGATGTTTAGTGTTGTTGTGGGAAACTCTGTTCCAACCTGGATTGTTTCACCATTTATCATTAAGGGTAAATTGTTTGGGGCAGTTGTTCAATGTCTGTCATCAAAGAACTCTCTAAGCACTTTAACAAATGATCTAAAAATGTTATTGGGGTAATCAAGCCACTTTACAGATGGGGAAATTGAGGCTTAGAGAGAGAACGTATGTAGCTGAAGGTTGCACAGCAAATTAATGGCAGATCTGGATTGCCTGATAACATTAGGGAAAAAGATGGTCCAGAAAAGGATAATTCTAGTTAACTAAAACCTTAATCACTTTTTAAGCAGCATGGTGTTAGATTTAATTTAAAAAAAATACAGGTTTTCAAATAATATATTGATAGACCTCACTTTGAATTCACATAGGCCACTAACAACCTTTATGATCTTGGGCAATGTGCTTTACCTTTTGAGCCTCATTTGATTCATTTATATGAAGGAACTGATAGTATCTAGTAGAACAAAAGAGATCATAGAAGACATTATCAATCTACCCCAAAGCAGGAAAGGAATAAAGGAAGAAGCAAAGAAAGGGGGCAATAAACCAAAAAAATTAAACACAAAAGAAGAGAAATAATTTCAAATATATCAGTCATTATATAAATGTAAATGAACTAAATTCTCCAATGAAAAGTTAGAGATTAAAATATTGCATTAAAAAGTATCCATCTGTTTAAGAGACACACACACAGAGAAAGGTGAAAAACAAAGAGATAAAAAAGGTCCTGCGGGCAAACTAAAAGAAATCGCACAAAATAAAATATGGCAAAAATAATTCACAGAGAAAAAAGGGACACCATACAACAATTAGAAAAGAACAATGTACAATGTGCCAGGGAAATAAAACAATAACAAACTTAAATGCACCTAAAAATATAACCTCAAAATATATAAAGAGAAAACTATAACACAATTATAAGCAAAGTATATCCCCATGTACCACTATAATTAATAGAAGTATAGAAAAATATTCTACTTATAAGAGCCACAGAAACTACAAGATTCCTAGAAGTAAATCTAACAGAAAAGCTCAAGACTTATATGGAAAAAATATATATATATACAATAAAATAAATATTATTATTTATTATTATAAGGTATTAATTTATAATAAAAATAAAATATATTTATGAAAGCCATAGATACATGAAGAAACACAGCATGCTCATGATTGCAATACTTCAATATTAAAAAAATATGTCACTTGTTCCCAACTAAGTTCCCAATAAGTATTGATTGGAATTAAATCCTGGAGGATCCACTGGGAACCACACTCTCAACTGTGTGTATTCACTGCACCTGACACGTGTCACACACTCCGATGCATTTGAAAATCCCCACCAGGCTTTGTTATGGAATCTCTATAAGAAGATTAAAGGATCGCAAATAGATAAGACAATTTTAGAAATGAGAAAGATAATCTGTTTACAAGTTATCAAACCCAGCCATTACGACCACATGGTGCAGGAACTGAAGAATAAACCAATTAAACAGAATGGGTAGCCCCAAAACACAGCCATACATATATGGAAATTGTAGAAAAAATTACTCACGAAATAAAACAAAGGTCGTCTATATCGGGAAAATACAGATTCCTACCTCACACATACCAAAATAAAATCTAGGTGGGACTTCCCTGGTGGCACAGTGGTTGGGGGTCCGCCTGCCAGTGCAGGGGACACGGGTTCGAGCCCTGGTCCGGGAAGATCCCACATGCCGTGGAGCAACTAAGCCGGTGTGCCACAACTACTGAGCCTGCGCTCCAGAGCCCGCGTGCCTGGAGTCCATGCTCCGCAACAAAAGAAGCCACCACAATGAGAAGCCTGCACACTGCAACGCAAAGTAGGCCCCGCTCCCCGCAACTAGTGAAAGCCTGTGCGCAGCAATGAAGACCCAACGCAGCCAAAAATTAATTAATTAATTAATTAAAAAATAGAATAAAATAAAATCTAGGTGGGTTAAAGGCCTAAAAATGCTCAAAACTTTAGAAGTTTTCAGAAATATGGTGAAATATCTTTATGAACTCTGTTAAGGAAAGAAACCTTAAAAGAATCAACCATAACTGATGAATAGGACTATATAAAAAACACTTTTTATTAAGTAAAAAACATTATAAACAAAGTGAAATGATTATCTATAGAGGAGGAGATATTTGCAAAATATACAACCCAAAAGTGGATTAGCATCTTGGATAAGGATCGTGAATAATGAATAGAAAAAAAGGTGAAGACAAAACACTATGAACAGGCAACTCACATAAGAGAAAACCACAATAAACGTGAAAAATGCACAACTTCACTAGTCATGAGGGACAAGCAGCACAACTTGACACTCAGTAACTGGTAAAGATTTTAAATGTCTGACAGTGCCACGTGTCAGTGGGGGGGGGTGGTAGCAAAGAAAAAACTGCTGATGACAATGTAAACCGCCACAATCACTTTGAGGAACAATCTGGGCAACATCTAATAATTCCAAAATGGTACATTCCTAACAGCCAGCAATTCCTCTTCTAGATTCATACCCTGGAGAATCTCTTTCCCACGTGCACAGGGAGACATGTATATGAATATGCACTGTAGCTCTGCGTCCTAGAATGGAAACAGCTAAATACCCACCAACAGAAGAGTAGGATTAAAGAAAATGAATACTGTGTAGCAGTTAAAAAAGAACGGATTAGAGCTACATGTATTATCATGGAGGAATCTCAAAACAGAGTACAGAAGGGGAGTAGTAAAAGTAAAGGCAGAATCACATGTACTGTATACAGTTAAAGTTCAAATACACACGCAGAGGAATTAAAGCCTCCAACCTCAGGAGAACAGTCCCCTCTGGGAGAGAAGGATGAAAAGATGGAAGGATAAAGGGATGGGAGACGAGGAACAGAAGCCAAGGGGCCACCAACTGTTTCTGAATTGCTTTGCTTCCTTAAAAACATCTGAATCTGATGCGGCAAAACGTTAATTTATGTGAACCCTGTCCTCTTGATGCACAAGCATCAATTACTCTGTTCTACTTTCCCATGTGTGTGGCAAATGTCTTACTAAAACATTTAAAAGTATCCAATGTGACAAGTTATTCAAAGGCTCCAGCTTGGTGACTAACACAAAATTAGCTTCTCATTCACTTAAAGTTACCTTCTCCTTGCATGTAAAACTTACAATTTTAGCAGTATTTATAAAAACCTTTCTTTACGGGATTAATTCCTTTGTTGTCTTAAACAGACCATGCTGGATAGAAGGCAACCTTCTCCCAACAATTTCCAACTATCATTCTAGAATCAAATCCTGGGGTGTTCTCTCTCGCGCTGATGCCAAAGGGAGAGGAGCCTCAGTGGCTCTGCACTCAGTGGCCCCAGTTTGCTTGGCTGAAAATCCAGAAAACCCAAAAAAGGAAGATCATGTAGTCCTCCCACTGATGTCCTCAGCTTCCGACTCTCACTCTCACGGCTGTAGGGGTCCCACTCTAGAATTCACTCATTTACTCAATTAAAAAAAAACAAAACAAAACATAGTGAGCCCCTATTTGTCCGAAGCCTGGCTGCCCTGGATGACCATTTGGAGGGGGCCCACATGCCTCTGTGAACAAGAGGAATGACTGTGGGAAGGTTATTGACAGCAAGATCGTTACTAATTAAAAGATAATGAACACAAGTTAAGCAGATACATTAAAAAACACTCCTATGATATTTAAAAAGAAATCACGGAAGCCGCCAGCATCCCTCTCCAATGTCGGGGTTTCATGGAGGAGCGATTCCCCCCAACTCTGATACCGGGAGCTGGCTCTGGGCACTGCTGGCTGCTTCCTTCACAGCAGTGGTTGTCTGTAAAGAGGGAGGTTGATTGTGTCCTGGAGGAACATGTGGTAACGTCCACAGACACTGCTGGTTGTTACAACTGGGGGAGATGCTTCTGGCATTTAGGAGGTGGAGGCCAGGGATGCTGCTCAACAGCCTAAGATGAGACAGCGCCACCTCCCCCCAGCACCCCGACCCCCCCCACCACACACACCCGGCCACCAACAACAAAGAATGATGCAGCTCAAACGTCTGCAGTGCTGCAGCTGACAGCCCTGATCTACGGCGACGACGGCAACAACCCCACAAGGCTCTGCTCTCCAGCAGCTCAGAGCAGTTCATTAGATCACGCAAAGCCAAGGAGACAGAAGTGGCCCAGCTAAGGGTCTACAGCGCCATTGGCCTGACTCTGCCTTCAGCAAAAGTCTGTTCTCACGAGGCCAGCTCTGAGCACAGCAGCCATTCACAGTCACCCCATCAAAGCAAAGGCTGTCTACATTCTCACCCCGACAGCGGCTGAAGGCAAGGCGACCTCGTCTGTCACGTGTGGTTGGGCCCACTCTCTTTATTCTCAAGGGTTCTTCCAAGAACCCTGCTGTGTGAAGACTCCCCCCACGGAAGGTCCCCTCTGAAGAGGCAGTGAGTGAGGGCAGAGACAGAATTGGTGGAGAAGAAGGTGCCTGGGAGGAGCAGGTGGAGGCCAGCTGAAAGGTCTACCCTGGGCTGGTCCTAAGACCCCTCCAGCTGGTCTCCCCAAGAATCAGCTCTCTAACAGGGCCCCCCGAGGCAGGGAATGCGCTTCCCAAATTCCTGCTGGTGTCTCCCTCTTACCTGATCACACAGGGTTCCGATCAAGCCTTCTAAGTCCTGCTTCTCATGGAGGACCATCTGCTTCTCCTCATATTCTTGCTCCAGCTGCATTTCCAGTTGGCGGAGCTGTGGGCACAAAGGGCAGACGCGGGCATAGGATACAAGAGCTCTACCCGACAAACCCCACGAGGCAGGGACCCTCTGGAGGATGGAGTGGGGGAGGTGGAGTTCATGGCCCCTCGCCCAGTTGCACAACGGCTCACCTAGCAGTTAGGAGGGGGTGTCTCTGTCAGAGAACTTGGGAGCCTAAAAGCTCAGGAGCCGGACAACTACAGGGAGAGCTGGCCAATTATGGGGAGTCCCCTGCCATTCACTGTGAAGTCCCCGCCCCCAGTTCCCTTCCCATTTCCTAACACGTCTCCTTCCTCTGCCACGACCCAGCTTGAATAGTTACAAGTCTTGGCACTCTAACTTTTTAAGACTCTGCACTACATTGTATCCAGCATAATAAAATGCATTCACCTTGCTTATTAAATACACTGTGATACAGCAAAAAAAAAAAAATGTTGCATTTGAGATTATTTGGTGTTTGGACTGCACGTTTGTCTCTCCAAAATTCCTAATCCCAACGCGGTATTATTTGCCGATGGGGCCTTCGGGAGATAGTGAGGTTTAGATGAGGTCATGAGGGTGGAGCCCCCATGCTGGGATTAGTGCCCTTATAAGGAGAGACACCAGGGACCTTGCTTCCTCTCTCTCTCCACTGTGTGAGGACACAGTGAGAAGGCAGCCGTCTATCTACAAGCCAGGAGCAGGGCCCTCACCCCACAACAGATCTGCCAGCACCTCGATCTTGGACTTTCCAGCCTCCAGAACTGTGAGAAATATATGTTTGTTGTTTAAGCTCCCCCCACCCCAAGACCCGAGCCTATGATATTCTGTTATAGCAGCCCAAACCCTTTGGCTACGAGCAACTCATTTAGTTTACAATTGGCTCTGATTTCTCGGTAATCACCCAGCAACGGCAGGCACTCCCTGCTAAAGTGGACGCCCCACTATAATGGTGCTTTGCACATCCTCTTCTGCACCAGACTCTCTCACGTGTGTTGTCTCACCCCTTCCTCCTTTCTCCATCCTGTGCTCTCAATGACCTTCTTTCACAGACGGGCAAACTGAGTCAGAGAGCGGTCCTGAAGCATAGACTCCTCCTACATCAACTGCTGCTGAGAACAGTCAGCATTCTGTCTCCTGGCCCCAGCTCTTGTGCCACACCGGACAGCCATCAGCATTCCCACCCAGGTCTCTAACCATTGATTTCCTGCCATGGTGAGAGACAGACTGAGCAGAGCAGTCTCTAGATGTGCAGTCAATGTTAGTATCTGTCATAGGAGAAAAACACCTTTCTCTGACCTCCCCCTCCCCCTTTATATATCTGTCCATGGAAAAGCCTCAGGAGGGTCTGTCTGGGTCACACCTCCAACTCATCAGGGTCCTGGCTCAGGGCACTCATGATGCTCTGAGGCACTCTTGGAATGCACTAGAAACTGTGCTCCCTTCACCTGAGGGCACATGGGCAGGGACTGGGGGCTTCCATCTCCTGACCCATGTAGAGAAAAAAAGTACTGATGGATGGTCATTTCAGAAGAAAGTTCATTTCAAAATTTTCTTTTAAGAGTGAGAGACACAAGGCACTCTGCTCACACCTGCTTAAAATGAAGACTGCAAAAGCTAAATTTGTTTTGAAAAATATACAATAAAAATTATGCATCAAGCAAGGCAAAGTTTTCTGGATTGTGTTCTGTAGAACATTTCCACATAGTGTTCACACGTATACTGTGTGTGTGGTGGGGGAAGGGAGGCAAGTCCATGCTAGAATAAGTGTGGGAGCCACTGAGTTAATAGGGTCTTCCATGCAGCACTTATCAGAGCCTTTGGTGAGTTCATCTGCAGGAAGTGCTAAAGGATGCAGCACTGCCCAAGGTTGACTTCCATCAAGTGCTTCCTAAATGGCCTTCCATAGTCCAAACATTTGCAAAATTAAAAAAAAACTTTTTTTTTTTGTGGTATGCGGGCCTCTCACTGTTGTGGCCTCTCCTGTTGCAGAGCACAGGCTCCAGACGCGCAGGCTCAGCGGCCATGGCTTACGGGCCCAGCCTCTCCGTGGCATGTGGGCTCTTCCTGGACCAGGGCATGAACCCGTGTCCCCTGCATTGGCAGGCGGACTCTCAACCACTACGCCACCCGGGAAGCCCCTAAAAAAAACCTTTTAAAATCTAGTTATTTTGGTTAAGAGATTGGGCTTTGGAGTCAGACAGACCTAAGTTCAAGTCTGAGCTCGTTTACTTCCCAGTGAGGTAACCCTGGGGAAGACCCTTCACCTTTGGGTCTCTAGTTTCCTCATCTGTAGAACCAGGACTATAAACCTTACAGAGTGCTTATGAAAATTAAATAAGCTGACAGACATAAAGAGCCCAGCCTGAAACATGGTGCCCACTGGGTATTCAAAGAATCTCATTCATTTCTCCCAAATATGCAATAATGGAAAATAAGCAGAAATTGGCCCCTCAATGATAATTCCCAGAACTTTACAGTTTATAAGGCACCTGCCAATCTTTCATCTTATTCTCACAACAGTGTAGGTAAGGTAGAACATTTTCTCTTATTGCTCCCATTTTGTAGATGAGAAAACTGAGTCTTAGGGAAGTTACAAGACTTACTCAAGGGCACACAGGTCTGGTTGAACCTAAAATCTATGACTCTTCTTTTCCAACTCTGGGGAGTTCTGGGGGGCATGCACTTGGCCCCTTGGGATGATCCATGTAAACCCCCAGAGGGGCTGAGCTCTAAAGGGGCCCCAAAAGGAGTATTTGAGGAGCAGGAAGGGCAGCAGATGCAGCAGCACCAACCACTGGGAGTGGACAGGGGCTCAGCTCTTACTTACTCTCCTCCCCCCCCAGAGCGATGACAGGGTGCCGAGGCGACCCCATCTGCCCAGGACCTGCTCACTAGAGTCCCGTCTCCGCCGAGGTCCTGACACCACTGAGGCCTCCTCCAGCCCCGCCCAGGATGATGCTCTTGCGGGGATCAGCAGAGCACCAAGTCCCTGAACCCTCCTTCTCCTGGATGGATTACTCACACCCAAGAGCAAGGCAACCACCAGGTTTGTCCCCTGGTTCCTCTGGAAGGATCAGCTACCTGAAAATCCACACACACACTGGTATTGCTCGTAAGTTTCCAACCATCAAGGGTTCCATTACAAAGCTCTGTGCAATAGTTCCACATCTGTGATCTCCTTGAATCTTCCCTGTGACCCTGCAGGGGGCCATCATTATCCTATTTTACGGATGAGAGAAGTGAGGCTTATTAGCAAGGTTATGTGATTTCTCCAACGCCCCACAGCTGATAGCGGATGGAGTTGGGACTTGATCCAAGTCTCTGTGACTCCAAATAAAGTAGCAACACTGGCTTTTTGTGTGTCTTATAAACTGGCTCTGAGTGACCAGCGGTGGATACAGAGAATGGAGTGTAGTTTAGTTGGAGTTGAGGGTTTAAAATCACTTTCCCCAAATCACACAGTTGTTAAGCTGGAAGGGCAAAGATTCAAACCAAAAGTCTATGAGTTCCAGCACCCATACTCTCAGGTCCTGCAGTTTGGAGGTCTCTGTAGAGACTCTGTTTAGGGAACTAATAATCGGAGTCAACCTTGGGAAATGCTACTCGGCCCCTTCTTGGAGATTCACAATGTACCCAAGGCTATGAAAGGCCCACAGAGATCCTACCCACACAAAACCTGTTAAATGAGACTTAACCCAAAGCTTCTCAGCAATTCCATTTTAAAGATTCATCTCACATTCACATCAGTGAATGCATCTGTAAGGAGGTTTGTCTCAGCACTGGCCATAAAAACAGAAAATCCTAAATGTCCAATGACAAGAGAATTAATGAGAGCACATGCCTAAGGTGGAATACTTTTATAAGCCATTAAACATGTAAATTAGATCTGCATTTACTGACATGAGAGGAGGCCCAGGACAAACTTCTGAGTGAAAACAGCAGGCTTCAAAGCAGCATGACCCCATTTAGGTAAAACGATATCTCTACAAATATGCACGTGTGGGTACAATGAAAGAGCAAGAGGAAAGAACATTTAAAAATAGTAATAATGATGGTGCCTTGGTGGTAAGATTTCAAGGGTTTACTGCCTTCTTACACACTGTCTGAAATGTCTGCAAAGAGCTTGGATAAAATGTAAGAAATGATTTGTAAGGCAAACAGCCAGAAGGGACTGGTCCCTTTCTTGAAACACATAAATCCTTACCCAAAGCATCAGTCACATGGCACTGTGGGCTCTTGGTAGAAATCTTGGGGTAATTATGCTAGACAGTTTCAGAGCATCGTAGTTAGGACAGGTAGGTCTGCTCCAGCACCCTTGAAAGCACTGAGGAAGCTAAGGTCTCAGGTGGTTGAAGAGACCGTCCCCAGGCCCTGGGATTCCCCTCACTCTAAGGATGAGGTACCCAGACTGACCCTGCCGGGACCCCAGGACACAGCTGTGCTCGTGACTCACATACCCGCTTCTGGCAGGACTGGCGGATGTCCTCCATCTCCTCCTCCTTGTCCTCTCGGTCCTTCTGGTGCATCTGCTTCATCCGTTCAATCTCCAGCTCAAACCGCTGGCGGAGCTGGGGGCGGCAAGGACAGCGCGTGAGGGTGACCCACACCATCCATGTCGTTCTTAGCATTTCAGCTGCACTTTTCATTTTGGGACTGCATGGATGAGAGTCAAGTTATCCCCTCCCATCCCACCCCAGGCACCCAGGGAGGTCAGCAATGGTAGATAAATAGCCCCAATACTGCCTCTATCCCTTCTGTGGTCATAACATAACGTCACGAATCAATCACACTCTTTGCCACTGAGTTTAGATATCATTTTGGCCCGTTCAACACTCTCAGGATGAAACGAATTTGTCATCCCTGGAGCAGGCATCAGGGAAGTTCTTCTAGATGGGCGGATAGGTGGGTGAATGGATGGTAGAATAAAAGTTTACTTATGAAGACAGGAAATCCTGGAGAGGGAGATAACTTGCCCAAGATGCTACCTTGACAATTCACTTTGCCTTTGATTAAGTTACCTTGCTCTGTAGAAAACAGCCTTCTTAAAATACATTTGTGAGATTTAAATGAGATGACATATAAAGCACTTAGCACAACGCCTGGCACAAAAAGATTACATTTTCTTTCCCCATTATTTTGAAAACAGAGTAAGGATTGGCCCCTCCCTTCCCGGAAGCCTGACATAACCAAGAACTGTGTTCCCATTAAGGAGATGAGCCTTTTCAATGAGAGCCTCCACCACCTGCTCAGGGCAGGAAAAGAGCTGCGTGTGATGTTTAAGCTGTGCCATCTTACATAAAAGGCTCTAGAACTGGAGGCAGAAGTCATGGGACCCAATTCTAGTTCAAGAGTTTACTTTCTTGATTTTCATAATTGAGAGACTGATCCAAGCTCTTGCTTGTTAAGTTTTGTGGCATATTAGAATTACCTGGTGCTTTTTTTTAAAAAAATTTCAATTCCAGGGCTTCACTCTAGACCTATTGGGTCAGAATCTCCAGGATACGGGCCTCAGGAACCTATACTGTTAAGCTTTCATTGATCTATCCTCTTCAGTGCTGTTGGTCATGGAGCAGCATGGAACCCACCAGTGCAGAGGGTCAGACTGTAGAAACTACAACGTCCTGACCATTTGCTACTCTGACCTGGCACCTCACAGCAAGCTTTCATGAGGCTACAATGGCTGCCTCTCTAACATGGACACACAGTCGAAAAAAGACAACTGTGGTCTTTCCCAACGTTAATGATATTCTCTACTACATAGGACTGTGGTGAGGTGGAAGAAGAATGGTGTGCCTCAGAGCCCCTATTGCAGCTCCCGGCAGAAAGCAGGCTCACTTTAAATGCCAACTTCCTTCCCCGCCTCCTTTAAAATGACAGAGGTTATGGGAAGATAATCCAAAATGAGGAGCATTTAAAGCAAGTAAACGTAATCTTTCTTTTTCATCTTTTTCCTAGCCTCTTGGACACTCCTGACATCTGCAATACCATTTATGTCAAGCTTATATGAGTTAACATAAAATTTCCTGGAAAAAGTGCTATGTTGTAATCAATAAATATCTCCTGGATGTCTACAATAGCCCAGTGCAGTGTGAGGTGATGGGTGAAGCTGAAGATGGATGAAAGGGTTGAGTCAGCTTCGCCTCCTGTGTAAGCTGACGGTGGTACTGGGAAGCTGCATTCAGCCTCGGGTCCCTGAGGTCACTGTAGCACATTTCTGCTTCCGAGCGCCGAGTGGTCCCCTGGTGGCATTTTCAAGAGGTAACACAACTTTCCAAAGTGCTCACTCTATTCTTGACTCTGGGTTGCTTTGTGACGCTGTTCTACCCTCTACGTCCCAGAACAACCTGCACAGATATCCCAGCTCCTTCATGAACCTTCACAGATTCACAGCTGGGGTTAGGGGGAGGCTAGGGGGTTGACAAGGCTCTGACTTCATTGTACAGATGAGGAGACTAAAATCTAGAGAAAACAGGGGGCTTGCCTAACATCACACAGACCCCATCTGCATGTGATCATCTTGCAGTTCCTTAAATGCCACGTGACTCCCCTGCCTCCAGGCCTTTGCACTGGCTGTCCCCCCTGCCTGGAACTCTCCTCGTCAGCCAACTCAGACTCATCCTTCGGCTTTCAGCTTCAGTAAATATCACTTCCTCCAGGAAGTCTTCCCTGACT
Source organism: Mesoplodon mirus (assembly GCF_964341445.2). Lineage (NCBI taxonomy): Eukaryota > Metazoa > Chordata > Mammalia > Artiodactyla > Ziphiidae > Mesoplodon > Mesoplodon mirus. The sequence goes on along the minus strand of NC_138989.1, from coordinate 20,048,317 downwards.
GTTCCAAACCTGCTCCCCAAACCAGATCTGCAAGTTAAACCTTCCCATAACACTCAGCATAACTATAACCTTCAGCAGAGCGGAGACCACATTCGTCTTGCTTACAGCTGCTTCCCTAGCATCCACCCTGTGCCTGGCACACAGTAGGTGCTTAATAAATATGGGTTTGACTGAGTGAGTAGAGACGCTGTTTTCTGAACCACTCCAGACTGTCCCTCCACGCCTGCCACATCCATGTCTCAATACTCAGCAGACTCCATCCCGATGGAGGGGGCATAAGTGAGAAGCAAGGGCCAGCACCCCAGCCTCCCCCCGACCGCCCCCACTCCCTCACCCCACTTCACCAGAGCAGCTCAGTTTATTTGCTTTTACGTATTCGTGCTGCCTGGTCAGATGTTCTTGAAAAAGGAGTTCCAACCTTAAAACCATTTCAACATAATTACCCCTTATGAAATCCCACATGAGAAATTTTTTTAGAACTAAGCATCAAGAAAAGCCTTGCTTCCCCTTGAAAACGTAGCTTGTTTTTATCTTGGGGATGATAAAAAAGCATGTAACTCACACTTCCTTTTTCTCTCTGGCCACCAGGAATTTTAGAGCTAAACCTATTAAGTGTGTAAGATCGTATGTTCTGCGTGTCTGCTTATTCATTCACCACACCACCGTTCCTTAGCACCGGTTTTAAATTGTGTTTTTCTGGTTTGGCTTATTTTTCTATTTTATTATGCATACATCTTATAAGCTGCCTCGAATTCTTTGGGGAAGGAGTTGGGCATATAAACAAACAAGCAGACAAAATATTCATCAGGTGCTTCGTTGAGGGGGCTGGTACTAGAGTACTGGATTCCTGCCTTATTCCCCTCAGTTATTTTGCATTTTCCAAAGATCAGGGCTCCCATGTCCCTGGAGGCTGTGCACAGCACAGGTATCCGAGGCACTGTGGAGTCAGATGGCGCAGGCTTCAAATCCAGTCCCTGCCATTTTCTCCCTGTCCCTGAGCCTCAGTTTCCACATCCGTAAAGTGGGGATAATACTAATATCTCAGCATATCAATTTCTTGTGGAGATTGATGAGGTGAGATGTGAGGAGAGCTTAGGGCTGAGTCTGGTACACAGACGGTGCTCAGTAAACACCAGATATTGGGTCAACAGTTATTCAATGAGTACCAACTATGCACCGGCCTCATTCCAGGCTCTGGGGATGCCCTGATAAGCAAGATCAACCAAAAAGTCCTCCTGCTTCCCTGAAACTTATATCCTAACGGGGGAGAGAAGCATTGAGCACATTTTTTTAAAGCACTATGGCATATGATGGCAGGTGCTATGAAGAAGAACCAAATGGCTAAGGAGCGGCGTGGAGGTGGGGTTGTTTTCAAGGAGATCAGGGCAAGCTTCTCGGAGGAGCTGACATTGATGCTTGCAGGATGGTAGGAGGGGGCTACGTCATGAAAGGTCTGAATGTCAGACCTAGGGGGGTTGAGGTTCTCTGGGGTACTAGGGAGCCACAGAAGGATGAGGAGCAGCTGAGTGAGGCGCTTGTGTCGTATTTTGATAACAGCCTTCTGCACTGGAGTCAGCATGGGGCAGGGCATCGCCCTGGACAGGACCTTCCTACCTGCTCCAGCTGCTTGATGGTGTTTTCCTGCTGGCTGTGGATTTTCTCTTGCTCGAGGGCACTGGATTCTAGCTTCCAGAGCCTCTCCTTCAAGCCCGCAATGCAATTCTCCCCCAGAGAGGGTGACCCCAGCAGCTCCTGCTTCTGGGCCTGCAGCATCTCCACCTCCTGCTTCAGCTGCAAGGTTTCTTGCTCCTTTTGCTACAAAGTGGGCAGAGATCCGAAGTCACGTGACCATACTCCTGCTCCCCCGGGACACCTCTACAACCTGCGGGAGGGCGCTTTCCACTGTTTAGTGCACGTCATCTCCACTGCCACCTCCACCTGGATCTCGCGGCCCCCCGCCACGCCCCCTGCGGGACGCCAAGGGCCCTTCCCTGGGACGGCTCAGACAGGCTGGGGTGGGGAGTCTGTGGGAAGCAACGCCCTTGCCCCTAGAGCTAGACCTCAAAGCACCAACAGGAGGTGTTTGCCCCATTTGAAAGCTGTGTACCTGCCAAGGGTGGGCCTCAGATGTTGGAGCAGGGAAGCCAAGTGGCCAGGCATGACTCTTCCAGGTTAGAAAGTCAGCTCCAGGGTGAAAGAAGTTTGGGCTACATTATGAAGGAGCTGCCTGCCAGGCTAAGAGGTGCAGAGGTTCTCCCAGAGCAACAGGGAGCCACAGCAGGCCTGGAGGAGCAGCTGAGGGAGGTGCCTGTGTCGTATTTTAATCAAATCCCTCTGCACTGGCACCTGCAGGGGACAGGGCACTGCCCCTAGCTGGGTCTATAGCTAACTCATCCTGAGCCAAGCCTCTCCCCGCGCCCAGGTGGGCAGCTCGGAAGTCAGGCAGGTGACTGAAGCAAGATCCTGAGGGACGTGGAGCTAGGGAGGCCTGCTTATCCATCACCTGCCACCCACGGTTTGTTGATTCAGGCGTGCTGGGCTCCATGACGCCGGCACTGGCCAACCGGGACGGCCACACGCAGAGCTCTCGCCCCACACCATCTGCAGCAGGTGCACGAGGGGTTTCCTGAGACCCAGCAACCAAGAGCCAGGGGGGCGCTGTGCCCCCGCCCCTCACCTTCAGGTGCTGCTGAAGCTTGCCCAGCTCGCACCGGACGGTGGTGTTCTCCTGGGCCACTTTCTCGCGGAGGCCCTTCTCAAACACGGACTCTCCCAGGGCCTGGGCCAGCTGCATGTCAAACCTGTCAGAGCAGAACACGGGTCACGGCCCCGAGGTGGGTGTGCCTGGGCCGGGGGCGGGGGAGGGAAGGCGGGTGCTGGAGAGAGGCAGTTAGCTTGCTGAGAACCGCTAAGGAGAGAAAGAGAATTAAATGATGGAGGGTTTGTGGATGTGGGGTAGGAATCCTGAACACCAGAGAGCAACGCTGAGGGTTTATAGTCTCCACAAAAATACCGGACACTTATTTAAAATGTGATAAAAACACATACACAAAAATAAAAATAGAATAAAACTATACAAATAGAGAATAAGAACAAAGAACATATATATATATAGAAAAAACTAACCTATCAGGTTTGCTGACATATGCCAAGGACCTTTAATTCTACAAGGCCCAGGTTTGGCATCTAACATCCATTGATTGGTACATGAATATATTTATCAGCACAAACAAGGGATATTCAACATTTCATATTGTGCATGATACTGTGGGGCTCATGCACTCATTAGCCATATTAGAGCATGGTTATTACTGATTGAATGCTGGACAGTTATACATTCCATCTTGTCTTCATTTGGTTCCTAAGCAGACAACACAGAGACTGGACAGTCCTATGGGGGCCGTCGGGGAATTAGGAAGTACCTACTTTGGAGGGCACCTGCCCCTCCACGATGGTGACCACTGGGTGGGAAGTGCTTCTTGGACTGGACATCATTCCACTCATCAGCCTCTGTCCCTGTCACAGGCGAGGAAACTGGCAGAGGCTCTGACAAGCCTCAGTAAGATGTGACTTTGGTCACTTGCCCTCAGCCCACACAGAAAGGCCACATGCTCCAGGGAACTGGGTGTGGCCAGATGGCTGAACTGGGCATGGGGTTTTGGCCTTGGTGAGAAGAAGGTCTCCCTTGTTACAAGATTATCCAATGTCCCCTAACGCCAGATGGTCATTCAAAGCCTCAAGACTCCTGAAAGAGCCAACTACAGGTCATATGAGGGAGGCCTACTGTTGGAAGGGCCCAGAGGTTTTCTGATTGGCTGTTGGTGACATCATTCAAGAGGCACTATTGGCTGCCTCTGAAATGGCAACACTCTGATGATGATAATGGTCCAGCAATCCCAAAGTGCCAGGCTCTGAGCTGGGATCCATGGGGTCCTTATAACAATTCAGTAAGAAACACATTATAACCATTCCGTACAAGAGAAAACTGAAGTTCAGAGAGGTGAAGTGATTCAGCCAAAATCCCAAAGTGGGTTTGAGCCAGCTTCTCTGCTGATTTAGCTGGTCCCCCATCTACCTGTTCATGCCCTGGAACAGGGAAGGAAAGACAGTGGGGGCCAGACAGTGATGAATGTTTTAAAGGAGTCCTTACTGGGCCACCTGACGCCAAAGAATGTCTCCAACAGACCCTAACTTTTGGAACACACTGACCGACGAACTGCCTGAGGCCAGAGGGACTCACACCCTTCACCCCACTAGGAGCGGGCTGGGGGTCCAACCTCCTGTGGCTCCAGCACAGGCCTTTTCCCTGTGGAAGCAGCTGGGAGCTCCATCAGCCCTCGGAACTGAGCTTTGTGACCCATGAATAAGCATGGCAACAAGAAGCCAACCTCAAATGGAGCTGTTCTGGGCCACTCTGAACTTAGAAGCCAAGGTGGGGCAGGGAACTCTATCAGCATGGAGACATCCCTCCACCCAGAGCCCAGCAAACTAAGGAGGCAGCTGCATCTACACTTCAATTAAGCTTAAAGAGGTGTGAGAAAGTAACACTAACTTCTAGATCTCTCCCTCACCAAAGGCATTCTGCCTGAATTTCCACCGTTAGACAGAGACTTCTACTCCCTTATGGGCTCCCTGCTAAAATGCTAGCCCGCCTAGAAAGGTAATGGCTGCTATTTGCAATGAGCATCAAAACATAAATTAGCTTCTGCGAAGATACGGTAGTGGAGTAGGGAGCATGACAGGGCAGGTTAAGCCTTAAGAAGAAGAAATGTAAGTAGGATGAAATGGGGACTTTCCCGGTGGCCATCATGGGGAGGTTCTTGAGGACCTGGAATGAAGGATTCTGCCCAAGGGGGTCGATCACAGGAAAGACCAGAGAGATGGAATTTTCTGGCTGCATAAACTCCAAGGGCAGAACCCTGACCCCTGCCACCCATCAGAAATCTGAAATCCCCTCATAAGGCCTCTCAGAAGTGGAACCCACAGATAAAGGCCAGAATTGTCACAGCTGGCAGAAATCTGAGGGGTGATGGAGTCTCACTTCTCAATTTACAGATGGGGGTCTGTCAGAGCCCCTCTTCAGCACCAGGTGGCCTGCTTAAGTCCAAGGACGGCTCTGAAACATCAGTCACTGTCTAGCCCAGACAGGTAGTGTCACTTGACAAGGTCACCCAGGAAATGACCAAGGTGGGACTAAGCCATTCTCCCCACTGCAAGGACAAGGCTTAGCCAGAGCACCCATGGGAAGGTGGAAAAGGAAACAGAGTCAGCTCTCAGCGAGAAGAGAATAAACTTCTCTCGTTTTGGGGGGCGTACTAATAACACCCCAAAGAGCTTTTTTCCCCCCCAAATGAAGGAGCCAGCTCAGGAAAGCTCAAAGGTAAATGAGAGAAACAATATTTAATGCAGATCAAGTTCAAAACCTGTGCCAGTCCCACGGAAATATAACTCAGCTTGCTACCTGTTGGAAATAGGCAACCTCGGCAAAACCACATTCTGGCACACAAAGCAAGGCTTTTCTGTATTTTTATCCTGGACCTTCTCAACGAGGCTGTATTTCATCTATTTGCCGCCTAGGAAGTTTCCATTAAGGCTTATCTGGCTCAGAACAAGACCCCTGCACACCTTTACCCTCACCAGGTGAGTTGAAGAGCTTTGGACACAACCAAGGAGTCCAGGGATGAAGGCACCCCAGGACTGAGGTCGCACGTAGGGAGGCCTGTGAGTGTAAACCTGGGCTCCTGGTCTAGGCCCCACCCACAGAAACCTGTGACAGTACCGGTGGAAAGCAAGCACGGGGACCAGTGTGCAGATTCAAGACTGGCATCTTGTTTGTGCACAAAGCCCGGTCCCTGCCAGAACTGCTCACGTGAGCTGAGAGTCTAAACTTCAAATGAAAAGGGCACTGACTCAAGTTTTTGGCCTCCTCTCCATTTTCGACAGTGGGAATAGGAACCAGACTCTAGTCCTGCGGGATCTACCAACTGTATCATCTAGTCTTCACCACCAGGGGGGCGCTCCACCTAAGGAGAAGAACCAGGCTGAGAAGGGTTGAATGACTTGTCCAAGGTCACACAACTAGGAAGAGGCCCAGCTGGGACTTGAACCAGCACTTGCACCCCTAACCACCAGGCCAGGCTGTCTTTGCCCTCCACAACGAACTCTACACTTGATAAGTGGGGATGCGGAGGCCCAGAGAGGCCAAGCAAGTTCCCCAAGCTCACATGGTCAGTTGGTAATAGAGCTGAGACTGGATAACAGAAAAGAATTATTTCTTGCTGGATTCTTGGGAGAACGATACAGGAACGTGTGAGGGGAGAGAGAGGAAAATTAGAGCAGAACAAGGATGGTAGGCTCCATGGATGAAGAGCCCTGACTGAAGTGGAGGGGTCTGGAAGAATCCGGAGACCCCAGAAGACCCCAGCACCCAGGTGATGACGTGGAACGCGACTCACTTCTTCTGCTTCTTCTCTAGCTCGTGGTTTCGGCTCTGCTGGTTCTCCAGCAGGAAGTGGGTGTCCTGCAGGTCACAGGTCAGATGGTGGCACTTCCTCTTCAGCTGCTGGGCCATCCTCCTGGCCCCCTCGTAAGCACTCTGCAGCTCCCCAAGCTGTGGGAGGAGTAGAACCAATCAGCCACCTCTGTCAGCGCCGCACTGCCCCCTACTTTCTAGGTCAAGTAGCTGCTGTTTCCAGTGTGAGTGTAATGGGAAGAGAATAGGCACGGGGGCTGGAGCGACCCTGTCCTGACCACTTTTCACCTGTGTCACCATGAGGAAGCTACTTTTCTGAGCTTCAGTTTGCTCAGGGATAAAACGGGGCGGGGGTGTCTATCATTCTCTTGGGGTTTTTAATTTTCCTCAATAATCCTCCTGCCAGTGTGCCCCCAGATTCTTTACATGCCCTGCCTCAACTCGACAGCCCCTTGAGGACTATGCATAACTGATATCCCCATCAGTGGGCATAATCTGGGGAGACGCATGAGCATCAGCCACGAAGCAGCCAAAATGGCACATGGAGAAAATCTGACCAGGAAACCCCTGAGACAGGCTCTAAAGGTCAGGGCAGTAACTGGCACTTGAGATGGGCTGACTTCCACAGGGACACGCGCTGCTGGAAACAAACAGAAAAGCCACGGCACTTGCATCTTCCTCCAGGAAACACCCTCCCAAATGTCCTAGTTTAGATCTGGGAGAGAGGGCAACTCAGCACACTCGCTTTGAAGAAACGGCCTCATTAAAGAATTGCTTTAAATAAGCGAAACGCTGAGTTAATGAAGCCTGTAATTCTAAATTCAGTATTTGAAGGCAAATGGGATGTTTTCATATATTCTGCTGCTCAGAAAAAGGTTGCACTTTTATTACTTTTTAATGTAGCATGAGTATCCCTCCTTCCTTGGGGAGGCTGACCCGACTTTATAATTTGTTATAAAAGAACTGGGCTGTTCCCCTGTGGCTGTCCCTCGCTGGTTATCTATGTCTTCTGAGGATCATGATACAATGTCCATCTTGGAAGTGACCCCTAAAACCATCTCCAGCGAGCCTCACTTCCACTGTTTATAAAATCCTGTGTGATCTCATCCTGGCCCACCTCTGCAAGTTGATTCCATGATACTTTTCTCTCACAGTGAGGAAATACACATACACACACACACACACACACACACACACACACACACATAAAATAGCGGGACAGGAAATATGACTTCAACTCTTATTGTGCTTACCTCTAATGGGGACACCAAGAAGTAAGCAGATAATTACAACACAGCATGATGAAGCTTATATCTGGGGAAATAATTCAGGGGCACCCAACCCCATCTGTGTCAGGGAAGATTTTCTGGAGGGAAGGACATTTAAGCTGAGATCTTAAGGTTTGTTGGAGATATCTAGGTAGGGAAAGAAAGTGTTCTAGGAAAAGGAAACAGCATATGCAAAGGCCCAGAGGTGAGAAAGAATAAGGCTCTTTGGAAGAAGGGGAAAAAAAAAAGTGCAATGGAACAGAATAGAGAGTCCAGAAAAAGACCCACAGAAATACAGTCAGTCGATTATTTACAAAGAGGCAAATGCTATACAGTGAAGCAAAGACAATCTTTTCGACAAATGGTGCTGAAACAACTGGTCATCCACATGCAAAAAAAAATGAATCTAGACAGAGATTTTACACAAAAATGAACTTAAAATGGATCACAGACGTAAATGTAAAATGCAAAACTAACTATAAAGCTCCTGGAAGATAACATCAGAGAAAACCTTGATGACCTTGGATTTGGCAATGACTTTTTAGATATGACACCAAAGGCACAACCCATTAAAGAAAGAATTTATAAGCTGGACTTTATTAAAACTAAACATTTCTGCTCTGCAAAAGACATTATCAAGAGAATGAAAAACCACTGACAGGAAGAAAATATTTGCAAAAGACATATCTGATAAAGAACTTACCCCCAATATACAAGGAACTCTTAAAATCCAATTGATTAGAAAACAAACAACTCAAATAAAAAACAGCCAAAGACCTTAACAGACACTTCGCCAAAGAAGGCTACTGATGGCAAATAAGAATATGAAAATATGTTCCACACCTTACGTCATCAGGGAAACTAAAACAAGATGCTACTACACACCTATTAGAATGACTAGAATCCAGAACACTGACAACACCAAATGCTGACAAGGATGTGGAGCAACAGGAACTCTTACACATTGCTGATGGGAAGGCAAAATGGTGCAGCCACTTTGGAAGACAGTGCGATGGCTTCTTACAAAACTAGACATACTCTTACCATCTGATCCAGAAACCATGTACTTTGGTATTCACCCAAAGGCACTGAAAACTTACATCCACATAAACACCTGCACATGGATATTTACTGACAAAACATGGAAGTAACTGAGATGTCTTTCAGTAGGTGAATTGATAAATGAACTGTGATACGTCCAGATGATGGAATATTATTCAGAGCTAAAAAGAAATGAGTTATCAAGCTATAAATGAAAAGGTGTGGAGGAACCTCAAATGCATATTCCTAAGTGAAAGAAGCCAATCTCAAAAGGCTGCATATGGTATGATTCCAACTACATGACATTCTGGAAAAGGTGAAGCTATGGGGACAGTAAAAACATCAGTGCTTGCCAGAGGTTGGGGGCAAGTGTAAACTGATGGAGCACAGAGGATTTTTAGGGCAGTGAATCTATTATGTATGAAACTATAATATGGATACATGTCCTTATACATTTGTCCAAACCCATAGAATATATGACAGTAGGGTACACCCTAATGTAAACTACAGCAAACTACAGTCTTTAGTGATGGGTCAATGAATGTTCATCAATTGTAACACATGTCCCACTCTGGTGGAGGATGTTGATAATGGGGGAGGCTATGCAAGTGTAGGGATAGCGGGTAGATGGGAAACCTCTGTACCTTCCTCTCAATTTTCCTGTGAGCCTTAAACAACTGAGTTGGTTGGACTCAGTGGTGTGCTGGAGCTGTCTCCTACCAACTTACAAGAGCTGATTCTGCACATCTCTTCCCAGTTCCACATTCAGTGACATCACAGTGGGAGCCTGAAACTGGCCATAGTGGGAACATTTACACCACGGAAATTGGCAACTGGCAAACACTACATATCAGGGTCTGTTTTTAGAGCGACAGTTTATCAGCACACCCCAGGGTAAAGTGTAGACTGGGTAGAATGCAGACTAGCAGTGGTTGGAGACAATGCAAAACAGAGGCCAAACTACTTTCACCTAGACATGCCAGACAAGGTTACATTATATTTGTAATGTCCAGCTGCACTTTCAAGAAAAAAAAGGGAAACTGTAGGATGTCAGAAATGCAGAGGACACAAAATAAGAACACTCATGGTAGATGCTAACACTATGGCAGTCAAGGTGGGGGAGGAGAAGAGCGGCAGAAAGATCCAGAAATATCCCTAATGATAGAGGCTGTGTTCAAATGCCCAGAGGGAGACAGGAGACAAGGCCTTGGGGCCATGGAAGGTGGGAGCCTGGAAGGAAGACCCTTACACTAAGCCAGGATCCTGAAAGAGCTGCACCTATGTGACAGGGGGCAAGGAAAACTCCACCCATGGCCTGGAAGGTGGTAAGAATGCTTGCTGCCACTCTGGCTCCCAGTCAGGGAGAAAGGATTCCCGTGAGAAATCAAAACCCCAGGTCTGTGCCTCATGTGGGTTCAAAGCTCAGCCTGACACTTTGGACATGCTGCAGAAATCTGAAATGCAGAATTTATTTAGCATAACCTCGGGGGCTGCTGCAGAAGAAAAAGTGCAAAAGTGCTTCCTCTAAGAGGAACACATCCAAAAACATAAGACTCCATTTAAAATCAATAAAAAGGTTTTTAAATTTTTTCAAATAAGATAGACTCAATTAAAAAAAAAAAAGCTAAAGACACATAAAATCTCACCACAAGAGTCAGAAGGGAAAAAAGGAACATCTACAATGCAGACTATGTGGGGCTGGTGTGTGGGAGGCGCCTGTGGAAGATGAACTCACAATCAAAATTTACAGAACACACAGGCAAACAATTCCCAGCGATGGTCAGTCTAACTTGCGATAACAGAACGATCTGAAAGTGATGCTGAAAGATCCCTTGGCTGCTGTGTGGTTGAGGGGAGAGGCTGGAAACAATGAGACCAGTTAGGAGGCTGTTGCTCTGATCTAGACGAGAGATGGAGGTGGCAGGTTAGACTAGAGGCAATGGGGGCTGATATCATTTGACTATTTTAAGAGCACATTACATTTTACGGATGAGAAACCTGAGACCCAAAAGGTAAAAGTGCTTTCCACATGGTCAGAGCAGAAACGGATGAGAAACCTGAGACCCAAAAGGTAAAAGTGCTTTCCACAAGGTCAGAGCAGAAAGGGAACTGGAACTCAGGTATCCCGAGCTCACTTTCATGTTCTTTAGTCCACAGTGTAGAACATTCGCATGTAGAGAAACTATCACCCATATCCCATAGCGACCTGCATATGTAATATCAGTGGAGGTGGAGAAGCACGGAACAGGTGATGCCCTCTCCCTTCCTGGGTTCAGCCAACATCCTGAAGAGGGAGGTGAGACCCTGCCCAATTGCTGCCACTTTTGCAACCCAGACTATCTCTCCCCCGCCTTACCTTCTGCTCCAGCTCGTTCCTAGACGCCAGCTCCGAGTCCAGCCTCTCCTCGGACTGCTGGAGACGCTTCCTGAGGAACTCGTTCTCCATCTGAGCACAGTCGAAGCGCATCTGCCACTCGTCTGCTGTTTAACAGAGTCAGAGAGGCCAGGACGGGAGGCTCAGTGAACGAGGGTGGTTCTCTCCCACGGTCTTAGCTCTTTGTGCACAATTTCACAGTGTTAATAGAATTCCTGAGGCTCGACCTCAGGCTTCAGATTAGGAAATCCCACTTTAAGTCCAAGCTTTAAAAACCACTTCCTCCAGGCAGCCTGCCCTGACTACCTCCAGGTGTCTAATGTTATTGACCACTCACTATTTTAAGCTTGGTCATCGTATACTGTTAAATTTCTCTACAAGTGTGCAAAGACCTTTTTTTCCCCAAGGAAAGTCCATAATTTTTGAGGGTAGGGGAACTGTTTTAGTCATTTGTGGGTTTCTCCACACCCTCTAGAAGAGTCCCACACACACAGCCGTTCCCCCCCACATGGTAACACAAGTTCACCAACTGGAGTCATCCTACTGGCCTACCACACTGGGTGACAAGAGTATAAAATCAGTGACTGTTGGTTGAATTAATTAACAAATAAACCAATGAGCAATAATTAAAGTGTCTATTAAATGAAGAGCCACAGACATACTAGTCGCAAGATGTCTGTATGTGATAGCAAAACAATCCCTTGATTTGGTAAAAAACTAAAAAAAATCATTTGCTGGTGTGATGAAAACTGTTTGGCTGAAGAGAACAGGCTACGGTAAGTTGTGATATCTTTTAACTGAATAATAGAGTAACATCCTTTAAGGTAATGGAGATGTGGACAAGACTGCACAAATAGACAGTTTAAGATACAGACCCATCCACTTCTCCATCCATCCACCCATCCATCATCCACTGTTCCATCTACCTTCCATCCATCCAAACACTCACTGGGCACACTACTCCATACCAGGCACAAGGGATCATGAATAAGAAACCATTCTATCTTCTGAAGTATCTACTTGTGGAGACAAACATGTAAAAATTCAGCTTCAACACAGCATGACCAGTAGTCTCATAAAGGAACTTAAGGAAATCCAGAAGAGGACTCAAACTCATAAGGGCAGCAAACTCTGTTTTGTTCATGATTGTGTCCAAAGGACTTACTACGATGCCCAGCATATCATAAACGCTCCATGACTTTCACTGGAGAGGTGGGTGGATGGATGTTAGGGTGCACGGAGAGGTGGGTACGTGGATGGATGAATGGACGGTAGAGCCGAGGTCTTGTAGGAGTTCACCCCAATAGGGATTCTCACATAAAACAGAAGAATGATATAACTGTAAGAAGTCAGAGCCTCTTCAAGTTTCCATCAAGGTAAATAATATCATGGTAGGAAAGGAATCCTATCTCCCCACCAGGTAAAAAGTCTCAAGTAGCAAACAGCACAGCCTGCACAAGGAAGGGGCAGCAGAAAGGATTTCTGAGGCAGCCTGTGTGCTCTGTGCTCCAGAGATGGGTGGGAGTGGGCAACACGAACAGGTGAGGAAACGTCTCCATTCTTCAAGGCTGATTTCCACCTCCAGCCTCCCTCCCCATGGGCACCATTCTTCACCAGTACGTGTAAGTGGGCCCTTCATTTTCCAGTCACATCTTTCCTGGGTTTCTCTGACCTCCCCATTTACATGGCAAGTTCCTTGAGAGCAGGGCCCAACTAAAATTCTTCTATAAACCACCCCCTGACACAAAACAGGGTCTGGCTCAGTGCTGGACGCATACCGTAAAAGGTTCTCTTTAAATACTTAACCATGTATATAGTGGGAAAACATATATATTTTTAGTAATTTCTACTCCACCTTGATCCATAGAAGAGGCTGTGGTGCCACTGCAGTGGTGTGATTAAAGCGTTTTATTGCTTCTTTCAACTTTCCTGTACTTTAGAAACTTTCTGTAATGAGTATGTATTACTTTCATAATGAAAAACAAAGTATTTGTGGATTAGCTCCCTGGAATAAGCATCCCGAGGAGAAAGCCTACACAGCTAATGTGCTCATGAGCTAAGCGCATTTCCCCCATCGTCCAACTCCCGTATCTTTGCACAGGAAAACAAATGGCCGGGGAGTATCATTCAGACATAAATCACAGTCGGGATGGAACTGGAGCTGATGTTCTTCTGGGGAAATTGTGCCGGTTCTGGGCCAACGCGTTCCCCACTCCCTGCGTGGGCCCTGCCTTGTTGGGTCTCAGGTATGTGAGAACCTCAGACTCCTGTGGATTAACCTCCCTGGTAAATGCCTGCCCTGGGGGCAGCCAGGAGGAGAGGATAACGAGAGGAGAGCAGGAAGCACGTGTGCCCTGCCTCTCCTCCACCACCTCCGACCTTGGCTCATCTGAGTGTCCCTGATGTTTCTAGGGCATTGATTCTCTGGGGGCACTGAAGGAATGGTATCAACGTTTCATAAAGGCTGACCGACACGCTGGGAATCCTCCTCAGCTGACTCATTTAGACTGGGGAGAGGAGGTGACAAAGATGTCATCCTGCCCATCCAACCATTAGATGCGAGTCCCCACGTTACCGTCTAAGGCGGGCACCACCAGGAACCCCTGGCTCCTCTGAACATACCTCTCATTGGGCAATTCAGGGGTCCTCTCACCCTCTCTCCATTCATTCAGTAACTGCTAAGTGCCTGACATCACTTTTAAATGGGGACAGTAGCCGCTGCTCCATGGATGATGAGCAGGGATAATGATCCCGCTATCAGTAATAGCAGAAATAATGATAAAGTAACTAACAGCTACTCAGCATTCTGTAACATGCACGTGGCTAAACACTTTCCATTAATCATCTATGGCTACATCCATTTGAAAGAAGAGAAAACTGAGGCCCGAATATGTCTTTGCCCAAAGCCACACATCTAATAAGCTATGGAATCGAGTCAAATCCAGAAATGGGATTTTATAGATTTCACTTTTTAACCACTGAGTTGCCTTCCTCAAAAATTATATTAAAAAGACTCATATAAATATAAGGGTGCCTTGCCCATCCATAGAACCACTATTTTTTTTTTTTTTTTTTTTTTTTTTTTTTTGCGGTACGCGGGCCTCTCACTGTTGTGGCCTCTCCCGTTGCGGAGCACAGGCTCCGGACGCGCAGGCTCAGCGGTCATGGCTCACGGGCCCAGCCGCTCTGCGGCATGTGGGATCTTCCCGGACCGGGGCACGAACCTGCGTCCCCTGCATCGGCAGGCGGACTCTCAACCACTGCGCCACCAGGGAAGCCCAGAACCACTATATTTTTAAATCATTCTTTGCATTATTACTAAACAGCACCTGCCACACTGATAATTTATTACTTGGGATATTGTTGGACTATCTGTTTAATGCCTGTGTCTTCCACTGGGCTGAGAAGGCAAGGACTGTTCCTTTCTCTCCACCAACGTCTCAGCCCCTAATGCAGCACCTAGAACTTCATGAGCGCGCAGTACATGTGAATGAATGGAATAAAAGGACAGCTTTTCCACCAGCGTCTAATCCCATGGGTCCCAGTGGCTCACCTCCTCCAGTGTGATTCCTTTCCAAATCATTCAAGCGAATTTTCTGCTGGGCTTCTTCCAACTGCTTCTCCACTTCTCCCAAATTCTTCTGGACTTGCTCATACTTGCTCTGGAAGAGAGGCCTCAAGGTTTCAAACTGGAGCTAGACAGAGGCCATCTCACCTAAGGTGCCTCCAAACCAGTACTGGCCACCTACCCCCTGCACAGTCTTCACCCAGGACACCTTCAAGGCCAACACTTAGGAAGACTCAAATGTCCCCCAGGACTCCGAGTATGGGAGTCAGTAAGCCTATGCATCCCAGATGTGAGCACGTGGCGGGGGGGGGGCGGGCAGGCCCGCCTCTCCCAGCCACTCTGCTCAGCCGCTCCCACCCCCAGCACTCCCAACCACTCGCCTTTAGCTCCTGAACTTCCCGGGAGGCCCGCAGCCTCTCTGCCCGCTCACTCTCCAGCACGTGGCAGGCCACGTCCCCTTTGAAGCGCTCCTCGGCCAGCTCTGCGGTCAACTCAGCAATCTGGGAGGGGGAGGGTTAAGGCAGGGTTACTTGCTGGCGCTGCACGCCCTTCCGCCTCCACACACACTCCACAGGACCACCCTTGGACTAATCACTGGATCTTAAGGTGGTAAAGAGCATGGATGCTAGAATTTTACTGGTCTTGGTGTTAGAATTCCTGGCCCAACACTCTGAACTAGGCAGGATGCCTCTCGGATGCTCAGTTTTCTCAGCTTTAGCGGGGTGGGGATAACTGATAGAATTGTTGTGGGAATTGAGATAATCCACATAAAGCTTAGCACGGTGCCCAGCACATAGTAAGCACTCAATTAAAAACCAGTTAATTCTAGTAGAAACTCTCTTTAGCCATCCTTCAGGGAGCCATCTCACTGGACCAACCCACAGGCTCCCTCAGTAAGACACACTCACAGGTGCCCAACCCCCAGGTATACTCTCAGCCAGGAAACCCCTCCATGGTTCCCCAGGGTCCACCTGCCCCTATCAGGTGACAGCCACGCTCACCTGGTATCGACTGTGTGTGCTCCCAACCTGTTTATGTCTCATACTCTTTTACCGCCATTACCTGTACTATTAGCTATTACATAAACCTGTAAAATGTGACTGGTCAAAGAGTTTCCATGAAAACTAGGCTGAATGCTTTGGAGGTAACAAATACAAGTGAGTTGCTTCTTAAAATTCTGTCAAACATGTGTAGGTGCAAAAACTATAAAGAAAAAACCAGAAATAAAAAATTTAGGCTTTTGCATTCAAATTTCTTTGCCATTTGCTCTGCTTTAAAGAAATCAAAACTGGAAATCATGTAGCTGTGTGTTAGGGGTGTGGTCCAAAAAAGAAGTAGATCTGGGGTCAGACGCTCATCCTCAAAGGGCTTTGGTCCTACCTCAGTGAGTTGAGGTAGACACGTTTAAAGTTAAAAATAAAAATGTTTATTTTTAAATGAATTCCCACTTGCACTGACTTCCCCCCCGCCAACAAAATAACCGACCAACGACAAACACCAAACGGGTCAGCGCTTCTGCGGTCTTATTGTTCCAAAATACAGCCTTCTGGGTTAAAGGATATGCCGAAGAAAGTGAGGAGAGAAACATACGAGTGGACAGTTTAGACCAAGAGGCATAGAATTGACCTTGTACAGAAGAGTCCTCATGAAACTGAGGCTACTCCTTGTGTAAGGCAGTGGCTCAAGTCCAGAGGGAGAGAACGAAAAGAAAAAAAAATAGAGGTAAGAACCCCGTACAGGGTTCAAGTTCAGACACAACAACCAACACACTGTGTGACCCTGGACGAATTTCTTCCTCTCTGGGGCTGTGGTCACCTGAGCTACAAAATGCAGGTGATGTCTCCTGTCCTTCTGGCAATCCCATTCTATGCCACAGATCTTGCATATAAAGATGTCAAAACACCACAGTTTCCCATAAGACCCTCTGTGTGGTATCGAGGGGCGGCTGTGTGGTGCTCCCACACAGACTCGAGGTGGCCCTTCTGGTGTGGAATCCAGTCCCCGTCAACACTATCAGTTCACAGGCGGCCTCAAAAACCACTCAGCTGCCCCGTGAAGAAGGAGGATGCAGATCTATATGTTCTGACATTAAAAAAAAAAAAAAATCCCCAAATTATATTGCCAAGGGGGAAAAAAAAAGCAACGTTGCAGAATAGAACGTTTGGCATGTTTCCATTTTTGTCTGTACGTGCACAGAAAAAGGCACTCCCAAACTGTGAATGGGGATTCCCCGCCACGGACCCCCGAAGGATGGATTCACAGAGAACTCCAATTTCCTTGTGATGCGTTTCTGTACTGGTGACTTTTTAAACCGCTTGTGTAATAAGAAAAACACAAAACAAAAATATCTTTTTTAAATAGTCCAAACCATAGATTGAGCTGGGGCTGCCCTGTCCATTCTATGTCCCCCCACCTTTCTTCCTCCTCCAGCCCATCAGCTTCCCTCCCATCTTGCTGACCATACCAGTGACAGCTCAGGCCAAAATGTCAATTTTTATTTTTCAATAAACAGAGGAAAAAAACGAGGCTTAAGGCGAGTGTTCTGAAGTCACACAGCAAGTGAGCAGCAGAGCTTGGATGTGGACCCAGGTCCCTGACATCCAAGTACCGACCACCCGTTAAAGGGGAAAGGGCTCTCTGGCCGTGTTCCTGGCTGTCTTTGGGGTGGGGGCTTCCTTTGCTACTCCTTGCACTGTCATCTCTAAACTATTCATTGCAATGACCTTGGACGGTTGTTTAAATACAAATCTCAGGATCCTCAGATCCTCCAAGCCAAAGTCTCTAAGGTGGGACCCAGGAATGTGAATTTCAACACACTCCAGGGTGATTCTTCAGCACCACGAAGTTTAAGAATTACTTTGTGACCACCTGGAGGGGTGGGATGGTGGGGGTGGGGGTGGGAGGGAGGAAGATGCAAGAGGGAAGAGATATGGGAACATATGGATATGTATATGTATAACTGATTCACTTTGTTATAAAGCAGAAACTAACACACCATTGTAAAGCAATTATACTCCAATAAAGATGTAAAAAAAAAAAAAGAATTACTGCCGTAGAAATAGCTAGGATTGCCTCCTAATTTGGGGCTCACTTGGCTTTAGATGGGTTAGATTTGCCTATGGATGTGCAAAGGCATTCAAGCTGGAAAAATGATCACTTGCAGTGGGTGCCGGCTACAGGCCAGTGCAATCCAGGAGCGCCCCAGATCACACCCCTAAACACGCCCCGCATCCCAGAGATCAGCACTGATCCCAAACACAACTGTGTTCCCTCTGCCTTAGCCAATTAGTATGAAATTTAATTTGTGCTAATGGGCCTGAGCAAAGGGAGCACAAAATTAATTTAATGCATTAATTCTGAGTTCCACAGACCCAAATCTGGAGACAAAAGGACAATTAGTCCTTTCAACCTGGGGAAATGACAGCCGCTTTTAATAGAGACAGTAACCCCTGACCTCCCCCTGTCCCCACAAAGCCCTCTCCTTTCACACATTTTGGGGTCTGGGGGCTTTGTCCGTGAGGTGAGGGGTAGGCACCACGCCCAGAGCTATTAGGTGAGTGCAAAATGAAGGCCAAGTTAATGAGGGGAGAGCCTGGTCTGCAAAGCCAGAAGGGTCCTCTGCAGATTGCTCCAGGACCAGTTAACCAGCAATTATTCTGGAAGCCTCCCTGTGTCCATCACTTGGCCAAGTCATCAGAAACCCTCTTTCTACTTAGGGACAATGACTCCAAGGGCCTGCCAGAGAGGGGGGGACAGAAATGAATTAATCTGCTGTACATTTTGCACAAACAGAAATAATATATCCTGCACGCTGACACCATGCGCAGTTTGGGGCAACAGTGGGTAACGGGGATTTGAAGGACGTTAAGTGCCGAGCACATGTGGGGTCCCGTGGGCTGTCACTGTCACCTGCCCTTCATGATACAAGCACCCCTGCCCTCAAAGACTCCACTGTCGAGTTGGGGAGAGAAGAAAACCACATGTGAGGCGCCCACGTGTCTTGCCTCCACCCTGCCCTGGTCTCTTATACTCAAGGACCCTCTGACCCCAAGTCACCTTTCCCGTCGAGAGCAAACAGCACCCTTTCCCTCTCCTCCTGCACTTTTCAGTTTAACCAAAAGGATTTATTCATAATAAGCCCTTGAATGAGAAACAGCTCACTCATCCACCGCTGAGGACAGACGTGAGCTTACTGAGCACTGGGCACAGACGCCTTATGAGGAGGATCTTTGCACAGGACAAGAAACAGGCACTGAGAGGGGAAACGATGTGCTCAAATCAGAGATGATGAGTCTCGGAGGGAGTCCGCCGGGGCGGCCTCACCCCCGGGTCCTGGCTGGACGTCCGTCCAGACGGTCCTCTGTCCCGCATCCACTGTCCAACTCAATCCCCTGCCCCTGGGCCCCTGGGTGCAGCAGGGCAGGAATTGTCATCCTCCTGGAGCAGATGTGGAACAGCCAGCGGGTGCAGGTCAACAGCCTGCTAAGACCTGGACCCCAACCACTCCGTGGGGCCACGGCCAAAGGGAGCCTTGTGGACCCCCCGTGGAAGGGAAGCCCCCATTCCCATCAACCTGAGTGGCTAAAACAGAAAATGGAAAAAAAAAAATCAGGAGAGAAAAGAGAGAGAGGCGAGAAAATGAATCGACAGGTGAAGGGCGGCCTGACGGCAAGGCCAGCGGCGGGGGTCGGGTGGGGGAGCGGGGGGGCCGTTGTCCGCTGATCAAGGAGATTAAGCAGGTCTCACGGCACCTGCCCCTAAAGCTGCCCCAGGCATCAGGGACGACTCAGGACAAGTCTCCGGGGGCCCCCAGAGACGCAGGCGGACACCAGTGCAGGCACCACTGTATTTCTCTTCCCAGCTGGGGACGCCACCTGCTCGTAAGTAACAGCAATAGTGACAGTGACAGTAACAGTAATACCTTAGTCACAATCACCACCACAGACAGTGCTGACGGCGTGCCCAGCACAGGCTAACCCGCAGAACCCTCACGGCAACGCAGACAGGCGGCTACTGACGGCTCCAGACTGCAGATGAGGCACCAGGGTGCAGGCGGCCAAGAACACCCAGCCAGCCGGGCAGAGCTGGGCTATGAATTACGGCAGCCTGGCTCCTGAGCCTTCACTTCTAACCACACCATCAAACTGCCTCTTGGGGGCTCAAAGAACATGTGCTGAGTGAACGAATACATGTGCGTGAACCAAGGAGCAAATGTCGGTGGAGATGGGCCGCTGCTTTAAGAATGCCGAGAGAAGGGGCATCTCCTGAGCGGGACACGTGGGGATGGACACGCCACCGACTGGCCTTGGGGGGAGAAGGGACAGTTACGGGCTTTCACGAGCTTTAGAAAGGGTCTTCAAGGAACCCTAGCACCCCCCAAAAGGATAGTAACCCCTCAGATGCTGTCACCCACACATCCCATCCTGAGAAGGTTCTTTGGTCCGGCCCCGACCTTCAGGATGGAGTTCAACCCTCTAACATGCTTCTCACGGCGCCTGTGACCCGGCCCCGCTTCGTGGCCTGACCCCCACCCTCGTTCCATGAGACACTGCAACCGCCAGGCCTGCAGGTGCCAGATCAGGTCCCCGCTGTCTCTGCCCTCCACCTGGAATGCCTCCCCACCCCACGGCCTGGCTGGGCCTGCTCATCCTTCAAGACCCCTCCTCCGAGAAGCCCTCCCTGAGCCCATTCCCAGCCTGGGTAGATGCTCCTCCTCGATCCCAGACAGACCTGGGTTCCAATCCCAGCTCTGCTACTCACGGGCTGTGTGATGTCAGACAAATCACTTCCCCTCTACGACCTTCACTTACCTCATCTAGAACGTGGGGCACTAACACCTCCCTCACAGTGTGATTGGAAGGTAAAATGAGATGATGCAGGTAAAGTATTTATCACAGCACCTGGCACAGACACACTGCTCATTAAATGTTACTTTAATGATTAAATTCGGCACTATTCCACTCATTCGTTCAATGCCCACTGAATGCTTGGAGGGGTGCAGGAATAGCTAAGATGTATCATTATCTTCGAGGAACTCAGTTTGCTGGGGGGGGGGAGGTAAAAAATATCAACTGTGTGTTAGTCACAGTGGTGATGCATCAGAGGTAGTGTGATGGCTGCTTCACAGGCACCTCCGCACACAGCCCTACACAGAGGAATGCGTAATACTACTGTTACCGTCCTACTCATGGTGACACAAGGGCTCGGAGTCTTGAAGAATTTGCCTATAATCCCACAGCAATAAGGGCACAAGGTCAGCCGTCCTGATGGACCCTCCGTTCCTGTCCCAGAGCACCAGGGCAGGTCACTGTCCTCGTCCCCACCTCGTACAGCCCCCGCTTCTGCATTTGTGTTGCAAGGCAGGTAGAGACGAGATGATGGGCCCCATTTTCACCTGGGGAAGCAGAGGCACACAGAATGGACTTACCAGCCGAGCCCTCCTCTGTGGGGCTTTGGCTCACCCCACCGTGGCCATCGTTGAACATGCTCACCCGGCAGAGCCTCTGCAGCTGGCTGTCCGCCGGGAGGATGCCCTCCCCGGCATATGCCCTCAGTGAAGGCCCGAGAGACCCTAACATCTTGAGTCAGGTAGGAAACCAGGATGTTTTGTTCTCCTGGGGACCAGGGGCTACCACATCCCGACCTCAGAGGCAGAGCGCCGGGCCAGAGCACGGAACCAGGCGTCAGGAGAGCTGGGACGAGGTCAAGGCCCGTGACCCCCAGCAAGCCATTTCCTGTCCCCTCCTAGAGGTCAGCTGCTGCTGGACACCGTCACGGCCATCACAGCCACCTCCCTCAGGGCTATGCTAACACACTTCTGCCCTAAGTCTCCAGTCCCCGCTGCATCCTGGTGATTCTCTCGGCAATTCCTTACCCAGAAGTGAAACTTCCTGGGCTAATGAGGCCAGACATCGGAGCGCATGGGCCTCCATCTCCTGCCGTAAAGAAGGTTCTGGATATATTCCAGAGAGAGAAGAGACCGCCCCTCTCTCACGCACCGCCATGTGCTCCCGCAGCCTGCCAGGGGCTCCCTACCAGACTGGCTGCTTCCTTGTGAAAATAAAAAACCCCACTTGGCATCCAGGCCGATTTTGCACGCTTGAAGATGTACAGCCAGCGACTCAGAGGTTCCTCGTCTCCTCTTCCGCTCCTTCGCAAAGGAAGCGCTCAAATCATTCTGCCATAACGCTGTCTTTTGACTAAGCCCCGTCAAATGGAGTTCCCACTGATGAGGCAACACCATGTTTCAGCCATGGTCCTGCGGCTGTTTCCCCCTGCTGAGATGAGGGTGGGGTGCAGGGGGTGAAGGGGTGCTGGGGGTCTTCAGGAGGCACAGCCCTGAAGGAGTGTCTGCTCCCCAACTGTCAACAGGAACTTGCTTCCAAGAAAGGAGAACCGTGTGGAAGGAGATGTGGCAAGAGACACTTCGTATTAATGTTTCTCAAAGTGTGATCCCTGGACCAGCAGGTTCAGCATCACCTGAGAACTTATTAGAAACACAGAAGCTCCAGGGCCACCCCAAGCCACCGACTCAGAACCTCGAAGGCCGGGATCCAGTGATCTACATCCTGACACGTCCTCTCAGGGATTCTGACACACATTCACCACTGCTCTAACACAGCACAACCCTCCCGCATCAGAGTCACCTCAAGGCTTGGTGAAGAAGCACTGAAGGACCCCCACCTCCAAGATTCCCTCCTGGGTCAGAGCCTTGAGAGATGGGACCAGGGAAGCTACAGGGTTAACAGCTCCTCTGGATGACTCCAATGCTCTTTAAAGTGCAAAAGCAACCAATATAAATCAACAGTAGCTTTACCCAGGTCGTGGGTGGGAGGTGGTGGGGAGGGAAGGGAATTAGAGCCCTTTCTTCAAATAGAATCTTACTTGGGCCCCAACATGCTACATTTCACCAAATCTGAGCTGCCATCGATTGTAAGATGCACCGTTACAGAATGTAAGAAATGAACATGCGGCCAATTTTTAGTGTTAGCTGCCACTGATTGTTAAGATGCATCCTGAGTCCAGAGATGTACAAAGGGAGAAAATAATGTGCATCTGAGAATCGATAAAAACGTAGAATGAAACCAAAAAAGTGCATATACTGTAATGGATGCAGGTATGGGAGTCCTGGAGCCCTCTGACCTCCTCCTCGCTCTCTGGTGGGTCTGAAGAGACGCAGGACTTCAGAAAACACTTCAAATTACTGCATCAGAGAAGGCAAGCCACAGAGTGGAAGGCATGTGTACTACTTACATTGAGCAACTGACCTTATATCCATGGCATATAAAGAACTGCTACAAATCAACAAGAAAAGCAATAGAAAAGACATGAAAAACCATTTTGCCAAAGAGGATAACCAAATAGCCAAAAACATGTGAAAAGGTGCAAATTAAAATCACAATGTTGTACAAGTGCACACCCACCACAATCGCTAAATCAAAAAGGCAGATAATGCCCAGTGCAGGTAAGGATGTGGAGCAGGCAGAATGCTCACCTGTGGCCACGTGCAAGTGCAAACTGACACAAAAACTGTAGCAAGCTGTTTGGCAGCATCTACGAAAACTGAACACAGAAACAACTTAAAACCCAGCCATTCCATCCCTAGGTGTATTCCTAACAGAAATGTATGACCTGTGCACCAAAAGACACGTGTGAGGATGTTCACAGCAGGCTTGTTCTTTATAGCTGAAAAACAGAAACAACTGAATGTTCCTTTAGAGTAGGAGGGGTAAAGAGTGGTCTCTGTGCGTAATGGACGACTCTACAGCAAAGGGAGGGAGTGATCCACCATCACCCACGACAAGGTGGATGAATGTCACAAATGATGTCAAATGAAAGAAACCAGACACAAATGAGTACACATCTTTGATGAATTTAGGTAAAGTGCAAAAACAGGGAGAAAACTAACCTATAGTGTCAGAAATCAGTTTGGTGGTTACAGGTGGAGGGTAGTAGCTGAAAGGGGGCACCAGGGGGGAATCTGAGGGAAGCTGGGAGTGACCTGTGTCACACTCTGGGTGCTGGTTGCATTGGTGCGTCCACTTTGTGAAAACTCATTAAGCTGTACACTTTAGATGTGGGCACTTTTTTATATGTTGGACCTTAACACAAAGTCTAAAAGGCAGGAGGAAAGGAGAAACAGGAGGAAGAAGAAGAGGTGGCAGAAAGGGGGGTTTGAGGAGGAAGAGGAAGAAATCCCGACGCTCAGTCATCTAAATGTGCTTCCTGGATAAAGCGCTGCTTTGACTCCTGGATGAATTCTCTTTATGGCACTGGCATCACACCCTTGGCTTGCATTTCAAGGAGATACTACCAAAAGCATTCCTACAGACCCCTCTTGTATTTACTGTTTGAATAGTGCCCTTGGTGCCCTTTTAATGAGGATTCATGGGAGAAACTTCTCTAATATCTAGATTATCTCAATACCCTGAAAAGTTACTTTTTTCTCAAGCAACAGGTATGTATATGTGTGTGTGTGTGTGTGTGTGTGTGTGTGTTTAACCTAGGCACAACATGTCTATGGAATATCCTGTTTTCCTCTTTGCTTTGGTTGCTAGGAAGCTCAGTGTCAAAATTTCGGCCCACTTTTAATGGTTCCACTCACCCATTCTGTGTCTATTCTGTACCTGGGGCCGGGCTGACGTGATGAGCAAGACACATCCCTGCCCTTGGGTTCTCCCAGTCTAGCTGGGACACAGGAGGTGATTAGGCTGCACCGATCAATGCTGTGAGGGGAAGGAAGCACGGGGCCAGTGGCAGAATATAGTGGGGGCCTAACCCACCCTTAGAGGGTCAAGGAAGTCTTCTTGGAGGAAGCACCACCTGAGCTAAGTGAGAAGGGATGACCAGACATTTACCAGGTGAAGAGGGTGCAGAGGAATGTTCCAGGCAGAGGGAACAGCACAGGCAAAGGCTGTGAAGTCACAGTGAGTCTGAGGCCAACGGTAAATGTCTATATTCTAACTCTTTCCCTGGTTTTGTATATTCCTCAACTCTTAGTTCCCTTTGCTCTGATTTTCTTAGCTTTAAATTTTTATCTTATTTTTTCAAGGCCCCATGCATTCAACCGTGTGTGATACAAAGACAAAAAGAGCCTGGACAGAATATTCCATAGGTGCTGACATGTCTATGCTTGGTTCAGGTCTCAGAAGCCTGGCTCCCTCTCTCTCTCCTCCCAGGGTCCCATAAGCTGGAACTCTAGATGCTAAAGATGCTCACCGCATCCCTCTCTCCAAGTCTCCCCCACAGCAGCTGACACGTCGCAAACCCTCAAGTCCAACCTGACAGCTCGAGATGAATTACTCCATCAAGTGTCAGCTCGGCGGGAAGGAATTTCTACCGGGAAGTCACCGATATTCCCCACCAACCCACAGAGCTCCAATTTTTTGCTTCTGCTGCTCTACTCATGGCTACTTCCGGCAAGAGAGGTCAGGCCACTGGCCCCCTGGAGCCTCGATGGAGAACGTAAGGCACTCTCAGTTGTCATTTTGTCTCCACCTCACAGTCTCGTCCACGACAGGAGCACCGGCTCACGGCGCAGCAGCCCCGCCCGCCCAGCTTCTCCTCACTGTGTGTGCAGACGTGACTCTCCCTTCCAGGGGCCCCTGCCTCTTGCCTGACCATGGGAGTGGGTGTGGATTAAGCAGACAGAGGACCCTTGGTGGGGAGAGTGGACACAATCATGGGGAGGATGAGAAGGGTGGAAAAGAGACAGCCCCCCACCCCAACTTCATTCCGTGCCCCAC
The DNA here is from genome assembly GCF_964341445.2 of Mesoplodon mirus. Lineage (NCBI taxonomy): Eukaryota > Metazoa > Chordata > Mammalia > Artiodactyla > Ziphiidae > Mesoplodon > Mesoplodon mirus. The sequence continues at coordinate 20,022,849 of NC_138989.1, read as the reverse complement.
GCGAGCCAGCGAGGCTCAACTCAGGCTGTGAACATAGAGGGAAGGATGAGTTATGTTGGCTTGATGGTGAATCTAATTACAGTCCCCATTAGCCATCAACCAAACCAAGCAATATTACCAGTAACGATAACATCACAGCCTCGCCGGTAGAGAAAGCTCTAGTTTTGCTCTGGACTGAGCTTTACCTCATGTTGCTTCAGGACCTTTGCACTTGCTGTTTCTACCCTTCCTCCAGATCTGCACAGAAACGGGTACAGCAAATCGTTCGGATCTAGATTCAAATATCTCCGTCCACAGAAGTCTTCCCTGACCACTCAGGAAATACTGGCCCCCCCTCGACCTCCCTCCACTGTCACCTTGCTCTGCTTAATACCTGCAGCACTCCACGATCTGAAACTAGTTTGCGTGTTGATTTACTTGTGATCTGTCTCCCTCTACTGGCCTGGAGACTTTGTGAGGACAGGGACTTTGCTTTGTCCCTGGCTGTATCCAAGGGGTCCGGTTGACTGTCTGCCACACGGGAGGTGCTCAGACACAGTATGTGATGAACAAGGGAATAAATAAGCTTCACCTGAACTCCACCAGAAGCCTGTGAGGTACCCAGGGCTTCCTGCAGAAAGGCAGCGAAGCATTCAACTAGGGTGCAAAATTGAAGGGAGCACCGAAAACCTCAGAAATCAAGATAAATTAAAAATGTTAACGCAATCTTTAAGAAAATCAAAATTAATGCCAAAAATCTGTGATGACTAAAATATCAAACTTTTAAATAAAGAATCAAGACAGGATCCCACTGTGCAGAGTTCGTCACTTGCCTCACCCTAATCTTGGCCCGCAAAACCCTGCATTTATTTACAATTCTGATATTCTGCTCATCCTGGATTTTTTGCATTCAATTTACCTCTTAAAAGATACTGCATTAAATATTACTCATCTCGCTGAGTTTTCTGGTGCCCCTTTCAATTCTGTGCCCCAGACACGTGCCTTCCTCTCCTCACCCTCAACCGGGCCCTGCGAGCTGAATGGGATGGCAAGTTTTCCTTGGAGAGCTCTTTCGTGGTCTCCCCACAGCTCACTGACCGCACCCCACATTATATGGAATGAAGACGTGTAGGGGTCTGTAATCTGAGATCGTCTCCTTGGGGGCAGGGCCATCCGGTTCACGTCTTCATCCCCAGCCCACGAACTCAATCCCCAGCCAAAGAGAGAAAACCCCGGCCTGCAGTCACACACACCCCAGCCCAACCTTCCTCAGTCACGCGTCCCTTCCATCCCCCAGAGTCGGCCACTATGCAGAATCTGGCATTATTATTCCCATGAATATCTTTACACCATAACTACTTAGGTATATTCCCCAATCAATGTATAGTATTGTTGTGCACATTTTAAAAATTGATATGTACTGTAACATATTTTAGGCATTCTTTTGTAAATTAATCCTTTTCCTTCAGCATTTTGTTTCTGAAGGCAATCCATGCTGGTTCATGTATCTCTGGTTGAAGGGTCAGGAAACGTCTTCTATAAAGAGCCAGATAGTAAATATTTTTAATCTCTGCAGGTCATACAGTCTGTCACAACTATTCAACTCTGCCTTTGTAGCACGAAAGTAGCCAGAGACTATGCACAAATGAATGGGCGTGGCTGTGTGCCCACAAAACTACGAAGAACAGGTGGTGAAATGGATTTGCCCTACGGGCCACAGTTTGCCTGCCTCTTTATCCATTTTCACTTTGGTAACTCAGTTTTTAGTATAACAAAATGTGTTCATCCATTCATCCATTCTGTCAACAGACTCCCTTTTGGGTGTTTACATTCCTTCAACATGACAAATGTTGCTGCTATAAGCTTCTTGCCTCTTCGTTTAGGTGAGAGAGTTTCTCCTGCATGTGTATCTAGAAGTGGAATTGCTGGGCCACAGGGTACAGGCAGCTTCATCTTTCAGAAATAATGCTAGATTGTTCAAGAGCCATGAGATCCATTCACACTCCCGCCAGCAGCATGAATTCCTGCTGCTACGCACCCCGGCCAGCACCTGGATACATCAGACTTCTGGATTTTGCCCATCTGAAGCGTGAAATGACACCTATTGTCGTGTTAATTTACATTTCCTGATTGCTAGTTAGTTGCTCCTCTTTTCATGAGTTTATTGGCCATTTGAATTCCTGATCATCAGAACTCTTGTTCCTGGGAACTGCCAATTCCTAATTTTTGCCCATTTTTTTTTAACTGGAGTGTTTGCCTTTTTTCCAGTTGATTTGAGGAAATTCTTTACATATTCTGGTTACTCTTTGTCAGTTATGTGTGTTGCAAATTTCATCTCCAAGTATGTGGTGTGTCTCCATTTTATGCTCTGACAATCAGAAGTTGATTACTTTACTGGGGTCACAGTGATCATTTTCCCCCTGTGATTTGTGCTTTTGTGACTTATTTAAGAAATTCTTCCCTTTGGAGCCAAATGACATGGGTTTGAATCTCAGCTCTATACTTGCTGGCCGTGTGGCCTGGGGAAGGTACCTAATACCCCAGAGCCTCAGTTTCCTCCTCTGTAAAACGAGGACAGTAACAGCATGCACTTCACTGGGTTATTTTGAGGAGGCTTGAAGGCACTTAGCACAACGCCAGGCTCCTCCTCATCATCTTCTCCATCAGCATACCTCCCCCCGCACAGGGACCCCACATAGGAGGGATGGGGCTACCTTGCTCTCCAGAAGGTCTGTGTTCTGCTGGAGATCATTCCGACACCTCTCTGACTTTTCTAGCTTCTGTCTCAGCGCTGTAAGCTCCGCCTACAAAAGCAAACACCTTAACAGAAGCCATTCTGGACTGGAGATATAGGTTCCATGTATATAAAGAGTGGCCAGGGAATGAAGTAGGCAATTCAGCAGCCTATCTGTGATGACACCCAGATGCTAAGTTCCTACGAGGGATGTTTTCTTTGACCATTTCTGAATATCAATGTCTCTGCTCACGCAAGTCTGGTCTACACCAGCCCAGTCTAGGGGCTGAATGCAAATACTCAGAACAGGACCGCTGCTTATCCTGAGACTGGGCACGCCCGAGTGAGACTGGTGCTCAGCTCTTCATCTTCCCTAATTATCACTTTTTGGCCAGTGGGTCAGCACGAGGTTTACAATACCACCATTAGGAGCAGCTGAAATGCCCACCCACTGAAGACTGGTGGAGCGAACCATGAAACACACACACCAAGGAGGACTATGTGGCCATGAAAAGAGAACAAGGAAGACTTCTTTAAAAATGGGAATCATGTGACAATATATAAATGTATCACATTAACATGTTGCACACCTTAAATTCACAATGTTGCAGGTCAAATATACTTCAGTTAAAACATTTTTTAAAAGAAAATCCAAAAAGATAGACTTGCCGTGATTCTTAAAATATATTTTGAAGTGAAAAATGCAAGTTGCAGAAGAAAACATATTATGCTACCTTTTGTGTAAAAAAGAAAGGAACCATTAGTTCAGCGTGTGTGTGTGTGTGTGTGTGTGTGTGTGTGTGTGTTCTACAGGCATACTTTGTTTCATTGAGCTGGGCTTTACTGCACTTTGCAGACATTGCATTTATTTACAAATTGAAGGTTGGTGGCAACCCTGTGTTGAGCAAGTCTATTGGTGCATTTTTTCCAACACCATTATTTTTTAATTAAGGTACGTATGTTGTTTTTTTAGACAGAATGCTATTGTACACTTAATAGACTAAAGTACAGTGTCAACTTTTATAGGCTCTGGGAAGCCACCAAATTTACGTGACTCACTTTATTGTGATATCCACTTTATCTCAGTGGTCTGGAACTGAAGCTGCACTATCTCCGAGAAATGCCTGTATTTGCTAATTTTTGCAAAAAGGAACAACAGGCAGGATAAGCCAGAAACCAGTCAGAGCAGTTATCTATACCAGGTGGGTGCTAATAGGGTAGAAAGGAGAGTAAGGGGAGTGCCCCCTGAGAGGTAAGAAGATAAAGGACTCAAAAACTCTCCCCTTGAGTCTCGAGGATGAACAGTAAGCGAGCGTTTGCACGCCCCCAGGGTGGTGATGGCGCCTCTGACCAGCACCCACTAGCCCACGGAGGAGCTGGCCACGTGGTGGAGGGCGGTCTGTGTCGAAGGGAGCAGAGGGATATCTGCAAGGGGGCAGTGAGGGCTGTTGGTGGAGCATTCCCAGATGAAGAATTTCAAGGGGTGGGGCACTGGGTCTGGATGCAAACACTAAGGGGCGGGGGGGTGGGAGGGGGCGGAGGGAGGCGCCCTGCCTGCCCCGTGGACCCACCTCCTTGGCGCGGAGCTGCTCCTCCCCGATGGTGGCACTCAGCAGGGGTCGAAGGGAACCCAGGAGCTGCCACCACGGCCAGTCCTTGACCGCCAGGAACACAGCCACATTCTTCCGGATGCACTGGGCAGCCAGCCGGTGAATCTGCAGGGGAGGGAGAGTGGAAACTGAAGGGCCTTTCCCAGCCCAGTTGAAGGAAGCAGAGGGTGGCAAAGGGGGTAGAGGAAATGGGTTTGTCCTAGTGGAAGGGATTGGGTAAACTTAAAAAAAAAAACAAAAAACGTTCCTTTCATGGAGTCAGGCTCCTGGCATCAATATTAGGCCACAGTTTAATCTTGCATCACCTAATAATAATAATAGGACAAGGAGTAGAAAATATTATATAACACAACAGAGTCACCTCTTACATGGGGATCAGGCTCAAAAGTCACTGTGCAAGGCAAAAACTATCCTCAAAAATCCCTGACACTGCCCGCAAGAAACAGCGGCCACAATTATGTCGCTAGTTGATATTTAAGGAAGGGATATTATTTTAAGCGCATTTAAATACAAGTTCCATGCTTCCCACTCTTCAGTGTGCATCGGAATCTCCTGGAATGCTTGTTAAAACACAGACGGCTGGGCTCTACCCCAGAGGGTCGGATTCAGTGAGTCTGGGGTGGGGCCCGAGAACCTGCATTACTCACAATGCAGGTCCGGGCACCACACTTTGAGAACCGCTGACCTAGTGCATTCTTACCATAGGTGGGAATCAAGCTGACTAAGAAGCCAGAGGTCCTTTCCCTTTGCCACCATCACAACAGCCAAGGCTCGTACAGCTGGCACAGCGCCTCCTACGGGCCACACACTACCCAGAGCGTCTTACACGCACCAGCTTAGTCCTCACTACAGCCCTGTGAAGGTAGGTGTTGTTATTATCTCCATTTTAGATGGGAAAACTGAGGCACAGAGAGGTACAGTCACGTGCCCAGCGCCACACAGCCTCTCAGTGGCAGAGTTAGGATCTGAAACCCTGCTGTCTGGCTGCAGGCACAGCCCAGGCGCTTAATTAACCTCTATTTCAAATAATCCCAAGGCATAAACTGCCTGAGTGCAGTGCACTGGTAAAACTGCCTACAATATTTTCACTATTTATGTTCTTGCCCTTTTCTGTTCTTACCAAGTACATACAAGGGAATTCACCAATTCACATAAGTTGGAGGCACGTGCACTGAGACTCATTCTGGTGGCAGTAATTAGCAACGACAACACTAAGGCAACGGCAGCTGGTATTTACCGAGCAGTAACGATGAGCCATGTACTGTACTACATGCACGTTATCTCATGTCACCTCCACTCAGGTCCTACGTGGTACAGATGGGATTCGAACATGGTTCCTGTTTGTCTCCAGAGCCGTGCTGCCTTTCTCCATCATGCAGGCTACAGATAGGAGACTCAGTCTCCAGATATGTCTGAGGATGGTGGCCCAGGGTGGTTCAGGACTGAGGACTCTGACCTTGCCCTTTGGTCCCAAAGGCCTCTGTGGCCAGGTCCTGCCCATGTGCTCTCTGCTGACCCATGAAAGCCAAGTTCTCCAGAGATGGGACAGGTTGAAACCATTTCCAACCCAGGAGGGCTTGGACAACCTCGTGGATATCCTGACCAAGGCCAACATCGGTGGTGATTTGATGTCAGGATCCTAGAACAGTCATATCATCTTACAAAGTGTCTATTGAAGTCTGACCGCTTGGGGTGGGTCTGTGGACCAGCAGCACTGGCACCATCATGGGAGACGGGCAGACCCCCGTGCTCACCGCAGACCCACTGGACCAGAATCCACACGTTAACATCCCACTGGAGATTCACGCACAAGAGGAAGTGTGAGCAGCAGGGATTACAGCCCCCAGACCAGCATAGATGGTGCTTTTCCAGGATCCCGCACCCCTGCCAGGTTCACAAGGCACTTGGGCTCCCGCACCTTCAGCTTCTTGAATTCCCGGCGGGACAGAAAGCCCTTGCAAGCCGCCTGGAACGAGATGATGCTGTGAGACACCAGCTTCTCCCGCTGCTTCTCCAGCCTGGAGACCACGCCCGCCTTGAGGAAGACCTGGAAGGAGAGAAGGTTGCAGGTGATTTCGCTGCCACCGAATCAGACTGCCTCAAGTGGGAGGGGCTGCCGCTCAGACCCCAGTTCTCCTAGATCTACCCGAAGTATCTGTCAGTAGCTGTCCTTGACTGGGGGGGTCTAAATGGTCAAAGCATCTTGTCTCCTGATTCCTCCTCTTTCCCTTCTTCTGGCCCCTGGACGCTCAGAGTGTGGTCCACGCACCTGGGTGTGGTCATCGTCACCTCCTGGGAGTTTGTTAGAAACGCAGCATCTCAGGCCCTACCCCAGAGCTGCTGAATCAGAACTGGCATTTTCATTTAATCCCCAGGGGACTCATGCACACACTCATTTGAGAACCACTGGTAGGACAGACCTGCCTAAGCGTCTCTGTGCACCGGAATCACCCAGGGAAGGTGGTCAATGCGCATTCCCAGGCCCCACCCCAGGATATGCAGAATCATGGGCTTGGCGTCAATCCTGGGTGTGCATTCTTTTTTGATAAGTGCTGTTGGCCATGAGACAAGTGCCACCCCCAGAAATACTTGGTCCTGCCTTATAAGGAGGGGCAGAGAATGTGGGGGAAGTGACGGCAGCCCTCCTTGGTCAGGAGGGGATGGGGCCTGGCGGGTGTCACCGGCAGGAGGTGTAGGCATTGAGCAGAACACAGCAGAAAACACAGTTTCCAGGCCTTGGTGCATCAATAATGGATGAGGGCCCCTGCAGCAAAGTGATCACTGCCTCCCTGGCACCCTCGCGGCTGCCCCCAAGAGACTGCAGGGAACACGGGAGGGTTTTCAGAATGAACCTGAAGCTCTGGGGCCAGGCCTGCTCCAGCCAACGCGGTGGGGTCATTAAAGCTGGTGTTGCCTCCCCAGAGGCAAAGGAAAGACACTCTGCTGCTGGGATATGTGTGAGTCGGTGACACGGGAGGGTTACGTTTCAGACGCCTTGGTGCCGCTTATTTCTAAGCACAGTCCTGTGCGTTTCTTTGCCAGATGTGGCTTGTAGCCCCAAAGGTGTTCAGTTTCTCTGGAGTCACTGGTGAGCTCCACCTTGATCAGTGACACTGTCAAGTAATCCATGACATTATCAATCAATGGCTAACATTGATGGAGCCCTCCTGTGTTCTGGATCTGAACTAACCATTTGGTATGCAGGCAAAGCACTTTACATGCAGAATCTTACATGGTAGTTACAACAATCCCTCCATTTCATGGAGAGAGAAACTAAGGCTAAAAAAGGCACGTGCCAACAACCCTCCACGAGCAGGTGGTAACACCGGGATTTATTTCCCTCCCCCGACTCCAGACGAGACTACAATTGTCACTGAATGTAATTAACATTTGCATGGCATCTAAATTTTTCAAAGCTCTTTCTCCTATGTCCCATTTTAATACGCAGAACAGTCCCACGAGGAATCTGCCAGCTCAAGGAAGCTGTGTCACTGACTCAAGTTCACATAGCTGGTGGTCAGCAAAGCTGAGACTTGAACCCAGAACCTCAAGTCCACGCCCTGTACCCGTTCTCAACATCGGCAAGAAGCTTCATTTCCTCGCTCACATGATCCAAACACCGGGAGTTTGAGGCTGAAATGCAATTTGATTCCAGGTGGAACAAAGGGTTTCAATCGATTCTCCATTCCCTTAAACCTATTTTCTGTAATGAAGACCACTCTGCTAATCCCACAGTAAACTTTTTCTCAGAGGGAAAGTGGAAATTAGCGCAGCCAATCGGTGCTAACTCTGTTTTGCAACCCTCCATCGCTTTACAGAACACCGTCAGCCAGGACCACCAGGACAATTAGCCTCATTGAAATAAAGACACGATTGACTCATTACCTATCAGATTGCTTCAATAATGACTGTACTAATTTCACAAGCTAGTGAGTCCCAAAAGCTGCTATAAAAAAAATCAATGATCAAAGTGATGACAGCGCTAGTCCATATATTACAAAAGGCAGCGAGTGCTGCCAAAACCGTTATTGATTAAGTATGAGGCTTTCATTAAAAAGATAATTGGAAACGACCATACGCAGAGTGGGAATAAGTCATCGCTGCTGCAGAATCTTAGCTTGATTTTTTTTCTTTTCAAGAGCGTACTCCGACCAGAAGGCCAACGGCATGTGGAATCCCACTTTTTCATAAATGTCATGGCCCTCAGCACAGGCTTTGATAAGGTACCGGGGGCTGAGAATCACAAAGAAAAATCTAAATTATTCCCTTTTCAGGGGTCCAGCTGCTTATCGGGCCCACGCAGAGTGTAACATCCCAACATCCCTATCTTTAAGGGATCTCTGGAAGCCAGTTAGGCAAGCCAAGGTTTAAAAATCTAATATGGCAGCCGCTCTCCTTTCTGGTATTGCTGAGGAATTAGCTACCCGCCTCTTAGTACTTTTCCAGATTAGAGGAGTTTAATTCTTTAAACATTAAAACGCTATCCTGTTTGACAAGCATCCTGACCCCATTGGCAAATGCCTGCCACAAATGATGACAGCCAGCCCCTGTTAAAGGACAATTTACTGATTCCCACAGCCAGCTTGGGAGGTAGAGAGCAGTGGGTCCATTTTACAGATGCGGGAACTGAGGCTCCGAGAGGCTAAATCACTTACTCAAGATTCACACAGTTAGGCGGTGGTGGGGCCTGGGTGTGGACCAGGTCAGCCTGTTCTCTTCCCCTATTCACAGCCTTCCCAACTATTAAGTGCCGAACCCTGCAAAGCATGAGAGTTGCATCTGCCCTTAAAGATCTCAGTCTATTGCCTTGCCTGGCTTCCCAAAGGGCACAGTGACCTTGATTTGCCCTGGACAGTTTCTTAGTGAATGCCAAGTATTAATAATAATAATGTTTTATTATGGGGATGTTTTTGGCTGGTAGACATCTTGCCTCGCCACTGTGAGACTTTGTACAGCGACTTTTCCATCTTGCTGTTTTCTTCCCTGCTCTGCAATAGATGATGGGATCACAGGGACTGATTTTGAAATTCATGAAATAACTAAGTAATTTATCTAAACAGTGGTTCTCAAACTTGAGCATGTACTGGAATCCCCTACAGGGCATGTTACAACCGAGACTGCAGGGTTCCATCCCCAGAGCTTCCGAATCAGTAGGGCTGGGGTGGCACCTGAGAGTTCTGCTTCCGGGAAGCTCTCGGGTGATGCTGCTGCAGCCGGTCTAGGGACCACACTTTGAGAACCACTGGTCTAGAAGGATGAAGTTCTTGGAGCTGAAAAAAAATTCTTCTGATTCAAGACCATAAACACCTGTGCGTAAAGAATTTGCTGTGTATTTCCATTAATAAACAATAGAACCCACAGCGTATTGAAGAGAACTTGGGGGTTGGACCAGTACAGGTTTCCATGGGAGCTGTGCTCCTGGCTCCCTAGAGGACCTGGAAAGGGGGCTGAATTCCCAGAGGTACATTTTCCTCATCTGTGGAGAAGGGATACTGTAATTATCTCAAGAGAGACTGTGAGGGAAAAGAGGAATAATATATGAATTTGCCTAGCATAGCACCAGGCTTGTGGTGGGAGCCCAGTAACCCAGGGGTTTATCTCTCTTCTGCTGGAAATGTCCACAGAGTTGCTGCCAGCTCCCAGCAGGATCAATCAGGTTGGAACCACAGCAGACTAACAGCTTCAACCATAGGCTGCAAAGGACCAAGAAGCCTGCGGGGAGAGGCTAGTGTGTCTAGGGGGCAATGACCAGCGTGAATGACTGTGAGCTCTCCGAGGAAAGAGGTGTGATGGGGCAGCACACTTCACTTTGCAAGAGGTACTAATGGCCAATAATGCCACCAACACTTTACACGGTACCTGAATGTGGAAGGCAATTAATTGACAAAGGTTTCCTGGGTGCCATTAATCAATCAGTAGGTAACTTAGTGGGGAGGTGGTCCCTTGGTCTCTTCTCTCTCCAATTTGTATTTCTAAACGTTGTCCTTACTCCCCTGCCCTCCTCCTGGTCCTTGAGTTTCCAACCTCTGTTCCGCACTCCCTACACTATGACCCAGGGAACGCTAGTTCTGGGAGGTGGTAATGGGTCTTCCACAAAAACAAAAGGGTGAGGGTTCCAGGGTCAGGTCACTTGGGGAGCCCTAAATACTATATTTTCCCTCTTGAAAACTTACAAGATGTATGAGCATATTAGGGCTCCATGAAATTCTTCTCTAAACGTTTCAACTTTTCTGGAAGGGCTTTTGGCGCAACACCAGCTTGGAGAAATCTACGTCTCTCAGCCTTAAAATCATGTACTTTCGTCCCATGCCCTCTCCTTTCACTTACTGCTGTTAATCCGCTAGGACCTGTTGTGTTACAGTTGGTTGCAAAGCAAAAGTTACAAGGCTTGGAGTGAAGATGGGTGTTTCTGAGGTTTCGAGAGTCCTACCTGAAGTCCAGATGTTAATTCTCCAGACCACTGAGGTCCCTGGGAGTGTTACCTCTAATAAATGATATTCTCCAATGTTATTTCCTCCCACATTATAACATTTTGTCTTAACAGCCTTGTCACATAACAAGGGCAGAGATCACTTAGCCCTGTGTTCAGCCCTGTCTGGTGGAAAGGAGACACACAGAAGTAGTGGATGCTGAGGAAGGACAAGAGTCAGGTCTCACGTGCGTCCCTCATGTCATGGGTAGAACGGCAAAAGGAAGAAGCTCTACTCACCTGGCTGTGCCCCATGGCCACTGTCTTCTTCTCCAGATCCAGGCTCTGCAGGAGCTCTGCCACAGCCTGGGAAAAAGAGGAGAGTTAGAGAGGAAGACAGACTGAGGGCAGGAGACTCCCAAAGTGGAAGGTCAGCTGGCTGCATGGCTGAGGGATACACCAGGAGAGAGAGGGTGACCCCACATGTCTGTGAGCTAACAGAGCTCCACCTCCCCAGGTAAGTGTAGAGGATGAGCATGTACTGGGCACCTACTGTGTGCCATCCACTCTGCTGGAACCTTCACAGACACCACATCGTTTCAGCCTCACAGCAACCCTAGGTGGGTCGTCATACTACCATGGCCATTTCATAGAGGAGAAAACCACAGATGCAAAACTAAATGGAGGATGTGTCTGCTACAGAAAGCACTATGGCAGTTCCTCGAAAAATTAAACATGCAGTTACTATATGATCTAGAAATTCCACTTCTGGATATATACCCAAAGAAGTGAAAGCAGGGACTTGAACAGATACTCGCACACACTCATATTCATGCCAGTATCATTCATAGTAGCCAAAAGGTAGAAGTAACCCAAGTGTCCATCAACAGATGGATAAACAAAATGTGGTGTATACACCCAACGGCATATTAATCAGCTTTAAAAGGGAAGGAAATTCTGACACAGGCTACAACATGGATGAACCCTGAGGACATTATGCTAAGTACAATAAGCCAAACACAAAAGGACAAATACTGGATGATTCCACTTACATAAGGTCCCTAGAGCAGCCAAATTCATAGAGACAGAAAGTAGAGTGGTGGTTGCCAGGGGGCTTCGGGGAGGGGGAGGGGGAGTTAGTGTTTACTGGGTACAGAGTTTCAGTTTTACAAGATGAAGGAATTCAGGAGATGGATGGTGGTGATGGCTGCACAGCAGTGTGAATATACTTAATACCACTGAACTGCACACTTAAAAATGGTTAAAATGGTAAATTTTGTTACCTATGTTTTACCACCATTTTAAGAAAAACAGAATGAAAGCATTTCTCCAAGGTTATAAGTTACACATGGGCCGAACTAGACTCGAACCAAGGTGTGTCGGGCCACACTGCAACACCTATGTCTCGACTGCTTCCCAGGCCCAAGACAGCTGCAGAGGGCCCTAGGCTACTGGGGAATTTACCTGCTGTGTCCCCCGTGACAGCCTCCCCAGCACCCTGTCCTTCTCATCACACGTGCCAGAGACGGCCTCACTCTCCCAAATATGTGAATAAATGGCGTGGCCTTTAACCCTGTGTTCCTGACCTAGGTTAGGGAGAGAGAGCCTGTGTTTAATTCACCTGTTTCCTCCACTGCACCTGGTACTGTTTTATGCATACAGTAGGAGCTCAATAATTATGACGACTGAATGAGGGAACGCCCAGTGAGGGCAGAAGCGGGGCAGGGTTGGGGGGGAGTGTGGAGAAGGGCCACCCCCTCCAGGAGAAACAAATTTACTCAGAGATCCCTGGATGCAGCCTTAGCCAAACCACCAGCTATTGAAAGGAATTTTCCTCTTGTCATATAGCACTGCAGACTCTGAAACAAGCCTGCCAGAGATCCGTACTGTCAGATGAATGCAGGTCGTGCCTGGTTCCCTGGTGACTGCCAATTCCCCTCCCGCTGCACCCTCACACCACCCCTCACGGACCTTCCATTCACCGGAAATCACAAAGCCTATCTTCAGAATAAGCTGTCAGAAAAGTAATTGCGACACTCAAAGACGCAAAAGGTATTATGGGACAGAGTAATCTGGTAGATGAGTTTCAATTCCATGGGTCATCGGCATCACAGAAAACTTCCTAAGATACAAAAAAAAAAAAAAAATGCTTATTAAAAGTCTACTCTGAGGCTGTAATCTGGGGGGAAGTTTTCTCCTCTGACCTCCGAGAGGAACATTCCATAGCGCCCCCTCCAAAAATTCAGTGGTTTCACTTATTACATTTTAGCCAAAAATGTTCCAAGGGAGCTATAGGCAGCAGAATGCATAAAACCAACATATCCAGGCTACAACATTTTTTTTTCTCTACACGAGAGGAAAACAAAATAAACATTGGCTGAAAACAAGATGGACGGATGGAAAAGAAATGAAGCCTACAGCTGGTGACAATTTTCTAACCTACTTTGGAGTTAATGCCCAGAGTCCACGTGTGGGAGGAAAAAATCAGGATGTGGAGTTAGATCCTGGACTGAGATTCTCGTTTAACCACTCACGAACTGTGTGACCCTGGACAAGCATTTTACTCTGAGCTGCAGGCTCCTCTTCAGAAAAATGGGGGGAAATAATGGCGCCTATTATGGAAGACGCTGTGGCTGTGCTTGTGGAGGGCTTCACAAAATAGCTGCATACAGTAGGCACTCAGTAAACATTCTGAGCCTGTCCTGATGTCCCAGAGCTGGTCCTACCGGCCTCTCTCTTGGATAAAATGGCAGTGGTGCTGCAGAATGCGGACTAAGCTTCCATTTCTCAGGTGTACCCCAAACATAGCCAAAACACACAACCAGCCCCACAAGATCCAAGGATTCTTCTCCGTCTCCCTGCTTTCTTAGAGCCCTTTAGATGTCTGTGTAGCCAAGCACATTAGGCCTCACAGAGATATTCTGTCCCATTGACCTCATTGTACAGATAAGGACGCTTAGGTCCAAGTGACAGAGTGAACAGGTGGCTGCGGGCACTGAACTGTGCTTCTGACCCTCATTTTCCTCACCTGCAAAATGATGCTAACATTCCCTGCCTAGACTGTACAGGGGCTGGGACAATTAACTGAGAATATGTACATGAAAATGACTTTGTCAGTGACTCTGTACTCAGCTGCTCTCATTATCAACATTAATATTACTCTTAGATCGAACCATATGAAACTGTCACTTGCTTAGGTGAGATACCAGTGATTTCATTTGTTTCTACCTAATATAATCACTGCCCAACAGCCAGCTGGTGGATGACAGGGCAAGAATCCAGGTGACTGTAAGAAATTTCTTCCTTGTTCCGCATCTTTATGGAATCAGCTAACCCATCTGAATCGTCCCGACAGTTGAGGTAAAACCTCTCGGCATGGAAGGCTGAGTAAAATGCGGGCCATTTTCCTTCCAAAAAAAGAGTTTTCCCTTTCCCTTGTGTTTTGGGGTCTGAGCACTGCTCTAAGTGCTTTACCCATAACTCGTCTAATTTTCAAACCTCTGTGACTATCTTAGGAAGTTTTATGCCCATTTTATAGAGAAAGAAAGTGAGGTCGAGTGCAATGAAAGGACTTGTCAAACATCACATGCTAAGAAGTAATGGAGGGGGACACAACCCCAGGGAATCAGAGAACTCAGCTTGTTCTCTGCCCTCGGACGCTGCGATCCAGTACAGCTCCATCGTTCGATAGCTGTGTGACCCTGAGCACGCCGCTCCTCCTCTCGGGTCCTCTTGGTGCCCTATTCTAGAATAGGAGTGGTCACGCCTATGCTACAAGGATGTGGTGGTGGTTTAATGAGACCATGAAAGTAGTGTGTAGGAGTGAGACTTCCAGAATGTCGCACAAGGAGCTTGATAAACCCTCTGCCCCCAAAACAATGATAGAAATGGATACAGTTTTCAAAAACAACAACTTTGATACTCTGGAAATTGAGCAAGGGGATACAGCAAATTGAGAAACATTTTTCAAGAGAAACTACTGGGCCTTTAAGAACAGTGGGAGTTTATGGCAATCATGGCCAAGACCCTTCCACTCCCCACTAAGCTCTGTCACTGCAGAGGTCCTACCAGGGTGAGGCAAGCTGTGAAAACCATCCACTTTACTGCCAGAAGGGGTTCACTTACAAGGATCAAAGTAAGGGGAAATCCCACACCCAGGAACACTGTCAGAAACAGTAGTGCTCTTGGCAGCAAACAAATGGAGAAAGTCAATGGCACAGCTAGCCTAAGACTGTTATCCTGAGAGGGGCAAGCAATGGGCCAGTGACTAGCCAGGTCCCTATAACGAGGAGATATAGGGAACAGGACAGTCATAGTGGGCCTTGAGAACCTCCCATATATTCCTGGCAATCTGGAAAGCTACACGCATGCACGGGAGGGACTGAGAGAGCCTTAGGCATCTAAATAGCCCTACTTAAATATAAGGCCACGTGCACAGGCAGAAAACATGTGAAAGAGCCACACAGAAAGTAAAATCTGTGGCACACTGTAAATGCCTGAATGTCGAATACATTTTCCAACCCACACAGAGTACTGTAAGAATCAGATAAAAGCTTCACAGATTCAAAATGTTTGACCACAACCTCTCCTGACCACTAAGCTGTGCTGACACAAGGGCAACTCCTGAGAAACCACAATTTATAATAAAAACAAGAGTGAAACAAACTGAAGAGAGATGGCAGCAGTCTCACAACATGGGGGAGCCAGACCCCATAACCCTGTTCAGGTAAGTTACCAAGTAACTGGGAAAAGAGCAGAGTTTAGAGATGCAGTTTTATATTACTGAAAATGGCCAGCTTTCAACAAAAAATTACAAGACAGGCAGAGAAATTGGGAAGTGTGACCTATACTCAAGAAAACAAACAAACAAAAAGCAGTCAACAGAAACCCTCTGTGGGCTTGGATGCTGGACTTAAAGACTTCCAAGCAGCTCTTACAATGCACATAATGTACTTAATATCATGCCTGGCACATGCTGAGTTTCAGTAAGTACTAATAACTGGTAGAGGTTCTGAGGTTATAAGCCCCTCTGGCACTGTGGAGTGATGACACACCCTCCACCTTTACCATTCTAGGCTCAAATTATGAGTCCTTCAATGTACCTGGGAGAAACCCAATTCATGCCTCCAGTTGCAGAATCCTTTTGTGTCCTAGAATTTTGCACAGAGCTTTCTCTCCAATGTTCAATAAAAAGCACACAGTCTGACATCTCACGTTAAGCTGAACATGCCAGACAAGCAGTGGAAGACTCCAGGAACCACAAAGAGCCATGGCTGGGAAGAGCTTCCCCAACTCAATCCTCAGCAGGTAGTGTGATGCAGGGAACCCACGTCTGTGGAGATAGATGCTCTCCTAGTAAACCATTTGGCTGCTGTCAGTACAGCACCTTCTCCAGGAAACCCACACCATGACCCAATGGCTGCCATGTGTTTGGGCACCTACTATGTGCCAGGCACTTTGTTATGCCCTATCACATGTTGTCCCCGGGTCATACAGCTATCAAGCATCATGGGGCATGGATGAATGGAAAGAGAGATGGCAGATACCAGGATCTGAACCCAAGTCTGTCTGACTCTAAACCACATGCTGTTAACCACTGAAAATTCTCACTTACACACTGATCAAATCATTCCGTAAGGGTGGGGACTATATCTCTGTTCTTTAACTCTATAGGCTCAAGACTGTAAACAGAATGTCTGGCACAAACCATAAACTATATGGACGAACGTATAAATAACACACACATTTATATAATTGGGTTGGTTAACACAAAATGGAAAACATGTATAGTTACTAAAAACAGTAGACCCAAACTGGAGGAGGACAGCAAGGTGAGAAAGAAAAGGATGATGAATAAATTCCAGAGGGCTAAGGCTATGGAAGGCCCTGTAAAAATCTTTTAGCATCATGAGAACGGACAGCTCCCTCTCTCCCTCCTCCCACCCCTCCACCCCAGTCACGGGCTCACAGGGGCCTCTCCCCAGCAGAAAATGACTCTGAGACAAATTCAGAGGAAATCGGGAGTGTCTACCAGAGTCTAAGACGGAACAAGAGTGGCTGCCTTTGAGAAGACAGACTGGCATGCCTTAGGTGTGTTCAGATCAAGTCCCCAGGGACACTGATTTGGTTGGCTAAAATCAATCATCACTGTAGACTCAGGGGAAGACGGTGGGCCCAGGGCTTTCCTATCATGGGATCAGGGAGACTTAGCGATTCCTGCCTCAGCAGCAGAGAGACTGAAGGGACCAGAATCTGGGATAGAGCCAAGGTGAACCGAATGAGCTCTTCCAGGAACCTGCCTGAGGTCACTCTGGGAGGGCTTCAGTGTGGGTTAAGGCATAATCTTAACCAGATGGGATAACCTGGGAGAGAGGAATGGGACCCACGATGGTTAGAGAGGGGAGACAGGGTCATTTTGGAGACAGGAGCAGGTGCCTGGGTGTCTAGAAGAGACGGGCATCCTCAACGGCTGGAAGTCTGCGTGAGAACACTGCTCCCTATAGAGGGCCAAGGAATGGCTAGAGTGGACTTGACTTCCTTCATAATTTTGCTTAAGCCAGTTCAAATAATAACGATCTGGTCTTCAAAGCCATGCTGCTGCTGGTAACCTTTTGGTCAACCATCACCGATCACCTAATAAAGCCCAGACTCTTATCTCTGCTAACAGTGACTATGGTCTGGCCCCTGCCAACAACCTCAGACCCTTTTCTTGACACTTGGCAGCATTTATGCTCCAGCCACACTAGATTGGCCACGTAACCTCGTGACTCTGGATCTCTGTACATGCTATTCCCAATGTGGCTTGCCCTGTACTCTTTCTCTTACTTGATTCCTCAAAACTGTCCCAGAAAGCTCAACTCAATCATCATCTGCTCTGAGGTGTCTTCCCTGAATGTCCCACCCTCACCCCTGCTGCAAAAATCCGAAGTTTTAGATGTGCTTCCTGGGGCATCCCAAAACTATCCCTCTGTCTGGAAATTATTCATTTTCATCTTTCTTCCCCACGAAGCTGTGTCCTGTTCATTCCTGTCTCTCTGGCAGCTAGCACAGGGCCTGATGCAAAGCAGGCACTTGGTTACAGTTGGATGGGATCAATAATAATTATTTTAAATTAACATCACGGATGGCACATTCTATACAAAACTTCACCGAATACTCTGTCTTCAAAAGGCTCCCGTTCAGAAGTCCTGTATGAGCATGAAAAGGTGCTCACCAGCCCTGACCATCAGAGGACTGCAAATCAAAACCACCATGAGATACCACCTCCCACCCATTAGGATAACTACTGCAAAACAAACAAACAGAAAACCCAGTAAATAACAAACGCTGGCAAAGATGTGGAGAACTGGAACCCTCGTTGGGGGGAATATAAAATGATGCAGCCATTACGGAAAACAGTTTGGAAGTTCCTCAAAAAACTAAACATAGGATTACCATATGATCCAGCAAGTCCACTTTGGGTATACACCCCAAAGAATCAAAAACAGGGTCTCAAAGAGGTATCTGTACATTGTGTTCATAGCAGGGTCATTCAGAATAGCCAAAAGGTGGAAGCAGTCCAAGTGTCCACTGAGAAAGGATGGATAAACAAAATGCTGTACTACATAAACACAACGGAACAGTATTCAGCCTTGAAAGAAGGAAATTCTTCTTTTAAGAGTGTGCTGCAACACGGGTGAACCTTGAGGCCATCATACTGCGTGCAATAAGCCAGTTACAAAAGGACAAATACTAGGGCTTCCCTGGTGGCGCAGTGGTTGAGAGTCCGCCTGCCGATGCAGGGGACATGGGTTCGTGCCCCGGTCCGGGAAGATCCCACATGCTGCGGAGTGGCTGGGCCCGTGAGCCATGGCCGCTGAGCCTGAGCGTCCGGAGCCTGTGCTCCGCAGCGGGAGAGGCCACAACTGTGAGAGGCCCGCGTACCGCAAAAAAAAAAAAAAAAAAGGACAAATACTAGATGATTCCACTTATATGAGGTCCCTAGAGCAGTCAAATTCATAGACAGAAAGCAGAATGGTGGTTGCCAAGGGCTGGCTGGGGGGCGGGGGATGGGGAGTTAGTGTTTAGTAAGGACAGTCTCAGTTTTGGAAAATGAAGAGTTCTGGAGATGGATGGATGGATCCATGGATGGATGGATGGCAGTGGTGGCTTCACAACAATATGAATGTACTTAAGGTCACTATGCTTAAAAATGGTTAAGTATGCTTGAAAATGGTTAAGATGGTAAATTTTATGTTATGTGTATTTTACCACAATAAACAGTAAAAAGCCCTATGTGAGGGATTTGAGAGCCTGAGTTCAAATCCCAGCTCTACCACTGCCACACTGCCCAGCTTGGGGGGTGACAGCCTCAGTTGCCTCTGCTGTAAAATGGGGATAATTCCCAGAGCAGGGAGGCTTTATCTACTGAGGGCTGTAACCTTTTCACATTACGCCTGATATTTTGTGATGAGGGTTTGTACAACTGTGGTAAAAGGCACCACACTATTTTTGTTTCGGGAGCACAAAATATCCATCAGGGACCCTCCAAATGAGAGTACTTCACTGGGAAAGAGCCTTGTTTAAGCACCACGTGCATGTTGGGCACACAGGGGACACACCAAGGCCCATTTCACACCCTGACAATGAATTCCCTCTGCTGCTGTCTAGTGTCTAATGATAATATTGACCTTTTCTAGCTGTCAAACTTGTCTTATTAAATCCTGAGGTCTTAAATGCTTTGCACACAGAGGCTGACAGTTTGCCCACCCGAGCACGTGTTCATGTATAATTCATGGCATATCATGTTGCCTGGCAAATGAATATTTATCAGCTTTTTCATAAGAGGCAGGATGGCATTTCCTTTAGTTGCTACCAAAATCCTATGCTGCAGCAAATGAAATTTGTGAGCAAATAAAAAGAGAATAAGAAGCAGCAAAAACTCCCAAGTCCATTCCACTTGTAATTTTCCACTTTCCAAGGCCTCCAGCGAGTGTACGGAGGTGGCTTCGGTTTGGCTACAAGAGAGAACTGCTGAGTCGTCCAGAATAGAAATGCCTCCATATGCTACCCCCACTGCCCCCGCAGAGAGCTCCCCCACGCCCCACTTCTGTGCTGTTTTCAACTGCAGAGGAGCCCAAGCCCCTTTCAATGGTTCCGTTCCAGATGCTCTGAACGGAGATTAAGACTGGGGGGGACCTAGGATAAAGAACCCCAATGAAGCTTGGTACAGAGTGCCTGGTGGCACCAAGCCAGGCAGAGTTTCGTGGTCTCCAAGATGGGTTGGCGGGGACAGCCTTGCTCCACACCAGCTTGGGTCTGAGGTCCCCTCCCCACAGTGACTCAGGAGGGCCACAGAGAAATGCCGCCTTGTCTGCAAGAGGTGGCCTGCGCCCTGGCCCCTGCTGCAGAAAAGAGCCCAGAGAGGACTTAAGAACTGTGACTCTTTTCACTCTTCTTGCCTCACGACTCAGTGAGCTCAGGCACGCACGGGCACGCTCACTTGGAGGGGGAGTTTCAACACGGTTGTGAATATCCAGTCTGTGTGGCTTGGCTGCCATCACTCTGGCCTTGAAAGATGATGGTGGTGGTGCTGGTTCACATATAATGAGCCCTTATTATATGCCGGGCCCTGCGTCAAGCACATCAATTATACTATTACATACAATCCTCCAAACGCCCCGCTGGAGTTGGTATTATTGTCGTTCCTATTTTACAGATGAGGAAACTGAGGCAGAAAGATGGATTCACTCGTTTAAGTTCACACAGCCCCAGCTGGGAGTCAACTGCAGGTCTGTTTGACTCTGGAGCCCAGGCTTTCTCAAAGGGGCTCCCTGGAATCAAGAAATTTGGGTTCAAGGACAAAACTCATGAATGCTCGGCTGTGTGGCCTCAAGGGAATCATTCATCTCCATGAGCCTAGGTCTCCTCATTTATAAAAGAGATGTAATAGCTCTTGTTTTGCAGGGCTGTTGTGAGGCTGTACTAGCGCTTTGCACATTCTGAAGAGCTCTATCATCACTGACTAGCCGGTGGCCATTCTCAATAGAAACATTTACCGAGGCTTTGGCACTAGGGGCGAAGACTTCCGGCTCCAGAAGTTTACAGTAGGGATGGAGAAAGGAGATACCCAGGGGCAGAAATAACAAGGTTAGGTACGTGTATTCATTCATTCATCCAACGGGACATTTATTGAACACTTGCTGTGAGCTAGAGAACACACAGGCAATCTGTGTATAATTTCAGATAAGGATAAGTGCTATAACTATTAAAACAAGATGATGTGATGGAGAATAGCATCTGAGCCAAGATCTGAATAGCAAGATGACAGTGACACTGGCCAGGCAAGGACTGGGGAGAAAACTGCTCCAGGCAGAGGGGACAGTTAGGGCAAAGGCCCTGAGGGGGGAGTGTTTGGGACCACAGAGCCCTCTTTTCACAGACTATATCTCAGGGTGCTGGCGCCGAGTGGAACACGCCTGTGGGTGGGAATGATGACTTTTCATCTTGCTAGGAGCCCTCCTGGCTGGGACTTGCTCTTTTTGTGGCTCTAATTCTTTCCCTGCACCTCCTCATGCAGGGTTTCAGAAGGACCATTCCGGGATAGGCAGTGTCCTAAGTGACATGGCAGGGGGTGAAGTCTGGAGCAGGGGTCTGAGTCAAACCTCATGCCACCGTCATCTTAGCCCCCAGGGCCCAGCTCTCAGATCCCAGCTGCCCCAGCTGCCCGCTGGGCCATCCCCTACAGAGCAGAAGCACTGGGGCCTCCACCTCCCCATCACCTGGCTCCACATACCTTCTTCTCATCCACTCTCTCATGGGCCGACATGAGCTTCTTCATGAGCAGAGGGTCCAGCACCTGAAATCTTCGGCGGAACTGAGTGAGCCCCATGTGGTCAGCGTAGCCTGGAGTGGGGGGAGCAGAAGAACAAAGAATCCAAGTGCGACGCCCAGCCCAGGGGTCCAGGGGTCTGCTCCCAGCCTTGCTACTCACTGTGTGCCCTCACGTCTTGGGGCCTCAGTTTCCCCATTTGCTAATTTAAGAAACTGGGTTCAATCAGCATTTCCCAACTGCATTCCCCAGAACAAGGACCCTATAAAAGGCTCCAATGAAAGTTTGAAAAAGCTGCCCCCTCATCTGCTTCTCAGAAGGTCAAAATCTGTGTGAGCACTGACGTCAAAGCCTCCAGACCCTCTGCAGGGAAGATGCCCTGATTAGCTTCGCTTAACCCAGAGTTCTCCAAACCTGTTGGACCATGGAAAAAAATTTTTTTTGGTTTAATACTTTTTACCGCCCCACAGACTGCGTGTGGGAAATGCTGCATCAGACGGTATCTACATGTTAAATCTAACATGTAGGATGGACACAGCTGCACCCTTCTGTGTGGGAAGTGGCATCTGAAAAGCTACTGAGAGAAGGTGACGTTCGAGCTGGCCTTTGAAGGGGCCGTGAGAGTGTGCCAGAGGATTTGGTGTGGAAGGAAGTCCAGGCAGAGGGAGCCACAGCAGGAAAATACAAGGTTTGTTTCTCAGTCATAGCAAAAGCAGTTACTGAGCTTTTATGTGTGCAAGACACTAGGATAACGACTTCCTTGTGTTACAGACACTCTGGGGACTGTATTATTACACCCATTATATAGATTGGAAATTGAGGCCCAGAGAGTTCAAGTCATGTAGCCCAAAGTGAAGTCAACCCTAACTCTCCCAGATGGGATCCAAACCCAGAGAGTGATGATAACGAATCCAGTGGAGAGTAACCAACAATGAGGTCAAAGACAAGCAGGGACTGGGTCCCCAAGGAACTTGAAATCAAATTCCAGACCTCGAAGCTTGGACTTCATCGTGGATACAAGGGGCGTGGTAGACCCTCAGCTGCCTTAGAAAGACCCCTCAAGTGGCTGCATGGGAGAAGGTCTGGTGAAATCTCACTCCATTTTGAGACTTCACTTTACAATAAGCCAAATTCATGAACCATGAGGAAGAGTCATGGTGGGTACATGTAGCAAATCCATGAAGCCTTCCTGGGGGAAGAGGAGGGTTTCAGGCCAGGTTGGAAGGATGCTGACCACACAGAGACCTGGGGGCTGGGAGGTTACAGGTCTGTCCTTTTGAGTCAGACTTACTTGGGTTCGTATCTCACATCCACCCTGATTAGCCCTCTGACCAGTGACAAGTGACCCTATTTCTTTGAGATTCAAGCTCTTCACTTGTCAGATGAGAGTAATAAGATCTCCTGTCACACAGTCACGATGAGGATTAAATCCAACGATGACTGTTGTATTGGGTTGGCCAAAAAGTTCGTTCGGGTTTTGCTGTGCCACCCCGAATGAACTTTCTGGCCAACCCAATAAAGGAGGCTAATGCGTTTTGAGCACTTTCCCAGGTCCAGGCACTTTTCTTTTATTCCCTTATTAATTCATCAACCCACACGACAGCTCTCTGAGACCTGAGCTATCACAGGAGATAAAAGGCAGGCACGATCTAGGGACCTGCCAGTGTCAGCCACAGTCAAGCCCAGGCCAACTGGCTCCAGAGTCTGACCTGTGCCCACCAGTCTGCCCCATATGTAACGTTTGCTGAGCCTTTACTCTCCTCCAGGCATTGTGCTAAGGGCTTTGTGAGAACAACATCAATTAGTATGCGTAACTGCAGTGCCCAGCGTATCGTAGGTACCTGAGAAACAGCATATGTATGTGTGCATCATGCGTGCATGTGTATATGAATTCAGGCACACCTGACATGTTGCAGGTTCAGTTCCAGACCACTGCAACATATCAAACATCACAAGAAAGCATCCCCAAAACTTTTTGGTTTCCCAGTGTGTATAAAAGTTATCTTTAGACTATACTATATTCTTTTTTTTTCAATGTTAAACTCATCTTTTTTTAATATTTATTTATCTATTTATTTTGGCTGTGCCGGGTCTTAGTTGCGGCACGCGGGATCTTTGTTGCAGCATGCGAACTCTTAGTTGCGGCATGTGCGCGGGATCTAGTTCCCTGACCTAGGATCAAACCCGGGCCCCCTGCACTGGGAGCGTGGAGTCTTACCCACTGCACCACCAGGGAAGTCCCTAGACTATACTATATTCTACTAAGCATGCAATACCATTACATCTAAAATACAATGTACATACTTTAATTAAAAAATACTTTATTACTAGTATTTTCCTGTTGAATTCTATAATCACTTTATTTTAAAGGGTATTAATTGAATAAGTAAATTGATACACTATTTATAATTCTGTGTTTTTATAAAAATAAATTAAATACTTTTAAAAATACTTTATTACTAAAAAATACTAACCGTCATCTCAGCCCTCAGCGAGTTGTAAATTTTTACTGGTGGTGAGTTGGAAACATTGCAAGAATTACCAAAATGTGACACAAAGACACAAAGTGAGCAAATGCTGTAGGAAAAAAGCAGTGACAACAGACTGGCTTGACATAGGGTTACCACAAACCTTCGATGTGTAAAAAAGTGCACTCTGTGAAGCGCAATAAAGCGAAGCACAATAAAATGTCTGCTCGTGTATACATTACATGTGCACAGATTCAAGTCATAAATATGTGATACATGTGTATGAATCTTTGTATGCTTGTAAATATTGCTTGTATGGTGTGAGACAGAAGTGACTCAGAGCAGAAAACAATGAGGAGGACTTCCCTGGTGGCACAGTGGTTAAGAATCCGCCTGCCAATGCAGGGTACATGGGTTTGAGCCCTGGTCCGGGAAGATCCCACATGCCACGGAGCAACTAAGCCCATGTGCCACAACTACTGAGCCTGCGCTCTAGAGCCCGTGAGCCACAACTACTGAGTCCACACGCCTAGAGCCCGTGCTCCGCAACAAGAGAAGCCACCACAATGAGAAGCCCGCGCGCCGCAACGAAGAGTAGCTCCCGCTTACCACAACTAGAGAAAGCCTGCACAGCAATGAAGACCCAATGCAGCCAGAAATAAATTAAAAAAACAAAACAAAACAAGAAAACAATGAGGAAATGAACCAGGTCTGGGAGACAGAAATTCGGGAAGTTACACCACAAGACTTCAACCCTTCACTGAGCTGGAAGCTCCCTCTGAGTCGGGCAGCGCTGAGAACGCAGAGGGCAGACCCACAGGGAGGAAGGGGACGCCTACCCATGCCTGCATGCAGGGACTCTAACCCATGGGCCAGGGTGCCTCCGGCCAGTGGGGCGCAGTCGATCAGCCACGGGCTGTGACCACCTCGCTCTTCCAGTGTGACAGTATCTGTCTTCCTGTGCCTGTGGTCGCGTGGACCGGTGGGAAAATCAATGTGATGCTGAAGGGAGCAAGGGACTCATCTTTGCTTCCAGCTGCTCCCGGCTTCTCCGTCAACTACCTCATGCCCAGGGTTCCGTATTAACGCGGTGGGAGGACATGGGGGCAGTGACCACAAGCTGAGGCGTCAGTGACCACAGGAATATTAAACAAATGGGTGCCCACCCAGACTCCCTGCCAGCCCTGCCGCCCCATCGGCTGACTTCGCCTGAGCTGTTTCTGGCAGGGAGGGGAATCCATGGGGTGGCCTGTGGGGTCTCAGAGGCAGAAGAGAATGGGAAAATTTCAGATCAAACTCAACGCATAAGATGAGCTAATGGGGGAACCCTGGTGCATGCTTGCTTTCTCGAATACAGGCCTGACACTTCGTTCCTTTGGCTGAAACCCCTTATTCCCCTATCACTCCATCACCTCCTCAGCTGGACCCGGGAAAGCCAAACTTCCAAAGACAGCATTCACAGGCTGTCTCTCTTGGTGGATCCGCCCCTCATCTCCCACAATCCCCCACTCATTCTGAACCCGACTGCCTGAAAACCAAGGCTCCTCCATGCCTCCCTGCCTTTGCATATGGTGATCCCTCGGCCAAGCTTTTCCTCTCCCTGCACCGGCCAGAGGTGAGCTACCTGCTTCTTTCCAAGACTCAACTAAGACGTTATCTCCTCCAGGAGGTCTTCCCAGTCTCCCTGCTTCCTCCTCTGGGCATCCCCATGTGACACACGCCCTGGTCCCATCATGGACCAAGCTTGTTTCCACACGGATCTCCCAAACCAGGCTGAGTGTCTTGAAGACCAAATATTAATCATTGTGGAAATTTCACCCTCTACTCCAAGGCTGATGCCCCTGAGATGTCTGTTGTTGAAAGGAAGATGAGTAACACACACTCGTGGCCTTCCAGGAGTTCACAACTAAGTCAGGAAATAAGATGGGCT
This sequence comes from Mesoplodon mirus, assembly GCF_964341445.2. NCBI lineage: Eukaryota > Metazoa > Chordata > Mammalia > Artiodactyla > Ziphiidae > Mesoplodon > Mesoplodon mirus. The sequence continues at coordinate 19,996,909 of NC_138989.1, read as the reverse complement.
TTGGACTCAAAGAGACCTCGGCATAAACCTAGGCTCTGCCGCATCCCACTGTGTGACCCTAAGCAAGTCCCTTCTCCTCTCTGAGCCTCAGTTTCTTCATCTGTAAAATGGGGTAATCATAGCCTCCCCCCAACCAGGGTTGCTGGGCTGTTTCGATGGGATGCTGCATGGAAAGCTCCTGGCACACAGCTGATGCTCCTGTCCCTTGGCTGCCCCTGGTCCAGGAGCGTGTCCCAGGAACCAGAGACAAGGTGCTCGCTCCCAGGCTGCCTCTTACCTGCTCTGTGCAGGCGCAGCGCCTCCAGGATGTAGGACCCTGCAAGCTGCACCCTCAGAGCCGGGATGTCCAAGGGCAGGGACCCGCCTGCCCCGGGCTTGTCTCTACCAGGCTGCGGTGGAGTCAGAGACCCCTGCCCGCCTCTGCTCTCCACCACTGGGCTCGGCACCAGGCAGTGGATGAAGTGTAACTGAGACCGTCTGATCACGCTGATCAACGCATCCTAGGACAGAGAGGAGACGGGGTCGTAGTCAGGGCCAGGGTGAGACAGACAGGGGTCTGAACATTCCCCAAATGTATATGCAGTCTGGCCTGGGCATCTCTGTGGGGCCCCTGTGTCCTACACCAAGGACCTCCTATCCATGGCCTGATTTGTACTCACGAGAAATAAAGGACCTTTATAACAACCCTTATTGTAACAGATGGAGAAATTGGGACATGGAGAGGAAAAGCGAGCGGCCTAAGGCCGCATGGACCACTAGCCAAAAAGGAAGACCAGAACCCAGGACCTGGTCCACGGGCTTTTCCAGTATAATACGCTATGAGTCATTTCTTCAAACCAATCCTTCCCACATCCCACCCTCCTGAGCTCAGCCTGACTCAGCCTGACCACTTGTTTTCGGATCAAGGTGTCCAGGTAACATCTTTACAGCCAGTGCTGGGTCCTGCCACCTCCGCTATGGAGAGCCTAGAGGTAAACATGCAGGCCTGCGAGAGGTGAGGAACGCAGGCGGGGCTGGTCTGGCTGTGACATTTGTCACCTTGCTCAAGAGGGCAACTGTGGTTCCTGCAAATTTCCTGAAGCTGCTTAAGTTAAATAAACCAAGGAGCTGAGGCTTTGGCCTCAGACTTGGACGGATCACTTTCCACCAAGTTTCTTTGCTTCCCTGAGCCTTGGTCTCTTCCTTGGTGAAACGTGGGTGTTGCCCGCCCCTTCAGGCTCGCTGGGGAGCTCAGAGATGATGTGGGTGGGTAAGCCACCCTGGAGGCGGGCAGCGAGGCCATGACTCCTCGGGGACAGGGCCCCCGCTCACCATCTGCAGCTTGATCTGGGAGCACGGGGCCTTCCTCTTCACCGCGGCCAAGCTGCTGGCAAATGTCCTCCTCACCGTGCTGCTCCTCTGCTGGGCCTGCTGGGAGGTGCCCTCCAGGCCGGCCACAGCCCGGCACACAGGGGACAGCTTGGCCCGGGACTGGAACAGGCCCCTCAGCTCCTCCCTGGCAGGTAGGAGGGGAAGAGAGAGGTGCTTCAGGGGGCTCACAGGGTGGAGCAAAGGGGACCCCCCTTGCCTCCTGCTAATCTGCCTCCTGAGCCCTCCCCTCGAATCATACCCTAACTGCGTACTCTATTCATGGTCCCTTCTGCCACATGAGCCTTTGCTCGATGACAAATGTCAGCCCCTTCCTCCATGCCTCTCTCCCTCCCCTGACCTCAGAGCAGCTTTCCTTCTACTGGACATTTCCGTCACTTACGTACCTGCAGGAATTCTACCCCGCCTGCACTTCCTCAGAGGGCAAAATCATCTCGGTTCTCCCGAGAACAGGTCCAGTACACAGCAGGCACTTAACTGTGCTTGTTGTCGAACAGACAGCCTGAGCACCAGGCAGACCCTACTGCGCCCCAGGAGGAAGCGGGGGCCCAGAGGAGGACCCGTGCCTCTCTGGTCGCACCAGCCCATCCCCTCCAGTGGACACCTGCAGGCACCTTTCATCGCTCCCTGCAAGTCCGGGCCCCACCCCGGTCCCAGCCCTCAAGACCCATTATCCACCCGCCTCTACGCCTACCCCACTGTCCAATATTAAGGAAATGAGTCTTGCCAGATGCACCAAGGGTTCTGAGAGTGGTTAGATGCACGGCAGAGCGCACAGACTAACAATGGCTTGAAAACACTCACGTTGAAATAAAAATCTGGGGAGGGAGCAGTGGGGGGCATGGAGCCCCTGGAAGCAGCAGCCCTGAGAGCGAAGGATGTCGGCACCAAGCCCTGGTACAGGGAGAGAAGGTCGGGCCCACAGCCCTGACCCCTGCACGAGGACTGCCCCATCTGTGGGGTTGGGAGACCTGACTTCTGGTCTCCAATTCACTTTGTGCCTTGGGCAGTCACGTGTCCTCTGTGGACCTCCACTCCGTATATATAAAGCGAAAGCTGAGTGGGCATGAGAACCTCCTGGGAAGCCCCACCTGAGAGACTAGGTGGGCCCAGGAAGGAGAAAGCGACACCAGCAGTCCTGGTGCATCAGCGACCTTGGCTGCAGAACCACATGCTCAGAAAAAGCACCGTTTGCTCTCAAAATCACCAACGCTTGGCTCTCAAGCCTGCAAGACACCCTGCTGGGATTTACCTCCAACCTGCCGTGCTCTCTCACCTCCAGGCACACGCTGCTCTTTTTTCCCAGAATGTCTCCCACTCACCAGGCCATCTGATCAACCAAGGTGTGCCCACCCTTCCCTAACCCTACACCCCTCACTCAGCTTGAGCCATGGGATTTTAGAGCAGAAAGGAAATTTACAAGGCCACAAGACGTGTGTTGAGGGCCAGCTATGAACCAGGCTCCTTAATAAGCCATCTGTTATGTGACCATCACCAAAGCCTGACAGCACACGTGTAAGCTTGGCAGCATCATTCCCATTTCTCAGATTGTGAAACTGTGACCCAGCTCACGCAGTTTGAAAAAAGGGAAAAGCAGCATTTGTACATGTGCCTGACTCCAGAGCTGTGCAACATGGCCTTGCCCAACAACCCCTTATGTCATGGTGGAGAAAGCGAGAAACCCAGAGGAGGGAAAGCGACTGCCCCCAGTCACCCAGGTGACACGGGGCAGGGCTGGGACTTGACCCAGGTCTGTTGGCTCCCCACACAGCCCTCCATGTGCTCGTTACCCTTCCTTCTGCCCCATCCTGACTTGATGTCTCTCCAGGAGCTGTGTGCCCCTGAGCCCCCCCCAGATACAGGCTTTCCAATCAACTCTGACCACCTAGACCCAAATTGTATCCCGGCTCTGCCACTTTTTTTTTTTTTTTTTGCTATGTGATCAAAGGCAAACCACTTGGTCTCCTGGGGCCTCAGTTTTCTCATCTATAAAATGGGCCCAGGGATACAGTTGTTTTAAGAATTTAAAAGATGCTTATAAAGTGTTCACCCTGATGCCAGATGCATAGCAGGCGGTTAGTAAATGTTGTAGTCTGAGCTTCACTCACACACATGCGTGCGCGCACGCACACGCACGCACGTGCACACACACACACACACAAAACATTTCTCAATAGCTCTTTGAAGTCAAAGCAGCCCTCTGCTAGCACTTCTGAGCAGAGCAGTCAAGAAATGCAGTGAGCTGTTTTTAATGCTACAAGACATTATCACTTCGGTTTTACGACCCCCTAGTTTGAAGATGTCCATAAAAGTCCTTCCGGTCACATCATCTACCAAATATTTAATGAAAGGCCAGAAGCCAAAATAAGAAGTCACAGCTTCCTAGCTTTTGTTCCACTTCCCCAGAAGGCCGGCTTTTCTCCTCAGCTGGACTCAGGCTGGCCCTGGGAGACACTTAACTACTCCTATTTGAGTACGGGTCTTTGCGTCATTAAGGAGGGGTTCCTGTACTGCTCTCCATCACTGGGTTGCTGTGACTTCACGGCCCCAGCACCTTGAATGCCCCGGCCCGTCCCCAGCCCTGGCCAGGCTCACCTCTTCGACTGCTGCAGGACCTGGGGGGCGTCCAGGGCTGAAAGATTAGGCTTGGCCCTGTGAAGCCAGCCCGTGAGGTCATAGCGCACGGGGTCATGTCCCAGCTGGTGGGCGATCTCACACTGCAGGGGCTGCTCACAGGTCCGGAGGGCAGAGGTCCCTGAAAGCAGATACAGGGCATGAGTCTTGGGACCTGGTGGGGACACTCTGTCATCACTTGGCATCACTGAGAACACGCTTTTCCCATTTTAATATGCTCCAACCTAGCTGAAGCTACCAGTTCTGGGCACCCATATTTCTCCTGCTTTGTGCATTTATGTGCATTACATCTAACCTCAATTCTGTTCCTCCTTGCTTTCTTAAATGCAGGATACCTGTTTTTCCCAACTACCATCAGCACACACAATCTCCATGATTTTTGCCATACCCATGTTATCACCTGGGCTATTATTCACTTAACGTTTTCTTTCAATCGACTCACATTTTTACCAGTAAAATGTATTTACACAGAAGCATTATACTGCAGATTTGGTGTGCCAGCCATATTTATTTCCTATTATTTGTGGAAATAAATACACATTAAATATTTTGAAAATATGTGTACCACCTGAAATTGTCTTGAATACCAGCTACCAAATAAATGCACAGCATATTCTTGGGAGATGCTGGCGGACACCTAGTTCCAAGGGACAGAGTGGGAGAAACAAATGGGCTTGGAGTTGAGAAGACCTGTGTTCCAATCCTGACTTGACCATTTATTACAGTGGGACAGGGGCCAAGCCACCTACATTTCTGAGCCTCAGTCTCCTCCTCTCCAAAATGTGGATTAAATAATACATGTCTCCCAGGGTGGCATAGGGTCTGAAGGAGATAAGGTGTGTGATGTACTTTGGTGGGGTGCCAGAGCAGTCACTCAGGAAGCAGCAGTAGTGGGTGTCACTGCCATTTCCTGCACTGAAACTTTTGCTGATGTTCTGGAATCACAAAAGGTTGACCTTCACATCCCCAGAGCCCAGCATCATGGTTGGCACATGACTGGAGTCTGGAAGTGCTTGTGGAATGAATGAATGAATGGATGGATGAATGAATGAATGAATTCCTGATCATTTTTCATATCACTCTCATTGCAGTGATGCTCTCAGGCTGAGTACTGGCTCCAGACCAATTATTATCAGAAGGTGTAGTACCATCTCGGTTCTTGTATCTACTCTGAACGATCTTTCTACATTTTCTCATCCCGTGATTGTCAATGGGCCAACATGTATCTAGGATCTCGACTGCCTCCCTTAAATCTTAATTTGTTTCCTCTACACTTCACTGATCTAAGAAATGAAGGACCTGCGTTTCTCAGAACTCTGCACAAAATAAAGTCCGACAGTCTTCAGGTTCTGATAAGTAAGGGGCATGGATTCTGACGTCTGTTTGGCTGCTTGGAAATCCTTTGTGCTCACTTCCTGGATCTCCTCTATGTTCTGGATCATTAAAGTTACCAGAAAGGCACATTTCTGGTTAAGTGAAGTATCACTGCGTCAAGAGCGACCCATGAGCCCTTCAGAGCCGTGCAGTCCCTGCCCTTCCATTGAGAGAAGAGCAAGGGACTTCCCTGGCAGTCCAGTGGCTAAGACTCCGTGCTTCCAATGCAGGGGACCCGGGTTCAATCCCTGGTTGGGGAACTAAGATCCCACATGCCATGCAGTGCAGCCAAAAGATTAAAAAATGAGAGAGAGAGAAGAGCAAGGGACAGAGCAGACACTCGGCCCTGGGACATACGTCCCCGATGCCCTGCAGCGCCACAGGTGTCTGTTTGCAAGGCTGCCTCCCTGCCCTGGAAACAACGTGAGGGCAGGGGTCGTGTCCATTCAGCATGATGTCCAGCAGCTAGCACAGAGTTTGCTTTGAATGATGACCCCAAGGGAATCTGGGGAGGGGGAGGAGGCCCAGAGTGAAGAAAGGCTGCTCATGTGTGCTAAGCCCTGGCCACCCTCCATCACTCAGTCCTCACTCTGGTCTGTGATGTAAGCGTCACTGGCGCCCAGTATGCACCTTAGGTGAGAGGCAACAAACAGCGAGCTGGGTCAGCCAGAAAGCCCCATGTGTTCTGCTTGAGTGAACGTTCCCATTAAACGTTGGGATGATGGTAAGAGCTCATCAGAAAGCCCTAGAGGCAAAATATATATATATATTTTTTAATACCAAAATGTCTGAGTTAATGTGTCTGTCTCAGTCGGTCCAGACAAGAATCTCTCCCCTGGGAACCGAGAGCCTTGCAGCATCCTGCTCGGGGTGTCCGGGACCGGCATGGTCAGGCCTCACAGGGAAAGGAGAGGGGCCGAGGGTCCTGCCCCAGCCACACCCTACAGGCCACTTTCCACTTCTGACCCTACTCTCTGTGTCTTCAGTCGAAACATCAGGACGAACACATTCCATTCGAGAACTCCACTTCATTCGATTCCGGATCACCAGTGCGACTGGAGCGGGGTGGGGAAGGGAAGACGGCAGGTATCCACGGGGCCCGGCTATGCTCCGGGCACTGGGGAGACTGCAGAGAACAAGACAGGGGCACCCCGCACCCTCGGGGCGTACAGGGCGGTCGGGGGATTGACGAGAAGCAAGCAAAGCAAACGGGTCACCAAACATCCCAGAGCCCAAAAGGGGTCCTGAAGGAAATAAGCAGGGCGTCTTGTGATGGGACAACGTGGCTGAAGAGGGGACAGCTACAGACAGGGGTCAGGGAGCTGAGGGAGCATGGACAAACGCTTCTAGGCGCACACAAGCTCCTCTGTTCTCACACCGGCCCCCAGGGTTATCACCACCTTACAGACGGGAGAGGGAGGCGATTTCCCAGAACTCACACGTACTGCAGCTAACTAGTGGAGCAAGGGTCCAACCCAGGTCTCTGGGGTCCAAAGCCTGGGTGGGCTTTTAACAGATCTGCCTCCTGGCTTCCTGTGGGTCTACCGTCCCCCGGAAAAATAGAAACCATTCCAGAACCCTGGAGACATTTCCTGCAGACAGAGGCTCCTTTCATAGCCTGGAGAAGGGTCAGGGGTCTGGCTGGCTCTCTGAGTGAGGCCTCCCGGGCGCAGCGCCAGCTCCGTTCTCTGTGCCTACGGGGCCCCGGTCAGCCACATGGGTTCTCCAAGGCCCCAGATGCCCCCGGGAGGTGGAGTGTAGTGGAGCCCACAATGCCCAGCTCAGACTAAGGGCTCCACAAATAGCAGTTTCATCTGCCCCTCCATCCCCGTTCACTGGCTGGCAGAGGCGGACGTACCTCAGCAAACAGAGGTGACCTTCAGGAACAGAGGTGACCTTCAGGAACAGAGGTGATCATTGGCAGCATCACATGGAGCATTAGGGCCCCCTCCCCGCCCCGGGGGAGGACAGTCCAGGGCTGCGCTATGACTTCCCCAGGCCCCAGGCACTTTGATTTCATGACCCCCTTCCTCTCTCTCTTTCCATATATAAAGATGTAGATATAGATGTAGATATAGATATAGATATAGATAGATATAGATAGATATGTATCGTGTGTGTATATATATGTGTATACAAATACATACGTATACATACACACAAAATTACATTTCACGACTGTTGGTATGAAAGCAAATAGATTAATATTAGTAATATATAAGTGTCATATATTAGCTCACTACAGCTGCCATAACAAAGTACCACAGACTGGGTGGCTTAAACAACAGAAATTACTTTTCCCACAGTTCTGGAGGCTGGAAGCTGGAAGTCCAAGATCAAGGGCTTGTCAGCAGGGTTGGTTTCATTGAGGCCTCTCTCCTTGGCTTGGAGATGGCTGCCTTCTCCCTGCATCTTTCCTCTATGTATGTCTGTGTCCTAATCTCTCCTCCTAAGGACCAGTCACATGAAATTAGGACCCACCTCAATGACCTTATTTAACCATTATTACCTCTTTGAAGACCCTGTATCTATATAAAGTCATATTCTGGGGTGCTAGAGGTTAGGAATTCAATATATAAATTTTTTTGCGGGGGAATACAATTCAGTCCACAACACATACTTAAAACAATGTACTTCACCTAAACGTTCTTTTTTTTCTTCTACTTTTAACAGAAGTCAAAAGACTTTCACGGGCCGCTAAGGGTACCGCGGGCCCCAGGCACTGCCCCTCTTGCCTGGGGGAGGAGTCGGCCCTGGGCAATTCGCCGCAGACCTGAGCTCTCCAGGAGCCATCAGGGTATTAACGCTCTGGGCACGGTCCAGGGAGAGCGGCTGGAGCCGGCAGGCGGTACTGCTGTTTCTGCTACTGTCAGCAAATCCAGCGCAGGATTGCTGGCGGTGTATCCTGGACAGAGGCCCCAGCCCAGCGGCACTGAGAGCTGTCACACGTCTTTCTCCAACTCTTGCTCCCAATTTCTCATAAGCCACTCCAGTCAGAGAGTCACCCCCAACGCTCCCATTGCAGTTGTACTTGTCTTGGTGGTCAGTGACCTCCACGCAGGCCAAGCCAGCGCCATTCCTCAGCCATGCCTCGCTTGATCTTTCAGGAGCATTCAACTCGGTTGGTCCGTCCCTCCTCCTGAGGCTTCCAGAGTGCCACGTCCTCCCACTCCCCTCCTCCAGCCCCGGCCACTCCTCCCCAGCCGCCTTTGCTGGACACAAGCTTTGTCCCTGGCCCCTTGACCCTGGAACGTCCCAGGGCTGAATCCCTGGCTATTTTCACTGCCAACCCTCCTTCCTTTAGTGATCTAAACCAGAACTGTGGTCCTCAACATCTTACAGAATTTTTTTTTTTTTTTTTTTTTTTTTGCTTTATCATACATCTCTGCTCCAATGTCAGTCCCTTGGGGTGGAGATTTTTCTTTTGTTCACAGATGTATTGCCTGGCCTAGGGCAGTGGCCACCACATTTTAGGTGCTCCTGAAATATCTGTTGAATGAACCAGTGAATGAATGAGCCCACATCCTGACCACCATGTCACTTAGGACCTAAAAGACCTCAGAGTGTATTTGTCTTCTTACGTGCCTGGGGCCGTCCAGGTGAGGGGGGCTCACAGAGGTTTAGATCCAGACAAGGCCTGTGTTGAATCTGCCTTCTGACACTCACCCTCTGCGTGATCTCAGACAAGCGTCTCTACAAGCCCCTCTCTGGAGCTCACTTTCCTCATCCTGGGGGGTAAGAATATCGACCTCCAAATACGTGACAGAATTCTACCAGACACTGCACAAAGCTCAGAGCATGGGCCCTGCATGGCATGCGGACAGCATTCCTCCAACCCGTGGAACGACGGGGATGATATTCTTCGTCACATCAACAGCCTCAGCCTCATCAATGACATCACACCTGGCCGCTGATGACACAGCTCCTCAGGTACATCCTCTCACCCAATCACAGCAGTGGAAATTCTGGTGAAAGGGAGGCCAGGGCGAGCTCCAACCCCATTGTTCAAGACTACATGACATTTGTTCAGTGCCACGTTGGTGAAAGTACGAATAGCCGGACTTGAACTTGACGCTGACACGTGCCAAACCCTGTGGTCTCTGATCTCGCTGTCCCAGCTCGAAGTGTCCATCTCGCCTCGCACTTTTCCTCCTGCCAATCCAGCCCATCACCCAGTGCTGGGGACGCTGCCTGCTCGGTACGTCCATAGTCTGCCCACCTCCCCGAGGCAGGCGGCTCCGCTCTCACCTCCCTGGCCTCCTTCCTATCGTGTCTCCACATTGCAGTCTGGGTGAACTTCCTAGGACAGCAATCTGACCATACCCCCCGCTGCCTAGAATCCTTCATCGCTTCTCATTGCTCTTGGGTTAAGACCAACATTTTCTGTAAGGCCTGCAAGGGCTTGAGGTCTGAGCCCAGAGGACATCTCCTGCCTTGTCCTGTACTGCGCTCCCTGCTCTCTGTCAGATTTACCTGCACACCTCTCCCGCTGAGGGCCCCCGGCTCCCAGAGGAATGAGGTCTGCCTGCTGCCCACCACCAAACCCCAGTCTGCCATCTCAGGCTCAGCGGCCACACTTGTGCTTATGTGTTAGCCTGTCATCTCCCCCTGCCCCCGACTCCCCCCAGCAAGGACATGGATCCCATCAGTGTGTTTGCCGCCACATAGAATGGTACCCAGCACACGGTAGCTGCTCAGGACGCTTGAGGAATACATGAACGAATGAACACACAAGTGAATGAAAGCACACCCAGGCATATGCACAGACGTTTCTGCACTCAGACTCCCCAACCCTGCTGTGCAGGTCTTGTCGGGGCTTTGACAAAGACAGATTCTAACCCCAGGCTGGACTCAGCACCCCGCCCCTGACTTGCTCCCTCACCTTCAGCTTCAGCACCTTTCTTCTCAAAGGCGGCAGAGAGGCGCTCGAGCACCACGCCGTCCCCGGAGCCCTCCACCCGGACCTCCTCATCCAGGACCCAGAAGAGGCCCCTGGCATCCTCAGCACCTCCTCCAGCTGGCAAGCGGACCTGGCAGGAGATCAGGATACACTGAGGAGTCCTGATCCCCTGATGGAGGCCAGGCCCGGGTTTCCCTTCCCACCCGTGAGAGTCGGGGGGACCTGCCTCCCAGGCATCACAGGCCTAGATCCACACTCTCTACACCCCACACTCCCACTCACTGCAAGACTCTCAGCGTTGAAGCCACAAAACTAACAGCCTCTTGGTTACCAGAGGTCCAGATCCTGACTCTGTCTTCATTTCCAGGGTGACCTTGGGCAACTTAACTGCACCTCTCTGAGCCTCATTTTTCCTCTTTTGCAAGATGGAGAGTGGTAATACTTTCCTCTGAGGGCCGTCGTGAGGGTTTAATAAGGGCAAGCACTCTGTAAACTACACATCTCTGGCTCCACACAGGCAGCTGGTCTATTTGTGCACAGCCAAACATGAAAGGATTAATCCCATCCACATCACTTCCTCTTAGAAGTCTTTGTTTTTTGGGGGTTTTTTTGTTTTTTTTTGGCAGTATGCGGGCCTCTCACTGTTGTGGCCTCTCCCATTGCGAAGCACAGGCTCCGGACGCGCAGGCTCAGTGGCCATGGCTCACGGGCCTAGCCGCTCCGCGGCATGTGGGATCTTCCCGGACCGGGGCACGAACCCGCATCCCCTGCATCGGCAGGCGGACTCTCAACCACTGCACCACCAGGGAAGCCCGTCTTTGTATTTTTTTAAACTAAAATCTTGAGGGAAAAAAAAAGAAAGTTCCCAAAGCACATGTTAGAGAAGGTGAAGTTGGTTCAGGGGCACAGACGTGGAATTCTAAATCTAGCCCCCAGCTTCAGAGACCATCCAGGCGACCCTGAAGCTTTGCATACGGGAAATTGAAAGAGGCCTGGAGAGTCTGCGGGACTTATCTGAGGGCCCACAGTGGGCTGACACATCTGAAAATGGTGCCAAGTGGTTAAAGTGGGAATGTGATGCATATGATGGCCAACGGTCCCAGTGTGCCTGGGGCCAGGGGCTTCCCAGGACGTAAGGATTTCAGTGCTGAGGCCAGCAAAGGCCCTGGCAAACCAGCACAGTTGGTCACCCTAATTCAGGAGTATTAGTCCACGCCCCACTGAGAGGGGTCCAGAGAGGGGAAGGGACACGTCCAGGGTCACATGGAGAGGCCCAGGGGCAGAAGTGGACCTGGGTCCCTGGTATCCTGAATCTTTACCTTGGCCTTATTTGCTGGGGTTGAAACCTACAGTCAGCCCATCCCCAGAAGGTAGTTGTTCCAGCCACTGCCCAGGCGTCCCGGGGATGCCATGGTCCTTCCCTCCTTGCACTGCCCGGGTGGTCCCTTCAGGCCTGCCCCTCCCAGGTGAGGAAGCAGGACAGGGACGGGGAACCAGCCCGAGAGGTGCCAGCAAGAAGTAGCAGCAGGTGTGAAGGGCCGGCTGGGCTCACAGACTGAGAGAGCTTTGCAGGGGCAGGTACAGCCCGCTGTGAGCCCAGATAAGCCAAGGGACCAGGACAAGGTGTCCAAGTGCAGGAGAAACGCAACCTGCGGGACACCTACTGTGTGCCACACACCCTGTAGGGGCTTTACGTGCCAGATACCACGGGCGTTCACGACAACCCAGGGATACCATCTATCGTTTCCACTTGGGTGATGAGGAAGCTGAGGCTTGGAGAGGTTAAGTGACATGCCCAAGGTCACCAAGATTGGACCGGAGCCCAGCAAGTTCCATGGCCCAAGCACTTTCACACCAAGATGCGCAATGGCCGAGGGCAGCTCTGCAAGACGGTTGAGCATAGGTGCAGATCTGGGGTCAGCACAGTGGGTTCTGGGGCTGGGGAAAGGGAGATAACGACTCAGGTATCCCCCAAACTAAAGCTTGTTTGCCTCCAAGAAGCTCAAGGGCCTGGATCCACCATCGCCCCCGCTCTCCATCCCCCAGGGGCCCCTACTGTCCCAGTCTCTGCTGGGCACAGCACCTTCGTCTGAACACCCCATCTTTCCAGGTGACAGTAGCTGGAGACCACTGGTCACCGGCCCTGGACTCCACTCGGCTCAGACCACAGTCCAGGTGTGGGCGCGTTCTAAGACGCAGACTCAGATTCTCAACCTGATGGGATTTAAATATTCTTTGCCCAGGCCACACCCCCCAGACCAATCAATGCAGAATTGGGGAGTGGGTCCCAGGCGTCAGTGTTTTTAACAATCCCCGGGTCGTGCTAGGTGCAGGCAGCTTTGAGATCTAGTAGCTCAAAGGCTCAAATCTGCCAGGATTTCTAAACAGGCTGTGCGGCATCCGAGAGGCCGTGTTACCTGCGAAGGACTCTGATCCACAGCAGCCACCGTGGTCCCCAGGGACGGCTCCGGGAGGTCAAACTGCACAGGAACATCTTCCTAGAAAGTCACAGAAGTTCAGCATTAGCTCCTCCCATGAGCTGAAGGAGAAGAAACTTCTGAAGGAGCAAAGAAAAGTGAGGACTTCCATCGTCACACCTTGGCCATTTTTTATTATTATTTTTTAATTGTGGTAAGAGTAGACGTGGCATAAAATTTAACATTTAAATCATTTTTAAGTGCACAGTTCATTGGTGTAAAGTACATTCACACTGTTGTGTAACTGTCACCACCATCCATCTCCAAAACGTTTCTCACCTTGCAAAACTCAAACTCTGCACCCATTAAACACCAACTCCCCATTTCCCTCTCCGTATTTCTGTGTCTATGAATCTGACTACTATAAATATCTCATATGAAGAGAATCATACAGGATTTGTCCTTTTGTGACTGGGTTATTGCACACTTAGCGTAATGTCCTCAAGGTTCATCCAGTCGTAGCATGTGTCAGAATTTCCTTCCTTTTTATGGTTGAATAATAGCCCCCTGTGTGAAGAGATCACATTTCTTTATCCATTCATCCACTGATGGACACTTGGGTTGCCTCTACCTTTTGGCTATTACAAACAATACAGCTGTGAACATGGGCATACAAATATCTCTTCGAGACCTTGCTTGAAATTCTTTTGGGTAGATACCCAGAAGTGGAATTGCTGGATCTAATGATAGTTCTATTTTTAATTTTTTGAGAAAACACCATACCGTATTCCACAGCAGCTGCACCATTTTTATTGTGCACAAGGGCTCCAGCTTCTCTACGTCCTCCCCAACACTTCTTACATTTTTAGTCTAGTGGGTGTGAAATGGTATCTCAATGTGGTTCTGATTTGCATTTCCCTGAACTAGTGATGCGGAACATCTTTTCGTGTGTTTATGGACCATCTGTATATCTTCTTTGGAGAAATATCTATTCAACTCCTTTGCCCATTTTTAATCGGGTTTTTTGTTTTGTTTTTTATCATCACCCCTTAGCCTTTGTGTGAGAAGGATACAGACCAGCATCCCAATAACATCCTAATATTGTTCATCCTCAGGGTGGTCAGCAATCATGGTGAGAGCTTTATCAGGAACTGATAATTCAGGGCAAACTTTTCTAATATTTACTGAATACCTAATAAGTGCTGGGCTGAGTGCTGGGTGCTGGATGGAGCAAAAAAAACTATGGATAATAACAGTTGGCATATAAAAGTAACCAGAAATGTCCAGATAATGCTATGCTCAAAGATGTTCATCACAGTGTTGTTTATAACAGCATAAACGTGGAAATAACCCAGATGGCCAAAAGAGAGTTCAGACAGAATCAGACATAACCACAAACATGCATCCTTACTAAGAGCTATGAATGGAGTGAGGAAATGTGAATAACATAATGCTATGAGGAAAAAGACTATAAACTCGTGTGTACAGATGGATGGGAAATCCGTAGAGAAGACCATATATGGAAAAATGGCTGGTATAAGATACAGACAGTGGTAACAGTGGTTGCCTCTGGGTGGTGGGGCTAAAAGAGATTGTGTTTTCTGCTTCTTGACACTTATACGCACTTTCCAGTTTTTAAATAAAAAACATGTTTTACTTTGATCATCAGAAATATGTGAAATACTATGGGAAAAAGAAATATGATGGCTGCTACTATATGTGGAATGCCTAATACAGATTATGCATTTCTTTATCCCACTTCATCAAATGCTCCAAACAGCGCCTTTAGGCAGTACGGTAAAAATGATTGTGAAAATAAGCGCCACCTCTCCCCTTCCCCGTATCCACACTCTCTGTACAGATATGGAAGTTTCTCCCATCAAGAAGTGGACGCCATTTCCCAGCCCTGTGAGTCAGGGCTCAGCCTTGGACTTGCTGTGACTAACTGATTACAGCAGAGGTGACGTTGCCAGTTTCAAGTCTCGGTCCCAAGGGGCCCTGAGCACTCCTGCTTGCTCTCTTGGACCCCTGCCCAGCGCCATGAGAACAGCCTGAGCTAACCTGCTGGAGGACAGGGCACTCCTGGAGCACAGGTGAGTCATCCTAGCCAAAGGGCTGCCTGGATCAGCTCATGGCCAGCTGACCTCCAGACACAGGGGAGAGCCAGCCAAGAGCCATCTACCCAACCTGCCTCTGACCACAGGCACATGCTCTCCCAGCCAAGACCAGAAGAGCTACCTAGGCAACCCAGAGACCTGCAAGCCATAACAAAAGGTTATTTTTTAAGCTACTATGTGTTGGGATAGTTTATTATGCAGAATTATTGTGGGAAATGGTAACTGATACAGGAGTATTGTTATTTCTATTTTACATGTGATGAAAATGAGGTTCAGAGAGGGTGAGTGACTTTCCTAAGGCCACACAGCCAATAAATGACAGAGTTAGGGTGAGAACCCAGGTCTCAGCAATGCCATGTGTTTAAGATTTATTCATATTGATGTTTTCATATTTATTGCTGTGTGGGCTCCAACCAAAGAAATGACCATAATTTTAATACCCATTATCCTACTAATAAACAATATGATCATTTCTAGTATTTTGCCATTAGCACTTGCTGGAGCCAAAGGGGTCCCCTTCAGGGAGGAAGGAGGGAGCAGATGCTAGGGGGCGTCTGGGGTGCTGGCGATGTTCTCTCCTTTTATCCTGGGTGGTAGCTGCAATGAGTGTGCATGGTTGGACAAATTCACTAAGCTGTACACTTCTGAGTCAGGCACTTATTTGTGTAAATGTTATAGTTCAAAAAAATTTTTTTAAGTATAAGTAAAGGAGGGCAGGCAGGGACGTGCCTGTACAGGTTTCCCGGTTCACATATACAGAGTTTCTCCAGGGGGCCTCCTAGAAAAGGAACCGTATCTTCACCTTTCCTAGATGCTCCCACATTATGATCCAAAAGGTGTGCAAACCCACTATTTTCACCCACAAGTGGGCACGAAGGCCCTTCCACGGGGAAGATGCAAACTAAATGTTGGAAGAGGATTCAGCTTGGGTACGTGGGCGAGGAGGAAGAGGTCAGCGCAAACAAGGGACAGCGGTGGGAGCGAGGCCTGGGGAACCCCAAGTTCTGGACTGTAAGGGGCAGGGGCCGTGGCTGGAGGCTGGGCTGTAGAGAGAGACGGGGGAGCAGCAGAGGCCCAGGAGCCAGGCCTGCAGTTTGGGTTTTAATCATCGACGGACCAGACAGGATGAAGCTAAAACCTACCAGAGGACCAGTCGACCACCCCCTCCCCTGCCCCGCCCAGCCTCACGCCCTCACTGAGCCCCTGCGAAGGCCCCGCCCCAGCTCAAAATGGATTAAAGACCTAAATGTAAGGCCAGACACTATCAAACTCTTCGAGGAAAACATAGGCAGAACACTCTATGACATAAATCACAGCAAGATCCTTTTTGACCCACCTCCTAGAGAAATGGAAATAAAGACAAAAATAAACACATGGGACCTAATGAAACTTAAAAGCTTTTGCACAGCAAAGGAAACCATAAACAAGACCAAAAGACAACCCTCAGAATGGGAGAAAATATTTGCAAATGAAGCAACTGACAAAGGATTCATCTCCAAAATTTATAAGCAGCTCATGCGGCTCAATAACAAAAAAACAAACAACCCAATCCAAAAATGGGCAGAAGACCTAAATAGACATTTCTCCACAGAAGATATACAGATTGCCAACAAACACATGAAAGGATGCTCAACATCTTTACTCATTAGAGAAATGTAAATCAAAACTACAATGAGATATCATCTCACACCAGTCAGAATGGCCATCATCAAAAAATGTAGAAACAATAAATGCTGGAGAGGGTGTGGAAAAAAGGAAACACTCTTGCACTGCTGGTGGGAATGTGAATTGGTACAGCCACTATGGAGAACAGTATGGAGGTTCCTTAAAAAACTACAAATAAAACTACCATATGACCCAGCAATCCCACTACTGGGCATATACCCTGAGAAAACCATAATTCAAAAAGAGGCATGTACCAAAATGTTCATAGCAGCCCTATTTACAATAGCCTGGAGATGGAAACAACCTAAGTGTCCATCATCGGATGAATGGGTAAAGAAGATGTGGCACATATATACAATGGAATATTACTCAGCCATAAAAAGAAATGAAATTGAGCTATTTGTAATGAGGTGGATAGACCTAGAATCTGTTATACAGAGTGAAGTAAGTCAGAAAGAGAAAGACAAATACTGTATGCTGACACATATATATGGAATTTAAGAAAAAAAAATGTCATGAAGAACATAGGAGTAAGACAGGAATAGACACAGACCTACTAGAGAATGGACTTGAGGATATGGGGAGGGGGAAGGGTAAGCTGTGAAAATAATAATAATAATAAAAATATTTGCTGAAGAAGAAAAAAAAAAGAAGAAAACTATCAGTAATCATGAAAAACTCATTCAAAGAAAATCACTTAAAGCAAATTCAGTAGTGATCACTGAAAGACTGATTATAACTATTTATTGATTTTATCTTCCATACTTACTTTTTACCTTCCCTCTGACCACCAAAACTGATATACAAATTGAATGCTTTCAAAATATAGATAATAACAGATCTATGATTCAAATGAACAGTATTTTGTGTTATAGGCAGTGAATAAATTTTTATGTGCCCTCATTTAAAAATGAGACGACTAAATGACAACTGTATGAAGCTCTATGAGACAACTATGTGAAAGTGATGAACATCAGTCCCCAGTGGTATGGGCAAGAGAGCTAACCGTGTGCATGAGTGCTGTCAGCAGAGCAATGACTCAGTCCTGGGCTCGGAAACTTAAGAGTCCTACAGATATATCAAGGTAACTGCAACCTCGTTGGAAAATAATAATTAACAACACTTAACTGTCCCTCCCCGAGTAGTTTACAGTAGGGGAAACTATTCACATAGGAATAGTGAGATTAAATTGAATTATAGGGGGAAAAAGGGCTCTAGGCCATTGTCCTACCAAAGTCCCTTCACCATGAATTATCTTGAGTTCTTGGAGTCCAAAGATCTTTGGGGTGTGAACTGGTATGTTTTAAGTGAGTAACGCAAATTAGGAAGTGGTTATGTATTTGTATTTTACAGAGTGACACATTTTTTTTGGCGGGGGGTGGATAAGGGTATATCAAAACATCCAGTTTTTATAAGAAATATAAGCACATTTATGAAAACAAAAAAATAAAAAAATAAAAAACCTACCAGAGGACCAGTCGACCACCCCCTCCCCTGCCCCGCCCAGCCTCACGCCCTCACTGAGCCCCTTCGAAGGCCCCGCCCCAACCCAGCCATACCTCCCGGAATCGCTCCAGCGTTGAGACAAAGGTCCGCTGGTAGAAAAGCAGCTGCAAGCGCTCATGAGCGTAATTGTGGCACAGCTCCTCAAAGGTGGCGGCCCGGTCTTTGCCCTGGTGCCGGGGGTTCTGAAAGCCTGGGGAGTCCACCACCATGATGGAGGCCATGGAGAGGTGGTGGGAGGAGAAGGATCTGGGGGGAAAGGAGAGGGGCCCTGAGAGGATATGGACTCTTAAAACCCCGCTGGTCCAAGCCTCCCACACCCCTGCATCACAGAGATGGAGAAACCAGAGCAGCACGCTGGGCGGGTCTGCAAATCCAGCAGATCTCACCACTTGCAGGCTGTGTGACCTTGGGAAAGTTACTTAACCTCTCTGAGCGTGGGTTCCCCCCACTGTCAAATGGTGGTAGGAATGAGTAGGATGACCCCAGGGGATGCAGTAAGAAGAGAAGGAGTTGAAGTATGGAAAGTGCCTCCCATGGACACCGCAGGTCTTCAGGAAACGTGCTCTCTACCAGGCCCAGAGTGGAGAAATGACTTGCTTAAGGTCGCACCACAAATTGGCTATAAAGTTAGGACTAGAGTCTCCTTTTTTTGCTTAGTGATATGCTGCTATAGAAAAACAATTTTGTTCAGTGCCTGCCTCAGTTTACAAAGATCTCTCAAGTCATCACCTCCTTGGAGCCTCTTGACAAATCTATCAGGGGTACAGAGAAGGGATTATTCACATCAAAAAGCAGGAGTTAAGAGACTCTGGAGAAAGTCACATGGGGGCTCCAACCCCTGCTCAGCCACGGAGGGGCTGTGTGTCTTGGGAGAGTTGCCTGACCTCTCTGAAACTCAGCTGTGAAAGGGCTAATGATGGAGATGAACTTAGAAGGCTGTTGGGAGGGTTGGATGTGATAAGATATCCACGGCTCTGAACGTGGTAAAGCGGTAAGTGTTTTCTGCTATTATTGTCCTTAGCGTGACCAGCTATACACTTTGGAGGGCCCTTAGTTTGAACCTGAGCTCTTTGCTGTTATTTGCTGAGGTTTTCCATCTGTAAAATGGTGCCAATAAGATCAGCCACCACATAGACATGCATGAAGATTAAATCAGTTAATGTTCAGAAAGCCAGACGCCTGCTAGGTACTCATAAACGTAAGGATAGTGGGTATCGTTATCCCCAATACACCCATTTTATGGAGGCGGGCTCCCAGAACCAACCAGGCAGCAGCCACCCTCTGCAGGCTGAAGCAGCCGCCCTCCACTGGCAGGTCCCCAATAAATCCTTCTTCCCCTAAGCACGCATGATCCCCCTGGTTTCTAGATAATGTGTCTGTGGTCTCAGAGGGTAATTACTCCAGCACCATGAGAGGGAGCCGATTCTGTGTCTGTGAAGAACCCCACTTGCACTGTTGCTACACATCAGCCTCATCCCCTTAACAGGATGTCAGAAGCCTAATTACGCCTCCTGCTTTCACAGAGGAGGGAGGGAAGCCCTTGCCCCAGCTCTGGTTTGGCCTCACTGGAACTGCTTAAAGATTTCCCGGCGGTACTACCTGCAGATACCTGCAGTATTTTATGATCACGATTAGGAAGAGTTGCTTACAGACACTATTTCTTTTTTACTTTGTTTAATTTTTTATTGATTTCTTTTAATCCTTACAGTGACCCTGAGGAAAGAGCCATTTTTACAGATGCAGAAGGGGAGGTCAGAGAGGTGAACTGATGTGCCGAAGTCACACAGCCCACGGGTGGCCAAGGTGGAATTTAAACCCAGCACCATAAGACACGGCTCAACAAGCCCCTCTCCAGCTCAACAAAAGCCCACTCTGCTAAACTCCCCAGACTCCCCGGGTTTGGGCTTGTTCATACACTGCAAACAGGCCACCTCTGTAACCGGGAAAAGGTTGCCATTACCTGTTGATGAGTGAGACCACGGCGGCAAAGACCTCTTGGTACAGGCCTGAGGCCATGCCCTCCACACACTCCACTCCTGTCATCTTGAGCCCTACAGTGGGGAAGAGGGGCAGGTTGGCATCCCGTGGTCAGGACCATGCCTGGGGCCAAGGTCGTCGCTCCAATGCCATCACTACTGGCCTTAGCACATCTTCCCCAACCGCGCACACACACGTCCCCCTACTGCTGAAATTACTTACGTTCTTAGGATCAAGTTCAAGTGTCCTATACCAAGTCTTCCACGGTCCTGTGTAACCTGGCCCGACCTTCCTAACCTCCATTGTGATCTCCTGCTCAACCCTCAGGGCTCAACCCAACATCACCTCCTCAGGGAAGCCTGCCTTGACCACCACCACCACCCCATTAAGCCAATTCCCAGGTCTACCTTGTTTTTTTGAAAATTTTATTTATTTTTCACACTGAAGTAATGATTGACATACCAAAGAACCTGTACATTTTTAATGTATACATCCCGATGAGTTTGAAGTATACACCCGTGACACCATCACCATAAGCACACCACAAACATAACCATCACCTCTAAAATTTTCTTCCCTCCTTTTGTGTGTGTGTGTGCATGTCTGTGCGTGCGCACGCGTGAGATAGGCACTTTTAACATAAGATTAACAAATTTTTTTTTTTTTTTTTTTTTTGCAGTATGCGGGCCTCTCACTGTCGTGGCTTCTCCCATTGCAGAGCACAGGCTCCGGACGCACAGGCTCAGCGGCCATGGCTCACGGGCCCAGCCGCTCCGCGGCATGTGGGATCTTCCCGGACCGGGGCACAAACCCGTGTTCCCTGCATCGGCAGGCGGATGCCCAACCACTGTGCCACCAGGGAAGCCCAACAAAATTTTAAGTATAGAATATGGTATTGTTAATTACAGGGACTTTGCTGTACAGTAGAGATATTCATCTACTGATCATTTTACTCATCTACCCTCTAGGATTTATTCATCTTGCAGAAATAAAACTATGTGCCCTTTGATCAAAATGTCCCATTTCCCCCTCCTTCCACCACCCTGGTAACCACCATTCTACTCTCTGCCTCTATGAGTTTGACTTTTTGAGATTTCTGATGTGAGTAGTGTATTATTCAATAGTAAAAAAAAAAAAAAAAAAAAAAGAAGGAAATCCTGCCATTTGCTACACCACGGATGAACTTGGAGGACGTCATGCCAAGTGAAGTGAACCGGACACAGGCGGACGGATCTACCCTGATTTTACAGCACTGAGCACAGTACACCTGCACTTCGTGGTTCTTTTGTTGACCTGCGTCTCCCCCGCCCCGCCACCCAGGCAGGGAGCGCCCTGAGGACGAGGACTACCTCTGGGTGTGCTGGCTCCAAATCCCCACTTCCTGACACGTAGTAGTTACTCAGTAAATATCTGTTGTTCCCTCTTTCTAGAGGGAAATTTGGCAATTTTATAGGAGAAGCCATAACATATTCATATACTTGGACTTAGTAACTTCACTCTTAGGATTTTATTCTAATGAAATAATTCAGAGAAACAAAGACGTCTAAGTAGTATGTATGTTCTCCCAATTGTTGCGTAAATTGGCAAAAAAAAAAAATCACTTTTTTTTTTTTTTTTTTTGCGGTACGCAGGCCTCTCACTGTTGTGGCCTCTCCCGTTGCGGAGCACAGGCTCCGGACGCGCAGGCCCAGTGGCCATGGCTCACGGGCCCAGCCACTCCACGGCATGTGGGATCTTCCCGGACCGGGGCACGAACCCTTGTCCCCTGCATTGGCAGGCGGACTCTCAACCACTCCACCACCAGGGAAGCCCAAAAAATCACTTTTTTGAGACAACCTGAACATCCAACAATAGGAAATGGGTTAGATAATTTGTAGTCCATCCATACAAAGGAATACTTAAAGTCAGGTCTAGAAGAATATTGAATGAGATGGAAAAGTGCCTGCCTATAGTGTTAGGAGGAATAAAAAAAAGCTTAGAAAATTATTATAATGGCAGCCCCAATTTTGTATAAACACACATGCTGGTCCCATTAGAACAGCCAGCCTTGATTAGGGGTCACTGAGCAAAGCGGGATGAGTGGAGGGCTCAGATCATAAATACTGACCCTTAGGTTTTGGTTCCATCCACAGAATTGGAAACACAATTTCCAAATCTGCACGCACTAGTGTCTAGAGAAACAGTTCTGCTTGTACATTCCAGGCAGCCCACTGCAACCCCAAAGCATTTCCCGTCCCTGCTTTAACTCTGCCCCCAACCTGGGTCGTTGCTAGGCAACCCACAGCCTCCCAGCATCTCTCTTAAGCTTGCCGGCCCCCTGCCTGCTTAATGTCTACCCTTGAGACCTCAGCTTCACCAAGCAGCGTGTGCACGCATCTGTGCTTTTGTGTGTGTGTGTGTGTATGTGCACTGTGTGCATGTGATGGTGCGCGCACATGCATGTATGCGCATGCCTGTGCATGGTATGTGTGTGCGCCTGTACGTGTGTGTCTGTGTCCGAGAGGAGGTATAACCATTAAGCAGACCCCAGCTTACACCAGAGCACAGACCTGGAAGGCAGTGGAGTCTCAGTGACATCAGCCATCAGGCTGAAGTCCCTGGCAGGTGGAGCAGCCACGGGGATCCGAGGGGCCTCTAAGAGAAGGACCCTCAAACCACAGTTCCAAACAGTGCTACCCACTAAGCCCAGACTCTGTGGTCTCTGGGAGAGCTTCTCTTAGAGAGTTTTCAGTGAACCCTGGGGCTCCAAGGGGTCCCTCTGCCCTCACCTTCTGCAGCCAAAGCACCTGGCTGCAGAGGCTGCAGACTTGGGACTCAGCAGACCTCACTCTTAACAGGTGCAGTACAAAGCTCCTGTTTTTCCCCCGGGTCTTTTCAAGCACCCCCATTCCTCCTGCTGCTCATGCCAAAGTCCTATAAGGTGTCCTGGCCCCCTGCTTCCACCTAGGGCCCATGCCATCAGCTCTAACTGTAAACTAGACCTTGAACTGGTCCACCTCATCCCATCTGTTCCCACCTCCATCACCTCACCAAGGTGACTTGTACCCATTCCCACTCATTCCCTCATCTTCCTCCAGGCTGAGCTTCATGAAGAATACAACAAATCATGCCATTCCCCTGCCTGTGTGCCTCCATGGCTTCCCTTGGTCTGAGCAGAAAACCCCTAGTTTACAGACTATTGTGTGAGCTGACCCCAGTGAGCTCTCCAACCTTATTTACTGTCCTCCCAGCTGGGCCAACCATCCTGCCCTTATTTCTGTTCCTCAAACTGGAAGGTGGGTCTTCTGCCTACAGCGTAGGGGCTCAGCAAATACAACATCCACTGGAAGCGCGCTGGTCCCTTGGCACCATCCACAACGTCCCCTCTTTGCAGCATAGGGCCCCCTCCTGGGTTTCAGCAGCCTTTGAACCCTGGGCAGAGCTACCTATCTGACCATAAGCACCGCGCCAGAAGGAGCCAAGTCCATTTCCAGGGGGGTGGCTTCCCTTGCACCTAGAAGGTCTGCACACCACAGACCCTCAGGAAGTCCTCGATGGATGGTGAAAGGGTGCTGGTGTGTCCCCAGGGGCCGGCCCCGCGGGGATGCAGCCCACCCAGAGGGGCAGCAGCGTGGTACCTGAGCCGGCCTCCTCACCCTCCGGGTCCCGGCGGCTCGGCCCAGACGTCATGCGCTCGATGATCTGCCGCAGGTGGTGCTTGAAGGTGGCCGTGTTCAGCTCCTCGTACTCGCAGCCCAGGGCCTCTGCCGCGTGGCTGGCCGACTCGAAGCGCATGAACTGCTTCCGGCCCACTGTGCAGGGGACAGAGCAGGAGGAGGGTGGTGAGGTCCTGGGCGGGTGGTGGGCGGGCATCCAAGAACACCTCGGAGAATCTCGCCACCTCCCACCCTCAGCAAGAGCCTGAACAACTGCCCAGGCCTGGGACCCCAGCTGATGGCCCTGGGCAGGAGACGCTTTCCCAAGAGACATGTTTGTCCCATTTCCCTGCCATCTGCATTGCTCACTTTCCCAAAGCAATTAAAAATACCATGGGGAACACTCTAAACGTGGGACTGGGGAATGGTAAGAGTATGACTTACCCACCCACATATCCACTTACCTATCCATCCACCACCCCGCCACCCACTGACCTAGCCACTCAGCTACCCACCCAGCCACATATCCAACAATCTAACCACCCTCCCCTTTATTCAACAGATATTTCTGGAGCTCTTACTATGGGACAGGCACTGTGTCAGCCTCTGGGAAATCGGTGATGAGCAAGACAAAGTGTCTGCCCTCATGGAGCTTACAGTCTTTTGAGAGAGGGAGACAATAAACAAGTAAGCAAATAAATATTTCAGGTGATGAAATTATAAAGTTATTTTTTCCCTCTAAGGAGAAAATAAAACAGGGTGATGGGGTCAAGAGAAACTGAGGGAGTGGCTTTGGATGCAAGGTGGTCAGAGGCGGCTCTATATGAGGATGTGATAGGTGGACTGGGGGTAAAGATGAGACGGAGCTGGCCACACAAAGAAACAGGGAAACGCTTTAGAGGCAGAAGGAGGAGGTGGTGCAAAGGCCCTGAGGCAGGAATGAGCATGATGTGTTAGGGAAGTGCCAAGAAGGTCAGCATGGCTGGGATGTAAGCGGGGAGGGGAGTAACCAGACGAGGCTGGAGAAGCAATGGGGAACCTCTCTATGGACTATTATAATGCCACTTAACATCAGCATCAAAGACCGTACAACATGGTCAATTCTTATTTTCAAAATGTTAAATGAAATGGACTAGAAAATCACACCACAGTATGACATCAATTGTGTAAATCACTCTAAACTGCTATAAAAACAAATAACGAAAAGGAAATATATCCAAATACGAACAATCACAGGGTAGGGGAATTTTTTATTTTCCAAACTTTCTGAAGTGGTTCTGCACTAACTTTGTAATCCAAATTTTAAAAAATAATGACTTAGGGGCTTCCCTGGTGGCGCAGTGGTTGAGAGCCCGCCTGCTGATGCAGGGGACACGGGTTCGTGCCCCGGTCCGGGAAGATCCCACATGCCGTGGAGCGGCTGGGCCCGTAAGCCATGGCCGCTGAGCCTGCGCATCCGGAGCCTGTGCTCCGCAACGGGAGAGGCCACAACAGTGAGAGGCCTGTGTACAGCAAAAAAAAAAAAAAAAAAAAGACTTATTAAAGCAAACACTAGCTCCATCCTTAAGTAATTTTCTCCCAACTCCTATCTTCCCATAAATGTGTTTCCTTCTTTGAAATAAGAATCACAGGTACCAACAGAGATTTCTCAATCCATCAGAAAGAGATCTTAAGGGCCCAATTCCTCAAACAGACATCTTAAAGAATCTAGATTCCTGGTTTAAGAAAAATTTGGAAATTTGGAAAAAGACTTTATCTGGGGCCTTGACAATACCCAGGAAGAAGGAGTTCTGGCCACTGCTTATCGAGGTCCTCCTACATGCCAGTTATTCAGCATTGATTATCTCAAGAACAGCATTTTATTACCTCCATTTTAGAGACTAAATCTCAGCTTTATCAGAGAGGTTACATGGCTAGTAAAAAAGTCCTGCCACTTTATTTTTATTTTTTTTAATTAATTGATTTGGGGGGGGGGCGCTGCATAGGGTCTTCGTTGCTGCGTGCGGGCTTTCTCTAGTTGCAGTGAGCGGGGCCTACTCTTCGTTGCGGTGCTCGGACTTCTCATTGCAGTGGCTTCTCTTGTTGCGGAGCATGGGCTCTAGGCACATGGGCTTCAGTAGTTGTAGCGTGTGGGTTTAGTAGTTGCGGCACATGGGCCCTAGAGCATGCAGGCTTCAGTAGTTGCAGTGCATGTGCTCAGTAGTTGCAGCACGTGGGCCCTAGAGTGCGTGGGCTTCAGTAGTTGTGGCTCACGGGCTCTAGAGCACATGCTCAGTAGTTGTGGCACATGGGCTCAGTTGCTCTGCGGCATGTGGGATCTTCCCGGACCAGGGATCAAACCCATGTCCCCTGCATTGGCAGGTGGATTCTTAACCACTGAGCCACCAGCAAAGTCCCCTGCCACTTTAAAAAATGGTGAGGAAGGTAACAACGATGGTGGTGATGACGTGGTGATGGTGGAGGTGATGGTGGAGATAAGATGATGGTGATGATAGTAGTTACCACTCAGTGACCCCATTTTATTCAACATCTCAACTTTGTTCAGCTCATGGCTTTTGGAGTCAGAAAGCCTGTCTTGGAGTTCCAGGTGTGACACAGAAAAAAACTCAATACATGCAAGTTGTAATTACTTATTATCATTACTATTATTGAATCTTCACAAAAGTCCTCGAAAGCAGTATTATTCCCATTTTACAGATGAGAAAACTGATTCGGAAAAGTCACCAGAAATCAAACTAAGTGGAAGAACTATTTCCCCAAAATCAATCCTTGTAATGTTGTCACCTTTAGGAAATTTGTCAAATCCTTGTGTCCCTAGATAGGACTTTCTTTTAAATGGACTCACTAATCTTTTTCACGTACATAAATACCTTGTGAAAGGAAATGTTATAGCACTAACTTAAACAAGAACCCATTTGTTGAAGGAGGTCATTGAGAGGATATGACCACCAGGTGACCTGCGAGCTGGCCCTGGGCAACTGGAAGCTCCTCAGCCCTTCCCCTGCCCTTGGAATATACATTCAGCCCCTCCCCGACTCCCACGGTGGCAGCTGTTACAAGGACACAGCCTTGAGAGAGCGAGGTGTTACTGAGACCATCCAGAAGGTCTCCGTGACTGAGCCCAGTTCAGGCCTCTATAAACTTTAAGACTCTGGCAGGCGGGGGTGGAGACCTACCCTTCTTGCAGCATCCAAGACAAGCCTTGTATGTCAGTTCCCTTGCACATTACACCTGCCACCCACCAATCTGGAGTGGCTGCCTCTTTCTTCAGTCTCTCCCTGCCCTCCACCACAGTGGGGGCCAGTTTCTGAACCAACACTCTTATCACTTGTCACAGATAGAAAATAGAAATACATACAATACGCGCACAGAAATACCATTAGATTCTAATTAGATACAGTTACCTGGGAGTCCAAGGTCTGCTTTCTCTTTGTTGAAAAAGAGAGATTAGCAAGTATTACAGAGAGGAGTTAAAGGCTACTGGCCCTGAATGAGATTTCCTTCTTCCTGTGATGGGGTTGAAAGTGAATTCAACAGGAGATGACTGTCTAGGTGGGCAACGTCCTGTCCCTCTCCTGCCCCATCACCTCCACTGCCACCCTCTGAAACAGTCTCCCACACTCTGCCCACAGTGACCTATAGCCTCACTGAGCTGGGGAGAGCTCATGAAGGGGCTCAGCAATGGTTGTTTCTGAAAAGAGGAGCAGGAAATGGACTGGGCAGGACTCCTTAGGTCCCGCCTAACTTAAGGGGCATATTTCCAAGTGTGCTGAGCAGCATCCCACTGGTGAAACCCAGGAGGCATATGGGAGCTCTGCCGGGAAAATGTATTTCTGCTTCCAGCTCCCGAAGGCTGGCCAGGCACCAAATCCAAACCCGTGGGCCCCTCTGTCTTCGTCCAGACCTAGGTGGAGGCTGAGAACTCTGGGGCAGCACCTGCAGTGAGGAGAAAGGGGACTGGACAGGAACACAGGCACCGGAGCAGACAGGGTCTGGGTCCTGTTCCCGTCATTCCCAGCTGTCAGCCCTTGGACCAGTCTCACAGCCTTTTTGAGCCTCAGTTTCTTCATCTGCAAAACAGAGTCATAAAACCTCAAACACCTCTTCGCTGGGCTGCAAGGACTGGGCGAGATGGTGGCACGTGAGGCTCTCAGCAGAGCACCTGGCCCTGAGAAGGTGCTGGACAAATTTGAATTTCCTCCTCCACCTGCAAAACTAAAGAGGGCACCATTCACCCCAACTCGGATTGCCCCGTCCTGGGGCTGCAGGGACTCCTCCACAAGACCTGTCTGTTGCTTCACCGAGAGCATGTGTGGAAGGGATAGTGAACTGGTGAACTCCGGATGCCGGTCACGCCCAGGGACTCCGAGCCCACCGAGGTCATTTCTCCTCCAAGGAAAGGCGGGCACACGCTGGGCTCAGCACTCCCCACCAACCTACCCAAAGCCGGGAACAGAGCTATCCTCGGAATGCCACCGAGGTTGGAGACGCCAGTATACAGAGGGCTCCAGCCCCCATGAAGCCGTCACCAAACGAGCGAGGACAGCCACCAAGCAGGGAGCGTGTGCCAGGTGCCAGGCACTGTGCTAGCACGCCCCCCACCTCATCGCTTTCCTCTTCGAAGCCCCTGAGATCATCCAGATGTGGAACGGAGTAGGTCAGGTCTCGTTTCCTGTCCAAGGTGGTTCCAGGAGTGAGGGGCAGAGGGGGATTCCCACCCTCCCGTGCTGATGTCACACCGTGTGCAGCCGCCCGCTGTTCTGTGCCAGCAGAGGTCTGTGTGGTCACTGCTCTGGCTTAAAAGAGCTGGCACGAGGAAGCGTTCAATAAACATTAATATGGTGAGTGATGAAATGAAACAAGGAGTCAATGACAAAATTAACATTTCTCACTGATGGCCAGCCCTGCCCAAAGTGGCAGATCTCCAAGACTTGGGAGATAGAAACAGTGTTTCCCTCTCCCCCACAAACCAGCCCATCTGAACCTTAGAGCCGCCTTCTCTAACAGGAAAGATCAAATAGAAGATACAACAAAAGGGAGAGAGGCAGAGAGACACAGAGAGGGAAAGGCAACGAGCCAGAGATGGAAACAGACAGACAGGACCAAAAAAATCTTGGAGGGGAGGGTCTGTGGATTTTTCCCCGCCTCGTAGCCCACCCCGTAGGGGATCACACACTCTATCAGGATGCTTTCTTGCCATACAGCAGGAGGCGAGGAGGCTGTGCCCAGAATGACCCCAATGCCAAGTGCAGAGATCATTTCAGGCATGTGCGTTTGGCTGCAGCCATTCTGCTGGTCACTGGTGGGAAACAGGACCCCATGGCAGGCGGGCCCAGGGTTCGGCTCTGCGATGGGCTTTCATGCACACCATCTAGGAATCCTCGGCCTCTTCTTCTGCAAACATCACACAAGGACATGTGATGGTGAACCGCAAGAAATGCTCCCTGGTGCCCCACCCGTCACCCACCCTCTGTCTCACCCATCCAAGAAAAAGGTTCAGAACGCAAACGCCCAACAGTATTACAAAGGCGACCTTAACATCACAGCATCAGACAGCAGCACCTACAGTACCCCTTCCCAGGGCCAGGCACTGGGCTTGGACACTGGACACCGCCGCCTCATTTAACCCGTCCTGCAGCCCTACGAGGCCAGTGCTAATATCGCCCCTTGACTTATGAGAACACTGAGCCGCAGAGAGGGTGACCTTCCAAGGTCATGCACCTGGTAAGTGGCAGAGGCAGGATTTGAACTCAAGCCTTCTCACTCCAGCTCTCAATATGCTAAGCACGGGCCCGTGCAGAGGAGCTTTCTCTCATAAGGGGGTACAGTTCCGAAACCAGAGTCTAAGGTGAAATATCAAGTACCCTTAAAATTACCCTGAGGATCTCTTAAATTGCCCATAACGTACAGTACTGTAGCGTATTTCCCTAAGTCCAACACTGCCAGCTTCCCCTCCAGTGGAACACCAAAGGAAATGGGTCGCTTGCCTTTAGGGCCCATGACATATGAAAAAATACGTATATGTAACCACTGGCCTCACATTTGCCTTTGCATGGCTGGATTTACATAAATACAATGCATGTCTGATAGGACCGCCCACCCTTGAAACAGTTCTATATTAAAGAACTACTTGCAAATACCAGCTCTATTATTGTGCTCAGCGACAAATGGCCCATGCATCTCGCCATGGCCTGGAAGATGCACACCTGGACAGGTCTACACGGGGCGGGAGGACGGTTTTATGACCTTGGCTGATCTCCCAACTGCCCTGTGAGGTCTGCAGGCTGAATACTCTTAGGCCTGATTTATAGTCGAGGCCACCAAGACCCAGCAAGGGATACCGCCCTGCCCTGAGTCACACAGCTGGTAAACAGCTGAGCTAGAACTTGAGTCTAGGTCCCCGGACCCCCAGGTCACGGCATGGGGTTAAGGACGGCTCTGGTACTCCCAACATCCCATGTTAGACCTAGCTTGAGCATACACGTGGGCTGTAGGTCAGGTCAAAAGGAAACGGGGGCAGACTTCAGAAGGCAACATGGTGGGTGGACCAGAGCAGAGCTGTTGCTGCCCCACAGTGTCCCCTGGGGCTTCCTGTGCTCCCTACAGCTGAGGGCCTTCTCTTGTACTGGCATTTGCTGAAGCACAGGGCATGGGATGTGGCACGGAATTAACATTCCCAGCCTTCAAGCAGTGACAAAGGTAAGGCCCTCTGAGTGCGATAACTCGGGTGCGTGCTCTACGCTGCCCCCCAGAGGTCCCTAGTGGGAAGAGCCCCAGTTGCTCACAGCGGCAGCTGGTTTTGGTGACACTCTTTTGTGTGTGTGTGTGTGATACGCGGGCCTCTCACTGTTGTGGCCTCTCCCATTGCGGAGCACAGGCTCCGGACGCGCAGGCTCAGGGGCCATGGCTCACGGGCCCAGCCACTCCGCGGCATGTGGGATCTTCCCAGACCGGGGCACGAACCCGTGTCCCCTGCATCAGCAGGCAGACTCTCAACCACTGCGCCACCAGGGAAGCCCTGGTGACACTCTTTTTGGCTGCCTTCCTTCCCTACTTCCCTTCCTCACGCCCCTCCCAGTACTTCCTGGGATCACCTCCCACATGCAAGTCTATCCCTTGAACCCTTGTCTCAGCAGCTGCACCCATTTAAAGTGCCAAGGCTCAGAGAGGGCCTCAGAAGGTTCTCTGAAAGGGAGCCAAGTTCTTGGCACGTTGCTCTGTTGTGTGTGCGACTTTGTGTGTCATTCAGAAGCCATCTGCACACCTGAGGTGAGGCCTGGCCCCAGCCAATGTGCTACCAAGGGCAGGGCTGAGTCAGAAACTCCCCGGGTGGCCAAAGGGATATGGAGCGGGGCACAGAAGCCACGCGGCTGGGGTTCCGAGTTTCCCAAAGGGGCTCCTCATAGCGGTTGCTCCATAGTTCATCAGTGTCACTAGGGAAAAATGAATTCTGTATTATACCAATTTGGTCATTGCTTTGGTGAAACAAGTTTCTTAACTTTGGGCCATCTCAGAGCCTTTAAAGTATATCATACGACGTTCCAAGAAGGGGATGTTCTGTTCAGACTTATTTGGCCTTGGAATGCTTTTATAGAGTATCTTGATCTCATGTCCCAGGAGACACCGGTTTAGGAAATACTGGCTTAGCTGAGAGAGCCCTCGATCAACCAGGTGACTGCGGGCAATCTGCTTTACCTCGGTCACTTGCCCAAGATCACTCTGCTGGTAAGAGGCAGGCGGGGATTTGAATAGAAGAATGAATAAAGGAGAAACGAGAAAAAGAAAAAAAGGAAGGAGTAAGGGAAAGTTATGCAACTGTAGTTTCTGAACTGCTCAGATCCACCTGCAAAGGCAGGTTTTTCTGTTTATGCTCAATACAAAAAAAAAAAAAAAAAAAAAACCCGAGAAAAAGAGAAAGAGGAAAAAATAACATGACCGTTCTCCCCTCATGCACCGTGAGTTCAATTGCTATCAATTACTGTGACCTCCTACATTCATGAATAACCAAGTTATCTCTCCTTCCAACAGTAGCCAGGCTGCTGCTGAACTACTGAATGTTATGTGACTTAGTTATAACGCCGGCGCACCCGGTTCACATTTCCTCACACAGAGGTTTACGGTTCGGAGGCCTGTGAAGGAGGAGGCCACCTGCAGGGAACAGATAAGCCTAAAAGGCTGTGGGTGCTACGAGAAAAGGCAGCGCTCCAGAAACAGACTGCACAGGTTCAAATCCCACCTCCGCTGCCAAAAGCCACGTGATGTTGGGGAAACCGTGTCACCTCTTTGTGCCTCAGTTTTCTCCCCTGTAAAGTGGGAATCTACCCCATGGAGTCCTTGTGAAGCGTCAGCGTGGTTCCAGATGCAGATCGCTTAGCACAGGATCTGCTGGATAAATGTCTAGAATTATGATCACACTCTGAGAATTCTGCCCAGGGACGTCAGGTCAAGTTCAATTGTTGGGATCCTGGAAAATGGGACTGTCTTAAAGGCCACAACTTTGAGTCTCTTCCTGCTTCTTAGGGCTCCCACCTGTTCCTGCTGTTCCCGGGTGCCACACAGCCCTGCAAACCTGGACAGACCTTAGAGAAAATCACCTGTCCATCTGCAGTCAGCGCACCCCGTAAGGCCTGGCCAACAAGCCGTCAATAAATCGCTGCTCAGTCACTCATAATCCAACATAAATCACTGCTCATGCCCTATCAACTGGAAAGATAACACGTGGACCACCCCTGATGCTCTAGCATTCTGGACAAAGAGGGCTTGCCGGACAAATCAGCTGGGGCAGCATCCAATTAAACCAACCAAAATGGGCTGCTTCCCTGCAGGACTGCTCTAACCTTGAGTATGCCAACGTGCATCGGGAGCTGACAGGAGAAGGGGAGCATGGGTAGGGGTCTCCTGGACTAATTTGATCAAGAGACTTAAGGGGAAAGGCGTGGCATCTTTGGGATGTTGGGCAGTTGTGGAAAGAACCAGAGGCTGGGCATCCAAAGGCAGTTTCCACCTGGCTGCAAGATCTCAAACAGGAAAACTCACCTCTCTGAGCCTCAGTTTCCACATCTGTACAATGGGATGGCTCCTCTCCCAATGGGTCATTATAAGGATGAAACAAGACACTGGGTGTGAAACTGCCTGGGAGTGTCCCTAGGGCAGGTAATCCGACTTGAGAAGCGGAGTCACCAGGGAGACCTCAGTCGAAGGCATCACTCATCAGCTGGGGGAACTGCAGGAGCAAAGGCTCAGGGGTGGAACCAACAGCTGGTGAGTGACCTGTGTGAGGTCACACAGCTAGTGAGGCAGAAGCCAGGATTAAACCCGGCTCTGGCTGGCCCCCAGTCCAACGCTCTTTCCATATTCAAGGGTCCCTCACCAAGGTAGACTGAGCAGGGGTCCCCCTCAACTTATCACACTGTCTCCTTTGAAGCTGGGGCCCAAGGGAAGCCCAGGAACAACAGCTGGTGTTTCCAGAGTACTCACCACATGCCTGGCACTTAATTTCATCAGTGCAAGAACCATATGAAAAGGTATGATTACTAATTCCCCATTTATTGATGACACTGTGGACCACCCGGCAGAACGTGGCATGAAGAATAGGGAGAAAGGCTTCAAAGACAGAACTCCTCAGTCCCAAATTGAGCTCCTCCCTTTCCTGAGTCCAGGACCTTAGATAACTGCCTTTATCTCTCTGAGCCTCCACTGACTCACCCATAACCCACCATATAGGGTTACAAGGATTAAATGGAATAACCATGCACAGCACTTAGATCATGCCTGGCAGAGAGCAGATTCTCAGTAGACAGTAACGCTTACTAACCCCATCATTAGCATCATCATCATTGCTGTCAGCAGTATTGTTATGCTCTGTCACTGAAGGGTGAGACATGCATGTACGGTGAGGTCCTCCCTGAGCCACAGCCTCCTGGAGTCTCTGATAAGCAAGACTAAAAGAGACACCAGAGAGTATCCATCCATCCCCATTGGGCAAGTCCTTTCCCCTCTCTGAGCCTCAGTTTCCTCATCTGTAAAATGCGGTAATGGTGCCTACTCCAGGGGATCATTGAGATGGCCAAAGCTCTTAGAATAGTACCTGCACCTTGTCAGCACTGGATAAATGTCAGCTGCTGTTATTTCTTATGGGAAACAGAGGCCAGAAAGAGGGGAGGGGCTTTTGCAGGGCCACCCAGCATGAGTGGCTAAGCCAACCTGAAGTCGGGTCTCTCAGGGGTTCCATCCTCCTCCCCCTGCCCTCCTGAAGCCCGGGACTGCCGGCAGGGAAGCCTTCTAGCATCAGCCACTTCAGGGACTTGTGGCTTTTATAATATAACTGTTTACATCCCACAGCCGCCATTCCAGCTTAACAAATGAATTCAATATGCTTAGAAAATGCAGAATCAATCCTTGCCTGTGGCCCAGAATAGGCCCAGCTGTGGCAGCTGTCGGGCAGAGAGCCAAGCCACCAGCTGGGGGCCTGTGGGCATGGGAAGGCAGGCGGAGGACAGGGTCCAGGCGGGACCAGCCTCGGGGGTGCGGGGCCTGCTCTAGGGCCACATGGTAATCCTCTCTCAATCCCGCAGCACCGGTGCCAGGGATTGGCGCCTCGCAGACGGGGACATGGAGGCCCCAGGCCTTGCTCGGGCCACCACACCTCTGCTCACCGAGGCTCTTCTGTCTGGAGCATCCTCCCTGATTTCCGCTCTGTTTGGGAGATTTGGTTCAAGGGTCCCAGGCCCTAGGACCCCTTGGGTGGGGCTGACCCCTCTGAACTTTGGGTGTCTCCTGCCTAGAATTTTCTCCTGGCGTCTCCAACGCACCTGTCTGGGTCTCCCTCCCTTGATCAGATGGAAATTTCGTCTTGGAATGTAAGAATGGCGTTGCCGAGGGCCTACCATCCAATAGGCATAGAGGAGAAGAAGAAAAGGAAGAGAGAAAGAGGGAGAGGAGGGAGAGGAGAGAGGAAGGAGAGCAGTAAGGGGGGAGCGGAGGGGGAAGAGGGCGAGTGGGGGAGGAGGAGTGGGGGAGGAGGAAAAGGATGGAGAAAAGGAGGCCACGGGGGGCGGGTGGGGAGGACGGAGCAGCATGAATGCAGCCACGGCCCAGGTGTTCAGAGACCCAGACTCCAGTCCCACATCCCCCCCAGGCTTGTGAGGCTGCAGTGAGCCGACTCTTGTGAATACAGGCAGGGGAATCAAGCTGTGTCCATGGAAATGTTCAACCTCAAACACGCCCCCTGGTCCAGCAGGCCCAGGCCCAGGCCACCACGGCTCCAGAACGCTCACCCCTGCACCGCCTCTACATACAGGGATGTATGCCCCCCAAAGCAGGAGACTGCCCAAACGCTCATCAACTGGAGAAGTGCGACACCGACTGAGGCCCCCTCGCCGGGCAAGCCCTGTAGTTAGGGGAGAGAACAGGGGCGCTGCTGTGAGCCACGGGCAGAGAGGCCCCGGCACACGGAGAAGCAGAGCACGTGGAAATGCAGCCGGTGTGAACTTGTTTATATTATAACAGCGACAGCCAGCCACCCCCGTAGTTGTCATGTGCACAGGCGTAGCTCGTGCTCAGTCTGCAAGGCCTGAGGGTGAGGCCTACACTGGGGACACAGTGACACAGCCACGGCCACTCTCTGCTTTTGAGAGGGACTGCAGACACGTCCGCAGCCACAACTGGGGGAAGGCGTCAGGGACTCGATGTGTTACTGTTCCAGCTACTTATGAATCTATGATGATTCCAAATTAAAAAGTTTAAGAGGAAAAAAAAAAAGCCAGCCTGTTAGGGTAGTGGAACTAGCCTGGATCACACGGTCACGGTGGACACAGGACATGACATGACACATCTGTCAAATCCCAGAGAATGTACAACACCAAGGGCAAACCCCAAGGTAAACTGAGGACTTCGGTTAATAACTGTGTATCAGTATTGGCTCATCAGTTGTAATAAATGTCACCTTTGCACCTTAACAACGGTCACCTTTAAGGTCAGGAGGATCAAGGGAGTCAGGGGGGACCTGCTTTCGACATTCTGTGTTCGTCTGTATTGTTTCCATTTTTCATAGGAAGACAACTTTACAGTATTATTTGTGCAGTTGTTTTAAAACAATAAAAAGAGTAAAACACTCACCAAGTGCTTGAATATATGGTGATTGCTTTGCATGGACAGCATCACTGTTGCTACTCCCCGTGGCCTTCTGTGCTCAGGGTCTTATCTGGGCTTGGGAAGCATCAGGCCACCTCCTCCTATCCTTGGACGGACTCCCCTGGCTGCTAGGTGTCGGGCGGGGTCCCAGCAGAAGGTAGGGGGCTGGGTCCCTGTCATCATTACAATCGTCTCTGCTTCCTGCAGGCCCCTCGGCGCCCCCCGAGTCACGGTCCCATCCATTCAGGGACTGATGTCTTTACTAGGACAGGCGCGGAGTGGTGGCCGACTGGCAGCCTCCCTCCATCACTCCATTACAGGGCCCCCCCTGGGTTATACATGGGCCCGACTGCATCATATATTAGGCAATGGGGTCAGCAACAAGTAGACCGGCAAATTTAGTAAAGGACAAATTAAACCTCCCATCAGCCTTCAGAGCCAAAGGAAAGCAAAGCAACTCGGCCATCAAGGCAGATAACACATCCTTGTTATTTTGGATTCTGAGCAGTACTGTCATTTTTATGGAGTAATGAGGGACAGCGGGCAGAGTGACAAAGAGTCTCAGACTTTCTAGGGAGGGTGTACATCTCTTACAGCCACGGGACCACAGGGATTGGAGAGGATTAAAGACCAGCCCGAGTCATCTTTGTAGACTCAAGCTTTGCCGGGGAAATGCCTGGATGGTGGGCAGGTTTTCCATTAACAATAATAATAGCAATAACACAAGGGTGGCCGAGCTTTACACATTCAAACTGAATAACTTAAGCCTCCCAAGGACTGCTATCCCCATTCTACAGATGAGGACACGAAGCCTCAGAGGTGAAGAGAGTCACAGATCACGCAGGAGAACTGGGGTGAAACACAGGTCTGCCTGGCCCCAGAGCCCATGCTGTTAGCCTCGATTCCGAGCTCTCCTGCCTCGGTTCTGCTTAGCGGATGCCCTTCCAGATGAGGGAATGGAGACTGGAGACTGGAGACTGGAGACTGGGGATGGAGCTGAGAAGCTGCTCTTAGAGGGGAGGTGGAGGTCCGAGCACCCAAAATGCACCCAAGGACCGGGCCAGATGAGCGGCCTCATAGAGGAGAAGGACACTAGCTTTGGAGGCAGACAGGCACCGATTCTAACCTTGGCTCCACCACGCGGTGCCGTTTGGCCTCGGCAAAGTTACATAACCTCTCTGAGCCTCAGCAGCCTGAACTGCCAAGTGGGAATTCCCTCCCTACCTACCTGTCATGGTTGCTGTGGGAATTAAAGAAGAGAACACAGGTAAGTGACTCCCACCCTTGGGCTGACGTGCAGGACAGCAAGACCGTGGGAGCATTTTGTTCAGGGAACATTCCTGAGAAGAGGGTCGTGACTGGTTTTAATCTCACACAGCCAAGAGGTCCTGAGACAGAGAAT
Organism: Mesoplodon mirus; assembly: GCF_964341445.2. Lineage (NCBI taxonomy): Eukaryota > Metazoa > Chordata > Mammalia > Artiodactyla > Ziphiidae > Mesoplodon > Mesoplodon mirus. The sequence continues at coordinate 19,959,782 of NC_138989.1, read as the reverse complement.
TGTTTCTTGCTGCAAAAAGGGCTCCGAGTTCCTCCTTGATTTACTCTCCTGTGGGAAAAGGGTCTTTAGGGGCATCAGAGGATACTGGGGGGCACTGGTAATAAAAGTAGGAGCAGAAATCCCAGGAGCATCCTCCTGCCATCCCAGCAGGGAGCCGGGAAGTTATCTCCAAGCTTTGTGATGCCCTAATTCACAGCAGCAGCTCTGACAAGTGCCTGGCACTGAGCTTAGCCCTTGACATACATTTCACTTCATCTGCTCAGCAGACCTGTGAAGTCACTACTGTTTTCAATCCCACCTCACAGGTCGGAAAACTGAGTCTCAGAAAGATTAAGTTCCTTGCTCAAGACCAACATATTGCCACACCAGTATCTCTCACCCTATATGTTCTCGAACCTCGTCACTCCCCCATCCAGGGTTAGAGTCTAGACTGCCTGGCCCTTGAAGCTGTGACATAGAGCATGGCAGCAGTGACACTGCATGATAGCTGAGGCCAGCTCAGAAGAGGTGATGCAGTTTCCATGCTGCTCTCTGGAAGTTTCCTTGGAGCCCCGAAGCCGCCAGGCCACAAGGAAGCCCAAAGAGGCCCACGCTGGGGACCCGAGATCTGAGACTCGGAGAGACGGAGGTGCCCGGCTAGTCCCGGCAACTTCAGCCCCACTGTTTCTGGGTCAGCCACCCTCTGACCGCAGCCCAGCCGAGCCCTTCCAAACTGCAGATCCCCAGGAGTTTGGGGAGATAATAAAATGATCATTGTTCAAGCCATGAAACAACATGGGCTGATTTATGATGCAGCAAGGTCACGTGACCAGTCCCAAAGCTAGCAAGTGCTGGAATCCTCACTTCCACTTGAGCACAAGACTGTGTCACTCCTGACTGCTCTGACCACTACCCCACACTCTCCCTGGCCCTCAGAACCTTCCTCGAAGCTGTGGAAAGAGCACTGGACTGAGAGTCCGGAACTGGACCCCGGTTCTGAAGCTGCCGTTCACTAGCACAGAGGTTTCACCATGTGCCCTTAAGCAATGAGCTGCATTCCCTGGGGGCTTGAGTTCTCCACCCCGACCCAGCCCACGTCAGGGCAGGCTTTGATGCCAACAGATGACAAAAAGCACTTTGCAAAGAGAAGGGAGTCAGGGCTTGCTGAACCCCACCCATGTGCCAGGTGGGCAGGATGCAGCCATCACCTGACTAACGATGTAGAAGGTAGACAGGGTTTTACCATTTTACAGGCACGGAAGCTGCGGTCCAGAGAGGTGAAGTCTCTTGCACAGGTTAAATCACACAGCCAGGAGGTGGAGGAGCCTGAACTCAAGGCCGGCTCCGCCCACTGCAGGGCCCAGCGTGTCCCTCCTCCCCCGCCCTCTCCTTGTCGAGTGAGCTCCAGAGAACATCTGTTTGCTGCCATTCAAAACACATGGGTGCCAGCTGACTGTTCCATGGGCCACATTTTGCCAAAGGAAAGAAACACGAGGCTGGATAAATGGTTCCCTGATGGCTCCTGAGGGACAGCCCAGGCCATGAGTCTTGGTTCACAGCAAACCATCCCGCGTCAAATCACCCAGGGGTTTCTGCCTGCCGTACCGAAGCAGCCCCCAGTGCCCCCTCCCACGGCCTTCCCAAGGAACCCAGCAGGGACAGCGAGCCTGAGAAACGGAAAGGAGGTGGAGACAGTGCAGAGAGAGGGAAGAACACAGCCTCTTTATGACCGACCGGCCAAGCCAGGAGCCACCAGGCCTGCCCATGGGAGGCAGCCCGGAGGGAGAGCATCACTAGCACCGCAGCCGTGCGTGACACCCCCGACGGCTCCCCGCCGCCCTTTCTCCCTCTTCCAGAGGAGGCTCGGGCGAGCCCCAGGACTTGGCCGAGGTCACACACAGCTAAGTAAGAGCCCAAGCTGAGCCCTGAACCCAGGACTGGCTGACTTCGAGGTGCCCGTGTCGCTGCTCTGCCACATTCTGGGGGGGCGCCCTCTCTGACTCCGACGCTGCCCAGGGCACTGCTGATGTCAGGGTGATCCAGAGCCCCACAGGCAGCCAGACTCCTGGGGTCAAGAACACCAAGTCGTACGGGCTGGAGGGACCCCGAAGGTGGTGGGGGAAGGCCACAGTGGCAGCGCCCTGCAGGAACTCAGGGGTCAGTGGGGGCCTAATGCCACTCCCCCAAGAGAGGAGACTCAGGGGCCCCCAGGAGTGTGCTGGGGCCGTGATTGATTAAAATGATTTAATCAATCATGCCTGTGTAATGAAACCTCCATAAACCCCGAACGATGGGGCTCAGAGCGCTTCCGGGTCACTGAACACAATGAGGTGCCGGGAGGGTCACACAGTGAAGGCAGGGAAGCCCCTTGCTCTGTAACTTGCCCTGCGCATCTCTTCCGTCTGGCTGTTCCTGAGTTGTATGCCTTACGATAAACAGGCACTGGTAAGTAAAAGCCCTCCTAAGTTCTGTGAGTCATTCTAGTAAATTATCAAACCAAGGAGGGGTCTGTGGGAGCCCAACTTTATAGCTGATCCATCAGAAGTACAGGTGGCCCAAACTTATGAACAATGTCTGAAGTGGTACAGTCTTGTGGGACCGAGCCCGTAACCTGCACTAACTCCAAGTAGTATCAGGAGTGGACTAAATAGTAGGACACCCAGTTGGTGTCCGGAGAATCAGAGGACTGGTTGGTGTAAGGAAAACCCCACACATTTGGTGTCAGAAGTGTCACGAGTAAAAACAGGGCACCCCAGTGAAAAAGTGACATCACCAGCCCTTGGAGCCTGTGAGGCCAGAAGCAGCAGCACACAGGGCCAGGGAGACCAGAGGTGTCATCTCAGAGGTTAGGCTCAGTGCCTGGGCAGACCCGGGTCCAAATCCCAACTCTGGCTTTAGCTGTGTGCCCTTGGGGATGAGGATGAACCTCTCTGGCAGGCCTCAGTCTCCTCATCTGTAAAATGGGCATCTAATAGTTCTCGCTCCTCCTGGGCTAGTCTAAGGCAGTGCAGTGATATCACGTCTATAAGCACTCAGCACAGGGCCCAGGAAAACAGGTCAATTCTCCAGCAAGGAATGACCCTAACAGCCCTCTGCAAAGTCTAGGGAAGGGGAGTGATCTTTGCAGGGAGACCGGCCGTGGTTCCAAACCTCACTCTGGAACATGCTAGCTGTGCGACGTCAGGTAAACCGCATTCCTCCTCTTACAAAGCCGTGAGCCAAGTCCTGTGCTCCACACGTTTGGCCCTGACTTATTTAATCCTCATGACAAGCCTAAAAAGTGGGTGCCATCATTAGCCCCATTTTACAGAGGAGGAAACTGAGGTTCAGAGAAGCCAAGCCAGGAGGCTGACTCTTGCCCATGGCACTATCCTTCCTCACCAGGTTACTGTATGAATCCAATCAGATCAAAAGGCACAAGAGAGGTACAAGTGCTTTTGAAACCATCAAACCCTAAACCAATATTAGTGGTGGTTGTCGTTACTGCTGAAACAGTTCAAAAATCCCAAGTCCAGTTATAAGGCCTGAAATCTACCCACAGGGACTGATATTGGTTTTTAAAAACAGGATCAGGACTTTCAAAATAAGTTAAGGAAGCTGGGTGCGCTGCGAGGAGAGCATCGTTTTAATGAAGAAAAACCTGATTAACGGAAATGATTCTTAATATATTTCGAAATGATCTGTTATGACACAAAGCAAAGACATTTATATATGACTTTGAAATTCTTAATAGCTGATTTTAGAGCAACCTATTATGAAATCTTCCAAAGCAGAATATATAGTAAGTAAATCATCAAGCAGGCCTCTCAGGCAGACTGACAGCAGCTCCTCTTAAAATAATTTATAAGGTGGGATGGGAGGAGGCTGGGAGGAATTATTGCCATAATCATGTATTAATAAAATATTTATAAATGTGCCTTTCTCTTTTATCATTACAGGCAGCTACAGGTATGAGTCCTAAGCCCACATCAGAGGGGGTGCCCCATGAGCCTCAGGAGAAGAAAGTCAGGCATCAAACTTCTCTGGTGACAGGTCAATAGACTAGGGGCTCCCTTAGCCTCTGTTTTGTCACATCAGAGGCAGAGAGGGTTCAAGTGTGACAATAGAAATCGGAAGGTAGGTCCCAACCGCCTTGTTCTCTCCCTAGGCTTTGCTGAGTGCCGGGAGGGAGCAAGACTATTTATAGAGTTGAGCAAAGCAGAGAGGCATGTGGCTGTGACACCCTGGGAGAGTCACCTAACCCAGGATCAACAACACAACCTACTGGGGGACTGCCCTGAGCTAGAAGCATGGATGATCTGTCCACCACCCCCCGCCCTGGCCATTCCGTACATACCACCCCACACGTGTCCCTGGCCTGTCACTGCAGGTACCTGTCTGCACCTCTCTGCTTTCCTGGCTGCCAGAACATGCTCAGCTCATGCACGGGGCAGGCTGGAAGGGCACGGGGGAATGCTCCCAGGAGCAACCTTCAACCAGGGAGAAGCAGGAGGCGGTATAGATCAATATCCCGGCTCCCTCGCCCCTCGGATAATACTCGATGAGGAGACATGTTCTTCAGAGTCTCCCAGAGGTCCCCAGAGATACTGGCCCCCCACTTCCCAGAGCTAATCCACTCCTTAAGGCTCCAGCATCACCTGCCTTTCTTCCCTATTGGTTCCTCCTGATACCCCCTCCCCCAAAGCCTACATGCAATTTTGGTCTCAGGGTGTGCCTCCGGGGAAAGCAGCTTAATTCAGCTTTCTCTTCTTTATTCCATTTAATCCTCACACCAACCCCAGTCTTGGCCCAATGAAACAGAAGGCCTCTCTGAAGCTCAGAGAAGTTTGGTTTTGAACTCAAATCTGCCTCCCTCAAGCGCCCATAGCCTGGAGTTATTTTGGGGGGCTGTGTTGGGTCTTTGTTGCTGCGTGGGCTTTTCTCCAGGTGCGGGGAGCAGGGGCTACTCTTTGTTGCAGTGCACAGGATTCTCACTGTGGTGGCTTCTCCTGTTGCGGAGCACGGGCTCTAGAGCGCAGGCTCAGCAGTTGTGGTGCACGGGCTTAGCTGCTCTGTGGCACGTGGGATCTTTCCGAACCAGGGCTCGAACCCGTGCCCCCTGCATTGGCAGGTAGATTCTCAATGACTGCACCACCAGGGAAGCCCCAGACTGGAGTTTACTGCACCTAGACCTTCTGAGCCTCAGTTTTCTATCCTGTAAAACAGGTTTGCTTCCTTCCACACATCCGCCGTCTATAGATGCCTGTGCCCTAACTCTAAACCTTCAACAGCTTTTCTCATCTGAACTGTGCAATGACATCCCCAATCCCAGTACATTTACAAAGCTGGCTGATTTCCAAATGGTCAGGGCGTTAAGCATGGCCCTTGGCTGATTTTTGGAAAAGGCAAGTGGCATTTGATTTTTCCATGTTTGCCCAGTTAAGCATGTCTGCCCTTGGCTTGGACCAACTGTGGACTCCCTACCCTACCTATTTCTGACTCAGCATAACTTCTAGAAATGTCCAAAATCAAATCGGTGGACCAGTGCAGCTCAAGTGTATGAAAATCAAAAGAACAGGCCACAAGGCCCACGGGTATGGGAATGGCAGGAATAACATGCCAGCATATTCCAAAGAAGTCTGCTGCCCCACAGAGGAGTGGCCCAGAATGTCAGCCAGAGTCAACCCATAGCTCCAGAGGACAGACCTCCATGCACATGTGTATCCATTCAAAAACTAAATTCCAACTCTATGTTCTGGGCCCAAAGGAAGCCACTCTCTACAGGAAACAGCTAGACAAAGACACAATCAGAGTATAAGGTACCATAAGCGCCATGAAGGCGGGAGCCACACTGCTCTTGATATTGACCGTCTCCCTGGGACCTTTCATAGTGCCAAAAGCAATGGCACAAGAGTCTGGTTAGGGAAGCGAGGAGCCTTGAATGCCAAGTCAAGGAATTTTACTTGATGTAGCAGACAAGAGAGAGCCTCGGGAGGAGTCTAAGCAGGGAATGGCACAACAGGTCTACGTTTTAGAAAGGAGCCCAGTGGCCACAACGAGGGTGGAGCCAAGCCATATGCAATGACGCTACCGCAATAGTCCAAACAAAAAAAGGATGAGCAAATACTTAGTCTAAGGTGATAATAGTAAGAATAGAGAAGTCAAGACAGAAATGCTGTCACAGAAAGTATCTACAGGGCAAGGTCAATGACTGGATAGGGATGGGGGAGGGAGACCAACCTGAAGTAGGGACAATAAGCAAACAGACAGTTAAGGCTGGGGAGCAGGTTAGGGAGGAGAAGGAGAGCTGGGTGAGCTTCAGCCCACATGGTGTGAGCATCTCCAAGATGTCTAGACAGGAAAACATCACCTTCAGTGCGTGGACCCAGCCTCCTCTCACCCGTTTCAGGGTGTCTCTTCTGAGCACAGTAACCACTAGCTACATGTGGCTATTTAAATGTATGTTAATTAGAATTTAATGCAATGAAAAATTCAACGCCTCGGTTGCACCAGCTGCATGTCAAAAGCTCGACAGCCAAGTACAGCTAGCGGCCACGCTACTGGACAGAGAACCTCTCCCTATCATCACAGAAAGTTCCACTGGACAGTGCTGGGTTACGCGGTTTGCTTGAAACACCCAGCCCGCTTCCTTCTCGGCGCGCCTGGTTCGGCAGCCTCCCCGAGAGCAGTCCCAGAGATGTGGAAGATGACAGGCTGACCCTGTCCCACCTCACGGAAAGAAGGGCCTTGTCAGGCACCTGCTGGTGGAGACAGCCGGCAGCCCAGGTGAGCCCGGTGGCAAGCACGTACCTTTGCAGGCCCCCGCCGCACCCAGGTGGTAGATGGCCGCCAACACCCGCCAAATGGCCCTCTGCTCGCTCTCCAAAATGCCCAGCGTCTCCATGGCGCCCTGGAGCTGGGCAAAGGCAGCCGCCGCCCTCTGCTTGTCTTCAGGCTGAGAGCAAGGGGAGAGAGGAAGACAAACAGGCCATCACGGTGGAGGAAATGCAAACTTGCAAGTGGAAGCAGGGCTCGGTCTCGGGGAAATGTGTGGTCATTTTATGACCATGGTAAATTACCCACGAGTAAGCTGGGGAGTACTGACACATAGAACTCAGGCTGCTGGGAAAGTTATAAAAATCATTTCTATCTGACTTTGGAAGGCGACAGGATTTTTATTGATTTGTGTGTTCATTCAATAGATTTATTGAGGCTCTGCACCATGCTGGGCTCTGGAGAGACGGAGGTGAGCGAAATCCAGAACTTGACTTTGAGGACCTCTCAAGCTAGAAGTGGAGAGAGACTTAAAAACAACTAAGTGCAAAACAGGCTAAGTGGGGGACTGTGGGATCTCAGAGGAGGGCCTGGCCAATTAATCCCGCTCGAGAGAGTCAAAGAGAATGTCGCAGAAGATGAGACAAGATTGTGATTGAAGTCTGAAAGACAAATAGGCAGAGCTGACCAACCGGATGGAAGAAAAGGCCTGACGGGCAGAGGGAACAAAGGACATCTTTGGCGACAACAGGTGCTCAACTGAACGTGGACAGAGAAACAGGTATTTCTGGAGGTGGGGCAGACAGAGTGGGGGAGGAAATCAGCAAGAGAAGCTGGCCAGTGCCATGGAGAAGGCCTCAAACACAATATTAAAGGGCGTAGGCTTAAAACTCCAGCCACGATGGACAAACACGCATCCCTGTTTACACTCCTGGACCCGTGGCGGACACCACCAATCGATGAAGATCCCACAGCAAACCAGCGAGTCCAGATTCTTTTCAGGATGTCCCCCCCTTGCAGCGCCACCCAATGATCTGCCTCAGCAACTGAAACAGACCCTGTCTGCCATACCCGGGGCATGCAGAGGGAAACTGCCAAAGATTTTTAAGCAGGAGGAAAGAGAAAATAGTATGAGCAGATGTTTATGGGTTGTAGGGTGTCACTTTTCCTTTTTCAGATTTATGATCCCAATTATGTTTGCTTTTTGTTTTTTTAATAAATTTATATATTTATTTATCTATCTATTTTTGGCTGCCTTGGGTCTTCGTTGCTGTGCACGGGCCTCCTCTAGTTGCGGCGAGCGGGGGCTACTCTTCGTTGTGGTGCACAGGCTTCTCATTGCAGTGGCCTCTTTTGTTGCAGAGCACGGGCTCTAGGCGCATGGGCTTCAGTAGTTGTGGCACGTAGGCTCCGTAGTTGTGGCTCATGGGCTCTAGAGCACAGGCTCAGTAGTTATGGCGCACGGGCTTAGTTGCTCTGCGACATGTGGGATCTTCCTGGACCAGGGCTCGAACCCGCATCCCCCCCACTGGCAGGCGGATTCTCAACCACTGTGCCACCAGGGAAGTTCCCCCAATTATGTCTGATTGAATATTAAAATTAGTCTGAAACTCCTAACTCCACACACGCCATCTGGCCAAGGAGACGTGACCCAGAAGCCTGCTGGGTTGAGAGGAAGTGAGCTGGCGATGAGAATTCTTTTGTCAATAATCCTCCAACAGATAATGAGGACCTGATTTGCACTTGGCCTGTTTACAGAGCTTGGGTGATGAACTGTAAGCTGTCAAAGCTGGAAGGTCCTTGAATTTTATGGAGTCCAATGCTTAGAGAGGGGACAACGCTTGCCCAAGGTCACACAGCAAGTTAGTATCAGATACAGGATTAGAATCAGGCTTTCTGACTCCCCGTCCAGGCCACTTGTCCCCTCCACTCAAGCCACTTCTTCTAACTGGGAAAGAAACCTGCAAGGATCATCGACCTATTGGGACAACGTCAAAGCACGCAGTGACATTGAGAGATTCGCTGTGGAAACATTTCAATTAATAGCAAAGGCATGTTCCACTGATCCATCATATTTCTGGGGCACCACAGGACCACAAAAACCCTAGCAACAAGGAGCTCAACCTAGCAACTGCAGCTGCTCCGCTGGAGCAAACAGAGGAGAGGAAGGCATCTTACCAACATGCTCTTGGTTATTTATGAGATTTCAAAGTAGCAGAGAAAGGACACCAAAAGGACAGTGGCAACACATTTATTATGGCTCCCACTGTCAGCCATGAGCATTTGACTTTAAATTACAGGCAGACTCCATAATCTGCCACTTAGCTCATACGAACAGAAGAATTAGAAAACTTCCACTAAAGCTCGTTTGCTTCTTTTTCTCTCCTCCCCGCCTCCCCCGGTCTCTGCTGTAACAGAAGACAGGGAGGGATGAATATATATGCTTCTGATCTAAAGCAATTAGAATCACGAGGATGTTTACAGTTCCCTAAACTTCTAGGGAGCCAGACAGCTCTGCATAATGCCCTGACAAAAGCCAGTCCTTGCCTCAAAATCACGAAAATAGAAATCAGATCAGTGGGATAAATCAACTCACGGCCGAAATGTCTACCAAGAGGAGAATGGATAAACAGTGGGTGGTCCAGCCAGGGCACAGTGATGGGGTACCACGCAGCAATGAAAAAGATCACGTCACTGATCTTGCAAGCACGTGTATGAACCCCCAAAATTCCACGTGAGACAAAGGAGCCATGTACAAAAGACCACGCACTGTGGATTCTGGTTACATGAAGTCCAGATGTGGGCAAAACTACCCTATGGGAAGAGAAGTTAGAATGATGACTCAGGTGGGAGGGATACCTCTGATGGGATGGGGACTCAAGGGAGTCTTTACTGGAATGAGGAATGTTCTAGATGTTGAGCTGGTGTGGGGTCGCAGGTGCATGTAAGAATATAACCATCACTGAGTTGTACACTTAAAATTAGTGCTTTCATAAACATTTGACTGTATGTCTCAACTGAATTGAAAACAAAAAGTGAAAAAAGTAAAAGCTGACTCAGAAGATGCCCAGGCTTTGTCTGATGCAATTAAAGACTCAAGGTTAACCCCAAGATGGCATGTAATTTAGTGCAAAAACTAAAATCCAAACTGTTCTCTCCACTGAGAGCACCCAGGAGATTCCCACAATGCAGAGAAGGGCCAGGTTTGGATCTGGAGGCAGACGGAACTGCGTGTTCTCTCGGCTCTGCGTCCCTGCGGTGTGACTGCACAAGTCTCTTGCCCTCGCACTGGAGGCTCAGTTTCCACCACTGTAGAATGAAAATAGCAGCCAAACCTCCTCCCAGGCCACTGTGAGGATTAAATGAGTTGAAGTGTGTAAAGCACCAGCACAGTGCCCGGCACACAGTGGCACTCAGTTAATGCTGGGCTCAACCCCATGCCTTTGCCCAGGCTGTCAGGCCTTCCAGGGACACCTTCCCTGCTGCTGCACAGCAGTCCCTGGCAAGTGAATCAGGTGTGGCCCATCCTTGAGGGGCTCCCAGTCCAATAAGGGGGACAGATGTGCAGACAGACACTGACAGCACAGGGTGAGTGCTGGGCCTGGGGGCCTCTGGGGAGGGATAAGGAGGCGATTCTGGGAAGAAGCACTGTATGAAGCCACCAGCACGAACAGGAGAAGCGGGTGCTGGGCAGGCAGGCAGGGTCTCCTAGCAGAAGGGCACAGGGCTGGAAGACATGGTGCGTCAGGTGCCAAGCCCCCTGAGGGGGCACGTGCAGGCCTCTCTCACAGGGTGCAGGGCCGCAGGGAGCCACGGTCTGCAGCTGGGCGCTGCTGTCTGGTGGAGGGCACAGCACTGGGGCCTCCCTGGCCGAGGGAACCAGCCCCTGGAGTTCTGCCCCGGTTATAAGCACAGTTCAGGCCCAGGGTCACACTCTGCTTCACGGGGATGTAAACCACACCCCCTCCTCCAGGGCCAGGGTGGGGTCCCCCGTGTCTCTACAACCAACTAACCCAGAGCTGGAAGGATTCCCACAGTTCCAGCCCCTGGATCTGGAGCCGGATCTGGGAGGGAAATGCAGAACACTGACTCTATTCATTGGCAAAAGAAACGTGGGTGCCTGCACAGGTGGGTGAACTTGATGGAGACCATGGGGAGGGCAGGACAGGTGTCCAGCCAGAGCCAAGGGCTCCCTTTACCTCAACACTGATGGGTCCACGTTCTCTCTGGGCACTCAAGTCCATTTAAGGAGGGAGAAGAGAAGGGTTAACTGAGCACCTACAATGCTGCACTAGGTGCTTTGACCTTGTAAGGCAGCTGTGAGTCTCTCCAATTGTCAGAGGAGAAATTGAGGCTCAGAGAGGCTAAGGCACTTGCCCAAGGCCACCCAGGTGGGGAGGGACAGAGTCACTATACACCAGATTCTTTACTGAGCCCCTACCCTAGGAGCAGACCGAGGATCAGGGTGTTGCTCCACCCATTCCACGGGGGAAAAACTGAAGCTGAGAGAGAAGAAGTGACCCAAGGGTGCACACTGGGGCACATCCCAGAGCACGCGGTCTTCAGCCAGGGCACAGACCTGAGATGACAGCGAGGGACGAACAAGAGAGACCATTTGGAGTCAGGCCAACCTGGATTCCCTGCTTCTGCCACTTAAAAGCTGTGTGCCCTTAAGCAAGTAGTTTCACCTCTCTGAGCCTGATCACTCCTCCCAACCAACAGATGTGATAACAATCCCTTCTGTCAAAGGGTCCTTAGAAGAATTAAGTAAGAGACGGCTCCTGGCAGAGCCCCTGGCAGGAGTGCCTGATCCCCCATCCTTCTGTCTGGAGCCCATTCCTCCACAGCTGATGCCTGGGTCATAAAAAATTAATGTGTCTCGGGCCAAAGCCTGGCTGCTGCCAGCCAGAAGCAAACTGCTGGGAGGCAAGGATTATTATTATTATTATGACCACTGCTGCTGGTACTTTTTTAAAACATCAGTCTAGGTTGCGGAAAAATAAATTATAGAGAAGAAAATAATATGAAAGCTTTGTGATTTCAAATGTGTCCTGGTGCCCTAACAGATCTCAAATAAGTTCCATTTAAAGCTGAAATGTGGGGTTTCCCTGGTGGCGCAGTGGTTAAGAATCCGCCTGCCAACGCAGGAGACACAGGTTCGAGCCCTGGTCCGGGAAGGGAAGATCCCACCTGCCGCGGAGCAACTAAGCCCGTGCGCCACAACTGCTGAGCCTGCGCTCTAGAGCCCGTGCTCCACAACAAGAGAAGCCACCGCAGTGAGAAGCCCGCGCACTGCAATGAAGACCCAGTGCAGCCAAAAATAAAATAAATAAATTTTATAAATAAATAAGTAAAAGCTGAAACGTGGCAGGCAGGGAGGACGCAGCTCAGGGACCAGGAGGGGAAGCTGGCCATCAGCGAGCAAAGGTGGCCATGGAGGGCCAGCACCACCCCGAGGGCCGGCTTCCCCACAGCCTGGCCCCCGAGGACCGGCTTCCCCACAGCCTGGCCCCCAAGGGCCGGCTTCCCCACAACCTGGACCCGCTCCAGCTGATGGCTCCCCGGGCCCACACCCTCACCCTGTGCTCTGCAACCACTGCATTGCTGGCTCTCCCCCGCCGTTGCCTCTGCATCGGGAGCTCAGTGCCGCAGGAAGGCTGGCCTCACTGCACCTGCCTAACTTCTCTCACAGTCCAAGACCAGCTTGTACTTACCTCCTCCAGGCAGCCCTCTCTGATACAACTTCAACCCTCCAGGCCTGCCCATATAATATATGGGACTTAAGTTAAAAAAAAGTATTTGATGTTTATGTGAAACTCGAATTTAACCGGGCATCGTGTATTTTTTCCAGCTTTACTGAATTATAATTGACAAATAAAAATTGTGTATTTTTAGGTGTGCAATGTGAGGATTTGATGTACATAAACGTTGTAAAATTATTACCGCAATGAAGTTAATTAATACACCCATCACCTCACACAGTTACCATTTCTTGGTGTGTGGTAAGAACACGTAAGTTCTACTCTCCCAGGATATTTCTAGTGTACAGTAAGTCCAGTATTATTAACTATAGTCACCATGCTGCTAGATGAGTTACAAGGTGAATATGGTGTAGGTATCCTGTATTTTTATTTGCTGACTCTGGCGACTTCAGGGGCTTGTACTTAGCAACTCTCATTCTTGGGGTGATTTCCTGACCACCAAATTCCTTCACTGAGCCAGTACCTGATGGTCCAATCCCAGAAAACTAGCCCAGGCTTGTATCAAAGACCAACGCGTTTCCAGCTTGTAGTTTTGCTCTTAGAGAACAAAGAAAACACTCTCCATACCTGCCAGGTAGCAGGGTGAGAACAAAGAAATACCCTACCAGTTCCCACAGACCAACTGGTCTAAAAAAAAACAACCCCCAGAAACACACAAAAAAAGAAAGCCACTTCAAACACCTCCTTGACTGGGTTCACACTGTGCCCCGTCCCTGTGTGCAGACTGTGAACAAACAGGTCAGGCGGGGATGCTCACGAGGGCCTGGCCTGAGCCCTCCTCCTCCTCAAAACCAAGAAAACAAACAACAACGCTCTCGCTGATTCAAATGGATACATGTGGCCCAACCTCATTAAAGAAAACCCAGCACTGGGATGTCCTCGCATCCCCTGCCGTCCTGGGGCCAGTCTGGGCTCCTAGCGGCAGGAAACCAGCGGGAGAAGAGGCCTGAAAGAAGAACATACTGCGAGTTCCCCCAGTGGAGGGGGTTGTCAGGCAGGTGAAGCTGGGGGAGCCGCATCACCTCACTCCATCCCACTCCACTCACTGGTGAAACAGACTCACCTACAGTGGTTCTCAAAACGGGGTCCCTGGACCCACAGCTTCAGCATCACCTGGGGACTTGTGAGAAGTGCAGATTCTCAGGCCCTAGCCCAGACCTACTTAATCAGTCACTCTGTGGATAGTACCCAGCAGAGAGAGAGAGTGTGTGTGAGACAGCCTTACTGAGGTGTAATCAGCAAAAATAAACCACTCATCTTTAACAAGTACACTGTGATAAGCTTTGACATATACACCCGTGAAAGCATCAGCACTCAAGACAATAGACACATCCATCACCCGCAAGAGTTCCCTTTCATAATCCTCTCCTCCTGCAACCAAAACCCCAGGCAACCACTGACATGTTTGCTGTCACAGCAGATTTGTTTGCATTTTCTAGAGTTTCAAATACATGGGGTTACATGGTTGTACTCTTTCATCAGATTTTTCACTCAGCACAATTATTTTGAGAGCCATCATGTTCTTGGATTTATCAGCAGTTCATCGTTATTACTACCTTTAGTAGTAATAACTACCTTTAGTTATTAAGGTATTATACTAGTTATTAAGGTAGTATACTACCTTTATGGTTTTCTACGATGAATTCATCCATTCACCTGTTAATAGACATTTTGGGTAGTTTCTAGGTTTTGGCTCTTACACATAAAACTGCTAATGAACTTTCACGTAAAATAAATTTTGCATGGATGTACACTTCCATTCTCCTGCATAAATACCTAGGAGTAGACTAGCGTGCCACGTGGGAGGTGTATGTTTAACTTTGTAAGAGACCGTTTTCCAACATGGTGCACTATTTTCCACTCCCATCAGCAGGGTATGAGAGTTCCAGTTACCCCACATTCTCACCAGCATTGGTATGATCAATCTTTTCAAGTGTAGACACTCAGTAATTGTGTAGTAGTATTTCATCGTGGTTCAAGTTTCAATTTCTTTAATGACTAAGGATGTTTAATATACTTTCACATGCCATCTATGTACGTTCTTTGGGGAAGTCTATGTTGAAATCTCTTGTCCATCTTTTTTGTTGGGTTATTTATGAGTTCTGAGAGTCATTTATAAATTCTGCATTCAAAGACTTTATCAGATATGTGATTTGCAAGTATTTTCTCCCAGTCTGTGGCTTGTATTTTCATATTAACAGTGACACTCAAAGAGCAGAAGTTCTTAATTTCAACAAAGTGCAATTCATCAATTTGTTCTCTCATGGACTGTGCTTTTGGGGTCATATCTATGAAGCCTTTGCCCGATCCAAAGTTACAAAAATTTTCCTTCTGTTTTCTTCTAGAAATTTTATAATTTTAAGTTTTACATTAAGGTCTATGATCCATTTTTTTGGGTCAATTTTTGTACCTGGTGTGAATCTGTGGACTGAAATTCTTTTTTTTTGCATGATGATACCAAATTATTCCAGTGCCATTTGTTTCCCCGACATGTATGTTTGGAAAAGGGCTTCAGGGTAGAAATGATTCACTCCCCTCTGCCTGGTTAACTCCTACTCATCCTTCAAAACCCAGGTCAGATGTCCCCTTGGCTAAGAAGCCTTCCCTGACTGAGGCCAAGTAGCTTTCATCTATCCACTGGTGTACAGAATGTTGTACAAACTCTGGCATTTCTCTTATCCCACATGATTGCATTAATTCCCAAGTCTCTCTCTCTTGATAGGATGAAAATTCAGGTATGAGGACCATAATCCCAGCACTCAGCACAGGCCTGGCACAGGGGGTGATGGTAGGAGTGGGGGTGGGGGTGGGTGACTCAAAACGATTTTTAAAATATAAAAAAATAAATAAAATAAACAAGTGAACAATGTGCTTTTTTTAAACAACTGAATACCACCTCACAAGGCCCTACTCACAGGGCCCATCTTCCAGGAAGCCACATTAATCAACAACAATATTTCCTAAGAAAACCGCCACTGACTGATGTAATCCAAGCCCAGTGCTAGCTGCCTTCTGCACGTCGTTTCATTTAATCCTGACAACAGGTCCATGAGGCAGATACTGCTACTATTGTTATTTTACCGAACAGGACACAGACATTCAGAGAGGCTAGGGTCCATGCCTGAGATCTCATATCCAGTAAGTGTCAGAGCCGGGGTTTGAACCCAGACAGCCTGTCCCGGAGACCGCATCCCTACCTCTACACAAATCACCTCCTGGTTCCCTTTATTTGCACAAAACTCATTTCCCTGACAAGCTCAGGCCCCATAAAGGCAACCCTGACTCCCCCACATGACCAGCCCTTGCCAACTACTCACTCCAGTGGCAGAGGGACGAGCTCACAGGGGACCCTCCCATCTTGGCCACGGGGACACAGACACCCACTCACACCCAGAAGGACCTCCTCTTTACCTTAGGCCACACGCCCATGCCGAAGGAGCTGCTGTCTGCCAGCTGGTGCAGGTACAGTTCTGTCCTGGAAACAGAGAAGGGACCAGAAGTAAGGGAGGACCCACCCACACCAGTGGCCTGGCAGGGCAGGTGGTCATCATGGCATGGGGCTCCACACAGTGCCCCAGGGTCTGCCTCAGGCCCTGGCCCTACCTCCCGAATATTCCTCACTTGCTGCCCTCACTGGGCCCTTCTTAAGTGAAGGCCTTCCAAAAGCTTCCTTACTCCTCTGTTACCCTGCTCTGAAAACTGGGAGTTTCCTCTCTAATCTGCCCTCTCTCCAAAGGGTAAGGTGCCCCTCTGGCCTTAGCCAGGAGGCTCAGGACAGCTTGGGCCTGCCCTTCAGGCGGGGGTGGAAGGCAGGAGACAAATGATGGGGGACGCAGAGGGAAGTTGAAAATTATCATCCCTCGCCTGGGGTGAGCACTCCCTGGAACTTCACTAGATAGAACCTTACGCATTCATTCAACAGATGAGGAAACCAAGGCTCAGAAACAGGGAGCCACATGTCCAAGAATTCCCAGGAGTCAGCGAGGGGCAGAGATGACTCCCTGGGCCACCTCCCCCAGAAGGCCCTCCCAGATGAGTCTTCTGGCTTCTCTGCTGTTCCACCTGGTGCCTCGTCACCCTGAGCTACCTCAGGTGCACCCAAGGCTCTCACAGAGTTTAGGAGCTTCTGGAAGATTTGGGGTCTGCTGTTCCTTGCCCACCTCCCACGCTGCTGTCAGAACCTGTACTGAAATGTCACCGTCACAGTAGACATCCTCCACTACCCCCCCCAACGTGTATAAAGAGCCATATGTGAATTATCTCACTTAATCCTGTAAGGTCAGTCAAGGTACTATTTCCACTTTACAGAGGAAGAAACGGAGGTTCAGAGCAGGTGACACCTGGCCAGGTTCACCCAAACCAGGAGCAGTACCAGGCAGCTGGAATCACAGAGGCCAGATTCCTAACCACTGGACTCCACTACCCCTCAGCTCTAGGCAGAGGTAGGGCTGGGGCCTTGGAGAGCGGGGGCCCTTTGTCTCACTACCCTCAGCCGTCCCTGCTCAGCCCAGTCGCTCACCTGAGATCCAGGTCCAATCCGGCTAGCATCTGGGAGAAAACCTCGAAATTGCCTTCCCCTTCCAGCTGCCGGGCCACGTGGCTCTTCTCCAACAGCATTGTCTGCCAGGGGAGAGGACAGGCGCCCGGTCAGCACGAGGCCACGCTAGGCTGCCCGCACACCCCCACCAACCCCCAGGCCAACTCTTCGAGGCAGCACCTCAGGCCCCAACTTGGCTGGACGCCTCCAAATCAAAACATGCCAGGCCTTTGTCTCACTGATTCAGAGTCCACACAGGGAATCAATGAATGCCAACAGGCTCATTCCAATGAAGGAATCCAAGGGTACTAACAATTAGCCTACAGCCACCCTCCAACGCACTCGTACGCAACCGAAGCCCTTAATAACTTGACCCACATGGTGATGCACGGTAGACTTTCAGGACCGGAACAGAAAGGGATTTATCGGGCACCAGCGAGTCTGGATATTCTCCCAGCTCCACATACAAACAACCCTTCTAATAACCTAATCCTATTTTCTGTTCAAACAGAATGTTTGCGGGGTGGGGGGGGAAGGGTAGGGGCCCGGTGATTTCAGAGAGAGGAACAAACAGGCCATGTGCCTGTCACACACGGGCTGCCGTGGCAGGCCAGCGAGCGTCTGTTTAATTTCAGCTTACGCTTTTAAGGTCCAGCTAATGAGCGACTGAATTATGTATCTACTCATGAATATTTCATCCCTGGGATACTCCGAGGCACAGACGAGCCCGCTTGCTCGGGGAGGAGATGCCTGGGCACTGAGCGAGGTGGGGAGGAGCTGGCCTTGGCCTGGGGAGCGATGACCATTTAGACATTCCAGGGTTCCAGCTGGAGACATGGGCCCTGCTGAGTGGGGCTGAGGCTACTGCAGCCCCAAAGAGCCCCCTCTCCCTCCCACCCAGAGGCCTCACCTGGAGCTGGGCGGCCGTGACTCGGCCTGTGGCGTTGAAGTCCAGTGACATCACCATGGAGAACCGGGTGGCACAGCGGCTGTGGCCGGTGAACACAGAGCCAAAGGCCCGGAGGACAGTGAAGGTGGCTCGAATCTTCTCCACTGGTGGGGCATGGACAGGGCATCACCCGTGGTCCGGGTGCTGCCACCCCCACCTCTCACAGGACCCCAATCCGGCCCCAGGCCCCAGAGGGGCCCCCTCCACTCCCCCAACTCAGCTCTAAGCCACACCTCTTCCGCTGCTGGGCCGGCCCTGTGCTGCAAGCAGGGGCGCGGGGGGAGCAAGAGTGAGCCCAGAAGGGGAGATACACACACCTAGGATTGGTACGATCTGAGTGATAAGGGCTGCCCTAGGGCCTCCTGGGCCTGGTGGAGTCTAAGAGGAGGGCAGGACATTAACGTTCTTGGACCTGCTCTCAGGAACACTCCATCACAGCAGGCTCAAAAAGCCCTGCAGTCCCCACGTAACTATTTAACGAGCACCCACTATGTGCTAGGCACCTGGATACAGCCTAGCCTGACTCCCACACCCCCAACACACACTTTCAGCAGAACTACATTCTGGGAGGGCCAAGACTGGTGTCTCTCCCTGCTGTACTCCCAGCTCCTAACAGGGCTCTAACCTGGGCCAGGTGCAGAACAGGTGATCAATAAAGCATTGGAATAACCCCAGTGGAGAAGCAGGATAGTACAATGGTTAAACAAGCTTGAATATGGCCTCTTCCCGTTGTTAGTCACCTGATTTGGAGCGAATTAATTAACCTCCCTGTGTCTCAGATACCCCATCTATAAGATGGGGGTAATAACAGTACTTACCTACCTCATGTGGTTGCCACAAAGATGAAAAGATTTAATAATGTAAAGTGCTCAGAACATGCTCCAAATGTGGTGGTGGTATTATTATGTTTGTTATTATTAGAAAAGCAATACTGCCTGGGCCATATAGTCTCAGCAGGGGGCAGAAACTGATTCTTGAGAATGGGGGCAGTTTTCCTTTCTTATGTATAAAATAGAGCAGATACATATATATATATGTGTGTGTGTGTGTGTATCTGTATGTATATACACACACACACTGCATAAACAAATATATGGTGAATCTATGGCGTTAAATTTTCACGGTGGGAGACGATTACGAGAAAGAACAACTAAAAAGGCTCCTCAGAGGGGCAACAATACATTGAGAACACTGGCCCAGGGGTAACAGCTCTGGAGCCAAACTGTCTGTGTTTGAATCTCGGTGCTAGGATGTATGAGCTGTGTGGCCTTGCGCAAGCTGGTTAACCTCCCTGCGTTTTAATGGCCTCATCTATAAAATGCAAATAATAATAATGTCTACCTTATAGGGATATTTTAAATAATAAATAAGTTAACCCACTTGGAATAGAGCGTGGCGCATAAGTCCTCAGCAAGCATTTACCACGATCACCATCAATATTGTAATTATCATCATCAATTGACACTCTTTTTTATAGAAGTATAGTTGATTTACAATGTTGACACTCTTTCTTTAATGCCCAGCTCAAACATCATTTCCTCAAGGAAGCCCCCCAGCCCCTTCTCTGTGCTCCCTCTGCCTCTCCCCTCCCCAGCTCGGCCAGCAGGCGGTCCAGAGCATTGGAGTCTGGCACAGATGTGCAGCCGAGTCTCCCTTCTGGCTGTCAGTGCCTCCTTGTCTTTTAGTTATCAGGTCCTCCACACAGTCCAGTGGTCTGTGCGCTGCAGAAGGACGCCACAACTAAGGGCACAGCATTTCTATCAGATAGTCATAGGCCTGTATGCTTATTAGGATGATTATTAGGCCCAGAACGTGGCGGTCAAGCGTTTGGTTCTAACAATGTCAATGTGTGACGACTTTTCCACATATGGCAGTGAGTGTCTTAGGCAAGGAGTACCTGTTTCTAATTCACACAAAAGTACCCAACAGACTAGGGGTGGCCCTGCTGAGAAGCCAGCACAGGGTCTGCACACAGGTGCTCAGTGAATGCTAGCTGAGCGGATATAAGAAAGAGCCGCCCAGCACTCCCTCCGACTCTCCCTTCCCTTCCCCCACGCCACTGCCCCTGCCACGTCCCAGCTGCACGTCACCTGGAGACCACTGTACCTGAGACCCTGCCATCCACACTGCCTGCCATCCCCACCAGGTGCTCCAGGACCTGCTCGCAGCAGGTGGTCTTGCCAGCACCGCTCCGGCCCAGGGCCACAATGCTCTGGTCCCTCTGCTGGCTCAGCAGAGCCCAGTACGCCCGCTGGGCCAGGGAGCCAATGTGGGCAGGTAGGCCATCCCGGCAGCTCCTGGGGACCTGCAGGAAGATCGCCAGCATCAGCTTTCCCACCCAGCCGGGGCCCAGGGGGCACTCCACAGTGCTCCAACCCGGCCTCAAGCCCAGATCCACGTCCATGCCTCCCATCCTACTCCAGCCTTGTCAGAGACGTCATGCATTTTTCTGGGGAGAGCCCAGCCTGGAGATCTAGTCCTGCCACTGGCTCGCTGTGAGCCCTTGGGCAGCCTCGGACCCTGCTCTGAGCCTGGCCTCTTCTTCCGCCAATGAAGAGGCTGGAACTAGAGCTGCATTAGCTCATGGGGCTCATCTCACTTGCTACACAAAGGACTGGATCTTACCTGTCTGAAATGAAGCAGGTGGATAAAATGGCTCAACTGATTAGTGACGTCTGCCATGGAAACAGAATGGGGCGTGGGGGAATTGGCGGTACGTGTGCTATGTATTTGCTGTAACAGATTTAAATACCGGAAGCCCCTTTGACTTCATTCATTCATCCATCCACACATTCATTCACTCAATTAAAAAAAAACATTCATTGAGTGTCTACTACATAGCAGGCACTCTCCCAGGCACTGGGGGCACAACACTACTCAAGGCGAATACAGGAAGTCTCTGCCAACCGTGAGGAGATGTCATTATACACCTATTAAGATGGCTAAAAAACCTGTTTTTAATTTTTTTGACACACTACCAAGTTCTGGTTAAGATGCAGAGCAAGTGGAATTCTCCCACAATGCTACACAATACAGCCACTCTGGAGAACAGCTTGGCAGCCTCTTTTACAGTGATACGTGCACTCGTCACACAATTGAGCAATCCCACTCCTAGGTATTTACCCAAGAGAAATGAACATTTGTGTTCACCAGAAAACCCTGTCACTGGTTATATTGAGTATGTATACAAAATCATCAACAAACTAGAAACAACCCAAATGTCCCTCAACTAAAGAACAAAGATAACCAACCACCCTGGTTTTAGCACTGAAAAGTCCCTTGTCCCAGAAAAACCATTCCCTCCCACAGAAACCAGGACAACTGGTCCCCCTCCCAACAGATAAACAAAGCTGTGCAATAAAATACAATAGAATAAAAGAACTAACGGCTCACAGCTGCAACAATATGGGTGAATCTCAAATGTGCTGTGCATTGTGACAAGCGGAAGAAGCCGATTCCAAAGGTTACATGCTGTACAATTCCATTTATATGACTTTTGAGAAAAGGCAAAACTAGGGAAAAGGGACAAAAGAACAGATTAGTGGCTGCCAAGGGCGGGACATGGGGGAGGGGTTGACCACAAGGGTATGGAGAACTTTTGGGGGTGATGGGAACTGTCCTGTAATTGATGGTGGAGACAGTTTCACAAATATACGTGTTTGTCAAAAACCTACAGAAGTGAACACTAAAAAAGGTGACATTAACTGTATGTAAATTATACCTTAATAAACCTAAGACAAAAAAGCCCTGCCTGTAGAGCTTGCTTTCATTTGGAAGACAGATGATAAAAAAAACCAACTAATTAAATTATACTGAACGGGGAGTCATTTTAAAGCCATGAGCTTGGATGAGATCACCAAGGAAGTGGGCGTTTAAAGAGGGAGAGAGAAGAGGCGTAGGGATGGGGCACCCTGACTTGGAGAGATCAGGGACCAGCAAAGGAGGCTGAGAGGGAGGGCCAGCGGGACAGAAGGAAAACCAGGAGAGCGGAATCCCGGAGCTAAGGAAGGGAGTGATGGCAGGAGGAGGGAAGGACCAGCCCCTGAAGTGCTGCTGAGGGTCAAGTCAGAGGAGACCCGAGAATTGTCCACTGGGCAGCATGGAGGCCACTGTAACTTTGACAAATGTCTGCTTAGCGTGGTTTTCAGGGAGAATGGAAGAGGGCGGTGGAGGTAGTGAGGGCAGTGGAAAAGCACCAAAGGGAGCAGGGAAACGGGCCTGGCTGGAGGAGGACCTTGGAAGCCCAGGATGCTAAGTGGGTGACAAGTGGGCTAACGTCCGCCCTCCCAGTGGCTTGGCAGGACCAGGGGCACAGACTCTGGTGGGGCGGCCCTCCCCCTCCCCAAACCCCCAGCCTGGGGCTCAGGAGCACCCCCAGTGCACTGTTGGCCTTTCCTACCCCGAGACCCCCAGGAACAGCAATGAGTCCCCATCCTGACACAAATCAAAAGGCTCAGCAGGACCCCAAAGCCGGCAAAGTAGGACAAGCTGCCACACTGGCGGGACACAGCCTAAGGCAACGCAGCAGGCAGAGGGGCCTGAGGTCTCAGCCTCGGAGCCACCTCCCGCTTTGGAAACATAAAGTTCAAGGGCCAGGCTATCCCAATTGTCAGCCTTCTCAGGCTTGCAGGGGAACAGGGAGGATTCTGCAGACCCAGGCCCCGCAGTCACACACAGGTACCCCTGCATGCTTGCACACGGGCACGCTCAAGGGCACACGCACCCAACAGCTGCAGAGGCCTCTGCACACAGGTGTGCCCATCTACACCCCACGCAGTCACAGCACACTCACCCCAAAAGAGGCCTGCACCCCCAGGCACGCACCCAGCTCCCAGCCACCCAGCAGGCCCAGACCCCCAGCCAGAGAGGCCCCCAGCCCTGCCTGGACCCCTCCTTGCCCATCTTCAAGGTGGCCTCAGTCCCAGCCTCACCGCAGGACTCTGCTCCCACCTGGTGGCCATTTGAGGAACCAAAGGAGACTCAGCCAAAGACAGAAGGCAGCTGTGGGTGTGGGAGGCAGCGTGACTTGAGGGGGACCCACACGCACCGCAGGGTTACAGGGGCTTAGGGGGATCACGGGACTCAAGTTCCTCCTACCAGGGTGGGTCCCAATCCCCGCACTTTTAGGCTCTTTGACCCAGGCCGTGTAGCAGACGCCGCAATCAAGGACAGTCACGGTCGTGAGAACTGGGCTTGCAGAAAGACCTGTGACGAACACCCCTCCCAGGGGCCCCTAAGGAACCAGAGCAGGCTCTCGGGGCCTTGGGCTGCAGTAACAGAAGCACAGCCTGCCTGGCAAGGGAGGGGAGAGTGCAGTGTCGCCCTTCCAAGCCCCTGGCCAGAACAGCCAGGCTGGGGAGGGGCCTGGAGGGCGACCTAAGGGTGGGGGGCGAGGCGTCCAGGAGAAGAGAAGCCCCGGGCAGGGGGTGCAGGGCCACTGTCCCCTCTTTAATGGACTTAGCATCATTCGGGGGCTAGAATGGCTTTGTCCCACGGGACGCCAAAGGGCAAGGTGCAGCTTTCCATCCTCCATTGACAGATGAGAGAACACCCAGGCCAGAGAGGTGTCCTCATCTCTCCAAGGTACCTGCGGCGCGTTGAACCTTCCCACCAGCAAGCCCTCAGAATGGAGCACAGGTAAGACTTTTGACCTCCGGTGGGTCTCCCTGCCTCCACTTTTGCCCACCTCTATCTAACCTCCACTGAGCAGCCAGGAGGGTCCTTTTACAGAATCAGACCACATCACTGCTCTGCTGAAAATCTCCATCATGCTCAGAGTAGAAGCGGAGTCACTATGACCACGCATGAGGCCTGGCACGACCCGTCCCCGCTCCTCCTGACCTCCACCTTGCTGTCTCCTCCACACGTTTCTCTGTCACGTTGGGCCCGTCTTCCCCCACGAAGGATGGAAGCTCCATGAAGGCAGATTTATCTGCCCACCTTCTTGCCTGCTCCTCCCTCCAAGCCTGGCATACGGGACCCTCAATCGATACCTCAATCAAGAGCCAGAGTGAATGGAGGGGATGGGGTGCAAATGACTCGGCTGTAGCTGCAGACCTCTCCACGAGGTGGCGCTAACAGGTTTCCTTTGCTTTGACTGTTGTCTTAACAAAAAATGGGCCATTTTACACTCCACAGGAAAAAATAAATAAAGGCGGAACCGAGGCTTCTGTTTCCCGGTTCACATGGGTGTCTGGGACTCCCACGGGTCCAGCGTGGTGCCCAGAGCACAGAGAGGCCGGCGGCATGGGTTTCACCCCAGCTCGTTTGGCAGGTGGCCCAGCTTCTCGTCCATGGAACGGGGCTGGTCATGGTCCCTGTCCTGTCAGGTGGGCCTGAGAATTGAGGAGATGCACACGAAGGTGCTTGCAGCAGTGCCTGGTACACAGTTGATAGCCAGTCAATACATTCTCTCTTATTATTACTGTCTTTCACGCTCCTGTTGCTGTCTCTATCAGTTATTCATCCTTCCCCTCTAAGGAGGGGGGTTCATGTGGTCCCCACGGTGCCCCAGAATCCACGTCTGCAGGATGCTGCCCACAGACACGTTTGCAGGGGGCTTTGGCTGCCCTGCTCTCCCCTGAGATGCAGAGGGACCCCTCCACCCCACCCCTCTTGCGCAGTCCCCCAGCCCTGGCCCCACGGTCCCCCCTCACCTTGGCCGCAGAGGGCGCCATGGGTCCCTGGGGCTGAAGGACGATCAGGTCGGGCCCAGCGCGGGTGTGCAGCAGCCGAGCCCGGCAGCGGTGCAGAAGCGTGTTCAGCACGCTGGACTCGTTGATACTGACGAGGGAAGCCAGGTCCTCGGCCTGGTCCAGCTCCGGCGGATTGGCCTGTGAACCATCACAGTGTTCTCTGGCCTCCTGGGCCCCGCCCCCCCCCCCCAAACACACACACACACAGCCCTGGTGACCCTGTCCCTGGAGCACTCTGTGCCAAAGACCAGAACAGAACACAAGGACTGTGGAAAGAGTGAGGACACCCTACAAACGAAACAAGGGCACCTCTTCTTCGCTCTTTGTGCAGCCGCCCCCTCCCCGCATGGTCCTTCCTCCCTGAGCTCATGGCACTGGGAGGGGGGATGCTCTCAGGACGACACAGCAAGACTCAAGCACCTTCTGTCTCTCAAACACGGAAGATGGGTGGTGCTCTAGAGTGAGGAGGTGTCCTCTGTTGTTTCCTCCTCTTCTGGGTCTTGCCGGGGAGCTCTGCGTGTGCTCTGTGACACTGAGGGTGGAGGCCAATGCCCTAGCTGCCCCGTTTCTGACAGCCCGTCGTACACTGACCACTTGGAAATATGCCCAAACCCTTCTAGAAGCAAGGGATGACTGCAGCCTCTCCTTAGGGCATCCACTCTAAAAACCTTCCTACCATTCTTTCCAGCTTCAAGGAGTTTTTGGGGCCTAATGCTCTGGCGTTTGGGTCAACCCTCAGCTCTTTTACGGGTCAGTTTTTCTTCTGAGGACACTGGCCTTCGCAAACTCCCAACACTGGTGGAAGTAGAGGCCCCGGGTGGGCAGAGAAGGAGCAAAGAGGGATGAAGACGAACGAGGCCCACATGCAACTCCTGGAGGAAACGCCTTCTCAATTAGTAGGCTGTGAGGGGTGGGAAAGGATCAAGATGGGACCTTTTATTTCTATCATCAGACTCCGACTTATCCGCAAGTAGAGTCATGGTGTAGTGCAAAAATTATGCAAAACAACCAAAAAAACAAAAGGTTGATGCCCAAAAGGTAGGCCACTGGAACCTATGCTATGGTTAATGGCAAACCGCTCATCTGGCTCTGAATTCCCTGGCAGCCAGGGTGAAAAAGGAAGCATGCTTTGCAGCATGATTTGCAATGTCCATAAAAAGGAAAACAATCCCTTTCTCGGATCAAGCAGAACTCCCAGTCCCAAGACCTGACAAACACATCTCTTAATGTGTCCTCATAAAGGGGACACCATGGGACACAGCAATGAGCCCTTAACAATACACCTCCAGCAGAGCAATGACTTCAATGGTGATCTTCCCTATAATCCCCGCCCCCAGGGCGTCAGGCCGAAGTATCATGTGCAGTCCAGCACGAGGAAGTCTCTCCCAGGGGTGGGGAAAGGGGGTACAGAGCAGGCAGGGAGGGGACAGGGGTCTCACCCGGTGGACGTGACCCTCATCCACCTCAGTGATGCTTCTGTCGGCATCAATGCACAGTCGCACCCTTCCTGCCGGCAGGTCGGCTGTTCCCTCGTCTGGCTTCAGCACCGTTGCTGGTAGACAACCCAGTGGGAGAGAGAGAAGGGGAGGGCGGCGGGGGGGAGAGAGAAGGGGAGGGCGGGGGGAGAGAGAAGGGGAGGGCGGGGGGAGAGAGAAGGGGAGGGCGGGGGGGGAGAGAGAAGGGGAGGGCAGCGTGGGGGGAGAGAGAGAAGGGGAGGGCGGTGGGGGGAGAGAAAAAGAGGAGCAGGGAAGGAGGGGAGGGTAGAAGACGGGGGCAGGTGGGGAGGAGAGGAAAAGAAAGGAGGAGATCGATTCTGAGTTGCTGAGCCAGGCCAAGGACGTGGAGAGGTCTGAGACATGTCAGAAATGGGTAGCATCACCTCCCCTTGGAGCCTATTTACAGGGAGGGTTCTGAATTGTGACCCCGAACTCTTTGAGGAGAGAGGCTGGGTCTGAGTCATTTGGGGCTTTTATCAGCTGGCACAATGTCAGGCACCCAGATGGTTGTGTGCTCTGACCCAATGCATATATAGACCTGGGACGGCAGATAATGGCATACAGGCTGCCGGTTTTCTTTCCAGGGCCCATGACAGACATCACTAATCAATCACTCTTCCCAGCCGTGTTCTGAATGGGACTCAGAGTAACTCCTCAGTAGCGTTTGGTCACTAGTCCCAAATCACCAGCAAAAGATGAAATGAAAGGAAATCCATTGAGATGAAATCCATTTGCCCACTTGCACTAGACTCCAAGTTCCTTGAGCAACACTGTAGGAACCAAACAATGCTTGCTGCTTTAATAAATTAAATTAATTAATTACCAAGGAATAAATGCCTTTGAAAACAGCACCCAACAGACCAGCTGCCAAGGGCGAAATGACATCCACCTATTCCCACCCCAAAGCCACATATCCCCATCCCAGTCCCAGCTGCCCCTTACCCTTTCCCTCCCCTTACTCCGAAGACTACTGTGATCAGGACCTGGCAAATACAGCTGGTAGCAGCAGAGGGTGTAAGAGGGAGAGGCTGAGCCCCCAGGTGTGCTAACACCCCTCATTACCAAGAGTAAATCCATCCTTCTGAACCAGCCAGACTTTCTCCGCTTCATACCATCTGTCCTCAGGAGCCTGAGGGTAAAGATCACATAAATTAGGCCAAGATGACGCTGCCTCCCCCAACCCGTGTGAGGGGCAGACCCCTTACGTGGGCACTTCTCACAGTGCGTCTGGCACCAGCGAAATCAGAATCTCCCGGTGCGGGTGAGGGTGCTTATTTAAATGCAGAAGCCGCAGTCCCACCCCAGCTTTCTGAATGGTAAGCTCCAAGGTGGGGACCGGGAATCTGCATTTCGAACCATCTGCTGTTTACCCAGCACGAAGAACTGTTGTATGACAACGTAAGCTCAGGCTCAAGAGGGCACTTCACGTGGTTGGGACGTTCCCTCACTCTGTGGAGAATCTCACCCCGGGACAGGTGCTGCGGGGTCCTCAAGACCCCTGCTTGTGGTCGGAGGAGTGCCTGTTCCCTTCTCTAGGCCGGCCATGCCCTCCACTCCCGGTCCATCTCCTGTCCCTGCCTTGTCCACCTCCAGGAGGCAGGCCTTTCCCACCCCTCCTTCCCTGGCCTGCCCCTCCCCGCCCCCAGGGCAACAGCCCCCTCACCTGGTCTGAGACTCCACTCTGGCCTCCTCTGCTCCCCTCCTGCAGGGCTGGACCCTCTTGGCTCTCCTGCCTCTGAGGCCTTTCCTCATGGTTCTCCAGAGCAGGCTGTCCGGGTCCTTGCGGCTCCATCTCCAGGGCCCCAGCCCCATCACCTGCTCTAGCGCAGGTCTCCTCTGCTTTCCGCCCTCTGCTCTCAGGCTGGTCCTCCTTCCCAGCTGTAACTGGGGTCTCTCCATGTGCATCCACCTCCTTGGGGGCTTTAGAGTCCTTCTCTGTCTTACTCCCGGCTTTACCTGCCTCCCCAGACTCGCTCTGAGGTTGTCCCACCGTTTTCACCTTCCCCTGGGGCTCACCTGCCTTTCCAGTCACACTCCAAGGCTCGCCTGCTTTCTCCATCGCTCCAGGAGCTTCCCCCTCATTCCCCTGCACTGTGCCCGTCTTCTCCACCTCTGTCTGAGGTCCGTCTGTCTTGTCCGCTCTACTTAGGAGCACACCTTCTTTGTCCTTCTTACTCTGGGGACCGTCCCACTTGCTCCTTCTGCCCAGGGAACCTCCCCATTTTCTCACCTGGGCTTGGGCCCCAGCCCACTTCCCTTCACCTGCTGCATCCTTGGAGAAATTCCACTTTGCTCCCTTGTTTGGGGGGTCCCCTCTCCCTTTCTCCGCTGCCCCTGGTTGCCCCCCCTCACCCAGCCCCTCTTTGCCCTGGGGCTCACCCCCTTTTGCCCCTTTGGTCTGGGGGGCCCCGCCCCCTTTCCCCACTGTGCCTTGATCCTTCTCGCCTTTGGTCAGTAGCACAGTTCCTGGGTTCCCAAGATCCCCAGTTTGGGTCCTCTCAGCCTTCAGAGCTGCATCCTTGGTGCTGGCCTGGGGGCCACAAGGAGTCCCTGGGGTCTCCCCCTTTTTTTCCCCTCCAGGGTCTGTGGTTGGGGTCTTGCAAGCGGGGCCATCCCGGGGCTGGGTCCTCTGCTCTGGCTTGGCTGAGTCCGGGTCCAGCTTGGCCACCATCAGCAACACATCGCCCCTCCTCGTCCCTCTCCTGAAGGGCAGGCTTTTTTTGGCTGGTGTCACGCTGGGGCCCGACTCCTGGGGCTTCTCGCCATTGATACTGTTCATCAGCACCGGGTCCATGGTGCCAGCCCCCTCACTCTTCTTGCCCAGAATGTCTGAGCTCTGAGGAGAGCTCGACTGGTCGTCCTGGGAGATGGGCTGGCTTCCAGATTTGGTGCCACTGTTGGGTTGGCTGGTGGAAATCTCTGGGGTCTAGAAGAGACACCACAACCATACTTAGCTGCTTGCTGACCAGACAGCTTTGTTATTCACTCATTCATTCACTCATTTGTTCAGCCAGCCATTCATTCATCCAAAGACCCTCAAACATCTACGGGCAATGGGCCAAACCCCAGCACCCTACACCCTAGGCTTTGGCTCAGAACCTCAAGGCCAAGTGACATTATGAAAGGAGAGTGGACTTTGGAGCCCAACAGACCCAAATTCACTTCCGAACTCCGCCACTCACTAGCTGTGTGGCCTTAGATAAATTACTTCCCCTCGGGACTTCCCTGGCAGTCCAGTGGTTAAGACTCTGCGCTTCCACTGCAGGGGACACAGGTTCGATCCCTGGTCAGGGAACTAAGATCCCACATGCCGTGCAGCACAGCCAAAACAAAACAAAACACAAAACAGCTTCCCCTCTCTGAGTCAGTTTCCTTACCAATAAAATGAGAAGCATCATGTCCTACCTCACCGGGTGGGCGTGAGGCTTCCCAGTGGCGTATGGAAGCTGAGCCCAGCACCGGGCGTGTCCTCAGTAACAGGAGCCTGCTGCTGCTGCTCTCACGGGAGCTGCTGTCACTGCTCTTACTATTATTTATGCCTGATCCTTCCTGCTGGGCCAGGAAGGGATGGGGAAGGGGCATGGAGCCTGTCATCAGAGGACCTGTTCTAGCCTTGGCTCCGATGCTTTCCAGCTCGGTGACCTTAGACGACATTGCCTATCCTCTCTGAGCTTTGGTTTTCCCTCAGTGCAGGCAGATACCACCTGACCATCCAGATTTTTTGTAGGCTGAGATGTGGACATTGCAGAGAACTGAACAAAGTGATCTGCTGCTACTTTCACCACCCTGGTCCCCGGACCACACCTGCACACCAGGTGAGGGCTCTGGATCTGCCCTGAGGTCTTCCACTTTCGCTTGGCCGAGACATCTGGGTACCCGACACTCAGGGGTCTCCACTGCCTGTTCCTCTCCCATGTCTTTCTACTGCCTTGTGATGCAAGCCCCGCTCTGCCCCCCATCCTTAAACCAGCCTGGCCGTGGCCTGAACTGCTCACAGAGCCAGCTTTGCCTCTGCCTCTGCAGGAGACCACGGAGGGAGTTCTACCCTGATGCCTGGCTGCACCATCTGTCCTAGTCTGGGTTCTGCCACTTTGGACCCTGCTAACACCAGCCTCCCACACACCTGTGCCTGAGCATCTGGGGTTCTGATCCTTTTTTTTTTTTTTTTTTTTTTTGCTGTACGCGGGCCTCTCACTGTTGTGGCCTCTCCCGTTGCGGAGCACAGGCTCCGGACACGCAGGCTCAGCGGCCATGGCTCACGGGCCCAGCCGCTCCGCGGCATGTGGGATCTTCACAGACCGGGGCACGAACCCGTGTCCCCTGCATCGGCAGGCAGACTCTCAACCACTGCGCCATCAGGGAAGCCCTGGGGTTCTGATCCTTTTGCATCCAGAACAGTCCCAGGATTGCGTTGATTCCACCTGCAAAGCTTCACACCTGAGTCTCCTTTCCCAAACCCAGGGCCACTCTCTCTCACCTGGGCCACGGCCAAGCCGCTGAGCTAATGTCCTGTCAATTTGCTGCCAGTCATTTAAAACCTCATCAAAAGATTCTGGAAGCTGCCCAGAGCCTCCAGGAAAGCCATTCAACACAGCCATCTGCCATTCAAAGTTCTTGAAGAGGAGCCTCCACCTCCACCTGGTCTCACTGTCCCTGCTCGTCTCCATGCTTCAGCCACACCTGGCATCATCTCCTGCCACACCTGACACTTCCCAGCTTCCATGCTTTCGTTCATGTTGAGCTTGCTGCCCGGAATGCCCTTGCCCTCTCCACTCGTCCACATTCTACTCGTATTTCTATACCCAGTTCAAATGCCCCCTCCTCCACAAACCTGTGCCTGAAGACCTCAATCAGAAACTGCCTCATAGACCCACAGAGTCCCAGAGCCCTGTCTGTTCGTGCACCATCTGCACCATGACCACATTCTGCATCCCGTTCTAGCTCTGATTTGTGCTGCTCTCCTGTTTTAGGTGATGGATGCCTCCAGAGCACAGTCTCAATCTTCATCTTTGTAAAAATGACAATAATAATAATAATAATAATAATAATAATAATAATAATAATAGCTATCATTTATAGATCTTGCAATGGGCCCTACATTGCCATAATGCAATATCCTTCTTAACCTAATAAAGAACCCAATGAAGTAGGTTCTGAACTTCTCCCCATTCTATAGATAAGGGAGCAAACACAGACATGTAGGGGGCCCAAGAGACAAACCCAGAAAGGAAAGTCACACAGGCCTCTGAGTCTGAAGCCAGTGCCCTTAACTGTCGAGGACTGACAGCCTTGCTTGTCTTCCTGGGATTCACTGGAATCTCCTGGGAGCTTTAAAAAATTCTGTCGCTTCGGCTCCACTCCCAGAGAGTCTGATGCAGCTGGTCTGGGTGGTGGCCCCCCAGGGGACTGCAACATGCAACCGGGGCTGAGAACGCCAGAGCCCGGCAGCTCAGTCTGACCTTCTGGGACCAGGCAGGACACCGCCTTCGAAAGGGGATTGGCTGCAGCTGGCAAATCTCACCACTGTCCATACCATTTTGAACAGTGAGTCAGTGCCTTATTTTTAACCAAACTCCCGTAGAGGAGACAGTAACCCAGGGGTGGGCCAAGCAAGACAACCCATCCCAACCTCCCTCCCCTCTGCTCTGTGTACTCTCTTCCTTCAGATTTTCTCAGTCACCAAAACCCTCAGATCCCATCTGCAGCCTTCTTAGTACAAGGGGGAAGAAGAACATCTAGAATCACTGGCGCTGAGAGGAAACTCACAGCCCAACCATTTTATGTACAAAAATGTACAAACTAAGACCAAGAGAAGGGATGGGATTTGGCCTGGAACACACAGAGTGATGGGGCCAGAGCTAGAACCCAATTCTCCTGACATTCGATATGGATCTCTTTTTGCCCCTATGTTATTCCAGTCTCTCCCCGTCCCTCACTGGCTGGGTGGCCTTAGGAAAACCAAGTCACTCTCAGAGTCTCGTTTTCCACTTCTGCAAAATGGTGATGGATTCTAATGGCTCCCTGCAAGGATTATATGAGGCTCCAATGAAATGGCTGTGCTGGGGCGAGGAGAGAGAGGCCAAAGTTATTTAGTGATCAGGGCAAGAAAATTAAACTGGCAGGACCCAGCAAGGGCTTGCTGCCTCACAGCAGCATGTCCTGAGGCTGCCCTGCTCCAGCCCTGGGAACATCTTGGCCCACGGTCCAGACACCTGTTGTCATCTTAGGCCTATCCATCCATCATACTCAGAGCTCCATCCATGCCCTGCAGTGACAGCTTAACCCTGTCCTCTGCTTAGCTCTGCTTCTCAACTTGTGTGCAGCAAAGCCAGCACAGCCTGCAGGCTCCTGGGACCCTTTCCTCCCCAGGCCTCTGTGGCCACCATACCAGCCACCTCACTCCCCAGACTGGCCCTTTCCCAGGTAGCATGCCAGAGCAGAGGACACACAGCCTCCGGCCCTGGTCTGCCTCTATCTGGCCTCATGACCTTGAGCAAGTGCCTTGACCTCTCTGAATCTCAGTCTCCACCTCTGATAAGTGGGTATAATCCCATCCACCCCCTTGCTGTACAGGGTATCAAATGAGACCCTGAGCAGACAGTGAATCTTGTCGAGTGATAAACGGCACACAGTAACACTGCATCACGACCTAACAGCAGTCTGTGGGGGTGGGCTTTGGCCCCCACTTACACCTGCATCAGCCAGGGATGGGGACAGAGCCTGCCCTCCCTGTCATCACCCCTACAAAGGCTCAGCAGGGGGGTTTCAGCAGCTGCTGCCGTTCAGTTGCTAGAGGACTTCGCTGATGCATCAGAGTCACTGTGACTGGACAGGTGCAGGCACGTGGGGGACCAGCCAGGCAAACAACAGCTGAAGGGGCATGGGAGGCAAAGCCAGGGTGGCCACTGGGCTCAAGCCAACTCCAGGCCCTGAGGCCACCAGATCTCTCAGCCCAATCGCTGCAGCATCCACCCAGCCTCAAGAGGGCGTAGCAGAGATGCAAGGAGATGCCCTTTCTGCTAACACTGTGATATGCCCAAGGTGCAAGCACCCTAAGCCTGCTTCCCTGGTGTCCAGCCTCATCATCCTGCCAGGGTTCCCTGGCTGAAGAGCTGGGGGAAAGGAGGGAGGCAGCACTGGACACCATCAGGGATCAATCTGCAAGTCCTTAAAGCACAGGGACTGCACCTCGTCCACCTACTGCTTCCATCCAGCAGTGCTGTTCAGAACATGTAAGTGGACACCCACCAGTCAGAAGGGACGCCAGCTGGAGCAGGGCCCTGAGGTCCCTCCTGTGCCAAGCAGTGAACCCTTAATCATTGGCTGTGGCCACTCTGAGGGACTCAGGATAGGGGCCTAGGTGAGCATGGCAGCTGGGGGGCACTTGGGGTACTTGGGGCCATGGCCATTTACCACCTGCTACGGGTTTTAGAATTTTAACAACCAATACAGCAATAATCAGAGAACACCAACTGAACATCTTTTCTGCTTAAATGAAAGCAAACTATCTATACATCCTTAGTTAATATTTAGGTTTCCCTTTTTACAAAAGTAGTGGCAAAATGATCCCCTCGTACATCAACTGTTACCATCCATTCACTCAGTGAACAAAAATTTTTGAGCATTCACTATGGGTCAAGTTCTATGAGAGCCGCTCAAGATAAAGAGTCGAATGAGAGAGAGAGTTGTTGCTCTCAAGGAATGCCTAGTCAAATAAGTCACATGATCAACTAATTACTATGCTGACCACAATTAAGACAGGCAGAGAGGGTGGAGTGGGAATTAAAGGAAGGCAATGGGAGAGCTTTCCAGAGATGTACCATTTGAACTGGGTTTTGACAGAGGTGTAGGAGTTCAACAGATCAAGCTGAAGTGGGGACTGCAGGAACAAAGGCTGGCAAGTGACTCAAAGGATGCTCACAGGACAGGATGGTGGGTGTTGTTTAAGTTATTTATTTAGGCTGTGCCAGGTCTTCATTGCAGCATGCGGGATCTTTAGTTGCAGCATGCACATGTGATCTAGCTCCCTGACCAGGGATTGAACCCCGGGCCCCCCTGCAGTGCAAGTGCTGAGTCTTAGCCACCGGACCACCAGGGAAGTCCCCAGAATGGTAGGTACTGAAAGTCGCCTGGTCCCCTTCCTGTGGGGCCACTTACCTCGCGTTCCGGGGAGGCAAGCGCTGCCTGTTTCTTCCGTCTTGCTTCCTTCGACTCTTTCTCAGTCTCCCGGACCAGTTGCCTAATGAAGCCCCCTGGGATGACAGAGAAAAGGGGAGGGGGCGAGGATGGTGGAGGGCTCCTGTCCTCTTCCCGAATCTGTTTTGCAGAAGCAAGGAAGGAGAAAGCTCAGTGAATGAACCAGTGGAGGCAAGCTGCCCTTTAAAGAATCTGCGACAGAGCCAGGGAGGAGCCCAAAGAGGACATACATGACCAAGCTCATGTACAAGATGCCACAGCAAAGCAGGAGAGGCTCGGCGAGGCTCTGGGAAGCCTCGAGACAGCGTATGAAAATGGAATGCACGCGCTTCAGAGGTTACTCCAGTTGGTGCGATCTCTGCCTGGACCTAGTTTCCTCATAATACGAACTTGCATGAACAAGGCCACTGGTTCCCTTCCTTGGTGTGGGAAAGACCCATCTCTGGGAAGACCTGTTTCAGAAGGAGCTTTTCCAGGTTTCCAGAAGGGGATGGATCACAGGGAACCATCCACACTCTCCTGTCCCATCTCAGCTTGTAGCTAATAGATTAAGGAATTAATTCATCACTTTAATCACTTTCTGTGCCAGGAGCATGGTAAGGGAGAGAAGGGCAGGAAGCCATGGTTTATATAAGGATCCAGCCCTATGGCTACAGCCTGCTCCGCTGACCCAGTGCCGTGACTTCTTGATGGTCCTTAAGCCAGAATCTGGACAGCCAGGGGCTCCCCAATACTGGGCTTTAAAGCCTGCATTTTACCCCAGAAATGTGGTCTAAGCCAGCTCGCTGGACTTGGATTGCGGCTGAGACTCGCCACAGAGACCTTGGAGGCTGAGACCTGGGCCTGGCTGTGACTGACTGGGGTGCGTCTTTAACCAGCATCACTGTGACTGCTCGTGAATTTAAAAAAGAGAAAAATCTCCAGCGCTTCTTGTGGCAGAGCTACACACTGGTTTAAAATAAGCTCCTTATCAAGGTCCTCTTCAAGAGGGTGGCAAAGACTTGATCTCTGCAGCCCTGCTGATAAAAGGGAATCTAAAGGAGATAGGAAAGGCCAGGAGGCAAAGCAGAGGCCAGGAGATAAGGCAGACTTCTGCCTAGGAAGAGAGAAGCCAGAGACACACGGAGAGTGGGCTCACGTTTACACCACACTCACATGGACTAAAACCTGAGAGTGAAAGGCACACTCAGCAGGTGTCAACCTCCACTCCCTCCAGCATTATTCTATGCTACACCCAGATCAGTCTGGGAGGGGCAGAGGCGGCCAGAAAGAAGCTTCTCGACCACCCCACCCTTCAGCCTCCAATTCATTAAATCGTGTCCACAGGGTGGGATGAGGTGAGGAGGAGATAACAAGCATCAAAGAAAGAGGCGGCCCTTCACTGAATCTTATGAGAAACACAAAAGGGAAAAGCAGAATCACTGGGAAGAAGGGCCCGTTTCCAGTTCTCCATGGTGACACAAGGCTGGGACCTCAGAAACCCATCCCCATGGCATAAACCTGGCAGCCAACAGCCCTGCCTCTGCCCCCTCACCCCCCGCTTCCCCACCCATACTTCTCCCACACAACCCTCATGCTCCGCAGAGCTGCCATGAGGATGGAGACTGGACAGCTGGTCTACCCTTGTTCCCCCGCCACCTACTGCGGAACAGACGGAGACCAGGCAGAAATGGGAGGAGTCAAGGGCATGGTCACTAATGCCTGGCTGGGCTGGAGAGGCCATGGCTAACCGAGGCAGAAGACCGAAGGGGGACTGGACATGCCCCAGGGAGGCTCTGGATGTCAGAATCCCTGCCCCAGGTGGGAGGGGGCAGCCTGGGCCACTGGGGCCATGACTTGTCCTTGGAGGGTCCAGTTGGCCCAGATGGCTGCAGCCCGAGCCCTGACCGTTACTTTCCTTCTGCTCCCACAGGGCAAGGCGTGATGAGATGGCCATGCTGAGGCAGTGCCAGGACCGTGAGATGAGAGATGAGATGAGATGAGATGGGATGGGTTGAAGCTCTCTGCCGGGCAGCACGGAATACGGCTTTACGGACACACGCAGAGCATGAGGTGATGGACACGAGACTGACCAACGGAGACACAGAGGGGAGAGAAGAGAGGGACAGGTTAGCTCGTGGGTACTGCCCAGCTCTAACCCCCACCAATGCCACGGACCAAGACCACAAAGCCGGGCACAACTCACTGTCAGTTACATCTGGGAGGAATGCGGTCAGCAGGGAGCTGCTGGCCATGGAGTGGACAGTGCCCTGATATCCTTGCCCCCTGACCCCGCACTTTACCTTTCTCTTGATGTACACAGTCAGAAAAGTACATACTAGTAAGTGTACAGCTCAGTAGCTCTCACATAAAGAACACAACTATATAACTAGCACCCTGACCAAATTAAAACTATTAAACTTTAAAAATAAAAACATGATTTTATTTAAAAGTATACTGAATTTAAAGTATTATTAAAATTAAATTTTAATCTTAAAATTATAACACTTTTAATTAAAATTATTAAAAGTACGTTTGAATTTAATTTGAAATATTCTTTTATTTATATTATAGTATATAAAATTGTAAACATATTATATAAATACATAAATATTATAAATAAACAGGCAAAATCTAATCTAATCTATAGTGATGGAGGTGGGAGCACCACGAGTGGAACTTTCTAAGGCAATGGAAATGTCCCGTATCTTGATGCAAGTTGTGAAATGTGAAATAAAATGGAGTCACTTATGTCAGGGGTTTTACAACGGGGCCGGCAGGCCATCAAGGAGGGGGACCTTACACACATCCTCCCCCGGTGCAACCACGAACTTCGGAACTGGTCCAAACCACAAAGATTCCAAGGACTCTGTAAGAACACCTGAGATTTGTCCCAGTGAGGAACTGTTACTTCCCTCTAGTGATAGCCTTAGCCCTCAATCACGTTAATTGAAGACCAACTTCGACCTCCAACTCCAATTAAAATTCTTTGTAATGCAAACCTCCCCCCCTTTGCCTTTAAAAGCCTCTGAATTTTACTCCCTAGCAGGACACTGTTGTCGTTGCTACCGAAATCTGTGTGCCCAAATTACAATTCTTTAATCCCAAATAAAATTTTTGTTGGATTACTGCCTTCTAAGTTTATTTAGGTTGACAGAGTGCTGGTTACGCTAGTATAGCACGTGTAAAAATTCATCCGGCTGTACAATTAAGCTTGAAAATTTTACTGTATTAAATATCTCCATTCAAACAATAAAACATTACCAGCCCCTTGACAATCCCTCATGCCCGCTTCTAGTAACTATTCCCCTGAGGACAGCCACTCTCCTGACTTCTAAAACCACAGAAGAGTGTGTGTTTCTTTTGTGAGGTAGCGGTTGGCTCCACAGTTTGACCGTGAAAATGAAGAAAGGGTAGGACACCTTGACTATTAACTGACCCAGAGCTTTGGGGAAAAGATTAAGCATTTTTAGCATCATTTTGAAAGCCTTTACATAACTTTTGACCTAGAAAGCCCTCTTCTGGAAAACAAATTTGAGGAAGTGATCCTCAACCAGAAAATGTCACCACTGTGTTGCTTGTACGACTAAAAAACCTAAGTCTCCGATAACTAGAGAAGTTGAATAAATGAGAGCACGTCGGACTTAAAGGAATAGTATGAACCCACTGAAAAGGATGCTTAGGAAACATTTTAAAACAGCTTGATTCATCCCACGTCAGATCTTCTAGAAGGCCAGTGTCTGTACAAACCTGCTCAAGAGAGTTTTCTGGTCTCCTTTATTCGTGTATTATAAATAGAAGTGTTGGGGGGGAATGTAAATTAGCAAGCCCAAAGTGGAAAGAAACTGTCAGCCTCATATCCAGGTGTCAGTGATAAAAGATTAAATTGTTAAAGTAAAAATAAAAAACTGCTTTCTCTGAGGTATAATTTCTATGCCAGCCGTAAGCTTCACCCATTGTGAGCATACACTTTGATGCTTTTTGATAAATTTAGTTTTTTATTATAGAGTTTTGCAACCCTCACCAGAATCCCATCACCCCCAAAAGGGCCTTCATGCCTATTTGCCTCGCTAGCTGTTCCCACCCTCAGCCCCAGGCAACCACTAATTTACTTTCTAACCTCTATAGATTGCCTTTTCTGGGCTTTTGATATAAATGGAATCCTAGAGAATGCACTCTTTTACGTGTGTCCTTTTTCATTTTGCATACTGTTTTTGAGGTTTGTCTGCATCGTTGCGTATATCAGCGTTCCACTGTATGGATAAACCACATCCTCTTTATCCATTCACAGGCTGACGGACATTTGGGTTGTTTCCACTTTGGGCCCTGATGAATAATACTGCTATGAATAGTCCTGTAAGCCTTGGTGTGCCCATGTGTTTTCACTTCTCTTAGGGAGATTCACAGGAGGTCGCACTGCTGGGCTGTCTGCTAACTTTATGTTTGACTTTTTAAGAACTGGCCCAACTGTCTTCCAAAGTGGCTGCAGTCATTTCCCATACTGCCTGCAGTGTCTCAGGCCCATTTGGGAAGCATCTGCAATCACACTGGAAGGTGCACCAATTAGCTTGTGAGGTAAAGGAGGCAGAGGGCAACACGGCACATGCGCGCGCACACACACACACATACACACACACAAAGACTACCCAAAATAGGCAATTAAGAAAGCACCCCACAGAAAATGAAGAGCCCTCCTATATGCCCAGGTTCTGCATCTGCGAATTCAACCAAGAGTGAATCGAAAAAACTTGGGGAAAAAAAATTCCAGAAAGTTCCAAAAAGCAAAACTTGAATTTGCTGTGCCCTGGCAACTATTTACGTTGTATTTACATTTACATTGTTTTTACATAGCATTTACATTGTATTTATAACTTCTAACATAGCATTTACAGTGCATTAGAGATGACTTAAAGTACATGAAGGAGGCTGTGCTGGGTTATGTGCAAATATTACACCATTTTATATAAGAGACATGAGCATTCATGGATTTCGGTATCTGTGGAGGGTTCTTGGAACCAATCCCCCAGGGATACCGAGGGACGACTATACAGCAAGATCTTAGTGAAGGGGGTCAAGAGGGGAGGAAGGAGCCTCTTTCTTCCCCCTTCGGCTTTTCTCACTTCTGTCTCTGAGCAGAATCCCTCACTGACCCCTCCCAGCCCCCTCCTGGAAGATAACCCCATCCTCAACACTCATAGAGTTGCCATGGCTCACGAATTTTCGGAGGTCCCCTTGGCCTGTAAAGAGCTGCCTTCAGGGACTTATCCATAGAAGACGGCTTGGGCAGCGTTCCCGGAAACACTGCCCCACGCAGAGACAACTGCACATCCTGGAAGCTGACAAGACAAACCTCACGGGGTGGTGCTGACCTGAACCCATCTCGCCAGACGCCACCACAGCCCTTGTTTTCCAACTCCGCGTGGAGCGAGGTCAAGCCACTCCCATCATCTCGCGAGAGCCCCCTGTGGCCCTCACTTCCCAGCTCCGCGTGGAGCGAGGTCAAGCCACGCCCATCATCTCGCGAGAGCCCACTGAGGCCCTCACTTTCCAGCTCCGCGTGGAGCGAGGTCAAGCCACGCCCATCATCTCGCGAGAGCCCACTGTGGCCCTCACTTTCCAGCTCCGCGTGGAGCGAGGTCAAGCCGCTCCCATCATCTCGCGAGAGCCCACCGTGACTTCGCTTTTCAACCCCCACGTGAGGTGATGTCAAGTGACTCTCATCATTTCGCGAGAGCCCATTGTGGCCCCCGCTTTCCAATTCCACATGGGGTGCTGTCACATGATAGTTTGAAATCAGCCAAGGGAGTGTTTACACCACAGAAACTGGCAAATACCACAAAGCAGGGCTTTTGCTCCCGGAGCCGGGCGTTAAACACTGACCAGCACAGTGCTGGCTGACACTGCAGCGCTCCTGCAGGGCCTGGCAACGATGAAATCACAAGATCCGAAGACCCAAGAAGGGATATTTTAGCTCTGATGAGGTCACGTGCCCACGGGAGACCCTTAAAACATGTTCGAGTGAAAACAGCCAAGTCTTTGCCTTAAGAAGAAGGCCCCATAATGTGGGCTCTCCAGGTTGCAGAGGCACAAGAGGTGAATAAAGCTGGAGAATAAGCAGGAGGCCAGATCTCTGGGGAGAGGGTCTGTGGGAGAGAAGGGGGCAGAAGACCCCCTCCCCACTCATCCCCTTAGGAGACACTGGAGAGGACCCGAGTGACTCACAGCCAGAATTCACTCTGCTACACGCCTGGGCACAGGAGCCCAGGTTATGAATAGGCCTGACCTGAGGTTGCTGCCCTGGCCACTGTCCTCCCTGCAACACTTCCCATCTGGCTCAGGCCCGCCCAGGTCAGTGGCTGCTTCCCAAGAATCTCCCTCAGCTTCAAGGCTCTAAGGGGGATCCTGGCTGACGGTCTGGGTTGTCCTCAACCGGGCTGCTGGCAGGCCCAGGGGTCCAGAGCACATGGGGGAAATGAGAGAGCTCAGTCTCGGCCCTTTCCTCCTCCTGTCTTGCCCCTCAAAGGCACCAGGCCAGCCCCACTGACCCAGGGCCAGGAGCCAATCCTACTGGGGTGGCTTTGTCAAGCCTTAATTTAAGCAAGTGTTCTTATCACCACATTCTCATCCCGGCCTGAAACTCACACCTGCCTCATCAGCTGCTGTTTTAAGCCCATGAGGAGGCCCCAGATGCTCCGAATTCATGGGACAAAGTCTCAAGTCTCCCCTCAGAGGTGAGGGAGGCTGGTGAAAGGAAAAGTAACCCCCAAAGCCAGGGATGGTTTGAAACAGTTTTCCATGTAGACATGCTGGTCTGAGTGGCCCCATGGGGCCCTCAAGCCTTTCCCTCTCACATCTCAATGTCCAGCCCTAACCAAGCAGCTAATCCTCCGATGACATCACCTGTCTCAGAGAACAAACTCCCAAGTCTTTATAGTGGCCTACAGGGCCCTCGTGGTCACCTGTCCTAACGCCTCTCCCCCTTGCTCCTCCACTTCAGTGAGGAGTGACCTGGATGCACCCTTCCACATTCTGTTCCCTCTGCTTCACACGCTTTTCCTTCTGCATGGCTCACATCTTCAGCTCTTTTAAGTCTTTGCTCAGAGTCACCTTCTCAGTGATCCTGCCTTCACCATCCCATTTAAATTGCTGCATAGCTCCATTCCACCTCGCCCCACCCTATCCCAGGAC
The DNA here is from genome assembly GCF_964341445.2 of Mesoplodon mirus. Classification (NCBI taxonomy): domain Eukaryota; kingdom Metazoa; phylum Chordata; class Mammalia; order Artiodactyla; family Ziphiidae; genus Mesoplodon; species Mesoplodon mirus. The sequence goes on along the minus strand of NC_138989.1, from coordinate 19,918,248 downwards.
TGCCCATCATCTGCTCTTACTCTTTTTCCCCCATAGCACTTGATCACTGTCCACCATGCTGTGTGTTCTTTTTTTTTTTTTTTCGGTACGCGGGCCTCTCACTGCTGTGGCCTCTCCCGTTGCGGAGCACAGGCTCCGGACACGCAGGCTCAGCGGCCATGGCTCACGGGCCCAGCTGCTCCGCGGCATGTGGGATCTTCCCCGACCGGGGCATGAACCTGGGTCCCCTGCATCGGCAGGCGGACTCTCAACCACCGCGCCACCAGGGAAGCCTGCTGTGTGTTCTTTGTTTAGTTTCTGACTCCCCATGCAGAACATGGCCCCTAAGAGGTTCAGCATTTCCATCTGTTTTGTCAGCTTATGTGGCCCCAGAGCCTAGGACAGTGCCTGGCACGCATGTGCTCTCAATGCATATTTGTCGAGTGACTGAATGGATGAATGATTAGGAGCGTGGCTGGGGAGGGGCAGAGCAGGCTGTTGCCAGCAATTCTACAGCGGGGATTGCTGACGTCCCCCTGTGCTGTCTGCATCTACATCTGTTATCATGGCCCACGTTCATGTCCTGCCACCACTATTCCCTTGTGGGCGCCCAGGAAGTTCTCTGAGACTGTTTTCTCAGCCGTAAAATGGGAAGAAGACGGCCACATACCCACATGCTTAATCACAGGTAACTACTTTCAATCATCTTTTCATTTTCTTTCGACTCCATGGCCAAAGCCGGCCTGGAGGCCCCAGCCCAGGACTCAAAACGGGATGATTCACCAACATTTAGGGAGAACCCACACTGTGCTGAGCACTGAGATAGAAACCTTACACCTAAACTGCCCCTGGCCCCCTTAAATTCCTACGGGACCTGAAATTTAATTATCTTGAAATCCATTATCACATCTCATTCCCAAGACAGCAACCACATGGTTGGCGTCACTCCCATAGAGCAGACAAGAGTCTCAGAGAGGTTGAAGCACTTGCCTGAGGTCACCCGGCGAGAAGGTCAAGCTGTTTCCTATCAGGATAGGGAGGAAGTAGGTTTCAACTCATGTATCAACTCTGATAGATGCGTGGTTGTGTCTGGAGTGTTATACGGGAAGGACTCTGAGCTTCTGTCTGAGTGACAGATAAGGCATCCCATGTGACACCTATGGGGTGCACCGTCCATTTTCTTGTCTGGAGCCTTCAACCATTCGCCAGGTGAGCAATTTCTCATAGCTCCTGGATTCTTCAGAACATGGGCCACTGTCCCCTGGGAGTGTCCTCCTAGACTGTTCTCTGCAGCACAAGGGGACACTTCCCTCCACAAGAGGCTGACCACGGTGAGCGCAGCAGGCTTGTGCCCTTCAGGGGGCAGACGTCAGTGCTGGAGCCCTCACAGCTGAGTTTGGGCCTCATGCTGCCTATTGCCAAACCTCTCTGGGCCTCAACTCTCCCATCTGTCAAATGGGAGCTCCAGTCTTTCTTGTCCACTTCTGGGGGGGTGGGGATGGGGGTGACACTAGCCCTCTGTACACCTGTGAGTCGTTACTGACTTTATTATGATGGCCTTTTGCAGCAGCCCTGTCACCTATTGACTGATTGAAGTCGAGTCCCAGTCTTTTAAGTTCCTGGACCCAATTCCAACGTATGTGTGCCAGGGTGTACGTGGGGCAGGTCAACTCAGTTCTGACACTATCTCCCCAGACATAAGATTAGATTCCATGAGTAAAGGGCTCAGTCCCACGAGACCGCCCTCCCCCTGCCCCCACTTCAGCCACCAATCCCAAGCTCCGACTGTTACCTGTGCTTCTGACAAACTGGCTATAAATCAGAGGTTCCCACGAGCCCCTCCTTGGGTTAGATCAGTTTGCAGAGTGGTTCACAGAACTCAAAGAAACATTTTACTTACTAGATCACCGGTTTATTATAAAAGGATATAACTCAGGAACAGCCAGATGGAAGAGATGCACAGGACAAGGCAGGGGGGAAGGGGCTCGAAGCTTCAACGTTCTCTACACGCACCTCTCACCCCCAGTCTCCACGTGTTCACCAACCCAGAAGCACTGCAAACCCCATCTATATATTTGGGACTCACAGCTTTCAAAACCCTTGGAATTTCCTAAGTGTTGAGAGTAATAAAGTTGTCATATATACACTACCATGTATAAAATAGATAACTAATGAGAACCTGTTGTATAGTACAGGTAACTCTACTCAATGCTCTGTGGTGACCTAAATGGGAAGGAAATCCAAAAAAGAGGGGATATATGTATATGTATAGCTGATTCACTTTGCTGTACAGCAGAAACTAACACAACAGTGCAAAGCAACTATGCTCAAATAAAAATTAATTTTTTAAAAAGGTGTCTTTTGTTATGTTAATGAGGTGACCTTTGGAAAGCCAAATATATATGAGATGACCATATATATATATATATATATATTTTTTTTTTTTTTCCTTACTAGATTACCGGTTTATTATAAAAGGATCTAACTCAGGAACAGCCAGATGGAAGAGATGCATAGGGCAAGGTATGGGGAAAGGGGTGCAAAGCTTCCATGCTGTCCCACCCGGCACCTCCCTGTGTACACCAATCCAGAAGCTCTCCAAACCCCATTCTTTTAATTTCACTGAAGCTTCGTTATGTAGACAGGATTAACTGATTCAACCTCAAGGCCCTCTCCCCTTCAAGGGGGTGGGGGGAGGGTGGACGAGACTGAACGTTTCAATCCTCTAGTTCTGGTTGGTTCCCCTGGCAACCAGCCCCTTCCTTAGGGGCTTTCCAAAAGTCACCTCATTAACACAAATTCAGGTGTGGCTGAAAGGGTTTTGTTATGAATATCAAAAGACACTCCTATCTGGAAATTCCACAGGTTTGAGAAGTTTTGTGCCAGGAATGAGGGACAAAGACCAAATATATATTTTATTATACCTCCTCCCTGATACTGAATCTTACTGCTAATAAGGTAAGCACAATTAAAACTATAGTGCAATACCATTTTCACCTATCAGATTGGCCACATGGAAAAGTTTGATCTTACTCTGTGCTGGTGAGGATACTGGGGAAGAGGCGATCGCATACACCGCTAATGCAAGCATGACGGGCAGCACCTACTGAGACTTTCAGTGCATGTTTCCTTCGATCCGGCGAGTCTCCTTCTGTGGGCAATTCAGAACCCTCCCTACAATAAGGGTCAGCAAATTTTTTCTTTTTTCCAAAAAGGGTGAAAATGTAAATATTTTAAGCTTTGGGCCATGTGGGGGATGACCAAATATACTGTTTTGGTCTGAATGACCAAATATGTATTTTTCTTCATAAATCACAATATTGCACCCAGCTCAATAAAAATCTCCGAATGCTTTGCACATCAGCTGGCTTTGACAAGTCTTCACCTCTCCCCCCAGCCCCTTCCTCTCTCCCTAAATCATGCTCTGAGTGTTTCTTGAAGAAATAGAAAAATCTTCATGGCCTCTCTGCTCTCCATATCTGTGGTTGCCTCACTGACCCAGGTTGGCCACACGTCCCTTGCCAGCCACCTTACAGCCTGGTGAGATCCTGGACCTTCCAGATGGGCCTCCTGGCCTAGGGATGAGCAATAATATTTCTCACAAATGCTAGCATCTACTGATCTGTAGTTGGGGGCTGCCTGGAGTGTTGTATTGAGAAGGATCCTGAGCTATGGCTGAACTAGCAAGAAAGTGTGTGGTGATCGACTAGCAATGTCTGCCGTGGGCGCAGGAATGGTTAGGAGTGGTGCCTGTGCCAAGTATTTGCCGTTTCCAGCCTGGTGCTTCCCCTGCCACAGTGAGGCAAGAGGCTGGTCAGGCTTCTGCTGGGAGGCTCCCCTGATTGCTCCATCACAAGGCTGTCTTTCTACCCCTGCTCCCTTGCTACCTGGAGTTTTGCTGTCTAACACAGCAGCCACTAGCCACATGGGGCTATTTAAATTTAAATTAATTAAAATTAAATTAAAACTTCAGGGGCTTCTCTGGTGGCACAGAGGTTAAGAATCCGCCTGCCAATGCAGGGGACACGGGTTTAAGCCCTGGTCCGGGAAGATCCCACGTGCCTCGGAGCAACTAATCCCGTGCACTTACAACTACTGAGCCTGCGCTCTAGAGGCTGGTGAGCCACAACTACTGAAGTCCGCACACCTAGAGTTGGTGCTCCCAACAAGAGAAGCCACTGCAATGAGAAGCCCGCGCACCACAATGAAGAGTAGCCCCTGCTCACTGCAACTAGAGAAAGCCCACGCGCAGCAACAAGGACCTAATGCAGCCAAAAATTAAAAAATAAATTTATTAAAAACCAAACCAAATAAAAAAACCTTCAGCTTTTCAGTTGCACCAGGCACTTTCACAAGTTCCACACATGGCTAGTGGCTACCATATTGGACAGTAGAGATACAGAACATTTCCATTATTGAAGAAAGCTCTGTTGGACAGAACTAGACTAGATCAGGGTTTTCAATAGGTGGTGACTGTGCTCACCCATGGACATTGGGCAATGCCTGAAGGCGTTTTTGGTTGTCACAGCTGGAGACGGGGTGCTACTGGTATCTAGCAGGTAGAGGCCAGGGATGCTGCTAAACATCCTACAATGCTCAGGACAGTCCTCCCACCACAAAGAATTATTCAGTCCCAAATGTCAATAGTGGTGAGGTCAAGAAACCCTGGTCTAGAAGAATCATGGCAAGTGGAGAGGAGCGTTAAGGGGAAAAAAGGGCAAAATAATCTTGCTTCAAACAATAAATAGATGTGATATAGAAAGAATTGAGAAAATGAGTCAACCCACTGTTGACAGAAGAATAAGAGGAGAAGTCATTCCTGGACCCATCGTCACTTAGTGGCTCTGTGACCCCAGGCAAGTCACTAACCCTCTCTGATTCTCAGTTTTCTCCTCGATAAAACTGGAACAGTATGATGCCCCCTCCTGGATTGTCAATGGATTAAATGAGATAATGAGTTGGAAAAGGCTTTGTTATCTGTCCCCGTGGAACAGTGTTGCATAATTGCTTATCTTAGCTCACGTTGTTTATTAGACTAGACTAAGTAAACAAGTCTCTGGCAGCAGGGCACCAAGTCCCACTTTCATTTCACTCTGCATGACCTTGGGTCACTTAAACCTCTAAATCTCACTTCCTGATCTGTAAAATGGGGCTAATCACTCATGCCCAAGCTCACAGCAATATCCAGTGTGAAGGAGACATTTAATCCCAGTAAGCAACCATCTCTCTCTCTCTCAACTCGACAGCTAATCTGGTTGCCCTCCATGAAACTGAAACTCAACCCCCAGCTGGTACCCTGAAACAGCTGAAAATGCACGCACGCAATCTTTTATGGGCGGAGATGAATTCCCTTGGGACCCCGGACTTTGAAATCCCTGACTCTCTCCCTGAGTGTGAGTACTGGCTGAGTATTTGGTAAATCCACCTCACCGATTCTCAAAGATCTTTCCTTTACTGCCAGAAACTGTACTTCTTCAAAGTAATTAAGTAGCAGGGAGAAGCACAGTGTAGAACAGGAAAGGAAAATTACGGAGCTGGGTGAGTCATGCTGGGGCCGGGGGAGGTGATTCAGGTGAAGCTGATGTTGGCTCTGGGTCCTTCAGAATGAATGGTGTACACGTGTGTGTGTGTGTGTGTGTGTGTGTGTGTGTGTGTGTGCGCGCGCGCACGAGAGAGAGAGAGAGAGAGAGAGAGAGAGAGAGAGAGAGAGAGAGAGAGAGAGAGAGAGAGAGAGCGCGAGAGAGCGCAAAGGTAATAAAGTTCATTTTTGTTGAAACTAGAGCTGAGATTTAATCCTTTTGTTTGAGGCTTGGAGGATGATGGTGGAGAAGGTTTTGGGGGTGGGGGTAATAGGGTTATTATTCCTAAAATGGGGAGCCGCAGGCTGTTTCCTGAATGCCAAACTTGAAGGCAGGGGCTGTTCTAAGCCCAATGCCGTCACTGCAAAGCTGTGTGTCCTTGGGCAAGTCACTAACCCTCTCTGTGCCTCAGCTGCCCGATCTGTGAACAGGTGAGGCTGGATTTGACAGCACCCGGGGGGCCCTCCACTTGCCAACTTTCTCCATTTTTCAAATAATTCAATTTCACATAGCTTAAATATTAAGGATACTGTGAAAAGACATGGAGGAAACTTAAATGCATGTTACTAAATGAAATGACCCATCTGTAAAGAGTATGTACTGTAGACTCCAACTATATAGCATTCTGGAAAAGGCAATACTGTGGAGACAGTAAAATGATCAGTGATTGCCGGGGGTTGGGGGGAGAGGGGGATGAACAGGCAGAGCACAGAGGATTTTTAGAGCAGTGAAACTACTCTATAGGATACCATAATGATGGATACATATCATTATGCATTTTCCAAATCCATAGAATATACACCACCAAGAGTGAACCATCACAGACACTATGGATTTGGTGATAATTACGTGTCAGTAAAGGTTCATCAGTTGTAATAAACATCCCACGCTGGTGGGGAATGTTACCACGGGGGAGGCTGTGAACGTGGGGACGGGGGTGTATGGGAATCTCTGTACCTTCCCCTCAATTTTGCTGTGAATCTACAACTGCTCTAAAAAATAAAAAGTTATTAGTTAAAAACATTCAAGGATATGCCATATACCACCGTCGCCATACAGCGACTAACCACCTGCTTAAACCAGCCCATTCAGACAGTCGTTTGTATCTCCTACGTAAACCAGGAGCCGCTGAAGGGCTGTGGCATCAAGGCCTAGAAGGAACCTAGACAGAGTTCCCATCCTTTTGGCCATGCCGGGAGGTTCTCTCCGGCATTGGGGCCTTCTCATCTCATCTCACAAAGCCCCCAGAAGCGCCTGGTCTTGCTCCTGGCTGAACACGGGCCTTATGAAATTTTGCAATAATCAGACCCTAACAGAGGACAGTGTGTGTTTTCCACGTCTGTGATACCATGAGTTTTGACAAGGTGGGTGCTAAGCAGCAGCCCCCTGGGGTTTTGTCAGCTCCCACAGAGGAAAGGCGTTTCTCCAGCTTTGGTGGGCACCAGACGCGCCCATCAGGTTTGAAACCTGTGAATTTCCGGGCCCCTTCCCCCCAGGACCGTTCAGGAGTTCTGAGATGGTCCCGGGACTCTGCATGTTTAACAGCCCCCCCTCCCCGCCCCACCCCCGTGAGGCCGGTGGAGGTAATCAACGACCCATCCTTGGAGAAACGCTGCCCTGGATGTTGAATCCTGGTTGCCATCTCCAGGATGGTCTCGCCAAGGCCCTCAGGGTTTAGAAGGCGAAACTAAAGCTCAGATCCCGGAAGGGACTGCTCCGAGGTCGCAGAGTCAGCAGAGCCCAAACTTGGCTATTCAAGGTGACCGGGCCTATGTGCAGGTGCCACCAGACATTTGCACTGGTGACATGCAGCCCCTCCAAAGTCAGGAGACCCTCCTTCTCCTCCTCCTCTGTCTCTCTCTCTCTGTCATTATTTTCTAGAACTCATCCACAGCCTAAACTACACAGCCCACCCTGGATGTATCACCCAGATACAGGAGAGCCTGAGTCAGTAGCAAAGACAACCCTGAGGGAACCACGGTCCTGTCAGACACAGGAAGCCCCAGTGGGCCCCTTGGCCCCCCTGAGCTGGTGCACTGAGCGGGCCAGGCATCTGCTCGGCCGGCCTCAGAGTGAAAGTGGCAGCCCAGTTCTCCCGGCCCGGTGGGTCGAGGCCAGACTGGAACCGACTGGACTTTCCCCTCCCGGCCACCTCTACGGAGAAGCCTCACCAAGGCCATGGCCCTGAGGCCTAACTCCAGGGAGGGAGCCCCATGTGAAGACACAGCCCCTCCCCACCGTGCCCACTGCCCACACCACCCACCGAGGCCTGTGCCACTTCTCCATTCAAAGAAATGCCCACAACGGGCGAGCCACAGAAAACACCTCCTCTCGGACAGAGGATCAAGTCAGGGCCACATGAAACTCAAACCTCCGTCCACCATCCCCCTTCCCCGCCCCCCATGCTTATTTGGAATAAATGGAATAGCAAAACATTACAATCAAGGCTTAGACCAAACAGTGCTGGAAACGTGAAAGGGGAAGCGTTTGGCTTCCTGACCATCAACTGACACTCAGTTAAGCAGAAACCACTGGTAGCTGAGGGAAAATACGAACCCCTGCCGTCTGGCGGCTGAGATTCCAAAGTGAAGGTTATCTCATGACTCTACATATATTTAATAATTAGCAAACAGCTGGGGCCTGACCAGGGTTATCTTTAAAAGTATCCCCTCACCCCAGCGTTTGGTCATAAAATCCTTCCATGAAACACTCTTGTTTTCTAAGCAGGCAACCAGCCAAAGGGAAGACGGCTCAGAGGCCGAAAGGCCTGAAACAGATGGCAAGACCAGAGGCCACCGCAGCCCCCACAGCACATTCTGGAAAATTATTCCTATCCGCTCACAAGGCGCGCACCGTCAAACCCAGCCCGACGGTACCTTCTCCAGCCGGGCCTGAGGTCACAGGATCCACTCCCGTCCAAGGGGTCTCCCCAGGTCCCAGCGCAGAGACCCACCAGGCCAGGAGAGCAGGGACAGAGGAGAAATGGCAGCAGCTCCCCGCCCGACGCCGGCACTCATATCCCCTTCCCCGCCTGCACCTCCCCGTCCTCCCCCACGCCAGTGTGATAGCAGCAGCTGAGTGGACAAGTCATTTCTAAAATTAGCCGCTGAGCTCCAGGTCTGGACAGGAGGCGGCAGCCCGGCGTGGCCGCTGACCAGGCAGTCGGAGCGCATGGACGTATTTGGTGGTGCGGAACCGGGGCGGGGACAGCTCCCGACGCCAGCGCCTTCTCCCCCGCCCCCCACCCCCACCCCCACCCCGGCCCTGGCCAGCGGCACAGCCGTACTCCCGGCCCTGCTCCACGCAGATAACCGGAGGCCACAGCAGCTGGGTGAGGAGGAACGCCCGGCTCCATGTCCCGGCTGGTCCCGGGAAGGAAATAGCTCGACCGAATGCCAGTGTCTCTCGGTGTAAGGAAGATGCAGCTGCTGTCGCTCACCAGGACACCAGTCTGAGGTCTTTAATGAACTCATGTCCTATTCTCGACAACCCTAGGAGATAGGGTTTTCCCCATTCCCATGTCGCAGATGGGGAAACGGCGGCACAGAAGAATGAACCGACTTACCCAAAGCAGTGGAGAGCCAGGAATTGAACCCACGTAGTTCTGACCCCAGAGGGCACAGTCTTAAACAGCAAACAGGATGCTCTAAAAGAGTGCCCTGTCCACTGCCTGCGTTACCCACTCGGCTCCTTGGACTCTTTAATCAATAGGAGCTGGTAAGAGGCCAGATGAGAGATTCAGGCAAGGCTTTATTGGAGCTCATGCTGCAGCACAAGGGAGAGGGAATAAGAAACAGGTGCCCTTGCTTGCTCCCCGAGGAGGGCGGGCTGGTTCCTTAAATGAGGTGAGGGTAGGGGCAGACCAGTGGGGAGGAGACGTAGCTTAGGCGGACTGCCCACCCGCTCGTGGTGCCGTGCCGTGTGCAGGGCTCATGCACAGTGCCAGCTTTTGCTCCCGGCACCTTAGAAATAGCAGTTGGTTTGCGGCCTTTCTGTATCTTATTGTGCCTAATTACGCCAACTGCGCATGCGTGGAGTTAATGTTAGTCCCTTATAGTTCCTCTGTATTCTGTTGCTCCAAAAGACGTTTGTCCGGGTGCAAACACTCTGGTAAAGGGCCCCAGGTCTCGGCCAATCTCACCTGGAAGGAGAGAAGTAGGGGCTTCCATAGATTAAGTATATCGTGCAGGTCCACACAGCTAGCAAGGGGTAGAGTCAGGGCTCAAATCCAGGTCCTCCTGACTCTGAAGCCCACCGTCCTTGGAACATGACATGCTGCTTCTCTGAAGAATCATTTCAACCATCAGTACATGTTGTAACTCTGCTGTCCCCATGGCTGATTGAGCAATAGTTTTCCAAAGGAAACTATTATTTTCTTCTGGCTGTTGACAATTAGCGTTTGACAGAAGTTCATAGAAACACAAAGTAAAGCCAGCTTTGGACATGGCTGTCTATACAATCAACATGAGATTGAGGAGGGTCCCCAGGGGTCCCATGGAGGGTGGTGTGGGACATCTTAGGCTGCTCCACACAAAGAGGTTGAAGATGATAAGCCCCCTCGACCTATTTTCTCCATGTCGTGCTGGATTATCTAACATTGAAACATGAACCCACCTCGTGCCACGTCCTGAAACTCATTTCATGGTGTTTTTCTGCCTCTTGTATCTTTTCATGGCTGTTGGTCTTAAATGGTGGGGTGGACCTCTGGGCCAGGGTCTGGGGGTTTTCATAAGCTGAGACCTACAGGGATGGTTAAGTTAACTTGGATCTGTCTGCCCTGAGGGACCCTGGCAAGTCTGCTTTATTCCCCTGGTACCCGTGGTGGTAGATTTTCACCACCCAGTACAGTCAAGTATTGCTCTGACTGTGCTGATTTAGGGAAGCCTCGTAAGCAACGTTTTGTCACCTGGCTGAGCATTTATCTTTCTGTCTTGAGGCTCTGTTCCCTAGGTGTGGGAGGAAAGGACTAGAAAGTGAACTGGCCCTTCTGGTGCTTCCGGTGCAATTAGCATGGCATCACTGGTGCTATTCTTCAGGGTGTCCAGGTGGTCTAAGTGGCTGTAGGTCATCTTGGGCAAAGACTAAGGGAATCGTTACTGATCACATCTGCCCTGGGGCTGCTAGTCCTTCATCCTGGACACCTGACCTCTTCTTCCTCAGGTAGTGAGTTCTGGGTCCACAAAATGGCCAACGGATTGTCATGATTTATTGGGATAACTGACTTCAGTCGCTTGATTATCCTTCATTTTCTTTTCTGAGTGGGACCCTTGTGGGCAGCTCAATGTCTTCTGCCCCTTGGGGTGCTATTCATCATCTCCATCTGTCCTTTGAGCTAGGAGCCCCCCGCGGCTCCCCGGACCTCACCACACACTAGGATGATTGCTTCCACCCAGCATCTGATGGTTAAGTGCTGTCATCGGCCTCTTTCATTTTGAGGCTCCTGCCATCCTCACTGCCATCAGAGAGCTGTGTGTGTGTGTGTGTGTGTGTGTGTGTGTGTGCGTGTGTGTGTGCTGATAAACTGGAGAACAGTCTCGTGTGTGTCTGTCCGTTTGACAATCATGAGAATCCTCTCAGGTGACCACTGCGGGGACCGGTGTTGTATGTCACGGTCCCCTCAGGGATAAAGGGGAACTGTCTGTGTCTCTTTAAGTGTCTGGTACACAGTAAGTGCTCAAAAAATACATACAAAAGGAATAATCAAATGTATGGAAACTGAGCTGGAGCAGGTATCCCAGGATCTGGTCTCACATCATGCTTTCTCTAGATGTCTGTCCATCTCCCACCAGTCTGTGGTCTCCCATTCACCCAGCACAGGGCCAGGCACTGAGTAGGTGCTCATGGGATCTCTGGAGAACAAAGTAACCGATGAATAAAAGACTAGCCTGGGGTGCAGAAGTGGGAGAGACTCCTGTAGAGGAACCCCCCCGACACCTGCCCTCTGACTGAGGTACAGAGATAACATGTCTGCACAGAGCCTGGCTCAATCCTGATCCCGGGAAGGTGGCCTCACCTCATTGGGCCTCCAGACTCCCCTCTGTAAAATGGGGATCCTGATCCCACTGACCATTCCAGAGTGTGTGACCCATGCTAGATACTCAGTGGATGTTTGTTGAGTGACTAAATGACCGAATGGAGATCTGTAAAAGCTTTTCCTACCATCGGAGCTACCCGCAGAGGCGAGCTGCCACTGAGCTGCTCAGTGGGCCTAATACGGGAGGAAAGGGATTATACCCAGTAGGTATCCAGAGTTTAGTGAACAGATGTTTTAAATTAAGGAGTGCCCTTGGCATCAACACCTATGGAAGGATGGAGCACTCTTCTGTCACTCAATGTTACCTTTTGACGTTGGTGCATGTAACTGTGGTTTATCTGGGTTTTTTGTTTGTTTTTATTTTTTGTGTTTTTTGTTTTTGTTTTTAATGTGACTGTATCAAATATATATTACATGTAACCCATACATATAAACTTAATCACTGGGCCTAACTAAAGTGGCACTTGTTTTTTATTGAAGTATTGTTGATTTACAATAGTATCTTCGTTTCAAGTGTACAACATAGTAATTCCAAGTTTTTATAGATTATACTCCATTTAAAGTTATAATGCAAAAGGTAAGCTTTCTCGATGGTAACTACAAAGGGCAAATGTATTTGCTAAGCTTATGTAGCTAAGCCTCTGACTGTATGACCTTATTTTACATTGAGGGACCAAAATTTACACAAATAGAATGTTCATAATTCTGTTCCTTTCTTTTTCCATTCCTCCTTGGTCATTTCAAGACAGAGAAGTGAAACCATCAAATCTGTTACATAGAAACAATGAGGCAGAAGTTAGGTTTAAAACAGGATCAAGCTAGTAGCCCCTGATGCATCTTCTTCCATCTTTCACTAATATACACATAAAAGGCAGAAAAATTTGAAAATTCCCAATGCAGAAAACTATGACTGACATGTCAGGTAGAGACATATTTTACTGGCTATCAAATCAACACTGTTTCTACACTTGAAGACCTGGGCATTTTACCCACATACCAAAGTTAAAGAATAAGAATAAAACTGTAAACAACACTCATTTGGGATATCCATAAGGTAGACAAACTGTCTCCTTGCCATGATTATCTGCTCTGTCTCCCATGTTGCGTGTTAGGGATCCATTAATATGAGCCACTAAGCAAATTTCCCCTCATGGGCTTTACTGATTACGTGCCATGTCCAAAGCTGCGTACATGAGCACAGAGTGAAGCTTCAGTGTTTTATCTGGTTAAGCCGATCCCGGGAGATAACCAGCCTGAACAATTTGGACTGAAAACCTTTTTTCAGTCTCCAGTACCCAACATGGTTAGAAACTGGCCAGGAAAAGAAAGCCTCTCCTTCAGTTCAACACCTGGCTTCCGCCCAGGTAAACCAGCAGGGGCTCCAGGGTTCAGGAAGGCACAGTTTAAGGGGGAGAGTGACACAGCAGTGATCCTTAAGGCAACGTGGGAGGAGCCCTGGGATGTGTAGGAGAGCATTTCCTTTTCGCTCTACAAGTACAGCCAAAGTCCCTCACATTTACCCTTCATCGGAAACTTGGGCGTTTTTGGCTAGAATGGTCCTTCAAGGTCATCTAATACAACTCCCTTAATTTAGGGATGAGAAAACAGAAGACCAAAGAGGTTGCCCAGTGACCTTGCTCGGAGCAGGGTCCCCAGGCTTCTCTCTCTCCTCCTGGGTGCCAAGGGGTGACTGGATTTCTGCAGCTCTCAGGAGTGATCCTTGGTTATGTATGGCATCAGACCAAGGGCCCTATCACACGGATGACCTCTGCCTACGATGCGGACTACGCGCTCCATAGCTGGGGCTCCTGTCAACTATTTTGTTAAGAGGTTTTCAAGCTGGCAAACACAAATACATTCCAGGGAAACTGGATGGCTCTGTGGACCAATCGTGATGTCCTTCTTTCCTGAACCAGCAAGGGACAGGAGGTGTTTCCACCTCAAGGACAGAGGTACCTACCCTACCCTCGACCTGTGGACCTATAAGCAGACAGTCCTGCCCAGGCAGCTGTGGCTCTGGGGCCACCACTTCCTTGGATTTCTGGTTTAAAGTGACATGTACCACGGGGTCTCTCCTGAAGTCTTCGTGGGAGTAGGGATGGAGAGTGAGAGGCCTTAACTTCTGGGAGGGATGCCAAGGTCACCCTGGGAGTACATGGGGGAGCCTGGCATAGCTCCTAGAAAAACTGGAGACGAGATGGACCTCCCGGCTTTCCCAGACTCTTTTCTGGCACCATGTCTTCCACAAGCAGGTAGTCTCCCAAACCCTGATGCTGAAGTTGGCTGTGCTTCAAGAATCTATGAAATCAGAAGAAATGCTTGTTGGCAGTTCCCTTCCCCTTCTTTTTTTAAAAAAATAAAATCAGCCTCTGCATGAATTTCCTCTTAAGTTAGGATTCTCACAAATGAGTCACCTCCTGATGACCTAACAACTTGATAAAGAAATGTAGTTTTAGGCTTCCCTGGTGAGCAACTAGGCCCGTGAGCCACAACTACTGAGCCTGCGTGTCTGGAGCCTGTGCTCCGCAACAAGAGAGGCCGCGATAGTGAGAGGCCCGCGCACCGTGATGAAGAGTGGCCCCCGCTCGCCGCAACTGGAGAAAGCCCTCGCACAGAGACGGAGACCCAACACAGCAAAAATAAATTAATTAATTAATAAACTCCTACCCCCAACATCTTCTAAAAAAAAAAAAAAAAAGAAATGTAGTTTTCAGTTTGGGGCGGGGGGGGGGGAATAGCACACCGAAGTAAGTCTCTTTGTACAGATCCTTTTTATTGAGGTTTACATAAGCCATTTATCAACACAGACAACCAGCCCGACTGCCCCCAAATAACCGTGAAAGATGGTGAAACTAACCGACGGTGACACCACACACAGGGCAGGTGACCGAGGACTTGAACCAGCATCTTACGTGGGATACGATTTCAAACGTGCACTAGTAAACGCATACTAAGAGGCGACCGTAAACCTCCACTGGCACAATCGATGGGAAAAGAGATAAAAACAGATGCTAATTTAATAGGTACAATATCTAGACTTACAGTATCGAATTCACTGGCTTCACTTGGTATAGCAATGCACGAGAGAAAACAGATTTATTTCTTCAAGGGCATTACACTTGGCCATGAACAGAGCAAATATGTGACCACGTGGATGTCTGTGCAGCTAGGGCAACAGGGAGAGAAAAACAGCATGTGAGGAGGGACCCCCTCTCACAGGGACCAATCTTCACTCTATTTCACGTGGACCCTTTTAACCACAGACGAGCCCATTTCCCAAACCATTTTGAAACGGCAAGGGGGGAAGAGTCACGTTCGAATGTGCTGCTCCCGGAAGTGCTGTTTTAAAACCCAGCAGGGCCGTTTCTAAAGAATGTGGAAGAAGAAGCTTCCATATAGTAGTTGATGAATCAGGTGCAACAGTCAAATCTAGAGGCAATCGCGAGACCGACTTGGGGGACTTGGCACAAGAAGAATCAGAAATGATGCTCTGCAGGTGAACTGCAGCTCCTGAAGGCTGACCGTACAGAAGCGATCGTATCTACCTGCCCTGCTCGCTGGGGCCCCTACACTGACACGGTGAAATCTACATCACGAGGGAAGGACGGCTATACACTTTCCTGAAATTCTTTTACGATGGAGCCAGTGTAGAATCAAGCATTCAAGGAACCTGCAACAAGCAGGGGGCCTTCGGAAGAGGTAGGTGAAAGCAGTTATTTCACCACAAGTTCACTGTCAGATGTTACCCCAAGAAGTGCGCTTGCCTCTCAGCACAGGCCAGGGGGTTAAGCTATTGTTGAAAACAGTCCATGGCAGTGAGAAAGGATGTCCACCCCACATTGCTATACGCTTTGTTTCAATTTTATTTTGTGGGAAAAAAAACCCAGAAACAGAAAGGACTGCATTTCCTTAAATAACAAACTATACAAATAAAAAGGGGCAGAAGCGGTAAGCAGTGTTTTTGATGAGAACTGAAGGATTCAATAAATAATATAAAATGCTTTTGTGCTAAAATAGAACTCTTGCTTTTATATATATATATATATATATATATATATATATATATATGTAATTTGGCAATCTTTACGCTACCCAGAAAAAAGCCAAATCTATTATAATTTGTTAAAACATAGAAAATACAATTTAACAATAGAACTAAAAAAAAAAAAAAGGCCAGTGCTTAGCTTATAAACCACATAGAATATGTACATCATGGAATATAATCAACTAAGAAACAAGAAGTTGAATTTCAAGTCCTTTGGAATATGAATACACAATTAGAAATATTTCTCCATTCCCTACCCCTTACATGAAAGACATTTTATATTAGGACAAAATTAAAATTGGAAGCATAGTTACCAGTTTTTCAGAGATGATTCTGAGATTTGTTAGGTATAAGAGAGTTTACTATAAGAACGTTGAGTCATTTAACTCTAAAATGCAGGTTTTTCCTATATGGTTTTGATGGAATGATATGTTAATCCATTTTCTGTAGTGTGTGCGTGTTTTTTTAAATAAAGGCAATTTAAAATTTGGTGTGCTACATTTATCAGTAAGTGCTAACCCAGCCAGGCCAGTGAAGTGGCCGGTCACTCATGCCCCCAGGCCTTTGGATGCTGCCAGAGTTGGGCATCCCTGTTACTCGGCTGTCAAAGAACAGCTCTCTTAGTCTTTGAGGATGAAGGAAATCTAAAGGCCATTATGACTCGAGGAAGCCAAGAAGTATCATTTTAGACTTCAACTTTCATTCTTCCTATAGTAAATTTTTTAAAATGTGGCCTGGATACAAAAAATTCATATTAACATGAATTTAAGTGAATAATTAATTAAAGCGTCTCAAGTTAACCTGATGTGGGAGGGAAAATCATATTAGAGCTTTAGGAAGAAAAAATGTTTTGAAAAGTAAAGCTCACTCTGCTTGGCTCAAGCAGCAAGCCCTGTCTTGTTATTGTAGGGGAATTACGGTACCTTCAGTGGGTGTGCAGCAATGTCCCCATCTGACTGACCGGGTGACATCAGCCTACACCCCACCTCTGGCCTTCTCCCCCTCCCCTGATTGGCTGCAAGGCACACACACCAAGGTGGGGCATCAGCTCTGGGTCCCCTGTGCCTTCCCCAAGGGTGCTGGATGGCAAGCAGGGGCAACCGGCAACATCATTTCTACAGAAAGTCCTGGTGGAAAGCAAACAGCCTCTTACAAGTCCAGCAGCTCCATATTCAAAATTAAAGTGACCAAGTCTTAAAATAGTTACTATTCAACTCTTCTTGTTATAAGGGGAAAACCACCCCAAAGCACCAAGTTCAACTGTAATTTCCCTGGTGCTTTATGGTGTAAGGAGATTGGCTTTTCCCAGCGAATTAACTCCTTTTTTCCTTTGCCCCGTCTCTACCAGGATCCTGCCTTCTGTGACACCCACTCCATCCACCTCCTAGCATTTGTCACAGATCCCAATGAAGACCAACTCCTCTCCGGGTACAAACAGCGCATCCATCCCCTGGGAGGGGAGGAGTTCCTTCCCCAAGCATCTCTGAACGACACAGATATGAGTCCCTGAATGAAACTGAGAAAAATTACATATAAATTAAATCATATACGATAAGCCTTATCTTACACCAGCACACTGCAAATTTTTTAACATATTTACATCAAGCAAAAAAAAGTCCAACTTTGAGAATTTTCTTTTCTTCTTGATAGGTTAAAATTCTGAAACATCAGAAAAATCAATTCCACTGAAAAGTCAAATGTATTCGATTGGCCCAACTATAAATTCTGAATGAAATAAAAAATCATCAGAAAAAAACACACTTTGACCTTCTTGAGAGTTAAACCACATTGTCAATTGGTCAATGAAATTTTTTAATGGCCAGTGTGAGCCTTCAAACAACTGTTTTTAGTGTATGTACAGCATATTTCAAAGTGCAAATCAAAGCCAACTCTTGCTTTGAACAGATGGTTGTTTGTGGTCATCGCTCTATTTGCTTTTCCAGCTTTGTTGCTGTCTTTCTTGAGCAGAACGTTTCCTTTCTTCAGCGAGCCTGGACATTTGCCCCTTCTCTTTACATATAGAATTTGAAATTGTCATGTCCGTGAATTGAGCAATCAGAGGCACAGGAAGTGAAACATTCACATTAGCAGTGAAACAACAGCTGATTTCTAGCAGTTTTGCTGAAAAATTGTACTTAAACATGATAGAGAAGGAAAAACCATGAGCCCCAATGACATAAGGGAATAAATGCACCAAAGAGAATGTTTTAGGTTAAAAAAAATAACCTTGGATTCCCAAAAGTTTTTAGTTCATTCCATATATGGTATAGAGCAGCTTAATCTATTATTTTTAGGCTTTGTTTTAATGATTCCTTTGAATTATGAAATCAAGACATTACTAACATAATTTTACAAAAATATCAACTTCAATGATTTTTTCTGACAATGTGAAAATATCCCAACCAAATAAAATAATGATAACACTTGTGCTCAATTTTGCCCTTTTTAACACTCCAAACGTAGGTAGGGTCAAACATTAAGACCTGAAACAGCCACGTATACCAAGACTTCTAAACCAACCGACTTCTTTGGCCACGGGAGCACCAGGTGCTGGCACAGAAGGGTTCCGGAAGCGCCTTCCATCTGGCAACAGAAACACCCCCTCAGAAGGGCTGCAGGCACGAGTTCAGGAGGAAGACTGGCCTCTTCAGGGCTGCCAAACCCCAAACACAAACAGGGACCTCCCCCTAAAAAGCCACTCATCCTAAGCTCACAGAGCACTTTTAATAAATCACATCCACGTAATGCACTTCTCAGCCCTGTCGTTACCCATCAAACTTGAGGGAGTGTAGAAGTTCACTTGGAATAAATTTGAGGCGAGGCGAAAGGGCTCTCGGAATATTTCCAATTCATTTTTCTTTTGCAAAGGAAAGACAACCTTATGTTCTACTCCAGAGTTTAAATGGTATTTTTCAGAGATGCGAATCGGCGTAGCTGGTGCCCTGGGTATGGAACGTGAGACGCTAAGCCCGGACCCTCAAGGAGTTCATGCACCTTCTCCACGTGAGGCTACATCTCTACCCTGTCCAGCAGAGGCAGGAGGCTCAGCGATTTCTAAACTGTAATTACCCATCTCTGAACCAGGTGCTGAGCACATATGACCATGCGACGGAGCCAGTAACTAACTACAGTGTTGACAGTGACAATCAACCACGCCTGGGGAGATGCTCACTTGCCATGAACAGCTTTTCTATCTCCGGTGGTTGTTTTTTTTTTTTTTTAACACAATTTGAATACTATTCTTCCCTTTTAAATCAGAGGAATCCATATAAATAGTAGCCCCCAACTTCTATACTGCAAACAGCAGATAGTAGAACATGTATGCTAAATGCCAGCTAGTAGTTGAGATAAATAGTGAACCTCAACGTTTCTTTTCCAAGGTAACTCCTATGAAATAAAAGGCTCTTTCGGTAATTATCTTCCAAACTCTCAAGATATCGTTTCATTAAAAAGGACTTACTTTCCCAGTGAGTGCGGCACACAAATATAAACACAAAGATTTGGAAACACTAAAAATATTGAGGACAGGATGCTGATAATTACGATGTCAAGTTATTTATATTGTTAGTAGTCGACTCAGACAATAAAATTGCACTAAGAAAGGACAAATATGTGGACTCTGAAAATTATTGTTATTATTTTTAGTCTGATGACACGGAGGACTTGGCTGGGAAACACACTGGTTCTTATAAACCAGCACTTATTTGGGACATGAAACGAACCACGGGGAGCGGAGGCCCCTGGGATCAGGCCGTCACTGTCACAGAACCACCCGCCAGGGTAGAGAATTATATTCGCTAATGACAGTTGAACGACAGTGCAAGTCAATATACACAGTTAACCCATTTTGACACATTCATCTTCAGCATTCTTTTTTCAATAAAATTCATTTTTCAATTATACTAAAAGGTAAAACAGAGTTTCCTTCCTTGACACATCCGTTACCCAGATGCTTCCTGAGGTCAGCCAGAGGAAACCAGAGTTGCTGTGTCTCACGACCGCTTCCAGTCCAAGCCCGAGACGGGCGCCCGCAGGCGGTCCTGTGCACCCAGGGGAAGTGCACCGACTTGATGGTTTGAAAATGGCTGTGTCACCGTGAGATGCAAACGCCACTGCCTCTCCTGCAGAGCCACCGTGAGCCTCCAACCATCTACCATCTGACGCCTTCGATGCTGAGTGGCTCCCACGCCCTTGGTCCCAGCTGCCTAAGCTCCCGGTCAGAGGCAGGCTGGTACCCGTGGGTGCGGCACCCGCGGGGAGGGCCCAGGTGCAGCCCTTTCAGAAAACCTCTGCAGCTTTCAAGCCCCGAGACAACGAGAGGCTGGTTCTCAAGGGCACAGAGGACACCCAGCTGGTCTGCCATCCTGCCAGGACTATGGAGCAAAGACATCTAAACCCAGCCCGGGCTGATTACGGACAGAGCATGGCAACGCTGGGGCGACCTGAACGGCAGACTGTTCGATCCCATCTTGGCAAGCCTGAGATACATTTGATATCGGATGCAAAAAGTGACACAATCAGTAGGAATCATTTCAAGTTCTAGGTTCATCTATAACCAAAAGAAATGTGTGGCAAAGAAAGAGAACTTCGTTTCTTCAGTAGTTTCGAGGGCGGATGGATGCGATCGTGGCAGGAGGCCCTCAGGAGGGGAGGAGGCGCCCCCAAGCCTGAGGGTGGTCGCCACTCCTAGTAGGAGCATCTCAGAGTCCGGGGCCCCCCCAGCCATGGAGCACCCCGGAGGTGAGCGACTCCATCTCTCATCCTCACACTTCTCCCAAAGGCTCCACTTCGCGGGTTGAGCAGCCCATGTGGACTTCCCGGAGGAGGTGCCATCTCATGGGACCCTCCCCGTGCCAGGGGTCAGAGGCCATTGCTGTTCCTGTGGCAGAGGGGCGGCTTCGAGAGCTCCACGACGGCCGAGCGGGATTTGTTGAGGAACTTGGGGGCTCGACGTAACAGCCGCTGGGCCTCGGTGAACGTCTCCGTCAGCTCCTTCTTCCACTGCAAAAACTCCGGGTCACTCTGAAGGCAAACACAAGAGGCGGAGGAGTTGGGACAGTGTCACTGGCTTCGCCGACACACATGGATACCTCTGGACAGTCCTTGGAACCCCCTTCCCCCCAGAGAAAGCACACCCCATGTCCCACCCCGCGGCCGGTGAGTAATGGGGGGGGGGTCACGCAGGAACGTCCTCCAGGGGTCCCTTGCCCAGAAGAAGAACCAAGCCCTTCAGAAGAGCCTCCTACAACCCCACAGGAGAATTGCTGCCTTGACTTTGTTGAAAGATCACCTTTGATCTCCGATGTCTAAAATAACTCGAGTCTAGAAAATAATACACGAGGAGGAGTTTTGACAAATTTCAGAAGCACCTTCACGTGTGCAATGATGTCATGAAGTAATTAATCATGTTTTTCCATCAAGTACTAGTTTATCTCTCTAAATATGCTCTTTACAAGCACGTATACACATACACACACACACAACATCCCCAGTAGAAAAGTGTTGAAGTCGTGAAGCAAACATGTCTTTGTATCTACTACTGCTTTATCTCTCTAAATACGCTCTTTTCTCACCACCCCCCAAACATCCCCCCACGCCCCAGAAGTGTTCAGGAATTAAGTTCAGGCTACAATACAACTTTGGGGAGAGAAAGATGGCATTTCCCCTGTTAAGAGTTACTTGGGGATCTTATGTTTATTTCAACACACAAAGCTCAACTTCAAACATGCTGAAAGATCAGATCAGATCTGGAAAATTGTGGAACAAATAAAATTCAAGGCTCCTATTAAATACTGGATGGTTTCCAGATAGGGTAATCACGTAATTTCCTGTCCTTCCTCCTGCCATTTTCTAAGAAACACTTCTTTTAAAATAACTGTTAATTTGCTGAGATCCTTGTATCTTCCAACTTTCTTGCTAAGTTCGTGAGTGATAAAGCATGGAGTAAGAAAATGTTTGATAACCAGGCAGGCACCTTTGTTGAATGTTTATATAATTGTTCTAACTTTCACCTATGGAAAAAATACAAATAAACACTCACCTCACACTGCAAGACAAATTGCTTCCCTCCTTTTATCCTCAACAAAATGCATTTTTTGTCTTTAATCTGAGTTTCTTCCACAGACACAATCTGTTCCATTGTCAGTAAATTTTGCTGACCGTAAAAATAAAAGATGATAAGTTACTTCACATTATTGCATGACTTTTTAAATTAAGTTAATAAATAATACTGAAAACTACCAGCTTAGAAAAAATAAAAAAAATCAGCATCTTTCTTTCTTTGATGATATTCTAGAAGTGGGGGGAAATGACTACAAAAGAAATGTATGAAAATTCAAAATATAACATCTCAAAGAAAGCTGCAAAGAAAGGAACGTCTCTATAAGGCAGAAAGCAAAGCTGTTCCCTCAGCACAGTACTAACGTGGGGATGAGTGTGAATCACATGTACCTCTCCTGCATCACACACCTGCCTAGACACGATCAATCCTGCTGAGGGAACAATGACGCCGCTACCTACGATCTACATGAGCGAGAGGTGTGTCGCTGGCTTTGAACCCAGCAGCCCAGTAAAAGTTCGGTCACGCTAGCTTGTAAGCGACTGATATTTTGATCACGTCGAAATGATGTTATAAACACAGGTGACGTCCTTAAACGACTGTCCTGCTGGGTCTACAGCATCACTGCTTCCGGTGAATGCTACAGTGTCTCTGAGCACCTTACCATTTTATGTTTTTTGGGATAAATACTCCAGTAATCCTAAATGAAAAACAACACCATCATAAACCCACGTTTTCTTTTTCCCTTACTTAAACTTACGAATCTACCCAGGCACATTACGTAGCTTCGTGAATCAACGCTAAATGCTGACTCTTTTAAAACCAAGATAATTTATCATATCCAATGGTAAGCAAAAGAAGATTTTTGTTTTAGTTTTCGAATATCCTGTAAAGCGAGACAATTTCCTTTCAAAGTGTACAACAGTGACTGACCAGTAGATAGCATAGTAAACGCATACTATGCCCAGGGCCACTCATTATCTGGAAATAAACATTATATAATGATATATGTATGAATTATAACTCAGGTGCTACTAAGTATTCTAAAATGTAAAAAATACATATGTAATATTATACAAAATATAATTATCTTGTACTTATACACCATCATATACACATGTTCTATGTAGTATGTATGTTTTATATTATACAATACTTACCACTACCTGAGTTATAATTCAGGACCCCCATAGAGTCTTATTAAGCATAACTCTGATCCTAGATGTATGAATTTTTAGAAAATGACTTCTACAGCACTAGTAATAGTGAGAAGATCATGGTCATTTATGAAGAATGTGGTCATACACAGTAGCAATCACTTGTAATTAAATGGCATCTTCACCAACAAGGATTTGCAAAACACATTCCAAAGTCAAACACACCAGATTTGGGCTCACCATTTTCCATGCTCTGGCCAGTAGAGAGCTATATTCTGATACAGGGGCCATACTCCAACACACCAACTATGTTTTTCACAGTTGGGACCACTGTCCTGCTTATGATGACCAACCATTCCCTCCCCAAGAGCAGAACTCCTTCCACATGGGTTGTCACCTTCCATGGAGTGTCCACACAGCAGACACTTAATAAATGCTGCCCCACTTGCTATGAGGGACGGTGTAGATGGGAAATTTCTCTTTTCTTGTTCACTAACATTAGCTCTCGAAAGGGCCTTACAGGGTGGCTGGATCTTCCCATCTAATGCGATAAAACCCACTTCTGATTTTCCAGCAAGGTGGAGACAACAGGAGGGGGGTCAGGTGCCCTGGCCTCGGTGCCAAGCTTCTCGGCCTGCGCCGCAGACCTCGTCGTACTCAACCCCGATGCAGGGAGGCCTTGTAACGGAGACACAGGGCACAGGCAGGGCACAGGCAGACCCCGGTCAGAATCACTCCTCACCCACACCTGTCACTGGTGCCGGACCTTCCGTCTCGAAGCCCTGGTTCTCTCTTTATAATATAAGGGTTGGACCTCAAAGGTTGCTAAACACATTAAAAGTGTGCGTGTGCGTGTCTGTGTGTGTGTTTGTGTCTGTGTGTCTACAGCGCCAGGCCCAAGATAAATGTGCAACAATTGTAGTACCTGTTACCATGTCTACTTCTCCCATTTTATAGATGAGGAAACCGAGGCTCAGTCGACATAATGTGCTCCAAGTCCCAGAGACATGGAGCAGTGGACTTAAACACCTCTGACTCCAAAGTCCCAGTTTTTTCCCCTTTTTTGATCCACCTAACCACTCTCCAGCCCTCCTCAAACCTGTCTGCTTTGACCGCCCTGGAAGGCACCTTCTATTTTCAGGTAGCACCAAATCCTTCCTTGACTCAGAAGTTTAAGTTAATGTCTGAACATGGAAATCTCATGCATACATGTTAAAAGAGATATGGGAGATGGAGATTTGAGAAAACATGCCGGCCATGTGAAATCACCACGGAAACAAGTGCTCGGGAAGATGCCACAGACTTACTCGTGACTCGCCCTCTCCTCTCCATTCAAGTCTGTTTGGAAAGAGGTAAAAATATCGACGCTGCCACTGAGTCAGGAATGGGTTTCCCAGCTTCAGCATGTACCCGTGCATGATGCAGTCTCTTCCCAGAGCGTAATCTGAGGCACGGAACACAACGATGAAATTTAGCAGAGTCTGAAACAGAATGTCTATATGCTTCTCAGAAAAAAAGAATGACACACTTTTTAGAAAAAGAGCAAGTTTCTATAAAGAGAGCACACTATAGAAATCATTATTTTAGTTTTAAACACATTAAAGAACAGATCTCTTCAGCTCTCTACTAACATATTAAGTGGCTGTTTCTCAATATTCTGATAAATTCATGATGTTCCTCTATTGCTCTGAGAGGGTCAAAGTTTGTTTGCTAAATATTTTTTCATTATGTAGGGTGATAACTGGGGAATAGAGAGTGATTAAACTCAAGCTATGCCCAAAGTACCTTTGCCTTTATATGGAATTGGGCTTCTCCCTTTAATGTTATTTAAAAAAATAACAAGAGAGGGGATCTTCTTGTCCAAAGAAGCCAAAGTAACACAAGGGTCAAAAACTGGTCTTTCCTCCACTTAAGGTTATAATTATCCTTCATATATATGGTTATGTAGGGAGGCCAAGCTAATTCACATGAACGTTGAGTTCTGATTACATTTTTACAGCAAAGTATTGTCTCAAAAAAAAAAAAGTCAATTTTAAGTGGCTTACTTTGCCTTCCTTAGAGGATTTGGTGATTGTGCTAAAATCATTCATTCACTCACTCACTCATTTGTTCAACTATGAAGGGAATGAATGCCTAGGTGCTGGGCTTGTGCATTCTGGACACAGCAGTGGATAAAACAGACAAAAGTCCTCGCCTTCAGGGAGCTGACATTCTAGTGGGAGATTCAGGTAATAAACAAATAAGCAAAACCCATGTTGTGTCACTTGGACACAAGCAGGAAGGAAAAGAATGAAGGAGGGAGGGGCCTCGGGAGGGTCCGTGGTGATGGGGTGTGGTTCACGGAGTTGCCATTTTAATGGAAAAGGTGTCTGCATCTGTCAAGTACATTTAAAGTATACATCTTAGGTTGTTTCCAGCTCCGGGCTATTGTGAATAGAGCTGCAATGAACATTTTGGTACATGTCTCTTTTTGGATTATGGTTTTCTCAGGGTATATGCCCAGTAGTGGGATTGCTGGTGTCCATCATCGGATGAATGGATAAAGAAGATGTGGCACATATATACAATGGAATAGTACTCAGCCATAAAAAGAAATGAAACTGAGCTATTTGTAATGAGGTGGATAGACCTAGAGTCTGTCATACAGAGTGAAGTAAGTCAGAAAGAGAAAGACAAATACCGTATGCTAACACATATATATGGAATTAAAAAAAAAATGTCATGAAGAACCTAGGGGTAAAACGGGAATAAAGACACAGACCTACTTGAGAATGGACTTGAGGATATGGGGAGGGGGAAGGGTAAGCTGTGACAAAGCGAAAGAGAGGCATGGACATATATACACTACCAAACATAAGGTAGATAGATAGTGGGAAGCAGCCGCGGAGCACAGGGAGATCAGCTCGGTGCTTTGTGACCGCCTGGAGGGGTGGGATGGGGAGGGTGGGAGGGAGGGAGATGCATGAGGGAAGGGATGTGGGAACAGATGTATATGTATGACTGATTCACTTTGTTATAAAGCAGAAACTAATAAAAAAAAAACAGATAAGAAAAAAATAAAAAATAAAAAAAATAAAAAAAAATAAAGTATACGTCTTATATTTTTACTTCAGATATCTAATCCTAGACTATATTTTACTTTAAGGGTGACTTCTGAGATCTTCAACCAAGATCTAGTTATTCCTAAATTACTTAATTACATGTGAGAATAATTCATTAATTTGCTAGACGTTCTAATTACAGCTCTAATTAAAAGCCTCACTTCAACAAGGTTATTAACATACATATTTTTTTCTGGGTCCAATTTGTCAAGATTCTAGTGACATCGTGGCTCTCCCTTGAGCAAACTACTGAGGCTATAATTTCCTGTGTAAAATCTGTAACAGCAAACGTGGTCCAGAGTGATCTCAGTGGACCCATTCTCTCAAGAACGGCTTAGAAATAAAGCCCCTTTCCCTGCAGAATGGAGGTGAACACAGTTAAAGGGCTGTCACGTTCCCTTGGTGCACTCAGGCAATTTTTAGGTAAGGAGTCATTCATCCAGTATGGTGGACACTCTTCTAAACAGATGATAAATGCTACTGGGGAATGGTCGACAAGACCCAGGAATCCTGCACCAAGATACCCCCACCAAAGCAAATTGTTCACAGACTGAAATTGTTTCCGGTCATTCTTATTATACGTTAACCTCAGAACGGTCTTTGCTTAGAAGTAAAACAAAAAGCTGTCTTCATCACTAACCACAATAAGTTTAAATATCCAAAATCCATAAAGTCTTAGAAAAATCAAGAGTGGCAATATTTGGTGAATCAAAATGACTGATTTATTTAATACGGGATGTTATGTATTCTCCTATGGAAATCCTAATAGGGCACTCAAATACGGTAAATAAAAATATGGCTTGCTGACTCTTTTTCTCTTTTTGGGGGGAGGGATACTTGCTATATGGTAATGCAGGATTTTACTTCTTCTGTCCATGAGTAACTACTATTTGATAACATTTATAATATTAATAGAACTAATCTAAGAGACGTTCAGCTTACTTTTTTTTTTTTTACATTTCAATACTGGATATTAATCAGAAAGATAGTCAAAATTACTGTGGTCGAAATTTTTACATAAAAAATTTGTAGTAAGTGCTTGGTATTAGTCTACATACAATTCAGTTTTTGGTGTAAAGTTCTTTGGCTGCAAGAAAGAACATTTGGTTTACTTCACTAATAGGACTACTTCTTAATGCTGGGATGGCTTCTTCTCGGTATTGCTTCTGCTGTTGGTTTCTGGCACAGTTATCTACGATCGTATGAATGGAGCTGAGTGCAGAGGTACTCGTCAGGTTTATTCCAAATAAGAGCACGTAACCAGTCACTACAGTAATGAGGAGGTACGCAGGCGGTGCAACTGACTGCGCAGTATTTCTGGGCCAAGCCTGAGGAGTTTAGCCAAGATGCAGGAGTAAAAGCCCACACAAGATACACTATGAAGCTAAATCGGGGGCTTAAGGAAAGAATAAAGCCGTAAGTCGCTCTTTCTGGCAATGGCGACGGTGAATTTTCCACCATTTTCCCCGTGGCTTTAGATAATCTCGGGTCCTCCACGCGCCCACATGGCCTCTCCCCACAGTTCGGCCCTGGTGACTCTTTCATGCTGTTTATAATATAAATGTATGTATATATACTTATGTCTCTTGACAAGTAAACATGTAATACTAAGTTCCTCACCATACTTTGCGGGGCCCTGTGGAAAATGAAAATGCAGGCCGCTTGTTACAAAATTGTTAAGAATGTCAAGATGGTGCCAGCAGAGCATTAACCTGGGTCGGCGGCCTGATGACACCACACAGGCCAGACACCCAGGTAGCTGGCCCTGTTGCTGACACCGTGATACTTAATCTTTAAGGAAGAAGACTTCCAAGTTGGCCCCAAAATACTGTTGACGACCTCCATACGTATTATTTATATGTGGACTAAAGACTTTGAAATATCAAGTATATATTTATATATATGTATAACTGAATCACTTTGCTGTACACTTGAAACTAACACAACATTGTAAATCAACTATATTTCAATAAAAACTTTTAAAAAATTAAAGACTTTGAAATATCATTTCACACTGATCTTTTCCAAGCCAGGTAAAGCGAAAACAATTTATGGCATTTCCCCCGCTCTATTGGAAAGTACTTTACGACCCAGATACTATTTTCAGCCTTACAAGAGATCTTGAAAATTCATTGCTTTAGAAATATCTTCAGACACACCAGCTATTTTACCTTCTTCGTGGCCAAGCTGCTTATTTTTAGCTCTCTTCCTGGCCTCGATTTTATCCGTGTCTGCATTTACTGCTTCATAAACAGTTTCCGCCACTTCCTGCTGCCAGCGCTCAGAGATCACCAAAGGGAAGTTCTTGTAGAGTTCTTGGTCGCAATCAAGAAGCTTATTATTTTAGGAAATCAAGATATGTATGATTTAACATGCTTACAAAGGCAGCAGATTCAAAAGTACCATAACTGCGTGTAGGAAGATAACTAGACAACAGCCTATAACCATTAAGAGACAATTTATTACTTGTCATAAACCTCTGCCAGTGACAATCGAGCGACCAAGGCATATACTGTACAACACGGGGAAGATACCCAGCATCTTATAATGACTGTAAATGGAGTATAACCTTTAAAAGTTGTTAATCATTATATTGTACACCTGTAAGTTATATAATATTGTACATCAACTATACTTCAATAAAATCTTTTAAAAAGAAAAAAAAAAAGAAAGACAATGCAACATCCGGGATCCACACAGGATGATATATTATGGGCACTTCACTTCCATCCCTGGGTCAGTCAGATGCAGTCCAATCTTCTACAGCATCTTCATAGCATTTTTGCCAATGGAAACTAACATATATAGGGTTTTCTTTAAAGGGTGACAAGAATCTGGCAACAAAATAATTTCGATTATAGTGAGGATATTTTATTTGTGAAAACAGATCCCTATGGTTTTAGATACAGTTACAAGGGAGAAGCCAGGAGGGCTTTCTAACCACCCTCCCATTATTCTGTAAAGTGAGAAAAACTAAAAGGTCCACTAGGCCAAATTTACCATTTAGCCCATAAGCCTTCCAGTGAATCCAAGTTGAACAGCATGATCATAAGTCTCGAGATACATGGAGACTTTAGGCAATGTGGCCTTACAGAGGTGCTATAAGAATAATTACACTTAACGATAGCATTTCTCTTCCAAACTATTACTCAAAATTCTTCATTCTTCTCCCTAAGTGAGCCTGTACTCTGAAAGCAAGCTAAGAAAATGGTTTTACAGATTTGAGTTACAGTTTTCTGGCAGAAAGACAAGCAATCCTACTGATAGGAAAAAACAGCCTGTCTTTCAAAAGCAGGGATCTCTCTAGAAGCTTGACTCGTTCACTCCCTTGCCTGAGAGATAAGTATGGGAGAGAGGCAAGTTATTTAGAAGGAAAAGGGAGAAAGACCAAGGGCGAGGCTCTTGCCCACAGGCCTTTAGTGAATCATGGAATCACTGGAGGAACCTGCATCCTGGTCCCAATCAGGATGCTCTCCACCCACCCTTACTGACTTGTTATCCTAACGTGCTGATTCTGAGATCAAAATGTGTACCGTTCTTCCCCTTTCAGCTTCCTTCAGACGCCCAAACCAAGCCTGGCGCTGAAACCTTTGTGTGTCCTGAGTGTGAACACGCTCATGCATGTGTGTGTATGTGTGTGTGCGGTGCAGTGTTAGAGCATCAAGGCCAGGAGAGCACCCTGTGATGAGGGACACTGGGGCAGATTCTGCAGAGTTTGGCAAAAGTGAAAACACCCTCCTTTCCAAAGTAGTTGCTCTGAAATGAACAACTCTGCTTTATAGACAAACGGTTCCATCTCCTGTAAGGTCAGAGAGCCTTGGTCTTTATGGCTCGGCCTATGTGAAAAATGAATAAAACAAAGCTCTACATGAAGTGACCTTTTTTTTTTCCTCCTTAAAGAACAATGTATTATTTTGGCTGCATTTTAAGAGACACAGCCTTCTCAGCTCTGGTTCCGGAAGAAGCAAAACCACCACAACAGAAACTCCTAGTGTACATGCCAGGAGGCTGACACAGGTGACCCACCCACAGAGAAGGCCTGGCAATGAAACCACTCACTTCACAGGCAAGAAAACCAATGCTCCTGAGGTTCCCTAAATGGCCCTGATTCCCTTAGGTAATAAGTGCAGATCTGAGGCCAGTGTGTCTGACTCCAAAGACCAGAATACAGTCCACAAAATTGAAAGCATGAGACTCTCTTTTGAACAACAAAATTTTCACAGGCTCCCACGTGATATTCGTTTTCCTTTTAGGGCCCTTTGCTGGAGAGAAGTATGTCTGATGACAAAATTCTACGGTGACAGCAGTGATCCTTTTAGATAACTCTGTAAAAGGACTATTCCCGAAGCTATAGGGTGGTCCTGTCTGTCCAGGCCACAGAAGATGCCGAGCGTCTGCACGGTGGTCATGCTGCTGTCCCCAGGGGAGCCACGGCTCACACCAGGCCCTCTCCGCTGTGTTTCACCTGACCTTCCCCACCACCGCCCATCCTGCCATCCTGGGAAACTGGCCGTGTGAGCACCCCAATCACCTTTACAGCTGCCTGGTAGGAAAGACCAGGGGGGCTGACACAAGGCCATAAATGCAGGCAGCTGAGAAGACACGGGCAGGGGAGCCTCTCAGAGGGAGAGGGGAGACGCTGGGAGAAGCTGAGAAAGTGGGGGCAGTGAGAACTTGACATGTAGTAACACGCTCTGACTCGGCATCCAAAACAGGGTGACTTTCTCCCATGACTCACCACCTCTAATTATGCCCTGTCTACTTGGAAAATAATGATAGGAACCAAAGTTTGAAAAATGCAGAAGATGCTATATATATTAAAAAAAAAGTGATTATTTCACTTTTGACTGACAAACGCAAAATGATTCACGCTGTTTGCTCTTTTCATCCTGACACGGAGAAACCGGGATATTTGGGAGAACTAAGATGACTGGCTGTGTGGCATGAGGCCAAGTACGTCTGCCATCACCCGGCTGTTTTTCCCTGCTTCATAACATGTGTGAGTTTTCTATCAACCACCAATCTATCCAAATCAATAAGAATGTGACCACTTTGCAGTTTATCAAACGTAAAATAGGTAGTCCAAAGAAAGCTGTCGTGGTCTCTAATTCAGGTCTTGACCTCTTCTACATTCGTCAAATATATGGATATTCATCTGTAAGTTACAGTCCATAAACAGGCCAGTACTAAGTCAATCATGAAGCCTGATTTCCAATTAAAAAATCCCCCACCCTCCAAAAAAAAAAAAAAAAAAAACCTGAAAGCAAGCATCGCCAGTGTACCTTGATGCCTTTGGTATCCTCTTCATCAAATGAGCCGATGTCAAAGGCGTCGGCCGCATTGACTTCCCCCCGGGGAGGGATCAAGGGTGGAGGGTACTGGAAGAGCCAGAGAAGAAAGGTTCAGTTACTAGGTGACTCAGGGCCCGGTCCCAACCTGCTATTCTATAAAGAGATCTCAGTGCAACACATCAAGGTGTCACAGTCCGTGCAGGGCTCATTCAAGCTCACACGAATCACAGTGCACCGTTCACAATGCCCCCAAAGGAGATGCAGCCCCACGACCCAGTTTGCTAGAAGCTTAACGCCTGCAATGGGGCAGGGTGGGGTGCCCCACACCCACAAACGTCCTGAGGCCAATGCTGGCTGAACCAGAACCCGAACTCTACTCTTAATTAGGCAGGACTAACAGAGCATCATTCCTCAACGGTCTGAGTTCATGCAAAGATGAGTCCAAAGACGATCATCAACATTGAGAAAAAACAACAACTTTAATTTGGGGTGTGTTCCTGAATCAATGAGAATATTAAAAGGTAGCTTAAGATAAGCCAAGGGGATTATGCCACTACACAATCATGCTAATTCTTAAATTATGTGGTGCTGGGCTCAAAAGTATCTAAGTGTATGACAAACGTTTCTCGTACACTTTAACATATAAACAAAGAGGGAGAAGTTGTTCCAAAGGGAATGAGCCATAAGGCAGCACGTAGATAAGAGAGCAAGAAGCAGGGCTGTGGATGGAGAGCTGGGGCGGACCCTGGAGACAGAGCCAGGAGTAGAGATGCATACAGAGATGCAGATGGAGAGCACAGTGGGGGTGGTACCCGGGGTGGGGTCCCAGCAGGAGTACCTTCTGCAGGTAGACTTGCTGCCAGTCGATGCCTCTGAAGAAGCTGTGCATTTTTAGTTCCTGTGCACTGCGGGAGACAGGGAGTCACAGCAGTGGTAAGTAAATATGCATTCGGAAATCTAAGAAACGGTTTACAAAAATTATCTCCTATTACAGAACACACAGGGACAACTATTTCCAGCTCTTTAAGACAGCAAGTAAAATATGCTTCTTTCGAAGCAATCCAAGAAACACTGTGATGTTTAGAAATACTGCACACTAAGCCTAGGAATATGATCCATGTGATACTTTACTGGGGATGCTTATCCCAGCCTGAGATAACCTAGGGGTTTTCACAGATTATATCTATATCTGATTCTGTAATCATGAGAACAAATTTAACTAAGAATTAAATTAGAGATCTACACGTTAAAGAGATTTACAGCAAATGTCTACAAGTCCTCATAGATCAGATGGCAGGGATATGAAGCACCAAATATTAATTTTGAAGCAAACTAGAAATCTAGTAGAATAGTGCATGTCAAACCCCTTCCTAAACTGAAGACACAGCTTTTCCCAAAGATCCTTGCTAAAGTTCAGTTCACATGGAACAGAAGTTGCAGACTCTTGAGGAAAACACGTGGGCCAATATACATAGTTCCCATGTGATTCCCTCTGACCCCCTCTAACTGAAATGGAAGATTCTCAGTGTATTGAAAGGAACTGTTCTGCTTTCCAGGTGAAGACGCTGAAAGGCAGAAGCAACGGCCTACCCGCGTCCGTGGCAGCCGAGTCGCTTACTAACGTCTCGCTGGAGCAAGCCTTCCAGAAGGGACTTCAGCTCAGGGGAGAAGATGTCTGGAAGTTCCACATTCTGGGGGTGGGGGGTGGGGGGAGAATACGATCTCAAAAATGCATCCAGGGAAACAGTGCCCTCAACCCCGACCAGATTTAAAGGCCATTTCTTGCATAAGGATAGTGTTTAAAAAAAAATTGCAGATTCATTGCCAACTAACACTGACTCTAAAGAAACACAGAACAGTTACTTATCTTCAGAGTCAATCGACAGGCTGGAGCCAGAAGAATCAGGTCTCCTCGCTCTTCTGCATCCCAGTCACTTTTCCTTTTATGTGATTTCTTTAGTTTTGTTCTTGATTTTCTACATCTTTCTCTTACTGATTGTTAGCAAACCCTGATATTTGCCTTGGCATCTATTTCCAGTGTTTTAAGAAAGCTTTTTTTTTTTTATACTGGTTGTCATGGAATGAAACATGAAAATTATAATGCAAAAAAAATAGTTTTTGACCTCCTTACCATGGTGAGTGTCATTCGGTCTATCTCATGCTTATCTTTGGTCTTATGCTGTCTGAAAGGGCTGTGACTGTAGAAATAAAGAAAATTCCATCACTAGATGGTTTCAGGTAACAGCAAACATTGTTGACTAATATTTGGGCAAGGTATTACGTTCTGTCACTGCTCATTTGAAACTGCAGAAATACAAAAGCCATAAACATATAAGCATTTGCAGAGAAAAACTGATGATCAGATTGACGATCAGATATATTGGATCCTGAAGGAGCAAGGCTTACGTTTACTTGAACTCCTGATCTTCACGTCAGTGAAGTCATGGTACCAAAATATACTTTAGCAAATATATTCCAAGTGATAATTTAAAATATCACTTGGGAAAAAAATTAGCAAACAGGTATTTATGACAATGAAAGTCACACACATGGCGTCTGTCACATTAGTGTTTGAGATAATGGTAACTTTCATACTTTTTTTTTTTTGAGAAAAATGGGTATTAGTTCCTCGAACAATACAAAGAACTGCAGTCAAATCAAAACACGTCCAAGATGAACACACTCTCCCCCCTAGAATCCAGTAATTTTAAGCACTACATTCCTTTGAGGATAAGAGATATAAACTAACCCTGTGCTCCCAGACCCTCCGGAGTTCTGAGAACTGCTCCCTCATGTCCTACTTACAAACAGCCCCAGACTTAAGAGTCAGAAACCCTGGGTTCACGCTGTGACTTGGCTGTTTGCCGGCTGTGAGCCAGTCATGGAAACCTCCAGTCTCAGTCTCTTCATCTGTAAACGGCATAATGCAATATCCGTCACCAAAACGGTGATGGGAACGAATAAAATAATGTAATGCTAGTAGCCGAGACAATGGCAGTATACGGTGGGTATCTGATACACATCTGTGAAATTAATAAGGATGAGTCTAACTTTACAAAATGAATGTCTGCTTGATCAACTATGTAAAGAAATTATTCTTACTCTTGCTTACATTTTAAAAATGCTGAATAAGCTGGCTTTTAAAGTTAACCTTAGATATCACTTATATATGGAATCTAAAATATGACACAAATGAACTTATCTACGAAACAAAAACAGACTTACAGACATAGAGAACAGATTAGTGGTTGTCAATGGCAGGGGGGCGGGGGGGAGGAATGGATTGGGAGTTTGGGATTCGCAGATGCAAACTATTATATACAGGATGGATAAACAACAAGGTCCTACTGTACAGCACAGGGAATTATAGTCAATATCCTATGATAAACCATAATGGAATAGAATGTGAAGAAGAACGTGTGTGTGTATATATATATATGTATATATATATATATATATATACATATATATATATATATATATATATAAAAGACTGAATCACTTGGCTGTACACTAAAAACTAACACAACATTGTAAATCAACTATATTTCAATAAAATAAATTTTAAAAAAACAAAGATACTCTTAAGCATTAAAAGAGACTAGTAAACATGCAAACTAGAAAACCCTGGCCTTATTTATTCACTTGAAAATTAAAGAAGGGATATGATTGAGATTTCTGATGGTAAGACATGCCTATAAAATGATCAACCCTGTAGATTTATTTATAAGGCATATATAACAATCTGAGGGAAGATATTATATAAAATAGTTAACTCTATAAAATGGATAAGGATGTTGAGCACATAAATCAATGTGATTTAGAAAAAAGTCCACCCACTCTTGCTACTGAATAAGTTAAACTATGATGATGATTCCACTTCAGAGTATTTATTATTTAAACATTTCAATTTTCACTCTGTACAAGAGAGGGCACTCTAACGCTTGCTTTCTTTCGTATGCAGTGAAAAACACAGTAATTTCCATCTCTTGAAAGCATTAATTTGGAAAAAAAAAATCGAAACAAGGTAAATGAGTACCAAGCAAACATACGCCAATCTTTAAAACAGATTTTGATTGGAAATATTCTTTGCATCCTAATTGTTTCCAAGGAGAAAAATGTAAAATTATTGCATTTAAAAAGCAAATGGGATAGAATAGCAAACGATATCTGTTATTTATGAGATACTATAATTTTTTAAAACTTGACTTGTATCATTCTGTATGCAAAATACACAGAGATATTAACATGTTCATGGTTCAAGAGAAAAGGAATATAGGTTTATTAAATCTTACTACAACTTCAGTCTCCCTTCATGACACAACTGCTCCTCCCCCACAGAGTTCCTTAACATATAAAAGGGGATTGTGTGAAGGTCTCCTGTGTTTCAGCAAATCCATCTGCTTTGGCTCCTGTGTGCAAAGCCGGAGGACCCCTTCCTGCCCTCGACCCTCACGTGCTTGCCTGCATCTGATGCTGGAAGCAGAGGGCTGTGCCCAGACACTTGGAGAGAAGCAGACTGTGTTCTGACAGAGATGCTCCGTGCTAAATTTAAAAACTCTTTCATGTGACCAGAGGGAGGGCTTTGCGAGGGGACGGGAGTTAAAGTTAGCGGTGCCAAAAACATTCCCGGCACACGGGCCGATCACTACAAATCCCATTTGATAAATATAGCTCTGCCACGTCTAACTCAATAAGAAACAATCGGAAATGCTTTTCGGATCTTCGGTTCTGGGCTGTTGTGCTGAGAAAGTCTGGTCTTTCAAGTCCTGAGGCGCATCTGTTTCCAATGTCTTCTTGATTATTCTTTGTGAACAAAACCCAAGATTCTGTTTCTATTTTGGAAAATGTTAAAGAAAATCTCCTATAGTAATGATCTCCATTCTGAGGGAGGCACGTGGTGCTCGCAGATCCTGTGTGATCACAGCTGCTCCCCGACGCAGCCGCTTTAAATAGGAGACAGTAACGGGCCTGTCAACAGCTTATGACGTGGGCCAAGCTCTTCCAACAGCACATGCAACATTCTGGCTGCGTCGGGGGACGTTATGGGAATAGAATTCATATGTACAGTGGTCAGATGTGGCTTTTGAATAACAGAGTGGGAGAGCCGAAAATTTCCCCCCAAACGAGTTGGGAAATCGTTCAAGGGCATGCTAAATGATGGGGAAACACACACACACACAATCATTCACAGTGAAAAGATGAGCTCAAAAACAATCCATTTATAAATACAAGTGACTACAAATCTTTACGTCAAAAATTAATTTTAGGGCTTCCCTGGTGGCGCAGTGGTTGAGAGTCCGCCTGCTGACGCAGGGGACACGGGTTTGTGCCCCGGTCCGGGAAGATCCCACATGCCGCGGAGCGGCTGGGCCCATGAGCCATGGCCGCTGAGCCTGTGCATCCGGAGCCTGTGCTCCGCAACAGGAGAGGCCACAACGGTGAGAGGCCCATGTATCGCAAAAAAAAAGAAAAAAAAATTAATTTTAGAATACCAAAAAGATTGCATGTCACATCAAATGTGAGTTTTGAACCTAAGCCAATAGCTACCAAAGTATTTATAAACGTTCCTTTTTTTTCCCTATGGGAACCAACTCGGCAACCTCAGGCAGAGCTCAGTGCTCCCCAGACCACCACCTGGGCTCTCTCCTCGTGTCTGACAATCAATGGTGACAAGTTTAAGATCAAAGCTACTGTCACATCAATTCTTTCCCTTCACAGAGAGCTGAACTCTAGATTGAGGATCATGACGGTGATTCTGCACATTTGCAACATGGACGCCTCTTTATACACAGATGCTCTTCAGGGTCTGACGGTCAGCTGAAGTGGAAGCAGTGACCCCCACCCAACATACGGCCCTGAGCGGATGGGTCCATCACCGAGTCCAGGGATGCAAACATGTTCTCGGGCCTCGACAGCTTCCTTACATCCAGGTTCCTGTCCCTTGCACCCTGTGGGATCCTTCTAGGGTGTCACAACAGAACTAGGGGTTCAGACAAGTGTTTCAGCAGAAGCAATGGGGTACACTGGTCAGTGCGAGAAGTATCTGATCAGAGAAAACAGAAGCGAAAAAAAGACCCTTGGTGACCACTGGTCACCCTCACTGCACAGGTGTGGGGAGGAGGGGAAGAGACTTGCTCTGGAGCAGAGTTTCTCATCCTCAGCTGTGTGATCCTTTGTTGGAGCAGCGGGGGCCGCCCTGTGCACTGTACGATGCTTAGCAGCAACCCTGGCCTCGACCCACTAGATGCCAAGTTGTGACAACCAAAAATGTCCCCGGGCATTGCCAAGCACTCCTGGGGTTGAGGACGAGCGCTGGGGAGTGGCTGGCATGGAGTCTGGTTCATCCCATGAGGACTGATGCCACGGTCGCCCCGTGAGAGCACCAGGATACCGGGGGACAGACGGCCTGTGAAGCCCGCACCCGGGAGGCTGCGTTGGCCGCGCTCTCCTCCCACCCGCTCCTGAGTTACCTGTTTCAGTTCCTTAGGCTCCTCGTGTCTGAGAAAAGACAGCTACTCGGGCTCCCTCTGTACAGTGTGTAAGAACTGAATAGGATGCTCCTGTACGCCTAGATGGAACCTTCTTACCCCTCGTTTAAGCTGAGGGGATGAAGGCTCCATCGCCTCCAGACCTCACCATGATGCTTTGCTCCTGAAGGGCCCTCAATAAACATGAGCTTAATATGAACCACTGATACTTTATACCCACTGACGTTGGTAGTGATATGACCATCCTCCCAATCACCTTGAATCTAAACTATCTGTCCATAGCCAAGCATCCACTGAAAAAACAAAACCCACTATGGGCTGTAAGAACGATATTGTTAAGTCATTTGTGGCCTTTCTGATCCCAGTACCACAGCGCTACTCAAATCTTTGCCTGGGTTCTTAGACGTGCCTCCCACCAGCATCCTCTTACTGAAGAGCAACCCAACCTTTGCTTAAAAGATGCTTCCTTTCTCTGTCCCTCCTTTGCTTAAAAGCCCTCAGTCTCTGGGGCCTTAAGATCAAAGCCCCACCTGCACAGCATGGAATTCTAGGTGGCCCCCGGCCCTGCCCCAATTTTCTCCATCTTCTCTCTCAGCACACCTTCCCCGCGACCAACAGCTGACCGCCCCCACCCCCAACTCACAGGTCGTTGATGGGGAAAGACCACCTGCGCCTGCTCTGTACTGTCCCCTCCCCATCGTCTACTTCCGCTCCAGGTCTTCATCCTGCCGTCCTGTCTGTGAGAGAACACTTCCCATACCAACTCCTACATGAAGGTGTCAAGTCGGCCCTATGCTTCCAGGTTAGACCCGGTGATCCCATTTCTGCTCTCCCAGCACAGCCCATCCAGCTCACGATTTTGTATGTGTGTGTACCTATCTACTCTCC
This sequence comes from Mesoplodon mirus, assembly GCF_964341445.2. Classification (NCBI taxonomy): domain Eukaryota; kingdom Metazoa; phylum Chordata; class Mammalia; order Artiodactyla; family Ziphiidae; genus Mesoplodon; species Mesoplodon mirus. Next base: position 19,879,625 of record NC_138989.1, on the reverse strand, counting down.
TCCGAGTTCCTCCAGGACTGTGTGTGGCTCCCTCCCTCCCTCCCTCCCCCACAGCATCAAGCACAGGCTCTTGCATACTGCAGGTACTCAATAAATGCTCACCAAATTGTATTTAAATCACTTAAGTCAAAAAAGGTTTCCCCGCTCTTTGGTTTCAGTGCTCTCTCCATTCCTGGGATTGCCTTCTGAACAAGTATTAGAAAGAATGGCAGACGATCATACATCTTTGTAGGGAAGATTCATCTATTCCCTTTGTTAGGCATTGGACGGATTCTTGCCATTTTCAGGCTCAGTGGATGGTCACCAGGCAGTGACGGGGAGCTGGCTATCTGTGAGGCAGGACATGCCTTCACAGGGCAGCTCAAATGCTGAACGGACATTCTTGCGTCAAACTGAAGTCTCTTCTCTCCTGAAAATGCTCACTGTCTAGAGGTGTGCAGATGAGTATGCCTCCTTCAATGAGATGGGCCTTCCGACAGCTGGAGCCAACAGGATGGCTGCCCGAAGCACTGTACCCAGCTCTCTGAACCTGTCCATATGAGCCACGATTTCTAGCTGTCACCATTCTCATCTCTTCTTATCCATCCATCCCATCCCATCCTCATGACCATCCTCTGGATGTCTTCCTGTTGGCCAAGATTCCTCTCAATAGGGGTCACATCAAACATAATGCTTCAATCAAGCCTGATCAAGGATGTCATAAAGGAATTACCACCTTCCAATGCAGTCCTCCAAACTTGAACCATGACCAAGTAAGACGGAACTGGCTTTATCAGCTACAAATCACACTGCTGGCATAGAGATAACGATCGAACCAATTTTCAGATCTTTTAAAAATAATGGTATATGCCAGATCATTTCTAGACTACACAGATGGACGTTATTATAAACAGACAGAATAACATTAAACAAAAATCAGTAAACAAACAAAGCCCTAAATGCAAGACTTTGCAAGTTTCCCTGCCACATTCTACAACTGACTTTTGAATCTTGAGTTAACGCATTCAGCTGTTGCTGTTGTGCAGAGTTTTTCTTAAATCATCTCGTGACTCTGTAAGTGTGGATTCTAATCTCCAACCCCTTCTTCAGCGGAGACCTCAGTGAAGATGGTGTGTCTGGATGCACTTACCATGCATGCAGGGACTCCCGCCGGCTGGAGAAACATCTCGGGTGGGAAGTGGTTTTCTGTGATTTGCTTTGCAGAAACTCTCTAATTAGGTCAGCTAGTCTGATGACATGAATTAAGGCCATCCAGGCTCCACAAACATGATAATTCAATTAAGGACCAACAGGACCTGACTCTCTGAGCAATAATACAATTTTAGTTCCCAAGTGAATGCGGTGAGCAGAGAACAACTAGATTATCCAGGTCCTGGGGAAGCAACCGGGGTGCTTGGAACCTAGTTTGGGGGAAAGACAGGGAATCCAGCCTCTTTTCAGATTGTGCTAAATGTAATAAGAAGATGCAGCGATGCTCAATAAGGCTTTCTGAGGGAAACATGGAAACTTTAGCAAACTACCAGGCCTGTGTGTTCATAGAAGCAACGTTACAGGGAGAATCCTGACTAGGAAATTTTAATGTAAACTGCTTTTTGTATCTCTGTGAATGGAGAATAATCAAAAACATATCTTAAACAATTCAGCTCTCTGTTAAAATTGGCTAAAGACTCTTAAAATTTATGGAAATATTAACATAATTTTAAACATTCAATATGAGAACACATTTGGAGAGCACTTTCATTCCATCCTCTTTCCACTTGTATTTCATCATCTCTGGTAGATTAGAACTAAGGGTCAAGTATAACAAATGAAAAACACAGAATCACACAATTTCATTTTTGTGTTTTTAAAACCTACAAATTTCAGCATGTTCGCAAACAGATGCACACTTTCAAAACAGATTCTCTTCGGGTGTTCATCCTTTTGTGTAAAAAATGCTTTAACCTCACAAGACAATCATGAGTAGTTAATTCCAGGGAAAAGAAATTCTCCTACCCTCTTCGATTATCTACATTTAAAAATAACACTTATTCCCAAAATAAGGCTTATCAATGGAAATATTCCAACAAAGTCTTGTTTCAGGTCTAAACGTGTTGGCATACCTTCCTGGTATGGAACAAAAATACCAAAAGCTTATGGGAAAGAAACTCTCACTTTTACGGGCAGAAAGAGCTGTGGGCATCGCCTGGATCAGTGTGTGGCTTAAAGATCACTGTGTGATCTAAAACGATAGTGGCACCTAATAACATGTAAGTATTTTTGATTTTGATCCAAGTGCAGGCCACGGTGATGGTACTAAGAGGACGCATTTCACTCACCCTCTCAGAAGTTTGAAAAGCATACAGCCCAGGGAGAACCAGTCAGCACTGCTGTCATACGCAGTCCCTTTCTGCAGGACCTCGGGAGCCATGTACCCGTGGGTGCCCCTAGGGAGAAGAAAGGGTATGTGCGGTAACCTGTGCTTGCAGACCTTATAAAATATTCCCAGCTCATCAAGAGGTCTGAGCATCATTCATCAGTGTCGGCAACTATGAACAAGGGGGAGGGGACGACAGTGCTTCCACCAACTATGATTCAGCAAACACCCAGTGGGAAAACGACCTTTCCTGTCTTCATTAGGATAGGAGTGAATATAAATAAATTACCATATGAAATAAATCTGAACAATGCACACACTCCACGGTCTCGGAGGTGAAATGTGAATCTCTCTGGAGTTCTTCCTCACTACAGCCAGGAGGAACCAAGGGCAGGCCCGTTTGAGGGCTCTCCTGAGGAGATGTGTGGGGCTGGGGGAGGGGGTGGTGAACAGTGACCACACCGCAGCGCTAGAGACCTGGAAGGGATGGGCATGGGCGTCCCTGTGTGGCGCCACCCTCCCGTGCTGAGGACCAGGGCTCGCACATATGCCCGTCGTATCTCCCACCCTTCCACGGTCACGATGGTCTCCAAGGCAGGGCGGGCGTGGGGGGACAAGTCGACAGGTACGGAGACGGAGAAATCACGTATCCGGTTGAAAGAGCTGCTGACAGCTCAAAGGACTCAGCCAAACAAATGTGCAGGCGACCTGCAGGAAGCTGAGAAAAATCACTTGGGAGGACAACCATTTATATATAATATGTGTTATCTGCAACTCAAAATCCTTTCCCATTCCGCGACTCCCCACCCCTCCTTAGAGATCTGAGCACGCACTGTTCCAAGCGCGCAAGAGAGGGCTCGTGGGGAACTTTCAAAGACGTGGCCTGAAAGGGCCCCGAAAAAGCCTTTAACTGTAGCTCTGTTCCCATCCTTCATTGATTTTCTTCATTGATAGAATGCGTGATAAAATGACACCTTCATCCCACAGGGGTGCTGTGAGGATCACACGTCTGTAATGGGCTTAGGATAGTGCTGGCTCTTAAAAAGAACTCAACTTATGTTAGGGATTTTATTCTCTATCCTTATGTTATTATAATCCTCTTAAACTTATGCTCAGAAACAGTGAGAATCTGCTCCGAGAAGTGATCCTGGATCATTAGTGATCCTGGATCAGCACTGGGCCCGATACCCTCTCTGCCTCAGAGTTCTATCTTGAAAGACTTTTCTCAAACAGTGAAAACGGGCACTGGTCCATCCCTCAGAAAAGCTCCGCCACCCAGAATCCAAAGTCTGACAGCGTGAGGTCAGCAAGGCACACTGTGAGGGAGTCAGAGATTTCCTCAAGGGGCATCCAAGCCATTTTCTGGGGAGGTTTAACTTTGTTGTTGCTGGGAAAACCTTTGTGGTGACCTTTTTAACCTGCGATTCTCGGGATCAAAACCCAGTTCTGGGATGGGAAGACCTCAACAAGGATAAATGCATGGGGTTAACGCAGATCATGTCTCTGAGTGGACACTGGACACAGCAGAGCGCTGGACCTGCCCACCTCCACGGTTTTCAGCTTCTGCCTACATGGCAGCACCTAGCACTTCCTGCTGCTTCCCACTGACGATCTGTGCTGTTCATGCTGAAAGAACACTTGAGCATTTGAAGACATGGTGACAGGGGACTGAGCTTTGTGTTCCTGGATAAAATAAGCTGGGACTCAATGAGTCACTGATGATCTGTTTGATTCCAGAAACAAAGTTTTTCTGTGTCATTTGGTGGCTGCTCCATGGTTCACTTTCAGTTTGTCAGAATTTGATTCCATCGTTAGAGGGACTGAGTCTAAACCTAGATGGAGAACCAACCACAACGCTGCTGTGCAGAAGGGCCAGCGTCTGACGAAGTCCTGGCATCATACCTACGGCCTTGAAAAGACCAGAGAAGCCCGGTCTAGGGTGAAATTCTGGACACAAATCTTTAATCTTGTACCAAGTCGATCCTCTCAAAGCCTCAGGGAGTTCAGACAGAGTGTAAGGAACACAAGTTTTGGAGTCAGACAGAACTGGATCTTAATTCTAGTCCCACGATGTGCCAGGTATGTGACTTTTTTCTAGTACCTTAGTTTCTCTGAACCTCAGTTTCCATCCCATAAAAGTAGATGATTATACCCATGCCCTGTGGGTCCTCTGTGAAGATAACAACATATTCAGAGCAGCCGGCCACACATGCCTGGGACAGCCGACGTTCAACTCACGGCATGAGTGCTGTCCCCCAGACCGGTCACTTCCTGGACAGCCCCCGGGCTGCTGGCTCCAGGAGGTCAGGGAGCTCTTCTGCCTCGGTCCCCACTGCATCGCCAGCATCTGGCACACAGCCAATGTGAAGTAAATACTTATTACGTGAAGGAGTTGACTTCACCCTCACAACTGTCACGTGAAGTAAGCAGCGTTGTTACTACCTCTTTACAGAGGAGAAAAATGAGGCTGGTGCCATGTGGAAGGAGGATTCAAACCCACATCTGCTGACTTAAAGGCCTTTGTTCTCAGCCATGACACACCTCCTCTACTTAAAAATACAAAATTTTGGGGCTTCCCTGGTGGCGTAGTGGTTGATAGTCCACCTGCAGATGCAGGGCACACGGGTTCGTGCCCCGGTCCGGGAGGATCCCACATGCCGCGGAGCGGCTGGGCCCGTGAGCCATGGCCGCTGAGCCTGTGCTCTGCAACGGGAGAGGCCACAACAGTGAGAGGCCTGCATACCACAAAAAAAAAAAAAAAAAAAAATTCTGTTGTGCGTTTATCCTTTTTAAGTAGTGGCCTCACTATCATTGTTTAAACATGGAAATCAACCTTCCCGATCCCATCCCTTTACAGGTGCTGTTCAGCTATGGACAAAAGCCCATCTTTCAGAGCTGACAAGTGAATTACACTAAGAAGGGGGGGAGGCCCTATAAGGGAATAAGTAACTCTGCATCTGGAAGTTAATTCCTTTGGGAGATTAACTCTTCTGAGCTCTCGGATTCATATTCAGTTGTGACTATACTAAATTGAAGAAATTAGCATACCAAATAGCTGTGGCATTAAAAATTCAAATGATTCTCTTAAAAATGTCTGATGAACTCCCTGGGAGAGGCTTATACAACCCCAGGTTCTGGCCTCATAATTGTCAAGTGCTGGCAAAATGCTAAGGCTTTTATCACCATATCCCAGATTCTGTAGGAAGAGAGAAACATGTTTACAGAAACGGTGCTAATCGCTATTAACATCTGATCAGAGCTTTAAATGGCAATTCTGATTTAACGCAGCCCCTCATAAAGTTCTGCAGTTTTAGAACCACTTTATTTCTAGTCCCACAAAAAAAAAAAAAAAAGGATTTATAGTTTATTTTCTGCATGGATGCATGAAATGAAACTCCTGGGAGTTACTTCAAGACCATTCAACACAGTAATGATGCACAATAAAATGGAATTTTAAGAGCTCCACTGCTAAGACTGATATATTGAAAAAGAAAAATCAAGCAAAAGTCACCTGTTTTTCTACAAACTGCACATATGTCCGCATCTTCCACCCAGATAAACTGATACTAAAGAAATAGGAATAAAAACCAGTACGTATTCTGTTCTGCTTCTGCTGAGCCCCGGGGCATCTACTTCATACTCCTGTTGCCATTTTAACAATCTCAGGTTCAGGGAAGTCCTTGGGCCAGTGTCAACACTTGCAGAACAAGCACGGCCACTGCTGGAAGCAGCTTAGGGTCCCCTGAGAGGGGACTGGTGCTGGCCGATGGCCAGGGCATCAGGGAGCTTCCTCTGCATGGTTGTTTAGAGGACGAATGTAATATTCAGATCTAACAATATGACCTGCATTAAACGCTTGAACTGCAAGGAGATGATTTTTTTTTTTTTTTTTTTGCGGTACGCGGGCCTCTCACTGTTGTGGCCTCTCCCGTTGCGGAGCACAGGCTCCGGACCCACAGGCTCAGAGGCCTTGGCTCACGGGCCCAGCCGCGCCACGGCATGTGGGATCTTCCCGGACCGGGGCACGAACCTGTGTCCCCTGCATCGGCAGGTGGACTCTCAACCACTGCGCCACCAGGAAAGCCCAAGGACATGATTTTTTAAATTAAAAAAAGAGGGGCTTCCCTGGTGGCGCAGTGGTTGAGAATCTGCCTGCCAATGCAGGGGACACAGGTTCGAGCCTTGGTCTGGGAAGATCCCACATGCCGCGGAGCAACTAGCCCCGTGAGCCACAACTACTGAGCCTGCGCGTCTGGAGCCTGTACTCCGCAACAAGAGAGGCCGCAACAGTGAGAGGCCCGCGCACCGCGATGAAGAGTGGCCCCTGCTCGCCGCAACTACAGAAAGCCCTGGCACAGAAACGAAGAGCCAACACAGCCATAAATAAATAAATAAATAAATAAATAAATAAATAAAATTTAAAAAGAAAAAAAAAGGATGCTTAAAAAAAAAAAAATTAAAAAAAGAACTCTAATTCCTTTTTAGCAAAAAAAACCCAAACTTTTGAAAAAGAAGGAAAAAGTAGATGGAGAGAGAAACCTGACCTCTGAGCCTTCCTTGGAAAGTTCTATGCAATTGCCTGGGCATCTTCTTTGGCATATAAGCTTTCAGGGGTCTATTACTACCTCTACCCTATAGATAAAGAGACTGAGGGTCAAGCAGGTGAGCTGACTGCCTCAGGGTCACACAGCCAGCACAGATTTGGGTCTGCTGCTGAGGCCCCTATCTTTCCCTTAGAACACCCTGCCCCCGGGCAGCTACACTGTGGGTCCCTGCATGTTCCCCCAAATGGTGAGAGCGAGCACACCACCACCCTTATCTCCTCTCCCACAGCCTGGGATACGGGACCTTCCCCTGACCCGGCACTGCCACATGCTGAAAATCGCTATTGGCAAGAAAAAAATGGGGGGACAAATGACCACATCGGGGTCTGAGTGAATAGGCGAGTTGAGTTAGGAAACGACAGTGACAGAGGTGCTATACTACTCACACACTCGCGTGCGGCTTCTTTTTGGAAAAATCGCAGGCAAGACCAAGGTCTGATATCCTAACATGTCCATGTTCATCCAAGAGGATATTTGCGGGCTAAAATGAAAGAGAAAGTGATCTTCAAGAGTCCCCAAGATGTCCCAGGGGCTAACTTCTAAAACTATTGGCACTTGATAGCTCATTATTTTATCACAGTTCATTCCTACACATGAATCCTAGCATTAATTATATCATCACATCCGAGTGGGGCATGATACCGACAATGACATGTTTCATGTTAATTTCAGCAGGAAAGTGGTAATGACAGATGGGAAGGATTCTACTCATTTGATGATGGAACACAGGGCAGGTAACACTGGAGGGTTATAACCACAGTCTATCGGAGTTAAAGTATTTCTTTTTCACAGCACGAAGTGCAATCCAGCCAGAATGGTGAGTCTCTCCACAAAGGGAGTGAGTCCACAGGCTCCTTGGCCTCTGTAACTACTAGGACTTCAGAGAATGAAGCCACGAAGCACAGCACAGAAAGGAATCTTGTAAAAATATACAAATAGTGACCAAAGAAATCAAAATATTCCACAGTGCCACATTAATCCCAATAAATGTAATTTCTGTTTATTAGTACAGAATCAACAGAGGGCCCTACCAAATGACCAAATATGATTTTGACCACAACTCTGATGAAATGTATCCATTACGATTAGATTTAGTCAGCATAATCGTGGAAAACAAAGCTCCTCTCCCTAATACACATTGAATTACAGTCATCTTGATATTTATCTGCTGGAGATCAGCTATTGTTTTGCTTGAAATAAAAATAATGGCATGCCATTATAAACTTGAAGCATGAATAGTCATGAATGACTAGAATTAAGTCTGAATAGAAATTAGATAATACCATTGCCTACTAAATAGCTTAGAAGACAAAAATACTGCATCAAGATGATTAGAAACCAGTTATAGATTTAAATTAAAATGTATTACAATGGTGCTTCATGGGCCTTCGGCATGTATTTTATTCTTCTGCAAAACTCACCATGAGGAAATAAAATGTCATGTGCCAACCCGTGTCTAATTATTTCTAATGTGATGAAAATACTTTTTTTCTTCTTTATGTTCATATGAAGGCCAAGGGAGTAATTCTTTACCCTTGCAGGAGGCTTTAAAAGTTACAAAGTCCCTTGTGAAAAACATAATATGCCCAACACTAAAATACACCATTTTAGATTCTTAGGAGGTAACCTTTAAAAGTTAATCAAAACACATGAGCAAAGGAACATAATGTGTACATTTTAGCTGGTTAACCTGGGTTCAGGTTAAGAAGGAAGCAGAGAGGAGGCAAACCCACTCTCCTCCCAACCTCCTTGGGAAGCTGCCATGGCTATCATTTTTCTTCTCACCATCATTTACACCTTTATATATCTGCGTGATCGTTTCTATAGTTTGTCAAGGTCCCGTTTATCTCCTCCCCCATCTTCATGCGGCTGGCTAGACGAATATCACCGCGGATGTACCAAGCAAACTCCCAACACCCTCCTTAACGCAGAACCTGGGACCAACCATCATGGTCTGGAATGGAAAAACTCAGAACGCACTTATTTCCTTTTTTTTCAAGTCCAGTAAGATTTTAAAGAGAACCACAGTGAAGAAGCCCAGGCATGGAAGACTGGGGCTACGTAGTTCAGGGATCTGAAAATCCATTAGTGATTTTTAAAGGCAAATTCAAAACAATCTGAGGCTCAGAGAGTGCCCTTTGGGGGAAATTCTCCAGGCTGTCAGCCACTCTGCCCTGATCGGATCAGGCTTGCCTCAAATGAGTTATTACTCAGCCCTTCGACGTGTTAGTTCACAAGTAGATACTTCCCGTAAGACATATATGTTCTCTGCTAGTTCACCTTTGTACACCTCCTGGTCTCACACCAAGCCAGGGCCAAATCAGTTGCTTAGTGAACATTAATGGAATTACAATCAATTGTAAAATGGGCGACAACAAAACACCCCTACCCTGCTTTTCACTAATTAACCAATTAAAGTTTCTGAGTTGGCATATGTGCTGCACCAGACACAGAGGTAATAGGGACAAGTAGGATGGAGTCCTTAGAACAGAGTTCAGAGTCTGGAGGAGACCGACATCACAAAGGTGATGCCTTTATTGGGGCTGAGACGAGGAAAATGACAGGGTACCATGAAAGAGGTGGAAACGCCTGGAAGACCACAACTGCAATACCACACCTATTGCACAGGTCCGATAAATGGAAGGAGTCTGTCCAATGGCCTTACCTTCAAATCTCTGTAAACAACAAACCGATTGTGCATGTGTTCCAGCCCCAGGATGACTTCTGTGGCATAAAACCGCATCTCCTTCTCAGAAAACACCCCGTGCTGTGAAAGGTGATAGTGCAAATCGCCCCCTGGAATCAGAGACGTGGAATTTAAATTCAGTGCATTAATTTAAAGGCAACAAAAATCACTGTCATCCTGCAGAGTTATGATACAGTCGAAAAAGGTAAACTATGCTTCTGCTTTGTCTATATATATATATATATATATATATATATATATATATATATATATGTTATTGATTTCTGTAATTTGACCAAACGCTTTAAAAATTCTAGAGAAAACTAAAACATTGAGAAGACTTAGATGTGACAATGGCCAGGACGATATGAAACAAAGCCACCGTTCTCTGACAGGTATCACAGTTCCCAGATGTACCATCAAGGGGGAGGGAGGGTTAGCTAATCTGCTTTGATTACTTGCGCTCTGTCTAATAACTGAATCAACCCATGTAGTGATCCAGTAGGTGGCTTAGCAACTCATTCTGTGGACAATAAATAGTAAGGAAACAAAACAAACACATTGATCATATTGATAGATATATGAGAAAGCAAATACAGTAAAATTTTAACTGGTAAAACCCAGGTGGTGTGTATTCGGGTGTCCCCAGTAAAATTCTTTCAATTTTGCCATATGTTTGGAGTTTTCATAATAAAATGTTGGAAAAGGTAAATCATCATATGGCCTCAAGTTACAGAGACAAAGAAGGCCACAAACAGGGTAAGGGAATGTTCTTATAAAGTATAAAAGAAGAGCCTCAATTGATCTATGAAAGTTCATGTGTGTCCAACTTCACTGCCCTTGATTTTATAAGTATCTTCCTGTTCACACACACATATTCCTGTATAACCACTACCAGATCAAGGTGTAGAAAATTTCCAGCATTGCTGAAGGCTTCCCATGCCCATTCCAGGCAGTGTATCAGCTCACAGCCCCTAATTAAAGCTAATCGGACTCTACTGTAACCTCTCCCCCCATAGATTAGTTTTGCCAGTTCTGATAGTCACATAAATAGACTCACACAGGGTACATGCCGCTGTGTCTGGCTGTGTCTGCTCGTTATAATGTGTGTGGAAATTCCTTCACGCTGTTGGGTAGGTCCGATTTTAAATCAAACACTCAAAATGTAATAAAACTTCAAGCGAATTTCAAAAAAGGTGTTTCATTTGTTGAACTGTATGTCTTTTAATTTCAGCTCTTGTTACTAAAAATGCTTTGAGTATATATCATGTCACTTTCTAGTATTAAAAAACTACTTTTCTAGCTAAAACTCTTTCATCATTCTCTGAGTCATCAGTCATAGTTTAAAAGATCAATGTACAGTGGAACTGGGCTAAAGGCATAGAAGACTGGGCTAAAATCTGTCCTGACCCAAAGTCAGTCCTTCAAAGTTGGTTTTTAAATACATTTCTATCTTCAGCCTATGTATCTTTAGGAGGCATTTCATTCTTAAAAGGTGAGGGCCAGGAACATGCAAACTAAACATCCAGGCCAGTTGCATTCCAGAAAATCAAGTTTCACTGTATTTTAACTATTTTATGAAAGTCTTTTCTAGAAAATGCAACTTCCTGGGGAGAGACTGGGAGGGCCAGAGGGAAATGGCAGTCAACATTTTTAAATGAAGTTTAACTGAAAATTGAAGAATAAAAGGTTTCCTTAAACTTCAGGAGGAATTTAGTTACCTGAAAGACCCAAATGGCCAGTCTGTCTGGAGCAATGCAAGCTAAGATAAAACATCATGAAAACACAAACAAACAACATCATGGCAAAGTCTTGCAGCGTGTTCAGACTTCCTAAGTCTTGCTTACCGTTCATCAGATCCAAGATGAAGCAGAGTTTATCTGGCGTATGGAAGGCATAGGTCATACAGACAATGAAAGGACAATCCTAGAGTGAAAAAAACAGATATAAGAAGAGCAAAAGCTGCCCTGGAAAGCACATCTACTGCCAAACACCATCTACACATTTTTTTTTATCCATGCCACTGCCCCGTGCATGAAACACAGACACCTACCTGGTAACTTTAACAGACCCAGGAAAGTGGGTCTGGTTCTGTGGAAAAATGCACAGAGACACAACACTGCTAATTAGAGATGAACTCAAAGGTGCTCTATCACTCTGATTCAATCATGACTCCTCTATCTACATCTTCAAAAGCCTCAGATTCTATAGAAAAATATTACTGCCGTGCTAGTCTTTCTGTTGGTCTACATTTCAGTTCTGGCTAGTCAAGTATCCATTTCAATCTCTGATTCTGAGTTTGGAAGAACCATACCATGAGGGGAAATGTTATCAGTATTACTGTTTTGAAACACTGAGAACAAAAATGGAATTAAATTAGCTTTTGAAAGTGGAAACATGTGCCAGAGCCGAGGACAGAAAAACTCAATTGTAAAGATGCCAATTTTCCCCCAGATGAATCTCTAGATTCCATGCACTCTTAATTAAAATGAAAATTGACAAACTGATCCCAAAATTTATATGGAAATGTAAACGGCCAAGAAAAGGTCAGATACACTTGAAGAAAAATAAAGCTAGAAAACTCATAGTGCTAGATATCAAGACTTATGGTAAAGCAACAGTAATTCGGTATGGAACTAGCCCAAGGACAGACAAATAGACAAGTAGAACAGAACAGAATCCTGAAGTAGACCCACATGTAAATGCTCATTTGACTTGTAATAAAGTGACCCAGCAGGGTGGGGGGAAAGCATGGCCTTTTCAATCAGTGCTGCCGGAGCAATAGGCTATCTGTACAATCAGCTGTGGACGCTCACCCCTACCTCACACCACACACTAACGTCAACCCCAGGTGGATATAGACCTAAAGGTAAAACAATAAAGCTTCTAGGAGAAAACCAAAGAGAACAACCTCAGGACCTTAGGGTGAAGTAAAGATTTCTTAGGGGCTTCCCTGGTGGCGCAGTGGTTGAGAATCTGCCTGCTAATGCAGGGGACACGGGTTCGAGCCCTGGTCTGGGAGGATTCCACATGCCACGGAGCAACTAGGCCCGTAAGCCACAACTACTGAGCCTGCGCGTCTGGAGCCTGTGCTCCACAACAAGAGAGGCCACGATAGTGAGAGGTCCACGCACCACGATGAAGAGTGGCCCCCGCTTGCCACAACTAGAGAAAGCCCTCGCACAGAAACGAAGACCCAACACAGCAAAAATAAATAAATTAATTAATAAACTCCTAACCCCAACATCTTGTTAAAAAAAAAAAAAAAACTTAAAAAAAAAAAAGATTTCTTAAACAGGCCACAAAAAGCACTAACAATAAAAATATTGATAAGCTGGACTAAAATAAAAGTTAAGAACTTCTGTTCTTCAGAAGACACCAGTAAGAGAGTAAAAAGGTGAGTCACAGAATGGTAGAAGATATTTGCAGTCCATATATATCTTGAATATATAAAGAACTTCCAACAATCAATAAAGAGAAAGCAAACAACCCAGTAGAAAAATGGCAAAAGAGCAACAACAACAATAATAATGTAGACACTTCACACAAGAGAGTATCAAACGGCCCGCAAGCCTATAAACAGATGTCAGGCCTCAGTTTTCCCTAAAGAAATGCAAATTGAAAATCACAATGTGTCATCACTAAAACCCATGAGAATGGCTAATGTTAAATAGACTGACAATGCCAAGTGCTGCAAAGGTATGGAGATAATGGAACTTCCAGTATGGCGCTGGGAAGGCGGAATGGTACTACCACTTTCACAAGATGTTCAGTGGGATCTGCTAAAGCTGATCACTACCTGCAAAGCCTCTGAGCCAGCATTTCTACCCCGGGGTATTTACCCAACAGCAATCTGTACTCAGGTGCACGAGAATCTGTACTCATGTGCACCAAGGACATGGGAATGGTCCTCATGGCACTATTCAAAATAGCCCAAACCAGGAAATAACCCCAATGTCTACACCAACAGGAGGATGGATACATGAATTGTGGCACATGTATATGATGGAATACTATAGAACAGGGGCCACCAAACGTTTTATGCAAAGGGCTAGACAGTAAATATTTTAAGCTTTGCAGGCCTCATCCAGTCTCTATCACATACTCTTCTGTTTCTTTTCTTTACAATGCTTTAAAAAGGAAAAAAACATTCTTAGTTCATGGGCTGTGAACACAAGCCAGATTTGGTCCCTGGGCCACACACATAGCCTGGTGACCCCTGCTATTTAGCTACAGAAGGCGCTGTTGCTAAGAGCAACGACTCAGATGCATCTCGCAAGCAACACTGAGTGAGAGAAGCCAGACACAAAAAGAGTACACTTATATGAAGTTTCAACACGGGCAAAGCTAAATTACTGTTTTAGACATCTGGGTAGTAGTTAGCTTGGGCGTGGGGTGAGTGGCTGGAAGGGACACAGGGAGACTTCTGGAACACCGGTAACTTTTTATCTCTTGACGTGGGTGCTGGATACACACACGTGTTCCCTGGTGAAAATCCATCAGTGCCCCACCCACTAGGTCTAGAACTAGGTCCACTGAGATAAACATACAGTGTACACTTGCCACTCAACTGATTCAAATAGCAAACGGCATGAAATATCTATATCCACTTTCTTAACAGAAGCAAAGCATTATTAAATTCCACAGAAAGTATTCAAATTTCAACAGAATAATCTGAAACAGAATTCACATGGTTCACACCTGTCGATTAAGGGCATACAGATAAATTTGTGTTAACACATTCCTATGTGCTCAAGATTCATGAACTTGAACTCAATTTCTACAAATCTGGAGGAAGTTACTCCAGAATGAATTACAAAATTCATTTTGTGGTTACCTAGTTTTCCTTAGAGGTCTGTTGAGAGGTGTTAGTGTTTACTAATGTTAAGATTTATTTTTCGTTAAATAGGTAAAATAACGGTGTTACCCTTTATCTGTTAAAAGCCATGTGGTTCTCGGTGGGCGGGTACCCTCCTACTTGCAATCCCACCAGCGTTTCACCAGACCTTTCCATAGTCTGCTGGCGATGGCTCATCCTGCTCCAAATATCATGCTTCTTCCTTAATGGGGTTCCCCACATACTCTGGTTCCTGATCTGATGAACAATTCATCTCTAGAGCAGAGAAGCGGGTGGACCAGGAACTTAGTATAGCCTGGGTCTTTCCCAGATTGAGAGAGCAACTCCACTCACTTCACCCAGAGGACAAATAGAGCCTGGAAAGGGGGTATTTCTGAACATGATGGTGTATGATCATTCTAATGACGGCCCTGGGAAAACTGCAAAAGGTCAAAGTATAGTTAAGATACTACGTTATTAAGATGGGACATGAATTGCAGATTTAGAATCATAGGCCACCGGAGTAGAAAGGACTCTTAAGAAAGAAAAAAAAAAAAAAATCATGTGGTCCGATTTATTTTAAAGACAAGGAAACTAAACTCCCTACCTCCTAAAAGGGAAATGTCTTGCCTGGGGTCACAAAGGAATTTGGTAGCCAGCCAAGATTCAAACCCCAGCTCTCTGACCCTGGACTCTTGGCAGAGCTGTCCTATGTTACCCTACTTACGAAGGCAAAGTTTCCATAGCAACATGAAATAAAAGCTCCACTAAAGGGATTTGACTTGGTTACCTCTACAGAATTTGCTGACCATGATCCCTCATCTCTCAGGCCCTGAGCAGATACCATCTTGAGTCTCAGGTGGAGTCCGAGACACAAAGAACTGAATACTGACCCAAGTGGACAAACAGGCAGCGGTTTAATGATGGTGTTGGTACGGTTTCAAAGATAATTATGGTTAAGATGTTCCGCCTTGATTACAAATTCAAGGTAAATAAGAACTAGGGTTTTTTTTTTACGGGTGGATACTTAAATAAAAGCTCTTCAGCAAGGAACTGTCTTCTTTGATTTCCTACCTAGTGAGCAAAATAGCCTGCATTTTGCAGGAACTTAAAACTGTGATAAAATAGACCGTAAAGTAATCCTTCAGAACATTTCTCTACACTGCAGTCAGAGGAACCTTTTCAGACTTGCAAGGCTTATCATGTTATCTTCCTACTTCAAACACTTTTGTTCCCAATGGCTCTTAAGATTTTTAAAAATCCTCAGTACTGGCCCAGAAAGCTCTTTCTGGTCTGATCTGGCCTCTGTTTGCCTCTCTCCCTTACAACTTCATCTTGTGGTCCTTACCCTATCACTTCTGACCCTACCTCTGCCGACCTTCTGTGAGTCCCCAGAACTTCCATGCTCAGGGCCCACATGTGCCCGGGCACCTCCCCTGACTTCAGAGGAGCGTTTGTGGACAATACCTCCGCCCTGCTAAATGCCTTCTGAGCACCGTGGACCTGTCTTTCCTACCTCTTGCCACGTGTTCCAATGATCAACGCATTTGTGAGACTGTCTGAATAAACACCAGCTGCTCTCACTCTATGCAGCTCTGTAAGAACAAGGACCAAACCAGGGTTTCAGGACCCCCGTGTCGTAGTGGAGGGCCCGGCACAATCTAGGTCTCAAGTATGGATCAAGGAATGAATGAGCAATGCTTCTCATGAACAACACCTGACTTAATTAATGAAGGTGCTGACGGCTCCCCCCAGTCATAGACATACATGTCCTCAATTCCCTTTTTACTACCCGAAAGTTACAGAATAAAACTGGGAACAGTACTTCCTACTATCTCTTTGGGGGATGAGAAGTAGGAATCCTCAATTTGAGATTGAAAGAGAAAAACAACCTTCTAGTAAATAGAAAACTCTGATGGGTGACTCTGGCTCATTTTCATGCCAACACCTTAGGAAATCATATTGATACAGGCCAATCTAAAGCATCACCTAAGGAGGAAATTTTAAACTAAAGATTACTTAAATCCTATAAACCATGGCCTTTCATTAGCAAAAACAATTCCAAATAACTCTATTACAATTCTTTCAATTCTTTACTACAATTCTTTAAATTATGTACTTATACATGTTTAAAATGCTAAACAGTTTTGATATTTGAATAAAAAATATAAACAAGTCTTTTAAATTAGTGCAAAGCAGTAGCTCAATATAACCTCAATTTTTTATTTATTCCCCTATGGGTAGACCAGTGAGGAACTCTACAACTACTTAACGACTCTCCCTCACCTGAATAAAACAAAAATGCTACATGAAAATTAAAATTGTACGTATATTTTTCCAACACAAAAAATTTTTTTCCATAGGCTTTCCTGTGAATAAATATCCAAGGCTTTGAGATAACTCATTAAAAATTGCTATTTTAATAAAGCACTTAAAATCTGCAGTAAACACACATCCATGTCTGAAATGAAGACACAGACATTTCAACAGATACTAGAAGCCAATGCTATTCACGTTGATTCCAATACAGTGTGCAGGCCACTCAGATTCCATTCCAATCAGTTAAAATCTTGGCCATGCACACAGGGTAACTCTTATTTGAAATGCTTAATGTCCATACATTGGCAGGTAGAGGCACATAATTAGACATTACTATTTATAGCAATGGCATTTTCGTCTGTTATAGTTGAGCTAAATTATGATATTCCTTGGCTTTGATAGCAAATAGACTTTCCAGAACCACTTAAAACTAATGCTAGGATAATATAAACACCAACACAATGAATACAGGTGACAAACAATAAAACATGGAGCCTACAAAGGGATGAGAAAAGAACACTGGGACTGTCCAGGGAGTCCGGGGACTTTGGGCAAAGAAATGATGCCTCTGGGTCTCAGGTTCCTTGCTAACTAGCTGAAAGGAATTCTTTGAGTCACCATTAAGATCTGAGTCTTTCAAAGCCTTTGTGTGAAGATGACCTTATTTAGAACCCAGCTATGATAGTTGGAAGCACCATCCCGCCTCCCCCGGGGCCCCTTGTCTCACTTGCCAGGACACATGGGCACTGCCCAGGTTCCTGGGATGGTGGGTTTTTCTGGGTGCCTTTATATACCTCTGTACAGGTAAATAAAAGCCGAGGTTTTGATCCTGGGTGATACTACTAACAGGAAAAGAAATCAGAATGGGACACTGCTTTGCAAGTCAAGATGACAGCGTAAAAGCTTGCTTTTACACATGCCGAGCTAAAAATGACAGCCTGACATCCAAATAAAACATCCAACAGGCAGAAACGTAGTGCTGGAAATGGAAAAGGCCAGTGTCCACAGCAGGTAAAAGTAGCAAGTGCTGAGAAGATAAGGTTCCCTCCAAATGAAACACAGACTGGGGAGCACCCTGAAGGGACAACTGGGGTTTGACTAAGCCAAGTCACTTCCTCTCTATCAGTCTGTGAAGGATGGGAGCTACGTTTCTCTTATTTTTTCTTCTCTGGGTTAGTCTTTCTCAGTCACACAGCCAATTCTTAGCTATATTCAAGTGACTTTTTTTTGTCATTGATATGATGATTTTCTGCCATCTCTGCAACCATATTCCACAAAGAAGGAAGTCATAAATACTTACTAAAGGGACAAGTTGTCAGTGTGCACAGCGATGGTGGCTAGTACATTCCTAATTCCCAAATTAGACAGAGGTAATATCTGAATTATTCTTTATACTAACTTAGTGCTGCTGCTCCCTGCTATAAATTCTAATCCCCCTAAGAACTGGCTAGCCACATAATTCACCAGAAAAAAAAAATGCTTGTATTTAAAATAAATTGTCCTGATACAAAAACAACAACAACAAAAAAACCCAAACAAACCAAACACACCCAACAGTGTTCAAAATTGAATACTTACTCCTGTGCTCACCAGGGACAACATGATCCTTTCATTTAAGGCTAAGGTTTCTCCCTGTTTCATCTTGATCCTCTTCTTATCCAAGCATTTCATCGCATACCTAGAAACATAAATACTATTGAAAAATCTGCACTGAGAATACACCTAAGCGGATTAAACGATACGCATCATACTGGGGGAAGTTTCTCAAGATGTGGGAAGTGTTTTAAAGAAGCAAAATGCTTCTAAGAAACTAAGGAAATCTGAATCAAGTGGAGACTTCGGTCAATAATAACATGTTTGTTCGTTCCTCGTGATGAGTGTCCCACACTCAGTAAGATGAGGACGCTGGGCATGGGGTACACGGGAACTCCCTGTACTATTTCTGCCCTTTTTCTGTAAACCTAAAATAACTGTAAAATAAAAAGGCTATTTTAAAAAATCAAGCAATAATCAAGGTATTTCTATTATTATATGAACTGATGTTTCAGTTAAATAAGAGCATAAAGTAGATGGATATAAAATTCAGGGAAATAAATTTTGTATGTACTGCCACTGCCTAGTACCACTGTGTGTGTGTGTGTGTGTGTATGTGCTTTGTGGAGGTGCTGTACATGTCATATTTAGCATTTAGGAATTGTGAATTCAGCACTGGTCAAGACGTAATAAGCACGTAGAGTGTAAGACTCTAAAATGTTGAAGATTGACCAAAGGGGAAGGGAAAGCATGTGTCCAAAACTCCGTGTTCTAAAATGGCACTTTATTGATTTATTTTAAATCTATACGTAAGTTATCATATTTCAAATAATAAAAAGAATCAGTAAGATTTTTATATTCAAGTTATATTAAAGTTAGTTGAGAAGAAACCGTTGACAGCTTAAGATTTTTGAAGATTTGGAACAAACTCACATTAAGGAAATACAGACATGTTACTCAGCACACTCTGTAATCACAGGTTAAAGAAAGCAGATGCTGGGCTTCCCTGGTGGCGCAGTGGTTGGGAGTCCGCCTGCCGATGCAGGGGACGCGGGTTCATGCCCCAGTCTGGGAGGATCCCACATGCCGTGGAGCGGCTGGGCCCGTGAGCCATGGCCACTGAGCCTGCACGTCCGGAGCTTGTGCTCCGCAACGGGAGAGGCTGCGACAGTGAGAGGCCCGCGTACCGCACAAAAAAAAAAAAGAAAGAAGATGCTTTTTCAGCAGGACAAGGGAAAGCTGAAAGGAAATTTTTACAAAGGTTTTGGGGGCTTCAGAATTCTGCATGCATGACTAAATTCCCACTGATATACTACTTCACGACACCCAGGTATACTAGTTGTCTGGCTGTGGTAGGACACACAAAATCCACTTATTCCTAACTTACTTACAACTTATAATGTTATGAGTTATAGCAAAACAGAGATAGATGTTCAAATTTGATATTTTTATCCACTCTTCCAGGAGTTCTGTATGACAAATCCATTTGCGAGACACTGATTGGCTTAATTATGGGATCAAATATTGAGCACACATGAAGTGACACATTCTTGAAATATTTATTTTTTATGATAAAGAATTTTCAAAATGCCTCATACTACTTCTATCACCACCGTGCTGTGACGATGTTTAATAAGACCTTTGGATTGCAGACCACAGAGAAGGTGGCACCCACAGGTCTTGAGCCCCTCAGAGTAAGCAAGCTGAGGGCCCCCCGCCCCCCCAAGGGCAGGTGGCAGGTCACTGTCACTGGCAGCCTGGAGGCTGCAAAGGATGTGCTCGAGGATTCATGGGAGCTGAGCTTGGCCACTTCCTAGCTGTGTGACTCCTGAGAAGCGTCTACCCTTAACCTATAAAATAGAAGACTATTTACCACGCCTTGGAGGTTTCCGAGAGTCGGGTGAAATCGTAAATGTGTATGAAGAGACAAATTGGTATTATTTACTTCTAACAACAACACGTGACAGACTGGGCATCCTCAACACCTCGACAAGCAGTTATGATGAAGTAAAACAAAAATTTAGTGAAAGGTAACAAACGACAAGTAAAGTGCATCATTTAGGATCAAAAAGCCCACCGTGCAGCACAGAACTGGAAGGTATGTTTTCTATCACCCCAAACTGCACATGCTTAATCACAGGTGGGTCAGAAGAGAATGTCTCTCCCCTGCAAAGCAGAGAATTCTTTGCAGTCTGATCGGACTGGGAGGCCATACATAACACCCCTTCTTGGCCACCTCTGGATTCCTGGCTCTTCACCCACGGCCTGAACCACTGCAGGCTCCCGATACACGGTTTCTGGTTACCTTCCCATTTAGCCCTAAGAGGTAGAAGTTCCAGATCATCTTGTTTGCTATGCTTTACAAAATACAGCCTATTTCCTTCTGAGGTAAATTACTGCAGGAGTGAGATCATAGGCTTCCATAAATCTACATAGGGGTTTTCTTTTGATGCAAGCATAAAATTCTCTTAATATTCCCAGCAAAACATACGAGCCTAGAAAGCTTACATTTTTCCAGTGTCTGCTTTCCTGCAACCATATACTTCACCGAATCCTCCTCGTCCAATAATCCTATGTACGCTGAAATCATTCATGGTCAACTGTGAATTCAAAATGCAACATGGAAACGTAAAACTGCATAAAAATTATGCTGTTGTTTTCATGTAAAACATAATACAGTTATTAAAATAGCGATTCAGATACACCTGCCCTTTCCGTGACTGGTCCCTCAAACTGAGAGGTGAGAAGCACAAGGTGGCAGGACATTCTAGAACCACCTTCTATGCAAACTGCACAGAATGCACACCACGGAGGCAAATGGGAAGATGACACAGTGGTAGCCGAATTAGATTGGTTTTCTGATCTCATAAATCTTATATTGGACGATGTACGCTTTGAAGACAAGTGAATGTGAAATTTCCACTCAAAACACAAAGCAACATCAGCTACTCTGAAGTCTAAAATTTGGGAACAGTTCAGCAAGGCCAGGAACGTAATGGTAGATAAATAGGTCCACGTCAAGGCCATCTATGTTTTCCTAACTGTGGGCCATATGATCAGAAAGCCCAACAGATGCTGGCCGTGTGAATGTTTTATCAGTAACGTCAGTGAGTAGAGACGACTCATGCTGGGCATGTGAGCATGAAACCAGACCAAGTGTGAGTAACTCTATGAAGAGGCTTTATTCCTAAGCACTTTGTCAATATCATCCCAGCAACGCCCTGCTTCCTAAGCAGTTTTCATGGCATTAGACAGTACGAAGGCAGATAGATAGTCCTATGTTCGTGGTAAGAGGCCATCAGATAACAGCAAATGCCTACTAGTTTATGTATCCTCAAATGAAGGGTCAGATGCTTGAAGGGTTTCCCCAGACAACCCTTCAAATATCATGTCTGCAGCCAGGGAGGGGCATCTGGCCCACTAGCTTCATGTTTGGTGCTCAGAGGACATGAGGACATGAAGACATGAGGATACCATGTCTGCTAAAGGAACTCAAGCCCAAGGAAGATCCACAGCACATATAAGGGATTTTTTTTTTTTGGCCGTGCTGCGGCATGCCACAGCAACAGACCAGGGATCGAACCCGTGCTCCCTGCCGTGGAAGCATGGAGTCCCAACCACTGGACCGCCAGGGAAGTCCCAATAAGGGATTATTTTTAAAAATGTGTCACTGCCTCTTGCTTCTCAATCCTGCCAGGAAATGGGGTGGAGAGAGGAGGTTAAAAAGAAGAAGAAGGGGCTTCCCTGGTGGCGCAGTGGTTGGGAATCTGCCTGCCTATGCAGGGGACATGGGTTCGAGCCCTGGTCTGGGAAGATCCCACATGCTGCAGAGCAACTAAGCCCGTGAGCCACAGCTACTGAGCCTGCACGTCTGGAGCCTGTGCTCTGCAATGGGAGAGGCCGCAACAGTAAGAGGCCTGCACACCGCGATGAAGAGTGGCCCCCGCTCGCCGCAACTGGAGAAAGCCCTCGCACAGAAACGAAGACCCAACACAGCCAAAAATAAATAAATAAATAATTTTTTTAAAAGAAGAAGAAAAAAACCCACTTCTTCCAATAGTACTGCTCAAGTAAAAAACTGAAAAACAAAATCCAGTTATTTCTTTTTCTCACTTGCAAACCTACGTGAAGGGAGAGCATGAAGGAAAGGGGAAGAGAAACGTACACTCTAAAAGCGAAGGAAAGAACCTGCCCTAGAATTACTGACAGTGAAAAGCTAACAGAAGATACAGTGCTAAGGGGTTAATGTCAGAAAGTAGCCTGTCTTTGAGGACTGCTTTTATCATTCTCAAAATAATGAAAAAGATGAAACCGTGGTCTAGTAAAAGATGTCATCATGTTTATTACATCATTGCACCTAAGAATAAGAAAAAAAGGAACTTTGCCAAGATGGCATAAGGCACGGGCATATGGGAATTACATTATGTAGAAGACTTGCATTTTTACAACTGCTTCTGTTAAAAGGTCAATTACCGCTTAAGATAACCATTCTTAAATAAATAAACACATTCTTACATGAATATGAGAAAAGAGAATTAAAATTCGAAGTGTTTACGATTGGGTATAGGAGGATGGGGTTTTCATGCATAAAGCCATAAGCACGACATCTGTTTGGGCAGTGTGTTACCCTTGGGAGTATGCTGCCGAATAAAATATTTTCTCACGAAGTTGAGCCAGAGGAAATTTTTATTTAAAAAAAGAAAGGCAAAGATGATACTCACATGGATATTTAATTCCAC
The DNA here is from genome assembly GCF_964341445.2 of Mesoplodon mirus. Lineage (NCBI taxonomy): Eukaryota > Metazoa > Chordata > Mammalia > Artiodactyla > Ziphiidae > Mesoplodon > Mesoplodon mirus. Next base: position 19,856,551 of record NC_138989.1, on the reverse strand, counting down.
GTTTTTCCACTGGCAAAATCTAGTGAACTTGTCACTGAAAAAGAACGTAAGGAATTACGGAAAAGTTAAATATCAAGTTAACTGAGAAACTAGAATTGTACCGCTTGTGTTGCTTCTCAAACGGAGTAAGTTTTCATAAACATTTTTTCACAAAGGATTCACCTGGTATTTAGGGCTTTATTTTATGATTCAAATTGAAGACTGTGTGTTTTCCCTTTAAGTGTCATTATGCTGTGGTAACATCTTTATCTGCGTCAGCACTGTCCAACAGACGGGTAACAGAAGCTGCGTATGTAATTTAATTTTAATAATATATTTTATTTAAACCAATATATCAAAAAAGTATCATTTCAACATAAAATTAAATCAAATCAATATACAATTTTAATGAGACAGTCTACATTCTTGCTTTTCTATTAAGTCTTTGAAATCTGGTGGGTATTTGCCCAACTTAATTCAGACTAATCATATTTCAGGAGTTCCACAGCTACACGTGGTGAGTGGCTACCATACTGGACAGTGTAGCTCTCAATGACAAAAAAATTGCTGTTTACAAATAATTAGAGGGGTAGCAAATATAATACCTAAATAGTGCTTATCATGCTCCAGGCCCTGTTCACCTACTCCTTCAACAACTCCATCATCAGGTACCGTCATGATGCCCAACTTACAGCCAAGACCACCTGAGCTTGCCCAAGGTCACACGGAGAGAGAATGGGTGGAGCCGGATTTAAACCCAAACCAATGTCTGCCTCACAAAGATGCAAACAGTGCAGGAGAGAAACCCTCAGACGAGAATCGGAACATGGAAGTCATAATGCATTGATAAGCTCCCAGTTTACTCAACTGCTGGAGGAGTGTTTTTTTCATCCATGAAGTAAGAAACATATCTATCCCATTAATAAAGGCATTATTGGGATTATTTTTTATTAATGAGCAACATATCTATAAAATGTTTGCTTTTAAATTTTTTTTCAGAAGAAATGCATTCTGGATTGAATACTCCTTAAAAGCGAAGAACATTTCTGGTGATTGCTGGACTTCATCTAGCCCTTGGCATGATTCCTTACATAGGAACGGTATTCAGGGTTCTATGAAGGAATGAATGAATTAAAAAAAGGAAGAAAGGGAAGGAGAGAGAAAGGCAGGAAGAGAGGGAGGGAGTTCTTATGAAGTGCAAGTTACAGGTATTATCAGCACTATAATATGATGCCTTAAGGCATCCAAATATCCCAGGTCACTGGGGGTTTCATCTAATATGCCTTCTAAGGATCTTTTAAAAATATTTCTGAGGCTAATAATCAAATTAAGAATTAAAAGCAGAAGAACTCTTGTAATTACACAGCATCTTTTTTCACTGACTCTGAAATGACTTTTAAAGAGTGTTTCACTGATCCTCCTAACATCTCTATGAGGTTGGTAAAATAAATTTTGAGTTTCTGAGAGTTATTTCAAAGAGTTTTTTTTTTTTAAAGCATGGTGAGTGCAAAAGGTGAAACCACACTGGGGTGAATAAATCCATGACTTTGAAATCACTTGGTGTGTGAGGCTAGCTCACACCCTGCCTTCTCACGGATTCTGGAGTTCAGAGATGGCAACGGAGGTGGGGGTGTGGGGGGTGTGATCTGGCACATTTTATGAACTTGCAAACTAGCTGGGGAGGGTAAACAACCAGGGATAGAGAAGTGGCCTGCTGGCCAAGAGAAGAGTCGAGGAAAATCAACTCCCAACCCATACCCTGCGCCAAAAGAACACACACTCCATCAAAAAATAAGAACAGATATTTTGCCCATTAAATACGATAGCAAGTTCTTCTTTAGGAAGTACAGATGGCTGCTGGGTGTCCTGGCTGTCGTGTGCCCGCGGGGTTCCTTGAGCTCCATTCCTAGGCAATATCTAGTCACTAGAATGGGCACTTCTGGATGGGGAGGAGGAACCGGGGCTGAGAATAGGGCAGAGCCTGGGCAGCACAGGGCTTCAGAGCCAGAGCCCTTGCAGGTGACTTAACCGCCGCCTCGGACGGAAGAGCAGGGGTGAAAGATACAAAGACCACTGGGGCGCGGCGAGGGTGAGCAGAACAAGTGTTTTTAACTCTAACCCCTGACGTGGGCTTTAGATTACTGAGCAATCTGATGTTCACTGCTGAAGCGAGCCTCACCAGCCTCATCCAGAAGAGGGAAAGCCTCCCTCTAGGATTCAGCCCCACAGGGAACTTAACCCCGTGTCCCTGCTGGGCCTCAGGAGAAGGTGGAGAGGCAGGCTCAGCACTGCTGAAGATGTCCTCCTTTTTTTTTTTTTTTTAAATTTAAGTGAAGTATAATTGATTTACAATGTGTTAATTTCTGAACAGCAAAGTGATTCAGTTATACACATATATATTCTTTTTCATTATGGTTTATCACAGGATACATGTGATATATATTCATTATATATTCATTATGGTTTATCTAGTTCATTATTCATTATGGTTTATCTAGTTTCCTGCTATACAGTAGGACCTTGTTGTTTATCCATTCTCTATATACTAGTTTGCATCTGCTAACCCCAAACTCCCAGTCCAACCCCTGCCCCACCCCGCCTCCCCCTTGGCAACCATAAGCCTGTTCTCTACATGAAGACTTCCTCTTTACTCCTCTACTATCAAACTGCAGTGTGGCCACGGAGAAAAATCGCCTGAACCGTGAGGCCCTCAGAGAGCACAGCCAGCCCTGACGATGCTGAAGTCTACAAGGTTCTATTTATGGAGTGCCTGTGCTTTTCAAAACCCAAACTCTGGACTTCCCTGGTGGCGTAGTGGTTAAGAATCCGCCTGTCAATGCAGGGGACACGGGTTTGAGCCCTGGTCTGGGACGACCCCACATGCCACAGAGCAACTAAGCCCGTGCGCCACAACTACTGAGCCTGTGCTCTAGAGCCCGCGAGCCACAACTACTGAAGTCCGCAGGCCTAGAGCCCGTGCTCCGCAACAAGAAGCCACCGCAATGAGAAGCTCGCACACCGCGATGAAGAGTAGCCTCCGCTCACTGCAACTAGAGAAAGCCCGCGCGCAGCAACGAAAACCCAACGCAGGCAAAAATAAATAATAAATAAATTAATTAACAACAAAAAAACCCAAACTCTGAACTCTTGGCCTGACAATGGATTTTTTACTGTTAATTTGATAATGTATTAACATAAAAAGAACCAAAAATATATATATATAAATGAACTGACTTTAAAAATAATTCACTTATATAAAATGGTAAGTTTCAGAAAATCCAATGTGCATGCTTGCCTAAAATGCAAACAGCTTCACTCGTGTTTCCTGTGGTGATAAGAGTGAATGGTTAGGGGGAGGAGGCTGGGAGATGGATGGATTGGAGTCTGGGTTTAACAGATATAAACTACTACACAGAGAATTGATAAACAACAAGGTCCTACTATACAGCACAGGGAACTATATTCAATATCCTGGGATAAACCATAATGGAAAAGAATATGAAAAAGAAAGTGTGTGTGTGCATGTGTGTATGTGTGTGTGTGTGTGTGTGTGTGTGTGTGTGTGTGTGTGTATATATATATAATTGAATCACTTTGCCGTACAGCAGAAATTAACATTGTAAATCAACTATACTTCAATAAAACTAAAAAAAAAAAAAAAAACCACACAGCGAATGGTTAACTCGGTGGGAGAAAATGACTGTGCAGGTTTACCTGGTGGATACACAATGGAGTTAACAAGACCTCTTCCCCAATTTTAATTACCATCCCCATTTCTCCCCTCTCCACCAAGGATCATATAACAGTGAGGGTGACCCAGGAGTTTGGGAAGTCAGACTTTAGCATCAACAGCAGTGGAGACGGCCCAGGACTTGGTTGAGTCTCACCCCTAGGCCGGCATCCTATCCCCTCAGTTTGATTTCACGGCTTTTTGGCAAAGCCTCTGCTACTACTCAGAAGAATGTAATCATTTGTATGCAGATTCATTTCCTGGTATTGACTCCACTCCAAGATAAAATTATCTCCTGAACTCTGGTAGAATCATGACACAACTTTTTTAGATTTTATTTTAATTATTTTATTTCTATGAACATGTGGAGAAAAAAAAAACTGCACTGAAGTATTTGCTCTTAAAGGGCAACTACTGAACAGCTGCAGGCTGCTCCATCGATGAGGCACGGTCATCACGACAACTGTCTAGAAATTAGCCGAGTTTATGGAGAAGAGGACAGTCAGTGTGAATGCAGATTCAGTGTTAGGAAGTCCAATTCCAAAGGTGCATCATCATAGAGGCAAACTCAAAATACTGAAGGATTGACTCTTAGGTGTCTGAGAAGCATGTGAACACGTTTATAGGCATTACCAAAAAATTTCAGGATTTTATAAGACAGACATACCCTATAGCTTGAGTAACCCAGAGGGGCGTATTTATCGGGTACATTAATGATATATATGACTACAGGCATTTGCCGATACTTAAATTCTACTATGTAAAGAATCAAGAGAAGGCTTGTCTCACTTTGAAGGATATGATTTCAAGATATAAACAAATGAATTAGATATAGACTCGTGCTTACATTAGCAAAGGTGTCCCAATAAGATACTTTTAATTGTGAGGTTCCTTAGCCTATTTAAATTTTGGACCATTTGGAAGCTAAAGAACTAAAGGTCAGTGGGATGTTAAGATATACAAATCCTAAATTATAAAGTACAGAGGAAACAGTCTAATGCAAAGCCTGGCACATAGCACATGGTCAATAAATGCCTGTTGAATGAATAAGTTAACACATTTTAAGGGCAGCACTTATTGGGTAAAATGAGGTGCACCTACACAGTACAAGATCTTATCAGTATAAATACAATGATATATAACTAAGATAATGTTACATGTCAAATATATCTCTATTAAAAAAAAGATTTTATACATAAAGTTTCATACCTTTCCATGAATTTTTGAAAGATGCTGCCTCGAAGACTTTCACAAATTTCTTCTATGTATGGCTGGAAAGGATGGAAAAGAAATTCCACACTGCATCAGTAAGAACAAAATAAAGTGAAAAACAGAAAAGGACGAGACTCAGACGAGGTGAGGCTCCAAATTACGTGCTCCCACAGCACCTGGTACTCGCCCTTCGCAGCCTTGTCCAGTTTTCACCAATGGACTCATGGTCACGATTATTTACTTGTGGTAATCTACACCACTCAATGGCATGTTCCATGAAGGCAAGGACAGGTCTGTCCTGTGTGCCACTGCATCCCTCCTGCCTAGCACGGCTCCTGGCAAGTCACAGACACACCTTAAATGGCTGGAATTAGCTTCATGGGCATGTGACCCATGCAGTCCCACAGAAGAGCCCAGGGCTCGGTTTGGTGCCCTGCTGTTGTCATCCTGAAATTCTTAATAATTTCTGAACAAGGGCCCCCAGGTTTTCATTGCATACTGAGCCTTGTAAGTTACATAGTGCATCCTATAAGTTACTATTAATTATATAATTGCTATTAATTATGATTATCATAAATGATCAGCATTAATATTGACTTTTTTTTTTTTTTTTTTTTTTTTTTTGCGGTATGCGGGCCTCTCACTGTTGTGGCCTCTTCCGTTGCGGAGCACAGGCTCCGGATGCGCAGGCCCAGCGGCCATGGCTCACGGGCCCAGCCGCTCCGCGGCATATGGGATCCTCCCAGACCGGGGCACGAACCCGTATCCCCTGCATCGGCAGGCGGACTCTCAACCACTGCGCCACCAGGGAGGCCCTAATATTGACTTTTAAAGACGAAAAGCCAAGAGACCCATGGAGTAAATATTTTTTAAATCAGCTATTCCCAAGGTCTTTGAGCAAGTTCACGGCTAAGCGGGGGTTAAGGCAAGGGCTCCTTGCTCACATGTGCAGTGCCCTTTCCCTGTGGAGAACAATCTACTTCAATATCATGCCACTTTACACATTACCAAATAAACTGCATAAACTTATTTTCCACGGGATGGGCTTCAAATCAAGAACTATAAAAATATCAAATGCCAACATCTCACAGCTCAGCCTGGAGCCGCTTAGATAGCTTTGGAAAATATTTTCATACCCTACACTCACTGAATGATGCAAATTTAATGTTTTCTGTGTCTTCGTAGATCATCCTGAAAATGTGCAAAAAAGAAGGACCAGATCAGGAACCGTCCAAGGCAAGTGATCAAACTAGGAAGTCTGCAGAAGCCACAGTCACCAACACAGGCAGTGAGACCACCGCAGCTCGCCTGGGAGCCTCACTTCCTGCCACGAGGCTAAGCCACCTCCACCCCCTGGCAGGGCTACTGCTGTCCTGGGCGGGGCACTGGAACTGGTCACTAAAACCAAATAGACTTTGTTCCCTCCTTAGTAACGGGGGAAGCTGAACTCTCTCTCTGAAGCCCTTTCCAGCTCTAAAGTCCTGTATTTCTATGAGGACACATAATAGCAATCTTCACTAACTCTTCTAGATGCTAAAGACCAAGGGACACAAGTCTCAAGAGGCTCAAAAGACAAAAGAGATCAAGTGTTGAAAGATATATGAAAAGCCTAAATTTGTATATCACAGATTTTCTATTTACAAAAACTGTTACGTTAATATTCTTTCATATTTTATAAAACAGCCTGTACTTTTGCTAATAAAATAAAAGTTCACCAGAAATTCTTAAGACTGCCACTTTCAACACAAAGAACTACAAAATGTGTCGGGTAAGCAGTGCAAAAGCAAGAGTTCAATAGTGGGGTCATGAGCAAACAACCTCACCTGATTCTCAGTTCCCTTAACCTATAAAATGGGAGAGTCACATCTAATTTTCAAGGCCACTGTGAGAATTTAATAAGATTAAGAATGTTGAGAGCCAAGCACAGGGCCTGGAATGTTCTAGGAACCTAAATGTAAGCCAGGACCCCTCCCGACTTTTGCCACCAAATGTACCTGTGCAATTATTTATTTCTAAAGTCAATTTTGCAAACAAAAGGAATAAAAAGTATTTTGTATTTACTTTCAGAGCATTATTTTATACTACCTTCTTCTTGATATGAAATTTCAACTCAGGCATCACACTTCCTGATGTCTAAATGTATGATAAACCTACAGTAATCAAAATAGTATCGTACTGACATAAAAACAGACATTATGGACCAATGGAACAGAATAGAGAGTCCAGAAATAAATCCACACACTTATGGTCAACTAACCTTTGATAAGGGTGTCAAGCACACAATGCGGAAAGGATAGTCTCTCCAATAAATGGAGAATGAGACTGGACCCTTATCTCACACATATACAAAAATCAACTCAAGATGAATTAAGGACTTAAATATAAGACCTGAAAGTGTACAACCACTAGAAGAAAACACAGGGGGAAAAACGTCTTGACATTTGCCTGGGTGATGATTTTTTGGATGTGACATCAAAAATTCAGGCAACAAAAGCAAAAACAGACAAGTGGGATTGCATCAAACTAAAAAGCTTCTGCAGAGCAAAGGAAACAATTACCAGAGTGAAAAGCCAATCTGTAGAATGAAAGAAGATATTTGCAAACCACACATCTGATAAAGGGTTAATATTCAAAATATACCAGGAACTCGACTCAATAGCCAAAAACCAAATAACCCGATTCAAAAGGGGGCTGGCTGAGGACCTGAATAGACATTTTTCGAAAGACATACAAATGGCCAACAGGCATATGAAAAGGTGCTCAACAACACTAACTATCAAGGAAATGCAAATCAAAGCCACAATGAGGTATCACCTCACATCTGTTAGGATGGCTATTATCAGGAAGTCAAGAGGTAAGTTGTTGGTAAGGATGTAGAGTAAAGGGAGCCCTTGTGCACTGTTGGTGGGAATGTAAATTGGTGCAGCCATTATGGAAAACAGTATAAGGATTCCTCAAAAAATTAAAAACAGAACTACCATATTATCCAGCAATCCCCCTTCTGGTATATATCCAAAGGAAATGAAATCAGTATCTTGAAGAGATATCTGCATGCCCATGTTCACTGCGGCATTATTCACAACGGTAAAGATACAGAAACAACCTAAGTGTCTATCAATGGATGAATGGATAAAGAAAATGTGGTATGGATACATATATATATATATATATATATATATATATATATATATACACACACACACACACACAATGGTATAGTATTCAGTCTTTAAAAAGAAGGAAATCCTGCCATTTGTGACACCATGGGTGAATGTGGAGAACATTATGGTAAGTGAAATAAGCCAGACACAGAAAGACAAATATGATATGATCTCGTCCATACGTGGAATCTAAAAAAAGTCTAACTCATAAAAGCAGAGTAGAATGGTGGTTGCCAAGGGCTGGGAAGTGGGGGAAATGGGGAGATGGTGGTCAAAGGGTACAAAGTTTCAGTTATGCAGGATAAATAAGTTCTGGAGAGCTAATGTACAGCATGGGGACTACAGTTAATAATACTGTATTGTACACTTGAAATTTGCTAACAGAGTGGATCATAAGTGTTCTCACCCCCACACATACACACAAACACACACACACAAATGTAACTAGGTGAGGTGATGGATATGTTAATTAGTTTGATTATGACAATCACTTCACAACGAATACGTATATCAAAACATCACATTGTACACCTACAATTATATACAATTTTTATTTGTCAATTATAACTCAGAAAGTCAGGGGAAAAAAAGAAATTCCAACTCAAAGAATATCCACTAACTTTATGGTTAATGTCCCTCTACAAACAGGACATCCAAACATATAACTTCTATCTATACTTTGATCACTGTGTTCTGATGGTACATGTCACACTGAATTGCACTAATACACCTTCTTATTTAAATCAACTTAATAGGGACTATTTCCTTCACCTTTGAAATAAGAATACCAGCCATTCCATATCTATTTTTTCCGAACATTATTTAATTATTTTCTTATGAACAAATCAGTAAAGTGGTTTTGAAAGATATTGGAGAAGCTCCTAAATGACTGTTCCTTGAAGGCACAGAGAGAATTTTGGTGGTCTTTGTATCTCACCTGGAACTATCTTTTTAAATGCTATTTATGCTGCAGGAAAAGCTAGCATCAGAGTTGTAAAATCCACGTACTGCGAGGTATAATTTAGCAACGTTAGGTGTAATTGACTACGAGACTGTCTCTGAACAGCGTCAAAGTCAGACAACTCAAGTTCTGACAGGAAAATATCACAAAGGCAACAAACGGCAGATATTCACGTTGCACTTTTTGAATGTACAGTGCTTGATAAGAGCTGACATTTGCGGAGCATGGCAACAGACAGGCCTAGTGCAAAGCAACTCACATGCACTGAATCCTCAAGCCCCCCGTTTGCGGGAGAGCCTGCTGTCCCTGCCGCTTCACGGATGGGAAAACTGAAGGGAGGAGAGGTATGGTAGCTTGCGCAGGGTCTCGCAATCCAGGGCACTTAATTTCAGAGCCCAAGCTTATACCCAACTAGACTATAAAAGGTGTCACATTTTAAGAAAAGTCCATCTAATTATTTTAGCAGAAAGGCAGCACGCGGTCTGTTACTGTACCCAAATGTTCTCGGAGCCAAATCAATATTTTCTCTATAAAATAATCAGATTCATTTTGTATGTAAATAAAACCTATCATAAGGCACCTAGGTAAAAATCAACTTACTTCTCTGTAAATTACTGAATAATCCAGGAAATGGATAAATTCTTTTCATTCTGAAAATCATTACATTAATGAATGGCATTCTTTCATATTTCTTGTGACTCACAGAAACATGAAAAGTACATTATCCACTTGAAAATTTGACCGTGTCCTTGCAAGCTGCCACCTCTATAGGAAACCCACAGGATGAGCGAAAAGGCTTTGGGGAGGAGAAACCATTACATCTGAAGATCAGCAAATACACCGGCCCATCAGTTGTGGATCAAGTTTTCTGAGGCTTGTCATTTAAATCTGCATGACTGTGCTGTGTTCAAGATACGAGGAGCCAGGGCAAAGTCCAGTTCCTCAGTCACGACACCAAGGCCGTTCAAACATTCCCTCTTGATTCTTGAAAATGGATCTATTTCATCTGGGGGATAATCACCGTGGGGGTCAACACCTGTACCACTAGAAAGTAAATCTTGTCAAGTCACCGCTCTTCACAGGTGCCTGGGATGTCAAACAGGGAAAGGCTTTTTCCTCCAATGTCTTGTCTTGATTGATTTATAGAAAACAACATTACAAGAATGCTCCAGTGGCGTTTTTCAGGAAAGCCTTCACGAAGACTGTCGGCAGAACAGCACATTTCAATGAGAAGACAGGCAATACTAAACTTCAGTTCTTCCAGATAAACCTCCACGTACGAAATACAGCCTCATATGTCAATTCCCCCAGCACTTCCACACATGCAAAGAATGTCCCCAAATCCAATTGTTAAGCAAATTAGAAACATTTATTGTGAAAGCACTTTATCTTACCTGAAAAAGAGTTGATGACACTTGTTTCTTGGATAGATGACTTTGCACATGTTCTACAGCTTGCTTTGAGAATGGCTTTTAAAAATCAAAAAAACAATGTTTTTGCCACAAATATAAAACAGAGCAAACCTCTGTATGTTTTACGATATCAAACATAAAATTTAACACAAAAATTGCTAAGCAGTAACCTATACTGATTCCATCAACACGCATTCTTTAAAAAAATTTGTTGGTTGTCTGCAGGCAAGCCAAACAGATGACTGCTCCTCTGAACTTCCAGAGTTCTTAGATACCATGTCGAGAAGGATGCTGTGCACGGGGGCATCCAACTGACATACCTAATCCCACAGGAGATCAAGATGACTTCGATTAAAAAAAGCTGTAAGGAATCGTATTATCACCTTATTCAATGCATCATCCCTCAACTGGCTGATACTGGGGTCCTAAACATGTAAAATTTCTATTGTATGAGAGAAAGTGAATGCATGATAATATACCTAAGAATTAAACGTCAGGACTGCAAAGCTAAATCACGGTGTTGAAAAGACTCTAGGTTAAGGAAAATCTTGCTGTAACCACAGGGGAGAGGAATTGGTTCTAAAACAATGAAACTCACACTGACAAAGGACACACTCTGTCCTCCCCCAAAACTTCAAATTACGTCTGCAGCAACGCACGAGAAGAAGAGCTTAATTAAAAAGCATATCACACTGCTAAAACCCCTCTAAATTGTTGACCTATACGAAAACTACGTTTACAGAGGCTTTCACAGTGAACACCTGGCATTTACCAAGGTTCAACCATTCTCCAGCAAGGTAGCAAGGCACAGAGCATTACGATTAACTCTAGCTCAGAAGTTCAGTAAGCACTGTAGACAACACAATAAACACAGAAGCACAAACATATACCATTGTCATGACCACTGCTGTCCAGTCAGGCTCTCTGCAATGCTGGAAACGTGGTGAACCTGGGCTGACGCAGGAGCCACCAGCCACATGTGGGTATTGAGCCCTTGAAATGTGGCCCATGAGGAATTAAACTTTTAATTCCATTTTAATTAATTTAAACAATTTAAATACCCACATGTGGCTAGTGGCTACTGCATTGGACACAGCAGCCCAGGGCTCTTAGGATACTCCTTTGGAAAACAAGTCTTCATGTAGAGAGATTACATGGTAAATTTTCATTATTAATTATTCCACTCACTCCTGGTGGAATAATTTCCTAGGAACCCAGCTTATCCTAATGACTGAATTAGATTGTTTCTCTGATTTATCAATACAAGGAAAAAAAATGGTTTCAACCATCATTCAACTATTAATGAACTACATTAACACAATAATTTCAATCCTCCTTATTAATTCAAAGAAAGCAGTTAAGATTTTTATTGATCAATATATGATTAGCCTAACTGTTAAAAGAGAGCTAAATGAAAAACAATAAAGCTTAATTTCCTAAAGAAAGTCTAGAATTGAGGTTGGCTTTTTCTTCCATTGATCTGCATTAGCCATTTTATCAATGTTTGCAGTGAAAGTATCCACTTTTGGAAACATACCAAGAGTATATGGAGCAACAGATACTGGATCAGTGTTATCAGGAAACAAATGACAAAAACAGAAGAAATGGGTTCCATCCTGGATGAATATCATTTAATTTTTAAACCTCTTCCTCCTACTTTAACTTTCATCCTGGAAATGTTTGAAGGCTGTCTCATATTTACCCATATTAAGTAATAAAACAAAAAGAGATACTTACATGTGAACAAGACAGCAGCTCCTTCATGATGTAAGTATCATAAATTTGTCGACTTCTACAAAGGCGATCTTCCTCATTCTCAAGCTTTTCATATTCTTTTATCTGGATGGTTAAAAGTTACCATTGTTAGGTATTGTCTTCCTAGAAACTTACTTTATTGAAGGATATTACTAGTCTTGGCAGAAACCACTTCCACATGAGATCAAGCAAATTACTTGAATCGGCCATTCCACGGGAAACAACTACTTCTAATGTTGAAATAATGAAGTTGGAATAATTTAAATTCAACTTGGAACATACGAATGGATTTTTTCCTATGATGAACCTTGTCGCTTAAATTTAGAAACACAATATTAGGAAACAAATACTGCCATGGTTACAATTATCTTAACGATGCACCAGCCATGGACCATTCATCCTTGCCAAGTCTCCTTTCCAAAGCACAAATAATTTAAATTTGTCCGTAATCCAGTTCTAAGAGTTATGATGGGGCTCGTTCTCACTCAACTACAGTGTTACAAAATTCAGGAGGAAAAAATAATAATAAATTGCTAGGTTTCCTGCAAAGAGATTTTTAGAAATCAACTAAATATTTTGGAAATGCATTAACCATAGATAAAAGCATTGGTTTTTCACACTGGAACCTTCTCTGCACTCTAAAAGTATTAACAGAAAGGTTCCTTCAAATTGTATGTTTTGCCAATAACTTAAGGGAGGTAACCTGACGGGTGTTAAGATAGACCAAATAATAAAATGAGCTTTGGAAATACTGGCTTTATGAGGACATGGCCCCTATTACTCCAACCTCAAAACAGAAGTTCTCAGATCAGAGAAGTATTTTTATTTATTTACAGAAATACATTTAATCTAAGAGACAAGAAGAGAATGAAAACACAAATGAAATATGGAGCTGGTAGGAAGACTGTAGCAAAGATTTTCAATATAATGACTAATAACTACATATAACTTATTTTTGGAAAAACAAATGCTCCCACCAAGGAGACAGTTGTCATACTGACTTTCATAATATCTGAGTGCTCTTTATTCTGCTATGATAAAAAGTGGGGCTGATTACTCCTATGGGAGAGAGCATAAACTGAATAGAAATAACAGTTACCTTTTTTACTGTACAGTCTAACAGTTTTGAAATCAAAACCAGTAAATCCTATGAAAATTTCTGATAATGAAAGGGCACGGTCGGCAGGGAGAGGAATATGTACAATTCTGACGTCCTATACGAAGGCTAACTGGTTCACACACTGAGAAAAATTCTGGGATCATCTTAATTGCCCTTAAATATCATCAGTGAGATGGCTGAAATTCACAAGTCTGTAACTGCCTGGGCTTAGAATGGAGTCTTCTTGGAACAGACCCTAAAATTTAACAAAAAGGCAAGAGGACTAGGGTAGGTTGATACCCCATCCAAGAGGAAAACACTTAAAATTTTTTCTTTCTTTTAAAATTTTTATTGAAATATAGTTGATTTACAATGTTATGTTAGTTTCAGGTATACAACAAAGTGATTCAGTTATATATATACATATATATATATACATACATACACACACACACATATATTCTCTTCCATTATAGGTTATTATAAGATAGTGAATATAGTGCCCTGTGCTATACAGTAGATCCCTGTTGGTTATTTGTTTTATATAGAGTAGTGTGTATATTTTAACCCCAAACTGCTAATTGATCCCTCCCCCCCATCTTTTGGTAACCATAAGTTTGTTTTCTATGTCTATGAGTCTATTTCTGTTTTGTAAATAAGCTCATTTGTATCATTTTTTTAGATTCCACATATAAGTGATATCATATATTTGTCTTTCTCTGTCTGGCTTACTTCACTTACTATGATAATCTCTAGGTCCACCCATGTTGCTGCAAATGGCATTATTTCATTCTTTTGTATGGCTGAGTAATATTCCATTGTGTGTGTGTGTGTGTGTGTGTGTGTGTACACACACACACACACACACACACCACATCTTCTTAATCCATTCATCCGTCAATGGACATTTAGGTTGCTTCCATGTCCTGTCTATTGTAAATAGTGCTGGTATGAATACTGGGGTGCATGTATCTTTCCAAATTATATTTTTCTCCAGAAGGAAAACACTTTTTTAATGAAGAAGCAAGTCAGCAATGTTGGCATAACCAAAGGACCTGGGCTTAGTCATCCAAGGTTAATTCAGGAGAACATGTCTAAAGGTCCAAATACCATGCCAGATGCAAGTACGGTAGCTGCAAGGAAACAGAAGCCAGACACAGAAATCTGAGGCAGAGTCAGAGAATAAACAAAGGACTCTAGTTTGGTAGATGTCTTTTGATGTTTTGTTTTAGTAAGGTCCAGAAATTAATGCCAGGATGCTAGGATAGAACAGGTGGACTGTTAGTGAACCAAGGGCAAACGTTTCTGCCTAAACATACAAACTCTAGGAAAACTAAACCTTCATGGAATCATTATCCTTGAAAACAAGTGTAATGAAACCAAAGTCTATGTTCTGGGGACCTATAAAGCAAGCTGACACCTGGTTAAGCAAATGCTGATTCTATGGGAGTTTTCTATGAACCGTAATAATCTGACAATACAGAAAATTCTAGTTTCTTGCACAAATGATGCTCTGAACCACAATTCTGGCTTTAGTAAGTGCCTCGTATCTCATAAACTCCAATTTGAACAACAGAAAAGGTTAATTCTTAGTAGGCAAAGAAACAGCCTAAAGCATCCCTGGCTGTAATTCACTTTCTATTATCAGTTAAGACCACTAATTAAAGAACATGCAGTCAAGTATCAATTGGCTCTAGACAGGATGTCCTGGTGTGCAGAGCAAATGCCACCCCTAATTCTGGCAGTCAGGTTGTCCAGAGAACCTGAGCAGGCAGAGGCCCAAGTTCAAGGTGAAAAGTCTCTACTACAGCAGAACAGAAGCTTCGCCATCAGTGATGAACATTCACTAACCATGTAGTCCTCCCTTTCTGCTTTGGTGGTTACAAAGCTCACAGCTGAACATGTAGCCTAAATACGTAGAACCCTAAGAGCAAGCCCTTTTGGTCCACAGCTGTCATGGTCCCCACTTTCTTGCCTCCCGTTTTTCCCACTACCAGTCCCATGAGACGGTCTAGTAAAGTCACTAAGGGCCTCTGCCTTGACCAATCAAGGATCTCTCTTTTTGCCCTTA
Organism: Mesoplodon mirus; assembly: GCF_964341445.2. Taxonomy (NCBI): domain Eukaryota; kingdom Metazoa; phylum Chordata; class Mammalia; order Artiodactyla; family Ziphiidae; genus Mesoplodon; species Mesoplodon mirus. The sequence goes on along the minus strand of NC_138989.1, from coordinate 19,841,171 downwards.
GCTTCCTGACATCCCAGCAGCATTCAGCTCAGTGGTCCCCTCCTGCCTTCTTGAAGGCTTTCTTCTCTGACTTCTAGGATCTACACTCTGCAGGGGTTCGCCACACTGGCTCCTTTTCTTCAGTTTCCTTTGGTAATTCTTCCTCCTCTGCTATACTCCTAAATACCAGAGTGCCTCAGGCACGGTACTGGGGCACCCCTTTTTCATCTACTATATTCTCCTTAGGTAAAGCTATTCAGTCCCATAGTTTCAAACACCAATTATATTCCAATGACTAAGTGTGGATCTCCAGGACTCACTTCTCACCCAGAGCTCCAGCGTCTAAATATTTAATCACCTACCAGGCATTTCCACATCCTCTCTCCCCTAGCCAATCATGCTCTTCCCCTAGTCTTCTTTATCACAGAAATGATAAAACCATCCTCCCAGCTGCTTAAGCCAAAAAACTGGAATAATCATCATTGATTCTGCTCTTTTGCTCACACCCCTGTCCCCACCACCCCCTACATCCAATTCATCAGCCAGTCATGTTGGCTTTATATTCAAAATGATCACAAACCAGGGCCCTCCTTCAGGTAATAGTGAACTAAACTCTAACAGCAATTCTGGACATATATAAAACCCAACTACACTGGACCACCGGAGAGTGACCAAAAGTACAAAGATAATGGAAAAGGGGCATCAAACAGAAGCTGGAAAGTAAGAGAGGATATTCCTGAAAATGAAGAGCCAGAGCAGAGCTCCAAAATTTTACGTACAAACTCTCAAAATCTCTGGTGGACCCCATAATGACATGTGAGCATGACAGACCCAAAGCAGTCCAGCTAAAGTTAAAAGAACTGAACAAGATTCAGTTGCTACCCACTGTATGAGAAGACAGAGCATCAAGTCTGAGTAAGCCAAATTAACTGCTGAGACAAAAAAAATCAATACCCTTTGGAGAAGCAGAGTTTAGAGTATCTACAATATCAATGAACAAGATATAATCTAAAATTACTCTATGTAGAAACAGAGAAATGTGGCTCATACGCAAGAGAACAGACCATCAGTGAAGACCAATCCAAGATGATTCTGATGGAATTATCAGAAAAGGATTTTAAAGGAGCCGTTATAACTATACTAAAAGATGTACAGAAAATATGCATGTAATGAATAAGAAGATAGGAAATAGCAGCAGAAAAATAATAACTACGAAAAGAACCACATGGAAATCTTATCTGAAAAAAAATTCAATGGATGGACATAATAACAGACTAGAGTTGGCAAAAGAATCAAGGAATTTGAAGACAGCTCCATAAAAATTATCTAATCTGAAGAAAAGAAAGAAAAAAAATTGGGGGGGAGGAATGGAACAGGGAATCAGTGATATCTAGGATAATAACAAAAGATCAAACCTACATATGATTGGAATTCTAGAGAGAGGAAAAAAAAGAGACTGGGGTAGAAATAATGTTTTATAATGGCCCAAATTTTACCAGATTTGGTGAAACATATAAATTGACAGATTCAAGAAACTAAGTGAAAGCCACAAAGGATAAACACAATATCTGAAATTACTCCACTAAAATGCACCTCCTCAGAAGTCAGTCTTTGACCCAGAAATTTAAGGTGGCCACCAAATCACAATACATCACATTCAGTTGTGAGTCTGTTTTGAATCACTGCATAGCAATTACCATTTCCTGATATATTTCCTATTCATTTATTACTGGTTTACTGTCTGTTTCAACAAAAATAGGAGCTCAAAGAGAGCACAGACTTTGTCCATCTTGTTCATCCAAACAATGCTTCCCAGCATTAGTGTTTGATAAATATTGGTTGCATGAGTGAAGAAAAGTCTGTGTAGCAACTTTACCTCTGATCTTATATTTCCTGTTTTCCGTGATTTATTATTAAATCTAGGTGTAATATAAATATTTTTATAAGCTGCGTCTAAATCTAACTGGAACAAGGAAGTGTATAAACCAACACACCGAGCAGTAGCTACGTGTCAGGTGCTGTTCTGGTGTGTTGCATACACACATGACAACCCTAAGGACAGACACTGCTATCACCCTAATTTTTAGATGAGGAAACCCAGATAGAGTGAAGCAAGACTCCTTGCCCAACTTCAGGCAGCTAATCACTAGCAGTGTCCAAATCCAAATCCAGATGGTCTCAGTTTAGAGCTGGAACTCTTTACCACCATGTTACAGCATATACCTAAGCAGCATATTATAGATATTACAGTTCAGAAAGCAACTGTCCATCTGGCATCCCATTTGAGACTCTCAGTCTGTGAAATAGCAGGAGATGATTACTAACCTCATTTCATAGATAAAGTAACAGATGCTCAAATATTAAGTTCCCATTCTATGAGCTCAAGTACAGGACAGTGTCTTGGTTCACACTTGTAAGCTCTGGGTCTGATACAAGGTAGATGCTTCAGGGTTTGCTCAATGACCAGCACCATATCCCACAGCAAGTGAGAGGGCACAGCACAGCTGCACCTAGATCCTAGCTGAGCCCGCTGTCTAGGAGTCAGACAACGGTCAAGTGAAAATACTGATGACACACACACACCAGCAGCAAGCATATATTAAGTATTCCATGGGCATTACAGGCAACAGTGTAAGAATCAGAGAAGCAAAGCAATCACGGAAGACTGGGATGACTGTACAGACAGGCTTTACTGGAGAATACAGAAACTGACCTTGGCCTTAAACGAAGCAAGGCTTTCCACAAGCCGAGAAAGGGAAACAGCATCCTAGGCTGGGGGAAGGACATAAGGAAAGTAATAAAAAGAAGAACTGGGCTCGGTGGGTTCAGGTAATATTGGTTACTGGAAGGTCTACGTGAGAAGGTAGTGAAAGAGAAAGAGGGAAATGTAAGCGATAACTAACGCAGAGATATGTGAGTGTTGGAAGAAGCAATTTGGACTTCAGACCACAGGAAAATGGGTAACCACTAAGAGTCCGGGGACACAGAAAAATGGAAATACAATGGACAACATACACATTGCAAGATATCTGACAACAGAGTTTTCTAGGGATCAGGATCATAAAACTAGAAATTAAAGAATCCACTAGGCTGGTGAAACCAAGGAGTCAGAATTACTGATAACTTCAATCTTGGAGGCTGTACTGACTTACACAACTGCATTTGAAACTCCAAGGTGGATGGTATTGTCAATTAAAGAACACAAAGCAAGTTGCTGAGGAGCCCTGAAGCATTTTCCTCCAAGGGGATAACCTGATAAGCCAGATCCATCACACCAGGCCAGGAGAGAGGAGAGAAGAGCTGTGGAATAAGCCAACGAAGAGGAACTCCGATGTCTAAAGTTCAAATGGAAACACATCAGCAGTAGTCACCACCATACTGGCCAGAAGTGCTTAAGAAATAACTACGTAGGTTGCCCATCTGTTTCATCTACTAAAGGAGATTGCTTTCTCTTTGACAAAGCAGCTGAGTACATGATGAAATTGGAGAGGTGAAGCTTTTAAGAACACAGGAAAGAAAAAAAATTTTTGACACATCAAGCTGTGAGTCTCGTCCAGATAAAATGCTTGATTCAGACTGAAATAATAAAGTCACTTCATACTCAGTGGAAGACTTTTGGATTTAGCTTACTTTTTTTTCACATGATGCTAAATGTGCATCATCATTTGATCATTCTTCCTGGAAATACATTAATATAATTTTTAAAATGTAGAAAAATGTCATTTTCATGTATATTAATAAACCAGGAAAAAAGGGAATATTCTTCCAATTTTCAAAGATACAACGATTACTAATATCAGCCCTAATTATGCCATGCTTTCTTTGGACCATTTCAAATGTTTTAGGGTAAAGACAGATCATGCTAATAATATTAGCATATGTCATTTCTTAAATATATTTCAATTAATATATTCCCTAATTTCAATTTTAATTTCCTCTTTGACCCTTAAATTATTTAGAAGTTATTTGTTTCCAGGCAGCTAAGGATTTCTTACTTAACACTGTTATTAAATTTGAGCTTAAGCCCACTGTGGTCAGAGAACATACTCTGAACAATTTCAATCTTGAAATTTACAGAAAGTTTTCTTTAGGGTGCAGCATATGATCTATTTTGGTAAATGTTTAATACATACTTTAAAGAATGCAAAACTCTGTTTTTGCTGGGTCAGTTAGGGCAAGTTTATTCATCATTTTATTAAGATCTTCTATATCCTTACTAATTTTTTGCCTGTTTGTTCTACAAGTTCTTGAAGTATGTGGGTGTCCCACTGGGGTTGTAGAATTATTTTCTTTTGGATCTTCCTGACAATCTTTGCTTTAAATATTTTAAAGTTCTGTTATTTGTAAGATTCAGATGCTGACTCCTCAGTCATTATGAAATAATCTCTCTTTATCTCAAAGTAGCATTGCCATGTACTTTGTCTGATATTAGTATAGCTATACCAGCTTTGCTTCAGTTAGTGTGTATTATATATCCTCTTCCATCCCTCTGTTTAAAGTATACCATTTCTTTAAAAATTGAATCACTATACTGTACACCTGTAACTTATATAATATTGTACAGCAACTATAGGTTAATCAAAAAATAAAATATCTTAAAATACATAAATAAAGCATCTCACTTGTAAGCAGTATATAACATGGTTTTGGTTATTTATCCAGTCTGACAAACTTAGTCTTTTACTGGGAGTATTTAGGCCATTTATATTAAATGTAATCATCAATATTTATATAGATGAATTTATAGTTACTACCTTACTCTTTATTTTCAATTTGACCTCCTACTTTATGTCCACCTTTTATTCTTTTTTTCTTTTTGGATTAATACAATGTTGTTTTATTCCATATCTCCTCTCTTTTAACATACACATTTTATTCTTTTAAAAGTTACCTTAGAGATTACAATATGCATCCTTTACAAATCAATGCAAATTATTATTTTTACTATCCCTAATAATCCTAGAATCTTAAAATATTTTAACTTTATTAACCCCTCTCTTGCCTTTTGTGCTACTCTCATACATTTTCGTTTTTTTTTTTTTTTTTTTTTTTTTTGCAGTATGTGGGCCTCTCACTGTTGTGGCCTCTCCCGTTGCGGAGCACAGGCTCCAGACGCGCAGGCTCAGCGGCCATGGCTCACGGACCCAGCCGCTCCGCGGCATGTGGGATCTTCCCGGACCAGGGCACGAACCCGTGTCCCCTGCATCGGCAGGCAGACTCTCAACCACTGCGCCACCAGGGAAGCCCACATTTTAGTTTTATACACACTTTAAACTCTAAAAATATATTATAGTTTTGTATGGTCAACATTCATATATTTCACATACATATTTACTCTTTATGATGTCTTTCATTCCTTCCTGCATTCCCATCTGGGGTAATTTCCCTTCTGCTTACAGTAGCTCCCTTTAGTATTTATAGTAATGGAGTTTCACTACTGACAAATTCTCTTGGTTTTTGTCTGAAAATATCTTTATTTCACCTTCATTTTTGAAGGAAGTTTTGGCTGAGGAAAGAATTCTAGGTTGGCAGCTTTTTTCTCTCATTACTTTAAATATGCCCATTTCATTGTCTGTCTTTCTTTTTTCTTAATCATTTATTTTAATATGTCACAGACATTTTGTTCATATTACTGCCCCTTTAAAAATGAGGTGTCTTTTTCTAACCTCTGGTTGCTTTTAAAATTTTCTCTCTGTCACAGGTTTCCACAGTCTTATATTGATGTGCAAAGATACGTTTCCTCTGTACTCATCCTGCGTGGGGTGTTCTAAGTTTTTTGAATCTGTAAGCTGCTGACTTTCATCATTTTGTAATATTCTTAGTATTATATCTTCAAATACTGCTTCTGTCCCATTCTCTCTCTTCCTTTCTGGGAGTCCAACTTTACATGTGTTAGACCTTTTAGGTATGCCTCACGTGTCTCAATTGCCCTTATTTCTTTTTTATATTCTTTTTTCCCTGTATTTCAGTTTGAGATGACCTACTGACCTGCTTCCCTATTCATTAACCCTGTCTCGCATTGTGACAATCTGCTATTGGTTCTAACCACTAGGTTCTAATTTCAAATACTTTATGTTCTAGAATATCTGTTTGGTTTTCCACAATACCTTCAAATTATGCTGAAACTCTCTATTCCTCCATCTAATTATTTTGTCCATCTTTTCCTCTATTGTCTGGAACATATTATTTACAGTTATTTTTAGGTACTTGTCAACTAACTCCAATATCTGATTCATCTATGGGTCTGCTTCTATTGCCTTGTTTATAAGTCATGTGATCTTGCTTCTTAGGTGGAAAATCATTTTTTACTGTATGGTGAAGATTGGAGAGTCTCTATATATTGTTATTTTCTACCTGCAAAAGAGACAGAGGGCTCCCCTTATTCTCTGCTGCACAGGTAGGGAGGGAGTTCATCACCCAACAGGGGATTGGGCTGGGCTGGTCTGGTCTGCCATTTGTATAGGACTCAGTCTGCCTCTGGTTGGTCCCTGTTCCTAAGGCCTGGCTCTCTATGGAGTTCAATGAGACCTCTGTCTCCTCAGCACTGGATTCAGTTCTGCCCTTAAGAAGTCTTCAGGATAGGTCTTTGGCCCCCGGCCCACTCAAGCTTCAAAACTTGGCATGTGTCTTGAGCAGGGGACTCATCATGTTTTGGGGGCTCCTCCAGTTTCATCTTTTTTTTTTAAATATGTTTGATGTTATAATTTTTTATTGTTTTTTGTGGGGTGGGGGGGTGAGGGTTTGTCTGCACCGCACAGCTATGGGATCCTAGTTCCCTGACCAGGGACTGAACCCAGGCCCTTGGCAGTGAGAGTGCGGCGTCCTAACCACTGGACCACCAAGGAATTCCCAACTTCATCTGTTTTTTACTCCAGATCCAGAAACCTCTTCTGGTTTTTCTGTCTCCCAGAAGCAGCCTCCTGCCAGGGGCCAAAGCTGGATTCTCATCTACCCACCACACCTGGACCAGCTGTCACCCCAGGTGATAAGTGGTTACGGCTCTTCAGTGGGGTTTTCATCTCTTGCCTGTTCTGTTTTCGGATTCCTGCCACAACAGGTGTACATTTCAATACCGTTTAATACCACAAGGCTGTGGGAGGTTTCAATGTGTCTTCCAGAAGATCTTGGCCTGCCTCTTCAGATCCCCTCCCAATGTCTTGCTGGGAAAACCAGTTGTGTGTTTGAGGCCACTCTTTCCCACCAAGTCTCCAATTTGTCACTCTAGTAATGTGTGACCATAAACCTTTGCTAGTTTCTCTTTCACCCAGTAGCAGCCCCCTGCCTCGCCTTCTGTGTCCAGAATCAGCAAGCTTCTGCAGAAAATAAAATGGCTGGTAATGCTCAGTGCACCTCTGAATGATTCTTCCTACTCTGGAATTTTAGTCCAACTATTCCTCACTGATTCCAGAACACTATAGAGCTTTAAAAATATGATTTTTATAGTTGTTGTCAGCATCTCTAATAAACTATATCTTGTAGTACTAATTACTTTTGACGAATTTCTAAGATATCTAGTAGTCTTAATATTTCCCAAAGTACAGTTTAAATATGCTTTTGAAATAAAAGCATTGATAAAAGTCACTTCTTACCTCTTCATAAAACTTCACCTGAGGTACAGCTTCATTAATTTCATTCAAACAAAAATCTTTAAATAGCAAGAAACCTAAAGAAAAAGAATAAAAAATTTCAGGGTGGGCGATGAATGTAAATTTTATCCCACAAGGTGTTCTCAAATTCATTTGTTTCGACCTCTTCCTCCCCTACCCTTAAAATAAAAAAGGGGGTTTCAAGAGGCTACTTAATGCCTAAAAGGAAATAATCCAGGTAAAGTAAGAGAATCACACACCTGGTTCCTTGCTTTGAGGTTCCTTCTCTCTTGGCAGCCCCCCTCCCACTTTTAAAAAATGCAGTTAACAGTGCTAGTGGTTACCACCACTTAGTGCTACTGGTCACCAGAACAAGTGGAAGATTAACCAAAGAAATCAGAGATACAGGTAATACAGAAGTTGGTAAGAGTCACCATGGAGCTAATAAATGCTACGCCCACAGAAACAGAATTAAAACTCCCTTAAGAAAAAAAAAAAAAAAAACTTTCCTAACCTTTCTAGCCTTTTCTCTCACCACTTATCAGCTCAAGTCCCTCCAAGTCCCTACCAAATACCTCGTGCCAGAGCACATCACCCATTCCCAGATGGTGCTTTTCTGCTTCACAACTCCACGCCTCATCTTCAAGCAATCAGTACCTTCTGCCGGGATACCACCCCCATTGCAGAGTGCCTGCTACACAGTGGGAGGCCAATAAATATGTGTTGAAAGAATGTTTGTTTGCATGGCCCTTCCAACATGCCTCTGCCAAAGTGCTCACCCAGGTTAATTATCTGATTTACAAGTCTCCCACCCCAGTACCAAACCCAGTGGCCAGCTCAATGCCTTGCACCTAGTCAAGCCTCAGTGAATGAATGAAGCTGGAGAGGACAAGCTGACACCAGACTGAGGGCAGAGATACTGGAAGATTATGAAAAGTCAAGAGCAATGAGAAGGTCCAAACAATTAAAGGACTGTTAGGAGAGACAGAAGTCACAGGGGAAAAAAAGTGAAGAAAGATTCATAAAAAGTCTAAAATGTTGGGCAAAGGTAGATCAGAACTCCCCAGGCGGGACAGGAAGGAAGCAGCTTTGACAAGATTTTCATTCAAGTTAACGTAAGGGTTATATAACTTGAGCTTGTCTGTTGTTGCCCCATAAATTCTCCTCCATGCTTCCAGGAACATGACCTTTGAAAACGGTAAATGTTTGTTCAGTGGAACTAGAAGAAAGGTATTTGGACTGCTTGGTTAAATTGGCAAGACCAGACTAACAGGGGCTGGGTGCACAGCTCCAGCAGTACAACGGCCGTGCTCATATTGTCAAGGAACTGCAGCAAGGCCAACATATGGAGGGAGCAGGGAATGCAGGAAGCAGATGAGTAGGAAGAGCTGAAGATGTGAATCTCTACCGATCTGCATGTTAATATTTTTATTTTACATAAGAGAGAGGTTGACTTTTTGTTCTCATCCATTTCAAAGTAATTTCCAATTTCCCTTGTCATTTCTTCTTTGGCTTATGAGTCATTCAGGAATGTGTAGTTTAATTTCCAGATATTTGGGGGGATTTTTTTCAGGTATTTTTGGGATATTGATTTCTGTTTAATTCTGTTGTGGTCAGAGAACACATTCAGTAGGACTTCCAATGCTTTTAAATGTACTGAAACTTGGTTTTGGCCCCAAACTTGGTCCCTCTAGGTGAATGTTTCAAGGGTACTTGGAAAAAAAAAAAAAAGAAAAACAGTATATAGGGTGGAGTGTTTCATTAAATAAAGTAGAAGGGCAATTAGGCCAAGTTGGGTGATAGGGTTGTCCGGGTGCTCTAAATCTTACTGAATGTCTATTTATTCTCTCCATTATCGGTGGAGGACTGTTGAAATCTCCACTTGTAAACTGGAAGGGAGGGGAAAGGAGGAAGGAGGAGGATGAAGAAAGGGAGTTGAATGAATAAACATCCAACTTCTTTGGATGTTTACCTACTTCTTTAATGCAATTTTACCTACTTCTTTAATGCAATTTTACCTACTTCTTTAATGCAATTTCCATCATCAATGTGTAAGATAAGCCAAAGAATTATTTGGAACATCATATAGGGGGAAAAAAACAGTATTTTCCTCGTGTCTGTACATAAACTGAAGCATTACTTTCTATCACAGCAGCTGTTAAAATGGAGCAGTCAGAAAAAAGATATTTTGCCTTTTGGATACATCCTAGATCATTGTGTTCCAGGCCGAATGCAATTTACCTTCATTAGACTTAAATTACATTAAAAAAAAAAAAAAAAGCATTACTCAGATTAGAACAAAAGCTAAAGGGCAAAAATAAGGAAATAATTTGCCTAACTGGTTCACTTCATCCGTGCGATTTCTCCAGATTTCAAAGAATAAAAAGTAGTGACCCAACACCTGCTTACTAGGTAACTGTGGAATGTGTTTACCCTTGTTTCTATATTTGAACCACTGCAAACTGCCTGAATACTGATTAACTTCCGAGTGTATGTAACATCCAGGAAAGGCAAACTATCCCAATTTGCCACTAAAATATTTTACAAAAATTAGTAGAAAGTATTGTGTTATCTTTTATAAAAGATCAACTAAGAACTTTTGAAAGCATTAAATATACGTGGTTTCTATGGGAAATTGAAATATAACCACCTAAAAAATTTAAAAGAGGGAAAGAAAAATATGAAAAAAATCTTGTAAGAAATAATACCTGTCCTAGGTTTTACCAAGGAGATTCAAACACCGGGACGGAGGATAGACTGCATAACTGCTAGAAGTTCCTACCAAAATCTACTCATTTGACAAAGCATTTACTGAGTGTCTACTAAGAGTCACCATGCTATATGTTGGTGAAGACAGAGGTTTTCCTATAAGAGTCTTATGGGTTTGTGTAAGGGGCAGACAACAAAGTAGTAAACAAATGAAATAACTGTAATTTATGGGAAATGATATAAAGGAATTAAATATGATGCTGAGATCAATGATAAAACAGAATGTCAGTAAGACCTCTCTGAGCTGTAGGATAAACAAAGTACAAAGCATTTCAGACTAGAAAAGGCCAGAATGCCTAATCTCACACCTTCTATTCAATATTGTGAGGTCTTAGCCAGTGCAATAAGAAAAGGAAATAAAACTTACTAAAATTGAAAAGGAAGAGTCAAAACTAATTTTATTCCTAGACAACGTGATTAACTATATAACAAATCCTATCTACAAAATAACTACTAGAATGTATAAGTGAATTTAGGAAGATCCATAAATGACCATAAAATACAAGGTCATTAGCTAAAAGAATCAATGACATTAGATACACTCACATCACACAGTTTTAAGATGGAATTTTGAAACAAGTCCATTTGCAATAACATCAAAAAAGAACCAATACTTAAGAATAAATAAATAAGAGATATACAAGGCCACTAAGTGGAAAACTATATAATATGACTGAAAGATGTTAAAGAAGATCTAAATAAATGGAAAGATATAGTCAGTTCATGGATTGGAAGACTCAGTATTGCAGATGTTAATTCTCCCCAAATTGATCTATGGAGTCAATGCAATCCTAATAATAATCCCCATCGGCTTTTTAAAGAAACTGACAAGCTGATTCTAAAATGTATATGGAAATGCGAAAAACCTGGAATACCCAAAACATCTTGAGAAAGAAGCAAAAGGTTCAAGGACTTACACTGCTTAATTTCAAGACTCATTATACAGCCATGGTAATCAACACAGTGTGGTACTGGCATAAGACTAAATCCATGAAACAGAATAGAGGATCCAGAAATACACTTATATGTGCTCAACTTATTTTCTACAAAGATAGCAAAGCAATTTATTAGGAAAAGGAAGTCTTTTCAACAAATGGTGCTAGAAAAAACTTATATCCAAATGGGAAAAGAAAAAAAGTAAGAAACAAATCTGAAAAAGGCCTATATCCCATTTATGTATACATTAAAAGAAAAAAAAAAAACCTCTTACGAATCAATTTTTAAAAGGAAACAACCCAATAAAAGAATGGGCAAAAAATGTGAACACTTCACAAAGGAAGAAATATGACTAGCCAATAAGCACATTAAAAGGGCTCAATACTGTTGGTCATCATGCAAATATAAATTAAATCACTTTGAGATACCACTTCATAACCACTAGAAGGGCAGAGTTCAGAAGACTGACAATATCAAATTTTGGCAACCAGAAGCTTCGTTCGCTGAGAAGCATATATAATGCTTTGGACTCCTTGTGCCTCTGAATCAACAGGCAAAGAGGGGAATTACTGTGCTGGCTGGGATGACTGATGGGCTGTGACTCCACAATGGAGGGAAGGGGAAAGAAGGAAGAAGGGAGGAGAAGAATAAAGGGAAGAAGGGGAAGCTCTTCCTTAGCATCAAATACCAACCAAAAACTATAGAAGGAATGATGGAGTTAGAAAATCAATAGGTGGGGCTTCCCTGGTGGCACAGTGGTTGGGAGTCCGCCTGCCGATGCAGGGGACACAGGTTCGTGCCCCGGTCCAGGAAGATCCCACATGCCGCGGAGCGGCTGGGCCCGTGAGCCATGGCCGCTGAGCCTGTGCGTCCGGAGCCTGTGCTCCACAACGGGAGAGAGGCCACAACAGTGAGAGGCCTGCGTACCACAAAAAAAAAAAAAAAAAAAAAAAAAATCAATAGGTGCCAAAACCAGGGGGCAAAAGTTTGATAAGGAACAAAATATTTACACAGTCTCAAAAGTAATTTCCCATAAATTACTTACTACTTACAAAGGGAAAGTAAAGACAGGCCACAGATTTGGAGAAAATATTTGCAATATACATATCTGATAGAGAACCTGTATCCAAAGTACACAAAGAATTCTCAAACTCAATGATGAGAATATAAACAATCCAGTATTTTTAAAAATTGAGCAGAAGATTTGAATACTTTCACCAAAGATGATATATAAATGTAAAATAAGCACATGAAATGATGTCCAACATTGTTAATCAATAGGAAAATGCAAATTAAAAACACAGTGAGATATCACTATATACTTTTTAGAATAGCCAAAAAAGAGAGAGAGAGAGAGAGAGACAATGCCATTGCTGACGAGGAGAGGATGTGGAGTAACTGGAACTCTCATAGACTGCTAGTAGGAATGCAGACTCATTGGAAAACATTTCTTTAAAGTTAAAATATCCATTTGCCATTCAACCCAAATAATCACACTCCTACGTATTTACCCAATAGGAATGAAACTTGATATTCACACAAAAATCTGAACACAGATATTTGTAGTAGCTTCATATATAATATCAAAAAACTGGGTATAACCCAAATGTTCTTCAATTGATGACTAGGTAAACTGTGATGTATCCACACAATGGAACACTACTCAACAAGACAAAGGCATGAACCACTGATACATCCACTATAAGTGAATCTCCAATGCACTGTGCTAAGTGAAAGAAACCAGACCCAAAGGCTACATGCTCAATGAGTCCACTTATGTGTCATTCTGGAAAAGGAGGAACCACAGGAACAACTAGATCAGTGGTTGCCGGGGGTTGGGGTGGGGTGTGGCGGTCAACCATAAAGGGCACTAGAACATTTGTGGAGGTGATGAATTACTCTGTATCTTGACTTTGGTAGTCATTATACAACTTTATGAATTTGTCAAAACTCACAGAATTGTACATTGTAGATGGTGAGTTTTACTTAAATTATACCTCAATAAACCTGACTCTTCCTGCCACCCCACCAAAAAAAAAAAAAAACTGGTGCTAAAGAAGAAAGAAAAATAAGACTGGGTACATACAACTAAGCCAGGGACAAGGCTCAAAAGATGTTCCTGAATAGAGGCTTTAAGTCGATCACAAATTGGGATCTAAGATTTCCAGAAGCTAATGCCTGATCACTTACATGGTTGTCAGTCTCTACAGGATGTTTTTCATAAAGCACAAGTTTGTATGGAAGATAAAATCATTCACACACAGAGGCATGGGACTTAAGTAAGTAATTACAAAGGTTCTGGGTAATGCAGAGGCTGGAAACAACTACTCTGACACATTCAGGATACACAATAGTCTTTACAAGTGAAAATAAAGGAAATCGTAAATGATAACTAGAAAAGCAAACTCAAAAATACAGAAAAAAAGCATACAGATGTAAAAATGGAAAACTCCCACAGGGCACCATGCCCCTCCTAAGATGAATAATACTAACTTAAATTCCCACTGAATAATTCTCCCTTTCATTTCTTCCAAGTCCCAAGAGGAATAAATAAATATAAATCAAAATGAATATTTAGCTATTTATTTTTGTCTACTTCATGCAAACCTTAAATATATTTTTTTATTTGACTCTGCTTATCAAACTAGAACTTTCACTTCCTGCCTTAAAACTTTACAGAAGAAAATTAGTAACAAAATGTAGTTGAGGAATATTGTAAATAGGTCTTCTAAATATCCGAATTATCTACCCCACCTCCAATTTAAGTTCAGCACATACGTGCTCAACAAAATATTCTTAGATTAATTAATGAGATCACTCATTTAGATAACGGAGAGATTTGGGGCCCTGAATATTAACAGTCTAGTAGACAAAAGCACAAATGGTAATGAACGTGGCCAAAGAAAAATTCATAGAAGGTTCCAAGCAATTGGCTCTTACTTCAAAAGGGAACAAAGAAAATTGGGACTGGGAGGAAAATGTGAAAATTCAGTGGCAAGAAAAGTATATCTAAACGCTTGCAATAGTTGGATTACTTTCAGCCTTTACCAACATTATGAAATGATGGAAAAGAAAAAAATTTCTGGCTATGCATCATGCCAATAGGCTTTCCAGACTGGGGTCAATTTTTTTCATTTGTAACAGTTTAATGTACATCTAATAGTAAACAAACAAAGTGACAAAATAAAGTGAGATTTAAAATAACTTAAAATAGAAGTTTTATTCCAACAATCCACCTGATTTATATTTCCCAAAGACGTCTCAAAGAACAATGATTAAAGCTGGCAGTATGGAAATTAGGGTATGTGTGTACATCACAGATTAAACATGGCCAGGACAAAGTGGGGAGGGTGTGTAAAACACACTGGGTCTAACCATAATTTTAACAAGGAAGAAACAGAATAACAATCAACCAATTAATGCATGTGTGTTCACTTGGTGATAATTCATGAGGCTATGCACTTGAACTTGAGCACTTTTCTATACATATATTCCACTAAAGGTTTATTTAAAACAAAAGGGAATCAACCAATAAGTTTTTTGTTTGTTTGGTTTTTTTTTTTTTTTTTTTTTTTTTTTGGCTGCATTGGGTCTTCGTTGCTGCACGCGGGCTTTCTCTAGTTGCGGCGAGCGGGGGTTACTCCTCGTTGCGGTGCACAGGCTTCTCGTTGCAGTGGCTTCTCTTGTTGCAGAGCACGGGCTGTAGGCACACGGGCTTCAGTAGTTGTGGCTCACGGGCTCCAGAGTGCAGGCTCAGTACTTGTGGTGCACGGGCTTAGTTGCTTCTTGGCATGTGGGGTCTTCCCGGACCAGGGATCGAACCCGTGTCCCCTGCATCAGCAGACGGATTCTTAACCACTGCGCTATCAGGGAAGCCCAACCGATAAGTATTTATGTCATGGTGCTATAAGTGTAAATAAAGGGGTTCTCAGAGCAATTGCAATCTGATTGGAGCTACTGATAGACATACATAAAAGATAATACCTAACTGCGTAGCATTAGTTAAGTGCCATACTCGCTTTGCAGGGAGAGATGCATTGCTTCCTAGATCACGGCACGGCCACCTCAACATTCGTCCAGTCTCCCATTCGTCCTGTGTGCTGCTGCCTAGATCTGACCATGCTGTTCCCTTGCTTTTGAACTCATCATTGCACAGAACACTGGATTAGACCCAGCCTCTAACATCTGCACTGCAATGCACGCCCCGCTTGGCCCCACACCTCCCCAGAGCTACAGCGCCCACCTGCCCAGCACGGCCGGACGCAAGCGCGGGGCACTCAACACGCCCCTGTGCCTTCACACACGCTCCTCACTCCACCTGAAACAGACTCCCCTTCTCAGCACCCGCTCCCTTCTTGCCAACCACCTCTCTACCTGCTTCCCCACCCCCACCCTTCTCATTCCCTCCAGACTTGACCTGGTTAACACCCACTTTACCTTCAGGACCTCAACTGAGCATCACATAACGCAGTAAACTTCGAAGAGCCCCCCCAGCCCAGCCAGGGGGAGGAGCTATCCCTCTTCTGTGCTCCCACGGCCCTGGGTCCTTAGTGCTTTCAAGGCCACTAACTTGCAACTATCTCTTTTTATCTTATGAATGGACAAAATGGCTCAAAGTTGTAAAAATAAATTAAAAAGGTATAAAATGAAAAGTTTCCTTCTGGTCCATGTCCTTCATCTTCCCAGTAGCGCACCCACCACCATCACCCCCAAGGTAATGGCTATTACTGGTTCCTTGTATCTTTTCGGGGAAGTGATGTGTGTTACTTCTTGGCCAGGTGCTAAGAAATCCGTGTGATTCCTTCACCCAGCTCGATGCAGGAAACTTCCCAGTCCTAGGGACACCAGGGCCACAACATGGCAAGAGCTTGGCACTTGGAGGGGGGCCTCCCGCTAACCCTGCACCGCTACAGATGAGACAGACACTCCCATGTGTGGGTCTCTGTCATAGGCGCTGCATTACCTCGTAACACAGCACAAGGCAGGTGCAAAGACGAACTCTTATTTCCTACCATACTGTTTCCGTCAGCCTTTTTTTCATAACTCGAGACCATGGAGATCTTTCTATACTAGTCACGAAGAGCTACCTGGCCGCTCCTTCCCACTGCATTATTCCAGCGGATGGAATGTCAGAAGTTATGTAACTTGTTCCCTAATGGTGAACATTTGGGCTGCAGGAAATATTTTGCTTTTACAAAATTGCTGCAACAAATATCCCTCTCCGTACATCATTTCTCATGTGTTCAAGCCTATTTGTAGGATACATTCCTCCGAGTAAAACCCCTGAGCCAAAGGTTATATAGACATTCTGGTATTTTAATAGACCCAGCCAAATTAGCCCCCTCCGAGCAGTACCTGTTCATACACCCACCGGCAATGCATCAGCTCCTGTTTTTAAACCCACGGCCATACCAAAAGTGTGTTATTAAACTTCTGGATCTTGTGACAATTTGAAAGATTAAGAAAAATAATAATAGTTCAGAGTAATTTGCACTTTGCTAATCTTTAATCAAGTTGAAAATCTTTTCATATGTTTAGGTTCCATTTTCACCCTGGGTTACAGGTCTTTGCTCACGTGCACGTCCAGGGCCTTCTGTATTGAGGTTTGCTACTCAGCACTGCTGCTCAAGGAATCCTTCGGGCCCTCCACCTCTTGGGTAGTGGTCCTGTCAGAGTGATCAATGTGTCCACTTCTTGTTCCTTGTCTGTTCCTGGCGTTCAATGGCAATACTTCTAGTATCTCCCCATTAAACATGACGCCGGCCTTGGGAATACACAGCGGCATAGTGTTAAGAAAGGCTGCGCCTCTAACGATGTCACCAAGGAGCTGTTTACATCAGGGGCTCTGGGAGGGAAATGGCCTGCTCATGTGTGGTTTTCTCTCTAATCCTCAGCACAATGGCCAGTTCTTAATCAGCTCAATAAACATTTGATAAATTTACTAAGGGAAGATCAGTATGGCTCGCGCTATAGTCACAGATGGTTCCGGGAAGAAGTGAAGTACAGGCCAGGTGTGGAGAGATTAATGGGCTACAGAGTCAAGAGAAAGAACAAGTGGTCAGAGACAGGAAATTTCCATGGAGATAAGGAAGGAGTGAGACTTTGAATCTGGACACAGCATGTTTCTATGGGGAAAAGGTGGAAGGAACGCTTTATCCCACCACTGAGGCTTGAATGGGCGTGGGGAGATAGGCTTCATCCGGCAGGCTGAGGGATCCGTCTAGAAGAATCCCAGTGCTAGGTATTTCTCAGTTACACAATGCTTCGCGTGTGCTCAGAGCTTCGGAATGCCAAAGAGCCTGCTGGGGAATAGTTTTTAATATAAGTGGGCAATTGTTTCATGAAAGGTTAAACTCAGCTCTCAAATCCGGGGCGGAGGATTTTAGAGCCGGGCCTCTTTCTTCTCAACACGGCAAAGCTGGATCCTTCTTCCTTCCTCTTCCTTAGGATGCTCATCTGCCACCGCATCTGTCCCCAGATGACCCCTTCATCCTCATCCCATCCCTGAAGCCGACCCATAACAGGTACAAAGTGTTGACCCCTATGCGTTAACAGTGTCTGCCTACCACCTGGCTCTGAATATTTCTACCAGAATGGGAAGATGTCAGCAAAAGCCTTCGAGGCTCAAAAAAGTAGAACCTTGATGGCGGAACACCAGGTGGTGACAGTGCCACAGCCAACCCTCTGGGGCAAGAAGGCCCACAGGCCGCTGTTGCACGTCCAGTGACTGGTGGCTGGGGTGGGCTTGTCATATCTTGACGTGAAATCTCATGACTATGAAATGATTTCTTACTAGAGCAATGGGATGGTTTCTGATTATTGAGTCCAGATTCATTTTAACTTGTAGCCAGCTGACTCTAGCAATTTGTTAATTAAATGACATAGGTATGTTTAAAAGTTAGACAGTGTGTTTACGTGTTGGAGTTTTGTACGCTCGGGGCCTTATACCTTCTGCCAGGAGTGGGGATGTGGCGGTGGGAAGTCCCTTCCACCCTTTGTGTGTAACGGGGACAAGCACCCAGCTGTTCTCCCGCGAGCCGTCTACTCAACACAGCTGCCCAACTGGGCACTCGTGCCAGCAGTGCACAGATGCCCACGAGGGCCACGATGGAGATGATGGACAGGACACTGGGTGTATCATTGGTGGGCCGTGACTTCACTCCTGGAATGCTCTCCTCACGCTGAGAAAATAACCACAGAGTATACAGCTGTGTTCCTACTGTTTACACAAAATGCTACAAATAAGGGTTTTACAGTAATGGCAGTTGAAAGGATTTCACGCCAAAGCAAAAAGACAAAAAAAAAAAAAAGAGTCACTTCCTCTGATGTATAAAATACTGAACTAGATGCTTTCTAGTCACAAAGAGGAAAACAGCAGCAGAGGTTATCTTTAGCCTCAAGGAATTTGGATTCCAGTTAGAGAAACTGCACGGAAGAGGCACCTGGAAATCCTACATTTGCCACAGGAAGTGCCAGATAAATGGCACATAAGGAACATCAGAAAATGGACTGTTCATGGTTCAGCTAATACCTGAATGGCTGGATCTTTTGTTGTTGTTGTTTTTTGGGGTTTTTTTGGCCGTGACGCAGGGCATGTGGGATCTCAGGACCCTGACCAGGTATCAAACCCGCACCTCTCCCCGGCAGTGGAAGCACAGTCTCTTAACCACTAGACCACCAGGGAATTCCCAAATGGCTGGATCTTTGAGAAAAGCACAGGCCAGAAGGCGGTGTCCCACAGAGGGAGACAGAGTGTCAGACTCATCGGTGGCGTGTACGCTAGAAGAAAAAGACAGAGAAAAAAAAGACTGAGGCCAGCCTGGGGGACCTGAAGGACAGTAACTAGAAGGACTGTGTCCTGCAGTGGGGCTTTAGGACAGGTGCAGAGCGGGAAGGGGACGGGATGACACGGTATTCTCAATTACCCCGTTTGCTTCCTCTTTCTGTGCATTAACTAGTTCCTTTCCTTTCATAGTTTTGAATAAGTTAAGGAAATATACTTTATAGAATGTACTCATTCCCCTAAGTCAGGGGTCCCAACCCCCAGGCCACGGACCAGTACCGGTCCATGGCCGGTGAGGAACTGGGCCGCACAGCAGGAGGTGAGCAGTGGCGGGCGAGTGAGCAAAGCTTCATCTGTGTTTACAGTCGCTCCCCATCACCTGCATTACCACCTGAGCTCCGCCTCCTGTCAGATCAGTGGTGGCATCAGATTCTCATAGGAGCGCGAACCCTACTGTGAACTGCGCGTGCAAGGGATCTAGGTTGCGGCTCCTTATGAGAATCTAATGCCTGATGACCTGAGGTGGAGCTGAGGCGGTGACGCTAGCGCTGGGGAGCAGCTGCAAATACAGATTATTGTTAGTAGAGAGGTTTGACTGCATGGAGACCATGATAAATCAACTGCTTGCAGACTCACGTCAAAACCCTATCAGTGAGCGACAAGCGAAAACAAGCTCAGGGCTCCCACTGATTCTGCATTATAGTGAGTTGTATAATTATTTCATTATATATTGCAATATAATAATAATAGAAATAGAGTGCACAATAAATGTAATACGCTTGAATCATCCCAAGACCATCTCCCTCCCACCCCGCCCCAGTCCATGGAAAAACTGTCCTCCATGGAACTGGTCCCTGGTACCAAAAAGGTTGGGGACCACTGTCCTAAATTACAGAAACTAAGTATACTATCCCTTAAATGGCCTTTGAGTTCTTCTTGAGTCGTCTTTTTCCCTCACTCCCCACATTCACTAGCTGACCTGTTAGGCTTTATCTTCAGAATAAATCCCAATCCACCCCCTTCTTGCATCTCCACTGTCCTTGTCTGATGTAAGCCAGCACCGCCAACTTCCTGGACGGCGGCAGCCTCCAAATTCATCTCCCTGCTTCCGCTCTCCCACTTTTGACTTGGATAATTCATTCGCCATAAAGAGGCTGGAATGATCTTAAAACAAATCAGACAGGGTCAAAACCTACCAGAGCTTCCCATTACACGTAAAATAAAACCCTGATTCCTGCCCGCCTCTCTCTCTGCCTACCTTGGCCTCTGGCTGATCCTGGAACCTGCTGTGTTCTTTCCTGCCCCTGCTGATTACCAGGCTGTTCCCTATTCCAAGAATGCTGTTCCTTCTCGGCTGAGAACGCGCTTCCACCTGATCCTCACAGGGGCTCTTTCTTTCTCAAAACCAATCACTTCTTCAAATCACTTCCTCAAAGAAACATTCCCTAAATAACTAATTTAAACAATAACCCAGTCAGTCTCTTTCTTGTCACCTGCTTTCATTACCCACTTATCCCTGATAAGATGCTTAGACCTGACTCATATTCATGACACCCCAGAGTCAGATGGTCCCCACACCCCACCCATGGTCAGTATGCCCTAGACTCTGGCTCCTGTGGTAGCCAACAACCTGGGTGGTTTTCACCAACTCTTTGTGCTAATGTTCCTTGGTTTCCTGATTGGCAAAACAAAAGGACTGGGATAGATAAAAATCTAATGTTTCATTTAAGCCTAGCACTCTGTGGTTTCATGAATTAAACTGGGGTCGGTTTTATTTCATTCTTTTTTGCTGTTACTCTTATTGCTATTCTGACAGATGGAGACGGGGGAAAATACATAAAGAAAAGAAGAAAAGAGTAAAGGAAGAAAGGTGGGAGGCAATAAAGGGGAAAGAGAAGGTGGAGAGAGGGTGAGGGCTTTTTCGAAACCACTTCTTGTGGGAAATTAATCGTGCTGCTTTGTCCTGGCAAGAAGTAGCTATTTCAGGAAGAAAATAACCACCTCATACATGGCAGTTTCAGCACTAGTTAACCTGAACTCTACTGCTGTCCCTTAAGGCGTTTCATCTATTTACATCATCAGCTCAGATGGTGACCGAGGGCCTGAGCTCTGGAGAGTGGCAGACCCCAACTCTGTAAGGTCAATTTCAGTTCAGCCATCACTGTTTACAAGATGCCAGGCAGGTGAGAAGCATGTGGGCACTCACCTCTGAGTGCAGGTCCTCTCACCTGTAAAATGGGGCTGATGCCAACCTCGGCATGGGGTCATTTTGAAGACTAAATAAGATCTGTAGGGGACTTCCCTGGTGGTGGAGCGCTTAAGAATCCGCCTGCCAATGCAGGGGACATGGGTTCGAGCCCTGGTCCGGGAAGATCCCACATGCTGCAGAGCAACTAAGCCCATGAACCACAACTACTGAGCCTGTGCTCTAGAGCCCGCGAGCCACAACTACTGAAGCCCACGCACCACAACTACTGAAGCCTGCGTGCCTACAGCCCGTGCTCTGCAACAAGAGAAGCTACCACGATGAGAAGCCCGTGCACCACAAGAAAGCCCGGGCACAGCAACGAAGACTCAACGCAGCCAGAAATAAATAAATAAATAAATAAACAAACAAACAAACAAACAAACACACATAAGATGACTTTTTTAAAAAAAAGATCTGTATGTAGAACACTGAGCACCTAAGGGCTTGATTATGGGCTGTTACCATTCAAACGGCACTGATACAGAACTTTTCAAAGCTTCTGCTTCTGAGGTTTACACATGCTGCTATGCGTAAGCCAGAAACTGATCATCACCATCTTTACATCATTTTGTGAAGTTATAACAATGGTGTTATGCTTCTAGGGTTTTACAGGTAGTCCCAATTTCACATATTTAACACATTCTCCTGCCAAGAACCAAATACTTTATTTCAAAAATAAAATTACACTTCAGAACATAATATGGTAACCAGAGCCGGAATTAAGCTCCCACAATAACAACCAGAAAACTGGACAAAATATATGAAGTAACTGTTTTCAGACGCAGAAGGGGTATAGTCCCTGAAAGAAGGAGAGCAAACTAGGAGGACCCCAGGCTGCGTCAGCTCTTGGCCTGGAGGTACTTTCTGAAATGTGATGCTGGGAGGGGGATCCAAGCAGACCATGGTGGTCCTGCTGAGGCAAAGGCACCAGGAGTTCATGAACACGAGGTGCCTGGAAACACCAGAAAAATGAATGAAATGAAGAGCTATATAGCTAATATGAGCCAGTGGTGATGACAACTTACTAGGATATACTCAATCCAAAAGAAGACTGGAAAAGAAAAAAGCAACAAGGAAACAAATAATACATGTGAGATTTAAATCCAACTAACTTGGTAATTATTTAAGTGTAAATGGTCTAAATAGTCTAATTACATGGCAGAGATGAGAGAATAGACATACCATGCAAATACTAATATCAAGAAAGCTCGAGTGATTATAACAATATTAGACAAAGTAGACGTCAGAACAAATATATTATTACCAGGATAGACTTCTCATCATGATAAAAGTGGTAGATTCATCAAGATGACATAACAATCATAATGCATGTATACTGAGAATTCCCTGGCGGTAAGTGGTTAGGGGTCCATGCTTCCACTGCAGGGGGCACAGGTTCAATCTCTGGTCGGGGAACTAAGATCCCGCAAGCTGCATGGTACGAGCAAAAAACCAAAAAAACTGTGTGTACCTATTACAGGAGATGCAACAATGCCTCTCCTAGGCACTTACCAAAGAGAAATGACAGCATTTGTTCACAACAAGACTTGATGAAAAATATCCATAGCAGTTTTACTCGTAATTTCTCTGAACTGGAAACAACCCGATGTCCATGAAAAGTGAAGTGTGTTAATAAGTCCGTACATTGGAATATTATTCAGCAATAAAAGAAACAAAAATCCCGACACAAGCAACATGATAAATGAACCTCAAGGAAGAACATCGTGCTGAGGCAAAGGGGCCAGACACAAAAGAGTGCATAGGATTTGATTCTATTGATAGGATGTTCTAGAAAAGGCAAATATAATCTACTGTGACTGGAAGCAGAAGCAGATCAGTGGTTGCCTGGGGCTGGGATGAGCTGTTTAGAAATGGGCAAGAGTGTACTTTTTAAAGTGATGGAAATGGTCCATATATGGATTGTGGTAACAGGTACGTGGGTGTACACTTTTGTCAAAACTCAAACTCTATACTTAAATTGGATGTATTTTATTGTGAGTGTTTTATACCTCAATAAAATTTATTTTTAAAAGACAAAAAGCATACAGCAAGTTTATCAGTAAACAAAGAAAAATTAAGTAACCACTGGATCCTTAGATATGTGGTATCTCAAGAGAAGGAAATCAGGCATATTCTGAAAGAGATAAGCTAAAAAGTAACAATAGAAGAAAAGGGTCCAAATCAATGTTCCCAGTAAGCTATCCTATTTCAAGTTCTTTTCCATCACCAATTCTGAACCCACTTCTTGGTTTAAAATTAGAAGCCACAAAACAAACCTAATTTCAATCTTCTGAAATAGTCATAGATTATACGGTAAGCAAATCAATTCTGAAAGAGCAAACTCTGAAGACAATGAATTAAAAAGAAATCAAAGCAGTGAAATACTTCCAGTAAGAAAAAAAAAAAAAAGATTTCTTTGGAGAGTAAGTGCATCTTACAAGGGAAGAAAAGACATTTGCTTCTTGAAGAAGCTGTCCTGGTTGCTCTCACTGTGTTCTACTGTTATAAACAGTCTCTTTGAGGGACTAAAGCAATTCTCTCTGCCCCCACCTCCACACTTTGCTGGGAATTCTCTTGGAAACCAAATCACAAGAATCTTCTCTGCTCATCAGCGAGCAGAGTTGGGACAAAGCTCTGAACTTTAAGGCTGACCTAAAAGCACCATGTAGAACACAGAGGAGGTGTGACAGTCCTCTTGAGCAGATGGCCCACTGTGCAAAGCAAGCAAGTTACCTTAATTCCGAGATGCACGAACACAGTCATCGCCCTACACCCTCAGGCTCTTGTCTGAGCCTTTCTTTCACCTTCTGGCTCCAACTGAACCCAAGCACATGGTACCCTGCAAGCCCCTGTGCCTCCCACCCGCTTGTGTACCACAACACAATTCACTGAAAATTTATCCTCCCATCTTCAGATGACTTCTCACCACCTCCACTGCTGGCCGCTGGTCCCAAACCCGGGATCATCTCTTGCTGACGCGCTGCAGCATCTCCTGCTTCTTGCTTCCACAGCACCTAGACAATGCTGCATGAGCACTTGAGTCAGGGTGTGCCGCCCCAGTGCTCAAACTTTCCTGTGTCCCATCCCATGACCAGTAAAAGCGGAGAGCCTCGTGATTGCCTAAAGAGCCTCACCAACTACCCCCGACCTGTCTCGCGGTCCCTCCCACTCAGCCCCTTGGCTGCAGCCTCCTTTCTGTTCCTCCACCACGTGGTTCCAGTCTTAGGGTCTCTGCCCTGCTAAGCCCTCTGCCTGGACCCACTTCCCCCCAGTACACAGGTGCTCAGCCCTCACACCTCCCCAGGATGCTGTTCAACCGTCCCTTTATAAGTGGTGCCTTCTCCAAACACCCTATTTGAAACTGCCGCACACACCGGCAAGCCCTGCCCCCCTTTGGCCTCTACAATTCTCCACAACATCTACTACTGTGCGGACAGTGTGTATTCGTTGGTCTGTCTCCCCCCGTAGAATGTTAGCTCCAGGGACTTCCCTGGTGGTCCAGTGGCTAAGTGCAGGGGGGCCTGGGTTCGATCCCTGGTCAGGGAACTAGATCCCACATGCCGCAACTAAGAGTCCGCATGCTGCAACTAAAAGATCCCGCGCGCCACAACTAAGACCCGGTGCAGCCAAATAAATAATTAAATAAATATATTAAACAAAGAATGTTAGCTCCACAGGGGCACCCATAGCAGTACTATTCACGGATGCACGGTACACAGTGAAATTTACTGAATGAATGACTGAATTTTTAGTAGATTTCAAACAAAGCCCGAGAACCACCTCATAGCATATCTCTACATTTCCTGGTCTTGACTTTGACTAGAAGTAGGAATACTAAAATAAATCAAAGATAATGTATAAAACCCTCAAAAAAGGTATTTCCAAAAGAGTTAAAACCAGGGGATATTATGACAGTGCACTGCCACCTGGAATTTCAGGCGTTTGGGGTTCTAAAATTCTAAAACCGCCCAATCATCCCTCTACTGTCAGTTCAAAAAGCAGATGGTCAACTTTTCCAGCAGAGGTGATGTTTCCTAGGTCCTTAGAACTCTCCAGGAATATATATTAAGACCCCAGCTTTGCTAATATTGCTACAGCATGTAGTATTTTCCCTTAATTACGTGGACCCAGGCAACGAGACAGCTACAAAGTTGAGTCAGTTGCAGATGTTGGCTGATTGGCTAGACCTCCCTTTTGGCTAAGAGTGGTTTCCTCACACTTGCCGTGGGATCTAAACTCATGGCTCTGAAACATCACCAGTAGCCCCTTCCAAGAATTTCAGAGATTTCTGGGCAGTAGTAAACACTCCTTACAGCTGTCTGATACTGGCATGCCAGAGGTCTGTGGGTTTCACATCCATCCTTTTGCAGAGTGAGCTGGTGGCAGGTAGAAAGTCCTCTGTGGCCTGAGGCTGTTCTAGTCTCCCCTACGTACCTTTTTGTTTAATAAGACATTTCCAGTGGAGCACTTAAAATATATTAGATTCTCAATGTCTCATTCAACAAAGTACATAAAGCAGAGACCTGTTACAGAAAGATCTTTGTGCACTGCCCCCAAATTCTGGATTTTAGTATCATGATATATTAACTAGGAATTGTATAGTTTATATGTTTAAAAAAAAAAACTCCAGCACTATTTACAATAGCCAAGACATGGAAGCAGCCTAAATGTCCATCCACAGATGAATGGATAAAGATGATGTGGTATATATCAATATATACGCAATGGTATATTATGCAACCATAAAAAAGAATGAAATGATGCCATTTGCAGCAACATGGATGGATCTAGAGATTATCATACTAAGTGAAGTGAGTCAGACAGAAAGAGACAAATATTATATGATATCACTTATACGTGGAATCTAAAAAAATTATACAAATGAACTGATTTACAAAACAGAAACAGACTCACAGACATAGAATACAAACTTATGGTTACCGAAGGAGAAAGGTGGGGAGGGATAAATTAGGAGTTTGGGATTAACAGATACATACCATTATATATAAAATAGATAAACAACAAGGACCTACTATATAGCACAGGGAACTACATTCAATATCTTGTAATAACCTATAATGGAAAAGAATCTGAAAAAGAATATAGATATGTATAACTGAATCACTTCGCTGTATACCTGAAACTAACACAACATTCTATCAACTATACTTCAATTAAAAAAAAAACCCAGATGCATGCTCATTTCCCCACTAACTTTTCCTGGTGACAGAGAAAATAGCAGTTGTGAAGTGCTTACCTCCTATTCAGGCTCTGCTTTTTGGGGAATAGGCAAACTTGGTCACATTATTTTAACTAGCATAGAAAACACTAGTTTAGTACACAGGTGGCCATCACTGTCTTAAACCAATAGTAATTCCCATCAACCACGGGCTCAGAAGAGCTCAGGGAAAATTAAATAGCAACCACCTAAAAGATCAGAGAGAGAGTTGCCAGCCTGCAGATCAGGGGTCTGGTGGTCACATGCCAGGGTTCCTATAGTTCTAGTGATTAGCAAATGTTAAAGGATTGTGCCATTCCAGTAAAAGTGTACCTTTTCTGAATTTTTCTGGGAAGAGATAATCATGGCTGATCTTAGAACCTGAAAGATGTCTTGTAAAAGGAAAACCAGCCCAAATAAATTGGTTTAAAATAAACAAACAAACAAAAAAGACAACTAAATTTCTCATAGGACTGGTTTAAGCCTTTTTACTCTCTTTGAAAGCTGCCACAATTTTCTCAGATGTCCCCAGTTTTCAGAGCCGCAGAGGCTGCGTGGCAGGGCAGGTGGCGTCTCCAACCCGGGGCACCAATACCCAGGCTTGTGGGAGCCAACACAGATAAGGAGTCAGCCCAAAGGACTGCCTGCCAGTGGGGTTTGGACTAACAGCCTTTCCCTCTTCTTCAGTGTCTTTCCTTTCTAGGCGGCATTTCTGTTTAGAGACGCAAGTTGAAAGTGTGCAGAATCTGTGTCCATCATTTCTGTGGGTTCCTTGCCTGCGGCTGCCTGGCCTCTCCAATTGAAAATCCAATTTGCCGTGCTTAGTCAAGTGTTTACCTCTGCTGTTTGAAAGTTCAAATGGATCTTTAACTCTTTCCCTCACTAGAAGTCTCCATAAAGGCATGGATAATTGATGTGGAGTTGAATGGGGCCCCAGGTTTTCCCATCTTTTGGGGCTGGTGGCTCTCAGCTGGAGGAAGTTTTACACATTAGACAGGATGGGACCCCGGCCGTCTGTGACTGTCAATCAGGGAGGCTGTTTGTCTGGGGAAGGCCCTGCAAACAAACTCTTCCAAACAAGGTGGAAACAAAAGAGAAAACAAAGCCTGAAGGGGGGTTCCCGGGTTAAGATTTCCCTCTCTATGACCACATGCAAAAGGGCTCGATGTGCTATCATTTAACTCTGGTCTTCAAGTCAGAAGTTGCACAGTGGTAAGTATTTGCAGATTTTAGCCATCTACCATGTTTTGAAGCACAAAGCACTTCAAGCAATAATTTTATAATCATAAAATAGGTTGGTAACTTTGTTCCTTGAAAACTGACAAAAAAGTAATCCTAAAATGTTTTCTTCTGTGTTGCTTATTTTTTTTTCAGTACTTCTGTGGTCCTGTATTTTGAATATAATTACCAAATTAAAAAAAGAGGTCTCTATGTCATGTCTGTGTCCATCTTTCTTTCTACAGGCCTGCTCAGAAAATCCTTTTAAAAAGAACTTTGTAAGGTAGCAATTTCTGTCTTTCCAATGTATTCTTTTTATAATGAAACATAATTTTTTTTCAAAGTCCATGGCAAGTATATTTTTTATGCCTTAGCCCCAAATGCCAAATATAATTTATACATTCTTTCAACCCGAATGTTCTTTGAAATCATGCTAAATACGTTTGAAACCAACATTAATAAATATTTAAGAAATCAAAGTGAAAAGTAAAAATTGAAAAGAAAAGGCACCAGACTGGAAAGGAGTAAATTTGTTTTTATTCAGAGACAGGATCTTACATGTAGAAAATCCTAAAGAACTCACAAACATACACACATACACAAATCTACTAGAACTAATAAATTAGTTCAGCAAGATCGTAGGATACAAGATCACCATACAAAAACCAATTCTATTTCTGTGTACTAGCAATGAACAACCAAATATGAAATTAAAGAAACAATTTCATCCATAATAGCATCAAAAACATTAAAATAATTGTGAATAAATTTAAGAAGACATATAAGACTGAAAACTACAAAGCACTGCTGAGAGAAATTAGGGACGACGTAAACAACTGTAGAGACATTTCATTCATGGATTGGAAGACTTAATGTTGTTAAAATGACAGTTGTCTCCAAACCTAGAGATTCAACAAAATCCCTACCAAAATCTGAGTAGTTTTTTTTTTGGGGGGGGGGTTTGGCAGAAATTGAAAAACTGATGCTAAAATTCATATGAAAATGCAAAAGATCCAGAAGAGCCAAAAACAATTTTGGAAAAGAAAAAAAAAAAGAATGAGGTGAGAAGATTTTTATTTCCTGATTTCAAAACTTACTATAAAGCTACAGTAATCAAGGCAGTGTGGAACCAGCATAAGAACAGACATATACATCAACAGAACAAAACTGAGAGTCCAGAAATAAGTCCTTAAATTCATGGTCAATTAATTTTCAACAAAGGTGCCAAGACAATCCAATGGGGGAAGAAAACGTTTTTTTTCTTCAAACAAAAAAACAAACTTTTTTCAGACAACTAGATAGCCACATGCAAAAAAAGATGAATTTAGACCCTGACCTCACATTATACATGACAACTCAAAAATCAAACAAAGACCTAAGAGCTAAAATGCTAAAACTTCTAGAAGAAAAAGAGAAAAAAAATTTTGGGGAATTCAGTTAGGCAAAAAGTTCTTAGATAAGACACCAAAATTCATTCTAAGAATTTGTAAACTGGACTTCAAAATTAAAACCTTCTGTACTTCAAAAGTCACCGTGAAGAAAATGAAAATGAAGCCACTGACTAGGAGGAAGTATTTGTAAATTATACATATGATAAATAACATAAATAAAGACAATCAATTTTTTAAATGGGCATAAGATTTAAAGACATTTCACAAAAGAAGATATAAGAATGGCTAATCACCACAAACATGTCCAATATCACTAACTGTTAGGGAAATGCAAATCAAGACCCCAATGAAGCACCACTTCATACCCACTTGGAAGGCTAGAATCAAAAAGACAACAGCAAGTGTGGATGAGGCTATGGCAAACCTGGAACTCTCATAAAATGATGGTGAGAATGTAAATATAGTATAATTTAGAAAGCAATTAGTGATTCCTTAAAAAGTTAAACATGGATTCACCATACAGCTCAGCAATTCTACTCCTAGTTACATACCCAGCAGAAATGAAAACATACATCCACACTTGTACGTGAATGTGAACACAGCAGCATCGTTTGTAATAGACCAAAAGTGGGAATAATTCAAATGTCCATCAACTGGCTAAGGGATAAACAAAATGTGGTCTATCCATATAATGGAATATTATTCAGCAACAAAAGGGAACGAGAGACCGAACACACAACGTGGATCAACCTCCAAAACCTTATGTTAAATGAGAGAAGCCATATGCAAAAGACTAACAGTCTACAGCCTGTAAGATTCCACTCATATGAAATGTTCAGAAAAGGCAAATTACTATAGAGGCAGAAAGCAGATTATTGGTTGCCTGGGGATGGGAGCAGGAAGTGACTACAAGTGGGCACAGGGTGTCTCTTTGAGACATGGAAATGTTTTAAAATTAGACTGTGGTGCTGGCTGCACAACTCAGAGTTTACTAAAACTCATCAAATTATACACTCATAATGAGTGAATTTTATAACATGTAATATCATGCCTCGATAAAGCTGTTTTTAAAAGAGTAAAAGTTGCAAAATTTTGTTTTGACCAAAACCATGTTTCAAAGACACCAATTCTCACATGAATTCAAAAAGATTAATATTCAGACTCTGGATTAAGCTCTGAAGTCAGTGTGAGAAAATGAAATGTCTTCCGTGGCAATAATGATGTGACGTCATACTACCTTAACTATGATGTTCTTTATATATGAGAGTAACATTTGCATACTTCATGAATTAAGCATCTATTTTGGAGTCTCCTTATAATCGGAAACATCCTTCTCTAACAGGAGAGGGTATGCAGTCAGAGAAGTGAGTAGATTGTCAACAGACAGATGGAATTTATCAAATGTTATGTGCCCCACTTGCATATGATGAAATTATTTCAGTATATCACAGAAGAAAATGGTAGCAAAACATCTTAACCATACAAATTGATTTTAACCGACAAATTGATTTTACTGTCTATTTGATAACCAGTATCCCTTTAAAACCATTCTTTCAATGAGCCAAACCGAGGACATTTGTCAATATCTAAATGAGTAAGTTTTACTGACAGCAAATTAGGAATCAACTTAATTGATGTCCGTTAAGACATATGATTTCTATGTAAAGATGAGGAAGATAAAGGCAGCTGTCATTTACTTAACCTTTTTTATTCTGGAAACCGGCAATTAAAAACAAAGAAGTTAAGCATTGATCCTGCTCTATTAGTCTTCTATTGCTGTGTAACAAATATCCACAAACTCAGTGACTTAAAAACACCATTAATAAATACCTCCTAGTTCTGGAGGTCAGAACTAGGCTCTGATGGGTTTTCTGCTTAGGGGCTCACAAAGCCAGAATCAAGGTGTTGGCAACCTGGGTTCTTATCTAGAGTCTCCAGGGAGGAATCTGCTCCCAAACTCATTCATGTTGTTGGCAGAATACTGTTCCGACGGCTGTAGGACTGAGGTCCCTCCCTGTTCCCTTGCTGCCTGCCAAGGAGGAGGGGTCACCCTCAGCTCCTAGACAACACTCACAATCCTTCTCATGGGGCCCCCTCCACCTGCAAAGTCAGCAAGGGTGCATCCCACCTTTCTCCTGCTTCAATCTCTCTCACTTCTGCTGTCGGCCTGAGGACATTCTCTGCTTTTAAAGGGCTGGTGTGAGCAAATTCAGCCCACCCAGAACACAACCTTAATTATATCTGCAAAATCTCTTTCAGCGGGTTACCCCTGGGAGTAACACCTGGAGGCTTTTAAAAGTCATGGGAGGGGCTTCCCTGGTGGCGCAGTGGTTGAGAATCTGCCTGCCAATGCAGGGGACATGGGTTCGAGCCCTGGTCTGGGAAGATCCCACATGCCGCGGAGCAACTAGGCCCATGAGCCACAACTACTGAGCCTGCGCGTCTGGAGCCTGTGCTCCGCAACAAGAGAGGCCGCGACAGTGAAAGGCCCACACACCGCGATGAAGAGAGGCCCCCACTCGCCGCAACTAGAGAAAAGCCCTCGCACAGAAACGAAGACCCAACACAGCCATAAATAAATAAATAAATAAATAAATTTATAAAAGTCATGGGAGACGTCGTAGAAATCTGCCAACAGCACCTCACTGTCTTTACAGGCAAATATATAGCTCAAGTGGATGAGTAAAAGCATTCAACGTGGAAGGAATGGCATGATTAGCAAACTCACCGCTTTGTAACTTCCTAATAAAATAATCGAGTTATGCAGAGATCGTCAGTGAAAATGAAACGAATGGCAGACGACAGCTGAATGAGGAGCCGGAGAGCTGACTGCACCTGAGCCCACTTTAGAGAAGTGACGGCAGAGCGGCACCTACGTGTCATGTGCCTCTTGCTACAATATCCGAACCTAACATGCTAATCCAGCTGTTGGAGCTGGCTTTCAGTTCACGGGAAATTTAGGAAGCAGAAGTGCAATTTAAATGACACCACGAGAAAGCAAACAGAGAAATTCAGAATGTGGAACACTCTACAATACAGCCGGCCCAGTTTCTTCAATACGTCAATTACCTGGGGGTGGGGGTGGGGTGGGGGACTGTTCTAGATTAATGGGATGTTATTACCAATTACAATACAAGAACAATATTTGGATCCTGATTCAAAAAACACAAGAGTAAAAGGACATTTTTAAGTTAAACAGAAAAACCTGAATATGGACTCAGTATTAAAGTAAGAATCATCATTTTCATTGGCTGGGATAAAGGTATTAAGGCTGTATGAGAAAACATTCAGTTTTTTAGAGATGCACATAGGGCTGAAATGCTACGAGAGGTTTGCTAATTGCTTTAAAATATTCAGGCAACCAAAAAAAGAGGGGATGGACAAAGCAGGTACATAAAATGTTGAAACATATCGAATCTGGGTGATGTATATGCATGGGGGCTCATTATTCTGGTCCATTTTTACCCAGGACTAAAAATTTTTATAATAAACGATTTCATTTAAGAGATTTCATTCATTGAGCATCTGCTGAGAATCAATCACTGTGTTCAGGGCTTCGCATCCATTTCCTGCTGGATCCTCACTACGCCCTTATGAAGTAGGTACCATTTGTATCCCCACTTTTATAGCTAAGAATATGAAACAACGACCAGCGTGGGGTGTAGCCAACAGACCTGCCAATTGCCCGCCACCCCAGCGAAGCCTCAGAGGCCAAGTAAATGAAAGATTTCTACATTTTTCATTTCACAAAGCAGTTTGGCAAGTCGGCTACAGCCCGCGTTGGAGGGCAATCCCCCAAACCATGCGCCAACCGCAGCATGGGGGATGCTGGAAGGTTTGGAAGGAGACAAAAGGAGGAGACAGGTAGAGGGTGAAAGAGAAACAGAGGGACCACAGAAAAGCAACAAGGTGGAAACACAGGGAGACAGTCATGGAAAGGGGCGGAGGGAAGAGATGGGGAGACAGTGGGGAAGAGGGGTGTGCTTGAAGGAGGACGTCACAGACCTAGAGAGTCAGACAAAGCCACTGCAACCTTGGTCCACCTTCCGCTCTGCCCCACCCGTCACACGAGCCAGAAAACGGGAACTCCTCGGAGCAAAGGAGGGACCAGACACGTTCAGTGTAGAGCTCTGTCCACGTGTAATTACAGATCCGTGTCAGGCACCATTACCTTGTCCTCTCTCCCCATCCCCCAGCCCCCATCCTGTGACCTTCTCCCCAGTCAGCTCGCCAGCTCCAAGCTCAGAGTCGGGAGGAAGGGAAGGAGGAGTTATTTATTTATCTAAACCATGTTTCAGTTTTTTAACGGCCTAATTGAGAAGGAAGTCACAGACCCTCAGTGCCCAGCAAAGCTGTTCTCAGTGGGGGAAAATCTGTGAGGCTGAAGTTAACAGGACAAGGGCCACGTTAATGCCACTAGCGGGCTCAGACCAGAGGCTCCTGGAGGCAGCTTCAGGTGACAGTTTAGTCACAACAGAAAAAAAGGTCTGGGGCTTGCACGTGTGACTGGGGGGGGGGGTAGGGGGAGTGGGGATGGCAGACGGGAAAGGGGTTACAGGAGGGAGAGTGGGAGCAGAAAACACAAAGGAAGACAGAATCCTCAAACAGAATCATCAATGCATTTCAGAGACGGGAACTAGAGCTGCAGGGGAGGGCAGGCCTGTCACACACACATCCCAAGGCGTGTTAATAACACGGAACCACTTGCTCAAATTACACGTTAAAAAACACCTTCTTCTCCTAGCGGCGTTATTCATGAGAGCCAAAAACTGGAAACAGTCGGCGGACGAATGGAGAAATGAAATGTGGCATAGCCATACATGGAAATATTATCAGGTACAGAAAGGCAGGCAGTACTGATACACACGCTACAACGTAGATGAACCCTGAAAACATTATGTTGAGAGAAGCCAGATGCAAAAGGTCACGTGTTATATGATGCCGTTTTTTTTTAACATCTTTATTGGAGTATAATTGCTTTACAATGGTGTGTTCGTTTCTGCTTTATAACAAAGTGAATCAGTTATACATATACGTATGTCCCCATATCTCTTCACTCTTGAATCTCCCTCCCTCCCACCCTCCCTATCCCACCCCTCTAGGTGGTCACAAAGCACCGAGTTGATCTCCCTGTGCTATGCGGCTGCTTCCCACTAGCTATCTATTTTACATTTGGTAGTGTATATATGTCCACGCCACTCTCTCACTTCGTCCCAGCTTACACTTCCCCCTCCCAGTTTCCTCAAGTCCATTCTCTAGTAGGTCTGTATCTTTATTCCCGTCTTGCCCCTAGGTTCTTCATGACCATTTTTTTAGATTCCATATATATGTGTTAGCATACGGTATTTGTTTTTCTCTTTCTGACTTACTTCACTCTGTATGACAGACTCTAGGTCCATCCACCTCACTACAAATAACTCAATTTCGTTCCTTTTTATGGCTGAGTACTATTCCATTGTATATATGTGCCATATCTTCTTTATCCATTCATCTGTTGATGGACACTTAGGTTGCTTCCATGTCCTGGCTATTGTAAATAGAGCTGCAATGAACATTTTGGTACATGACTCCTTGTGAATTATGGTTTTCTCAAGGTTTATGCCCAGTAGTGGGATTGCTGGGTCCTATGGTAGTTCTATTTTTAGTTTTTTAAGGAACCTCCATACTGTTCTCCATACTGGCTGTTATCAATTTACATTCTCACCAACAGTGCAAGAGGGTTCCCTTTTCTCCAAACCCTCTCCAGCATTTATTGTTTCTAGATTTTTTGATGATGGCCATTCTGACCAGCATCAGATGATACCTCACTGTAGTTTTGATTTGCATTTCTCTAATGATTAAGGATGTGGAGCATTCTTTCATGTGTTTGTTGGCAATCTGTATATCTTCTTTGGAGAAATGTCTATTTAGGTCTTCTGCCCATTTTTGGATTGGGTTGTTTGTTGTTTTGATATTGAGTTGCATGAGTTGCTTGTAAATTTTGGAGATTAATCCTTTGTTAGCGCTTCATTTGCAAATATTTTCTCCCATTCTGAGGGTTGTCTTTTCGTCTTGTTTATGGTTTCCTTTGCTGTGCAAAATCTTTTAAGTTTCATTAGGGCCCATTTGTTTATTTTTGTTTTTATTTCCATTTCTCTAGGAGGTGGGTCAAAAAGGATCTTGCTATGATTTATGTCATAGAGTGTTCTGCCTATGTTTTCCTCTAAGAGTTTGATAGTGTCTGGACTTACATTTAGGTCTTTAATCCATTTTCAGTTTATTTTTATGTATGATGTTACGGAGTGTTCTAATTTCATTCTTTTACATATAGCTGTCCAGTTTTCCCAGCACCACTTATTGAAGAGACTGTCTTTTCTCCACCGTATATTCTTGCCTCCTTTATCAAAGATACGGTGACCATATGTGTGTGGGTTTATCTCTGGGCTTTCTATCCTGTTCCATTGATCTATATTTCTGTTTTTGTGCCCATACTATATTGTCTTGATTATTGTAGCTTTGTAGTATAGTCTGAAGTCAGGGAGCCTGATTCCTCCAGCTCTGTTTTTCTTTCTCAAGATCGCTTTGGCTATTCGGGGTCTTTTGTGTTTCCATACAAATTGTGAAATTTTTTGTTCAAGTTCTGTGAAAAATGCCAGTGGTAGTTTGATAGGGATTGCATTGAATCTGTAGATTGCTTTGGGTAGTAGAGTCATTTTCACAATGTTGATTCTTCCAATCCAAGAACATGGTATATCTCTCCATCTATTTGTATCATCTTTAATTTCTTTCATCAGTGTCTTATAATTTTCTGCATACAGGTCTTCTGTCTCCTTAGGTAGGTTTATTCCTAGATATTTTATTCTTTTTGTTGCAATGGTAAATGGGAGTGTTTTCTTAATTTCACTTTCAGATTTTTCATCATTAGTGTATAGGAATGCAAGAGATTTCTGTGTATTAATTTTGTATCCTGCTACTTTACCAAATTCATTGATTAGCTCTAGTAGTTTTCTGGTAGCATCTTTAGGATTCTCTATGTATAGTATCATGTCATCTGCAAACAGTGACAGCTTTACTTCTTCTTTTCCGATTTGGATTCCTTTTATTTCTTTTTCTTCTCTGATTGCTGTGGCTAAAGCTTCCAAAACTATGTTGAATAAGAGTGGTGAGAGTGGGCAACCTTGTCTTCTTCCTGATCTTAGTGGAAATGGTTTCAGTTTTTCACCATTGAGGACGATGTTGGCTGTGGGTTTGTCATATATGGCCTTTATTATGTTGAGGCAAGTTCCCTCTATGCCTACTCTCTGGAGGGTTTTTATCATAAAAGGGTGTTGAATTTTGTCAAAAGCTTTCTCTGCATCTATTGAGATGATCATATGATTTTTCTCCTTCAATTTGTTAATATGGTGTATCACGTTGATTGATTTGCGTATATTGAAGAATCCTTGCATTCCTGGGATAAACCCCACTTGATCATGGTGTATGATCCTTTTAATGTGCTGTTGGATTCTGTTTGCTAGTATTTTGTTGAGGATTTTCATATCTATGTTCATCAGTGATATTGGCCTGTAGTTTTCTTTCTTTATGACATCTTTGTCTGATTTTGGTATCAGGGTGATGGTGGTCTCGTAGAATGAGTTTGGGAGTGTTCCTCTCTCTGCTATATTTTGGAAGAGTTTGAGAAGGATAGGTGTTAGCTTTTCTTATGATGCTGTTTATGTGGCGTGTCCAACACGGGCAAATCCACAGAGGCAGAAATTAGATTAGTGGTACTTAGGGGTTGGGGAGAGGGGGAGAATGGAGAGGGACTGCTGATGGGTGTGGAGTTTCTTTCTGGGGTGTTGAAAATGTTCTGTGATGAGACTGGTTGATGGTCACGCAACTCTGAATGCACGAGAACCCACTGAACTGTATACTCGAAATGGGTGAATTTTATGTGATCTCAAATATATCTCAACAAAGCTGTAAAATATTTTTAAAAATTTAAGTAACCAATAAAGAATTCCTTTTCTGCCTTCCCTCCCAAAGATACAGAGTTTCTCAGTCTTGTTATCAGGCTAGTTTTATTTTCTGCTTTTCAGTACAAAATCAGAAGCAAAGGAGAGCATTTATATAGATGGCAGGTAACCAAACACCATGAAAGCAACGAGAAGCAGCAATAAAGGATGAGATGAAAGCCAAATCTGTTCCCCCACCAAATCCTGATGCTCAGGATGAAACGTTTCCATGTGGCTAAGGGCTCTCCCCATGTCGTCCTCAGAACGGACGGGCTACTCTTCATCTGCTTCTCCAGAGCACGCCAGCCGCCCTTTGACCACTGTATTTTGTGGGTTATCACAGAAGCCACATCTACAGAAGACCACCTTCATAGACGGCTACTTTGTGACAAAAAGTGGTTCACAAACTTCCAAAGACTTTCCGCACCAGTTTCTGCTTTCCTTGAACAAAGGAGATCACTGTAACTCTTTCTAAAAAAACAAAAAATCTCTCCAGTTTTTACCGGGTGATTTTTTACAGTATTTTACAGTCATGGTTTCCTTTCCAAGAGCCTTTAAAGAATTATCAGAGAAGGAGAACGTCAGATCAGAACAAGTCACTTCATCAACCTGGGTCTACACCTTCTTACCTGTACACAGAAGGGCGACCCAGAATTAACTCTAAGAATATTCAGTCTCAAAGGGATCAGTCAGCCTCTGTCTATGGAAATTTTTTTTTCTTTTTTGCTGTGCTGTGTAGCATGCGGGAATCTTAGCTCCCTGACCAGGGAGCGAACCCATGCCCCTTGCAGTGGAAGCACAGAGTCTTAACAACTGGACCGCCAGGAAAGTCCCAGCCTGTGTCTACGAATCATGGAAACAGAACTACATGCAGAAGCAGAGTTCCAGGAAACTTTAGGAAGACTTTAATTTCTTGAAATTTTAACAGAGTAATCCTCTAGTATTAAGTTAATTAAAAAAATCAGACACAGTTCCTCTGCAAACCTTCTCTGAGCAGTTGTGGGAGGCAAACAAGATGCAAAGAGACTTCCTGGTCTCTTGTATTCAGCTATGCTGATTTCATGGAAAAACTCTAGCATGATCTGCTTATTACATCACTGTGGGCAAGTTAACAACAGAGCCAGATGACAGGCCAAATGATGAATCTTAGCCTCAAGGACAAAAGATTGTTTAGGAAATTTCTGGACAGTGGGAACTGATTTTGGGGAATGGGGAAAAAAAAACAGGTGGACAACAGCTCTCATCTAACCCAGCCGATAGTCACCTTTAAACAAACTGCCAGTTTTTCAGAAGGCAGGTGAGAATACAGTGTCTCATTTCTTTGTGGGTCTTGAAATTCCCACTAAAGCAATTCCTATCCAGTCCTAATTTCTCTAGGGCACTAATTGCGGTCACCACAGAGCACTCCTACACAACCACACATCTGCATAGGCTGAGACCAGCGCTGGCCAGAGGTGGGCATGGGTCCATGAGCTCTGTGTACATAACAGGGGGAGTTCTGGTGACCAGCTAAGCAGAGATTCCAAATGGAGCCACAGGAATAAGGGAAATTGATGTGGAACTGACAACAGTGAGCAGCAAACAAAACCCATAAACCCATGAGAACTGATCAAGTAAGCCAGCCCCACACTTTGGAAGCAGACACAAGAGCGGGGTGAGGTTTATGAAGACACATGCCAACCCCCTGTGATCACGGAACGTACAAGATCAGTGAGAGAAGCTGAGGACCTCAGACACGGGTCCAAAGAGAGCTTCTTTCTGGTTTCCAAGTACCCAATCCTTTGATTTGGGGAACCTCCCAAACTGTCTTAAAGCTTACAGCCAAACTAGTCTGTTTTCCAATAGCTTACTTACAAGAGATATTACTAGGGACATAAGTAATCATTTAGTATCTTATTAATTACATGCAATTTCCTTCATCCCCAGCTTGAGCTATAAAGCATGTAACAGCATTAGGGGCTGCATTTATACATTATTGTGGCGCCACCCGATACCACAACTGGAATTACAGTTTGCCAAACAAATAAGCAGGCTTACCAATTTTCTGATTAAAAATCTTGTCGAAAGTGATTTCATGTCTCTCCTCGAGATACTTCTGCATCACACTCCGGATACTAAAAGAGAAGAGTGACATGTTTTTAACAATGACAGCCTCCATCCCTAGAATGGAAGATACATGGATGTCTTCATTCAAGGATATTGGCTTGATGAACTTGATTTTGGTATTCATTTCACAATGTATGTGTATATCACATCATCACATTGTATACTTTAAATATAAATAATTTCATTTGTCAGTTATACCTCAATAAAAAATATGCCCGAAAAAAGGATACTGGCTTGACGAGAGATGCCTCTTACTGACACCCACGATTGCATAAACAGCTGACTAAATTTAAAGCTGGAAACACCACAGCTCCAGCTAGTACCCTCTTCCCATGACTCAGGGCCAACCTTACATGTAGAGACTTGACTATGAAAAATAACTTAAGGACTTTGGGGAAGCTTTCCCTCAACACCACCACTTTACAAAAATATTAAAAGTGTACACACTCACAACAAATTCTGCTAATTGATGAATGAGTTTCTTTCTAAAGCAAAAGCAAATGTTTCCTGGATATACTAATATTCAAAAAATCACACGTCTATACATCTATGATAAACCACGATAAAACATAATTAGAAGGAAGATTTCACTTACACCAGAATAAGGAACATCAAATGCCTTGAAATAAATCTTTCAAAATATGTGCAGGAATGTTACAGGGAAAAATTACAAACTGTACTGAGAGACAGTAAAGAAGATCTTAATACGTGGAAAGATAGACCACAGTTAGGAATGGAAAGATTTAATACTGCAGAAACTCAAAGTCTACCCAGATTCATCTATAAACTCAATACAATTCCCATCAATATTCCAATAGGATTTTTCATACAACACGGAAACATAAGCTCTTTATAAAGTGTATGCAAAACAACACAGGCTCAAGAATAGCCGAGACATTTCTGAAGAAAAAGAATGATGATAAAAGGGCTTATTTTGAAGCTAAAGTAATTAAGACAGGATAAACAAATTGACCAAGGAAATGGAACAGAAAGCATATAAACTGACCCACACATACATGGAACCTTGATACATAATAGAAGTGGCAAAGCAGAAAAATGGAGAAAGGAGGGATTATTCAATAAGTGAACCCCCAAAGCGATTATCCAAATGGAAAAAGTAGAAATTAAATCTCTATCATCCACTGATGGGCAACAATTTGGCATTATCCCTTTCTTTTTTTTTTTTTTTTTTTTTTTACTTTTTGAAACTAACTGAGGTATAATTTACATGTAATTAAATGCATATTTAAGTGTACTGTTAAATGAGTTTTTCACATATAATACTCTTCTAATCAAGATATCAAATATTTCTATCACCCCAAAAGATGCTCCTTTGCAATCAATCTCCCCAAATTCTAGGATCTAAGCAACTACTGATCTCCTTTCTGTTAATAAAGACGATTTGCGGGGCTTCCCTGGTGGCGCAGTGGTTGAGAGTCTGCCTGCCGATGCAGGGGACACGGGTTTAAGCCCTGGTCCGGGAAGATCCCACATGCCATGGAGCGGCTGGGCCTGTGAGCCATGGCCGCTGAGCCTGCGTGTCCGGAGCCTGTGCTCCGCAATGGGAGAGGCCACAGCAGTGAGAGGCCTGCGTATCGCAACAACAACAAAAAAAAGATGACTTGCTGTAGTTCTAGAATTTTATATAAATAATACAATATGTCATCTTTTGTGTCTGGTTTCTTTCCCTTGGCATAAACAAGCTTCATCCATATTGTTGTGTGCATAAGTATTCAGTTCCTTCTTATTGCCAAGTAGTATGTCATTGTATGAATATTCTACCATTTGTCTATCTGTTCATCTGTTGATAGACATTTGGGTTGTTTCCAGTTTGGGGCTATTACAAATAAAGCTGCTTTAAACATCTGTGTATACGTCTTTTTATGGGCATGTGTTTTCATTTTTCATGGGTAAATACCTAGAAGTGAAACTGTTGGTCATATGGTGAGTTATATTGAACATTATGAGAAACTGCTGAACCATATTCAAAACTGGGTGTAGGATTTTACATTCCCACCAACAATATATGATAGTTCCAGTTGCCAATATTTCGGTTGTCAATATTTTTACTTCTAGCCACTCTGTTGGGTGTGTAGTAGTATTTTGATTTGTACTTTAATTTGCATGTCCCTAATAATATTTTCTCCCACTCTGCACCTTGCCTCTTCATTTCCTTCATGAAGTCCTTCTAAAAGAACAAGTGTTTAGTTAATGAGTTCCAATGTGCTGATTATTTCTTTGGTAGACGGTCTATGCTAAGAAATCTCTCACATCCCAAGGTCATGAAGATTTTAACCTATATTTTCCCTTAGAAATTTTAAAGTTTAGATTTTATGTTTAGGTCTAAGATCCATTTGTTATTTTTGTGTACGATGCAAGGTAAGAACCTAGGTTCTTTTTCTCTTTATAATACCTAATCGTTCTGGTATCATTTGTTGAAAAAACTATCCCTTCTCCATTGAATTTTCTTGGCATCTTTGTTGATTCAACACTAAATATGTGTAGGTCTATCTTTGGACTATCCTGTTGCATTGTTCTATATGTCTATCCTTACAAAAATACTGTATTATCTTGATTGCTTTAGGCTTAGTAAGTCTTAAAATCAGGAGGTTTAGTAACCTAAGCATTCCAACTTTGTTTTATTGCTTTTGGTTTTGTTTTTTTGTTTTTTGGCTATCCTAGGTTCACTGTATGTAAGTTTTATAAATCAACATGGACATTTCTTCCCAGAAAAAGCCTGCTGAGGCTTTGATGGGGATTTTGTTGAATCTACAGATCAATTTGGGGGAAATTAACCTCAATAATACTAAGTGTACTATGCATAAATACGACATATTTCTCCATTTATCTAAGCTTCTATAATTTCTCTTATTACTATTTCATAGCTTTCAGTGTAGAAGTCTTGTTCTTTTCTTAGAATAGCTTTCTCTGGTTTTGGTATCAAGATA
This sequence comes from Mesoplodon mirus, assembly GCF_964341445.2. Taxonomy (NCBI): domain Eukaryota; kingdom Metazoa; phylum Chordata; class Mammalia; order Artiodactyla; family Ziphiidae; genus Mesoplodon; species Mesoplodon mirus. The sequence continues at coordinate 19,799,016 of NC_138989.1, read as the reverse complement.
ATATGATTCATAAAATGAGAGGAGAATTATTCCTTTATTTAATTTTTCTGAAAGAGTTCGTGTAAGACAGTATTCATTCTTCAAATGTTTGATAGAACTCATCAGTGAAGCCATCTGAACCTGGAATTTTCTTTGTGGGAAGGTTTTAAATTACAAATTCCATTTCTTTCATAGATATAGGGCTATTCATATTTTCTATTCCTTCTTGTACTGGTAACTTTTATCTTTTAAGGAATTTGTCCAATTCATCCAATTTGTCAAATTACTGAAATTTGATATTTCTTTATTACCCTTTTAATGTCCGTAAGATTTAGTGACAGTTCTTCATTCATTCTTTATACTGTTAAACTGTGTTTTCCTTTAGTTTTCCCTTGATCAATCTAGGCAGACGTTTATCAACTGTACTGATCTTTAGTTTTTGTTTCATTCATTTTCTTCTATTATTTATATTTTTTATATTTCATTGATTTCCACTCTTTGTTATTTAAATGCTTACAACTTACTGTGGGATTAATTTGCTACTTTTCTAATTTCTTAAAAAGTCAGATCACTGAATTTAAACATTTCTAATATAATCATTTAAAGTTATAAAATTTCCTCTGGGCATTGACTTAACTGTACCTCACAGATATTAATAGTCTGTTTTCATGTTCATTCAATTCAAATTATTGTCTAATTTCTCTTGATATTTTTTTTCCTTGAACTGTAAGTTATTTATAACTGAGTTGATTCATTTCCAGATATATGGAGATTTCCAGATATCCTTCTGTTATTGAATTTTGGTTTAATTCTGCTCTTCAAAAAGCACTGGAGAGGGCTTCCCTGGTGGCGCAGTGGTTGAGAGTCCGCCTGCCGATGCACGGGACACGGGTTCATGCCCCGGTCCGGGAGGATCCCACATGCCGCAGAGCGGCTAGGCCCGTGAGCCATGGCCGCTGAGCCTGTGTGTCTGGAGCCTGTGCTCCGCAACGGGAGAGGCCACAACAGTGAGAGGCCCACGTACCGCAAAAAAAAAAAAAGCACTGGAGAGAATTAAAAGACAAGCCACAGACTGAGAGGAAATGCTGGCAAATCATATATCTGATTGAGGAATTGTATCCAGCATATATAAAGGATTTTCAAAGTTGAAGAATAACAAAACAAAAAACCCTCTTAAAAAAATGGGCAAATCATGCATACAGACAATTCACCAAAGAAGATATATGGATGGCAAAGAAGCATATGAAGAGATTCTCAACAACGTTAGTCATTAGGAAAAGGCAAATTAAAATCACAATGAGATATTACTACACACCTATTAGAGTAGCTAAAATTTGAAAAGACTGACCGTATCACACATTGGCAAAGACATGGAATAACCCGAATTCTCATACACTGCAAGTGGGAATGTAAAACGAAACAAACACTTTGGAAAACAATTGGGCAGTTTCATAATAAGTTAAACACAAACCACTATAAAATCCCATCAATTCCACTTCTAGGTATTTACCCCAGGGAAATGAAAGCATACACCCATACAAAGACTTGTACATGAATGTTCTCAGCAGCTTTGTGATGATCAATAACTGGAAACAACCCAAGTGCCCCCAATAGGTGAACAAATGGATAAATATGAGTGGATATCCATATAATGTAATAATATTCAACAATGAAAAGGAATAAATTATTGATATAACATGGGTGGATCTCAAAAAAATTATTCTGGGTAAAAGGAGCCAGATTTAAAAAAAAAAAAGAGGGGCTTCCCTGGTGGCGCAGTGGTTGAGAATCTGCCTGCCAGTGCAGGGGACACGGGTTCGAGCCCTGGTCCGGGAAGATCCCACATGCTGCGGAGCAACTGGGTCCATGAGCCACAACTACTGAGCCTGCGCGTCTGGAGCCTGTGCTCCACAGCAAGGGAGGCCGCGATAGTGAGAGGCCCGCGCACCGCGATGAAGAATGGTCCCCGCTTGCCACAACTAGGGGAAGCCCTCGCACAGAAACAAAGACCCGACACAGCCAAAATAAATACATTAATTGATAAACTCCTACCCCCAACATCTTAAAAAAAAAAAAAAGAGTACATATTGTTTGATAACAAAGAGGCAGAATCAAACTTTTGGAAATGATATATACAGTAAAATTAAAAATATATGTATTGATATTTGGTCTCTGTCCTGCTTCTTGGCACAGAGCTCCTAAAACCGGTGGAATTTCCTGAGTGACAGGAATGTCTTATTCATAAGGAGCCCTTTTCACCCATACTTGAGTTTATGCTAATGAGGTGACTTGGAAAACCCCTAGATAACTTCAGGATAGGACTGATTGCCAGAGGAACCAACCATGTGATTAGATGATTGGAACTTTCAGCCTTACTACTTGATTTCCAGGAGGCTAGAGACTTAGTTCAATTACTAACAGCCAATGATTTAATCAATGGAGCCTGTGTAATGAAACTTGAATAAGAACTCTAGAACGATGAGGTCTGGAGAGCTTCCAGGTTGATGAACTCGTCAGTATGCTGGGAGGGTGGCACTCCTGGAGAGGGTGTGGAAGCTCTGCACTCCACTCCTTCCCATGAGTCCTTGACCTACGTAACAACCACTTTGCAGTTCCTGAGTTGTACCCTTTACAGTAAAACTAATCATAGGCGTAGGACTTTCTTGAGTTCTGTGAGTTGTTCTAGTGAAATCTCAAACCTAAGAAGAAGGTCGTGGGAACCCCAAAATGTGTAGTCAGTTAGGTAGAAATGCAGGTGGACCTTAGACACATGTTGCAGCTGGCATCTGGGGGCAGTCTTGAAATATGTGTAGTTTATTTTACATGAATTACATCAATAAAGCTGGAGATTTTATTATTATTATCATCATCATACCACAAGGATGCAATCAGCAAAATCCTGGGTGTGGGAAACTCTACACAACAGATGACCCAGTTTCTTCAACAAAAAATTTCAAGAGGGAAAATGATAGGGAACCTATAGTTCAAAAAAAGACTTAAAAGAAATAACAATCAGGTGTAACATACAAACCTTATTTAAAACTCAATTCAAGTAAAAAAAATGTCTTGTAAAAAAATTGAAATGTGAATACAGATTGAATATTTTATGATATTAAGCAAGTATCACTTTTTTAGCAGTAGCAATGTGTTATGCTTATGTTGGGTATTTTAGGAGCTCTTATCGTTTAGAAATACAGAAATATTTACAGATGAAATGATATATATCATGTCTAGGTATGCTTCAAAACAACCTAAAGGAAACAATGTATGGATGAAACAAGATTGGTTATGTGTTGATTATTGATAAAGCTGAGTGGTGGCGACAAATTTATTGTATGATTCTCTCCTGTACATGTTTGAAATTTTCATTACAGAAAGTTTAAAAAAATCAAAAAATGGCCTCCAGATTCCTGGACCATTACTTTACACACCTCTTCATCAAAATGAGCATGTATACTTACTATGTATAATACTATACTGATTGGAGGCACAATGGTTTTTTAAAAATTTAATACCAACTGATTGGTGATATACCAACCCTACCTGTCATGACCTATGGGGGTTCTGCTACATAAATGCAAGGTAAGTATAATAAATACTGTATCATAATTTAAAATTTTTTTCTACTACTAAAGTAGTTTAAAGAGCAGATATCTGCTCTCTACTGGCCAAAGGATGACTATGGATACCTCCCATTATTACAAGTCTCTATATTCTATGTGAAGTTTAATTCTGTTCTATTCTGATGTCCAAAGTAAAATGCGTCTAAACAAATATTTCAAATAATATGTGACACATCACCTAAAAAAAACAGCTCATGCATAAGGTAGTTGTGAAGCTCAAGCAAGATGGCTTTGTTAGAAGCACTGCCCAAATAAGAGCTGTTATCGTTACGACCGTCAAGAAACCCAAAAGGCAGGCTTTTTTTAAGATAGGATAACTAAGCAATCATAACAAGATTCAACTCCCCCAAAAGGAAACTGCTTTCTTTCATACTGTCAGCTCTTCCCAAGGTTCCTCGGTTCACCAGATCTTTGGCAGAAAAGTCTTGTATGCAATTTGCATAGCATTAAACAACAGCGCATGAGATGATCTATATTCAGGAGACCACAACCCAATTAAGCTAAATGTGAATTCCTTTGTGTTTTTTCCTCCAATATTTTGACAATCCACATCCTGTTTTTAATGCCTTTTCTTTTGCAATATATTACCTAATATTAAAGTGCCACTAAACATAATTGAATTTCACTGGCAAAACAAACAAACCAAAAAAACCACACCATCAATACAAAAGTTACCCCTGAATAGATACAATATGAAGGATGAACAAAGTTATGGGTTCATCAAGTTTACCTAATCAGAGTTACTAAAACTTTGTGATCTAAACCGTCCCTTCAAATTGGTTACAATAATCATTTTTTAATCCATTTATCTTTCTCTCAAAATACGTTTGCATCAGCAACAATAGAGAAGCAGCTTCACTTAATGGCTACCTTGCTGTCTGTGTGGAATAAGCATCAGAGGATGGGAAAACTGGAGCCAAGGAGAGTCCGTAGGAGGGCCGGGAGCATCCTCCTTGTTCCTAAGCGCCATTTTTCATGGAGTTATCTCATTTAAAAGATCCCAAGGCATAGCAGCACTATTTACAATAGCCAAGACATGGAAACAACCTAAAGTTCCATCAAAAGATGAATGGGTAAAGAAGATGTGGTATATATATATATACAATGGAATATCACTCAGCCATAAAAAAGAATGAAATAATGCCATTTGCAGAAACATGGATGGACCTAGAGATGATCATACTAAGAGAAGTAAGTCAGACAGAGAGAGGCAAATACCATATGATACCACTTATAGGTGGAATCTAAAATATGACACAAATGAACTTATCTACAAAACAGAAACAGACTCACAGACATAGAGAACAGACTTGTGGTTGCCAAGGGGGAAGGGGAGAGGGGGAGGGATGGACTGGGAGTTTGGGATTAGCAGATGCAAGCTATTATATAGAGAATGGATAAACAACAAGATCCTACTGTATAGCACAGGGAACTAGACTCAATATACTGCGATAAACCATAATGGAAAAGAATATGAAAAAGAATGCATATATATGTATAACTGAATCACTTTTCTGTACAGCAGAAATTAACACAACATTGTAAATCAACTATACTTCAATAAAATAAATTTTTTTAAAAAGATCCCAAGGGCCTCACATTTTGCCCAATGTCCAAACTCCCTGGCACGTTATGGGGAGCATTTCCAAAGAGGCCCCAGGCTACCTCATCAACCATATCTTCCCTCTATCCTCACACGGTAGCCACGCAGGATTTCTTCACTGCTCTGTAATTCCGTAAAAATGCCATTCCCACTAATGCCTCTCCTCATGTGAAAACCTGCTCAGCCTCCAGGATCCAGGTCAGGGTCACTGGCCTTCGCCAACCCCTGCAGAGGCAAGCCCTCTTACTTCGGTTTCCACTGCATGTCAGATGGCACCATTGTATCATTTCCCACAATGTATTGTAAACATACACACCTCCGTATCCATCCCCTGTTCACTTAATCACTCATTCATTCAAGATAGGAAGTGTCTCCTTTCCACAAGCCAGGCACTGTGCATGACAATCAGAATACACAGTGGGTCCACCCGGTCTCTGCCCTGAAGGGGGCCATATCTAGAGGGGTGACAGTGGAGTAAACAGGGAGTCCCAATGCAGTGTCACAGGTACGTGTCAACAGGGGCAATCACAGGGGCTTACAGAGTCTAGTGCAACACAGCCGAACTCCAGATCCCAAGGGGCCCCTGGCAAAGATGAGGTGACAGAGAAAGCAACGGGACCACTCGTGCAGCATCTGATAAGCCATGCCAGCCTGCACTGAATAATTGAAGGAAACGGACAAAGGACGGCAGCAGGTTAAAAAAAACACACACACAGAGAAAACTGCCAGACAACATACAGCCTCCACTTTTGGACTCACTTATTTTTCTAACTACGCGAGAATACCTAAATTACCACCCTTGAGATTAATGTCCAGCTTTTCATGGCTTATTTTTTTTTAAGCAAACACTGCAGGACTTCCCTGGCAGTCCAGTGGTAAAGACTCTGCGCTTCTACTGCAGGGGGCTCGTGTTCGATCCCTGGTCGGGAACTAAGATCCCACGTGCCTTGCAGTGCGGCCAAAAAATAAATAAATATATAAAGCAAACACTTCCTTTCCAAGGACTGACAGATGACATTTTGTTTCTACAACTGGCAAAAATGCTGACTTGGATACAATTGCTGAGCTTCCTTGTCTCCCTCCCACAGTTCTTCCCTAAGATAATGTGAACCAGGCCAGAACCTCAGAGAACAAGCACTCTCTAGGCAAACAGATTTACAAAGTAAAACACGCTCCATATAAGATCATCCAATGGAATTTTTCAACTACTCATCTTTTAATTTGGTACATGATACCACTTATCACACGAGAACTCTTCATCTGTGTCATGTATTCATTCATTTTCTCCTTTATGGTTTCCAGGTTTGGGGTTCACCTGGGACAGCCCTTTATATCCCAGAGTAATAAAAATATATTCTCTCATGTTTTTCTATTTTTAATATTTTGATGATTATCTCATTAGACACTCGGGAATTTATTTTTTTACAATGTGGAGGGGTTATAACCTTACCCGATGGCCAGCTATCATGCACAATCCCTTCCCCAACAGACTCAAAATGCTACCTTTGCTCATAAGCCAAATTCAAATTTTACTATATAGCTGAATATAAATATGCATATACAGGAGACTTCGCATGCTCTGCCACTTCTGTGTCTTATGTGCCTGAAACAAGACTTATGTGTCTGTGCCTGAAACAAGACCACACTGTTTTAATTCCTATAGCAATGTTTTATATTCAGTAGAGCAGACCCCTGCTGTTTAACTTTTTCAAAATTTTATTGGTTATTTTTGCCCATTTTTCTCTTCTAGATGAATGAGGATCTGCTTATCACATTCTTTAAAATTCTCACGTGGATTCTGATTGGGATAGGTTAATTTGAAGAGAACTGACATCTTTTCAGTACTGAGTCTTCCTGTCTAGAAATATCTTGTAACTCTCCCATTTATCCAGATTTGTTTTGACTTCTCTTAAAGTTTTGTTTTTCTTCATACCAGTCTTATTGGTAATTTTTTGGTGAGGTCTGGTTTAGAGCAACACATTAGAAAACACTTCTTTTAAAGAAATTATTTTGAAATGTTTTGACAAGTTAATAGTCACATAATTTAAAAATAGAAAGTTGTTAAAGTAACCTCAGTGAGAGAGAATTACATTGCAGAGTCTCGTTAGGCATGGAAAGTATGCTTACAGGATAGATCATCTTAAATAGCACAGGTTATTATTTTTTTCCTGCTAAATGTAAACATCAGAGCTATGATTTAATAGATATTCATGACTGAATGAGGTTCAGTGAAGTCTTCCATACTCAGTGAGTAAATGGATACAGTTTTCTAAAGTTTCACATCTTAATATGCTTTCTCTCTTGGATAATCTTTTTTTATTTTTTTTTGCGGTACACGGGCCTCTCACTGTTGTGGCCTCTCCCGTTGCGGAGCACAGGCTCCGGACGCGCAGGCCCAGCGGCCATGGCTCACGGGCCCAGCCGCTCCGCGGCATATGGGATCCTCCCGGACCGGGGCACGAACCTGTATCCCCTGCATCGGCAGGCGGACTCTCAACCACTGCGCCAACAGGGAGGCCCTTGGATAATCTTTTTCCATGTTTTTTTTTTTTTTTTCTCATCCTTCAGTGAGAAGTCTTCCAGTCAAAAGGTTGTAATCCGTCCACACGACTTGGATGAGTCAGAACTCTGGTTGCAAATGCATTTATTACAACTCTATCCATATCTTTGCAATCAGTGTCACGGAGGCTCTTTTTCAGTCATCTAATGCAGTTTCCAAAAAGCACACCAGCCTTCCTTCAGTCTGTTATTTGAGATGCTGGACGTTCTGTATCTCCATGCGATGTGTCACAGGAATTTATATCCTAAGTCACCAGTGCTGGTTACATGTGACATTGGGACAACAACGAGGTTATCGTCAGCCCCACCCGAAGATAGCCTTGATCCTCACACAAAGCAATCTTCTCTACTGGTTTTAAAAATTCTTGTAAAATTTTTCAAACATGCAAAAAGTAGAGAATGGTAGAGTGAACGCCCATAACCCGTCAGCCAGCACCTCAGGAACAGTTATCAAGATTTTACTCTGCTACTTTCTTCCTCCCCTTCACTCTTCCTCTGTTTTTTTTAAAGCATTTTAAAGCAAATCTCAGACTACATATTGTTTTACCTTTACTACTTCTATCTGCGTTTCTAAAAACTATGGACATTTTCCTTCCAATAAACATGATCCGTTATCACTTCCCAACCCCACCCTGGAAATAACAATAAATCCTGAAGATCTAATACCCATTTCCTAAATCAAATTTCCAGGATTCTCTCAGAGGTGTCTTTCACATAGTTGGGTTTGAATCAAGATCAAATCAAGATCCACACATTCATTTGATTATTATATCTCTGAAATCTGTTTTATTCTCGAGCACCCCTCCATCCCCACCACCCACTTTTTATCTTCGTGCCAGTGACTTACTGAGGAAACCAGGACAGCAGTCCTGGGGGATGGCCCCCATTCTGGATTTGCCTGTTTGCTTCCTCATAAGGTCACTCAATCTGTTCTTCTACCTCCGTGTGTCCTGTAAGCTGAAAGTCAGCTCTGAACTTGAGTCCGTTCAAGTCCACCTTTGGGGGCAGGAATACTCACTACATAGTCTTCATATTGCCTCATACAAGGAGATGCATTTATTTCTCCTCAGTGTTGGAGAGGGGGAAGTTCCCCCCTCCCTTTCTTGAGTTCTTTAGGCCGGTCTAATAATTAAATGGATACAAGACAGAGTAACAGGAGAAAAGAACAAATTTAATTCATACGTACAGAAGTCTCACAGAAATAGGACCTAAGGAAATGACCAAAGCAGGTGGCTTTTATACTTCTTAGACAGAGAAACAATAAACCTGTGAAGAAGTGACAAGACAAAGACATTAGGGCTTGGGGTCCTAAATTAGTGAAGAAGTAATAACAGGGTTTGTTTACACAGCCTTTTCGGCCCTGAATTCACCATCTCTGGTGATAAGGATGTCTCTCTACCTCCTGGTGCCGGGAGGGTACCTTTCACATGGGAGATTTATTTCCTGCTTTCTGGAGACAAAGGAGGGTCAAAGTGTTCTTCTTCCATTGGTCGTTTCTTAAGTAACCTTAATTCAAAATAATCAGTATGCCACTTTGGCCTATTTTGGGGTCGGCCTGTCCTGAGCCCCAACGTTAGTGCTGTAAAAATTCAGATGGTGAGAGTTTGACCTCTCCATTTAAAATTCCCCCATCTACCTTTCATTTAGTGGTTTCATACACTGATGATCTTTGCCTAAATCAATACTTTCAGTAAAAGTTGCAAAATGATGATTTTTTTTCTAATTCCATCATTCCTTCTGATTTGCTGCAATTTCCTCCTGATTTGCTGCTGTTCTTCTGTAAAGATGAATCTCCCATGACCAACTAGGGAGTTCTGGTTAGCTTAAAATGTAGTTCGTACTGAAAGGTAAGAGAAATGCTTAATTCTTTACCTTTTTCATTGCCGCTTTCCAGAGACAGAGTTGGTGCTCCATTTTCACTGCCAGCAGTGATCAATAAGGCGTTTTACTCGGAGAATTTATTTTTGGGGGATAGCAGGTGAAGAAGTTAAGTTGTGGATGGAGTCACTAAAGTGTCTCTGACAAACAGAACTCCATCCCAATATGAGCTCAACGACCTTTCTGTATGAAGGTTTAATAGGCAACCTGCTTCATTAATTTTCTACCACGATTTAGAAGGTACTACTAACAAGATTAATAAATGTAACATAAAAAAATCCCTATTGCATCTAGAGTAACTGACAAGGATGTTCAAGCCAAAGATCCCCATTTACCTACAGACAGGGAGAGACGTGAATTTTAATTTTGCTTTTGAAATAAGGGTGCATCTGAAATTACAAAAGTGTGTCTGAGGTAGGAAAATAATGAAAGTATCACTATATGTGAGCTGCCGGACCACCTCGTCAGATCCCTGTAGTAGATCACCCGACTGAATGAAGACAACGCATTTTCAAACTGTGTTACTAACATCTGAAATTGACAATGTTCCTCCACCCAAATCCAAGAAACTTCTTTGTTTAGAAGATTCATGTGGCAGAAGGTAGTCTGAGGTTGGCTATTAAGATGCACAGAATTTGAACTGAGGCTCAACTGTGCCGTTTGCTATCAAGGGGATCTTGAGCAATTAGCTTCTCTCTGAACCTGAACTTCCTCCTAAAATGCGGATGATGAGTATTGTGGAGCCGTTGGCAAGAATCTGAAAATAAGGGGAAAAGCTTGCCCTCGGAGAATGAAAATTTTAAATCAACACATAACACAAAGGGCAGAGAGATGCCAAAGGCTCCTCGGCTAACAAGCTGTGGCTTCAGTGACTGTGTTATCGAATCCAGTGGGGGCCTGGCACCAGTTAGAGCAGGAAACATGAATATGTGGACAGGGGCCTCTCACTGTCAGGGAATTCCAGGATTCCACACCCAGGGTAAAGCCATCCCGTGGAGAAATGACCTGGTCCCAGCTACTGCAGCTGCCGAGCCAGGGGGCTAGGCCTTCTGACCCCTCCAGCCACAGGCCTGTGCCACCTGTGTCACCTTCTGAGGACAGCGTCACTTCCACGAGGGCCGCCTGCAGGGGAGAACTCTCAGGTCATGGGGACTTCAGGCATCAAGGCTCCTGAGAATGAGTGCTGAGTGTAAAGCAGCAAATCTGACACTCCACCTAGAGTCTGGCTTTTCAGGTAAATCGACCATGTGAGTTAGTGCACTTGGAAGGGTGGGAGCCTCTACCTCATCAGATTCTCAAAGGGGTCTTTAAATAAGAACCACCGGGCTCGAAGAAGAGCAGGTGTTAGTCGGGCCGACTCAGCTGATTGATGTGAACTTCACAGTAAGAGGCAGAGAGAGACTCAGTGCCATGACAGAATCCAGTTTCTGAGTCTGAAGGGCAGGGGGAAGCCCCCAGGACCACAGGAAAGACACTGGTGTCTGAGGAGAGTACCAGCTTTCCCCCAAACAGACAAAATACCCCTCTCAATGTCTCCACGTGGACATGTCTGGAGTAATTTTCTTTTTTCTTTTTCAAATGTCTACCAACTACAGAGAATAACTGTAAAAACTAACAAGAAAGAGTCAATATGTGTAAAACTACAAGGCACTATATTAGTGGTGTTTTTTGTACTCTGAATTCAAATCTCTTGCATAAATATGAAACAGATGACCATCAGATGTCATTGGGTTTAATAAGTTAACACAGTCAGACCTAACTGTTAAGCCCAGCAAGTAGATCTCCCATCATGATCATTTTAATACTGATCCAATTCACACCCCAGGTCTGGAGAATGTTTCTTAAGAGCAGGGGAAGAATTTTATCAGGTTAGAACCGCTGAGGCCCTTCAAAACTGGAGTCTGGCTTCTACTGTTCTGCCACCATCTATCCTATACCAGAGATGTGTGAGACACCCATAAGCCACAATGTTTAACTTCAAATTCTGATCTTACAGGAAGGAGTGTCCAGCCGCTAGTTCATCAAACTGTTCCAGCATGACATGGCCAGAGAAAATAAGCCTCTCTTACAGAGTAACCCGAATTTTAAAAAAATAATAATTTGAAATACCAATCCCCTCTCAAGCAGGGCACTTTATTTAAAGGACACAAACATAAAGATGCTGGCTGATTCTCCACGTGGAATTAAAAAAAGAAAAAAGAAAAAAAACCAAATGATTAAACCCTAAGAAATCCCTGAACACAAAACTCGTACAGTTTTGTCTTTGGAGGGGCGGGGCGGGGTGGGGTAGTGGTGGTTATTAACATAAGCATCCACTCATCCCTTGCTTAGAAACTACTATTGTGCAGAGAACACCTTCCCCTCCTAGCCCAATTCTACTTGGGATGTTTTGCATAAAATAATAAATTTTCCTCCACGGCCACTGGAAACAAAACCGAAGGAGCGGTTCCAAAATGGAACACAAAAAGACAGCAGGAAAACTTTACACTCTACTCTACGCTTAATGTTGTGATGATTAGATTCATTGCGTAATCCCTGTCCCAGTTAGGGTGTCATTATGAGAAAAGAAACAGTACATGTAGGTGAAAAAAGCAGGGCCTTTTAAAGATGAATATGATATACTACCAAATGTAAAATAGATAGCTAGTGGGAAGCAGCCGCATAGCACAGGGAGATCAGCTCAGTGCTTTGTGACCACCTAGAGGGGTGGGATAGGGAGGGTGGGAGGGAGACTCAAGAGGGAGGAGATATGGGGATATATGTATATATATAGCTGATTCACTTTGTTATGAAGCAGAAACTAACACACCACTGTAAAGCAATTACACTCCAATAAAGATGTTAAAAAAAAAGATGAATATGAAAGTCCTTTGACCTTTTCTATTACGGTTAGTTCCATTTCTACATGGGGTATAGACGCCCCCCACCCTTACACCCAACAGCAAAAGCCTTGTACTTTTCAAAGAAGATACATCGAAAATGTCATCAAAGCCTTAGACATTTTCATGATGCAAAATGAAAGCCTGCAGTATTTAACAGCTGTGTAAATGCCTTCCCATCTCAGTTCATTTTTAACGTAAATCCTTATTGAAAGCAATACAGATATAGAAAATTTAGAAGAAATGACCTGAAAATATAACCAGTTACCTTTCTAGATAATAAAGAGCAACGGACTGACTTAATGACACAAAATACAAATACCAAGGAGGTGTTACTCAAGAAAATTTTCTTGCTGCAAATGAAGAAACCTGCTGCTTTCCACAGCTACCAGAGTTGTAAGTTTTGGAATATATGAAACATACGCTCTCTAACCCTCAGAAGATGATCTTTTCAACTTAATTGAAGCTCGCTTTCTTCCTGAAATAGTTTAGCCCATGATTATCTAAGAAATACACAGTGCCTAGCACTCACTTAGCACTTGGCGGAGGGCAGTCACTGTCACAAAACACAGGTAACCCATGCCTAACTTCCAAACTTTGACTAATGGAAACAATCCCCCAATTAAACCGGTATAATGAATTTTAAAATCATTCAAGGAACCAAAAAGGTTCTCCCTATAATGGAACTTTTAGAGGGACTTGACCATACACTTGATTTTGGATTTAACAGTTTTGCCATCACTGAATTCATTACAGTAACTCTGCAGATACCTTTTTAGTCTTCATAAATTTTAATATTCTTACTCAGCTAGGTAATGTTCAGACTGATGACCGTGGATTACAGAGCAGCGCGCAGACTTCAGCATGATACGAGGAACAACTAAAGGAACGGGGGACAGCTTCCCATAGCAGCCACTCTGGGCTGGGGTAGCTGCCTTCAAATGTCTGAAGACCCATTACTTTGGGGCGGGATTAAACTTGTTTTGCAAGACCACAAAAGGAGAGCAAGAGACCTGTGTGCAGAATGAATCACAAGACAGCTTTCCAACACCGCGGAGCTTCCAGAGATGCTCCCCAAAGATGACTCTGGCTGGATGCTAGAGAGGGAGGTCGCCCACCCAATGCAGGACTAGACTGGATGCCCTCCAAGATCTTTTCAAACATGAGATATGAAAATGCTATGTTATTAAGATGTGATCTTTGGATGTCTGAGGAAGACCAGAATTCATCACCTTATGCCTAATACACTGAAGCCAGCTGCTTTTATATTATGATTTTTGGTGCATTTTACTGAAGCAAAGACCTTTTGAGGATGTCAACTCTCTTAATTGCTTAGTTATCTATATTTAAAAGTGGCACGCTTGTGAACTCTTAGGTACTGAAGCCAATATAGCCCAGAGCCTACTGGATGATGGATGGATGGATGGAAGGAAGTAAAGGGAGGGAAAAAGGAAGGGAAAGAAGGAGGGAAGAAAAAAGGGAGGAAGGAGGAAAAGAACCACGTAAAGCACCACATGCAGAAGGTTCTAGACAAACAGTGTTATAACAAACAGCTAGAGGAAGAACACTGAGGAGAAATCTGGGAAATTCACCTACTTATGGGTCTAGGGGTCAACATTCTAACTTTTCAGAAGTCCTGCCTCCCGAGCCCGCCCCCTCTGAGCACATGGCACGAGGGTCTCCATGCAATACTGCTTTTATCTCCTACTGTTTTGTACTTTGTTTAAGGTGTTATGTCTCATAATGCATATAAATCACAACCACCACCACCTATGGTGTAAATTAAAGTAAAATTATCTTTTCACACTGCTTCCAATCTTTTTTCTCTTGAGTTTTCTGTGTTTGAAATGAATGTTCTCTCCTGCTCACAAATGTATTGTATGGATAGAAAATGCTCTCAAGAGACAGATGTTTATTTGGACATTTTGTGATCAAAAAGGAATAGATATCATATTGTACAGATGGGGAAACTGAATACACTGAATTTAATACTGAACTGAATTTAAGTGACTTACCAACGGCCCATGGCAAATTGCCAGTGGAATCAGGGTCATACTTCCTAGTCTAGAACTTTCTCTTTTAGTACAGTATGGCAGGTAGGAGGGAGGGCACAGGAAAATGAGGGGCCAGTGATGACAACTGGCCTTCAAGTTCACTAAGGATAAAGGTCTGGCCGGGCTACTTTCATATAATCACTTTTTCCTGCTCCTGAAACCCTGGAAGAAGGAAATGAGAGCAAACAAGAGTGCAAGTCCAAGGCTGGGTCACAGCTGACTCTTCCAAACAATCAGTCGCAAAATATACGAGCTGCAAAAATATTTTCACTGTATTCTCTAAGGGGCTTTTTCTTTACGGTCCTATAAAGTATTACAATGTGCTTTGGCTTCACACTGAAGCCAAAGCACAGGTGACCCAAAAGAAGACTTCCAAAATTACGAGAAATATTTACAGGATATGGGGAGCCTGCTGCATTTCAGACCCATACAGCAATCCAAAAAGGCCCAGGGGTTCTAACTTCTAATCAGTGATAAAAACAGAGAAGGATAATGAAGTGAAAAAGAGGAGAAGCAGAGGCGGTCCAGAACAACCTCATTAGCATGCAAATGACTTAGCTGACAAATGATTCAACAACCAGAAAGCAAAAGTTGCCAAGTACATCATTTCCATTTCCCCACCGCTCAAGTCCAGAGAATAAGGACAGACCATCAGGCACACAGAATGCATTTTCACCTACAGCCATCTTCAAATATACAGTTTTATTAACAGAGGAAGATTATTTGAATGAGAAAGTGATTTTTATTGCAAATAAAGCCAAAAATATTGTTTTGTCCCTTCTACCCTTTTCTCAGATATGGAAAATTGGGGGTGGGGGGCGGGTGGGAGGTAAGCAGCCTGAGCTGCCCTTTTTTTCTAAATGATAAGAGAGAGAAATCCTGTTGGGTGGCCAGGGGGTGAGGCGGTCTATTATTATACAATTTCTCATTAACAGCAGCGAGATTGAGCTTCTCCTATTAAACAGAACAGGCATTTAACCCCGAGCTCCTCCTGGGAAAAAGGCAGAAACTGCTTATTCACTTAGTCATAATTACCGTTTTTGCAGGTCCCAGAGGAATAGCTGTTCTCGATCAGTCTCTGAGGTCGGTCCTGACTTTCCCAATGCCGCCCTGGCAGCTGATTGAATCGGCACGCAGAATGATTTTTCCCCAACCAAAAAAAAAAAAAAAGTTTCGCTATTTCATCGATTCCCTGCAAAATTAGACGTGAGGGTGTTCGCTATTCTTTCTGGTGAGACGGCATAGCGAGGTGGAAAGGACCCAGATTCTGGGAACCTTGGGCTTGAATCCTGCACCTGCCTCGGCCACATCCAGCTGTCACCTGGACTGAGTTCCTAAACCTCCCTGAGCACCTGCTCCTTTGGGAAAACGGAGCTGATGCCAACGACCTGATAGGACCGTTGGGGGGAACAGATGCACTCACGATGCAAACTTCCTGGCAGAGGGCGAGCTCTCGGCAAATGGTAGTTATCATATCACTACTTCATGGAATTTAAACTTCTCTCTCGCTTGTCGGGGTTGCAGGGACCCCGGGTGCCCTCTCTACTCCGCGGCATCTCTTACTCTGCTTGCCATGATAAAGACGGAAGCGTCCCTTCTTTGAGCTGTGACATCTGATCCAACAGTGTCCGTCCCCGACCACACAGATGTTTGACAAAGCCCGATTCAGTGTACCGAGGAGGTGTTTTTAAGAGGCTGTCTCTGAGAACACATCGCTTCTAAAAGCTGGGACTGCCTGTACCTCAAAGACATCGACTGGGCTCTCGATGCAAAGCCTTTCACAACGTTTGACTTGGGCATATTCTGGGTCCCAAACTGACTGCACTGGAATGTCTATTTCTAAGAATTGCCGATTGCACACCACACTTACATCTTCAAGTCGCTGGCACAAATTAACGTTGACCGAGAATGAAGTAATAACTGAAAGGTCAAAACAAATTACATTTGGAAAGTGTCGCATAGAGAAAAAGAAGCAAGAACACTACCACTGTTTTATGCATAGAAATGCTCCTATCGACGATAAAGAGTGCTTTCTTCCTGAAGTCTGTTCCTTCTTTCATCCTTGACTTTTCGGTTCAGAGTTGGGCTTGCAGGCATAGAATACCCTCCAACCCAAACGGCGGGGAATCTTTCAAGTCACCCACCACTCACTCGCTGACTGGAGTTGGGGAAATTAGAGAATAAACCCCATTTCCACATCAGTAGAAAACAGGGCTATTTTTCAAGATCAATTACCTATGATAGTTTTAAAAATAGGAAGATGCACACTACCATATTACTATATATATTACAGCTAAATAGCTCTTCAAAGGAGATCATTAACAAATTACTATAAGACACTGAGCAGATATAATGTGTTCCGTGAATACAGAATACAAAAGCCACTCCGTGCTACTTGTCCACAGTTAAATAGAATCTTCAAGCAATTGCACATGAAAGTAAACATCTTTCTCAACTCCCAGTGTATTTGCCTCTAGACTGTAAGCCCCTTGAAGGAAGAGGCTGTGGCCAGGGTGGTCACAGTATCCCTCTGCTTGGCTCAGGAAAACACCTCTACAACCAGGTACTGAATCAATGGAATAAACAGTATCACACACCTTTTTCAGGACTGTCTAAAATGCTCCCAGAAACTTATAAAGGCTCTTTAAAATGTTTTCAGACCTTCCTATCATAGCGTGTGAATACTTGGAAAGGACAAGCTTTGTGATGGATGATCCCAAATTTTCAATGTCCACTGAACAGAAATGAAACTCCAGAGGAAAGATGGATTTTATGTGACTCAACCTCTTGTTAAGTGTGTGTGACCTCAAGTCAACTGAATTTCACTCTGTGCGGAAAAAGTTACAAGAGTAATGAGCCCAGGGGAGAAGCTGCCTTGAACCCTCCAGGGCTTAAGATGCTGACCCTTTGTAGGCCTTGGCTTCTCAATTAGACCCTATTAAATAATAGTGTTTCTTCTCTAACATGGCATAAAACAACTGGCATGCACATATGAATGAGCTGGGCCTGCGCATCAGCTACATTAGCTCGACAAATGTTTCAGTAAACTAAAGCAGCTACATAATTTGAACAAATAGGCAACTTTTACAGAATTTGCACTCATTGGTTCGTTAACTGAATAATGTGTCAGCCTAACAAAATGGCTGCCTCTTGCCATCTCAGAGAAGCAAAATCTCCCCAGGGCGGAATGTTCCATTTTCTGAGATTCTCCCGTAATAGGCAGGGGACTGCACACCCCGCACTTCATTGAAATTAGCTAGATATTGCTTCATTCTGTTGCCTTTCTGTGCAAAACTGGGGAAAAGGCAAAGTAAGTGAAATAGGAAGCACAAAGAATACTCAGTGGCTTCAAATAATTAGCTGGAAAGAAAAGTCACTCGGGATAGACCAATGGCAAGTTTTATGCTTCCCATTTAGATACTGAAAATACAAAGCTAAACCTAAACCTCTTCTTCAAGAATGCCCAAGACTGGTGATCACAGGGCTTACCCCAAAATGAAGCTGAAACAGAAACTCTTATCAGAAAACATGTTACCTGTATCCTTTACCAAAGAGCGAAATCACACTAGTCATTTGAGTCACGATGCTGAGGCAGTTCAACATGAAATTAACTTGCTTACCAGAGCTAGAAATCCCCCAACCTCTCACCCCCATCCCCAAATCGAGCAGGTAGGCCACTAACCGCCATCCAGTCGTGGAGAAAAATGTGCAAGATGTTTTACCTCATAATCTCTATGTACCAGAATCCTAACACAGCACAAGGAGTGGCAGTTACTATGTAAATGGTCACAGCACAAAACTAAAGCCAGTTGAGATAAACTCAAAACAAATTAGAATCTCTGGAGGAGGTTCCAATGGCCTAATTCAAGAGTCTATTTAAAAACAAAACAGCAACAGAATAACAATTACTAAAGAGCTGCTTCCTAAAATTACTCTCCTGTTGATATGTCTCAATTCTAAAATGACATGAGAAATCTGCTGGCAGGTCACTAATTCTGCCGTAAAAGAAAGCATTACCAAAGAATGCCACCGAAAACAAAGGCCTTCACACAAGTAAGTGAATACCCTAAGCACAAAAGTATGTTCTTAAGTGGGACATTTAAAAAAGCAGAAGTCACATTAAGTTCAAAACACCAAGAAAAAAAATGAACAGGAGTTCCTAATTTTAGTAATATTATATATCACCCCCCCAAAAAAAAACCTGTCCATGAGTTAAGATTTGTTGATTTTACATATAGACATTTTATATATTTGGGACTCCCTGCCCTTAAGGAAGAAAAAGAGGAAAAGAAATTAAGCACTATATATGACATTTATAGAAATGTAGAGGGTTTTTTTAAAATGAAATTCAGGTTTAATTTGGGGGTTACTGTTTTACAGTTTCCCACTTGCTAGAAATCTTAAACAGGACTGATCGTCAGCGAGCTTCAGATATGCTAAAGTCTGGAACAGGAGTGTTGCTTTCACAACACTCCAAAAGGCCTCCACTCTTCTCTTACTTTCCCTGCTTGTCTTCACTCATCAAAGTAGGTTTTTCCCTGCAAAATGTACAAGAGGCAGGGACTATGAAGGGCAAGCGAGACAAAAACATCCAGGAAGCATGTCTTCATTTACACAATTTGACTTTTCACAACGAATAACGCAAAGGGAAAGATATTTTCTATATCGTGGGGCTTGGACTCAGGGATTTGTAAAAATAATCTGATGATCCCTCAGCATCACAAGAAAGATTTTATTTTCTTATGTCAAGGTAACATTTAAGCAATCTTAGATGTATATAATGCTTGAAGAACTGATGCTTTCAAATGGAGAATAGCTTTGGTTTTAGATTCCAATATATTACAAAAATGCATGGTCTTAAATTCACCATAAAGAAGATGCCTCTTTTTATCATCAATCGACCAAGAGCTATTTAGTGTCAAGGAGACACATCTGCTGTACCACTCATGATGTTGTTAATTAGGAAAGCTAAGGGGGAAAAAAATCCAACGCTAATCCTTTGATACACTATTTGAAACTCACCATTAATCTGATGCATGATATTTTCTGGGGTGGTGCCAATGATATGAACTAATCAAGCCGTTTACTACTTCATCAATAATAAATCATTTTAGAGACAAAAATTACAACTAGGTATGGACCTCACCAAGACCCTCGCCAGTTCAATCGGCCCCTTTGCTGGTAATTTAAACAACAAATTCCTGCCTGGAATCACCCATTCAACATGCGTTTTTAAGTGAGTCCCATTTCAACCTTTTAATAAAGTGCCACCGGTGGATCTGTCACCAGGTGACACACTTAGTACCAAAAAGAAAATCGGGTGGGTCAGAATCAACTCCTTACTGCCTGGAGGCACCAAAGAGAAAAGGAGTGCAGGAAGCTGACTGGACTGGTGGACCTGAAGGGGAGCAAGCACTGAAAACACCAATTTAAGTGCCTGGGGCAAAAGGCAACTCGCCTGCACTCCCCAGCTAAGGCGCCCAGAGGGAGCTGAGGGGAGGACGTTGCTGGAATGGGGGACAGGAGCAGAAACTAGGGAAGGAACGACCGGGATGGAGCACAAGTGAAAGACAAGCATGGGGCAGAAGAAGGGACAGGGATGGGGCAGGCGGGGGACCATATGTTGGGGCTGGAGGGGAGGACAGGGATGACAGAGATGGGGCCAGGGATAGGGATGGGGCTGGAAGGACAGGGATGGGGCAGGAAGGAACCACAGCAATGAAATAGGGAGGACTACAGGAATGGAGCTGGACCGAGAGGCAGAGATGGGGCAGGAAGGGGCGACAGGGATGGAGCTGGTCCAGCGAAGCCACAACCACATCCTCACCACACCTCGCTGGGGCGCTCGCTGCGCGCCACGCGCCGCGCTGGGCACTTCAGGGCGCTATCTCCCGGAGTCCCCACAACAGCCCTCCGATGCCCCATTTCAGAGACGGGAACGGCGAGGCCGGCCCTGCAGCGCCCGTTCCCCGAGGTCGCCAGCCGAGGGGGCAGCGGCGGCTGAACGCCCGACCCTCCCGGACGCGGGGTGTCGCTGGCGGCCACGGGGGGCGGCGACGCGGGGGGAGGCGCGGGCCCGGGGAGCCGGTACCTGGGCTCGGGCAGGACGATCTTCTTGCTGGCGCGGGCGGCCGGGGTCGCCTTGCTCTTCTCCATCGCCATCAGGTAGCTGACATCGGCCAGCACGGCCTCCAGGTCCGCCATGTTGGCGAGCGGCGGCGGCGGCTCCTCAGGACCTGGACGGGACGCGCTCCCGCCGCCGCCGCCCGCCGCGCCCCGACGTGGGGGGGCCGCCCCGGGGCAGCCCCCCCGCGCGCCCCCGCCCGCCCCCGCCCGCCGCGCGCCCCCCCGCGCGCCCCGCTCACCACCCCGCGCGCCTCAGCCTCACGCCCGCCCCGCCCCCCGCGCGCCGCCCGCGGCCCCGCGCACGCGCCGCCGCCCCTGCCTCTTCCGCGAGAGTCGGCGGGGAAAGCGAGCCCTGCGGCCAGTACTCCTATGCGCCCGAGCGGAGCGGGCAGGCCCGGCCCCCCCTTCGCCCGCTGACCCAGTCCCTGCGGGCACCGTCCCGCCCTCCCCTCGGGGTGGCCACGGGGACTTCCTCTCCTCCTCCGCCTCCTCCTGCTCTTCCTCCTTCTCCTCCCGACTTCCCGCCCGCTACTCCCTGCGCTCTCACGACCCCCTCTCCTCCGGGACCCCTGCGAGCAGGGGACGCCCTGGACCCAACGCCCACCACGCAAGGGACAGCGGGGAGGTCTCTGTGCCAGTGTCTCAAACTGGACAGTGGCCATCAGCATGGTCCACGAGGTCTGGGCGGCCCCAGAAATGCGCGGGCCTCACCTGTCTGCCCAGGTGACGCTGAAGCCCGTGGTCCGGGTCACCCGTGAACAGCGCCCCGCGGCCCAGCCCCTAAGCCTCAGTCCTGACCCCTCCACCCCCTCCACCCCCCTGTAAACTCAGAAAAGAGAAACCTAACAGCTGGAGAAGGTTGCTTGTCTCAAGCTAATCAGGGCAAAGTGGGGTGAGAGCTCCCTCATGAGAGCGGACCTGCCCTTTGGAGCCCACTGGTAGAGGAGCTGTCTGCCCAAGGTGGTCACCGCGCCCTTGCATGCAAAGGTTTGGGTTTGGATCTTTAAATGGTCGCTGAGAACTAGAACTAGTATTCTGTCTCTTGTGGTTTTTACCGTCAAATTAGGGGAGCCCTACTGTGCGCACAGACCCACCACAAGGGTCATATAGGGAAGTGGAAAAGCCGGAGGCCAAACACCAAGGCAGAAGGGAATTTCCAGCTTCCTGATCCTCAGTCTCGGTGTCTGGTGTCACCACTCCCCACGTGGGCCTGGGGTTTTCATTTACTTCTTATTTTTTCACAGCAGTGCAAACAAGTGCACGTTCAGAACGCATCACTCTGGCCGGAGTGATGTTAAGGGCATCCAGGAAGTCTTAAAAAGACTTGAGCTGAGAATTAATCAGTTAAAAATAAATCCTTTAAATTCATCCACATAGGTCACATTGCACCAGGAACCTCAACTTTACTAGGATTTGAGTGAATGTTCTGTCAGTAGCTTACATGGTCAACAGAGTTCATCAGAAATGGTTAAGGTCAAATTTTGGACATTAAATGTAATGTCACAGCAGAAGCAGCCTGATTTGGTTATCACAAGAACCCTGCCCTTTTTTCTTTTTCTTTTTTTTTTTTTTTTTTTTGCTGTACGCGGGCCTCTCACTGTTGTGGCCTCTCCCGTTGCGGAGCACAGGCTCCGGACGCGCAGGCCCAGCGGCCATGGCTCACGGGCCCAGACGGTCCGCAGCATGTGGGATCCTCCCGGACCGGGGCACGAACCCGTGTCCCCTGCATCGGTAGGCGGACTCTCAACCACTGCGCCACCAGGGAAGCCCAACCCTGCCCTCTTTTGTTCTCTCCCTCTCCCACTGAGCCACCCCCGCCCCACCTTTTTCCCTGTATGCCTCCCATCACAATTGGCCAGTTTTACCAGATGCTTCTCAAGACCTAACGCACAGTATTCAGTGAAGTTGTCCAAAAAAGAACAAGAGGGGTGTAAGAAGTAGGCACATGAGTCAAAGGAGCTTGGTCAGGCAGCAGAAAGCCAAAATGACAAGGGGGCACAGAATTCACCAATGAGGCAAAGATTTGCATGAGCCAAATATCAAACTTTCATCTTCCACTAACTTTTTTTTTGCCAAAAAAACAGGAACACAGAATGTCTTGTCAAGGGTCACCCCAGGAGGAGGGGTGAGTTCCCAAAAAAGCATAATGCATTTTTATGATTTAATTAGTACAGTTTCTTTCAATATGTCTTTTTATCATCTGAGCTTTCACATGATCAGATCGTCAAATAAATACATGCTTCTGCCTACATTTTCACGGTCTTCCGAATACTGAGATTTTTAACCTTGCCTCTTTGAACTCAGTTAAGAAATTTGTTTGGTAGTGGGGTTTTTTTTCCTTTCTTTTTTGCAGGAGGAAGGGGGTGGGTTGCAGCATGGGGTACTAAGTTTGCAACAAGAGACACACCTGAATTCAAATCCCTGCTCTGCTCTGACTAGCTGGGTGATCTTAAAGGTAACATATTACCTCTCCGTGCTTTATTGTTCTCATCAGTACTGTGGGAATGAAGCCATTGGACCCCAGTGTTGTTGAGAAAAAGGAGATAATACTCATAAAAATGCACCTTGCCTGATACCCAGTAGGTCCCCAACAAAGGTCACTGCATTTCCTCTATGGATTTTGCTTCATTTTACCCTCGCCTGCTGGAGAAGATACTGATTCACAGACACCACCCTTGAAGCAGAAAGATCCCTTCCCAAAAGGTTATCTCCTTAGTGCATTTCTAGGAACCCAAATTGGCAAAAAAAAAAAAAAAAAAAGACTAGCCTTTACAGACACAAGAAATGACTCTTCTGGTAAAAAGAACAGAGTCCAAAATTGGGTCCCCTAACTGAGGCCCCTCCCCCAGTGAAGTCAGTGTGACCAGAGCACCCAGGGTGTCCTTCTTTGGTCTTCCTAGTGTGTGAATTTGGGATGCTTGGCTCTCTCCTTTACCCTCTCAGCTCCTCCACGCATTCCCCACCACCCCTTCTTTCCCTTAATGCTGAACAGCTTCTCGCGTTCACTGCAAACAAAAGGCGCTAATGACAGTGATGAAGTTGTCATAACCGACCTGCTGGATCCTGTTGCTAAACACCAACACCAGCCTGTAATCATTATGGATGAACAGAGAAAACAAATAGCAACCCATTTGTTCTCAGCCAATAATGCTCCGCTGCAAAAAAGTCCGTTTCTCACCCTACCCTCCCCGAGATGATTTCAGTGACTCTGGCCTCACGCTGCTTGTGATAATTGATAAAACTTCAGAGTCCCTGCAAGGTTCATAATGTTCTCTTTTTCTCTTTTCTACGGCTTCCCAAGATCAGGGGAGGTATTGCTGAGGTGGATGCATTAAAGTTTATACTCCCTGGGGTTAACTTTGATAACAGCTTCAAGGGAAGGACACTAACTAGAGAACTAACTCATATTTGTTTTAGATTCTGGGCTTTACTGGGGCTTCCTACTTAATAAAGCACATGGGAAAAAAAGTCAACTCTAAGACTCTAATTAGAAGATTTTTGATGGGGAGGGATAAGTCAGGAGTTTGGGATTAACATACACACACTACTACATATAAAATAGATAATCAACAAGGACCTACTGTATAGCACAGGGAACTCTACTCAATAATCTATAATAACCTATATGGGAAAAGAATTCCAAAAAGAATGGATATATGTATCTGTATAACTGAATCATTTTGCTGTACACATGAAACTAACACAACATTGTAAATCAACTGTAATATAAAAAATTAAATGAAAAAAGCATTTTGGGGACCAGCAGAACATGCCTGCACTTAATTCATTAATATCACAGTATTTCATTCAATCCCTGCTAAGAGAGACTTGGTTTTTTGGTAAGCAGTCCCCTAAATATTATCGCTTTGCAAGAAAACTGCATACACTTGGGGTTGGAATGGGTTTATTTCCAAACACCTCATTCTGTAAAGTCTGCAGGTGTTTGCAGCCGCGCCGGGGCCACTGTCCCAATTCACCTGTTACTTAGATCACAATTCTGCTTATTGTCACATGCATCATAGGAACTGCTTTTCATGCTATTTTAACAGCAAAGCTTTACAAATTTTAATGGAGGTTCTGTACCTAGCACTTCATACCTTAAAAGATCTGCAAGGTCTAATACCAAACTTTGGTTTACATAGCACTGAAATTACATTCAATACAGAAGTACCTTCCTTTAAATAAGTGGGTGGAAACACATTTCTCTGCAGGGGCTTCTGGTTAGTCCCTCTCTGTAGAGAAGCCTTGGAGTGATACAGTTCAGAGCCCGGGCTCAGGAGCCAGATGGCCTGGATTAGAACCCTCATGCCAGTACTTCTGAGTTGTGTGACCTTGGACAAAATGCCTAACCTCTCTGGGCCTCGGCACTCTCAGTGGTATAATGAGATTGCTGTGAGAACAATGTTGTAACATGAAAAACACTTAAAACAGTGTCTGCTGCTCAAAAAATGTTATCGTTATCATCCTCCTCATCATCAGAGTATCTCTACATTGGGCACAGCATGATGGAAAGTGACCAGTCCCAGGAATGTAAAAACTGCTGGATGTGACCCTCTGGCTTTAGCATTGCTGAATTACTGTGAGTCTCTTCAGCTTTTTAAATCTCACCTTCCACTGCTGCCTAATGAAGGGATTGAATGAGCTGGTCCTCGAGGTCCCTTCAAATTGTAAAATTCTCTGATTTAATCCTACAGTGAATCCCTTTGCATGGTGAAGAATACTCACACCTCTCAAAAACATCTTGTGAGTTTCCGTTTGACTGTATCAGGATATACCAAGAGCATTAGTAATCACCGGTGCTACAATGCACGGGAGAGGTGAGCAATCAATCCATCAGCAGGTTTCTAGAAACAAGCACATCTGTATTTTCCTCCAGTATCTGCACTCAGCACACTGACCTTGCTTAATAAATATGTGTTGAATGAATAAGTGAATGAATGAATGAATGAATGGCATAAAATATTACAGGTTGTTTGCCTCAAAGAAACTTCTATCAGAGATAATCTAAAGGAAGGGGGGAGGGGCTTCCCTGATGGCACAGTGGTTGAGAGTCCGCCTGCCGATGCAGGGGACATGGGTTCGTGCCCCGGTCCGGGAAGATCCCACATGCCGCGGAGCGGCTGGGCCCGTGGGCCATGGCCGCTGAGCCTGCGCGTCCGGAGCCTGTGCTCCACAACGGGAGATGCCACAACAGTGAGAGGCCCGCGTACCACAAAAATAAATAAATGAATAAAAATAAAGTAAAAATAAAATAAATAAAGGAAGGGGGGAAATGCTGTTGAAAACCACAAGTACCTAATAAAGGGGGTGCTTCCTGGTAAAGGTAACCACCAGGTCCCTTCTGGTTCTTCCTGCTGCTAATGGCCAAGAAAGCCTCTCCAGCCTCTAAGAGCCTTGGTGCCCCTGGACTTTGCAAAGGTGGGTCTGAGAACTTTAGGCCTGGGATGGAGAGAACTAAATCCCTTTGCCTAACAGAAGGACTTGGAGGAGAACTTGAAAGAGGACTGAAAGAGAGAAAGCAATGAGCTGACCCAAGGCCAGGCACTCCATGGTATGAGGGGCCAGAGAAAAACCCCCAGAGGTAGGGGGCGGGGCAGAGAACTTCGGGAATAGGAGGTCTGTTCTGTTTTCTGTGCTGTTTTAAGTTTGCTGTTCTGCACAGCAATGTCATGCCTTTCCAGTGATCCTTGCAACTTCATGGCTTGTATCTGTGGGTGCTTTGATGGCAGGTTGCAGGCGAGGTTGGGAGCCAGGGCCCACACTGGGATCAATGCCAGTGGTAAAGGAACAGTGGTAAGGCCAACAGAACAAGAACTCAGCAGAAGCAGGAAATCAGGAAACCGGGCTGCCCAGACTCCTCAGACACCCAGGGCAGGCCTTGGCTTTTCCATGGGTCTGGAAAGGCCATCTTGTCTCCCTCTCAGGATGGGAGAAGATGACCTCTGGATATGTAAATCACAAGAGGCCAGAACTTTACTGCATTGCCAAGTCCCTTCTGGCCCTTAACCTGGTGGCCTTCCCTTTAAGATTCTGTCTTTCAGGGCCTGTTCTATTCAGCTGGGAAATCATATATCGGTCCAAGAAAAGCCACCACTCAAGGGGAAGGCGGGGTGGGGCAGGGAAGGATTGGGAGTTTGAGATTACCGGATGCAAACTAGTATTTATAGAATGCATAAACAAGGGCCTACTGTATAGCACAGAACTATATTCAATATCCTGTGATAAACCATAATGGAAGAGACTATATATATGTATAACTGAGTCACTTTGCTGTACCGCAGAAATTAACACAACATTGTAAATTAACTATACTTCAATAAAATAAAAATTTTAAATAAATTTATTTATTTATTTTTGACTGCATTGGGTCTTTGTTGCTGTGCATGGGCTTTCTCTAGTTGCAGCGAGTGGGGGCTACTCTTCGTTGCGGTGTGTGGACTTACCGTGGTGGCTTCTCTTGTTGTGGAGCATGGCTCTAGATGCGTGGGCTTCAGTACTTGTGGCACGTGGGCTTCAGTAGTTGCAGCACGCGGGCTCTAGAGCACAGGCTCAGTAATTGTGGCACACGGGCTTAGTTGCTCCGCAGCATGTGGCATCTTCCCGTACCAGGGATCGAACCCGTGTCCCCTGCATTGGCAGGCGGATTCTTAACCACTGCGCCACCAGGGAAGTCCCAAAATAAATTTCTTTTAAAAAAAGAAAGGCCACCACAAACCCCATTCTGCTAAGAAAAGTCATATAGCTCTCCCATGCCATGCCTTACAAGTTGTTTGGGGGTTAGCCAGGTGGGCCAGGGGGAGAGCACGGAGGCCAGGCCACTGCAGGGCTTCAGTGAATTTATCTCCCATCATCTCAGTGACCGTCTCAACCTCCCGTCTCAGCCAGTTCTGTTTCTTCTCTGCTGGTTGAAGGCAATGGCTCCCGAAATGGTCTCATTCTGTCAGAGCTCATGGGTGTAGATTCCAACAGGCCAGACTCAGTAACAAAATCCTAGGTGCCTGGGCCAGGCCTGGCATAACCCTGACCCACAAGGGAGCCACCAGAAAGGGGGTATCCTGCTCTTAAGAGGTGCTCTAGACCAGCACTCTCAGACACTTATGTACTGAAATTGCCAAAGTACAAATTCAGATTCAGAGGTCTGGGGCAGGGCCTGAGACTCTGCATTTCCCACAAGCTCCCGGGTGGGGTCAAAGCCTCTGAAATGTTGGAATCTTGGGTCCCACACCAAACCTACTAAAGCAGGATCAGCCCCATAACAAGATACCCAGGCGATTCCAGGGCACATTGAAGGATGAAAAGCCATGCTCTAGATCACACTGGAACCTTTAGCTCAGGCCCTGAAATAGTTCAAGCAGGTGTCACAAAGGAGCATTCTGTTAGATAGAGAAAGGTCAGATCAGCTGAGCCCAAATGGACAGCCCTGAGAGAAAGGAGGAGAAGAAGGAGAAACAAGTTAGAGAGGAGAGGTCAGCAGGTCGAGATTACACATGGCCTGGGAGCCACAGTGGGGAACTGAAGCTATCTTAGGGACAGTAGGAAGTCAGTGGAAGGTTTCAAAGAGAAGAGTGTCCACATCAGAGGTGCCTTTTTATAAGAGTCTGCTGGCTGGAGATACAGGACAGGTGAATGAGAGGGGACCCTGGAGGGATCTAGGGTAGCAATCCAGGAGACCTGGATGAAGGTGGCTGCAGTAGGCAGACCAGCACATCACATGAAGAGGGGCACCAGGTGTGTTACAACATGGAGGGGAGTCATCCAGGGTGATTTGCAGGCCCCCGAGGCAGTACTAAGAACAAAAAGAAAGTCCTCCTTCCCTCCTCCCCGGAAACTCTAGAACAAGTCTTTTTTTTTTGCGGTACGCGGGCCTCTCACTGTTGTGGCCTCTCGCGTTGCGGAGCACAGGCTCAGCGGCCATGGCTCACGGGCCCAGCCGCTCCACGGCACGTGGGATCCTCCCGGACCGGGGCACGAACCCGTGTCCCCTGCATCGGCAGGTGGACTCTCAACCACTGCACCACCAGGGAAGCCCCGAGAACAAGTCTTTTATTCCTCATCCAGAAGATGCCCACAGCTTGCCAACTATTCATCCTGCTTCCAAACCCTCCTTCCTTCGATCCATCTGACACTTCCCTGCTTCTGCTCAAGAAGCTTTGATAGCTCCCCACTGCCTACCAAATTAGCTTCAAACTCCTCTCTGCCTTCTGTTTCTGCCTGATCCGTGCCACATTTGTTCATGCTTTCATTCATTCAACAAATATTTACTGAGTACCTTCAACATGGCAGGCAGTAGAAAGAAATCACGCATCTGCTGAGACACAGAATCAGTCCCAGGAGGTTTATAGCCACACATTTGGAAATGCTCTTCCAAATAAGCCACTTTGGCTATATAAAATAGAAATAGTGGGCTTCCCTGGTGGCGCAGTGGTTGAGAGTCCGCCTGCCGATGCAGGGGACATGGGTTCGTGCCCCGGTCCGGGAGGATCTCACATGCTGCGGGGCGGCTGGGCCCATGAGCCATGGCCACTGAGCCTGCGCGTCCGGAGCCTGTGCTCCACAACGGGAGAGGCCACAACAGTGAGAGGCCTGTGTACCACAAAAAAAAAAAATAATAATAGTAATAATGGGTAACACTTATTAAGAGCTTACTGTGTGCCAACTATCACAGTGAACATTTTGTGTGACTATCTCATTAAATCTTCCCCAAATGCCCATGATGGAGATGGTTGGTCTCATTTTAAACATAAGAAAAATTTGAAGTCACTTGCAAGATAAGTACAATAACTAAATTAATAGGATTTGAACTCAGGCAGTCTGAGCCTAGAGTTTGTTTTTTGGTTTTCTTTTGTTTTTTGTTTTTGTTTTTGTTTTGCTACATTAACTAAAGAATGTACTGTGAGTCAAGGTGAAAGAAAAATTACATGCGTTGAAATGTTCACATCTTATTTAAGTCTGGAGAGGATGTCTTATTTTTTTAATTGAAGTATGATTGATATACAATGTCATATTAGTTTCAGGTGTACATCATAGTGATTGGATATTTATATACAATAAGAAATGGTCACATGGTAAGTCTAGCTACCATCTTAGTCCAGAGCCCAGAGGTTGGTCCCCTGATTCCTGTCTTCTAAATGTACTTATACTCTAAGTCATGGGGCTGCTGGGTCAAACAAAATAACGTAGTACACGTTCAAGTGTGCAATAAGCTATAAAAGTCCCATTAAAATGTGCTTTCCAACTCACTTCCTGCTACTCACTGAGCCCGGATCATTCTGGCCAAACCGAGTCTAGCTTTGGAGGCTTTACTCCTTGTCCCTTTGCCTGGAACCCTCTCCTTCGAGGTCTTTTCTGGGCCCCCCATTACTCAATTCTCTGCTCAAATGCCAACCCTGGCATCTCTCTGAGAGAGACTCCACTTAGTCTCTTCTGAGCAATAAGCAAAGCTGTCAAGGAGTCTTTCCTGGGGCTCCCTCCATTTCCCAAGCCCTTTTCTCCTTTCTTTCCCCTTTCTCTCTTCCTCTCCTCTTCCTCTCATCTCCCACTGACCCTTTAGTCCTTCAGGCACAAATACCCCTCTCTACTTCTCCATGTTCCTCCTTAACCAAAATCTGAACCACTCCAGCCCCAAAGCTCTCTTTCCTGTTACTGTGACCAGCCAGTGTCATCCCCTGCCATGCCAACCTTACGACCTTCTTGGCCAGCATCACCAAACCTGACCCCTCTGAGAGCAGACATCGGTCCCCTAGATGGAATCATAATCCAGCCACCATAAACACCAGAGCTAAAGTGATAATTATCAGAAGATGAGGAAAGCTCCTCTCCTAGTCTCAGGGAAGCCAATCAAAATCTCAGAATCAAAAGTTACATTTAAAAAATTACATTGATCTCCATTCATTCATTTGCTCATAGATTTCTTCACTCCATCAATCACTTAGTTAGCAAATTTTTATTGTAGGCCCTGGGATGATAGTGGGAGCAGGTAGTACCTCCTACCTTCACAGAATAACTTTCTAGCAGGGGGACTTCACTGGCAGTTCATTGATTGTTTCACTGAAATCATGTTATGTGCCAGAAGGATACAGGGGTATGAGAGTGCCTACAGCAGGGACCTTCCAATCAGGTATGGATCCAGGAGGGCTTCTCTGAGGAGGTGACATGTAACCTGAGAACTGAAGGATGAGCAGAAAGGGGGAGGGCATGGCTACCAGGTGGAGGACGCAGGCTGGGGAAAGGACACGAGCAGAAAGAACATGGATGGAGAACGAGGGCTGTGAGGTGAGCCCTGAGACAGGGCAGAAGTCAGACCCTGCAGGGCCATGGAGCACACACTTCATCCCGGGAGCAAGGGGGAGCCATGGACAGAGTCAAACAGGGATGTGACATAATCCAGTTGACCATGTGAACGAGAGCTCTGGCAGCTCTCTGGTTAATGACCTTCCCCTTCCTTTACCATAGTCCCCAAAAAGTCATGTGTAGGGGTCAGGGTGGGGGGGAGGCTGGGTTTTTCTGGAGGACTTTCCTTATAAACTGCTTTAAATAGGAATGAGAGGAAGCAAACAAGTGATAACTCCATCCATCCAAGCCTTAATATTTCTAAACAAATAAGAATGATGGGCAAAGAGATGCCTGTTTTGCCTCCTCCTCCAAAGTGCCAGGGACTAGTGTGTATTATGCAAATAGATGCCACATGCAAATGGTAACTTGTGGGGCTAATCAGCTAGGGCCAAAGTTCTGCAGGGTCACTGCAGGATCTGGGTGCTAGGGCTGTATCTGACAGAAGCTGTCCTCTCCCCTATGCTCACCCACCTTTGTTGCACCATCAGTTCAGTTGCCATCCATGTGGATACCCAGCACATGGTTAAGAAACTTCTCCAGTGGAGCCCTTGCTCAAGAAATGTTGCCACAACTGACAGCCCACTTGGGAGTCATTATGACTATCCTGATCACACTTAGAACCCAACAAATGTGCAAGAGAGAAAGTGATTTCCCAAGACTGTGGGATTACAGTCCAGACATCATGGGATGTTTGACTCCAAAAGCCTTCATCAGCTCGTCATGAGTTATAGGACTTAAGCATCTACATAAGGAGGCTTCTTTCCCATCCAGGAATGATGTGGTTGTCTATTACCAGCACTTAAATTGGATAAGATCTGTTGGCTGATCAACTTAGATTTCTTTATTGCATTCTGTATCTCCATGCAGAGACAAGGCTTTTGTACTAGTTATCAATGTGTAGCAACAATACACGTTTAGCATCTCAAAGACCCTGCAGGTAAGGACTCTGGTTATGACTTAATGGGGTCCTCTGTTCAGGATCTCACAGGGATGCGATCAAGTGTCAGCCAGGGCTGCAATTTCATCTGAGGCTCGACTGGGGAAGGATCTGCTTCACGTTTACGTGGGTGCTGCCAATATTTTGTTCCTAATGGCCTGTTGTATTTAGGACCTTGGATTCTTGCTGACTGTTGACCAGAGGCTGCCCTTGGCTCCTGGAAGCTGCACTCAGAGGCTTGCTACACAGGTCTCCCCAACACGACCACATACTTCATCAAAGCATCTCAAAATGAGCATTATAACCTTACACGTCCCATCTCCTTTTCATATTATGCTGGCTAAAAACCAGCTGCATGTCTCACCCACGCTCCAGGAGAGGGGGCTATACAAGGGTGTGGGAGGTGGGATCACAGGGGGTCACCCTAGAGTCTGCCTACCATAACTTTGGGAATCTTTCCTCCATTGAAGAGAACAAAATCCTTGGTCACTGGTTCAAGTAACCTGCTATTTGTTTTTTAAAAATTATGTGGTTTTTAAACTAAATAATTAACTGTATTCTTTGAATGATGAAAAAGAATTAGTTATATCACCATAGCCTACAAGAGAATATAAGATTGAATGAGGGTGCAGGCCCAAACTCAGAGATGATACTTAAGGAAATAATACAATCACACCATGGGGACTGTGCCCCCAAGTACCCCAACCTAAACACTAACTTGATTGACCATGGGATAACCAGGAGGAACCAAGACCAGGGTGTTAGGTACACAGTTTGAATCTCACCTTTATTATACACTAGCCAAGTGCCCTAAGACAAGTGTTCTACCTCCCAAGGCCTCTGGTTCTTTATTCAGAAAGTGAGAACAATAATACCCTTGTCATAAAGATTTGGGAAAATCCATATAATATAACATGAAATGATGTATATAACAGAGTTTTAAGCTGGAATGACTCAAATAAAAAATACAGACAAAACCAAATGTTGACAAGGATGTAGAGCATATGGCGCTCTTACGTACTGTTGGCATGAGTGTAAACTGGATTGACCATTTTGGAAAACTGTTTGGTGGTTTCTGCTAAAACTAAATACATGTTTACCGTGTCTGAGGAATTTTACTCCAAGATATGTATATCCTGCAGAAAAAGGAGTGCTTCTGTATACCTAAAAAACCTGTACACAAATATTCACAGCAGCTTTATTCACAGCCAAAACGGAAACCACTCAGACATCTATCAACTATCAAAATGATACACTGTAGCATGTTCATACAATGGAATACTACACAGCCAGGAAGAAAAGCACAAACCACGACTGCCTATGCAACATGGAAAAATCATATAAACATACTGTCAAGTTATAGAAGCCAGACACACAAGAATACACATGGCATAAGACCATTTATAAGAAACTGAGGGACTTCCCCAGTGGTCCAGTGGTTAAGGCTCCACCTTCCAATGCAGGGGGTATGGGTTCAATACCTGGTCAGGGAACTAAGATGTCACATGCCACAGGTTGCAGCCAAAAATTGAAAAAAAAAAAAAAGAAAGAAAGAAAAGAAAAAAATTGAAAAATAGACAAAACTAATAGATGTTGATAGGGGTCAGAATAGGGTTCCCTTTGGCGGGGATTGATTAGGAGAGGAAGGAAAGAGCCTTCTGGAGGCTGGAAATGTTTTATATCTTAACCTAGTTGTTATTTTCTTGATCGAAGTAAATAAAAATAAAGTGTTTGGTGTTGATCTCCTAACTCTTCTTGGCAGCAGGCTGCCTTGATTGCCCCACCCCGGGCATCAGGAGAGAGGGCATCCATCTTTCCCCAGCCCAAGGGCTCTTCAGATGCTGATATTGACCACTGACGCAACCTGGGTGTGCGACTATGTTATTTACTACCTACATGGATTCAATCAGAGGCAGATGGCGATGTGCAGCCTGCATCCTGCTTAGAGTTCTCAAATGCAAAACAAACAAAAATCTCTCCTTCCTCTGCTCTCTCTCTTCCCATCACAGAGGATCTTGCCCACGGCATCCCACCTGGGACCCTCTCAGGTCTCCGCAGCTGTTTCTTTCTCATTATCTTGTGACAGTAACACTGGGGAGATTTGGGGTCCTGAGGCTCCATAGTTAGAATCTGAGCAGCCCTTCCTAGTAAAAACCCTATTGCTGGTTTTCTTCCAAAGGTGTGCAAATTGTATCATGCTGTGTGACCACAACGATGTTAATGGCAGATGTTTCCCCTGCCGTGTCTCACTGACGGCAGCAGGTGTTAAAACAACTTGGTTTCATTATACTCGTCTTGGGCAGGACCTTCAGCAGAGGGCTGCTTTCCCCCACTTAACATCTATCTACTCATTTCTACCACATTATTAGACCTCTTTTAAAATTTTCTTTTACCCTTCAATACTTAGCACGCTATAAGCACTCAGTAAGTGGGAGCGATTTTCACTCCTTGGCAAATACAAGCATCGCAGTCAGTAGAGAAGTGAGCCCCAAACTGGAGCAGAAATAACCCAGGCAGAGCTATGGCAGCCTTGCTGAATTCACCCTCAAGATGCTTTGACACTCTCGACTCTGATTCGATGGACAGCAAGCAACTTTCTGATGAACTTCGCTTCCTTCCAAGACTCCTTGATTTCGAGAAGCCCTAGATCAGTGTTTTTTAATCTAGGCGACTCAAGCCCAATTGGTAGGTCATGAAATGCATTTAGACAGATGCAAACAGCATTTTCAAATATTGCAGTCAAATGGAATGGAATAAAGATCAGCAGAAAGTGAGTGGCATGGTTTTAAGCATTGTTTTGTGAAGCGTTTCTTTTAGAGGTGCGTGTGAGCGTGTGTGTGTGTGTGTGTGTGTGTGTGTGATGTGTGTGTACTGGGCTGCTTTGTAAAATGTACTTCTAACTGTGAGCCATGATCAAAGCCTTTGAAAGTCCCTGAGCCAGATAATGTATCCACAAGCATCCTGGTCACTGCAAAGATAAATTAATAAGTTGACCTCACTCAACTGACTTGTAGAATTGAGTCCCTAAACCAGGGGCTAGTCCCTGACACAAGCTGTGGTCACTCCCACCAAGATACAACCACCCCACAGGAGCCTCTGATAATGACCCTCATTCTGCACACTTTAACGCAGAATGGAAACCGCAACCACAGAGATCAATGCAAATTATTTTAGGTGAAGACACTCTCAGACCTTTTGGGTGGATGATCAACATTCTGAAGAACAGGGTTTCAGAGCCCGGCCTTTTGAGAGATGGGTCACTCATAAGAGGCTCCATTACAGACCAAAATGAGTGTTGTGCAATTTAGAGCAAAGGCAATTAACCTCTTTGGGCTTCTGCTTTTTTGATGATGAAATAAGGAGTAAGTGGGGCTGAAAGGGGGCAAGGGGGACAGAATTTACTTTTTTCTTTTTATGCTTCTGTGTTGCTTGATTTCCAATAAGGAGGTGTTACTTTTGTAACTTTAAAATACAAGATTTAAAGTTAACATAAAAGGAGACAGTTAGGCTAGATTGTGATTTCTCAACATTGGAAACTCACATTTCCTTTTAATAAAATGGGAAGTCTATGTGTTTTGGGCCAACTCTGCAGATGTTGTCCTTTCCCATGTCCATTTCAGACCAGACTCAGGTCACCTATAAGGAAGAAGAGGAGGAAGTGGGGGAAGGAGGAAGGAAAAGGAAGGGAAAGCAAAGTCAACTTGAACATATGGTCAAGGGGTGTGGATTTTACTGAAGATCTGGTGGAGATGGGGAGGAGGGAATTACATCACACATCACACAGCAAAACTGCCCAGATACCGTCTTGGGACCTAGCTGCGCTGTCTCTCTGTTCCTTGAGTCCAGAGACTCAAAAGAGACTGTGTCTCTTTTATTCTCCCCCCCACCCCCACCATCCCACTCCTCTGGATTATTCTGTTAGCAACTTGGTTACACTGGGAACCACGATTCCCAGCCTCCTCTTCTGTATATGGTTCTGGGTTAGAGTTGCCGAAAACTGAAGTGGTGCAGGACCAGGGAGACCCAGGTGAAGCAGCAACCATCAAGCTCTGAAGGTTGGCTTTTGTTAGGGGAGGTGAAAGGCAGACAGAGGCAGAGGTGCCTGCAGCATCCAGTTCGTCCCGACCGTGCTAATCAACAGTGACGTCAAGCCCCTCTCTAGACACTTAACTGTGAATTCACACAGGCGACGGCCACAGACTTCTGTAGACTTCCATGGACTTCTACATCAGCCCCTTTCACAGGGCCCCTGTATCAGCTTGGCCCACACCAAGCTTCCAGAATTCTCTTCATCCTCAGCTCCCATTTATGAACCTTTTCTCCCCCAGCTTCTTCCACATCCTTGTATGTTCTGATTCCTATAATGTAGACCGTAGTCCACAGCACCGCGCATTCTGCTTCCTGACTGGCCCCTCAGAGACACACCAGGGTCTGGCCCCCCAGCCTCAAAGACAGCAGGTATAAAATGAGGCTGGAAATATCAATGAAAAGCCAAACCCAGCAGGATCTTAATGTTTGGATAAGGAGTGTGGACTGAATCTTGAGGGCACTAGGGAGCCATAGAATGTGATACACAGGTGTGTGGCATGACTATATTTTTGTTTTCGAAACAAAGTGCTATGAGGAGAACGGATTAGTGGCGAGCCAGAGAGACTGTCAGGAGACCAGTGAAAGGGTCATCACACATGTCCCCAAGTTTTTATTTGTATCTATATAGATGGAGAAGTTGTTCAATGAAAGTTAAACTTTAATCATGGCATGAAAGGTACTAAATCACTTCTCAAGCAAATATTTACTATTTCTGGGCTACGGCTCCTCAGTGATAGGTGGATGGTCACCTCTTTTTCCATCGGGGATCTAGAACATAAGAACTCCCTGAAAGAGTGACAACATGGATCAGATCAACCAATGAACCAGAAAAGATGGATGAGTAACACTGAGATGACAGACAAGAAGGGACAGTTTAAACACTAGCCATGTAGCAGCATCAGGGACCATGTTGCAGAGGCTGGTCATCAGCAACAATAAGAAAATGCTCCAAGAGTGAACAATGAGAAAAAATGAAAGAGAAGGAAAATGCTCATCTCCTTTGTCATCCAACCACTGCCATTTTAGCTCTGTTCCAACAGTCATATTTCTTTTCAGTTCATCGAGAGTAGACTGTGTGCACAACAATTTTCCAAGCAGTTTTCTGAGGCTACAGCTCAATTCAGCATTATCTTTCTGAGAATTAAGCCTTAAAAGAAGCACCTGCATTTTTCCTTATCCACTAGGAAAAGAGAAAAAAAATGAGACACGAGGAAGAGAAAGGTGGGTTTTG
The DNA here is from genome assembly GCF_964341445.2 of Mesoplodon mirus. NCBI lineage: Eukaryota > Metazoa > Chordata > Mammalia > Artiodactyla > Ziphiidae > Mesoplodon > Mesoplodon mirus. The sequence continues at coordinate 19,761,726 of NC_138989.1, read as the reverse complement.
ACTGTATATTCTGTTTCCAGATTTTTTTTAAAAAGATACAGCTGCCTTGAGCATCATTCTTTGGAATTTCTGCTTTGAGGTTTACATTCAATAACAACATTTGATGGAGAAGAGCCCCCCGAAAACCTGTAGAGGCGTGTGAATCTGAGTTGGCAGCAGAGAGAGGAGGTGGGGGAAGTTACCCAACAGCCCAGAGAAAATCATTTTCATTTCTTCTGAAATTAAGGGAACTATCTTCATTCCCATTTCATAATAAGGAAGTGGAAGGAAATGATAATGTTGAACTGCAATGGCCTGGGGTGTCCTTTTGTTCCCCCAAGTGAATCCTCTCAGATTGCAGCTTGCAGGAGAGGCTCTTGTGGGTGATAAAGGCTTGGAGAGAGCAAGACCCCAAAGTACCAGGCAGATATTAAGTGATACATGCAATGATGATTCTAATGTCAGTTCTATTATATTCTGGCAAGGATGCTTCTATTCTTCTCTCTCTCTCTCACACACACACACATTCACACTCACACCATTCCTTTTAGAAATACTCTATGAATAAACTTGAATAACCATCACCAAGGAGCAGCCTTCCCGCTGCTCCCTTTCACACGGCTCTCCCTTCTGTGAAGTCTCAATCCCCAAGTCCACGACAATATCACAGGTCCCTTCCATTCCCTATCCTGCTCCAAAGGACACTGTTGCCTCCGTTTGGCTCCTAGGTTCTGACTACTTGTTACTCAGTGCCAGGTATGGTGCCAGGTGCTGGAGTCACTGGGGCACCAGAAGAGGCAAGGGCCCTGCCCTTGGAGAATTCTTATCCTATCAGGAGACAGAGATAACAGGTGAGTAGATGAACCAGGTACTGTTAGATTGTAAAAAGTGCTGTGAAAGAACTAGATGGTGATTTGTAAAGAGTGCCAGAGAGGGAGGGATTTCCCTGGTGTTCAATGAAAGTTAAACTTTAATCATGGCATGAAAGGTACTAAATCACTTCTCAAGCAAATATTTACTATTTCTGGGCTACGGCTCCTCAGTGATAGGTGGACGGTCACCTCTTTTTCCATCGGGGATCTAGAACATAAGAACTCCCTGAAAGAGTGACAACATGGATCAGATCAACCTGGTGGCACAGTGGTTAAGAATCTGCCTGCCAATGCAGGGGACAGAGGTTCCAGCTCTGGTCCGGGAAGATCCCACACGCCACAGAGCAACAAAGCCCACGTGCCACAACTACTGAGCCTTCACTCTAGAGCCTGCGAGCCATAACTACTGAAGCCCACACACCTAGAGCCCATGCTCCACAGTAAGAGAAGCTACTGCAACGAGTAGCCCACGCACCACAACGAAGAGTAGCCCCCACTTGCCACAACTAGAGAAAACCCATGTGCAGCAATGAAGACCCAACACAGCCAAAAATAAAAATTAATTAATTAATTAATTAATTAATTTTAAAAAGAAAAAGAGCACCAGAGATGGAGACTCCCTTTAGCTGGGTGGTCAGGAAAGGTTTTTCTGAAGAGGAATTGAGACCTGCGTAGATGCCAGAAAAAGGAGAAGCCAGAAGGGCACTCTAGGCAAAGGGAATAGCAAGTGCAAAGGTCCTAGGGCAGGAGTGAGCTCTGAGGATTTAAAGTTCAGTGAGCTAAGGGGAATGGGTGGGAGCACAGCTGATAAGATCAGAGAGGTAGGCAGGGGCCAAGTTATACAGAGTTTTACAGAATCTGTTTAATTGATGGAGAGCCATGGAGGGATCTTGCCCATGTATAAGAAGGTCCCTATTTCTTTTTTGGAATGAAGTCTTCAAATAATTAGACTGTCTTTGGTTATCAAGACGTTTCTATGTATAGATCACTATAAATACTTTAAGTGCTAGGAATTCATACTTGGATTCATAAACTCTAAATTTTAGAACTAGAAGTGGTCTCTAGAGGTCATCTATTTTAATGTCATTTAATATTTTACATTTTCTGATTAAAATTTTTTATTTGATTATAAACGTGATAAATGCTGAATCCATTGAGAATAGTTGGGTATGACAAATGAAAATCAACTAACTGGCTTAAACCATAAAAGCTATTTATTTATTTATTTATTTAATTTATTTATTTTTGGCTGTGTTGGGTCTTTGTTGCTGTGTGCAGGCTTTCTCTGGTTGCGACGAGCGGGGGCTACTCTTTGTTGCGGTGCGCGGGCTTCTCATTGCAGTGGCTTCTCTTGTTGCAAAGCACAGGCTCTAGGCGCACAGGCTTCAGTAGTTGTGGCACATGGGTTTCAGTAGTTGTGGCTCGCGGGCTGTAGAGCACAGGCTCGGTAGTTGTGGCGCACGGGATTAGTTGGTCCGCGGCATACGGGATCTTCCCGGACCAGGGCTCGAACCCGTGGCCCCGGCATTGGCAGGCGGATTCTTAACCACTGTGCCACCAGGGAAGCCCATAAAAGCTACTTATTGACCTTTGTTTGACTGAAAAGTTCAACTGTATGTCAGCTACAAGCAAGGCTGGATCCAGCTGCTTGACAATGGTGCCAAGGACCTGCTCTTTTTATTGCTCTATTCTACTATCCTTAGTGTATGCTTTCAGCTAAGATTGGCTCTCTTTTAACTACAGGATGACCACCTGAATCTCCTATGGCTATAATCTTTTTTGTTAATGCCTGCGGAAAGAGAGGCAGTCTTTATTTCCACTTGCCCTGCCAAGATCCTGAGATTAAATTTAGACCAGCTTAGGTCATGCACCCACCCCTGCACCAATCACTGTAGCTAAGGGAATGCAAAGACCTCACTGGCTTAGCCCAGGTCATGTGCTCCACCCAGGAAGAACCCAAGGGCTGAAGTCACCTTTTCCAGAAGCACACCAGTTAAGATTAGAGAAGGAATATTCCCCTAAGGCAAAAATGAGGGTCATGTTGCCAAAGTTGGGTGGTGGATGGCTGAGATAGACCTTCAGATCACTTATCAAAGATGAACACTCACATACATAAATATTGATATTACAGAAGTTATAGTTTACTGAGTTAACTCAAAGGAGTCATCTTCAGCAAATACTACTAGTGGCCATCAGGAAGGGGGATTTTATTAGTCATGATATGCTAACAGCTATAACAAACATATCCAAATCTCAGTGACTTAACGTAATGACACTGTGTCAAAATGGTCCAAAATAGTGTGGGCTGGAGGCCACTCTGCTCCACACAGTCATTCAGGGACCCAGGCTTCCTGCATCTGATAGCTCCCCCATGCCTGAGGGTGTTGGAAACCTTCACTGGATTTCCTACATCCAGTGAGCAGATGAGGAAAGAAAGAGCATACAGAGAAGGCCTTTAGCCTTCTAGCCTAGAGAAGGCTAGGCCCACCTAGCTTTAACTGCCTTTGCCCAGAGGTAACACATGACCGTTTTGGTCTCATGCCACTGGCTGGAACTAGTCACATGGTCCTATCTGGATACAGGGTTGCTGGGAAATATAGTCTAGTGGGTGCTCAGGTAGAGGAGGGGAACGTGGATATCAGTGACCACAGCACCTTTCCAACAGTATGTCATTGATCACAGCTTCTGGAATCTTTGCCATTTCTTCCACGTGCTCATTGTAAAAAAAATTTAGAGACCTCAGAAATAACCTTCATTTGAGATTTTTATAACTAATCCATGAGAGGAAGTGCATAGTGAAATGTGGTAGATTACTATTCAGAAATATTCACTCCCTATCCCCTGTCTACTAAAAGGATGGAGACTTTGAGACTTTTTCCCCACTTTTTGACATCAAATGAGGCCGAGTGACTTGCTTTGGCCAATAGAATGAGGCAGAGGTGACTGAGTGCTGGTTCTGAGTCTAGACCTCAAAGGCCCGCTCAGTTTTTGCTGTCCTTTTGTGTTTCTGCTATTGCCACTGGAAGAACATGGTGGGCTAGGGCACTGGTACCAGAGAAAGAATGAGAGATACATGGAACAGAACCACCCCAGCTGGTCCTCCCTTAGATTGTCCAGTCCTGATGGCCAGCCCAGCCACCAAGTGTAAGTCCAGCTGAGATCAGCAGAGCCAACCAGCCAAGCCCACCTCCATCAACCAAACCCAACCAACCTGGAAACCCATGAGCTACAGAAGTGCTTCTTTTTACAAACAACCCAATCAAAAAATGGGCAGAAGACCTAAATAGACATTTCTCCAAAGAAGACATACAGATGGCCAACAGGCACATGAAAATATCACTAGCTATTAGAGAAATGCAAATCACAACTACCACTAGGTACCACCTCACACGGGTCAGAATGGCCATCATTAAAAGTCTACAAATAATAAATGCTGGAGAGAGTATGGAGAAAAAGAAACCCTCCTACACTGTTGGTGGGAATGTAAATTGGTGCAGCCACTATGGAGAACAGTAGAGAGCTTCCCTAAAAAACTAAAAATTACCACATGATCCAGCTTACCACATGATCCAGTTACCACATGATCCAGCAATCCCACTCCTGGGCATATACCTGGACAAAACTCTAATTTGAAAAGATACATACACCCCAATGTTCATAGCAGCACTATTTATAATAGCCAAGACATACAAGTAACATAAATGTCCATTGACAGATGAATGGATAAAGGCGATGTGAGATATAGATATACACACACACACACACACACACACACACACACACAATGGAATACTATTCGGCCATAAAAAAGAATGAAATAATGCCATTTGCAGCAACATGGATGGACTTAGAGATTATCATGCTAAGAGAAGTAAGTCAGAGAAAAGCAAATATTATATGATATCACTTATATGTGGAATCTGAAAAAATGATACATATGCCCACTCCTCTCCTCCCTCCTCTCCTACCCAAATCCCCGAGAAGAAATGGGAGGGAGTTACGGGGGACGTGTGCTTGCCTCCAGCACGTTGGGAATGGAAGGACTTGCAGAAGAGCCCCGGAGTCCACAGAGTTTTCAAGGAGCTTCTGTATTCAATAAAAACAGCTACTTGTCTAAAAACAAGTGATACAAATGACTTATTTACAAAATGGAAATAGACTCACAGACATAGAAAACAAACTTATGGCTGCCAAAGGGGATAGTGGGAAGAGGGTTAGGGGAGATAAATTAGGAGTTTGGGATTAACATATACACACTACTATATATAAAATAAACGACAAGGACCTACTATATAGCCGAGGGAACTATACTCAATATCTTATAATAACCTATAATGAGAAAGAATCTGAAAAAGAATATATATGTGTGTGTATATATATATATATATATATGAATCACTTTGCTGTATACTTGAAACTAACACAACATTGTAAATTAACTATACTTCAATAAAAATAAAGAAGTGCTTCTTTTTGCATGCCACCGAACTGTTGTGCTTGTTTGTCATGCAGCAATAAGCCAATATGGCAGGGTTTCTCTAGTTTGCAGAGGACATCGCAGCTTCCTAGGTTATGGTCCCTTGAGACAATGTGAGGTAGGAAGATGGTAAGAGAATGCTGTGAGCAGGCACAGAGGTGTCAGGCACATGTCGGGAGAAATGCTCCAGACTCTGCTGAAGATAACATGTTCTGAGTGACCACACATGACCAGGGGATGGAACTGCGGAGCCATGGTTAACTTCATCTCTCGTGGCCTGAATCCAGAGCCATGCATTGGCCAGAAGGTGCTGGCATTTGAGATGGAAAGCAGTCTCCCCCCTGCCCAGAACCATGCAGCATTCATGCCTAGAAGTCGCCGAGCCGTTTTGCTTACAGAGAAGCCAAGAAAGGTAAAACTGGAGCTGGAAGGCGTTCAGACACCAAGAGCTGAGAGGAGCTACCGACGAGTCTCCCATTCTGAACCAAAGAAAATAATTGGAGAAAAGATCTGACTTTCAGGTAAAAAGGGGACACCCATCACCAAAATACCAGAACCAGCATCGGGCCCTCAGCTCTCTTGATTTCTAATGCCATTCTCCAATAAAGAGGAACCAGGGATCTCTGGAGAAATGGCTGTTCTCGAACTGGGGTAGGAAATCTATAAGACGAGTCTGGAGGCTCGGACAGTGCCAGAAAGTAAGAAAGTGCTCAAGCATAAACAACACACACTAGACGATGGGGGCGTATCAAAGGAACACAGGAGCCGACTGAAAGAGCTCCCAGAGGCCATCGCTGGAACACTCTGAGCTACAAAATAAATAAAGGAATATTGGATTATAACCCAAAGTATAAAATATCCATGTGTCCACGAAGAATTCCCCAAAGTGTATATAGCTACCCTACCCTAAAGGAGATGGAGCATAACCCACTCTCCCTAAGTGAGGGCTGGGCAGAGTGCCTTCCCTCCAAGGAAGGGGCAGGGTCTGGGGAGAGAGTAACTTGGTCGTGGAGAAATCTAACCAACACCAACTCAGCCAGGTGACCAAAGTTAAGGCATGTTGTAAGTATCCTTGGTAGGATGTGATGAGAATGACATTTTATCACCATGGTCCATCTCCTAAAAACCCATTACCCCAGCTCATCACGAGAAAAACAACAGACAAATCCGAACTGAGGAGCATTCTACAAAACACCTGACCAGGACTCTTCGACATTGAGGTCATCAGAAACAAAGAAAGTCTGAAAAACTGGCACAGCCAAGAAGAGCCTGAGGAGACACAAGTAAACAGAACGCAGGATTCACCCTGGATGGGATCCTAGAAGAAGAAAAGGACATTTGGTAAAAATTAAGGGATTCTGAATAACGTATGAACTTCAGTTGATAATAATGTATCAGTATTGGCTCATTACTTAGGGCAAATTTACCATTCTAACAGAAGATATCATTAATGTTAATAATAGGGGAAACTGAGGGGTATATTAGAATTCTGTGCACTGTCTTCACAGTTTGTCAATCTAATTCTATCCTCAAATTAAAAATATATTTAAAAAATAATAAACCACGGGCATCCCTGGAGGATAAAGGAGGAAGCATAAGCATACATCTTAGTCACTTCGCCTCACATTTACTATAGTTGGGTGACCCTGGGGAAGTCATTTAACTTCCTAGCATTTCAATTTCCTCATCAAATGTGATCACCACAGGAGGGGGGAAAGATGTACAGAAGGTCACATGCCTAAGCTGTGGGGATGCAGCAAACAATCCACTATGTCTAAGGTCATCATTATTCCTCTTCAAGTAAGAAAAATAAATCAGGAGAATCCTACTTTTTTAAAAAAATTTATTTTTGGCTGCACAGGGTCTTCGTTGCTGCTCACAGACTTTATCTAGTTGTGGCGAGCAGGGGCTACTCTTGGTTGTGGTGCGCGGGCTTCTCATTGCGGTGGCTTCTCTTGTTGCGGAGCACGGGCTCTAGGCGCGCGGGCTTCAGTGGTTGTGGTGCGTGGGCACAGTAGTTGTGGCTCGCGGGCTCTAGTGCATTAGTTGTGGCACACAGGCTTAGTTGCTCCATGGCATGTAGAATCTTCCTGGACCAGGGCTTGAACCCGTGTCCCTTGCACTGGAAGGCGGATTCTTAACCACTGCGCCACCAGGGAAGCCCAAGATACTAGTAATTTTAAATGTGTCATCCACTCCTCTCCAACTGCTTTCTATTATCTGGAAAATCTTAGATTATATCTACTAAAAGAAATAAATAATGCTAAGTGTCATTCAGACTGTTGGAAATGATGGGGTATATTTTTTCCTGTGAAAAGAAAAATATTCAACCCTGCAACTTGGAAGCATTTTTGTTTCCCCTAGCAAGGCCCTGTGTGTCAATTTTCCACGTTTTTAAAGCCCGATTGCACAGCCTGAATGAAAACACAATGTCATCACGATTACTGAAATCAATTAAATGTTAAGGTTTTTCCATTTGCATGCAGCTTCCTTTAGACAAGAATGCTTTCCAGAAAATCTTTATTCCCTTTGGGATTTTTTTCCCTTAAAGCTTTTATAATTAATGTGACAACACAAACCCAGCCGTGTCTGTAACTTCCTTTCACAGACACACAAACAGAATGTACGAAGCACACAAGAGTGATGCTCGTTGTCCTGTAGGATGGGCACAAGCCGGCTGGAAGACTTCACCGCATCACTGACATTGGCCACATCCCTCTCTCTTCTCCCATCGCTAGTTGCCTCTCTGTCTTACTGATTCCACAGCTCAAGGTCTCAGGGATCTAGCCTCCCTCTCCTTCCTAACTCGCCTCATTCCTCCACCAGCATCTTTCATGATGGATAGATGGTAGCAGCAACCCAGTCCCCCAGCCCCCAGCCCCTCCTCTCCAACCACCCTCAAATACAGCCACCAAAACAATCTTTCCAGAAAAATCACAAAGCCCATAGTCTTAAACTTCTGTTTAAAATTTGTTAATGGCTTCCCACCAATCAAGGGACAAAATCCAAAAATCCTTGGCATGGTATAAACACCTTTCATGAGCTTGTCTCAAACTCATTTTTTGCTGGCCCACGGAAGCCACTCTATGCTCTTCCTACCCCATGGATTTTTACTCCTCTCTACGTTTGCTCATATTGTTTCCCTACCTGGAATGTCCTTCCCCACATCTCCACCTAACCAACTCCTATTCATCCTACAGCACCCAGTTAGTCTGAGTCACCTCTCTCGTGAATATTTCTCATCTCTCCAAATCCAAACTAATCCATCCCTCCTCCATGCTTCTGTTACACTGTTGTCAAGCTTTATTTTATTATTTATCCTCCATATTGAGGAAGGGGTCATATACTTATCTATTACTGTGAACAACTTTAAGCCAACAAATTAGGTAAACTATATGAAATGGACAATTTCCTAGAAACACACAAACTACCAAAACTAACTCAAGAAGAAATAGAATATTTGAATAGACCCATAACAAGGTAAGAGAGTAAATCAGTTATCAAAACCCTCTCAACACACAGATGTAGAAAACAAACTTATGGTTACCAGGGGGAAAGGGGTGGGAGGGATAAATTTGGAGATTGGGATTGACATATACACACTACTTTATATAAAATAGATAACTAATAAGGACCTACTGTATAGCACAGGGAACTCTACTCAATACTCTGTAATGACCTATTTGGGAAAAGAATCTAAAAAAGAGTGGATATATGTATATGTATAATGGATTCACTTTGCTGTACGGCAGAAACTCACACAACAGTGTAAATCAACTATACTCCAATAAAAGTTAAAAAACAAAAAACTTCTCAACAAAGAAAAGCCAGGGACCAGATGATTTCACTGGTGAATTCTAGCAAACATTTAAAGAAGAATTAATACCTTCTCAAACTCTTCTAACAAACAGAAGAGGAGGGAATGCTTCCTAATTCATTCTATGAGGCCAGTGTTACCCAGATACCAAACCTAGACAAAGACATCACAAGAAAAGAAACCTATACACCCACTTCTTGTAATAGGATGTGAGTGCCTACGTCTCACTCACCTTGACGCCCACAGCATCTAGCACTATGCCTGGTACCCAGTGAGAAGCAATAGAAGCTTCTTTATTCGTGAATCACTTAAAGGGTAAACATGAATGTGTTTGTACTGGAGAATGCTGTCCAATTTGAAAGAGTCTGAACCCTGAGATAGTTTTAAATGGTTATAAAAATCCATCAGGGAAGATCTCTTGGGGGACAGAGAGGAGAAGCGTGGAGGGAGGAAGAAGATGGTTTCTTAGCTCATCACTGTGACTATAAAACACCTATATTAATTACCCAGAATTCCCAATGATCCTCATCATTACAATTTAACCATGAAATGCATGCCATTATTTCCCAAGCAAGAAAGTGGGTCCTTTGTGCTTCTTTCACAGAAAGTTAGAATGACCCTTGGGTGTAAAACAACACGGGTTCTGCATCTCACCCTGCCGTATTATTTATCCCTAATACATACTGTGATTTCCAGTTTTGTCAAGAATGTTTTCATCTTCTATCCAGCAACTAGAGAAAAGAAGTGCAGTGGAGCTTCCTTGACAGGATTCCATAAATATATTTCTTCAGAAATACAGCAATAGTCTTGTCCACAGATTTATGCCCAAATGACATTTTTGAAACACTGATATCAGGTGCTGGAATGCAAAAGACTCATTTTTCACTGGCTGAGTTTGTATAGAAAAGCATCAATGCTGGATCCTTATTCTTACATCCCCCCCACCCCAGAAGGTAAGTCCATCACGTCCAGACACCACTGTGATTTCTCTCCTCCAAACTCCCCAAGGGAGGGAACTGGAGCTTGGCAAAGCTCAGGTTTGCCAAGGAGGTAATAATTTGTCCTCTTTCTTGTGAGAATGGCTGCAAAGATGACAGGACAGCAGAAGAGCATTCCTTGTGTGTTTCTAGAACACAGTAGCTAAAAATACAGAAGTACAGTTTCTCAACAGCTGAATTACCCTCTAGGAAGAGCCTTGGTTTTGTCAGGCAGATACTTCAATGAGTTCCTTGGGCTGGGGTTGGGAACAGAATGGAGGGGCAGATGATGGCTGTTTTTTATTATTGTTGTTTTATTTGTTTTCTTTGCAGAGTGCAGAACATCCATGTAGGATGAAAGTGGAATTACTAAGGAGATGGGAGGAGCTGTAGGGAGAGGAGGAAGAGGAAAGATGAAATAAGGGTCTTCAGCACTGAGGTCCTATGGGGATGAATGATGAAGAATCTTAAGGTTTTGTTTTTTCACACGTCACATAAATTCCTTCCCCAGAACTCCCATAACAATTTGAATGAAATATCCATTTCTCATTAACATAGTCTGCAGTTAGACCTCAGCTGGTTGGTTTTTTAATATTGAACCTAAGTCCTGAGTTGGCTTAAAGATGGGCTCACAATGAAAGCAGGGCTCCCCATTAGGACCTGCTCATATTTAAACCACAGGCATGATGCTCGATGTACCAGCTAGAATGCTTTTAGTTGCAAGCAACAGAAACCTAGCTTAAAATGATGTGGTGGGGCCTCCCTGGTGGCGCAGTGGTTGAGAGTCCGCCTGCCGATGCAGGGGATACGGGTTCATGCCCCGGTCTGGGAGGATCCCATATGCCCCGGAGCGGCTGGGCCCGTGAGCCATGGCCGCTGGGCCTGCGCATCCGGAGCCTGTGCTCCGCAACGGGAGAGGCCACAACAGTGAGAGGCCCGCATACCGCAAAAAGAAAAAAAAAAAAAAAAATGATGTGGTGAACAAAAGAGGGTTGTGGATTCATATAAATGAAAATGGTCAAGACTAGTTTCAGGAACAGCTTGATCAGGGTGCTGACTCCATTTCTCTGCAATTGTCTTGATTCTGCCTTCTTCCACTTGATGGTGTAGTTTTCAGACTCACTTTTTTCACAGTGACAAAACAGAACAGTTCCATACCTCATATCTTCCTGAAGTAGAGAGGGTTTCTACATCACAACCACCAGACAAAATTCTGGGCTTCACTCTAATTGAACCCATTTGGGTTGCATGCCCACCTCTGAACCAATTGCCATGGCCAAGGGAACTACTATGTTCTCACTGGCTTAGGCTGGGTTCGGGTGACCATCTCTGAAACAAGCGTGTGCAAGAGAATTTTCTTTTTAAAAACTTAAAATTTTTTTATTGGTTTGTAGAGATATAATTGACATGTAACATCGTGGAAGTTTAAGGTGTACAATGTGATGATTTGAAATACATAGATACTGTGAAATGTTTACCACAATGAGGTTAGTTAACGCACCCTTCACCTTGTATAATTACCGTTTTGTTTTTGTCATGGTGAGAACATTAAAGCTGGACTCTCAGAGCATCTTTCAAGTATAAAGTACATTATTGTTAGCTACAGTCACCATGCTGGACCCTAGATCTCTGGAACTTGTTCACCTTATAACTGAGTGTCTGTATCCTAGGACCAACGTCTCCCCATCCCCCCCACCCCCACCTTCCCAGCAACCACCATTCTAGACAGTGGGATTATCTGATTGTCTTAGGTTGGTTGGGGTGGGGTGTGGTGGGGGGCTTACCTCTGGAACTAGGAGTGGAGTCACTATCCCCTGAATGACATGACTACCATGCACTGGGGGTAGAGTCAATATCCTTGAAATCACATCACCCTGTGCCTTCAGGAAGGAGAGGCATGGATGCTAAGAGACGTCTCTCTAAGCGGAGATTTTCTTTGGGATTTAAAAAATTCCTTTCTAGGTGGCGGCAGGGATACACCTAGCAGCACTCTTGTCCCTCCATGCACCTTTGCAGAAATAATAATAATGATAATTTTTAAAATAACAAGAAAAATTGCCTTTTGCTTTGGCCTTTCATCCTCCAATGCAATAGTAAACTACTTTGCTACTTCTCCAGCGAGCATGGTTGTATTCACAACTTTTCTTTGCTCAATATTTTTAATCAGGGACTCCAAACACTATCAAAAAGCTGTTTGGGGATTTGAACATGATTTAGAAACAAACAGCCTTGGTGTTGGGCACACGCTTAACAACATACATCTAGCTGCCTTGTAACATCTGCTTCTTTTTTCAGACAGGAAGTCCAGTGGCTAGGGACTTGGGCTCTGGAGGTGGACCGCCTGATTCTGTACACTGGCTCTGCCACACACCAGCTGAAGACCTCGGGTAATTTACTTGACCTTCCTGGGTCTTGGTTTCCTCATCTGCAAGATGGGGGTAATATGAACACACACGCCATGGAATGGCTGTGAAGACCAAATGTTACGGTGATGGGCAAGGCTTGGTTCAGTGCCTGGCATGTAGTAAATGCTCCATAAAGGCAATAGTGATGATGATGATGAGGATAAGTAATTGGCTTTGACTCCTGCTCTGTCCTTCCCAGCTAAATGGAATCCGATACCACAAAATGTGCCATTTTCCATAGTTCACATAAGAAAATCTAAGGGTCACGTGTCCTACACATCCACTCTCTGACAAGAATTTATACAACCACAGACATTTAAGCCCAAGAGACACTCAAATCTGAAGTTGGCATCTGCCTAGCATTATTATAAAAATTAATTTGTAAAAGGGAAACTGGAGCCAAAGAGTCCAACAAGTGATCGTGGCACTTGAGGTATTAAAATATACAAATTATCAATAACAATAATGAATAATAGTGATATTAAACGATTAGACAGTTCCTTCCAGAAGAGTTGGATCAACCCTATATCACAAATGGGCAGCAGCATCTACAAGAAGGGACAGTAAGCTGTTGCCAGATATGAGGACACTGGGAGTCGTGTATTTGATTAAACGGACTTGAGTTTTCAGGGAAGCGATCTCTCTCTCCCTCCCCTTTTCAAACAGAAATCCAATTTTTAAAAAATCCTGGTCCACCTGGATTATCTTCCCCGTCTCCCACTCTTCCTCCACTCCCTGAAATGGTAGCTCATTAAATCCGTGCTCCAACTACTGCTGCTGTCAGAAGGCACATTCCAGAAATGAAAACAGCATCTTGAAGAGATATCTGTTTTTCCATGATAATTGCAGCATTATCCACAATAGCCAAGCTATGGAACCAACCTAAGTGTCCATCAGTGGATGAATGGATAAAGAAATGAGATACACAGTGGAATACATACACAATGGAATATTATTCACCCACAAGAAAGAAGGAAATCCTGCCATTTGTGACAACATGGATGGACTTTGAGAGCATTATGCTAAGTATTATAAAATAAGTCAGACAGAGAAAGACAAATACTGCACGGTATCACTTATCTAAAAACATGTCAAATTCATAGAAACAGACAGTAGAAAAGTGTTTGACAGGGCCTGGGGTATGGGGACATGGAATAGGGAGAGGTTGGTAAAAGGGTACAAATTTTCAGCTATAAAATGAATAAGGTCTGAAGATCTAATGTAAAACATGGTGACTACAGTTGGTAATACAACATTGTGTAATTGAAATTTGCTAAGAGAGTAGAACTTAAGTGTTCTCACTAAAATAAAAAATAAAATAATATAAAAATATGGGAGGTGATGGATATGTTAATTAACTAGATGGGAGGAATTGTTCACAATGCTTATATACACCTATCAAATCATCATGATGTACACTGTAAATATCTTACAATTTTGTTTGTCAATTATAACTCAATACAGGTTTAAAAAAAAAAAAGAAGAAGAAAGCAAGCACATCCCACTCAGCTTTTGTTCTATCATACAGCTCTAGTTTTCATGATCATTATGGAAACATCAGCTTTAAATCAGGTTCCAAAAATCTCCAGAGGATGCAGAAGCTTAGAGAAGCTATTCTCAAGATTTGAAAGCTACTGGAATCCTCTGGGCAGGCAGGTAGAAGAGGGAAGAACTGGTTAAAATGCAGATTCCTAGGCCCAATCCCAGAGACCCTAACCCTGGGGTGTGGCCTGAGATTCTGCATTTTGCATTGCCTTCTTGAAAAACTCTGAAGCAGGAATGGCTTGGATCATTCAAAGAACTGGTCTGGATGCTCAGAGGACTGGACCCCTATATTTGAAGACACACACAACAGACACCCAATATATTTATTTCATTGGCATATACTACAGGGTGTGTGTTACAGACTGAAGGTTTGTATCCTCTCAAAATTCATTTATTGATGCCCTAACCCCAATGTGGTGGTATTTGGAGGTGGTGATTATTGGGTTTAGGTGAGGTCACGAGGGTGGGACCCCTGTAATGGGTTAGTGGCCTTATGGGGCGGGGGGAGAGACCAGAGCTCTGTCTCCATCATGTGAGGACACAGAGAGAAGGTGGTCACCTTCAAGCCAGGAAGAGACCCCTTCTCAGGGAACTAAATCAGCCAGCACCTTGATCTTGGACTTCCCAACCTCCAGTACTGTGAGAGGTAAGTTCCCATTGCTTAAGCTCCGTCTATGGTATTTTTTTTATGGCACCCCAAGTGGACTAAGCCAGTGTGTGAGCGTGGGTGTCTGATCCAAAAAGAACCAAAGCCAGGCAAAACCTTCCACAGACTCAGATCATCGTCCAGCAAAGATCAAGGTTGAGGACATCTGATACTGTCAGAGATCATCATTTGCTGGTGTTAAGTAAAATATGTCCTCCTCTCTAAAACTCATGAATTTCAAACCTGTGAATAGGTTACTGTGTTGGAATTGCTGGCATACTTTGCATTTTATAGAGGAAAGCTTCCTTCAATCAACATATTCAGGCTCCAATGCCACTAATAAAGGTCTTAATTTTCTATATGAAAATCCTTCTAGGTAGAAGTATCAACAGAAGCCTGTTTGTCTGAAAGATGTTGGAGACATCTGATTCTTTGTTTTTTTTTTTTTTTTGGCCACACCCTGCAGCTTGCGGGTTCTTAGCTCCCCAACCAGGGAATGAACCCAGGCCCTTAGCAGTGAAAGGGTGGAGTCCTAACCACTGGACCACCAAGGAATTCCCTGATTTTTAATTATAATATATACTTAGACATGTACAGATCTAGGCACCTGCATTCCATAATTTGCCCCTGACACCTCTCATCTCCCCTCCTTTCCTGTGGCCCCACTAGTGAAGACTATCAGGGTTCCCAGAACTGGGGGGGTGGGGAGAGGGGGAGGGGGACGGACCACTGGCAGCACTTTTTTTCTCTCTCTGCACCTGCTCAAATATGGGGAAATAAAGAGATTATTAATTTGGCCAAATCATATAAAGTAGCATCAAAAATAAAACCAAGTTAAATATAAATGAATAAATAAATAAACAAACAGATATATAGAGAGAGACAGACTGAGAACACCTACCTCTGCTTTATCACCTTTTAGCTCCAAATTTCACTCAGCCAAATTCTACCTGAATTTGCTAAAGATACAAGCCCGAATTTTCTGCACCTAGCAATTTGGGGACTCCACTCATTGTAGGAACAGGAATTTAGCCTGGCATCTACCTACACAACCTTTTAAATTTTCTAGAAACCTTCAATCTCTTATGCTGGAAAGCATCACCAGGCCTGACTTCCAGTCTTAGCTGTGTGATCTTGTGCTCATCACTTACCCTCTCTGGGTCTCGACTGACAAATGAAGGTTGGGTTGGATAGATACTAAAGTCCATTCCAGCCATTGCCTGATTTTATGTTCCGGGAATCATTTGAGCCTCAAGACTGATCTTTGATGTAATCAGAGCACGCATGAGTCTCTCTAAATGACCAAAGAAGAAATGGAGGCCCAGCCAGGTAGTTAATAGTCATCACCAAGGCTGGAACGAGGACCAAGGCTCCAGCCAGGACTTAGGGCCATTTTTTATGGACCACACAGCCACATGCTGAATGAGACAGAAGATGAAACCATTAGCATCTCCCCAAGCCTAAGGTATCAGTTCAGTTCTGGGGCCCAGCCCAGAGACTGGCATGCAGTAGGTGCTCAGTTAATATTTGTGGACCATATGATATAACTTATATGTGAAATCTAAAATATAACACCAAAGGACTTATCTACAAAACAGAAACAGACTCACTGGCATAGAGAACAGACTTGTGGTTGCCAAGGGGCAGGGGTGTGGGGTAGGGAGGAATTGGGACTTTGGGGTTAGCAGATGCAAACTATTATATAGAGAATGCATAAGCAACAAGGACCTACTGTATAGCACAGGGAACTATATTCAATATCCTATGACAAACCATAAGGGAAAAGAACATGAAAAAGAATGTATATATATGTATAACTGAATCACTTTGTTGTACAGCAGAAATTAACACAACATTGTAAATCAACTAGACTTCAATTAAAACAAAACAAACAAAAAAGAAAGGCTGACCCTATCCTGGTTCAAAGAATCTGATTTTAGCATTCACCCAAAAATCTCCTCATGAGGTCATTTTGCTTGGAACGGCAGCCCCACGGTAAATCCCAAGAGCAGTATGGTGTGGAAAGTGCCCAGAACTGGGAGTTGGCAGGCTTCCATCTTAGTCCCAGCTTTGCCACCCATCGTCTGTGTGACCCTGAACCCAGGGACTCCGTTTCCCCATCTATTTAATAAGAGCGTTTAACACAAATGAGTTTCTCACTGAATTTGAAACTAGGATTCCATGGAAGAGGGGAAAAGAGAGACAGTAGGGAAGAAAGAAGGAGTCCATGGTGCACTGGAATCGGCTTGTACCAACTTCCGGGAACCGTCTGTGCTCATCTCCTCCCAATTCCAAATTCTGTGACATCATGGCAATAGCCTGGAATGGGCCATGATGGAAGTATTTACACCATGGAAATTGGCAAATGTTAAATCAGAATTTTGTTGCTATTTACCAGCACACCACTGGAAGGGGGCCAGCATTTACTGAGCACTTAGTGTATGCCAGGCACTTCATGTAGACTATCTATCTTTTCTGGTCCTTACAACCATGTGACAAACTCTGAGGCTCAAAGAGATTTAGTAACTTGCTCAATGTCACCCAGCAATGAGGAGATGAAGCTGATTTTCCAACCCAGGACTGACTGAATCCAAACTCCTGTCACCACACTTGCCTCTCTGAGTTTGGAAAGCCAAACATGTAAGAAACCATAAGTATAGCTGGTCAGAGCTCTGAAAGGTACTTTGGAGGTGGAGGGATGTAGGCTAGTGGAGATGCTAGTTCTTCCTCTGTCCAACAAAAATCCTATGATGTTCTCAATTCCCCTTAAGGTTTTTCAGCTCATACTGTCAATATAGATATGGCCTGGACCCCATTTTTTCCATTCCTCTCTCCTGGCGGCTTTGCATTACGTGAACTTAGAGCCAAATTATTTGGAACCTTTACCAAATGTCAATTTAAGGGGCTTGCTTTGGGTGTTGAAGACCAATAACATCATAAATTTACTACTGGGCTAAGGTGTTGGATGGACATGTCATGAGCCAACTGGAGGACATTTCCATGCTATTTGACCAAAGGTAACCCTGTCTTTCCATCATGGGCATTGCTATGATGGAAGGTTCTACATAAGCTAATTCAGGGGGCATATATGCAATTTCCTGCAAACACACCACCTCCTCTGTTCATTAATACTGTACCTCTCCAAAGACTTTCCTTCTTTCTCCTTCTCCAAGAAGGAATAACTCTCAACTGGGTCTGTGAATGCAACCCAGCAGAAACAAATGATGAGGTCCATTATCCAAGATGTTTCATATAAAAGCAACATCCCCTTATTGAGATAAATTGAGGGCCCAGAGCAGTGATTTTTTTAACATCTTTATTGGAGTATAATTGCTTTACAATGGTGTGTTCGTTTCTGCTTTATAACAAAGTGAATCAGTTATACATATACATATGTTCCCATATCTCTTCCCTCTTGAATCTCCCTCCCTCCCACCCTCCCTATCCCACCCCTCTAGGTGGTCACAAAGCACCGAGCTGATCTCCCTGTGCTATGCGGCTGCTTCCCACTAGCTATCTATTTTACGTTTGGTAGTGTATATATGTCCACGTCACTCTCTCACTTTGTCCCAGCTTACCCTTCCCCCTCCCCGTATCCTCAAGTCCATTCTCTAGTAGGTCTGTGTCTTTATTCCCATCTTGCCCCTACGTTCTTCATGACCATATTTTGTTTTTTAGATTCCATATATATGTGTTAGCATACGGCATCTGTTTTTCTCTTTCTGACTTACTTCACTCTGTATAACAGTCTCTAGGTCCATCCACCTCACTACAAATAACTCAATTTCGTTTCTTTTTATGGCTGAGTACTATTCCATTGGATATATGTGCCACATCTTCTTTATCCGTTCATCTGTTGATGGACACTTAGGTTGCTTCCATGTCCTGGCTATTGTAAATAGAGCTGCAATGAACATTTTGGTACACGACTCTTTGTGAATTATGGTTTTCTCAGGGTATATGCCCAGTAGTGGGATTGCTGGGTCGTATGGTAGTTCTATTTGTAGTTTTTTAAGGAACCTCCATACTGTTCTCCACAGTGGCTGTATCAATTTACATTCCCACCAACAGTGCAAGAGGGTTCCCTTTTCTCCACACCCTCTCCAGCATTTATTGTTTGTAGATTTTTTGATGATGGCCATTCTGACCGGTGTGAGATGATATCTCATTGCAGTTTTGATTTGCATTTCTCTAATGATTAATGATGCTGAGCATTCTTTCATGTGTTTGTTGGCAATCTGTATATCTTCTTTGGAGAAATGTCTATTTAGGTCTTCTGCCCATTTTTGGATTGGGTTGTTTGTTTTTTTGATATTGAGTTGCATGAGTTGCTTGTAAATTTTGGAGATTAATCCTTTGTCAGCTGCTTCATTTGCAAATATTTTCTCCCATTTTAGGGTTGTCTTTTGGTCTTGTTTATGGTTTCCTTTGCTGTGCAAAACTTCTAAGTTTCATTAGGGCCCATTTGTTTATTTTTGTTTTTATTTCCATTTCTCTAGGAGGTGGGTCAAAAAGGATCTTGCTATGATTTATGTCATAGAGTGTTCTGCCTATGTTTTCCTCTAAGAGTTTGATAGTGTCTGGACTTACATTTAGGTCTTTAATCCATTTTCAGTTTATTTTTGTGTATGGTGTTACAGAGTGTTCTAATTTCATTCTTTTACATGTAGCTGTCCAGTTTTCCCAGCACCACTTATTGAAGAGGCTGTATTTTCTCCACTGTATATTCTTGCCTCCTTTATCAAAGATAAGGTGACCATATGTGCGTGGGTTTATCTCTGGGCTTTCTATCCTGTTCCATTGATCTATATTTCTGTTTTTGTGCCCATACTATATTGTCTTGATTACTGTAGCTTTGTAGTATAGTCTGAAATCAGGGAGACTGATTCCTCCCACTCCATTTTTCTTTCTCAAGATTGCTTTGACTACTCATGGTCTTTTGTGTCTCCATACAAATTGTGAAATTTTTTGTTCAAGTTCTGTGAAAAATGCCAGTGGTAGTTTGATAGGGATTGCATTGAATCTGTAGATTGCTTTGGGTAGTAGAGTCATTTTCACAATGTTGAGTCTTCCAATCCAAGAACATGGTATATCTCTCCATCTGTTTGTATCATCTTTAATTTTCTTCATCAGTGTCTTATAATTTTCTGCATACAGGTCTTCTGTCTCCTTAGGTAGGTTTATTCCTAGATATTTTATTCCTTTTGTTGCAATGGTAAATGGGAGTGTTTTCTTAATTTCACTTTCAGATTTTTCATCATTAGTGTATAGGAATGCAAGAGATTTCTGTGTATTAATTTTGTATCCTGCTACTTTACCAAATTCACTGATTAGCTCTAGTAGTTTTCTGGTAGCATCTTTAGGATTCTCTATGTATAGTATCATGTCATCTGCAAACAGTGACAGCTTTACTTCTTCTTTTCCGATTTGGATTCCTTTTATTTCTTTTTCTTCTCTGATTGCTGTGGCTAAAACTTCCAAAACTATGTTGAATAAGAGTGGTGAGAGTGGGCAAACTTGTCTTGTTCCTGATCTTAGTGGAAATGGTTTCAGTTTTTCACCATTGAGGACGATGTTGGCTGTGGGTTTGTCATATATGGCGTTTATTATGTTGAGGAAAGTTCCCTCTATGCCTACTCTCTGGAGGGTTTTTATCATAAAAGGGTGTTGAATTTTGTCAAAAGCTTTCTCTGCATCTATTGAGATGATCATATGATTTTTCTCCTTCAATTTGTTAATATGGTGTATCACATTGATTGATTTGCGTATATTGAAGAATCCTTGCAGTCCTGGGATAAACCCCACTTCATCATGGTGTATGATCCTTTTAATGTGCTGTTGGATTCTGTTTGTTAGTATTTTGTTGAGGATTTTTGCATCTATGTTCATCAGTGATATTGGCCTGTAGTTTTCTTTCTTTGTGACATCTTTGTCTGGTTTTGGTATCAGGGTGATGGTGGCCTCGTAGAATGAGTTTGGGAGTGTTCCTCCCTCTGCTCTATTTTGGAAGAGTTTGAGAAGGATAGGTGTTAGCTCTTCTCTAAATGTTTGACAGAATTCGCCTGTGAAGCCATCTGGTCCTGGGCTTTTGTTTGTTGGAAGATTTTTAATCACAGTTTCAATTTCAGTGCTTGTGATTGGTCTGTTCATATTTTCTATTTCTTCCTGGTTCAGTCTCAGAAGGTGGTGCATTTCTAAGAATTTGTCCATTTCTTCCAGGTTGTCCATGTTATTGGCATATAGTTGCTTGTAATAATCTCTCATGATTCTTTGTATTTCTGCAGTGTCAGTTGTTACTTCTCCTTTTTCATTTCTAATTCTATTGATTTGAGTCTTCTCCCTTTTTTTCTTGATGTCTGGCTTATGGTTTATCAATTTTGTTTATCTTCTCAACAAACCAGCCTTTAGTTTTATTGATCTTTGCTATCATTTCCTTCATTTCTTTTTCATTTATTTCTGATCCGATCTTTATGATTTCTTTCCTTCTGCTAACTTTGGGGTTTTTTTTTTTTTTGCAGAACAGTGATTTTTTTTAAATGGTTACTGTAATGTTAAGGTAACTCATGCCTCTGCCACTTATTCAAGATTGAATCAAGCTGGGGGCCTCCCTGGTGGCGCAGTGGTTGAGAGTCCGCCTGCCGATGCAGGGGATACGGGTTCGTGCCCCGGTCTGGGAGGATCCCATATGCCGCGGAGCGGCTGGGCCCGTGAGCCATGGCCGCTGGGCCTGCGCATCCGGAGCCTGTGCTCTGCAACGGGGGAGGCCACAACAGTGAGAGGCCCGCATACCGCAAAAAGAAAAAAAAAAAAAAAAAAAAAAGATTGAATCAAGCTGACCTTACTGGTTTTTCTGTAACCACAAGGATGCCCTTCTCACTCCACACCTGATTGACTTTTCATCTACGGCCGACATTCAATGACCTTCTGGTGGAAAGAGTTCAGTAATAAATCAGGCTCTCTCTAGAAGGGTCTCTCTGGACCCTCACAGGAAATGCAATTGAGCAACATGAATTTTTCTTTAGCTGGATTTCCCACCCCTTAAATTATATGTCATTAAGCTCGGTGAGCACTAATTAAGTACCTGTGGGTAGAAATTCACATCACCTAGATTCTCTCCCAGCTAACGTGGCTTGAGGCCTCACTGGCAGCTTTCAGCCCTTGGGTCAGGGAGAAGCGGTCTCTAGCTCCTGGTAACCAGCATGGAATATTCAAAGAGGAGGATTTCAGCTTGAAAGGTGTGTAGCTGGAGCCTGAGAAGAGCTGTGTGCAGCCTACAGTGAGAGATTAAATATCAAGAGTCTACATGAGTTTGGTCCTGGATTTGCTGTGGGGATGTAGCCAAGTCACTTCCATTCTGGTCTAGACCTCAGACTCCCTGCCTATGAAATATGGGGGACAGGCATAAACAGGGGTGGAAAAATCTAGTAACTTCAGAGGCAAGGCAGGTAAAGTAAATGAGTTCAGAGAGCTGAACTAAGAACTCAGGGAAACCAGCTGCATGCCCCACCTAAAAGAAAACTGGAAACAATATCAATGATAATGTAAATAATAATAATTATTATTATTATCACGATTGAACTCTTATTCCAGGCACTATCCTAAACACTTTACATGTATTAACTCATGCATTTCTCAGCACACTCCTATAAGTCCCATCCCCATTTTGCAAATGAGGAAACTGAGGCACAGAGATGTTCAGTAACTTGCCCAGAGTCACACAGCTGATAAGTGAAAAAGAATCCTCATGGCCAGTTTTCATCCTCTGGACTAGGTGATCTCTACGATCCTCTCAGTCCTAACCATCTAAATCTCTATGGAAAGCAGCATCTGCATATAGTAGTTGATCAGATTGGTCAGATCAATATCTAGGAGTCAAACTGTAGGTAACAAGTAGCATTTACTGAGTAATTATGTACCAGCCTCCATGTTAAGCACCTACAAGTATTCATCCAGGAATCTGCCCAACCCCATTTCACAGTGGATTAACTGAGGTTCAGTAGAAGATTGACTGGACCAAGGTCACAGAGCTAGAAAGTGGCAGAGCTAGAGTTTAACTCCAAGCCTAAAAAGGCTATAGACTCAGCCAACCCAGGCTTGGCAAGCTATGGCCCGTGAGCCAAGTTGGGCCCTCACGTCCTGTTTTTGCAAATAAGTTTTTATGGGAACAGAGCCATGGGCATCGTTTACGTCTGTGGCCATTTTCCTGCCAAAGCAGCAGAACTGAGTAGTTAGAGACCCAAGGCCCACAAAGGCTGAACTTTTTACTATCTTTAAACCTTTACGGAAAAGGTTTGCTGACCCCTGGACAGGAAATGCAAAGGGGCAGGCGAGCAGGAAGAACCAGTGGAAAGTAATGGAGACAGCGGGGCATGTGACGGCTTTAGCCGGACTGGAGGGCAGGGGTGGTTGGCAAGTGGCATTTTGGTGGGTTTTTTAGTTTGTTTGGCCATGCCACACGGGTGATCTTAGTTCCCTGATGGGGATCGAACCCGCACCTCCTGCAGTGGAAGCGCGGAGTCTCAACCACTGGGCCACCAGGGAAATCCCGCAAGTGGCATTTTTGATAGGTGGGTAGATAAAAGGAAAAGGGGTTCAAAATTTGGATAAAGACTCAGCTCAGGCAAGAAAACTTCAGCTGTGGAGGAAAAACAAGCTGGGGAACAGTTATTCTGGCAGTAGATGGCATTTGTAAAAGGCAAGGGATTGGATCAGATCCTGGGCTGATTTTGAAGGGGATGCTGTTGCTGTTTACTCAGCTAATCAATGCTTCATTCACCGGGAGAAGGAGCCCAGCAGTGGAACAGGATGCCGTTCAAGGGAAGAAAACTGGATTTCAGATGGGGGAAGGCTTTTCTTTCATTCACTCATCCCTTTCTTCAGACAGTTATCAAACATTCACTGTGGATCAGGCATCAGACATACCACTGATGGGGGAAGAAGTGGAGGCAGAGGATGTTAAGGAGAGCAGGGCACATAGAAAAGAGAAAAGGCAATGAGAAAGAAAGAGAGAGAAACACAAGCAGAGGCAAAGGAAAAACCAGCAGCAAAGGAGACATACAGACATCTAGAAATAAGAGATCAAGTCAGAAAATGAAAAGGATACACCAAGGCTTGAACTGTGAGCATCAGGGTAAATAATGATCTTCCATTGTTTCCCTTTGCCATGTTGGCCAGCCATTGTTCACAGATCTTAAGCCACTCTAAATCCTTAAGCATTCAGAGGCTATGGTCTACTTGGTTCTAAATGGGGGTGTGGGGGGGTAGGAATTCATCTCTGATTTGCCACTGGAAGTCCAGAACACCTTGCCTGATGGGGTGGGTAAAATTAAACTTGGACATACAACTGGCTCAGAAGCAAGGTCCCCACCATGGGTATTCAGGAAAAGAATTAAAGGAGTGTAATAGTCAGAGGAGATAAGACTTATAGCCAAAGAACAGTGTAAGGTGGGGTAGAATCACAGACTATCAGAGCTGGGAGAAACCAGATGATGATGATGATCATGATGATGATCATGATGATGATGATGTAGTAGAAACAAACTAACACTTCTTGGTTTAATACGTTCCAGGCCTGCTCTAGTTCTATTACCAGCCTCATCTCTGAATCCTCCCAACAACCCTATGAGAGGTTATCTCCATTTCTCAGTGGAGAAAACAGAGACCCCAAAAAGCAAAGCCACTCACCCAAGCTCAAAGCTAGGGTGGAGCTGGGATTGGCACCCATCTCTCTGAGCCCTGAGCCCACTAAGCCAGTGATTCTCTAAGTATGGACCCTAGACCATCAACATCACCCCAGGAGTGACTATTTAAAATGCAGATTCCTGGGCCCCGCCTGGATTCACTGAATCAAAATCTTTAGGGGAGGATAGCCTCAGATCTGTATTTTGAACCAGATTTCTACATTTCTGCATTTTGAACCAGATGGTTTCTACATTTGCTGAGGCCTGAGAATCACCAAACAAGACTGAAGTTCCAATCCAGTTCTTAAACTGTGATCCATGAGCAGCTCTCCAAGGGTCTATGACCTGCCGATAACATTATAAACTGAAGTATTGGTCAACATGTGTTCACTCCTCTTCCTCTCCCCTTTGGGGCAGTGTATACTTTCCTGCCTCACTGTCTATGAGTTAGACCATTTGATTTTGGCCAGTGGAATGTGAGCAGATGGGGTGATAGAACCTTGAACCATGTTTGTGTAGTGTGGCTTGTCTCTCAGGCTTCTATACCGTCACCATGAAAAGAACATGTTTCACAGACATAGAGAACAGACTTGTGGTTGCTGGGGGGTGGGGGCGGGGGAGGGTTGGATTGGGAGTTTGGGATTAGCAGATGCCAACTATTATATAAAGATGGATAAACAACAAGGTCCTATTGCATAGCACAGAGAACTATATTCAATATCCTGTAATGAACATTAATGGAAAATAATATGAAAAACTACATATAACTGAATCACTTTGCTGTACACATAACTGAATCACCTTGCTGTACACCTGAAACAAACACAACATTATAAATCAACTATACTTCAATTAAAGAAAAAGAACTTGTTTCACAAAGCAGCTGCCCCTTCAGCCTGAGCTTCAGAATCAGACACATGGAGCAAAGCTGAACTTTCCCAAGGCCTAGAGCCAAGCACAGGCAACCCATACGCTGAAACCACAACACCCAAGCCAGCCCGTATACATGCCAACCACGTGAGCAAGAAATATAACTGCTTGTTGTCAGCCATTGAGTGTAGGGATGATTTGTTACGTAGCAACACTGCAGCAATAGCTGACTAAAACACCTAAAATTAAATACCCTAAATTGTGTGCCCATCTTTATACTGTGTGTCCACTTTTGAGAGAGGGTATATATACCTTTCAGCTAATTCTCAAGAGATCAGGGACCCCAAAAATAATAAGATACTCAGATGTACTCGAAAATCCTCCCCATTCTCAATGGAACCTCAGGTCCTGGGACTTCAGCTGAATGAGTATCCCCCGTCCCTCCCTGTCTCTTAGAATGCAACTGTTTATTTAAGCCTTAAACTTTAAGGGGTGCAGACTGAGTATGCTATGGGAGTTCCAAGAAGGGGGCTTGGAACTCCCATAGAATACAGTGGAAAAATTTCTTTCCACTGGGGCTTATAAATTACCCATTTATCACCCCAGTGGAAAGAAATTTTTCTCCACCTCTGTGAAATAAATAAACAACTCAGTTGATGTTTTGGCCAGATGTGAAAAATTAAAAATGGTATGCCTCAGGCTGGGTTGGTGTCTATATAAATAAATACACAGAATCTATATTCAACACCTCAATCAGGAAAATGATATTCACGTGTCACAGAACATTAATTTTTTTCAAGACCATTAGGTAATATTTTTAGGAATTTGTGAATACACAATTTACATTGTTTTTGGCCCAGAGGTGGTGAAGTAACAGCTCCAAGGACCCTTGGTAGGCGGCAAGGCCCCCGAGGAGGATGTGAAATGACCTGCTGAGACTTCATTTGTTTGACGTCACTGCTCATATTTTATCCTGAGTTGGAGGCCAAACAAGCCAATCTGGGAACAATCCATTTTCCTGTGCTGGCGGCATCCCCTTGGCTGTTATCGGCTGAGTATTTCAGCACAGATGGATGGGTTCTGCCCCGTCAGGGAGACGCAACTGGACTTGAACGGAGTCCAAGCTGGCAGGATTTCTGATTGCCAGGATGACCTGCTCCTTTCAAGGAGAGCAGAATTCAAATGGTGGTTCGTGAATTGATAGGGAGGGGAGTGAGAAAGGGCAGATGTATTTGCATCCGTAACCCACGTAACCCAGGGCTACACAGGGATTGGAGAAGGGCCTTCTTGGGTAGTGTGGAAGGAATTGGAAGGGCTTCTCCTCCTCCTCAGTCCCCCCTCCCAGCAATGGCTGCACTGTCTGTCCTTTTGGGTTTTGGTGCATCTGTGTTACTCATGTGATGCACTTAGACCAGGTCTGTTTATCCTCCCACAGACTCGCCTTCACCAAGACAGTGAGACTTTCTTTAGGCGGGGTTCACTCAACAGACCGAAGCTGAAGCTCTCTAGAGGATGGAGCCAGGAGGTAAGCAGAGGGGATGGGTAGGATGGTCCAGGTACTGAGTGAAGTACAGAGAGGTCTGGAGGTGAAGACAGTGAGGAAAGCAGCTTCTCTAGTTTGGAGGAGAGCACTGCAAGACACTTTTTTTTATTCTGGCTTAGGATAGAGCATAGAGTAAGTGTTCAATAAATGTTTGTAGGATGATGGAAAGGATGTAGGATGATGGGATGGATGGGTGGATGGGATGGATAGATGGAAGGATGAGGGGATGGATGAATGAATGGGGGGATGAGATGGATGGATGGATGGATGGATGGATGAGATGGATGGATGGATGGGATGGATGGATGGATGGATGGATGGATGGATGGATGGATGAGATGGATGGATGGATGGATGGATGGATGGATGGATGGATGGATGAGATGGATGGATGGATGGATGGGATGGATGGATGGATGGATGGATGGATGAGATGGATGGATGGATGGATGGATGGATGGATGGAGGATATATATTGCAGTACCCAGAGTTAGTGCAGACTCCACAGACTAAAGTCACAGCCCCAACAATACGATCCTGACTTCAGATGGCAGCTGCAAAGTTAGGGGTTCCCAGGCCACTGCATTTCTGACCAACTGACTACAAGGGTAGGGGTCCCCCCTACCTCCCTCAAATGCAATAATTCACTAGAACAACTCACTAGAACTCAGGAAAGTGCTATACTTATGATTACAGTCTTATCATAAAGGATACAAATCTGGACCAGTCAAATTAAGACACATATACAATGTTATGGGCCAATTGTGCCCCCCCAAATTCATATATTGAAGCCCTAACCCCCAGAACCTCAGAATGTGACCGTGTTTGGAGACAGGACCTTAGGGAGAGGTGCTTACAGTAAAATGAGGCCTGAGGGCACACTGATGGGTTCACCAATCAGGAAGCTCACCCCAGCCTCTGCGCCCTGAGTTTTCACTGGGGTTTTGTTACGTAGCCATGACTGATTGAATCATCAGTCTGATCTCACCTGGCTCAAAGCCTCAACCCTCTAATCATGTGGTTGGCCCTTCCAGCCTGGCCAGGCCCCTCGCTGAAACTATCTAGGGGCCAATCTTGAGTCCTCATTAGCATAAACTCAGGCTGCTCCTGGGGCCTCCCAGGATTAACAAAGACAGTCCTATCACCTGGGAAATTCCAAGAGTTTAGAGGCTCTCTCTCTCTCAGGAACTGTGGACGAGAACCAGCCAAATTCTTTATTATACAACACATATAAATATATGTGTATGATATATATATTATATATATTTATATGTGCTATATTTAATTGTTCTAATTATATGGCATATATATATATTGGAAAGATGTGTTCCTTTTTTTTGTAGACATATACACACTAGTATGTATAAAATAGATAACTAGTAAGGACCTAATGTATAGCACAGGGAACTCTACCCAATACTCTGTAATGACCTATATGGGAAAGGAATCTTAAAAAGAGTGGAGATATATATATATATATATATATATATATATATATATCTGATTCACTTTGCTGTACACCTGAAACTAACACAACATTGTAAATCAACTATACTCCAATAAAAAATTTTTTTATAAGATATGTTCTTTTTGTGATTTTCAAGGTTTTGTGAAAATGTATTGCCTTTATAGTCAATTTTATTTTTCATTTTTAATGGTCAATCTAAGAGGCTCAGGTCAGCACAGTAGTTAAGAACTTGGATCAAATTCCCATCTCATTAGCTCTATGACTTCTCTGGGCTTTGGTTTCTTTTTTTGCCAGGTGGAATTTATATCCACGGTGCCTACCCCAGAGCTCAGCTGTAGACAGAACCCAGTGCAGTACCTGGGTCTTGGTAATGAACTATTATTGGATCATTATTGTAATAACCATTGTTAACATTCTTATAACTCATCTCACCACCTAATGAGTCACCTGGGAAATGACATTTATTGAGCACCTACGGCATGCAGGGCAGTGAGTGATCCAGAACCAGGAGACCTGCCCTCCTCAATGCTGCCGGAAACCTACAACCGCCCTGGAGAAATATACTGAGTGTCCACAGAGTATAGGGTAACACATGCCCAGGAATGTCATCTGTTGAGGTTCCGGTTGGTGCCTGAAAGGTGAGGAAACTGCAGGGCTGGCAAGGCTTAGGGAACCTGGGAGGGGCTGTGTCAGTGGAGGGTGGCACCTGGGCACAGAGCCAGGTGTGGTCTCGGAAAGCAGGCCATCTCTTAAACCGCTGTTTCTATCCCAACCTCAGGTGGTGAGCGCCTTCCACTCCCTACCTCTTGCCAGTTCACGTTTCCCTGCGCCTGGCATGTCCCTTACTTTAGGTGATGTCAGCCTCACAGGAAGTACACCATCAAGATTATCATTTTACAGATGGAGAAACTGAGGTCAAGGAGGTGGTCACCTAGTTCGTAAGTTGGCTAAGCTCACCTAGTTAGGAAGTGGAGGAATTGGGATTCAAACCCAAGTTAAAAGCAGGTACAGCTGTGAGTACCATCAGGATGGAGCTGGGGCCATCTCCTTTCCTCCTCAGGGACAGAATATTTTCTCCCCCACGGTCTCTTGCAGACTGTTTAACAACTGTGTCTTAGTATCAGATTGTTACAATCCAAGGAACTTTGAGAACAAAAAAATAAGAAACACACTTAAAAATGGAAATTTCATGCACATTGTAGTGCCCAGGAGGGATATTCATCACACATGTTTATGGGGGGATGGGTACAGTTTGAGGGTTTTTTTAAAAAAGATCATATGTTTTTGATTTAAGGGTTAGCTATACCTGGGTCTAAGTGACATCTCCAAGGCCATTTACTGAGCCACAGTTGAGCGAAATTTCCCACTGGGAAGGAACAGAGGGAGGAAATTAACATTTATTTATGTCCAGTAAACACAAGTGCCATGAAGTGATTGACATACATCATTTCATTAAATCCCTATAACCACTCTATGATGAAGCTACTATTATTAATCCATTTTACAGGTGGGGAAACTGAGGTTCAGAAAGGTGAAATGACTTGCCCATCCTCCTGATTACTATGCTGCACTGCCTCCCTGTCAGTGTCACTGTTTGCACTCCAGGGAGAATAACGCCAACTTCACATGGGCTGCAGAATCCCACATCTTGCTCCTTGCCTGGACAACTTTGCACAAGCTTTTTCTCAGCATGCCTTTCCCATGTCTGCAAGACCAGAATAATAATACTTATATGGCACAGTTGTCAAGACTTTTCAGCAAGGTGCAGCCATTATGGAGAACAGTATAGAGGTTCCTTAAAAAACTAAAAATAGAGCTACCATATGATCCAGCAATCCCACTCCTGGGGCATATATATGGAGAAAACTCTAATTCGAAAAGATACATGCACCCCAATGTTCATAGCAGCACTATTCACAATAGCCAAGACATGGAAGCAACCTAAGTGCCCATGACCGATGAATGGATAAAAAAGATGTGACACACACACACACACACACACACACACACACACACAATGGAATATTACTCAGCCATAAAAAAGAATGAAATAATGCCATGTGCAGCAACATGGTTGGACCTAGAGATTATCATTCTTAGTGAAGTAAGTCAGAAAGAGAAAGACAAATATCATATGATATCCCTTATATGTGGAATTTAAAATATGATACAAATGGATTTATTTTCAAAACAGAAACAGACTCACAGACATAGAAAACAAACTTACGGTTACCAAAGGGAAAAGGGAGGGGAGGGATAGATTAGGGGTTTACTATATGTAAAACAGATAAACAACAAGGTCCTACTGTATAGCACAGGGAACTATAATGTAATATAGTAATAACCTATAATGAAAAAAATTATGAAAAAGAGTATCTTGTAATAACCTATAATGAAAAAGAATATGAAAAAGAATGTCTGTATCTATCTACCTGATTCACTTTGCTGTACACCAGAATCTAACACAACATTGTAAATCAACTATACTTCAATTGAAAAAAACAAAGCGTGTTCAGCAAGGTCATATCTGTGAAGCACGCAGCACAATCCCTGGCGCAGGTGGGCACAGCATATGTTATGGGTGTGGCTGTACCCAGACCCTGGACACATAAGAGGCCAACAAACTTCAATTCTCACCACACCCACTCCTCTGCTACAAGGTACGGAAGACATAAGCAGGAAAAGATGCAACCTTTCCTTTCAAAAAGCTCACAGCCTTGACCATGAGAGAAGACAGACGATGGGAACAAAAAGCAATCAGAAGAAACCTATAGTTGTATGAGTCAGGTGCTCCCAGTGGAGAAAGAAATATCAACTAAATCAGCTTTTCCAAATGCATTCCTTGGCCCATAAAATTCAAGAGTCCATTTTATTTTATTTTTTAATATATTTATTTATTTATTTATCTTTGGCTGCACTGGGTCTTCGTTGCTGCACGCGGGCTTTCTCTAGTTGCAGCGAGCGGGGGCTACTCTTCATTGCGGTGCACGGGCTTCTCATTGTCGTGGCTTCTCTTGTTGTGGCGCACGGGCTCTAGGCGCGCGGGCTTCAGTAGTTGTGGCTCGCAGGCTCTAGAGCTCAGGCTCAGTAGCTGTGTTGCACAGGCTTGGTTGCTCCGTGGCGTGTGGGATCTTCCCGGGCCAAGGCTCAAACCTGTGTCCCTTGCACTGGCAGGAGGATTCTTAATCACTGCGCCACCAGGGAAGCACCATGAGTCCATTTTAATTTTAAACTATCAGTGTGGTGGTTAAGAGCTTGGGATAATACATCTTTAGGTCTGGTTCGATCGGGGATTATCAACACTATTAAGCCAACATCTTTTTTTTTTTTTTTTTTTGCGGTACGCGGGCCTCTCACTGTTGTGGCCTCTCCCATTGCGGAGTACAGGCTCCGGACGTGCAGGCTCAGTGGCCGTGGCTCACGGGCCCAGCCGCCCCACGGCATGTGGGATCTTCCCGGACCGGGGCACGAACCCACATCCCCTGCATCGGCAGGCGGACTCTCAACCACTGCGCCACCAGGGAAGCCCCTAAGCCAACATCTTTTGATAACAAATGATTTGTCCCGCTGCCTTTACAATTCTGACATAAAATTCACAGATAATATAATCCACCTATCACATAGTTTAATAGAAATCCAATATCGTGCCCTGTCTGTAATATAAAGGAGAGAAAAAAGATATTTATAATAAAAATACACGTCAGCGTATAAATGTTCACACACAACTCCACTGGACGATGTAATGAAGTAACCAAAAGCTTCTACTTTTAAGAGATGAGACAAAATTTAGCTCAATGTTGTCAACAGTTTTTCTTTATATTTAACATAATGGCTACATAGGTATGTTCGTACATACATGCATATCCCACAGAAAGTTCTGAATTATCATTTCCCAATAGAATGCCTCTTAGTTTTTCATACTCAAACTTCATGGAACATATATATCTCTCAATGTATGCTGATGTTTATATAGGAAAAAAATTGTATGTATGTCTCTCAAGTTCAATGCAAAATTTTAAACAAAATGGTGTACAGAACACTTCCGATGCTACACTCTAAATACAGTTATTGGAACATTCGGATTGGTTTGAGAAGTACGTCCAATGGCAACAGAACGTATGCAAGTTTATGTCACAACTGCTAAGAGAAGCCACAACATACAAAACCACTGTTCATTTTCTTTTCTAGCACCTTTATTGAAATATAATTAACATACAATAGCCTGCATCCTTTTAAAGTATGCAATTCACTAATTTTTGACGGGTGTATACACCTGGGAAAGCATTGCCACAATCAAATTAAAGACGCGCCACGAATCCCCAAATTTCCTTGTGCCTCTTTGCAGTCCATTCCTCTCCCCCATCCTACCCCAGGCAGTCACTGAACCAAAGTAATTGTTTACTGCAGTGATATTATGTGATGATGTAGTAGGCGTTTAACATCCTAAATGAGAGCTTGTCCGTCTTCTAATACAATTTTACTGTGCTTTAGTTACATTTTAGGAAACTGGTTGGGAATTTGGGGTTGACATGTAATGCATTCTAATTTTCCTGTTTTAAAACAATGGAAACTAAGACTTCCGCTTCTGGGAACACGAAAGAGACGTACTTTTTCCGATACCTCCCAGCAAGTACAACTAGAAACCCTGGCTCTTATATGTAAAACAAACATAAGACGACTTTGAAAGGTAGAGAGAAGAAGGAAGACTGGCGAGGGACCTCAGCACTTGGGGAAGGACATCAGGGAGTGGCCTTGAGAGAGCAGAGACCTTTACTGGAGTGCTTGCACCTGGACAAACGTCTCCTGGAATAACAGAATACAAAGAAACTCTAAGTGACTAAAAATAACTCCACACATGCGCAGTTGGGGTAATTAGGAACAATAAGATACAAAAAGGCCACAAAGCAACTGCCTTTCTGAGGCGCAAAAGCAGGTACTACGCATGATCCCTGCACACGGCACGGCCAAGGGGGTGGGCTGACCACCTAAGCCGCCCCTCCTTCTCCACCCACCGCTCGGCCCCCGCCCTCTCCCCATTTAAGGGAACAGCCTGCCCTCCTCGGGGAGCGAGCAAGGGCACCTGTTTCTTATTCCCTCTCCCTTGGGCTGCAGTATGGGCCCCAATAAATCCTTGCCTGAATCTCTCATCTGGCCTCTTACCAATTTCCATTGATTGAAGAGTCCAAGGATCTGGGTTGGTAACAGCCTGAGATTTCTCTTGGCCTCGTAATATCCCAGAGTTGGAGCTGACGAATTTGGCAACCCCAAAACAGCAATAAGTACAGACCAAGAAAAACCCCTAACAAAAGCCAGCTCTTTGTAGGCAAAGGACCAGGAAAGAGGCATAGGACAGAAAACTTCTAAGCAATAATCACTCTACTGTATACAAACACAGAAATATCGGTAGCCTCACCCACACCCATACTAGCAAAGACCGGGGGGGAGTGTAGAGTTCTACCTTCATGAAGCTTCACAAGGCACCCCAACACTCCAGATGCAATGGTATCGGAGAGGTCCAAGTAAGAAGCCAGGACTTTCATCCCACCAACCAGCACTGAGCCCCTCCCTGGACTTCCGCTTGGCAGTATTGAAGAGTCCCGCCCACTCCCCAAGGCAGTGATGTCAGCGGAAGCCTAATGAAGAGCCAGGAATTTCATCATTGCCCAGTGATAATGTGGCCATCCCCCACCTCAGTGCTAGCGGAGACCATAACAAGAGCCAGAGCTCCCCACCTAGTAGCTGTAAGAACCGTACTCTCCTTGGGGGTCAATGATGGGAAATCTGGACTTCTCCCATCTTTGGCAGCGACTAGGTGGCATCCCTACCATTTGTCCTGCCAGAACAGGGTCAGAAAAAGCCAACTAACACCGAAGGTTTAAATAAGATTCAGTTGCATAACATAATAAAAAATGTCCAGGTTCCAATCAAAAATCACTTGTCATCACAAGAGCCAGAAAGATCTCAAACTGAATGAAAAAAAAAAAAATCCATAGGGCCTCCCTGGTGGCGCAGTGGTTGAGAGTCCGCCTGCCGATGCAGGGGATACGGGTTCGTGCCCCGGTCTGGGAGGATCCCATATGCCGCGGAGCGGCTGGGCCCGTGAGCCATGGCCGCTGAGCCTGTGCGTCCGGAGCCTGTGCTTCGCAACGGGAGAGGCCACAACAGTGAGAGGCCCGCGTACAGAAAAAAAAAAAAAAATCCATAGATGTCAACACCAAGACGAGGGAGATATTAGAATTATCTCACAAGGATTTTAAAGAAACCATGATGAAAAGGCTTCAATGAGCAATTACGATCGTGCTTGGAACAAGTGAAAAAATAGAAATCCTCAGCAAAGAAATAGGACATCTCAGCAAAGAAATAGAAAATATAAACAGAAAACAGATGGAAATTTTAGAAACTGAAAAGTAGAATAACTGAAGTAAAAACCTCAGTGGATTGGTTAACAGCAGAATGAAGGGTTAGAGGAAAAACATCAGCGAACTGAAATATACATGATAGAAATGATCGAAACAACAACAAAGAGGAAATAGACTGGAAAAAATAGAGATTCCGTGACCTAAGGAATGATAACAAAATATCTAATATTTGTGTCATCAGAGTCCTGGAGGAGAGGAGAAAGAGTGCAAGTTTGAAAACATACTCAAAGAAATAATAGCCAAAACTTCCACATTTGTCAGAACACATACACATACAGATTCAAGAAGTTGAGGAAACCAAAGACACATCATAATTAAATTTCTGAAAACTAAAGACAAAGAAAGATATTTGAGAGCAACCAGAGAAAATGTTTGTGAGATTCATGTATATTGCAATGAAGCTGTTTTTTTCTTATCCTTATGTTTGTATAGGATTCCATTGTATGAAAACACCACAATTGTATGACCCAGTCTATTACTGAGGGACATATGATTTGTCTCTGGGTTTTCTTTGGCTATTAGAGAATAAAGCTGCTGTGAACATTCCTGAACAGGTCTTTGATGAACATATGTAGGCATTTCTGTCAGGTATATACATTGAAATGGAAATGCTAGATCATGGTACGTGTATGTGTTCAGCCTTAATAAAAAGTGCCAGACTGCTTTCCAAAGAGTTCCAGTTGGTCCATATCTTTGAGACAACCAACAACACTGGATGACTTTCCCAACTCCTCCTGGGGGATGGGGGGTTGTACCACCTGCACTGTGCATTCACAGGTCAAACGATGTCATGAGGTCCTGACTCCCTCCCTATTTTTGTTTCTCTTCCAAGCTCCCTCTGTATTGGCTTCACCTTCAGATAGGTCCCCTGTGTGAGGACCAGACAGCTGGCAACAGCTGGTGGAAAATGAGGCATTTCCCTTCCCTTTCCCAGTCCCTCCAGCCTAAGGTGAGGAATTAGTTCTTGCTGGTGTTCATCATGTGTCCAACCATTAACCCATCAGTGATGGGGAGAGGTACCATACTCTGACTGGCCAGACCTTGGTCACCTGCTCCTCCTGGGATGGTGGTGGGGTCAGCTCCTCCTGAAATTCTTATATGAGGAGTGAGGAAGGGGATTTCCAAGAAAAAAATTGTGGTGCTATTATCAGACCACTTCAAAGGTCATGTGCTAAACTGTGTGATGTAGGCAGAGTTCTATAAGAGACTGAAAAATATGAAGGATTTCAGAATCAGGATCCAAACAGAAGTTAAGAGGCAAATCTTAGAAGATGACATTTATAAGGGATAAATATAAAGCTTTATTCTTAGGTCTTAAAAATTGCACAAGTACAAGATGGATTTTGCAAAAGCTCCTCTAACTTAAACATAAGGGGTTTTGTTCAGAACAAACTCAATGCAAGTCAAGAGTGCATTGTCATGGACGTAAAAGCTAAAGCTTTTTAAGTCCATGTTAACAGAAGTATAAGGTCTAAATGAGGGAGGTGATGATGCGTACTGAATTTTGTTCTGGTTCTCCTTAAATCATAATGGACGGTAAAAGAGAGTATGCAGGCAGATGAAGGGAGCTTAAAACCAGCCTTGTTAGATGTGGTTGAAGAAACACACACAGTTTTGTTTAAAGGAGAGAAGTTGGGCCCTGGAGAGCAGGGAGACATGGTCATCATCTTCAGAGCTGGGAAGGGTAGACACTTGTGAGAAAAGATTAGACATGTTCTGCAGGCCCGAAGGATGTAAGCTTAGGGAATCCAGCTATTGATACGGAGATGAAAATCCTACCGGTTGTCTAAATAGATATTTCCTAGCTCTGGCTCAAGGATGACTGATCACATTTCAAGAAAGCCATAGCTTGGTCCTACACACCAGAGAGGTGCTTATACCAGTTCAGCTTTTCCCAAAGTGTATCCTGTAGAACTCTAGTGGAAAAGAAGTCAAATCTGCCCGGAAGACACTGGGTACTAAAGTCCTCCCCCTCCCCCTTACAACATACCATGAGATTTTTTTTTTTTTTTTTTTTTTTTTGTGGTACGCGGGCCTCTCAATGTTGTGGCCTCTCCCGTTGCGGAGCACAGGCTCCGGACGCGCAGGCTCAGTGGCCATGGCTCATGGGCCCAGCTGCTCCGCGGCATGTGGGATCTTCCCAGACCGGGGCACAAACCCATGTCCCCTGCATCAGCAGGCGGACTCTCAACCACTGTGCCACCAGGGAAGCCCCTACAATGAGATTTTTAAAGGTACCAGCAGAGCATTCAATCAAGGAGCCTGTGTAGCTTTCATTAAACCGGTGTTTTCCAAACACATTTGACCAAATATCTTCCTTTTTTCTCCTAGTAACATCTACTAACATCCCTTAGGATGAATGCCCTGTGAAACTCAGTTTGAGAAACACTGGGCAACTTAGGGTTTAGAGTTCTAGCTAACCCTAGACCCATCGCTTGGTGGGATGGTAAGATCAGTAAGGTCTGTGCCCTCTGTTTCTTGCTCTCTCCCTCCTCTCTCTCTCCTCTCCCTCCTCTCTCTCTCTCTCTCTCTCTCTCTATATATATATCTATATATATATCCCCTTCTCTTTTACCAGCAACAAATTAAAAGCCCTATAGCCCTACTGCCACATTCTAAACTTCTTCCCAAACAAGGTTCACAGTTTACTAGTAACAACATAATGTATCTTTGCTCATGCTGGAGAATGTGTTAGTTATTACTGTGTAACAGACTGTCCCCCCAGATCAAAGTCTCAGAACAAGTGTAGCTGATTGGCTAGACTGGCTGGTCTGGAAGGGCTTCCACTGGGATGTTGCATCTCTGCTCCACATACGTCTCATCCTGTAGCAGGCTAGCTTATTCACAGGACAGCTGGGAGGGTTCCAGGAGAATGAGAGGAAGCCTGTAAGATGTCTTGAGGTCTGGGGCCAGAATTTGTGCACCAGCACTTCTGCCACATTCTACTGGCCAAAGTAAGTCACGAGGGCAGCCCAGATTCAAGGAATGGGAAATTGAACTCCACCTCTTGTTGGGGGACTTCTAAGTCTATTTACAAAGGATGTGGGTACAGGGAGGCCATAATTGGGACATTAATGTGATCATCCCATAGCCAACATTGAGGAAGAAATTCCATTAGGTTCTTCCTTTGACTACCATCCCTGGCCCCAGTTAAAACCTTATCTACTCTTTTATCTTTCTAGTGTGGAAATATTTATTATGGAGGACCCACAACTGGGGAGAGCCTAAAGGTACCTCCTAGGCACCAGGTGTTGTGTTATGTTCAAAGATAAGGAAATAATAAGCAGGGATCCTCAAATCTAGTGGGGGAGTCACATGTCAAAACCACGTGATAAACACCATGAATGAGCAGTGCTCAAAACGGAGTGGTGGAACAAAGGAGAATGTGATGAACTCTGTTCAAGTCGATCGGAGAAGGGGCCACAGAAGAAGAGATGTGCGAGCTGGTATGAATGAGAATTTATCTGGGCAAGCATGGCAGGGAAAGGCATTCCGGAGAGAGGGAACAGCATCGACAAAGGCACAGAGACTTGAAATAGGATGCCTAGTTCAGAGGAATGGTGGGAGCTGAATCCAGGGGCTAGGGATTGTGGAGGGACTTGGGTGCCATACAGAGAAGGTCAACTTTATCCCTGGGGCCCTGGGAAGAGGCTGGGGGAGGGTATTAAGCAGGAAGGTGACCTGGGGAGGCGGGTGTTCTAGAAGGAGAACTTGGGAAGCTGGGTGGAGAAGAGGGCAGGGTAGGAGCAGGGTGAGGGCGAGAGGATGAGTTCTGTTTGGGACCTATTGAGTTTAAGATGCTGACGGGGCAGTGGATTACTCCTCAGATCAAAATGCAGAAGAGACTCGGAGTGCTGAAGCCGGAAGGGGACCCATGGAAGAAGAACCCCATCCTCTCCAGGATTTTCCCACTTCCCGTACCTCTCCATTCGCATTTCTCCCTCTTCCCACACAGACGCCCTAGCAGCCAGAGTCCCAGTCTTCCCCTACACGGGGAGGGGGGTAAATTAAAAAAATTCCACAGGGGGATAAGGTATTTGCTTTCTGATGGACAGTCTCTAAAAAGTGGCAGAGCCTCAGCTCCCAGCCAAATGTCCTTTCCCTCCCTTGGTACGCGTGTGTGCGCGTGTGCACACACATGCACACACCCCATCTCCCACGGTCTGGGGCCAGCGTTTCGACATCTCTGCATCTCTGTACAGATCTGTGTTTTTCTCTCAGGGCCATCTGTCACTGACTCTGCTATAAATCTTGTTGTGTTTCCTTGCCATATGGCATAATTAATTACTTCAAGGCACAAAGGACCCCACTGCTCCTCAGGCTGGGGGCCAGCTGGCTCACTGAGGAGTGATTTGCTGTGATGGGGCATGGTCTGGCTACTGTACCCTGTCACCCAGCTCCCACGGCGGGAGCTGAGTTGGCCGAAGCCCCCGTTCCCTGTGGCAGCATCTGACAGCAGCTTGGCG
The DNA here is from genome assembly GCF_964341445.2 of Mesoplodon mirus. NCBI lineage: Eukaryota > Metazoa > Chordata > Mammalia > Artiodactyla > Ziphiidae > Mesoplodon > Mesoplodon mirus. The sequence goes on along the minus strand of NC_138989.1, from coordinate 19,722,562 downwards.
GTGGCCGAGCCCTAGCTGTGACACGGGTGGCATTTATAGAGAATAAGGCCACACACCATCTATCGCCATAGAAGTCCGTGCGTGTCTATTAACTCAACCGGGACCCTCAACATCATTTATCTTTGTCATTTAATGGCTAAGTTGAGAACAGTTTGTCTATTCCACATGGGCAGGGGTTTGGGGGACTTCCAAATCTTTGGAAGACAGCTGGGGGAAAATTGAAACACAGCCATGGAAAGCTAGGACATTAAATGAGCCCCTCCCCCAGGGTTTAGCCTCCACATCTGAAAACAAGGAGGACTGGATGAGCACTCTGTTCCCTTGCGGCTCTAGCATGCTAAGATTCCCCCATCAATCAACGAATACTCAATCAACCAACAGCCCTGTGTAAGCACTGGGGACACAACTCTGATGGGGCAGACATGGCCCCGTTCTCTCAGAGCCTGCTCCTACAGAGAGAGAACCACACACACGCATGCTCACACACATGCAATATACATGTAAACAGATCACATAATCTCAGGTGGTGGCCAATGGGATGAGGGACTGAATTAATGGGACGGAGTTAGAAAACAATCAAGGGACACCACCTTCAGAGAGAGGAATCACGGAGGACCTCTTTGAGGAGGTGACTTTTTGTTAAACAGATATATTGAGATATAATTAACATACCACAACATTCACTCTTTCAAAGTGTACAATTCAGGGGGTTTTAACATATTTGCAAGGTTGTGCAATCATCAGCACAATCAAATTTTGGAATATTTCATCACCCCCAAAAGAAATCTTATACTTATTAGCAGTCACTCCCCATTCTCTCTTTTCCCCTACCCACCAGCAACCACTAAGCTACTTTCTGTCTCTATGGATTTGCTTATTCTAGACATTTATTATGGATGGAATCATACCTATGTGGTCTTCTGTGAATGATTTCTTCATAACGTTTTCAAGTCTTATCCACATTGTTGCATGTGTCAGTATGACATCTCGTTTTCTTGTCAAATAATATTCCATTGTATGGATACAGCAAATTTCATTTAACCCTTCATCAGTTGATGGTAGTTGGGTTGTTTCCACTTTTTGGCCACTATGAATAGCACTGCTGAGAACAAGTTTTTGTGTGAATGTGTTTTTATTTCTTTTTTTTTTTTTTTCTGTTTTTGTGGTACGCGGGCCTCTCAGTGTTGTGGCCTCTCCCGTTGCGGAGCACAGGCTCCGGACGCGCAGGCTCAGCGGCCATGGCTCACGGGCCCAGCCGCTCCGCGGCATGTGGGAACTTCCCGGACCGGGGCACGAACCCGTGTCCCCTGCATTGGCAGGCAGACTCTCAACCACTGCGCCACCAGGGAAGCCCTGTTTTTATTTCTTAAAGAGGTGACATTGAACCTGAGAGCTGAAGGGGAAGAAAGAGCCAGTCATGCCCAAAGCTGGGGGAAGATTGTTCTTGGCTGAAGGAACAACACAGGCAAAGGTCCAGAGATGGGTGGACTCCAGGTTCCTTTGTACATATTGCAGGCTTTGGAGGAATTCAAAAAGCATCTTCTGTGAACTGCACAAATCTATTCTACATACCTGTGTCTGATCTCTTCCTGAGCTGTGTAATCTGTGGTTACTCAGTTTGAGGGTCATGGTTGGCTCAGAGGAAAATTCCTAGGATTGGGTAAATTGGGGTGATTCCTGAGGCTCCACAATTTGGGGAGAGTGTAGGGATCGTGGGCAGAGGGAGTTAAATGGGTCGATTCAGGGTAGCAGCACAATGTGAGGCAGAGGGAGCTGAGTGACAGATCCTGGGCACTGGCACACATGCACATAACTACCCCCAACTCCCACAAAGGCAGCCTGGTTGCCTAGCAGCAAATCTCCTCTCTCAGTTTCTGTATCACCCTGGCCACTAGTGAGAGGTTTTCTGCTTGATGAGTCTTTGCACTGGTTTCCCTCCTCCCCAGCTTTACTGAGATATAATTGACACATAATGTTGTATAATTTTAAAGTGTACAACATATTGATTTGATACATTTATATATTGCAAAATGATGACTGCCATCGTGTTAGCGAACACCTGCATCAGGTCATGTAATTACCACCTCGTTTTTGTGGTGAGAACATTTAGGATCTACTCTCTTAGCAACTTTCAAGTATATGATACAGTCTTACTGACTATCATCACCTTGCATTTGTTTTTAAACCTGGCTTCACCTGGATCAACCCATTACTAGTTGCAAGGGGCTGAGCTCACACTGGCTTAGATGTCCCATGCAAGGGTCCAGGGAGGGCAGTTCCCCAAGTGATGCTACAGGGAGGGTCGTACAGCAGTGTGTTAAGACAGCAAGAGGAGGATAAATCTGCCCAACTGGCAGTGAAAGAAGACGGGGCTGAGGGCAGTTAGGGTCCTAGAACCTAGATCTAGATCAGAAAGCCAAAAAGGGAAAAGCTGGCTCTTGAAAGTGGGTTCTTCAGTTCTTTGCAGAAACCTCTCAGTCCATCCTATTCATAGCTGATAAAGCTTCTTCACACAAGGCTCCTATGTCTTTCTGTTCTATCATTCTTAACATTTCATCTCATAGTCCATAATGGCTGCTGTAGCGCCGGACATCACATCTGCATCATGGGGAAGAAAAAGGAAATGGCAAAACTATTCTCACCTCCTAGTCAAGTTTGCTTCTTTTAAAGAACTTTCCTGGAAGCTCCATCTAACAACTTTTACTTACACCTCATCACACAATTTGTCTGCAAGGAAGGCTAGGAAACATGCCTAAATAGCCAAGAATATGGCTGAACCCAGCACTAGACTGGGACTATTACTCAGGTAGAAGGGGAGGGTGGATAATAGGCAACTAATAGCCTCCACAGCAGGGTCTTAGTCACCTCCTTGGAGAGGGGTCCCTTGCCCACCCTTTCCAAAATAGCACCTCTCACTCTAAACTTCCACTCTGATACGTTTCTAAGAATCTATCACTCTCTGAAATTACTTATGTATTAGTCTCCTTATTTGCTGACCAACTTTCCCCGCTAGAATGCAAGCTCTACGACAGCAGAAACTGTATCTGTCTTTTTCCTCACTGGCTCAAGTTGGAGGGCCATGCAGAACTGGGGGTGAGTATTGAAGAGCCCCACCCCAAAGTGGGGCTGTGAGCATTTCATGAGATGCTGAGTTCAAGGCACTGAGCCCATACCCTGGCACAGAGGGGCTGGGACTGGCTAGTGTTTGCTACTCCATTTCCTTATTCCTGCCATTGGGATGACCATAAAACTGAGTTCTGGCCAATGGACTAGGGTCAGAAGTGACATAAGCTACTGGCCCCTAAACCTCTCATGCCACCTCCGTGCTTTCTCTTTCCCCATTGGCCAGCGATTCAGTGGCGGCACCTTAGAATCTGGCAGAGCTATAGTGTAGAAGACATCTGGGTTTCTGAATGACTGCAAGGAAAGGGGCTCCTGCCCACAGCAGACTGGGATGCAAGTGAGAAACAAATGTGCATAGTTTGAGCCATCGAAGTTTGGGACTATTTGTTACAGCAGCATTTCATTAGCCTCCATTGCCACAGAAACCGTGCCAAATTGTACCTGAAAACAATATCTTGTGTCTCATGATTCTCTGAATTGCTTCTGCTTTTCCTCTGCCAGTTTTGCCTGGTCTCATTCACACGGCTGCATTCGGTCGGGGTGTTAAGACAGGCTGGAGGGTCCGGGATGGCCCCATTCAATGTCTGGTAGTTGATGCTGTCTGTCTAATGGGTCACCTCTGAGTTCCTCCCTGTGGCATCTCATCCACTGGTAGGTGAGTCCGCACAGCCTAGTGGTCTCAACGTTCCCAGAGGGCAAGAGAAACTGCAGCGTCCCATAAGACCTAGCCTCAAAGGCACGCAACATCGCTAGTGCCACATCCTGTTGGCCAAAGCAAGTCACAGACTCAAGAGAGAGGAGAAATAGGCTGTTCCTGTTGAGACCAATAGCACATTGCAAAGGAGTGTGAACCCAGAGAGGTGGGTCCCTTTGGGGGTTATTATTATATTGGTCTACCCCAAAGAGTTAACCTAATATGAGGTAGACGGCTGGTTTGTGGTCCCCTCCCCACTCCTGTCCTTGTCCCAGCCCCGTGGAACTCTTATTTCTGCCGAGCTCTCAGATGCATTTGTGGTGGCAACAGGGCGGTCAGTGGGAACTGAATCTCAGCAGGACATAGCTGCATTGACAGTGTTTGCGAGCAAAGGGAACTGCCCTCCCCGGCTTGGCTCGCGGCCCAGAGCTCGGAGGAAAGGTCACCCGCTCCGGCTGGCAAGAGGTCCGAGTCAAATAGCTGTTAAACCAAACAAACGAATACCCACCTCTACCTGCTGCCCACGCAGATGTGACCAATTCTTTCCTTGAGAGAGAAAAGACTTTTGTTTTTGACACTCTGACCTCTGCAGCATGGAAACTAAAAATAATACCCAGAAGAAGAGCATTGTATGCTTATTCTAATGTTCTTACACTCCCAGCAACGTGTGCCATGGACACCAGGATGAGGCAGGGAGGAGAACCTGGGACATGAGCAGATGAGTCATAGGTCTACAGAAACTTACAAAGCTTACATTCATTCTAGAAGTCCATCCATTGATACCATTCCATCCATCCATCCATCCACCTATCCATCCATCCATCCATCCATCCATCCACCTATCCATCCATCCACACACCCAACTATCCATTCATCCATCCATCCATCCATCCACCTATCCATCCATCCACCTATCCATCTATCCACACACCCAACTATCCATTCATCCATTCACCCATCTACCCATTCACCCATCCATCCATGCATCCACTCAATATTTATTGAGTGCCTTCTATGTGCTCAGCACCATGCCAGAAATTCACTGGTGAACTCTGCCTTCACAGAGTTCACAGTCCAGAGCGGGATTTAGACAATAACAGAGTAAACAAAGCAATAAATAGTAGAATTGCCTTTTTGGGTAGGCATGCCCAGGGGATGCAATTTGAACGCTTATACTGGGTCAGGCACTGCTATGAGCACAGGATGATTATTTTCTAATTTAATTCTCATTACTGCTTTCTGAGGTTGTTTCTATGAACATTCCTGTTTCACAGAATGGCAAGCAGAGACTCAGAGGGTAAGGTGTCTCGCCCAAGGTCACACAGCTGGCAAGTGGCAGAACTGGGACTGGAACCCAAGTGTGTCCCCTGCTCGTGGCAGAGCATCAGGATGCGCAAGCTCTGCACCCAGGGCCTTCTGCCCCCGTTTGTCCTGGGCCTTGTAGCCATATCAAGGCCAAAGCACATGGGGTCTCCCCACACAGCCACCCTCTTTGCACCTGCTCTTGGTCTGATGACTCATGTCTCTGGGATCAGGATAAACATTAACCCAGCCTGTCTCCGCCAGGCTCCAGTCCAGCCACATCTCCTGCTGAGCTCCGGCTCTCCATGGCCATCAGCACATAGCCTGCAGCCACGGAATCTCAGAAAAGGTCTTTGGGGATGTAAACAGAGCTGGCACTCACAACAAAGGAGGGGTGGCCGTTACCGGGGCTCCTCAGAGCACCTGACCGCCGTCCTGCTTCAAGTGTCCACACTGCCACAGGCTGGCTGTGCGACCCTGAGCAGGTCCTGCCTCTCCCTGGACCTCTGCTCCCTGCTGCTGAGGGCCTCGGCGCCTGTTGAACTCACCCATCCAGATGTTTTTGAAAATCTACCTTGTACCAGATTTCATGATAGGCCCTGGGGAGTGACTAAGCATGAAGGTACAGTTACAAGAGAAAAAGTACAAGGTGCCACGGGAATGTAAAACGGGCCAGCTTGACCTAGATTAAAGGCCGAGGAGGACTCCCTGGGGAAGTGACATTTCAGCTGAGACTTCAAGGATGAATAGAAGAAAACTTGATAAAGAAATAGAAAAAGGGAATTCCAGGCACAGGAACTAGCATCTGCAAAGTTCCCGACGTGGAAAAAAGTCACAGACCAGGGAAGACTCCAGAGTGGCTGGATCCCAGGGTGAGGGGAGTACAGTGCAGGAAAAGCACAGGGAAGTCAGGAGGTCTTCGAGACAACATTGGGATTGGGGACCTTGAGGGGTGATGTGGGACCATTAAATTCTGGGGGTGGGGGACATATTCATGAAATAGGTGCTGTAGACCCTCAGAGGGAGGTCAGGTGGAACACCAGGGCTTCAGAAACAATCTTGACCTATTTCACAATATTGCCAAGAGTCTCTTCTGTAAGAGAGTATGGGTTAGTGGCTAGGAAGACAAGGACTAATAGCTTTAACTGGAGCCTGGAAATTCTCACTATGGGAGGGCAGGGCTCAGAACTTCGTATGAGTAACTGCATAATTTATTTAGCCCTTTACCATTGATCTGAGCATCTTCTGGACCCTGGGACTCAACCTGCAGTTAGAGCTCTGTCAATTGCAGGTAGCAGAAAACCTGACCTGAGAAAAGGGAATTTATTGGTGCCTGTGTTTGAACAGCCCAGAGGCGGACCTTCAGGTGTGGCTTGATCTAGGGGCTCGAATGATGTCACCAGGATCCAGTTTCTCTCTCTCTGCTTAGCTCTACTTCCTTGGGGTTGGCTCCATGTGTAGATCCTTCATCAAGAACAGTGTTGGCTGTTCTGCATTCCATTCTTCATCCCCTCCAAGAGCATCAGAAAAGATGACCCCAGGCTCTTCTCAGAACCTCAAGTCATGTAACAAACTCTGATTGGGCGCATACCTAGACCAATCAGTGCCCAGGGAGATAGGACGTGCTAATTGGCTTAGCTTAGGTCGCATGCTCCACCTAGGGGATGGAGTCATTGAAAGTCCAGAGAATGAATGAGTGTGAATAAGGGGTGGGGCTCCTGGGGCACATAAAGTGGGGGGGGGAATAATAAGAGGGATGAGAACAACTACCACGTACATACATGGAGGGGCCTGAAACCCCCTGAAGGTGAGAAGCTTCTGGTCCTTCCTGGGGAGTGGAAAAGGGTTGTTTCAAGGTTGCTAAGATTTGAGACAAAGGGTGATTTCACTGCCAAAGGTCCAGGCTAGGAGTCAGTCAGGAAGACAAGGGAAAGAGTCAGGGAGAGGCACAGTCACCAGAAATCAGAGAACTGGAAGAAGCGGGGGAGCTCCTTGCATGCACTGAGTTCTGGGTGCACAGATATGATATGGAAAACTCCACGTGTCACAGAAGAAGCTACTTACACTGAGCCAGGTTGCAGGGAGGGGGGACATGTGCTCCATCCACCTTCCCCCCTCCACTTATCTGAGTGGGGAGTTTCTCTCCATCACCTGTACAGAGACCTCCTATGGGTTTCAAGCATCTTAGGGTCTGGGTCTCCCTCTGGGGGGCTGTGGGCTGATGGAGCAAAGTTCCATGAGCGTGAACACCATCAGGGCAGGCACTACAACATGGTCCCTGGGGACCCGAGGGCTGCCTTCCTGGCCATCCAGCCCTGGCCTCATGAACCTGTCACTTCCTGGGCAGCAGCCGCATTCCCAGACCTCTTTGCATTCTGGGCACCTGCCTTTTTCAGTCCCCTCCTTCCCAGACCTCTGCGCTCTCAGGGCAACCATACGTCCTAGCTGGCCTGCAGTCTTGGTTTATGTCTGCAGCCCTGTGTAATTACTGTGGTGCTCCCTTTCATTCTCAGAGTGTCTTGGTTTGGAAGATAAATTACAGTCACTCTGTACGTCACTCCAAAATCCCTGTCCACATCCTCTCTTTAACAGCTCTCTCAAAATCCCTGTCCACAAAAAAAAAAAAAAAAATCCCTGTCCACGTCTCTCTCTTTAACAGCTGTCAGGACCCTGCTGGTCCTGACAGCTGTTAAAGTCTGAATCCAAATTATGAGCAACTAAAAAAGTCCATTCCCTCCACAAGAGTGCTAAGGAGTCTTAGCTCTGGACAACTATAGTCACCAGCCTCCCTGGGTTTGTTTATACCCAGGCTTGGGAAGGGGTCCTTCCTGTAAGGACAGGTAGCATGATTCCTTTTAAAGGCGCAAAGAAAAGAGATTCCACATCAAAACAGTTCCAGTCCCAAGGGTTTTCCTGCCTCCACACCCTCCACATTCCTGTCCCCATTTGTCTCCACAATAAACCCCCTGTTTTAAGGTAACTTGCGTGGGTCTCTTTTTCCTGCAACAAAAAGAGGTGTGCCTAAAATAGGCCAGGGCCTGGGCCTGTGGCCAAATTTGGATGAAAAACTGGGCCAGGCAGGGGAGGGAGCAGCACGCTGGCATTCTGGAGGGTGGGGACTAGACAGCTCCTGCAGGCGGGGCACTTCTTTGTGCCAGGCCCCGAGATGCACATTTGACAACCATCATCTTATTTAAGCCTCTTACTGCCCGAGGAGGTAGGTACTATTATCTACAGTTTACAGAGGAAGAAACTGACGCTCAGAGAGTTGGTATTTGGGGCTCACATCTCAGTCTTCTGACTCCAATGCCTGCACTTGGGGGGCAGGGCAGACTTCCAAACTACGAGAGGGTGGCCCAGGCTGGAGCTCTTTTCGAGAAGCATGTCTGCAGTTTCCTTCACCATTTTTAAAGTGAATTTAAGGAGGGAGAAATAGATCATTGTTTCAGCTGAAACAGGTTTACGGGAAAGGAGGAATTTTTAGCTTGCTTCAGGCATGGTTAGATCCAGGGGCTCACGTGATATCCTCCCATGTATCTGGCACTCAATTCTCTCTCCATATCTCTTCTCCCCTCTGTGTGTTGACCTCTCTTCAAGCCAAGAAGAGTGGCCACAGGCAGCCCCAAGCCTCTTCGCTATGGCTTGCAGTCCAAAAGGAAAAGGCGCTCGCATTCTCTTCCTCTGTCTCTCTCCACTTGCCGCCCCCCGCCCTGCTCCTGTCTCTGCCTCTCTCTCATCATGGATATAAGAACCCAAAGAAGGATTTGGATTGGCTCTGCTTCAATCACATGTCCACCCTCAGGACCAACTGCTGGGTCCAAGAGGACGTGGCCATGGTGTTAGGATTGGCTCAGCCCCATGATATGCTCTCCCAGGTGGTGCAGAGGGTGCAAGACTGTGATTAACAGCCTCCAGGGACCACAGGAAGTGAGGGAGGCACGGGTCCGTCAAGGAAAGGATGCTGGTGGCCAAAAGCAATATATCCACCATTCTTAGAAAGATATGTTACAGGGATAACTAGTTTAAAAGTTCTTAATGTACTTTTCAATTTGTTTCCCTGAATGTAGCTTTGGATCTGTACAGCCCAAGGCACCCATTAGTCTGCAGGGAGATTAGAATTTATTTCAGAAAATGAAAAGAGAAAGACAGAGGTGATGTTCAGCTTTTGACATTCAAAATGAGATGATGCTCCAGACCATAGCCTCGAGGAAGGATTTTTCCACGTTCTTCATCTTTTAGTTTATCAATTATTGTGCCAGACGACTTAGAGTATGGAGTCTTCCCATGGGGTAGAGGGTCTGTTCCACCTACTCAGGACCAATGGGCCAACTCTAAAGAGAGGATGTGGTGGAGAGAAAGTAGGAGAAATGCCAGCCCATTTTCTGACCTCCGGATTGTGGGAAGAAGTGGGGACGGAATGGAAAATCCTGCTCCTTTGAAGCTTCTCTACAACAGGCACCAATGATTGTTATTTTTGTGTGCTTACTATCTCTCAGGCACTGTGCAAGAGCTCATTCATGTTTGAAATATCCCTATTAAACAAGAATTTCTATCAGTCAGGATTCTTGATTGCAAGCAAGTCCTATAGACTCGAATGGGTTTAAAACAAACAGGGGAAGGCATTCGATGACGTTATAACTCAGCCACCATGATGGTTCATTTTATGTGCCAACTGGGCTGGGCCACAGGGTGCCCAGATATTTAATCAAACATTCTTCTGAGTGTGTCTGTGAGAGTGGGATTAACATTTAACTCAGTAGACTGAGTAAAGCAGATTGCCCTCCCTGATGTGGGTGGCTCTTATCCAATCACTTGAAGGCCCAAAATAGAACAAAAGGCTGACCCTCCCATAAGTAAGAAGGAACACCTCCCACCTGATTGTCTTGAACTGGGACATTGGTCTTCTGCGCTTGGACTCAAACTAAAACATCAGATCTTCTTGGGTCTTATGTCTACTGGCTTTTGGACTGGAACTTACGCCATCAGCTCTTCTGGTCTCCAGCTTGCTAACTACATATCTTGAGACTGCTCAGCTTCCATAATTGTATGAGCTAATTCCTTATAATACATTTCTATCTATATCTATATCCATATCTGTAGTTAGATATATCAAAACCAATGGGGTGTGTGTGTGTGTGTGTGTGTGTGTGTGTGTGTGTATTTATTAGTTCTGTTTCTCTAGAGAAATTTGATTAATGTAAACATCTGGAAAAAACTCTGTGTAGGTCTCAGGTGTGGCTGGATCCAGGAGCTTAAACAATGTCATGAGGCTCTTTCATCTCTTCCCAGATCTTAGGCAAGATTTCTTCACATGGTACATGTTATGGTTGACACTGACAACCCACGCTCCTGTCCTTCTAAACCTACCACTTTAAGAAAGAAAGAACATCTCCCTACAGCCACCTGATTGACCTCACTTGGGTCATATGTCTATTCCTGAACCAATCACTGTGGCCAAGGAGATGTGCTACAGAGGCAGGGCACCAGGATGGACAGAACACAGGGAGTACGGGAGGAGTCCTACAAAGCAAAGCTGGGCAGACCACAACTAGTGGTCAAGTGGGCACAGTTATTATGCCCATTTTACAGATGAGGAAACTGGCTCAGAGTATTTAAGTGACTGGCCTCTTATAAGCCCCAGGGTTAGCAAGCATCATTGCTGGGATTCAAATGCAGGCCTGTCCATGGGCTCTTAACCGCTAGTCCATACTGCCTCTCACCCGTTAGTCCACATCATGAAGCCAAAGTCTTCTAATACCCCAACCCTTGTTCCTCACATACAGGGTTTGCAGTGCCCACCTTGTACCTGGCACACAGTAGGATGTGATAAGTGTGAGTACTTCCCTCGCAGCTGGATGGAGCCTTCAGTGCCTTGCTACAGCAGCTCCATCAGACCTTTGCTCGGATTCTTCTCCCTGCCTCAGCTCCAAGGAGGGACCTGAGTGACAAGCTGAGTCTGCCAAAGGGTTAGCATCAGTCCCCTCACAGCCGTCCCCATCCTCTGATACATTTTCATTCCCTTTGAGAACAGCCCAATTTGGGCATCTCAAGAACAGATGTTTCTTAACAACCACAGTTTACTGTGAGTATTTTTGGTTTCTCAATCTTGGTAAATTGTTGGGATTTTGCTGGTCCTCCGGGCAGCAGACAAAACAGCTTCCATCGAAGCCTCATTTGAAATGGCAGCAACAGGTGGGCATAATGATTAGGCATTGCATTAGTTTTCTGTTGCTGCATACTGAATTGCTCCAGAACTTGGAAGCTTAAAACAATAAAAACACTTATTGTGTCATAGTTTCTGTGGATCAGGAATTCAGGAGTACCTTAGCCAGATGGTTCTAATTCAGGGTCTCTCAAGAAGTTGCCATCAGGATACCAGCAGGCTGTAGTCACCTGAAGGCTTGACTGGGGCTGGAGGACCTGCTTCCAGGATGACTCACTCCCACAGCTGCTGGCTGGAGTCCCCAGGTCTCTCCACAAGGCTGCTTGAGTATCCTCACAATACGGCGGCTGGCTTCCCCAGAGTGATGATCCTCCAAAGGGCAAGGAGGGAGTCCCAGTGCCCTGGCTTTGGAAGGGACACACTGTCACTTCCAACTTGCTCTGTTCATTAGAAGGAAGTCAGGAAGCCCAGCCCACACTCAAGGGCTCCACCTTTGGAAAAGAGTGTCAGAGAGTGTGTGGATACATTTTTCACCAGCACAGGCACTGTTGTAGTGCACAGTACGGGCCCCAGTTCTTCCCCTCTCCCTATGTTCCTACTCTTCCCCAGGGACCTTGCAGTTCCCAGGCTTGGTCTTGTGACTTGCTTGGATGAATAAAATGAGGCAGGAGGGACCGTGCACTGGTTCTGAGCCTGGGTCCCAGGAGGCTGTGCGTGTTCCTGCTTGTCTTCTTGTGGTCCTGCCATTGCCAGGAGAGGAATGTGTCCAAGCCAGCCCAGTGACCCCAGGAAAGAATGAGAGACTCGTGGAGCAGGATAGACTACCCAGCTGAGCCCAGCCTGGCTCAACCACACACATTAGACACGTGAGCTAAATAAACACTTACTGCTCCATGGCACTGAGATTTTGTGGTCGTCTGTTACATAGCATTTCAGTCGCTGTACTTAACTGATATAAGTATGTGGCGTGGGAATCAGCCAGTCTTGGGTTCAAAGGTCAGGTTCACTACTCACCAGGTGTGTGGCCTTGGGCAAATCACTTTACTCCTCAGAGCCTCAGTAACCTCATATGTAAAGCAGGACGTTAATGCCACCTCCAAGAAGGAGGTTTTGTAATGATGAAAATCGTGCCTATAAAATGCTTAGAGCAGTGGCTAGCACAGCTGTGATTACTGTTAACAAAATACTCTGGGCCTGTTGTCCCAACACTCAAGTGTAGCCAAGGGTAGGATTTGACTCTCTAGCTCAAGCATTTGCTGTAGCTCCCTAGTTCCAAGTGTGATCTCCCCAGCATGATCTCAAGGCTTCCTTCCTCCTCCCCTCATGCTCACCGGCCACTCACCATCATTCTCTTACCCAACAGCCAGGACAAATGCCTGATGCACATCTTGGACCCAGAGCTCCAACCCTGCACACCCTGTGAGTTTCCCTCCACACCAGGCCACCTCTTTGTCCTAGCTCAATATTTTGTAATAACCTATAAGGGAAAAGAATCTGAAAGAGAATATATATATATATGTGTGTGTGTGTATATATATATGTGTATATATATATATGGAACTGAATCACTTTGCTGTATACCTGAAACTAACACAACAATGTAAATCAACGATACTTCAATTAAAACAAATAGTATTTCTCTAATGATTAATGATGTTGAGCATTCTTTCATGTGTTTGTTGGCAATCTGTATATCTTCTTTGGAGAAATGTCTATTTAGGTCTTCTGCCCATTTTTGGATTGGATTGTTTGTTTTTTTGTTATTGAGCTGCATGAGCTGCTTGTAAATTTTGGAGATTAATCCTTTGTCAGTTGCTTCATTTGCAAATATTTTCTCCCATTCTGAGGGTTGTCTTTTCGTCTTGTTTATGGTATCCTTTGCTGTGCAAAAGCTTTGCAGTTTCATTGGGTCCCATTTGTTTATTTTTGTTTTTATTTCCATTTCTCTAGGATGTGGGTCAAAAAGGATCAAAGCTACAATGAGATATCTCACACCAGTCAGAATGGCCATCATCAAAAAATCTAGAAAAAATAAATGCTGGAGAGGGTGTGGAGAAAAGGGAACCCTCTTGCACTGTTGGTGGGAATGTGAATTGATACAGCCACTATGGAGAACAGTATGGAGGTTCCTTAAAAAACTACAAATAGAACTACCATATGACCCAGCAATCCCACTACTGGGCATATACCCTGAGAAAACCACAATTCAAAAAGAGTCATGTACCAAAATGTTCATTGCAGCTCTATTTACAATAGCCCAGAGAAGGAAACAATCTAAGTGTCCATCATCCGATGAATGGATAAAGAAGATGTGGCACATATATACAATGGAATATTACTCAGCCATAAAAAGAAACGAAATTGAGCTACTTGTAATGAGGTGGATAGACCTAGAATCTGTCATACAGAGTGAAGTAAGTCAGAAAGAGAAAGACAAATACCATATGCTAACACATATATATGGAATCTAAGAAAAAAAAATGTCATGAAGAACCTAGGGGTAAGACAGGAATAAAGACACAGACCTACTAGAGAATGGCCTTGAGGATATGGGGAGGGGGAAGGGTAAGCTGGGACAAAGTGAGAGAGTGGCATGGACATATGTACACTACCAAACGTAAAATAGATAGCTAATGGGAAGCAGCCGCATAGCACAGGGAGATCAGCTCGGTGCTTTGTGACCACCTAGAGGGGTGGGATAGGAAGGATGGGAGGGAGGGAGGGAGACACAAGAGGGAAGAGATATGGGGATATATGTATATGTATAAGTGATTCACTTTGTTATAAAGCAGAAACTAACACACCATTGTAAAGCAATTATACTCCAATAAAGATGTAAAAAAAAAATAGTAGTTAGCTAACAATTACTGTCCATCATAATAGTAGTTTCTTCATCTGTAAATGAAGGGGCTGGGTTTGTCTTGTATGCCCTTAGGGCACGACATTGCATGCAGATGCTAAAGGGCTCCCTTGGGGGGAGGGAGCCCCCAAAAGGGCAGAATTCCAGCCCCGCCCCTTCCACCCCAACAAGCTCTTATCTGCTTTGCCTATTGGCATGACTTATGCTAGATTATCCAGAAAACAATTCCTTTGCTTAAAAAAAAAAAAAAAAGGAAACCACTGGATCAGATAGTCTTCCAGGGCCTTCCCAGCTTTATGTTTTGGGACTTGGGATGAAATTCCAAAAGGAGTCAACTAAGGGCTGATCAGTGGGCACACGCGAGGGGCTGAGGTGTCACCATTCTGCCCCCAGTGACTTCAGGACCAAGACGAAGCCAGGGAAGGCCGAGACGTGGCACAGCGCCCGCTGGGCTCTGCCGCCCCCAGGGCACCCACTCTCTGATGGTTCTTCTCCTCTGTGCTGTTCCCTTTTGTATATTTTAAACCCCCCTTCGTGGCTCCCAGCCCTAGTCCGCTAGAGGGAAACAACACGGGGGCAATTCCTTTCACTGAAGATACGACCAAGTTTGTCTTGTATGCCCTTGTATGCCCTAAACCAAGTCAGCTCTGCAGGATGAAAGCCCAGCGGTGGGAATCAACAGAGTGGGGGCTGGTTTGCCGGGTGGGCTTTCTACCTCCCTGTACTGTACGATCTTTTCTTAAGAGCTTGTTTTGATTCTGTGGTTGCCACGATACGGGGGCTTTTGGCGGCTGTTTCTGAGGGGCCATGTGCAGGACTGTTTGCATCAGTTCCATGGGTGGCAAGAACACAGAGAGTGGCCAAGCTTCAGGTCTAGGCTGGGGGTGGGATGGTGCAGGGGTGTCATGGGATCTGGGGAGGAGGCAGCAGGGGCCTGGAGGTCTGCAACAACAGGGACCCAACCCAGGGGCATTGCCTGGATAAAGTCCATTCATCCTGACATGCTGTGCGATCTGCAGAAAGTTTCTCTACCTCTCTGAGCCTCAGTCTGCTTATCTGTCCAAGAGGATAATAACATGTGCCCGAAGAGCCTCTCAAGGGTGAGGAAACAGAAGGGAGGAAAGAAAAGCGGATCTCTGCAGAGTGTCTATGATAATGACACCCATCACCTCACGTAATCTTTATGACACCCTGTTTTACAGATGATGAAGGAAAGACCCAGGGAGGTTGAATGACTTGTCCAAAGTCACACAGCCTGGAAGAGGAGGCTGTTACATAACTCCATTCACACTTTCTCCTAGGCTCAAGTTATAACAGCATAAATTATATCAAACACTTACACGGCACTACCCTGCTCTAAGTGCTTCACCAACATTATTGCATCAATCCTCACAACACCCCAGGAAGGTAGGTACTGCTATGATCTTTATTTTTGTGAATGAGGAAACAAGGGTTATTTAGGCTCAGCTGCAGCGTTCTTGCTCTCAGCACCAACAGCCAGAGGGCCACTCCAAGAGGGGTTAAAGTACGCTGCGAATGCAGCTTAGTTTATAGTTACACCCAACCAGGAGGAACATCAAAGTCCATCAATCCTGGACGGGATTAGTAACTTGCATTATGTCTGTACCGTGAAACACCCCCCTACCGCCAGTTAAGATGCATGATCTAAATCTACTACATGTTACAACATGAATAAGTCTCAGAAGCATGATACTGAGAGGCAAGTTCAAGTTACGGAAGGATACATTGAATATAATGTTTATGGAAAGTCTAGAAACAATACTACGCATTGTTTATAGATATTCACATAGGAAGTAAAAGTCAAAAAAGAAACATACAAGTGGTTACCTTAAGGCAAGGGAGGGAAAGGTTATGGATTCGGGGGGGGGCACACTGCACAATACTGGTAACATTTTACTTCTTATAAGAGAAAGGTCGGAAGCAAGAAATAAACAAACGTGCTTTGAAAAGTATAATGGCCTGGGCCACAGGGAGCACTACAAGTAGATGGCATGGTGCCCAAGTGCCCCTTACAAGGAGTGGGTGCCCTGAAGTTTCACCCCATGCCTCACCCCCCCACCCCGAACAGCGCAGGCTGCTGACCCCTCTGTCAGTCCAAAGAAAAGGGCCTCCAGCCCCTCCCCACCTTCCCCAGCTCCACACACCAGCCAGAGGGAATGCTCTCCAATGCCAATCCAGGGACTGTGTCAAGTCCCTTACTCAAAACCCCCCAGGGCCCCCCAGGGCCCCCCAGGAAAAGTCTGAAGGGCTGCAGTCAGAAGCTTAGAAGACAGGTCATTCGCTACTTCCCCTTCATAATTTCCTCTTGTCGTGGTGGTGTGTTTGTAAAACTGAAGGCAAACTTCAGCCCTTCTCATTCAAAACCAAATTACTGCCACCAAAACAGTATGAGAAAGCAAAAGGACAAAAGAGCACTGTCCTCTTATTTAGCCTACAGATGTCCCTCTGATACCTGTTTCATCTGCACCTCGTGCCCTGTCCCCCCTTCTCTCTCCTCCCCACAAGGGCTTCAAGACCAAAAGACTGCAGGCAGCAAATGCACCCCAAATTCCTTCCACTTTCTCTTCCCAGAATTACCAAAAAGAAGCAAGAAGTTTGGGCTGCACTTTTGTGTGTGTGAGCATGTGTGCATGCACGTGCACAGGTGTCCACACATGGTACACAGAGGAAAAGTCTAAAATGCCTTTCCCGCTTGTGACTCCATGTCTGCTTTTAATAGAGTTGCTATATACAATATATGTCAAATATGTATCTAATATATATGTACATATTAAATGCCTAGACATTTATGTGTGCGTATTTTAGGTGCCTAAGCCTCTCTGCTTGCCAGTAACAAAGCCCTTGCCTCCGGACCTCAGTTTTCCCATCTGTGAGGTGGGAGACTTGGCCCCTTTCCAGCTTTTGACAGTTTATCTGAGTCTATCTCATGTGGCACGGAGAAAACACCTACCGTCACAATTTGTCCTAATGGCTCTTCTCCCTGTCTGCAGCCCTGCCCCAAGTCCTTCCCTTTGTGACCCCATCCACTATCATCTTTATACTTACCCCCCTCCCCCAGAATGAGTCCCTAATTCTAGAATCCCTAGTTCTCAGCCTGGGGTGATTTCGCCCCCAGGAGCTATCTGGCTGTTTGGAGTTACAACTCGAGGGTGTTACTGACATCTAGCGGACAGAGACCAGCAATGCTGCTACACATCTCACAATGCACAGGACAGTCAGTCCTGGGACCCACAACCTATCAGGAGAGCCGAGGTGAAGAGCCCTGTCCTAGACTGAAGGCATTGATTGGATACTTTTCCTTATACTCTCTAGACCGAGACGCCTGGGATGGCACCGGGGTAGGAGGAAGCACTGAAAGTTTTTTGTTTTTTGCGGTACGCGGGCCTCTCACTGTTGTGGCCTCCCCTGTTGCGGAGTACAGGCTCTGGACGCGCAGGCTCAGCGGCCATGGCTCACGGGCCCAGCCGCTCCGCGGCATGTGGGATCTTCCAGGACCGGGGCACGAACCCACGTTCCCTGCATCGACAGGCGGACTCTCAACCACTGCGCCACCAGGGAAGCCCCAGCCTTGGGAGTTTAAAAGAGAAAAGTTACCTTTGTTCCTGAGCAGCTAGGCACCGGGCTCTGGACTCGACACTTGGAAGGACCTGACGCTGAATAAGCCTCACGCACCCTGTTTTCAGATGAGAATGTTACAGCTCAATTGGTTAAGGCCACACAGCTGTGAAGGGTCAGGGTTCACATCTTGCCCTGTGATGGATTCCGGAGTCTGCGCTCTGGAAGGACTCATGGGGGATGGTCACCAATTCAAGGAGAAGGGGGAGGAGGGATCCACACAAGCCCAGGCAGTAAAAGGAGCTTTCCACACTGCTGCCTGATCGTCCTTAGACAGAGAGTCTTTACCTGGACAGGACTGATTCTAAGGAGGTTGTCCTATCAGTCACCGCTGACCTCTGGGTTGGACCATCCACCCGTTCATTCATTCATTCAATATCTGTCAAGCCTCAACTACGTGTGGGCTCTTGGATACATAGAATGCAAAATTAGACCTTGTCCCTGCCCTCATAGAGACTTCAGTCTAGGAGGGAATGGAAATGAATTAAGGAAACAGACCAAGAAATGTACAACCACATGTGTGCTTAGGCCTTCAGAAGACAGGTGAGCAGAGCAGAAAATCGTGTCATCAGGGGATTGGCCTCACCTGTGAAGACAGGGAAACCACTGGGCTGAGATCTGAAGGCTGCCTGAGGGCTAATTAGGCAAACTGGGAAGCCCTGTGACTTGATGAGTACAAGGGACGGGGGAAAAAGTGTATTTATGTAGTAGGAGGCTGGAGAGACAAGGCCAGGACTAGCCCTCAAAGGTCTTGTGAGTCGATGATTAGGGTCTTTATCCCAAGGGTGATGGGGAGCCATGGCAGGTTTAAGCAGGAGGGTGTCATGATTGGATTTGCATTCTGAGAAGATTCCCTCTGACTGCTGTGTGGAGAAGGGACGGTAGGGGCAGAGGGAGTGCAGAGGGACCTGTGAGGAGGTGTTGGGATTGTGTGAACAGGAGAGGATGCAGGCCTGGATGAGGGGTGGGTGAGAAGTGGGTGGATTTAACAGAAATTCAAGAGGTCAAAGGGTGATGGAAATTCAGGAGACCAACACAGGGAAATCACATACCTGTTCCCTTTCAAGCATCTCCTTCAGGGCAGCTCTGCCAAAGCTTCCTGGTGCCCAAGTCCACCACCAATCAACTCCGTCCTCAAGAGGGGAGCATGCGGCTGTGTTGGACAGTGGCTCTGAGGCAGGACTGTCTTCCAGCCCATATTCCCTGCAGAGCCTGTCCAGAGGAGACACAGGACACTGGGACCCGGCAGCCCAGCCCAGCCAGCCAGCATCAAAGTCCCCAGCGAGGAGAAGGCGCGGGAAGGACTATTTTAGGCTCCTTATTTTTAAAGCCAGGGTTAGGGCACTCCGCCCACCAGCATCTCCAGGACTGGAAGCGTCAAAGGGCATCCCCTGACCTTCCACCCGCCCAGCATCAGAGAGAGACCAGAATGGGCGCAGCGCTGCACAGCGAGCACGGGCAGCCGGGAAAGGGGCCCCCAGAGTGGGTGGTGGAGGGTTTGGAGTGTGGGGATTCAAGGGCAGCCAGAGAGGGTGATGACCGCGGCTTGGATAGAAAACCCTGGGCTCCGACCTCAGCTTTTCCACTTTCTCCCAGCGTGGCCTTAGGCAAGTCATTCCGCACTCTGTGAGGTTCAGTTGCTCATCTGCAAAATGGAGGCAATCCACGGGCTGCTGTAGGTCAGAGTGAGGAAATC
Source organism: Mesoplodon mirus (assembly GCF_964341445.2). Classification (NCBI taxonomy): domain Eukaryota; kingdom Metazoa; phylum Chordata; class Mammalia; order Artiodactyla; family Ziphiidae; genus Mesoplodon; species Mesoplodon mirus. The sequence goes on along the minus strand of NC_138989.1, from coordinate 19,703,088 downwards.
ACCGGACCTGCAACAACCTGTGGCTGCCCGGCTGTGGCTGCGACCAATCAGGGCCCTGCCGGCAGGAGCCCTGAGGATGGGGCTTTGCTGACACCTGGTGGCTGAAAGCGGGAATGGCTCCTGGAGGGCGGGAAGCAGGGGGCTGGGCGGGCCCTGTGGAGGCCAGAGAAAAAAGAGAGCAGCCCACGCTGGGGGGGCGGGGAGAGGGGGGCAGCCCACACATGACACCTAGAGAGGGAGAGAGTAAGATGAAGGGGAAAGATAGGGAATTAATGGGGATCTAGAGATAAAGAGAGACAAGCAGAGATGGAGAGGCAGAGGGAGAGTTAAATAGAGACAGAAAGATGGAGAAAGAGACAGAGATACCGGCAGAAATAAAGACAGGTCCCAAGAGAGACAGAAGATAGGGAGAGATAAAGGGAGAGAGACAGAGAAACACACACACACAAATAAGAAACACAGAGAGATGTAGGGGGAGGGGCAGGGACCCCAACCCGCTGTCATGTCCAGCCAGTTCTTTCACTGAGCAGAATGAGTTCTGAGAGACAGAGTGTGTCCTGGCCGTGTGAACCCAGCCCTCTTCCCTGCCTTGTGAAAGCCCGTTCCTGGTGCCTCCCTTCCCCAACGGCCAGATTGCATTTGGTAAAGACAGACACCATAACATACCTCGTCCCATACGTTGACCTCCCTCTTGTTGCCTGGTGGGGATTTTGTCTCCTCCCCTTGCACCTGGGTCCACTAAGGGACCCTCCCCCTCTGCCAATGGAGCAGGGAGGAAGTGATGCCATGTGACTTCTAAGGCTAAGTCATTAAAATACCAGGCAGCTTTCACCTTTCTCTTGGGACACTTGCTCTGAGAACCCAGCCACCGGGCTGTGGGAGAGGCAAGCAGCTGCACGGGGCGTCCACGTGTTGGGGTGTCTGATCTGAGAGCCATAGCTGAGGTCCCAGCCAACAGCCAGTACAACGCCCGGCCATGTGACTCACCCCAGCCTTCAAGCCACCCTAGATGACTCCGTTTGGAGATGAGCTGTCCCCACTGGGTCCTGCCCAGATTACATGTGTGTTATCCAAATAAATGATGGCTGTAGTTTTACCACTAAGTTTGGGGGAGTTTGATATGTTCAAATAGATAACTGGAAACCCTCTTGGTGCCAGTACCACAAACACACATCATCATCATCGTTATCAACAAGACCATCACCGTCATCATCATCACCATCACCTTCACCATTATTAACACCACCATTGTCATCATCATCACCATCACCTTCATCATCACCACCACCATCATCATCATCACCATCCTTCTCCAATCTCTCGGGACCTTGTGCTTAGCAAACCCTCTGAAGCTTCCAGGCCCCGAAGTACATGCTGTACCTGAAATACTAGAACATACCCTCCTCTTTCTTGCTCCCCTAAGTTTGCATGCTCTGTTCCCTTCACCAAGATTGTTCTCCCCAAGATTCACCTGGAAAGTGCCAGGTCCTCTTTGAACACTCCCACTTTGGGGGAAGTCTATCCTGATGTCCTAGGCAGTAACTCCTGTCTTCCCTTGGTGTCACTGGCCCCTTCATCTTACCATCTCTGTATTAGTGTCCTAGGGCTGCCAGAACAAAACACCACAAGCAGAATGGCGTAAACAATGGGAATTTATTCTCTTATGATTCTGTATGCTAGCAGTCCAAGGTCAAGGTGTCAGCTGGGTTGACTCCTTCTGGGGGTATATGAGGGAGAATCTGTTCCATGACTCTTGGCTTCTGGTGGTTTCCTGGCAATCTTTGGTGTTTCATGGCATCTACTGCATCACTCTGATCTCTGCCTGCATCTTCAAGTGGTGTTCTCCCTGTGTGTGTGTCTGTCTCCACATTTCCCCTTTTTATAGGGGCACCGATCATATTGAATTAGGGACCCACCCTACTCCAGTATGACCTCAAATAAATTTAACTGATTGACTCAGCAACGACTCTATTTCCAAATAAAGTCAAATTCTGAGGCATTGGGGGTTAGGACTTCAACATATGAATTTTGAGGGGGGTATAATTCAACTCATAATCATCATCAAGGTTCTACTCTTAAGCTATTACCATCCCCCCAGAGTAGAAGCTTCCTGGGGGCAGGGGCTTTGTCTTACCTGCTTTGTATCCCCTACTCTGCCCATTCCAGGAACAAGATAGGTACTCAGTGTGTGTTGGCTGAAGAATGAAGGAACAAATCAAAGCTGGAAAAATTTGTTAAGTGCTGATTAGTTCCCACCTTCATGGTAATCATTGTAATCTCTTTAGCTCATTCAATAGGGTTTCCCATTTTTCTAGATTTGAGAAAATGATTTTATATGGAGATATAAAGGGGCAAGCCTATTTAAAACGTCCTTGAAGAAGAATATTTAGGGCACTGCAAGATTTATTACACAGCAATGGCTATTAACATAATATGGTAAGAGTACAGAGATACACAGATAGAATAAAGGAACAGAAAAAAAAAAAGAGCCCATAAACAGACCCCACACATATGTGTCAATCTACTATGGGACACAGAGGTAACTTCGCACCACAGTGGGGGAAATGGATTTCTCAATAAATTACTCCAGGACGACGGTGGTTCAAAGTGGAAAAAAAGAGAAAAAAGAAATTAGGTCCCTGGCACACACTATACAGAAAAATCAACTCCAGGAGGACTGAGAATTTAAGTGGGAAAAGCAAAACTTTAAAACTTTTAGGAAAAAAAAAATCTGGAGAACATATTTGTGAGAAGTGGGGTGAGAAAGAATCTCTTAAAGAAGACATGGCAGATACAAACCATAAAGGAACAGACTGATGTTAGGCCACATCAAAATTTAAAACTACTGCATCAAAAGATACCAAAGACAAAGTAAAAAGAAGCTGCTCTCTGGGAGGGGATATTTGCACTACAGAAAACCAACCAGTGATTAACATTTATATAGAGAACACCTGGGCTATCTCTTGTCGTCCTTGCTGTAACCCTGTTACGGAGGCACTATTTTTTCCCTATTTTTCCAAGTGGAAGCATTAAGGTTCTGAGGCCCCATCACTGGCCAAGCCTCCAGAACAGCCATTAGGATCCAGGCCAGTCGAATGCAGGAAGCCAGCCCCCAGTTGCTATGCTAAGTGACAACCCCAATCAAGTTGTGAACAAAGGAACCAAGGAACACACAAACCTACAAACAGGTCATTGTGACCTCTCTCTGGGATGGAGCGGGGATTGCAGAGTTTGGGGCTCTGCTGGGCAGATCTAAGAAAACTCCCAGGTTCAAGGTGATAAGGCAATTCTGTGGGGATGGCAGGCAGTGGATACATTTTTAAGGGCTGGAGCATCCATCACATGCCCTTGAGTGACTGCTCAGCAACCATACAAGAAGGACTGAGAGGTCAGCCAAGCCAGCCGCTCATGGGGTGAAGAGGGTTGTAAGTCAGGTGAAGAAGTGGAGGCTCAGAGAGGTTGGACAATGTGCCCAAGGTCACACAGCTAAGCAGCAGCAGAGCTGAAAATTCTCGAAGAGGTTGCCCACCCCTCACCCAGTCATTTTCTAGTTCTCTCGTCTTTCTGTGTCTCTGTCTTTCATACAAGTGCACACGCGCACACACACACTACACGCAGCACCCTGGCTCCCACAGGGGATAAAAGACACTGCTGCGGACAAGTTGCAAGTCACACTTTATTCACTCGCCAGGATGTCTGCTGGGATCCTGGGCAGCTGGCCAGGCCCCTGAGGAGAAGGAAATGGGGGGCACTAGTTGGAGGGGTGGAAGGTGCCTCGCTGGTGCCACTGCATGTCACGGATGCGGCGCACGGACTGCACCTGGGGCTGGGGGGCCCCGAAGTCGCCGCTGTCCTTGTAATCACCCTTCTCCAGCAGGTACTGCAGCCCGCGGTAGCCGGGGTACTGGTAGCCGACCCACCTGCAGGGCCAGAGGTGGGAAGAGGGGACGTAGGGAGACAGGAGATGCAGATGGAGAGAGGGGGGGGGAATTGTTTAGCCACTAGGAAGGGTGGGGCCTCCCAATCATTTCACACTAACTGGGTGTTGAGCAGGAACACCCCCACCCTTCCTGAGACCAGCCTCTGCTTTCTTCCTTCCCTTGATAGGGAGCTCACTGTCTCCAGAAGCAACTTTTAACTGAAGGCCTGACACTGGGTTCAGAGGAAGGGGTGATCTCAAGCTCACTTAAGCTTAGAAGAAGACAGGCCTCTTAACCCAACCCCTGGCAAGGCCAAAGGACAGCAGGCTAGGTCCCAGGAGCCCTCCATGATCCCTCTACCCTTTGAAGCCATCACCATTTAGGGGTCACTCACTCTGAGTACCTGATGACCATTACAGTCTTCTCCCCAGAAAGCATCACACAGGCCTGGCCCACATGGACCTGCCCATCCAGCCCCTGTGGACACCTCTAGCTCTGCTTCTCAGACTTGGGCCCCTATATCTCTGCAGCACAGCCACTCCGTCCCTTGTAGAGCCCATCAGACTCACCAAGCTCCTCCCACCACAGGACCTTTGCATGTGCTGTTCTCACTGTCTGGGATGTCCTTCCTTCTCTTTACCTCTATAATTCCTACTTTCTTGACATCTCAGCTCAAGAGTGCCATCCTCAGGGAAGGAGGCCAGATTCGTGCAGATTCCTAAACTATTAACAGTTGTCCCCAACCAGACTGCTAGCTACACAAGGCAGAGGCCAGGTCTGTTTAACCTACCTTGACTTACTGTTGACTTAACATGGTGCCTGGCATATGACGTCACTCGACAAATTGAATCAATGAATAAATAAACGAGTAAATGGAGGGGAACATGAATACAGAACTTTGCACACTCTAAGAGTTTGACAAGCCCCAGAAAGCCAGTATGTGTTGGTAAACTAGCTCTCTTGGGGGGGAAAAAAAGTCTTGATTTGTAACATTTTCCAATTTCTGAGGTGTAAATACTTCATGATGGCTCATTTCAAGTTGCCAATGATTAAATAACCAGCTCACATAAATTCTGAAAAGTTAACAGTCAGCTTTTGCAAGCTGGTACGAGTCGGCTTCAGCACGCCACTGCCCAAAGCCCATCGTCAGACTCCCCATGGAATCCAACTTTTTCACATTGAGAATTTCCCCAATGCTGATGGTTGAGGTTTATGTGCCGAAGTTTAATTTGGTGGAGAAGGATCCCTCCTGTTTCCAATCTCAGGAACTCATGCAGTCAAAGGCCAGCACCGGCTGGACTTCCTGCCTCTCCCAGCTCTGTTAAGACCACTCAACTCATTCCCAGCTTCAGCTCACCCCTACACCCTCCCCACCTCTGCCTTACCCTGCCCCCCTCTGCCCACCATTTACTGTCCCGCTCTTTGGGGCTGAGGTTAAGGCCAAGGTTTCTCTCCTCCAGAGGTAGGGTGTTGCCCAAAAGGCAGATCAGGCTGGAACTTCAGGGGCTGAAAGCCATGCATAGGCTGATGATTTCAATGCTCATTTTCCAATGAGAAGACTGAGGTCAGGAATGTATAAGATCCCCAGAGCTCAGGACAGAGCAGGACTTAGCAGCCCAGGGTCTGGGCTCCTGGGGCGGGGCGAGCCAGGGTTGGGTGTGCACTCACGTGCCACTCTGCACCCGCACAGAAGACACCTTCTCCTGGTAGCCGTGGGCGTGAAAGCTGGGCACATCATCGTCTATCACCTCCATCTTCTTCCCTGTGAAGTTGGGGTTCTCATAGAGGATGATCTTATGCTCCTGGCTGTCCTGTGGACAGGGAGTGGGGGAAAAGCGAGTGTGGGTGAGAGCGCCCAGGGTGCCCTGGAGTTGGGACCAGCAGGCTCCACCTGCAGCCCTCTGGCCCAAGGCCCCCACCACGTGAGTGTCTATGGCAACGGCATCCAACAGTGTTTGTTCCTTAAGATCCTACTAGGCTATTTTCACGTAACAGACGCTCCAGATTCGACACTTTGGGGACTATTTGACTCTGAAATGGCATTTTACCTCCCAACGCCTCAACTCCCCCTTTTAAAAATAAATGGCAGCCATGATACATACATACACACACACACACACACAGGCTTATTGTGCCCCTAGTAGACACTTGAAATATTTTGGCTTTCCTTCATCTCCACATATCTTCCCATCCTCCTGTTCCTGTAACATTTTTCTTAGTCATCTCCTTTCATCCTTTAAACTACTTTTATGCTGTTTGGTGGATAAGAAAACTGAGGCTTAGAGAGGTAAAGTGACTTGGTCAAGGTCACACAGCCGGAAGTGCCAGAGCCAGCAGAGGAACCCAGGTCTGTGGAATGCCAAGTCCAATGTTCTCTGGTTTTCCATCTAGTTCTGGGGAGAACTAGACTGGGCTGGGGAAGTTTGGGAGTATAACTGAGCATCGCTGGGCCCTTTGCCCTCCAGAGAATTCACACACTAGTAATCAGGATCAGAGAAGCTCTGAAAGGTTACACTGGCATGAGTTGTGAACATGAGCTAAACTGCCTTCTCCTCCACCCCGAAACCCACAATTTCTTTGAATATTTATGGTGGCAATCATTTATGGAACGATTGCTTTGTGACAGAAATCACACAGCCCTGGACAGCACCATCCACATAGAATAGAATGTGAACAGCGCCCCCTGGAGCATCTTGAATGAAGCCCCTGAAGTCATACGATGTGGCAATTCTCAGGCTAAACCTGCTGGTATCTCAGTACAGTAGATACTAATATCCCCATCTTACAGGTGAGGAAACTGAGGCTCAGGGAAGTGAAGGGACTTATGCGAGGTCACACAGCCAGGAAGTCTCCCGCCAGTCAGAAGGGGCACGATGCCAGAGATAAAGGCTCCTTCCTGGTCCCCAGACCGCTGGCTCCAAGGGGGCAAAGAGAGGAAGAAGATGAGGGTCAGGGGCTTACCACTTTGATGGGCCTCAGGGAGCTGAGGGAGTCTGTCCTCCGACTGCTGGTCCATGAGTCCCAGCGGGGGTACTCACCCTTCTCAAACACAAACTGCTCCCCTTTGCAGTTGGCTTGCTCGTAGCCCACCCAGCTGCAATGGAGAGAGAGAGAGGGCAGGTCAGGCTCACTCCAGGCTTCCTCTGGTGGGACCCTGGCTACTCGTTTGGGCCCCAGAGCTCACAGTTGCCCAGCTCATCAAAATGAGTAGCAGCCTCATTTAAATCCAAGCACAGCAAATCCAAGAGCAGCATCACCTCAGTTATCCAGAACCCAGCACGGTGCTGACTTCAATCATCTGGAACATAACCAAGAAATAAGGAGGAAGCCTAAGAGATGGCCTAGCAACAGACATAGATGTATAGAACCCATGTCCCAAGGCCAACGGTATGCTGGTAAATTAAAAGCCAGCTCTGAAAAACAAAACAAATCCTGTTTGTAGCGTTTGCTAATTTCCATGGTGTAAATACTCCCACCGTGGCCAGTGTCAAGCTCTCAGTGTGACATCAGTGAACATGGAGTTGGGAAGAAATGTGTCCAATCAGCTTTTACCACTAAGAACGGACTGCAGAACAGCCCTGTATCTAAAGCTCACGTACATTGCTCATACCAACCCCTTCTCTCTGGGTCTCTTTCCTCTTTGGTTCTTGATGGTGGTCTCTGGACTCCTACGCTACACAAAACTTTAACAGTCTTAGATCCACAGTAGAAGAGAAAATCCTTAAAGGGAAGGATTACCTGCCGGTGGGGCATGGCTCATAGAGGAAAGGGGACAATAAGAAAAAGGTGGTACCGACTTCATGATGCCTGGCATTCTGGGGCGTTCATCGCAGGGGCAGACAGTTCAGCCTGGCACAGTGACAACTCTTTGGAACAGTAATCTAAGTCCTTAATGGAAGGGGAGATGGTGTTTCTTGCTGCTTTTAGAAGAGGATGCCCTCTTGATCTGGCGATTCAGCTTTAGACAACGTGTCCTTAGAAAACAGTTGTCAAAGAGCTCACAGATACATGGGTAATGATATTCATCATGGTGTTGTTTATAATATCAAATAATCAGAACAACTTACACATCCAACGGGCAGGGCCTGGTTGAGTAAATTATGTCGTATCCCGTAATGAAATGTTACAAAGGTATGAAAAACAATGAAGTAGGACACGGGTTCTCAAACTTAACTGGGCAGAAATATCACAAGGCGGTGGGTTTGTGAAATGCAGATTCCTGGGCTCCAGGCCCAAGAGTTTGATTCACTGGGGCAGGGCTGTGACCCAAGAATCTGCACTTCAAAGCCTCCCCACCTTCTGTGATTCTGATACAGATTTACCTCCAAAAAACTCTTTGAAAAGCATTGACATAAAATGTTACTTAATGACGTGGAGAGAATTTGGGATAAAAGTTTTCAAAATGAGTTATAAAACAGTATGTAAAGCATGATCTGACTTCTGATTAAGTATATATCTAATATATATTTGATGAAAGAAAAATATAAGTTTACATGAAAATCTTAATGGTTACTCTGAGTGGTAAGATTAGAGTCGTATGGTTTTTTGCACTAAACCACTGCTCCTTAATTTTATTATTATTATTATTATTATTTTTTTTTTTTTGCGGTACGTGGGCCTCTCACTGTTGTGGCCTCTCCCATTGCGGAGCACAGGCTCCGGACGCGCAGGCTCAGCGGCCACGGCTCACGGTCCCAGCCGCTCCGCGGCATGTGGGATCTTCCCGGACCAGGGCACGAACCCGTGTCCCCTGCATCGGCAGGCGGACCCCCAGACACTGCGCCACCAGGGAAGCCCCCTGTGATCTGACTTTTGATTAAGTATATATCTAATATATATTTGATGAAATATATACAGAGAAAAATATAAATTTATATGAAAATCTTAATGGTTACTCTGAGTGGTAAGATTAGGGTCATATGGCTTTTTTGCACTAAACCGCTGCTCCTTAATTTTAAACAATAAACAATAATTAATGAAAATATCAAAGTTACATATATATTTTGTTTGTTTGTTTGTTTGGTTTTTGCGGTACGCGGGCCTCTCACTGTTGTGGCCTCTCCCGTTGCGGAGCACAGGCTCCAGACGCGCAGGCTCAGTGGCCATGGCTCACGGGCCCAGCTGCTCCGTGGCATGTGGGATCTTCCCAGACCGGGGCACGAACCCATGTCCCCTGCATTGGCAGGAGGACTCTCAACCACTGCGCCACCAGGGAAGCCCTCAAAGTTATATTTTTTTAAAGAAAGCAGAGGAGGAATGTAAGGTCTATTTGAGAAATTCTTCCCTCCAAATACTAAGAAAAAAAAGACAACTGAAAAATCAGATGTGGTGCTTCAGTTGTCAAAACTTCAGCCATCCAGGAAGGCAAGCTCTCACTGATGCTCTGAGCACATCAGCTAAGAATGGCAGGGCCATTCCTTTGGCTCTGTTCTCCACACCAGCAGACTCTGATTCAGTTAGGGTCATCACACACTGCAGAATTCCCGGTGAACCTTGAGGTGTGGTGCGGGTCATCCAGGACCCACACTAGACTCACTGACCTGTTGTTGGGGGTCACTGGTGGCCACCCCTGATTCCGGAGGCTCTTGGAGAGAAGGAACAGTCAGGGAACCACAAGGAGAGGCCCCTGCAGGCTGTGCTCAACTATGTCACCTGAGTGCGGCAGAGTCAGACCTGACCAATCACCTCCCCTTCTCTCTTGGGCCAGGGGTCCCAAGCCTGCTGGCCCCCCAGTGTGTCAGCATATCTGTGAAAACCAAGTATCCCCAGGACCTGGAAAGGGAGCGGTGGTTGCAGAGCTGGGACATCCAGCTTTAAACCTCCCAGGAGAGCGAGGACACTCCCAGAGCCAGAGATTGGCAGCTCTAAAAAGGTCCACAGGAGTCACTGTGTCTGTCTCCCTGCCTCAAGGAAGTGGATGACCTTGGTGTCAGGCTTTTCACATGAGCTCCATCCCATCATCCCCAGGAGGACATGGGTATCCTCATCCTACAGAGGAGAAAACCAAGGCTCAGAGAGAGAAGTCCCTGGTCCAATGTCACACAGCACAGAAGTGGTGGAACCAGGATTTGAAACCCAGCTCTATCTGACCTCAAACCACAAGCTCTCTCCACAGGCTGCCAAGACCCCAAATCCTGGGTCCCCTAATTGCACAGTCTAGGAGCTCAGTGAGAGCAGATCCCTCCAGCTCGCTCCACAGCCTGACTGCCTCACCCTGGCAACCCCTGATTAAGTGAGGCCCCCCAGGTACTTACGGTCCAGCCTGCACCAGGACAGAGCCTGCCTTCTCCACGCCGGTCTCCTTCAGGTTGGGGCAGGGCCCATTGAGCTCATGTGAGTGGCCCTGGAAGTTTTCCTGCTCGAAGATGATGATCTGCAAAAGGAGGAGAGAGTCAGACCCCCGTCACGATGGGGAGGAGGGAGAACAGGGCAGGGGGGGTGAGTGGGCGTAGGGAGGGGACTCAGAGAGCCTTGAGGGATGCTGAAGGGTTCCACACTTGGGAATCACGAACCAAATATAAAGTCTGAGAGTCTTGGCTCCAGTTACCAGCTGTGAGACCTTGAGCCAGTATTTCACCTGTCTGAGGCTCGGTTTCCCCGTCTGTAAAATGGGAAATAAAGACAGAACCTACATCATGGGGTTGTTGGAAGGATTCAGAGGAGCGTAATGGTTAGCACACCATATTTGCTCTGGGTGTGGGAGGCATAATTATATTAAGGGACATGCTAAGGATCCCAAGTGGGTAAGTGGCAGAGCTGAAATCAGAGCCCAAGCTCGTCTGATGCTGTTTCCTGTAGAGCAGCATTTTGGTACCACTGGTCTGTGGACCAGAGTAGGAGTAGCAAGATGCTAGACCGTGCTGCTTAAGCTTCTCCTGCCCCCATTAGAGCTGGACCAGTGCGGCCATATCCACCCTTCACTCCCATTTCACCATAAGACTACGCATACCTGTGCCCTTTTCTTAAGCCCCCACAGGTTTTGCAGGCTTTCCTCCCCCTCTGGATACTTCTTAAGAGGACTTCACTCCCCGTGCCTCACCGGCCTCTCAGCAGCCCAGGGAAGAGCTGGCAGGATCTCCATCAGGAAAAGTGAAGATCAGCAAAATGAAAGGGCTGCTCACGGCCTCACAGCCAAGTGCTAAGAGGTGGGGGAGGGGGGCAGCTGCCTCCTTTCAGGATTCCAGACAGAACTTGGGGGCAGACGTTTTCCAGCCACACTTGCCCCAGGGGACTGCCTCTGGATGAAGCGGGGCGAGGTTCAGGGAAGTGGGCCTCCAGGAGGGGCAGCTGCACAATCCACGTGGTCAGCACTGGCTGGGTAAACACGCCCCTCTCTCCCAGACCGGGGATTAGCCAGACAAAGCCAGGGGAGGGAGGCCCAGCAAGGTTCAGAGTCAAATTCCATGGGCTCAGTTCAGCCTTTATGATCACTGACAAGACCACAGATGGGTCGGGAGAACTAGGCTTCTATGTCACCTCTGTTGCATCCAGCTGTGCAACCTGAGGAAGCCACGTGATTGCTTTGAGCCTCAGCTGCCCCATCTGTAAAATGGGGAATCATGCCTCTTCTGCAGGCTTATTAAGAAGAATCAAGAACCTGGGAGTCAGGGGCTAGCGGATTATGACACTGGCCTGGGAGACAATGGCTTACAGGGGCAAGGAGGGCAAGGCAGGTCAGACTCCCCAAGCATCTGAAAGGCCTCAGAGCCCAGGAGTTCAGTATTATTATTGTTGTTGAATGTATCAACAAAGGGATGCTAAAAATTTACATATTACCTAATCCTTTCAACCTGCACTGTCCAAATTCAGCAACTGCTAGATGTCTATTGAACATGTGCAACTAATCTGATTTAAAATGTGCTATGGGGCTTTCCTGGTGGCACAGTGGTTGAGAGTCCGCCTGCCGATGCAGGGGACACAGGTTCGTGCCCCAGTCCGGGAGGATCCCACATGCCGCGGAGCGGCTGGGCCCGTAAGCCATGGCCGCTGAGCCTGCGTGTCCGGAGCCTGTGCTCCGCAACGGGAGAGGCCACAGCAGTGAGAGGCCCGCGTACCGCAAAAAAAAAAAAAAAAAAAAAAATGTGCTATGGGTATCAAATACACATCAGATGTTGAAGATACAGTATGAAAAAAAGAATGTAAAATAGTTCTCTAATAATTTTTCTACTGACTGTACATTAGGATATATTGGGCTTAATTAAATATATGAAAATTAATTTCCCATTTCTTTTTACTTTGTTAACATGGCTACTAGGAAGCATTAAAGTCCATGAGTGGCTCCCATTCGAAATCGACTGGACAGCGCTGCTCCAAGCCACATCGCACTGGGCTTCTTGCTGCTCAAACTTACCCATCTCACTCCAACCCCTGGGCCTTTGCACTCACTGTACCCTTTGCCAAGAATGCTCTCCCCTACCCCCCACTCCCCAATTTTCACTACTTCCTCACTTGACCGGGGGCTCTGCTCAGTGTCACCTCCTTGGAGAAGTCCTCCCTGACCACCTTAGCTAACACGTTCCTCGTCCACCCTGACCCTAAAGAACCCACTCTTGTTTCTTCCTAACACTTTTCACTCCTTGAAGTTATATATTTAGTAGTTTATTTATTGTCTTTCTTCTAGAAAGTAAGCCTCTTAAGGGACAGAATTGGGGTGAGCTGGGGTGGGGGCCCAAATCAGACAAAAAGGCAGCTCCAGGATGGAATCTATGCCTGGGGCCTCTGAGGCAGAGGGAAACAGGAGGGCAGCCTGGTGGACTGCTGCTGGTAGAAGTTTGAGGGCAGATTCAGTGTGACAAGCCCCTGACATTGGGATAAGATCCCACCGCCCTTAGGAGGAAAAAACAAAGAAGGCTGGCGTTAGGTGGACAAGCATTAGGCTGAGCCTGTTTTCTTTGCCTCTTCACAATTACCTTATGCCATGAGTCCAACGCTCCCCAGTTTTTGAAGGAGGGACCCAAGGCTCAGAGAGGTCAAGTGACTGGCCAAGGTCACACAGCAGGTGTGGAGTCAGGATTCCCACCCCACCTCCCATTCACAAGCCCCCTCTCAGACTGGACTGAGGGTCTGCCTCGGCTTTGGGGACCCACCCTGGGCAATGGGGTAAAGGGTAAGGCAGAGAAAATTAAGTCTCCAAAGCCAGAAGGATGCTAGTCGTGGGCTGGGGAGGGGCCTTCTGAATTGGCACCCCCTCCACTGTGCAAGTTGGGGAGACTGTGGCCCAGAGACAGGGAGCCCCAGAAAGGAAGACACCAACCCCGCTTTACAGGAGGGAAACCGAGTCTGGGAGAGGCACCGTGCTTGTCACCCCTTCCTCCTGCGTGGTACCCACCTTGGGGTTGAGGGGCTGAGGTTTGCCCGCTTGGGTCTGGTGGTCTGAGGCCATGGTGGGCTGTCCGGTGCAGGAATGACCTGGAAGGCAAGGCATGGGGGAAGCAGCAGTGAGGACCTCTCTCTGGGCCCTCGGTTCCCTCACTTGGGGGGACAGGGGTGGTGGTGGCGGCGTGTCCCGGGGCCACATCACTCCAGCCCCACGTCCTGTTTTCTGTCTCCCTGATTTCAGGTTGTCCTAGAGCAGTGGGGACGGCCAGCGGCTGCCTGAACGTCCATCCTTAGCTTCGCTTCTTTGTGTCCAGGCCGGCTCCGAGGGGGAACAGAGAAATGAGGTCTACTAAAAAATAAAGTGAGAAACTAGAGTGTGAGTGGGGACCCACTTGGCCCCAGATAATTGATGCTATTATGCATAAATTTCTTATGCATCGACTGATATTATGCAGAAATTTCTTGATTCAAAGAAAATAATGTGGGCAGACAAACCCCACGCACTGGCTATGCTTGGCCGGGTTTTAGCTCCCAATCTGCCATCTCACAAAGTCCCCTGGGCCCCCACCCCTCATCCCCAACTTCCTCCTTGACTCCTGCCCCCCCATCCAGTACCCAGAATGCTCCTTTCCACCATTGGCCTTATCGTCCCCTCCACCACCCAAATAGTACACAAGGCTGTTATGGAACTCCTGCCACAAGAAAGCAACGACGTGAGTATTACGGAAGTTCAGGCACTGTGGTCAGCAGCAGGGAGAGTTTCTTTGCAGCCAAGAACGTCAGAAAATTCTGGAAGGGTGTCAGTTTCTTCTCCCTTCCCACGGGATGGGCAGAGAACACAGCCTGTGTTTTCCCAGTGTAGAGGGGAAACCTATCTCCTTCTCCAGAGATAACATCCGGCTTCCAGAAGCTCCTTCCACACCAGAGGCCAGGCCAGGATGTTCCCCCAAAAGAGGACATTCTACTAAGCAGCTTGGGAGCCAAACCTGCCCTTCTCCCCTAAGAAACCAGCCCTCTGGGTCTGTCACTGTGCCCAAGATGCCACATTACAGCCCCAGCAGCATCCTCAGACTAAAGATTAAGCTCAGGTGGTTCAACTCAGGTGCTTCCTCCGCTGCTTACCAGCATCAAGGCCCTGGGAAGGTCATCCCCTCTGTGCCTCAATTTCCTGTTCTGTAAAATGGGGACAGGATGGTGCCTGGTCATAGCTATGAACAGGTTGTGATGATCCAATCATATAACACAGAAAAGCTCAAGCACTCGGCAGCCGTCACAGAACCCACTCAGTGCTCAGTACACGGCAGCAATTATGGCATTATTAGGGTCCTTTCCACCCAGTTTTAGTGCCTTTGGAGTCACCTGTTGCTGGGAGCTCCCCGAGAGTGGGGCTGCTTCCTAGCTGTCCCAAGGCAGGACACAGAGCCCGTGCCCGGGAGTGTTTGTGGATATGGAGAGAGCTGACTCACCGCCCTAGAACTGAAGCTGATCCTTCCGTGGTTCTGCTCCTTCCACCTGCAAACCCTCAGTTATGTTCTCCTCCACTGGCAAAACGAGGATGCTGATGGACTGTTTAATACTAATAAAGAGCATCACCAAAATACACACTGTGCCAGGCACTGTGCTAGACCGCTCACCTATGTACCTCTGAGCCCCACAGCAAAGGAGGTTTTATGACCCCCTTCCCATTTAACAGAAGAGAAAACCGAGGCTCGGCACCTTGAGGTCTTTGCCCCAAGTCACCTTGTCAGAAAGTGATAGCCTCTGGATTTGAACCCAGGTCTCCCACACTTTCCATCAGGGAGGAGGATGAGAGAAAAAGGCAAGACAAGCAAGAGAGGCATTCTTACCAGTGACACCAGCCCAAGACTGCCCGTGGAGCCGGCCGGCGGGAGGTGGCATTTATACCTTCCCCAGCAGCGCTGGTGCCAAGGCGGGTGACCGCTGCGTCCCTGCGGAAAGCGGGCCGAGAATGCTGGATTAAGCCCGCACCAAAGCCCAGGTCAGCAAATGCCCACAGACATTGTGTCTCTGCACAATAATGTCACCAGCTTTCAGATTCGGCTGCGCCAGGGTGGTCAGGCGGTTGAGCAAGGAGATGCCCGCTTTGCATGCATCAGCCATCCAGCTGCCAGGACCAGGGGCATGCTGGGTTCACTGATGTGGTCAGTTGAGCCCTGGGGGAGGCAGACAGAGGCAAATCTCAGTGGCCCTGGTGAAAAGAAAACAAGGACAGGAACGTGGTTTGGCAGGGTCCAGCATCCATCCATCCATGCACGCATTCAACAAATATTGATCAGGCATGCACTTGGTGCCAAGCGCTGCTCTAGGGGGTAGTGTCAGGGAGGGGACCTACCCCAGCCTGGACCATCCAGGAAGGCTCCTGGGAAGAGTCAAAGTCCTCAGGGATGAGGAGAAATTCGCCTGGGAAACAGGGCTGGGAGGAGGGTTCCAAAGAGAAGGGGACCAGGTACAAGGCACTGTCGCGGTATTTCAAGAAGACCTGCAAACAGGTTAATGCAGCTACAGGGTGGGCTGTGGTGGGGCAGGGCCTGGGCTGGGCGGCCAAGGTGGGAAGAGGCCTGACCTTGCAGGGCTGAGGAGAGGGATCTTCACCCTGAAGGGCCCTGACTGTCCCAGCACTCACTGTTCCTCAGTGGGGTGCCCTTAGGATCCTTGGGCCCTGTGGTGTGGAGAAACCTCTCACATCCCTCCTGCCGGCCTCATCACTGCCTCAGGGGCATTTGGCCTTAACTGGCGTTCCTCCAGTTTGCACGTCCTCCTTGTAGACAGCCTGTGTCCTGACTGAATCCAAGGTCAGGCAGGAGAGAGGGGACAGCACGGGGGTTTGGAAACTGGGTTTGAGTGAGGGGACTTGCTTGCCCCAGCCTTCCATGCCCCCAACACACACACACACACACACACCCCAGCCCCCTGGGCATGCTGTGTCTCTCTGTAGCACTTCTCACCACCTGACATCATGTTACTCATTTATCTGCTGTTATTCCAAATAGAAGATAAGCATCCCAAGGGAAGGGCCATTGTCTGCCTGGTTTACCACCTGTTGGGCTGCACACGCAAGCCTGCAAGCCTTGTAGTTTCCCAGGCTTGAGACCAAAGAAAGAGCCCAGGGACAGCGACAGAGACATCAGTGGTTTACTGGACAGAAGATATTGGGCATAAATAGTTCTGGAGCGATACCTCACCACGTGTGGCCAATGGCTGGCCAGACATGGCAGAAATCTTCTCCAGCTACTCAGGGAAGAAGGAGGCTGCCTTTTAGAGGGGGAATTGATGTCAGGTGGGCTCATCAACAACCAGGGACTAATGAAGCCCTGTAATGAAGAGGGTTGGGTGGTCATGTGAGTGAAGCAGGGGCTGGTTGAGCAGGGGATGGACACAGAGCAAGAGAACAGCCATCTTGAGGGGCCTGACCCTACTCTCCACCCCTACATCCCCTGCACAATCCTTGCAATCCTGGTCCACCTCTCTTCCCCGATATCCCTGGGGTCAGGCCGGGGTGCACCGCAACCAAACACCACAAATGCAATCTAGACACCAGCAGCTAAGGAGCATCACAAGTAAGCCAGGTGCTTGTTGGGTCAGTTTTTCATGTAAGTCCAGCGGAGGATCACAACAGCATCTTGCTGTGGACCCAGCAATCAGACTCATCTCGCAGTGAGGCCACTATTGTCACCCAGTCTGAGAACAGATTCCCTCCACTCAGACTAGGGTCGAAACGAAAGCTGTTCAACAGGCACAAGACAGGGACTATCATAACCATCAAGCAAAATACAAACAGTCACAGCACTGAGACAACCCCACCCTGCCTGTGGTTTCTGTCCTGCCTGCAGGCCACACCACCTGTCCACCCTTGGTCCCCACAGCCGGCGCTGAATATTGAAGAGGTGGTTAAACAACAGGCCACAGGGTTAATACAATGGTGCCTTTCTCCAGTAGGGGCCCAGGTTAATTACCTTAGCGGCCTTAGGTGGGGCCGGGGAGAAGACAGGGGAAATCTGTACGCCCCTTTCTAATGCTATTCTCCACGAAGTGGCAAACGCAAACCACTGGGACTGATCTGCCAGTCCCAGGCCACTTTATGACTGTTCCCCGGGGGTAGATCCTGTGTCAAGGCCAAAAGTGAGTTGTTGTCCTGACAGGTGGTTGGCAACGGTCCTTTGGTCCCTCGGTGTCAACAGTTGAGCTCGGGTGGTGGTGACTAGTTGCCTCTAGGTTAATATGGCGTAGGCGCCGGGACGATGCTCCTGGGATGCTCAGTGATATTTCGCAGGGCTCAAGTCAGCCTCCTGGTCCACGTGTTGAGAGCAAGCTCCCTTCTCAGTCGTTTACGTGGTCCCTTCATAGCCCAGCAGTGGTGGGGTAGCAAGGCAGGTGGAAAAGCGAGTGTATGGCATTTGTATCAGCCCATCCCTGGACTTCACGGTCCTTGGTGGCTATCCATGTCCACGGGGGTCCTGTAGGTCACGCACAGCTGTTCTAGACCCTGAATGGTGGTTGTGATGCTCGACCACCTGGGCCAGCTCCCACCTGTGGTAACGCGTTGCAGACAGCACGTAGCTGCGGTCCCATCCCCCTACATCGTTGCTTTGCCCCCTCCCAGAGCTGGGACCAGAAACCCAAGGGTTCTCTTATTATTTTGCCATTGCCACAGACCCTAACCAAACCCCTCTGGGTAACTGGCCACGTCCAATCCACAAGGCTGTCCCTGAGTTAATATCCCTAAAGCCTGTGTCTGTAATTGCATAGGGTGCTGTTTCGGGAGTAGGCTTGTCTTACCCGTCCAGATAACACCCAAGTATCTGATGGATAATCCAGGTCCTTGTGTTTCCTCCGTATTCACCAGCCATCCCCGTGCAGTCAGAGGAACCCCGAGGGTGGAGCTGCTACTTCTAAACTGGAAAGAGACTCTGAGTTGAACAGGGCATCCTCAATGTAAGGAAGAGAAAGGCAGCTCTGGTGGTGGCCCGCCGCCACAGGGCCCCGCGTGCTAGTGGACGGCCACCTCGGGATCACCCCCCGCAACTTTCCCTTCCCGGTCCTTACTTCCCGACAGCTAGGCTCTCACGGGAGTTTCCTCGGCCTCCTGGTTGGCCGGCCAACTGTTGGGCTGCACCCGTGGGCCTGTGAGCCTTGTAATTGCCCAGCCTTGAGCTTGATACATCAACGGTCACTGGACAGGGGACCTTACACGTCCGAAGGGTCCTGGGGAGACACCCCGCCACGCGCAGCAGACAGCGAGCAGGACATGGCGGCACTCTTTACCACCGGCGGGTGGGGAGGGAGGCTGCCATTTATACGGGGAACTGACTTCACGTGCGCTCATCAGTTACCAGGGAAACCAACAGCTTGGGCACGCCCCTCACGGCCCTCAGGTTAATGAGCACCACAAGGGCAGGTGTTTCCCTTTAATAAACTAGCAGGTGGAGCTGCTCTGGGCTAAGGATTAGGACAATCACTAGCCGGGGCCTGGGGGTGGGGGGCAGGCACGGTCACGTGAGCAGGTGCAGGTGAAGCAGGGGCTGGTCCGGCAGGGGAAGTACAGAGAGCAAGAGAGCAGCCACCTTGAGTGGCCTGATCATACACCATCATATCCCCAAAGCCCAGTGCCTGACACGTAGTAGGGACTGCCGTAACCAAGGGCCCAAAACTAGTGGCTTGAAACAACAGAATTTGGGGATGAAATGGTACAGCCTCTATGGGAAATAGTATGGCGGTTCCTGAAAAAAATTAAGCATAGAATTCCCACATGATCCAGCAATTCTACTTCCGGGAATATACCAGGGACTCCAGCAGGTATTTGTACACCTATGTTCACAGTAACATTACTCACAATGGCCAAAAAGTGGAAACAGCCCAAACGTTCACTGACAGATGAATGGGTCAACAAAAATGTGTTCTATCCTTACAGTGGAATATCATTCAACCTTAAAAGGGAAGGAGATTCTGACATAGGCTACAACCTGAATGAAACTTGAAGACATTATGTTAAGTGACAGAAGCCAGACACAAGAGGACAAATACTGTATGATTCCACTTATATGAGATTCTTAGTGCAGTTAAATTTAGAGACAGAAAGTAGAATAGTGGTTGCTGGGGCCTGGAGGGAGGGGGGAGGGGGGAATTATGGTTTAATGAGTACAGAGTTTCAGTTTGGCCAGATGAAAATCACTTCTGGAAATGGATGGTGGTGATGATTGCACAAGAATGTAAATGTATTTAATGCCACTAAACTGTATACTTAAAAGTGGTTAAAATGGTAAATTTTATGTTATGATTATTTTACCGCAATAAAAATAATGTCACAAAAAGACTTCCAGAAAGGTATTGTCTCATAGTTCTGGAAGCTAAAAGTCTGAAATCACCTTCTTCTTTTTTTAAGATTTTCTTTTTTTATTGAAGTATAGATGATTTACTATGTTGTGTTAATTTCTGCTTTATAGCGAAGTGATTCAGTTATACATATATATACATTCTTTTTAAAAATATTCTTTTCCATTATGGTTTATCATAGGATACTGAATATAGTTCTCTGTGCTGTGCAGTAGGACCTTGTTGTTTATCCATTCTATATATAATAGTTTGCATCTGCTAACCCCAAACTCCCAATCCATCCCTCCCCCATCCTCCCCCACCTTGGCAACCACAAGTCTGTTCTGGATGTCTGTGAGTCTTTCTATTTCACAGATAGGTTCATTTGTGTCATATTTTAGATTCCACATATAAGTGATATATGGTATTTGTCTTTCTCTTTCTGACTTCACTTAGTATGATAATCTCTAATTGCATCCATGTTGCTGCAAATGGCATTGTTTTTTTATGGCTGAGTAGTACTCCATTTCATATATGTACCACATCTTCTTTATCCATTCATCTGTCGATGGACATTTAGGTTGTTTCCATGCCTTGGCTGTTGTGAATAGTGCTGCTATGAACATAGGGATGCATGTATCTTTTTGGATTAGAGTTTTGTTTGGATATATGCCCAGGAGTGGGATTGCTGAAGCATATGGTAACTCTATTTTTGGTTGAAATCACCTTCTTGATGTTACAAAGAGTACAGGCCTTGTTGTCCCCAAACACGGTTTGATCCTTAGATACAAAGGAGCCAGAGCTACAAGGAGCCTCGGAGGCCACCAAGTCGAGAACTTGTCCCCTCTTTCAGTACCGACACTCCCTTCTCATGACAATTATTGTGTGACAGCCCTTTCCTGAAATGAAATTGAAACTATAACTCACCTATGTACATACTTTCAGAATAAATTCATAATAAAATGTCCTAACTATAATATATAAGAATAAATAAAATAAAGTGTGTAATAATATGTATTTCAATAGATAAAGGTTTGGACACAGTTATACCAGAATGATGTAAACAAGGAGTTAGGTATTTGTGCTACTTATAGTGGACAAGTTTGGATAAGAAGTTAATATTGGGGCTTCCCTGGTGGCGCAGTGGTTGAGAGTCCGCCTGCCGATGCAGGGGGCATGGGTTCGTGCCCCGGTCCGGGAGGATCCCACATGCCACGGAGTGGCTGGGCCCGTGAGCCATGGCCGCTGAGCCTGCGCGTCCGGAGCCTGTGCTCCGCAACGGGAGAGGCCACAACGGTGAGAAGCCCGTGTACCGCCAAAAAAAAAAAAAAAAGAAGTTAATATTGAACTGAATGTGTGCTTGACATTTTCATATGCTCATGAAGAATCTTCTTAAACATAATACAGCCAGACATGCAGATTGGCCCAGAGGTGATTTATTCGTGGTGCAAACACTGCAGGTAACATCGCCACAGGTGCCATGATTCTTTCCAAAATGGGGAGGAATGCTTGGTCAAGTTCCCACCCGAGGGTAGGGAGCTGGGGTATTTATACACTAATTCCTGTTAGCTATTGGATGAGGGCTGCTCCTAGTAGGCATTAATTCCCCAGAATGCCAGCTGCCCCCTGGCACACAAGCATGCAGATGCTGGCAGCTGGACGTGGACCTCACACACCGCCATTTCAGGTTCTAAGGGGTATGGGAAAATACATAGCATCTGCTACCATCCAGGGGCAGATAAAAGACATCCAGGGTGAAGGCTGAGGAGAGGGGGCAGCTGGCAGCAGGAAGTGGCAGGAGGACCCCAGGAGAAGCAGGTGGGGGGGATGCATTTGCTGAGGCTCGCTAATGGTGGACCCCTAGGAGGATGCCCACAGAGTCTGCCACCCGGCTCCCAGGAGTCCTTGGGCTGCAGTCCTGTCTCCATGAGCCCTGCTCACCCCCGGGTCCCATTCTCCCCGTGAAGCCTTGTCACAGCTTGGACTCCCCAAGCCTGGCCACGGAGCCTAGGTTCCTTATTTTCTTGCTTGCGCTGGCAGCCTTAGGATGACCCCCCATTACTGAGTAACTGGCAAGTCTCTCTGGTTCATACAACCACGGAGCCCATATCTAGGGTCATCATTTCTAATGATGAGGAGGAGGATGAATATTTCTAGAGCCCACACTTTGTTTATCTGTTGTTCTCATCCCTTTCTGCCAATTAATCTTACGCTAATACTCAAAACAACCTAGATAGATAGTGTTATTAACTTCATGTTACAGACAAGGTGACGGAGGCACAGAGAGGTTAAGTGACTTGCCCGAAGGCACACAGTAAGTGGTGGAGCCTGGTAAGAAACCTGGGTGATGTGGATCAAAAGCCCATCTCAGAGGGAGACGCAAGAGGGAGGAGATATGGGGATATATGTATATGTATAGTTGATTCACCTTGTTATAAAGCAGAAACTAACATACCATTGTAAAGCAATTATACTCCAATAAAGATGTTAGAAAAAAAAAAAAGCCCATCTCAGGCATACTGCCTCTAACCATTAGTCTACAAAGCCTCTCAATTAAGTAAAGTGACTTCCTGGCCCTGAGCCTTGACCTTCTGTCACTGAGGGATGCCCTTGCTTCACTGTCCCTCTCAGGCTCTGCCCCTGTGTTAGATGGAATCTAGGTTGGAGTTAAGAGCAGCCTTTTGGGGTTATGCAGGCCTGGGGTCAAATCCCAGCTCTGCTGATCCCTGGCTGTGTGACCTTCGGAGTCGGCTGCCCCTCTCTGTGCTTCCGAGGCATTTAGTGGGGTTGAACGGGATAATGCATGGGAATACTTGCAGAGAGCAAGCTCTCCTTGACACAGATGGTTATTATGGGTTTCAGGCTTTGGACAGGGTCTGTCCTGAATATGGGGGTCCAGCTGAACCCCACCTCTAGAGTTGACCCAGCTGCAGTGCCTGGGACCAAGTCTGGCCCGAGGGAGGGAGGGGCGGGGGCACCATCCCCAGTACTGCGCTGGCCTCCTTGCCTCCACTGACCCATAACCCTGGAGCCTGCCAGGGGCCTTCCTGGTGTAAACTGAGACCAGGCATGGACACTCTTGCCCAAAACCTAGAACATAGCAGGTGCTCAATAAACAACAGCTGCAGCAGCAGAGAAGGCTTCAACTACAGCATCAAGAGCTGGTGGGCAGGGCGCCCTGAGCTTTGGAGATGGACATGAACTTGAGTTCTGGTCCCACCTCTTAAATGTGGTGGCACTTGGGACAATTTACTTCAGCACCCTGGGCTTCAGTACCCCTCTCTGCAAATGGAGGTCATTATCACGCATCACAGATGAGAGCTGATTCTATAAAGCAATAGTGGACTCGGTGACAGTAGGGGCTGGAGAGCAGTGGCTACTATTATTCTTGTTAAAATTGTTGCTGTGGCAACCGTTGCTTCCTTTTCTGTGAGGTTTCTCTGCCCCTGATGGATACATCAGAGGGTGTAGGGCTCAGAAACAGAGGTTCTAGCATCAAAATACAGGGTTCAAACCTCAGCTCTGCCACTTCCTGTCTGTGTGGCCCTGGGAAGGTGATACGGCCTCTCTGAGCCTCAGTTTCCTCATCTGTTAAATAGGATTAATAACGGTGCCTTCCAAGGTCTTCGTTAGGATTCAACAAGACGATGATGAATGAAAAGCCCTGGCACTGGGTCTGGTGCTCAGTGAGCACTGATGGATAAAGCATAACGAAGCCTCTCTCTGTGAGAGGGAGGAAGGAGTGGGTGCTGGTGGGAGGAAGGGGTGAGGAGGGGTAGGTGCTGCCGTCCCCACATCCAGGGAGTCAACCCCTGCCTTCCACCTGCCTCCTTGCTGGGTGCCCTCACCCACCCCAGCTCTGCCCTACACACCAATGTAAGAATAATTCGAGGTGATTTCTCAGCTGTGCATATTTTTTTAAGCACACAGGCTGAAGTAACTGGAAATTGCCCCATTTTATTTAATGTCTTCCTGGGCCCCCCCCCAGGCCTCCCCCATACCAGCGGCCTTTAGCCGTGGGGAGGCTGTGGGAGGCTGGAACGGGCTGCAGGGGCAACAGGGGAGCAAGGTCGGAATTGGCTCCTGGAGGTGGGAGGGGTGATCCCCGGAGGCCAGCTGTCGCCTGTCAGACGGGACAGTCCTTCCTATTCCCATGGCAGGGAGGGGGGCGGGGAGCGGGTGGCAGAGGAAACTCACGTGCGCAGCCACGGTGTCCCCCCTTGGGCTGGAGGAAGCCACTGAGGCTCAGAGCAGTGATGGTCAGGGCTGGTGGGTGGGATGGGGGCTCAGCCCTTGAGCCGAGGCTGCAGAAGATCTCTGGGCAGGGCAACAGTCACCAATGCATGGAAGAGAGTGGGTCGGGGCACCATACCATCACGGCTCGCCCGGATCTCTGCAGGAGCCCCCCAACTGGTCTCCCTGCTTCCCCCTTGGTCCCACCGTCTCTGCTCTGCGCCACAGCCAGAGCGCTCCTATTAAACCCAAAGACAGACCATGTCTCGCCTCGTTCAAACTCTCCGTGGCTCCCGCCCCCCGGAGAAGAGTCAGAGTTTCCCAGAGTCTGTGGAGTCCTGTGGAGTCCAAATGCTGACCGTATGCCCTCTCTGACCCCCTCCCCATCTCTTACTTAACCCTCCTTGCTGTGTCTCCATCACTCAGCCGCACTCCAGCCTATGACCTTCAAGCCTGTTCTTCCTCCACCTGGAATGTTCTCATGGGTCATTCAGGTCTGAGGTCAAATGTCACCCCCTCAGAGTTCTCTGACCACGACGCCATCACTGTGCATCCTTGTATCCCGCTTCCTTGTCCTTAGCCCTTCCCACCTCCTGACATTATATTCAAACTTTACCTGTTCATTTATGTTCTGTCTCTCTCATAGAAGGTGAGCTCTGTGTGGGTGGGACTCTGCTTTGTTCACCGCTGTGACCTCAGGCCTTGAACAGGGCCTGGAATTTGTTGAATAAGTTAGTGAAAATAGAGACTGACAGAGAGATGGAGGGGGAATGATGGACAGGTGGATGGGAGAAAGGATGGATGGATGGATTAATGGGTGAAAGGACTGATGCAAGGATGGATGGATGGGTAGATGGATGGATGGATGGAGGGAGGGAGGGATGGATGGAGGGAGGGAGGGAGGGAGGGAGGGAGGGATGGATGGATGGAGGGACGGAGGGAGGGAGGGAGGGATGTAAGATGGATGGATGGAGGGATGGGTTGATGGGAGGATAGAAGGAATAATTGAAAGAATGGGTAGAAAGATGGGTGGGTAGAAGGAGGGATGGATAAATCAATGGACAGAAGAAAACACAGAAATATGGAAGGAAGACTAGAAGGATGTGGATGGATGGATGGACTGACAGATGGAGACACAGGCAGACAGACACAAAATCGGGGCAGGATGCGCGTGTGGTTCTGCCTGATAAGGACCAGAGCCTCAAATGGGAGCACAGCTCACAGCCCTCCCTTGGGGCTCTCAGAACCCTCAAGCCCCAGCCTCCTTCATCCTGCCCCTCCCCTGGGCTCTACCTGGGGCCCAGCCCCCTCAGAAAGTGACACGGAGGAACATGGCAGGTGGGGGACCGGCCCCAGGCTTTATTGAGCAGATTCTGGGGAAGGGTGGCCAGACAGGCCCTCACCCCGGCCCTGGAGCCGCCTCTTCTTGCCCTTGCTGCCCCTCAGGGCGGGCCTGGGCCACTGGGGCCTGGGCGCCCTTCAGCTGCTGAGGAAGCAGCCCCGCTTGTGCCACTTCTGGTCGCGGATACGGCGCACAGACTGCAGCTGTGGCTGGTTGGCGTCCCACTCGTTCCAGTGGCGGTACTCACCCCGCTCAAACACGTACTGGCGGCCGCGGTAGCCGGGGAACTCGTACCCAACCCACCTGCAGGGAGACCGAGGTCGGGGTGAGGATGGTCAGTGTCCAATCTCTTGCCTCCAGCCAGACCGAGTCTTTTAAAACCATGCTCTCCACCTGCCTAAATCCCTCCCTGGCTCCCCAGTGCCCTCGAGATGAACTCAAACTCCTAGTCCTGCCCACAAGATTCTTCACGTAGCATCTCTAGCCTCATCTCTCATTCCTTCTTTATACCCCACACTCCAGCCTGTCTTATTCTATTCTCCTTGAACCTGCATGTCTCTGAGCCTTTACACATGCTGTTCCTTCTGCCTGGAATGCTTGTCCTTGCCTCAACCTTATTTCATCTCCTCTTTCATTAGTATCCTTTACATATCAATTCAGATATCTCCTCCTCCAAAAAGCCCTTCCTGACACCCCCAGGCTGAATCAAGTGCCTCATCAGGACCCTCAGAGCCCCTGTACATCCCCCACCACAATTCTGATCACAACAAATTGCGAATAATACTATGTCCTTGTCTGTCTCCCTATGAGACTGTGAAATTCTTGAGGGAGGAATTGTATAGTTCTTGTTGCCCCCATACCCTGACCATAGGTGATAACTTAGTAAAAAGTTGTTGAATACATTATTATCAGGTAGAGGTGGCACCTTTCAAGGCCCAACCCCAGACTACAAGCCTGCAAGTGAGATACAGTCACCTGGACAAAGGGATGGTGATCCTAAGATTGCATTAACAGAGATATCAAGCCTAGAAGGAGGGAGGTGATGAGCCTGCTCTCCTATGTACTACTCAAGCCACACCTACATACAGGCTGGGTTCCCTGGTAAGAAGGACAAGGATTGTGAAAAGGAAAAAAAAAAATAGCTGAGTTCAAGGGCCTAGGGATGTCCAGAAAAGGAGTGAAGACTTTGATGGAGACAGGTAAGGGGGACAGATTTCACTTGGTTAAAAGATAAAACTGTCTATAAGTCAAGGCTTCCTGGATATCCAATGGTACAGGAATGCAAGCAACTGGACATTCACATCATGGGCGATCTTGAGTGGGGCTTTGAGCAAGGTTGGTGTAGACACACTGACTTGAGTGAAGGGCCTCCAGACCTGAAGGAGCAGGAAACGTCAGCTGTGTAGGAAATTGTGAACAAGGATTCTGTGTGGAGCCAGAGGCATGCTAACTGGAGGACAGGGCAGGGGCAAGAATGGGATCAGGTTCCCTTACGTCCCGTTGATGGCCCGGACGCTCGCCACGCGGTCCTGGAAGCCGTGAGCCCAGAGGCTGGGCACGTCATCGTCCACTATCTCCATCTTGCGGCCGCCGAAAGCCGGGTTCTCAAAGAGATGCAGCTTGTGATCCGGACCATCCTGGGGGCAAAGACCACAGGGTGAACCGGCTGCTCCCATGCCCAGAACAGGGGGCAGGGAGGCTCCAGGAAAGAATTAAGTCAAATAACGCCCACCCCCCGAGCTGGTCTCCTTAGGAATTTGAGAGCCAGAGAGCTGTGAAACCAAGAGGGGTCTTTCAGGTCTGGTTAAAAACTCCGTCATTTAGCAGATAGGGACACCGAGGCACAGAGAGGGTGGCAGGAGATCAGAATTATTCATGTAGAATGCCAGCTAAGCCCTCGGCTGAGCTTGTGAAAGGAGCTTGCCTCACGAGCTCCAGGCATGTCCTGCTTCTAGGCGCTCTACTCACAATTTGCAGAGGCCGGAGGGACAGGAGGCTGTCACCACGGTGGCTGTTGGACCACGCGTCCCAGCGAGGATAATCCCCTTTCTCCAGGACATACTGCTCCCCGCGGAAGGCCCTGCGCTCAAATGCCAGCCACCTGCAGGAGGAAAGAGGCCTGGGTCGCCTCTGCTGCCCTGGGGGAGAACCCAAGCCTAGTGAGGGGGGTGCCCGAGAGCTGCTGACTTTTGACCCTGCACCTTCCCTCCGACGCTACTACTGATCCCCGGTCCTGGTATTGAGGGAGCTGCTGGAACATACTGGGAATTGAGACTCTGAGTCAGAAAACCATCCTGGGGAAGAGTATTGAGAATCTATTTTATGTGCAGCCTCTGTGTAGGCTGCTCAGAAACATTTTATTTTATTCTTTATTTTTATTTAATTTAATTTTTTGGCTGCATTGGGTCTTCATTGCTGCACGTGGGCTTTTCTCTAGTTGCAGCGAGCGGGGGCTACTCTTCACTGCAGTGCGAAGGCTTCTCATTGCGGTGGCTTCTCTTGTTGCGGAGCAAGGGCTCTAGGAGCGCGGGCTCCATAGTTGTGGCTCGCGGGCTCTAGAGGGCAGGCTCAGTAGTTGTGGCGCACGGACTTAGTTGCTCCGCGGCATGTGGGATCTTCCCAGACCAGGGCTCGAACCTGTGTCCCCTGCATTGGCAGGCGGATTCTTAACCACTGTGCCACCAGGGAAGTCTCTCAGAAACATTTTAAATGCAATGCCTGGCACACAGTAAGTATTCCATAGACATCTGCTCCTTTTCCTCCTTCTCCTGCCCCTCCCCCTCCTCCTCTTATTTTTCTTCTTCTTACTATTATATTGTTAGTGCTATTACGACTATTATATTATAATTTTTTTTTTCGGTACGCGGGCCTCTCACTGTTGTGGCCTCTCCCGTTGCAGAGCACAGGCTCCGGACGTGCAGGCCCAGCAGCTATGGCCCATGGACCTAGCCGCTCCGCGACATGTGGGATCTTCCCGGACCGGGGCACGAACCTGCGTCCCCTGCATCGGCAGGTGGACTCTCAAACCACTGCGCCAGCAGGGAAGCCCTATATTGTAATTATTTATGTGCATCCTTCCATTCATTTTCACAAAAACTCTCTCTGAAGTATGTACCCTTATTATCCCATTTGACAGATGAGAGAATAGAGGCCAAGAGGGTGAAGCACCTTGCCCAGGATCACCCAAGTGGGTAGTACCAGAGCCTGGACTTTCCACCTGAAGAATTCAGGGTCCAGCTGGGACTCCTGCTTGCCATGTGGATGTGGACAGGACATGTGACCACTTTGGCCTCAGTTTCTTCATCTGTCAAGAGGGATTCAGTGATATAAAGCACATTAGAATTTAGATATTATCATCATTATTAAAACTATTACAACTATTAAATCCCACTAGTAGGCACTGAGCTAGGTGCTGGGTGTCTTCCTGTGTTCTCTCTCCACAGCGCCCTGCTACTGACCTCAGAGGTGGAGAGTTAGAAGGATTCCAAGAAAATCACAGTTCAATGCTCTTATCTTACAGGTGGGAAAACTGAGGCCAGAGATTGGAAGGGAGTTGCCTAAGGTCCCACAGCAGATCTAGAGCTTGATCCTGGACCTCCCGACTTCCAGAGGGCTCAGGGCTGTGAAGAGGGGCTGGGGGTGCAGGTACTCACGGCCCCGACTCCACTTGGATGGAGCCCACCTTCTCCAGCAGGCTTTCTGTCAGGTTGGGGCACTCGGCCGAGAGCTCGCACCGCTTGCCCTGGAAGTTCTCCATTTCGTACACGATCACCTGGAAGGGCAGCCTCCTGAGCATCCCACCGGGGCAGGGTTCCCAGCCCCAGTCTGTGTCCTGCCAGGTCCTCCTTAGGGCCTTGGTGGGAGGTACTGCCATCCACTCCCTCAGCTCTGCCTGGTACAGGCCTGAAGCCAGCACCGCCACAGGTCTGCCCTGCCCCCTGGTGGCCATGGGGGGAACACCTCCAGGAACCCCCATTAATCCAGGGATTGTAATTCTGGTATCTGGCCGGAGGCAGTGCAAAATCAAGTAAAGCAAAATGACCAAAATAACCAGAGGGATAACTGTAGGGAAATGAAGCCGCTGTGGTTAGGAGGGACTGTGGGCCCCCTTCTAAGCTTTTCAAGAGAAGCCAGAAATCTGTAATTTCCTTAATGTGAAATTTCTCCATTTAAAAAGTCTTGTGCAGGACAAATAAAACTCCAGTTTGCAACAGTTGAACTTCACCAGTCCCTATACCCCAGAGGAAGTGGTTGCAAAGGCCGAGGAAGGTTTTGCCTCTTTCAACTGCCTAGAAGCACAAACTGCCTTTGTAGCAGGTCCCTGGGGAACACTGTCTCTGGTCATTTTATACAAGGGTCAAGGGAGGCTCAGAAAACGTCCTGGGCTGCACAGCAAATTAAGTGGAGGCATAGATTCAATAAGCCAGCTGGCTCTTTTCTCCCGAGCACTGGCGTGGTCAGGGGAAAGCCAAATGCCAAAAGGAGCCAGGAAGGGCCAGCAGTGATACCCTCTTCTCTGGTGGGTGGCTGCCTCTGGGCAGCTCTCCCCAGGGGGCAAGCTGGGGGTCCACAGGGCAAGGCTGATTCACCCACGAATCAGGCCCAGAGCCAGGCAGGCCTCTTTGCTGCTCTTCCCCTCCCAGTGTGCACCCTTCTGGTTAAAGCCCCCAGTTATCTCCTTAGTCAATTCATTCCCAGACCCCATCTCAAACTAAAGCCCCCTGGATAGCTTAGAAAGGACAGAGCCGGGACTTCCCTGGCGGTCCAGTGGTTAAGACTCCGCGCTTCCAATGCAGGGGGCGCGGGTTCGATCCCTGGTCAAGGAACTAAGATCCCACATGCCACGCAGCACGGCCAAAAACTAAAAAAAAAAAAAAAAAAAAAAAAAAAAAAAAATGACAGAGCCAACAAATCCCAGCTCTCAGATTCCTCCGTTAGCTGGCCATGGTAATGGCACATGCATTGAGCTCTCACACTGAGAAGTGTGGGTACCATCCCCATTTTAAAGATGGGGCTGTTGAGGCCCACAGAGGGCCGGGGACTGGACCAAGGTCAGGCAGGAGAGTCAGTGCCGTGTTTCCCGAAACCCGCATTGAGACTGGCAGGGTGCGCGTGACCAGTTCCATTTTGCAGACAAGGACACAGAAGAGGAAAGATGGGGCAGGGCCACGAAGTGAATTCATCGCAGGGCGGGGAGACGTCCTCGTGGGCCAAGCTGGCCGGAAGGGCTGCAGCTCCTTTCTGGAGAGAGGCTGCCTGGCCAGAAGGCTGACCCCGAGGACCAAGAGCAGCCCTGGGCCCAGAGCCCCCGGGACCCCCTCCCTGCCCGGTACCTTGTAGCTGCCCCCGAGGCCTCCGTGGCTCTTGCCGGCGGCAGCCTGTTCCGGCGCGCTGTGCTGCTCCGCCATCGCCTCAGGAACACCTGTGGCTTCAGTCAAAGGCAAAAGAGTCACCAGGTGCACCCGGGCAAAACCAGGTGTTGACGTGATTGGAGTCGAGGCTGAGCTACAGAGCTTGGCTGACTCTGAGATGTGGTCATTGCTCACAACCTACGTGTGGTCATTCAGTCATTCAGCAAACATCCCCTTAGTATCTACTATGGACCACAGGGACCGGGACAGTCAGGGGGGTCAGGATCCCCATTTTACAGAGGGCAATCCTCAGGCCCAGTGAGGTGGGGCTGGGACTGGGCTCCAAAGCGCGTGCCCTTCCCCCACACCCGGAGCTCTGTGCGGACACAGCACCTCCAGACCCTGCTCAGAGGGTGGGCGTTGCCGGGGTTTCCTCTACAGAAATCTCTCCCGCCTCTGCACCCCAAGCGGTAGAGTCTTTTGTTCACTGACTCCTACACTTGCCAAAGATTCCATGAGAACCCAGTTGCTGCCTGGCCCTGTGCTGGGTGATGGAGAGGAAGAGACCACAGACTGGTGGGAGATGGACAGACAGACATCTAGAGAAAGCATGATGCCGGGCCAGGTCCTGGGGCATCGGCTCCAGTCCAGTTTCTCTGCATTCACTTATTCATTTCATATGCATTTACGGAGCACTTACTTTGTTCCAGCCACTTAAAGAGACAGACACAAACAGACAGACAGATAGCTCCCCTTCATCCCTAGGGACTGTGCCACACACCACTGGGCCTGCATTAGTCACGTGGAAGGATTCTCTTGACGCTGCACAGACACATAGGACTGTTCTCCTGCTTATCAGCACATGCACAGGTGTACACACACACACACACACACAAGCTCCCGTGGTCATTATATACGGTCACTTCCCACCTGTTGCACAAACACAGCCCCTCTCTCTTGCACACACACATGCCCATTTCAGACATCCACAGTGGCCCAGAAGGCACCTCAGCTACACCCCACATTCCTGTAAGTAGATGGGCTGCGTGGCCCATACACTCAGGACACAGGCCCAGGGATGCGTAGCCTGCGGGCTGTCTGCCTGTGTCCAGCCTCAGCAGGAAACAGGGCCTGGTCCAGCTCATGGAGGTCCAGCTCACAGAGGATTCTCAGATGTGGCAGCCCCCCAGTTTGCCCATTCCCCTTCCTCAGCGGTGCTCAGTCTTTGTAGGCCCCCTGCCCTAAGCTCACAGCCAAGGGCTCGACCCTGCCCACCCCTCAGACACCAGCTGGCTTGGTGGCTGTCCTGCGTCCTCCCTCTCGGCTCCAGCCCTCACGTGGATCCCCGGTTGGTGCCGGGGGCCAGCTGTGCACGCCCCCCCGGAGACCACCAAGGTCCGGGCCTGCCTCTCTCTCCCCACATACCCAGAATGAACCTGTTGCAGTCGCCTTGAGAACAGAGGGGCCGATGCCGTCTGCAGACTCAGTCTGCTTCTGCAGGGACTGTCCTATTTATGGGCGTTTTCTGACAGCCCAGCACATCCTGGCTTGCTGAGGCAGCGCCCTGTCCACCTGATTCTGTGCGGGCCACTTCACCCCAATAGCAGGCCCAGGGAGGCCCCCATGCCTCTGTGTCCTCAGCCGTGGCCTCTGATGACTTCCTGGGGGCAGACGGACCGCATCAGCTTTGTGGGAAGCCCAGCAGCACCAG
This sequence comes from Mesoplodon mirus, assembly GCF_964341445.2. NCBI lineage: Eukaryota > Metazoa > Chordata > Mammalia > Artiodactyla > Ziphiidae > Mesoplodon > Mesoplodon mirus. Next base: position 19,670,883 of record NC_138989.1, on the reverse strand, counting down.
GCAAGGGGGCATCGGGGTGTAAAGATCTCAGTGTCCTCAACTTCCTTCCTTTGGCTTCTCAGCTCCACCATCTTCCTATTGAGGTGCATGACATCCTTCGAATGGCTTCAGCTCTTAAAGTGAGGCGTCCCAGAATCTCTCAATTTTCCCATATGCCATGTGGCCTAAATTTTAAGTCAGATCACCCTGAACATACCTTCCAAGTTGGGTGTAAATCCATCCAAACATTTCCACGAGATGTGGTAACAGGCCTAACAAAGGTTCATTTTCGTTATACAGAAGATTCATTATACAAAGATTCATTTTCATTATACATTTCGTTATACATTGACGAATAACGGTGACCATTTATTGAAGACCTACTATGTGCACGGCACTGGGCCAGCTTCACGAGCAGTATGTTCAATCCTCACGCAGCCCTCCTTAGGGGAGGAATTATGATCTCCACTTTATAGAGGGGGGAAACAGTTCAGAGATGTGGAGTCACTCACCCAGGGTCACACAGCAGAGAGGAGGAGAAGGGGTTGGCCTCCTCCAGGGCTCAGCTCTTAGCCTAAATAGAAATAAAGATGATCACGATAGTCCCTTTATTTATGACAAAAAAAAAGATCCATGCATTTTGTGTGTGTGCCTAACAAAGTATAATTTTGCCTGATAGCTACAGAATTTCCTGGCTTTTCGAAAGTTTGCCTTTAGCTACTTTGCTTTTATGAAAGACCTACATTAGTACCTGTTTTTTTAACGGAAAGAAATCCAGAGAATTTTTGCTTTTACAAAAAAAGGGTGAAAAGCAAAAATCACGTTGTGTTCTTTTTTTTTTTGCTTTGTTTTTTTATTTTTATTTTTTACAACTTCATTGGAGTATAATTGCTTTACAGTGGTGTGTTAGTTTCTGCTTTATAACAAAGTGTATCAGTTATACATATACATATGTTCCCATATCCCTTCGAGCCACGACAGTGGTGAGGTGAGCCCCAAGCAGCGAGTGGTGCCACCAAGTGCCTTCCGTGGGAACCACACTCAGTATCTCAGCATCAAGCGGCCAGAGCTTTGAACTGTGTCTGAGAGCATCTGTGCTTTATCTCCATTTCTTCTGTGCATCTGTGAGCAAGATGTGTCCTCAGGTAACTGCTTCTTCAATTTATGCCATTGCAGCTTAGGAAAGGTTTCAGAGGAACGCTCTACTTTCGGATAGTGGAGGGGAACCTGTATTTAATGATTGCTGAATGAATAAAATAATCAGGGCAAAGGGGTGAATTGTTAACCAAGAGGGTTTTCTTTTGTTGTTGTTTGTTTTTAGCTAACATTCTCAAGTCAGCATAAAACCCAACCTCCTTGCATCCCTGGAGATGTGGGTGACAGCTGGGCTCTGGAAACAGGTGGATTTGTGTGACCTTGGGTGAGTGAATGAAGGTCAGAATCACAGCTTCATCTGTAGATGGAGAAGCTTCTCTCTCCTCGAGCCATTGAGAGATCACGAAAGCAAAACACTCAGCACAACGTTACCTTCTAGCTTTTAATCACTGAGGATCCTGCCTACTGTTGACAGTTCAAACCAAGAGACTGCTTCCTTCTGGTGCTCATGGAAAGCAGAGTTGATCTCAACCCCTTAACCTGGATGCAGCCGCCACCTGCTGGGGATATAAGGGGGAAGACAGAGGTGCGACAGCCTATCAGGCCTGACCCCCCCAGCCTCCTTCAGTTCCTTTTGGATCCTGAAGGCCTACTATATGCCCAGGTTTCCTGGGCCACATTTCTTTAACCTAGAGTTCTCAATCTTGGCCCTATTGCCATTTGGGGCCAGATCGTTCTGTGCGATGGGGTGTGAGGGCTGTCCTGCACAGTGTACAATGCTGAGCAGCATCCCTGGCCTCCACCCACTAGATGCCAGTAGCACCTCCCTTCCCTCCCTGTGATAACTAAAACAACATCTCCTGTCATTGCCAGATGTCATGCGGGGGACACAATCCACCCAGCTGAGAGCCACTGCCTTTAACTTTTGCCCACTATTATTGCTGTCACCACCCCCATTCTGGAGAACCTGGGGGTTCAGAGATACCCCACAGCCAGGAGGCCGAATGAGGACCCAGCCCCACGTCGAATGGAGATCCTGCTTTGTCTCCATTGGCCCCCTTTCCCAGGACCCCTGCTGCGCCCTCCCGCTGTCTGGCCCCCAGCTCGGCACAGCGGAGAGGCTGACTCAGCTGGGGACAGCCATGCATGCATGGGGGAGTCCATTCATTCACACACCGACACGCTGACGTCTCCAGTGCCGTTCGCGTCAAAGCTTTATTTGCTGTTTTCAGAGTCTGAATGCAACGTCTTTGTACATGCAAAGGTCATTTTGTTTTAGGGCAGTCGACCAGATTCCCAACTGCTCTGCTGTGCGTATGAAACCTCTTTACAGTTACAAAATAGAAAAGCACTGGTAGACATCCAATACTCTGTGAGGTCCGGGAAGCCCCGTTTGTTTTGGTGTTAAAAATATAGGTTTTTCTAGATGAATTCTCAGTCACACGATTAGAGATCATTTCTGGGACTGGATAAAGTGCCGGTCGACCACCTTCTGTTCAGAACTCCTGGAGCCTGTGAATTCATAAGGCAACTGCAAGGACACCACCTGGCAGGACGCTTCAACTTTCTTGCACACAGGACTCGAGTTCCTTTTCGATCGTGACTCAAGTATTGGAGGAAGGGACCCAGAAGAAAGGTTAGGAAAATACATAGTGTACGTATATATATTTCCACTCCCCCCCTCCATCTTACAAAGCATTTTGAGGATCATAATCATCTGGGAAGTGCAGGACTTGTAGGACGTTGGTATGATTTAGGAAACGACACAGTACAAAATATCTTCAGTAACACAACAGATGACTTTTATGAGCCCCGTATTTACAGGATCTATAAGGCTATGTGGAATGAGATCATTCTTTAGACAACGGCATCACGTTTTTTTTTTTTTAGCAGGCGTGACGCCACCGGAGATTGTTAAAACGGTGCCAGGCTGATTCATGGGAGGAGATGGTGTGGTGCCAGGTGTGAGGGTGACTGTTTAAGGAGATTCTGGGAGGTCAGCCGTGAGCGGCTGAGAGGTTACCTTGCTGGAAATCTCAGGCTGACTTTCCAGGAACCTGGCTTTCTGGCCCCCTCCCTGCAGGAATCAACCTAGACAAAAGAAAGAAATCTCTAGAGGGGTGATGGGGGCCAAAGGAGATACAGACCAAGACTCAGCACATTCATGCCTACTGGTTTTCTACACGGTTCTACGTTTCCAGACCCTCGACTTGCCCAGAATTCCAACAGGGTAACTCCTGGCAGCTTCTCAGCACAGGGCTCAGATCCATCCCTCCCTAAGGGGGTGGGGCCCAAGGTGGACCCCCTTCCAGATGTGGGGCAGGTCCGCTCTCCCTTAAGTGGCTCCCTCCTACCCCATGGAATCACGAAGCCATGGGGCTTTTTTTTTGCTTTCCTGTTTTATCACATGTTGGAGGAGGAAAGGCACAGTCGGAGGCTATAGAAGGATTCTCCATTACTGTAGTGACTTGCCACAGCATAAATTGGAGAGGGCGCAATTCCCGTTGGATAGAGTTTTTCTCCCACCTCCCTGCAGACCTCACCCTGAAATGCTAGTCTACACAAAGACAACCATCATCTAGCTTCCTGTATTAAGGGACAGGGCTGTGTGGGAGGGACCACAGGGACGGAGGAGGAGAGAGGGAGCGGCTGGCTTGAGAGTCCTCTCCTTGGGTGGGACGCTGTCTTCCACGCAGGCCCACGTCACCTTTAAGCAAGCATTTTGTTTTGGAGGTGATCCAGTGACACATCTGTGGGTTTTTAGCTTTGTAATGACGCCTAGCTCCTGGGGCAGTCTGGGGGTATCGTGATGAAAAATATAAATGGACAAGGCAGCTGTCAGCACCAGGTGGGAGCAGTTGAGGTCTCCTTCAGGGAAATCATGCCTAAGGTTTTTCCAAATCCCCTGCACAGCCTCTAAGGTTGAAGACCTCAGGCTCACCTCTATTCCGATACCTAGAGTTGGCCTCACTTCTTCCTGGGAAGCACAAGGGAAAACACATTTGTCTGAAAGCACACGACTTTGCTTGTCCCCTGCAAAACCTCCCCATCTGATTGTCCTTTCCCCGAATCCCAGACAACATGAGGCCGTCAGGGCAGCATCACTCAAAGCCCCCAACATTCTAAACTCCACTGGAGTTTAGTGAGGCTTCTCTTCCACTGGAGTTTCTCTGGTGGTACTGAGAGATTCTCCACAACGCTGATTTTTGAGGCCTCACCATGGAATTTTACAGGCCAAAGGCTTCTGTTACATTAGGCAAGGGACCATGAAGAAGGGGATCTACTGGAGGGAAAACGATACGGACTTATCAGAAGACCGGCTCTCAAAATGCTGACGTGCAAAGGGGGTGTGGGGGGATGGAGGGGGAGAGAGAGCGTGTGAGAGAGAGAGAGAGGGTATACTTTAAAAAATCACCTATCTATCCATCTTATTTTTGAGGCATTCTGTATAAAACTCTCATTTAAAGAAAGCCAAAGGCCCAGGGGAGGAGGGCTGGATGAGGGCGGGTGACCTGACTGCATACAAATGATTAAGGCATATTAAGTTAGCTTAAAAGGAGACAGATTTCCAAAGGTGGCTCCAGGCAAACTCAAGAAACTAGCATACAACCCCTTGCTTAGCCCCCAAGAGCTCACCTGGTTTAGAAAGAGGAGAAATAAATAACCTACTCGCCTGGCTATCTGCAAAGGCTCTAAGCATCAGTTGCTGAGAACTTCATTGTACTGATCACAGCAGGAGCCAGGGCTTACGGGAGCCTGCACTGCGTAGGCCACTCCTGACCCACCGTGATTGTCTGCTCAGCGGTGAAGGGATGAGGCTGCTGTGGTCAGTTTCAAGGGGTAGACTTTGTATGTCCTCATCACCAAGGAATTAAATGGATTTTTATTTCCAATCCAGGTGTGGGAGCTTAGGTAGAAGACCTTCAGGTCAATCTTGTTTTCAAGTGTTTTTCTTTCCTGTTGGGCATACATGGGATGCAACATGACTAATTCAAAACTGAGAGTTTTGCATGGTGAGTATCACTATACTGACCGAACAGAGCAAGTCACTTCCTACTGCCTAAGATGGTACCAAGGGGCCTTCCCACCTTGAGAAAGGCAAAGAAAGACAGCAGCTGAGAAAAGACATCAGGGTCAAAGCACACCAGGAGTGTCTTTTAAAGAGGACCTATTGACCTGGACACCACAGCAAAATTGAAATAAAACATGAACTGGATCTTTGAAGAGTAAGAAAGAAAAATCAACTGAAGCAGTTCCTGAAAGGATTAAATCCCCAAATGGCCAGAGAGAACGACTGACCACAAACTCAGGGAATGAAGAGAATACAAACTATGATCAAGCAGGACCAAATCTCCAGACACACATGCATGAGGTTTCCAGATGCACAAGGTTGCCCGGGTGACGGGCTCCAACAATTGCCCATCCAGTAGCCAAAGCTCAGCCAACAGGACTCAGGGAGGGAGGGCCTCTCACCCCCACCTCGGTCACTGTCCATGGTGCTGAACCACAACCCCTCTCGGGCCCGGGTGTTTGTCTTAACCTGCAGAGACAGGATTGGTCTCCATCCTGCCATCCCCAAGAGAGGGAAGAGGTGGTAAAGGGAGATAAGGGAGGAAGAAGAGCTGAGGAGACAGAGACTGAAGGAGGGGTGGCCAGGGAGAAGGGAAGCAGGTTTTGACACCATTTGCAAAGAACGGATTTATTAGGAGAGACTTTCACCTCTTGGGAAGTCCATTGCTGAGCAAAGATCCATTAAGCAGCTCAGCCCCAGTGCTCCTCAGCAATCACAGGCTGCCCTGTGAACTGCCCAAGCATCTCTCTCACACATGGGCGTCTCCCGGGCAAGGTTGGCACAAAGTTTATGGCAACTCCAGACATGGCGGTGGGCCGGCTATCCCTGGGATGACTGCTGGGGCCTTGGGCTCAAGAGGTGGAGGAGGCTGGTGTGGAGGATTTCCAAAAACAAAAACAGAGTAGCCATGACTGGAGACCCCAGAGGTCTTGGAGATTCCTGGGAATGAGCTTAGAGTTGCCAAGAAAAAAAGAGGCAAGGCAGGTCTATACTTGGTTACCTAGCATCTAGCAAGTCTGTCCAGAGTTCCTGGGCTGGGGGTCGGGGGGACTCCCCTCTAGAGAAGGGCTTTCAGCAAGACCCTCCCTTCCTGCATTTGGACCTAGAAAAAGCACCTGGTCAGGTAGAATTGGGGGGAGGTTGGGTAGAAAGAAGAGGTGAGAAGAAACAAAAAGGACCCCTCATTCATCGTTTGTCCTGAGACCAACTGGGAATGGATCTTTTATGCCAGCAGCTCAGGTGTTCAGAAAGGGACTTTGGAGAAAAAGCCTCTCGGGTGGGTCTGATGTTTGGGAGGGAAAGGCACTGCCATTTGGGCTGCAGTTTTTTGAACCTTGAGGCCAAGGGACAAAGGTCACCCTACAGAAATCAGAGCTCGAATGAATAGGAAGCAGGAAAATGTACACCAGGGTGACAATTAGAATTTTTAAAAAGCTTGGGGTAGGGATAAGATAACCTGAGATGATTGGATACTTCAAGCAAACTATTCACACGCCTCTCCTCCTGTTCTTTAACATAAAAACATATATACATATCAAATTTCAAAGAAAGTTGGCTGGATTATTGCTTTATCGCCTTCTAAAGCAAACAAAACGTGATGTACAATGGAACAAGCAAGCTCTGCACACAGCCCCACTGGGAGGATAAATACACTTGAAAGAATGAGGGTGGGTTGTTTAAAGATCAGAACTGCTGATTCTCCGAGAGGGAGAAGGAATTAGCCAAAGGAGCGATCAAAGCCCCCAACCCGGTGGTACTGCTGGGACCACAGTTACAGCAGAAAACGTTTGGTTTCATCTTCCTTGGAAATGTCCTTTAGAAAAAAGACCAGCCTTGGGTGGGGGTCGGGGGAAAGAGGCGCTTTCACGACTTAGAACCCAGGGGAGATGGTCCAGCCTTACATCCATGTTCCTGGAGCTGCTGCAGGGGTTTAAAATGGGTAGAAGTGCACATTTTTACATTAAACAAAACAAAACCAAACAACCAGCATGGACATTTCTGGGCCGCCTGGCTTCTTTCCCAGCCTGAAGTGCTGTCTGGGGAGACGGAGCACGTGCTCGTGGAGGGTGAGACTTCCTGCCCCATCCGTCCGGGAGAGCCTGTGGTGAGGGGGGGCATTGGGCAGCCTTCTCCACCTGACCGACAGACCGACCGACCGGAAGGGCCCAGGTGTGTGCAGAAAGCAACGGCAGCAGCGGGACCTCGTCTTCGGGTACTGACAGTTAAGGCTTGTTCATTAGATGTGGCAGTGCCCCCTGGAGAGGAAGGGACAGTCCTGGTGTCAGCAGGGGGAACAAGAGATGCCATTTCTCCCCATCGTCGAGCCCTAAACACTTTTCTGGTGCTCCCCAAGACGGCCAGCCCACAAGCTACAGGCCAGGAAAGACGACGTTTTTTTTTTTAAGGGGTGGGATGGGGAAGGTGGCGGGCGGCTGGATATGATGGAATAACGTGAAATTTAGGGTCATGTCAGGGTGCCAGCATTGGTGTCCTCAAATGGATGGCCGGAAGCTTAACTGAGATATCGTGGGTACAGCACTGAGCACTGAATAAACACAGGCTCTGATCCCTTATCTGAAATCCTAGAGCATAGATTTATCGGGGAATTTAGAAATTTTGAGTTTATTAGATACATATATACAGACATATATATGCTTATATGTAAATATTATGTAACATATAATACATACGTACATTATGCAACACCCCCATAATTAAGCACATAATATGCTTGCAGTATTATGTATGGATATTCATATAAAATGGGGAAAACAGAGTCTAGTATTTTATCCATGCAGGTCAGGTTTTGTCACTAAATAAGGGATGGAGATGCTTCATTTTGCGAGCTTTCTGGATTTCAGGTTTGTGGAGAAGGGGTGGTGGGTCTCCTGTGCTGCTCAGAGCACAGCTGACTCTGATGGAGCAAGAGCCATGTGTTCCTCCCCCAGGGACTTCCGGTCCATTCTCAGGGAGCCCTCTGGACCGCTCGGCAACACGGGCGCTGCTACCCCATTTTACAGATGGGCAAGCTAAAGTTCAAGAAGTTAAATCATTTGGGGCCCACACCAGGGCATATCTAATCGTTCGATTTTTTAATTTCTTTTTTTTTTCAAATTAATTTTTAATTATACAGGTTGTATAGGAATGTAGAAATTGGGGACATTTCAGATTAAGCTGTCCTGCCCGTTCAATTTATAAAGGAGGCCTGAGATGCAGTGAGAAGGGCTGGCCAAGGGCATGAGACCAGAGTCCATGCCCTTTCCACCCACCCCAGGCCGTCCAACTGTGGTTTTTTTTTTCCCTAAGAAGAAGCAGATCATTGCCACCCTCTTTACGGGAACCCAAAACACCCTCAACCACGTTTTCCCTTCTCTTTTCCAGGGTACAGCATCCCAAGTCTCTGAGCCTTTGCCTCCTGGCCCAAGTTCCCTGCTCCTCAGATTGCAGGCTCTGTCCGGGTCTCCCCTCCAGAGCCCCTCATACCTGCTCAAGCTTGATTTTCATACAAGCTTTGCCTCTTCTTGGATTTCAGCTCCTTTAGCCACTGGGGAGAGGGCTCTTCCGATCTGAAACCGCAAAGGCAGTAGGAGTCAAGTGTGAGCCTGACCGAGGACCCCCTGAGGGACCCAATTCTCCTGCCGCCATGTGGGTGGGGGCTGAGCCACACTCGCAGGTAGCAAAGATGCCCATGTCGACATGATTGAAACAGGAATTAACCAAAGTGCTCCAAAATGAAGAATGTTAGATAAATCATGGTACATCCATTCTGTGAAATAATCTGCAGCAGAAAGTCATGCTTACATAAAATTATTTCCATCCATCCATTTGCCACCCAAATATCCATCCATCCTTCCATCTCTCTACCCAGGTACATGCCCGTAAGGGTTAATTCTGTGTGTCAACTTGGCTAGGCCACAGTGCCCAGCTGTTTGGTCAAACATTATACTAGCTATTTCTGTGAAGGTATTTAATTTTATTTTTTAGATGAGATTAATATTTAAACCAGTTGTCTCTGAATAAAGCAGATTACCCTCCATAACATGGGTGGGCCTCATCCAATCAGTCGAAGGCCTTAACTGAAAAAGACCAACCTCCCCAGAAGAAGAGGGAATTCTGCCAAGATACTGCCTTTGGGACTTGAACTGCAACACCAGCTCCTCGCCAGGTTTGCAACCTGCCTGTCTACCCTGCAGAATTTGGACTTGTCAGCGTCCACAATCGTGAAAACCAATTCCTTAAAATAAATCCTTCTCTCTCTCTCTCTCTCTCCCTGTGTATACATACTATTGTTATGTTTCTTTGGAGAACCCTGACTAAAACAATGCCTGTAAGACACAGATAGATAGATAGATAGATCGATCGATCGATCGATCTTATGTTTACCGAATAACAATAATTATTTGGGGGAGGTACGATTTGTTTTAACTTTTTTTAAAAATTGAAGAACACACATCCAGAAATCACTCGGATCACAAGCGCACAGCTCAATGAATTTTCTCAAAGTGAATCCACTTGAGTCATCACCAACAGAGTGATAACATTTTCGAGTGTCTTATTTTTTACTTTCTGCTTTATGTATTTTTCTCTGTTTCTCACAATGGCTTGTAATGAGAACACATCATTTTAACAAAAACAATGAAGTCAAACAAAAACATCTGAAAATTTTTTAAAGAAAAAGAAATCATACTTATGAAAACTTTAATGGCTATGGGAGAATCGTCACATGAAATACGTAACTGGCAAAGAAGCTATATATATTTTATGTTGTAATCTCGACTACATTTAAAAAGAATGGAAGGAGAAAGGCCCAAACGTCACTATGGTAGTCTTCTGGCGGGGTGGCGGGGGAGGGGGGCGGGGTGTCACATCATGGGTGATTTTCTTTCCTGTTTTATATTCATTTTATATTTTCTACAATTTCTAAGGTGAGCAGGTACTACTTTTATAATCAAACACATGTACACACAAGACCTTACTTCTGTTTATCTCAGAGAAAGCTCCTGACTCTGCAGTCCTGGAGGGCTCAGGGACATTGCTGACCTGGCTGGGGGTGGGGTGGGGGTCTGCAAGGAAGGAGAGGTCCCCTGGACAGACAGGGGTCTGAGTACCCCAAGCAAGGCTTGCCTGATGGTGGAGGCTCAAAACCAGGCCTCCTGGTCTGGGGGTCCCTCCAGCCCTGGAGAAACAATGGTGCCCTCAGCTGACTCTAGAGCAATTCTGGCATCCGCAGAGCAAGAGAGGTACCATCTCTGCCTCAGCCTGTCTCTCTCTCTCATCCTCTTGCTTTCCTGCTTCCCACAGCCCACTCTGTGCTCCAATAACATGCACAGACTACAGCACCCAGTTCTACCAGGCCTCTGGACCTCTGCATGTGCTGTGACTTCGGCCACCTCTTTTGTCTGTCATGACCCAGCTCGGGCATCCCTTCCTCTTGGAAGCCTTTTCCACACCCTTCCTCCTCAAGTCTGGGTTCTGAACTCTTCTCCTGCCTTCCTCTATCACCGGGGTCAGAGAGTAAGTATTTCTGACTTTGCACATTATAGGGTGTCTGTGTCAATGTGTCAGGTCTGCAGTTGCATCAGACAATCCTTAAATGATGGCTGTGTGCCAATAAAACTTTACTTACAAACACAGACAGTGGGCTGAATTTGACCTGTGGGCTACAGTGGGTCAACCTCTGCTCTATCATAGCTCTTATATTACGATAACAGTATCATGAATAATCCCTAACTTTTATGTGTTAGCAACACTCTCACCTCTCGTCCTTCTCCACGCTGGAGGGCAGCACACGACTGCCTAGCACCCCAGGCTGGAAGGGGGACTTGGGGCTCTTGGGCTGGGGGGCCCAGCTGGGGGTATCACTGGGACTGTCCATCTCTGGCCTCTTGTGAAGCTGAGCCTGGGAAGAGAAGACAGGGGTGGAGTCTGTAACCCGCCCTTGGTCTGGGGAAGGGTCCCATCCTACGGCACTGTCACTGCATGACGACAGCAGGGCTCCCAGCATCTGAACGGACCCAGGCAGCAGACTCGGGGGTGGGGGAGACACTGCCTGACCGTGGAGGCCAAGAAAAATCAGAGGTCAGGCTTGTAGTCCAAGAGGCCACCCTTGACCACTGGGATCAAACAACCATGAAAAATCCACACAATCACATTATCTTTGGCTGAAAAGCCACCACGTGTGGTGTCCTCATCACAGCATGCTCCATCTCCTTTGGTTTCCTGAGAACCCCGACATGGAGACAAGAGATGCATCTTACAGCTGAGGTCCAGCTCTTTTAAGCTCTTTGGTCCTGTGAATATGAATAAGTGAGGTTTCTGACTATCAGATTTGCACAAGGAAAAGGCAGGGTGGATTCCCACCATTTTTGGAGGGCACGCAGGGAATGGGATGACTTGGAATGGTGTGCCCAGAATTCCTTTGGGGGCTGGGGGGGTATGATGGTGGCAGGTGGCATCTGTCTCCAAGTCAATGCTGGCAGAGCCCCCAGCAATAGTGGTCCTCACCATCGTCGGCCTGGCAGCTTCTGTGCGCTGGGCATCCAGCGTCTGGACTCCACCAGGTGTAAGTTATACGACACACGTTTCCAGGGTGGAGACTGGCTTTCTCTATTTTATAGAGGAGTAGCCTAAAGGTCAAAGGTTGAGCAGTTGGCCCAAAGTCACACGGTTTTCAACAACTAGGATTCGTCCTAGGTCTGCCCCATTCCAACTCCAGGGCTCTTTCGAGAAAAAGCCTGGCAGCCTCCCTAGGGCCTCTGCTTCCTCCTGCAAGCAGGGCCTTTCTCTGCCCCCTGTGTTAGGCTGCCCTGTAGGGCAGGCTTTGTTCCGATGCTTCAAAAAAGAAGTCAGAAAACCTCTGGCCCAGGACAGTTGCTGCAAGACATTCATGTTTTGAAGGCCTGTAAAATGAATTACAGGGGCAAGCATGCATCCGCTGTTTATCAGCTTTTTATTCTTGCCAGAAATGACATGAAAGGCAAAGCTGCCATCTACTGAAGGAGTGGCAACTTCACAGCCCCTAACAGGAGGCTCCCTGGCCACACGGAGTGTGGGGCTGAGAAATTCCACAAACAACCTAGGCTTCTTTGTCTTGATTTCTTCTCCAGTAAAATGGGAGTGAAGAGCTACCTTTTCTAGGGTTGCTGGGGACATAAAGCGAGTTTGCAAGCACATGGTGCCTGGGGATAAAAGAGGCCCCTCTCTCGCCTGCATTAAGTACCACTGCCTCCCAGGACCTGTGAGATGCTCGGTGGAGCTGAGGGTGGGGAGACAGCCCAGCCCTGCCCTCAGGATTCTACAGTCCAACTGGGATTGCGGTGCTACTTAAGACAGATTAATGTGGTTCCAATGCTGACTTCTCACATTGTTTGGAATCAAAATAATCATTTTATGGGCCTCCCACCCCTAGCACACCAGATTCCTCAAGAACAGAAGCCTGGGCTAGTTCACTCCTGTTTCCCAGACATCCAGCACTGGGCCTGATGCCTAAGGTGGACTTTTAACCCCCTTTACAGATGAGCACGTGGAGGCTTAGCTGGAAGAATAAACTGAAGAGCAGGTGTGGGAGCTAGAGAAAGAAAGTGGAGATTCAGAAACACAGGATTACTGGAGAAATCCAAATAAATCAGTAGTATTGTTCATAGCACGGGGCCAAGGCCTATGTCCGGTCTTGATAATGTACCATGGCCGTGGGATGCTTTAGCACTGGGGGAAGCTGGCTGAGGAGAGGTACACAGGAAGTCTCTCATACTAGTTTTGCAATTTCTCATGAATCTTCAACTATTTCAAAAATTAGAGAGGGAGGAAGACAGGAAGGGAGGGATGCAAGGAAGGAGAGAGGGAAGGAAGGAGGGAGGAGGGTGAGAAACACGGGCCTGTCTGTTTTGCTACCACAGGTAAGCACAGCTCTGGGCATGCAGTCTGGTACCTTCAGCGCTGCTGGGTCCATGCCTGGAAACACGGGCATCCTCTGGGGTCGGCTGATGGGCGTCCTCTCAGCTCTGGGTGTCTTCTCCTCCTCATCTGACTCTTCCTTCCTGGGGGACTTCTCCTCTGTTGCAAAGAAAAGGGTACTGAAGTCACTCGCAGCCTCCATTCTGAGATTTTGCTTCTCCTTAAAACTCTTCCATGGCTCTCCATCTACAGATCAAGTCTAACTCCTTAGCAAGGAATCACAACTCTCCACGAACTGGCCCTGCCTTTCTAGCTTGATTCCTGCTATTTCTGGCTTGGGAAACACTGAACCGCTTAGAGAGATGACCCGCCCCTGCCCCCGCCACACTCACGGAATGTTCTTTCCACACCTCTGCCCCTTTGATCCTGTTGATATTTCCATCTGGAATACCCTTCCCTGGCTAATACCTATCTGTTCTTTAGGATTCAGCTCAAGGTTTGACATGGAACGTGGCCAAAGGAGTCCTTAGAGGAGAATGCATAGCCTTAAATAATTTATTAGAAACCCAAAAAGACTGACAATAAATGAACTGATCTTTCAACTTGAGAATCTAGAAAAAGACCAGCAAACAAACCTGAAGAGAGGATAAGGGTGAATTTAATAAGGATAACAGCATAAATAGTGAAATCCTATTAAGTTGTCTCAGTTCCTTGCAACCTGTGGAGCCCTAATTAATATATCATCCTCAAAAAAATGTTTTACCTAGTTTCTAATAAGCTTGGTATAATAAGAAACCACAGTTTCCTATGTTATTGTGTTCTAATATCCCACAGCCTTCAAAGTCAGAAAGCTCTTCCAGGGTTTAACCTAAATCCTTCCTGCTATCCAATGTGCTACCTGTGGAGGAGAGGGGGCATACCTGTGGAGTCCTTGAACATCCACGTGCTGTTGGCCTCCTCCTCCAAAGGAGACCTGCTCTCCGACTCGCTGACTCGGCTGCGCCGGAGGGAGTGGGAGATGGGAGCCCGGCGGCGGCTTCTCTTGCTGAGCTGCACCCGGGTCTTTAGGGCACTTGAGTCGAGGACTGAGGTTTGCTGTGGGAGTGGCAGGGAAGAAGAGGGGAAACAAAGTATGGGAAACATTAAATGGGGGCATCACCCAAGGGAGGTGTGCATAGCTGCGTCGATACACAATGCTATTTAGGTGGTATATGGGCCAGCATTTCCGCATTTCAGTGGGAATCTAACACTCTAAGCCTACTTTCTCTGTGAAATATAGCATGCAGGCTGATTCCAAGAATCAAATAAACTTTGAGTGCCCCACACAGTGCCTGGAATACAGTGGGCACATAATGGAAATGGCTTTCCCCTCCTGGTGACATCATCTGAGCAGGTAAGCTAGAGCAGTACCTAACAGGAGCTCAGTACATGTTTGTTTGTTTGTTGAATGAATAACTGAACACATCATCTAACTAAATCCTTACAACAACCTTATTCCACACAGGGTCCATGAGCTGAGAGGTTCTCAGTGTGGTCCTTCCTCTACCCACAATAATTCAGGGTGCAGGTGGGAGCCAGTGGAGCAACCTACTAAGCACCAGGCATTTGTTTTCAAGCATCACACTCTGAGCAGAGGCGGGTGGAGGGTCAGTGATGGTTTCCAACATCACCACCTTTTGTGCTGAAAGGGCTGGGGGCAGACCACCTGGGTAGGCCCAGCAAGAAGGTGGGGCAGCCTCTGGCTCAGTGATCTCCAAGGACATGGTGGTGAAGAGCTCAGAGCTTGGGCTTCAAATCCCGCTCAGTTCAAATGCCAGCTGTGTGACCTCAGAGCAGGGGACTTACCCTCTCTGAGCTTGGGTGTCCCTATTTGTAAAAACGGAATGATAATAGTATCCCCTTGCCAGGGTGGTTGAGAGAATTCAGGGAGCCCAGGCATGGAAAGTCCTGGTTCCAGCAGCACCTGACCCAGGCTCGCAGCTGAGAGCTATTCCTACAATGGGCTTCTCCCTTCCTGGCCAGCTCAGGTCCTGGCCTGAAATGTTGGATTCTTCCTCTCAGGTCCACTTTGGAGAAATTCTGTCACCCAGGGCCTTTTAAGTTAGCGATGATGAGCTAATTTCAGTGACTCATTTCCCAGAGTTGGTAAGTGACAGACACCCCATTGGGGGCAGGAGGAGGGGGGGCTGATATCTGCACACCTGTTTCCCAAATTGGCTGCGATGCTGTCCAGTGGGGGGACTTGTGTGGGGCTGGTGGAAGTTGGGGAGAGATGGAAATCATCCTCAAGAGGAGAGCATATATCTCCGGTCGCTACTAAATAGAGCGGGTTTCTCAGACTCAGGGAAAGTGGAGGGAAGCCACAGCAACGCAGAGGCTGCTGAAGGGGGTGTGGTTCCATTCCCCAGGGCCACCCGTGCAGCCTCAGGCTGGTGCAGAAGCTGATTCCTTCCCTAGTGCCTCGCCTCCCCTTTCAGCCTCCAAACACTGCCTGTGGGAGACCTCAGTGATAAATAATTGGCTGGACCTGTGCTTAGGGACACTGGCATTTCAATCACTCAGTGGCCACTTCTGTTCCCTAATCAGCAAAAATGAGGGAGTTCCTGGTGGTCTAGTGGTTAGGGTTTGGCGCTTTCACTGTCATGGCCCAGGTTCAATCCCTGTCGGGAAACTGAGATCCTGCAAGCTGCTCAGTGTGGCCAAAAATTTTTTTTTAAATGTTAAAAAAAAATAGTGTTGTCTCTGGTTATGTGAAAGGATAAGTTAAATAAAATAAAATAAAATAAAAATGGGGCAGGGGTTTTGCCTCTTGGGCTTAGTGTTCCAGAAGGTAAATCAGGAGAATTATGCTATGGCACAGTGACATCGTATGGGCATGTAAGCTGGAGCAATGCTTGGGACATAGCTGGAGCTCAATAAATGTTTGTTGGATGAATAACTGAATAAATCACCTAACTAAATCCTGACAATCTGCACCCTGTCCATGTTGATATAGTGGGGTGCCCCAATGGAGACTTGGAGTGTGTGCCTTTCCTCATTTCTGCCCTTATTTAGAGATGCCAGAGAGAGACCTTGACCATATTTAGGAAGGAGAATCCCATTTGAGGCCCTAAAGGAAGCCCCACACCTAAAGCAGTGATGGTCCTTCTCTGGGGGCATCTGTGTAGCCATCTCTAAGAGTGTGGACGTGAGGCTTCACTGAGGAGACAGGGTCCGTTTTGGATTTTGCATCATTTAGATGCTGCATCCTCAGGAGGGTGGGCAGGTAGCCCTATTGTCAGGGAAGGAGAATAATAAGACCCCTGGGTCTCAAGGATTGAAAAGGCCAACCTGCCTGACCCCTGCAGGTCTAGAAGGGGCTGGGTCGGAGGCAGTTGGACTTGGGTGGCTAGCATCCTGCGGGGTGGCTCTCCATGGGCCCCAGAAGAGCTGAGTTCTGAGGGCTGCCCACGCCTGAGGAGGCTCCCCTTTACAGACAGGCTTGGATTCCCTGGCTCCAGGGACATGGTCCCACTTGGCAAGACCTTGGTCAGAACCCCCAGCAGAATCGGTCTGAGCGAAGTCCAGGCTGCACGCCTAGATTTGCAGACCTCAGGCAGACACCTCCCACCCGCCAGGGGTGAGAGGCCAGATGGCCTGTTCGCCTAACAGGTGAGGGCTCAGCTCAGTTTTCATTTGTACATGTGTGATTGCATTCACAGCTGTGGAACCCACTGTACTGGTTACAGGTGGATAAGGAAGCCGAGGTTCAGAGAGGTGAAGACAGTTGCCCCAAGACACACAGCTGGTGTGTGGCAGGTACAAGCCTCATGTAGACTTCAGTCCCATCTCAGACTGTGCCCTCTGCACCCACCACAGGGGGCCCTGGCACACAGATTCTACCAGGGAAAGGGGGAATTCATTGGGAGATGCTAGAACTTCCCTTTAAGAAGAGATGACTGTTTCCAGCATGTGCTCCCGACGACTGACTTACATGGATAAAGGAGAAGTCGTCCACCCTCTTTGCGGGGCAGGCATCTGCTGGGGGCGGCCCCTCCATCCCGTCAGTGGATTCCAGGTCCGTGCTGGATCGGTCCACGCTGGTGCTCTGCTGGTCCTTGGAGCAGTCGTGCTGGTCCCCAGCAGAGGTGGTCTCCGTTTGGGAGGACAGGGAGGACAAGCGGCTGCTGGGGGGCTGCTTCTGAGCCGATGTGGCACTGCCGTCCGGGGATGGGGACTCGGGGGCCAAGCTACGAGAATGGAAGGAAGGGAGGGAGGCCTGGTCGGGCAGGTAGTTTCAGAGACCTGAACTCCAAGGAAGGCAAGTGGCAGAAGGTAGGGTGTGGGGTGTGCTTTATATGCCGGGAAACAAGAGACAGAACGTCCCAGTTAGGAGAACCGCTCTGGGCCCAGCCAGGTGCTGTCCATGGTGCCGCTAGAACACCTGAACAGGTGCAGAATGGGTGCAGAATGTCCCGTTCAAGACCCTCTAACCCTGCGCTGTCCATCACGGGAGGCACTGGTCACATGTGGGCCGCTGGGCCCTTGTCATGCGGTGAGTGAGGGCTGAGCTGGGCCCTGAGTACAATCAGTACACACTGATTCCCAGCACTTTGAGTGAAAAAAAACGAACGTAAAATACCGCATTAATAACTTTATAGTGATTACATGTTAAAATGATAGTATTTCGGATCTATTGGGCTCAAGAGAACATACTGTTAAAATTAATTTTGCCTGTTTCTTTTTTACTGATGTGGCTACTGGAACACTAAAACTGCATGTGTGTCTCGAGTTTGCCGCTTGTGTTGTATTTCTGTCACACGGCGCTGATGTAGGCCAAATAATCACTGGCAGTCACCCGTGGGAGAGCAGGAGGGGGGGAATCTCCTGCATTGTTTCATCCATCCATTCATTCACTCACTCACTCACTAAAGATTTACGGAGCGCTTACTACGTGCCAGGCCCTGTGCTAACAACTGTATCGTTCCATCCTCTTCACAGTCCTACAGTGATTACCCTAAAATCCTGCAACGTCCACAATCCTAGGAGGTAGGATTAACCTCAGGAAATTAAATACTAACCTCGCTCAAGATGAGGAAACCGAGGCACAGAGACGTGAAGTAGCCTGCCCAAAGGGACAGACCTGACCCCAGAATCCAGGTCCGTGACCCTCTCCTCCTGGAATTTCTGCCCATAATGTATTCCAAGTACCACTTGGATAATTGGAACCACACAGGATAGAAAATATGTCAATAAATCAAGCCATTAAATTAAATAGGCTCCCCGCTCCCCCCTTAAAAAGACCCCAAAGCCAAGAGCACAGGAGAGCCTAACCCTAAGGAAGGGGGGACGGGCACACCAGACACCACCTCTCTGATAGGAGGGTCTGCCCTGAAATACCCCTGAGCTGCACCCTTGGGCAGAACCTGCAACCCAGGTGTACTGGTGTTTCACTGCAGGAGCACAGCCATGCTTTTTGTCAGCTCGGGGAAGAATTTATTCCTTGGAATAGGCAGGATGTTTGGGTGTGGGGTGCGACTGAGGCAAATCCACAAAAAATGAGGGCACTACTACTGAGGAGGCTGCAGGTGGCGCCGCTGCTCAGGGTTGGGGGCACAGCAGCTCCTGGGCCCTTTCCCGGAGGAGGAGCTGCAGTGCCTCCGCGAGACAGCAGGGGGCGACCCCAGGACACAGGGGAGACGCCAGGTCCCAGAGGGAGAAGGGGCCTCCCAGGGTCACACAACGACCGCAAAACCAGGACACCCAGGCTTCCAGACTCGCTCACTGATTAACACACATCACAGGGTAGGAAAGAAAACAAAAAGCCTTCATGGGTACTGGAAGGAACCTGTGCTTCCCTTTTCTTACCCACTTCCAATTCCATCAACCTCCACCCAGCTTTAGTACCAATGACAGCTAGGGGACATAAACCAGCAGAGGGGTGTGGCCGCTCCTGACGGATGGGGGCAGGGGAAGGAGATGGGAGACCTGCGTCTGAGTCCAGCTCAGCCATGAACACACCATATCCCTGGGCGTGAAACCCACAGATGAGGAAACTGAGTCACACAGTGACACAGCTGGTAAGTGGCCATGCTGGGGTTGACCCAGGTCTCCCTGACTTCAAAACACCGTGCGATCCTGTGGCCCGCGGGTGGGAAGGGTGAGCTGAGAACACAGCAAGCCCACCCCCGGTGTCCAGGAAGCTGCTGCTGTGTTCGATCCCCCCCAAGGGAGAGAAGAAAAATTGCATTTTTAAAACAATGAACAGGTGCAATGTATCAAGCTCCTACTAAGTGCCGGGAAATATGCCAACTGCTGCACAGGTTACCCTCCTGAAAACCCCATGTGCCTCAGTCTTTGCCTCTGCAAGATGGGGCAATAGGATTAAACGTAAACGTGCTTATAACAGTGCTCGGCCTGTCTGCTCAACACATCTTGGCTCTTTTTATGAGCGTCATTCCCTTTCTATGGAGAAGGAGCGTGAAATCTGGCAAATATAACTAATTTACCCAGGACCTCACAGCCAGCTGGAGTGAAGCTGGAATTCAGACCTGCCTGCCTCCTGAATCCAGGCGATGCTCAGTAACCTTCAGGTTTCTGCCACAGTCATAATAATATTCCTTCCCAGGCAGGCTGACACCTGAGGGGCCCTACAAGCCTCTAACAGCGGTGATACTAAATGCTGACATAGCTTATAAAGCAGTATCTGTAATATGCTCCTATATTTGTAAACACACAATATACATAGAGAAAAAAGTCTAGAAAGACAACAAAAACATTAATGAAGGTTGTATCTGTGTGCTGGGATTAGAGGCGACCTTCATTTTCTTTGTAATTTTTTTTATGGTAGTGAAACACACGTAACGTGAAATTTACCAGTAGTGCATTCACGATGTTGTGCAAGTATCACCGCTCTCTGGTTCTAGAACATCTTCATCTCCCCAGAAGGAAATCTGGTCCCTGTTAAGGAGTCACTCCCCCTCCCCCCTCCCCCCAGCCCCTGGCAACCACAAATCTACTTTCTGTCTCTATGGATTTGCCTATTCTGGATATTTCATATATCATTTTAAAATAAGTTTTTTGTACATTCTAAATTTCTGTTTTATAAAAAGAAATGGTTTGCTCTTATAGTTACAGACAAAACAGGTTCTACTTAGTAACAGAGAAATCAGGAGACAGATGGGCCACCCTGACTCCTGCCCAGAGGCCCCGCCCCA
Organism: Mesoplodon mirus; assembly: GCF_964341445.2. Classification (NCBI taxonomy): domain Eukaryota; kingdom Metazoa; phylum Chordata; class Mammalia; order Artiodactyla; family Ziphiidae; genus Mesoplodon; species Mesoplodon mirus. Next base: position 19,650,648 of record NC_138989.1, on the reverse strand, counting down.
CACGCCCTACCTCTCCCCGCTCTGGTGCTGGTCCAGCCACGTCCCATACTGGCTGTCGGCTTCCTGCACGAGGGTGTCAGTGTCCTTGGCCTCGGGGGTCCGCCTGGAGAAACACTGCTTCAGCTGATCCTGCAAGGACAAGCCAGAGGTTTCTATCAGGAAAAGGGCTCAGAACCTGGTCCCAGCTGGTAACTCACACCGCATCGCCCCCTGCTCGAACCCACCTCAGCTCCCTACCGCTCTCGGAAGTGGGTCCAAACGTCTGTGCTGGGCAGGAGGGTGACCTACCATCCGGGTTTGCCCAAGACATCGCAGGATGCAGGCGGGTGCCAAAGCCAGGCAAACTCCTTCATCCTGTGTGGGTACCACCCTACCCCTGGCCAAACTGCTCTCCATCTTCCCTGCTCCCAGGACTTATCAGTCTGGTTATGGTGCTCCCCCATCCGTCCCCCGCCACCAGCATCACCAGCACAGCCTTCGTGGAGCGTTTAATTTGTCCCCGGTGTTGGTCAAGCTGTCTGCGTATCACCTCGCTGAGCTGCATGGCAACCCCATGAGGTGGAGCTCGTTACAATCCCCATTTTACAGACGAGAACACTGAGGCTTAGTGATCTCCATCAAAGTGCTGGCCTCCCTAACTTGTTCACTCGGCAAATTAAAAGCCCGCCCCTGGTGACTGACTGTTGAACTGGCTGACACTTGGGCCTCTCTGTTATTGATTGGGGAGCAGCTGGAATGTTCAAGGCAAACCCAAAACTCCAGCCCCTTGGGTGGCCATTGGCACAAGAGCAATTCAAAATCAGCTCGGTGCTTTGTGACCACCTAGAGGCGTGGAATAGGGAGGGTGGGAGGGAGGGAGACGCAAGAGGGAAGAGATATGGGAACAGATGTGTATGTATAACTGATTCACTTTGTTATAAAGCAGAAACGAACACACCATTGTAAAGCAATTATACTCCAATAAAGATGTTTAAAAAAAAATGGTTCTGAAGAGCCTAGGGGCAGGACAGGAATAAAGATGCAGACGTAGAGAATGGACTTGAGAACACGGGGAGGGGGAAGGGTAAGCTGGGACGAAGTGAGAGAGTGGCATGGACATATATACACTACCAAATGTACAATAGATAGCTTGTGGGAAGCAGCCACAAGCTGCACAGGGAGATTAGCTCCGTGCTTTGTGAGGACCTAGAGGGGTGGGATAGGGAGGGTGGGAGGGAGGGAGACGCAAGAGGGAAGAGATATGGGAACATATGTATATGTATAACTGATTCACTTTGTTATACAGCAGAAACTAACACACCATTGTAAAGCAGTTATACTCCAATAAAGATGTTAAAAAAAAAATGGCCTTGGCTTCTGAGCTTTGAAGGATGTTCCCAGTCACCATCTCTTGATGGCTTGGAGCCAGTGGATGAGGAATATGGAGGGAGTTGGGGGTCACGGGGTGAGGGGGTGAGAACAACTTGGCCCCCAGTTCCAGAAACACCAGCAGGAGCATCTCACTCCTTGTGTTCCCCTTGGGGTCAGGAGGCATATTCTGCTGCAATGTGCTCTGGAGCATATGCATCTCCTGCTCAAACACCTTCCACAGCTCCCTACTGTCCTCCTGCTGAGATCCAACACCCCTTGTAATTGAGCCCCAGGTTTCCTGTCCAGTCCCATCTCCTACCCCTGCCCCAAACAGACGCCCCATCCCATCCACCGAGACCTACTCACTGCATCCCACACAAGCCTTACCTTCCAGCCTCTGTGGCTTTGCTTGTACCTCTCCCACTTCCTATCCATCCCTCCCACCCCAAGCCATTGCAACAGCCCACAGTGACCTTGCCTTCCCCTGCACTCTCCCTGCCTACTCTGGACTCATTTTTGTGCCAGGTAAAGTTTGACATATAAGTTATTTATGCAACAGACATCTACTGAGCACCTACCATGTGCTAGGCACTTGGGAACCAGGGGTGGGGGTCACTACACAGATTCTGTAACTCAGCCGAGGCAGCCTTTAAGATTGGACACTCCATCACCTTTGTTCCCCACCCAGAGCCTGCCTGGCACCCAGTAGGTGCTTAGTGGCGGTGGGCAGACTGCCCTGCAGTAGCTTATCTTCCTCCCACGGGGGAGCACACCTCTTCACACTTCTACGGAGCCATCCTTAGCAGAGCAAACATGTGTGGTCCTGCAGAGTGAGCAGGCGCCTCGGGAAAAAGCTCTGCTGTGTGACCTCAGGGCTTTTGTCTCCCTCTCTGGGGCACAGGGACGTGGCAAGATGCCAATGAGAAGACACACATGATAGCTCCAAGGGAAGGACCTGACATTCAGGAAACACCCCATAAATGCCCATCTCCTTCCTCATTCTCCTTCTCTCACCTTTTGGGGACACTTGCGTACCCCATGAGGGGATGCTATGGGCGAGGTATGGGCAAGGACCCCAGGGAATCAGGATAAGCCTCTCAGTCACCCTGGTAAACAACCACACTCACACACCCTCATTTCGCTGCCTGTAGCTTCCTTTTCCTCGTTACCAAAATCACAAATGCTTGTTGCAAAACATGTCAAAATTACAGGAAAGCACAAAAAATAATATTTAAAAGTCACCCCTCACCCAGTGACCATATTCTGCCATAATCCTGCCCAGAATTTCGTCTGGGTCAACACGTTTAGAGCATCATCATTAACGGCTGAAGAATATTCTGCTGCCCGGACACAGCACTGTTACTTTAATCGATCTCCAAGTGTCATGGCATTTAGGTTGCTGTTCACCGTTCTAATCAACCATACAACGAACATCCTTGGGGCTGAAGTGACACATCTCTGATGACTCCCACAGGAGAACTCCCTAGGCAGAGAATCGCAGGGTGGAGGGGTAACATATACGAGGCAGCCTTGGAACAGTCCACCCAAACTGCAAGTCCAGAGCAGCATGAGGGTGGCTGTTAGCAGGCCTGAGGGATTCAGTCAGTCCCCAGGTGGGGAAACTTGGATGTTTTTGCCTTGAAAGGTCACCTGACATGGTCAGACGCCCAGTACCCTTAAGAAAATTCCCCCTGGGGCCCAGGAATGGAAGTGGTCATCTGAGCATGCTCCCAGCTGCTTACTGCTTTCAAAGTTGTCACAGAATCGGCCATTCCCTAACTTAACCCACCGCATGGGTCGGATTCGGAGGCCAGAGGTCGGGGCCTGGGGGGCTGCCTCTGGTGGACTCGACACCCTTGTCCCCAGCAGCTTGCAGACGGCTGCAAGGTGCATGCTAGGTCTGTGCCCCATGTGTGCCAAGCTCAGCATAAGGCAGAAAGGCGACCGCTCAGGGACAGCTTACAGCTCAGGGTTGGGAGCGGAGAGGTTGCTGTCTCTGCTCCGCCCCAGCTGGGTGGTCTGGCCAAGGGACTCCGCCCATCCAAGCCTCAGTTTCCTCAGTGGAAAAACAAGGGTTGTTTTGAGGCTTCAGGGAGATAAGCCCTAGAACGCGTTAAGCTCAGTGCCTGGCATATAGGTGCTCGGGACATAGGAGCTGATGCGATCAGAATCAGGCTCATGGCCCTCCCCAGAGTCAGGCAGGGGGACAGACTCCTGGCAAAGTGTGATTCTTCTCGGGTTCTCAAAACCCCCAAGAGATGGGGATCTTTCGGCGCTGAGTGATGGAGGAAGGGATCTGCAGGTGGGGCCTCTGGAAATCAGCATGGCAAGTTCCGAAGGATACTAAGGGTGAAATCAGGGCAGGAGGCAGGGGAATGCTTCCTGACCTCCTTTGGAAGGCTCTGGGCGGCAGGGTGTGGCGGGAATAAATGGTGCTCAGCAAAATACATTGGCTTCCATGCATCCCCATTTGTGGGCCCTCCCGCAGAGGTTTAAGATTCACGCTCACGGATCTGTAATCCCCGCAGGCAGGGATGGAGGTCTTCTCCCTCCACTGCCTAAAGCCAGACTCAGGATTCCGGAGAGCAGCATCCCTGACTCCTCTGTCACTCTCATCCCCGTGTCGGATCAATCCCCAAGCCCTTCAAAGTCTCCACCAGGAAGACTTTGGCCAGCTCTAGGATCCCCCTGCCTCCCTCACCTCTGCTCACCCCCGTCCCCATATATTCTCTTCCCACTACACTTTCCAAAACTGAAATCTAAGCCTGCAGTGTCTCTGCTCAAAACCCTTCAGTAGCTCCCCAGGGTCAAGTCCAAACACCATAAGGATGGCTTGTAGGACTTTCACTAGTGGGGCTCTTTCCCCACCGTCCCCTGCCCCTCCCCCATCCCCAGGCCCTCCCAGCCCCTCTCACTGGCTGCTCCAGCCCACTTTCCTCCTCTCACATTCCTCAGTTGGCTATCCCTCATGTCCAGACCTGCTGGAGCAGCCACCACCACCTGGCTGTCGTTCAGGTTTCAGCTTTGCTGGCTCTTCCTCCAGGAAGCCTTCCCTGAACTCCCCTCACCTAAGGCTGGCTCAGGAGCCAGATCCCACCATTCCCTAGACCTCAAGTCTCTATAGCTGTGCTGTCCAATATGATAGCCGCTAGCCACGTGTGGCTATTTAAATTTCATTTAAATTAATTAAAATGTTAAAAATATGAAGAATCCAGTTCCTCAGCGGCTCTAGCTATATTTCAAGGGCTCCATAGACACGTGTGGCTACCATATTGAACAGCACAAGATACAGGACATTTCCATCATGGCAGAAAGTTTCTACTGAAGAGCACTGCTGTAGAACTTCCCAAATTATGTTCATTACAATTGACCTGTTTTTTTTTCAGTCGCCGTTGGATGAGTACTATTTCTGGAGCCAGATGCCTGGATTTAAATCCAGGCTCCATCACACAGATCCTGTATTCAGGCTGTGTGACCTTGGGCAAGTTACTTAACCTCTCTGTGCCTCAATGTCTGGACAATGCAGATGTTAAGTATTTGGTTGAATGCCATCTCAGTCCCTATGCTTTAACACAGAACCCCCAAATCTGCAGTACTCCAGGGGTTAGGATCATCTAAGGGAATTGATCTTGCAAATGAGGCTTAAGAAATCAGCTGTTTGTCAGTAATTTCTCCCACTAGTATCCTGGTAACCTTGTGCGCAGTGCAAATTATTCATGTCTCGTCACTGTAGCAGACCCCGGTAGCAGTTCAGATCAACGAGGCTTGATCTTCACTCCCAGGGCTACAAGGCCTCAAGATCAACCACAGAAAGGGTCCAAAACTCTTCTGAAACTTTTTGAAAGTCAGGTTTTTAAGTTAGCTTTAAGGCAGAGTGTTCTTCCAAATCAGTTCTGCCTTACGGGCTGCTATAAAAGCTCTCACTGTCTGCGGATGAGTAGATATCTACAAGGTGGTCTGAAAATACATGATGGATAAAGAGAAGCGTTGTCTGAGGAGCACACGTGTCCAAATTAGTCCCGCATTTGGGTCATGGGCAGGTCTTTTTTTTGACATGCACCCCCGATGGATATCAACCAGCCACAATCCAAATTTCAGCTGTCATTTGTCACACCAAGTCATCACATCTTAACATTTATTTTTTTTTTAAGATTTTTTTTAATGTGGACCATTTTTTAAAGTCTTTATTGAATTTGTTACAATTTTGCTTCTGTGTTATGTTTTTTGGTTTTTTGGCCATGAGGCATGTGGGATCTTAGGTCCCTGACCAGGGATCGAACCCACACCCTCCGTACTGGAAGGCGAAGTCTTAACCACTGGACCACCAGGTAAGTCGCGAATCTTAACATTTAGATCTCCAAGGACCCTTGAGTCCATTCAGCTGGGGTTTTTTTTCATCTTTTCAGATGATAAACTTTTTCAGATAGATGATAAACTCAGAGGCAGGGATTGCTCACAGGGAGTGAAAGTCAGGGCTGGGGGGCCTGGAACCCAGTTTTCTGGGCTCCTTGCAGCCTCCCACCTTGTCCAGGATGCTTCAAGAGGCTCAGATGAGGAAATGCACTTTAAAATGCTCTAAAAAAGCCTCACGAACTTGACAGGTTTAAAAACCACTTGCTCAGGCTAGCTCACCAAGCCCCAGGCTGGTGGTAGGTGAAAATTCTAGGCCCTCGTCTTGCAGGCAAACACGACTGCCGCAGCCCAGGACCTATAATGGACAGTTTTCTAACACCCAGGCTGGGGAGACCAGCCTAACAGACGCCTTTGAGGGTTGTGTTTAAACAAGTGGCAACACATGTCCTGAAATTTAAAACGTGCATACTCTTGGCTCAGCAATTTTAGTTCCAGAAATTTATCTCAAGAAAATCATTAGACACGCTCACCAAGACCTATGAACACAGACGCTTCCCCGCAGGAGAGCAAAGATTGCTAAACATTGGACATAACATTGCAAAACACTGAATTGTCCTAAATATCCAATAAGATGGGGATCGGTGAAATACAATATGATATATCCATGTGATGGAATAAACACCGCCAAAGAAAATGATGCTCAGAAAGAATATTTACTGTCACAGAAAGATGTCTGCCTTATACTAGCAAATATTATTTTTTTAAAAAAGGTAACAAAACAGCACGTGTTGATACCAGCTTTGTAAAAACAAATATGTAAGTGCATGTGAGAATAAGCAAAGGAAATCTCCAGAAGTTTCCACAGAAAACTGATACCAGTGGCACTGTACGTGGTGAGGAAATGGGCTGTCTTTCTATTATTGATGATGATTTTAGTTAGTATCCACACTTGTGATTTTTTATCCCAATATCATCGATAATAAAATTAAATAAAATTAATTAAATCATTCCTCCAACACTATCATATCGTAGACATCACGAATTAAAAACAAATCAGAAGGGGGCTCTTCATTTCTTAATCTCTATCAGAGCCCAGCAAACTCTTTCTATAAAGGGCCAGATAATAAATATTTTGGGCTTTGTGGGCCATGGGGTCTCTGTCCCAACTTCAGCTTTCCTGTCGTTACCATGTCAGCAGCACAATGTCTGTCTTCCAATAAAACTTTATTTACAAAACAGGAGGCTAGCTGGATTTGGCCCACAGGCAGTTGGCTGATCCCTGATCTATACCCTTTAGACTGTCAGCTGCATGAAAATGGGGACTCCTTCATCCTCTGCTGCACCCCAGTGCTTAGAACCATGCCAGGCCTGGAGTACTTGCTGAATAAATATTTGCTGGAGGAATAGGTTTCTGAAAATAACTTTTCTGCACTGAGTAGGTGTGAGCTCCTTACCCAGAAAAGGTCGTGTCATTAGGGAAGGAGTGAGGAAAAGAGAAAATATGATGCCTGCGTGTATTTTGGGGTGTCTGACACATCCGCCTGGGAAAGAAGCCTGAGTCAGAACGGTGTTCGGTGGCCTGCGGCTGACGGGGCAATTCAAGATGTGCGTCCCCCTCTCCCCTCTGCAACTGGACACTCTCAGCTGTGCAGGGTGCTCTGGTGTCATGGGACGCAGGCTGGGGTGACGCTGGCTCTGTCCCAGTGCCCCCGGGGCCTGGTGGCACCTCCCTGCCTTGTGCCCAGCTCAGACTTGCACAACGGCTGAGCAATAATACTAACAATAATATCAAGGGCTAACATTACTGTGAGCGCTGGTGATTGTCATGACCTTTCACTTTGCCATCTAATGCTCCCAAACAACGCTATGTGGTAGGAGCCGTAATGGACCCATTTTACAGGGGAGGAGACTGAGGCCCAGAGAGGGGACCTGACACACCCAAGGCGGTACAGTTAAAAAGTGGCGGGGCTGCAATTTGAACTTGGTTTGCTTGACACCCAAGCCCCAAAATACTCCCCCAAACTGCTGTATTCTCCAAGCTCTGGCTTGACATGGAGAGCTTTGTAGGGCCTTCAATGACCATCTCACTGATGGGAAAATTGAGGGCCAGAGAGATGAAAGGATGCCTGGCCATGCCTCGAATCCAGGTGTCCTGATCCCCTGGCCTGTGCCTGGTTACCACAGTGCATTCCCCAGCTGCACCCAGGGTAGGGCCTCAGGCCCAGAGAGGGGAGGAGGTGGGCAGCAGGCCAAGGATGGGCCGAGTCCCCCAGTGTGCCTCCCATACACCCTGTACCCCCCGCTCCAGGCTCTTAAGAGCACTGTCTGTCCCACTGTGGCCCGCAGGGCCTGGATGTCCAGCGCCCACTCTCCTGGCCACCTCTTCGCACCCTCCCTCCCTCCCCTGTGCTGCAGCCACAGCGACGCCCAACCCCCCCCAACCCCCCCCCGCCCCCCGTGCACCTTCACAGCACAGCTGTTCGCCTGGCTAAGGGCGGCCTCCTTCACACGGCAGAGTGCGTGGTGGCCCCTCCGAGCAGATTCCCGCCTGAGGCTAGGTCTCTCCGAGCCTTGGCCTCGGCTGGGGGTTCTCAGCACTTGGACGGTTCCCTGGATGCCTGTTCCTCCCAGTACATGCAGCCTCCAAAAGGGCAGAGCTGTGTCTTGTCACCACTGGATTCCCGGAGCTTAGTTACAGCTCCTGGCACAGAGTTAAGGGCTCACTGAATAGGAAAGAAGGAGGGAGGAAGGGAGGAAGGAGGGAAGGTGGGGAGGAATGAAAACACGAAAAGGGGAGAAGGGAGAACAAGGTAAGGCAGTCAGGCCAGAAGGAAACAGACAGGAACGGGGCAGGACAGAGCCCTCAGAACGCTCTCCCAGTGCTGTCAGCAAAAACCCGCACAGCGTCCCTGCCCTGTGGACTTGTGTCCCAGCTAGGAGGCGTCGGCGCAGCTGATGGGCTTCTGGGAGTCCACAGTGTCACCTCAGGTGGCAACGCAAGCCAGGCCTTGTGCCCCTGCCCCACGGCAGGGCATGGTGCTTCCTGGGGAAGGTTGGTGGCACACCAGTTTCTGACCCCTCTCAATGGGCTCTGGGAACAACAGTGCAGTCTGGCCAGGTGTGGCCAGGTGTAGTCAGGTAGAGCCAGGTGTGGCTTTGTGTGGCACATGGTGGTGGCTTGGATGGGGGCATAGCTAAGACAGAGAGCAAGACAAACGGAGAAAACACAACCGGCACTGGAAGGCACGCGGAGATGGGCACAGGGAGAGAGGTGCACAGGGCAAGAGCGGCGAGCAGGTGGAGAAGGACACGTGCTGGGCCTCAGGGACGGGGCTGAACTGGCCCACCTGGGCGGTGGTGCTGCGGCTCCCCCCACAGGAACACACCTGTTCCTGGACTGGGTCCCCTGACCCATCGTGGTGAGCAAAGGTGTCAAGCTCAGCGCTGGCTCCCTCTCTGGATGACCTCGAGGAAAGCCCCCACTTCTCTGAGCCTCGGTTTCCTCTCTTGGTGACTTAGTGGCTAGGGATGGCAGGTCTCAGGGGCCCTCTGCCACTTGATGGCTCACCTCTGCCTGGTGGCTAATGTCTGGAGCTCACCAAGCCGGCCTGTGTGAGCTGTCACCTGTTTCCTGGTGAAGAGGGATTGGTTTCTTCCTCTTTAAAGGAGTGCCCGTTTGGATGGTTCACACCCTTGCTGGGTTTGCCCACCTGACTGATGATGAAGTGATGTTGTTCACTCCTTGAATAAAATCAGTTTTCATAAACACTCTATGGAAAAGCTAGCAGTGCCTGGTGATTAGCAAGGGAAAGCACGAACTTTTAGGTTGCAGATGGGAAATGAACCTACCCCGGGGCTCTGATGAGCTGGAGGTGGGGAAGGCTCTGAGATGGGGCAGACCAGGGGAAATCCAGCTCTGCCTTTTGGTAGCTATGAGCAAACCGCTCAAAACCTCAATTTTCCCATCTGTAAAATGGGGATGGGGAGGGTGCTTAGGGGAGTTGGGGGGATTTTGTAAGACATCTGGTGAGAGCTGCACACGCCCAGCATACGGTAAGTGCCAAATAGATTCCAGTTGAGATGATGATGATGATGATGATGACGTCCACTGCTTAGCTCCCAGAAGCACATCATTTAAACAAACACTCTAACGAGGAGGCCTGACAGCCCTGTCATTCAGCTGAGAGCAAAGGGGCTGCCTTAACCAGATCGCTCAACATCTCTCCTGACCCAGACATCAGCCAGCTGCTCGCCTCCATCACAGAGTGAACTGACCCCAGCACACCTGCCCTCCTCCAGGGCCCAGCCGGGTACGCAGGCTGCAAAATGACAGCTCCAGCAGAGACACGCTGACTCCAGGGGGCAAGTGTGTCACCTAAAGTGACAGGAACACACGTTGGCAGCTGGTCCTCAGGAGGCGTTCATGGTTCCAGCAGGGGGTGCCCCGCAGGGCTCCGTGGTCGGGGGGGCTTCCTGGCTCTCCCGACAGTCTCAACCTCCAAGTCTATAAACAGAAAGGACAGCTGGGCTGGGGGGCCCAGGCTCTCATTGGTCTCGGAGGCGGGGTCTCCCAGACTCCAGAAACCCAGCAGGCACCCTGTGCTCTGGGTGTCGGAGGTGGGCAAAGAGGCAATAAAAGTAGTCATAACCAGGAACGTGTAAGGAGCACCCACTGCATGCCTGGCACCAAGTCAGATTTCTTATGTGCACCGTCTAGCTTAAGCCCCAGAGGAGATGCTTTCACACGCCCATTTCACAGATGGACAGGTACAACAAGAAGGGACCTTGGAACAGCTCTTCCTGTGTGCCAAGCTGCCGAGATTAGTCCTCCCGACAACCCTAAGAGGCAGGTACTGTGAATTATCCCCAGTTTCCGGATGAGAAGACCGAGGCACAGGGAGGTGAAGCGACTCGCCCGGGGTCTCAGGAGTGAGTGAAGGGACCCGATTCAAACACAGGCGGCTCCAAGTCTATGGCCAGTTATGCTCCATTCCACCAACTCCTGCTGTCATTGCACCCAGGAAACGCCCCTCTGGGAGACTTCTTGGTATAGTCCATCAGCTGCTGGCCAGTGCTGGCCCAGGTCTGCCTGGAATGTGTACCTGAAACACAGCTCAGGCATCAGCTCCTCCAAGAAGCCTCTCCTGATTGCCTCCATCGGCAGCGGGACTGGGTCTCCCATTGGGACCCCATAAAATCCCCCTGTGCTCAGCTCATCATACAGCTTATTGTGCTGGACTGTGCTTACTGTTTGTTTGATGGTCTCCTCCAGGCTGTGAGCTCCCTGAGGGCAGGCACTGGGGTCTGTTCACCCTCAAACCCTGGCACCAAGTTAAGAGACAGCCACGGTGGTCAGGGGAGCAACTGACAATGGATGGATGCATGAATGAGTGAGTGAAGGAATGAATGAATGAATCAGTGAGTGAGTGAATGAATGAATGAATCCATGTATGAATGAATGAGTGAATGAACGATCCCCAGATGATCCCTGGACCCCTCTCTCACGTCCATGAACGATATTACTGTCTACTTAAAGACTCCTGATATATCCCAGGACCATCTGTTTTCATATATGCCCTTAAATTTTAATTTTTGTTACATTTTAAAAAACAAATCTCTTTTCTAAAACATCATGTTCAGCATGCTGACAAACACTGAAAGCGAACTGGCGACTGTGATAATTTTTTAAGGTGCAAAACGGGAGAGATTGATCCAGGGAGGGAGGACAATCCCCCTCCAAAGAACCAGGAACCAGGAACCTTCTATGCCCCACTTTGTGAGGAAGGGGCATAGAACATTCTAAAAGTCCTGAGATACTTTTACACAGACAAATTCAATTTCCTTTTAAGTCTAAAGTTCTATTAATAAAAGGTCTACAGTTTTAAGGTTAAGATGAGCCAAGATAAAAGGGAATTTTGGTTTTTTAAAATGTATTTTTATATTTTAAAATTATAGAACAATCATAGCATGGGATACTCTTTAATTGTTCAAAGGAATGAGGAAGATGTATGTGTCCTGATATGGAGTGACTTCCAAGATACACTGTCAAGTGAATAAGGCAAGGCTGGAAGCAACAGGTGGGGCGAGAAAAAATATATACGCAAATATTTGAAAATGCACAGAATATGTGAGAAGGACATAGGAAAACTGTCACCACACTGCCTCTGGGAGGGGAACCGAGTGACGGGGCGAGGGGGAGAGAGGGAGACATAGCTTTAAAATTCTACCTCTTTTTGTATTTTGTAACATTTGCTGTTGGTAGTTTCTAAAAATAAACGTTAAAATGTATGATTCTATGTAAATACTTAATTCTTTCATGTTTCCTAGCATCTCCTCTTCATGGGATCTGCTCCCATCCACCCTGACTTGGCTCTCCTGGAGGGATTCTTAAAACAGTCTCAGCCAAATTTGACTCTGTATTTTTTTTTTTTGAAACATCACATGTCAAAACATCTCTCTCATGTTTATTTCAGGCGATGGCTCAACTTGTCAGGCGACAGAATTGCAGCCTTGACGTAAGTGTGAACCCGGGGAGGAGGCGGGGAGCCGGTGTGTCTGTCCATTGCCTCAGGATCCCAAACCCTCCAGCATCTCTCCCGGGCAGGACACACCCACCACCTCCTCCACGATCTGTGGGCACATTACAATCTTACAACACTGCTCCATTACCCCTGCTTCCGGTGATTCACCCAGAGAGATGTGCATGCACACACACACACACACAGATGCATACACACCAATATATACATATGCAAATATATACACAAATACATGTACCCCCCCAAAATACACAAAAACACATACATACACACAAATGCAAACACATACACACATACACATATATATACACAAATACGTATACACAACACACACACACACACATAATACACATTGCACATTCAGACAACACATACATAACAAACACAGAGAACATACAATACACACACGAATACATACATACATCAACTCACACACCCAAAGATGCTCACAGCAGCGCATCTGGTTTTTGGTTAACAGCAAACACAACCCAGTTGTCTTTCCATAAGGGCATCTGTAAACAGGTTTATCCCTGCAAGGGAATCCATGCTGCCATCAAAAACAATGAAGTAGAATTTGAAGTGCTGATATGGAGATGTCAAAGCTGCTACAGAAAGTTTGCTAGGAACAAGCGGCAGACAATTCCACCTTAGGTCACCCCCTTGGTCATCTTGGGCCCCGTGATTAATGATTTCCTATCCCAGGTACCCAAAGTACTTCGGGGCCCCAGACAGAAGGGGAGGAGAGTGCACACAGGGGCTCAGGAGTGGCCGATGACAGAGGGCATGTGACATGGCCCAGGCCTTGAAAAGTGGGTCAGATTGAACAGGTGGGGGAGAATGGAGAAGGCAGTGCAGGTGACAAAACAGCCTAGGAATATGTGAAGCGAAACACCATCTTCACTGACCGCGGGCTATGTTGGGGACTGGACAGACCCATCCCATCCACCCTGCAGAGCAGCCCTGCAGGAGAGGCTTAAGGACCCACCGTGAGGATAAGGGGCTGGTCTGCAGAGATGGCACGGAGCACGGATGGGGCGTCTCTTCCCCTGGAGTGGGGTGGGGGCAGGGCAGGGCGGGGCAGGGCCCGGGACCTCTCTGCTGTTGACGGGCCTGGCAGCTCCCTTGTTTATGAGTGCCCAGCTCCAGTGAAGGAGGAAAACCAGTTGGGCCGACATTCCATCGCCTGGAACAGAGCCAAGGGCCCCGTTTCCTTCTGGTGCCCAGCCCAGCCTGTGGTTTTGTTCAAAGACCCTGCCCAGGGTCCAGGGCGCCGGCTGTTCTAACTCACAACTTGATCCACCTCTGCTTCCCAGTCCAGCCCTCGGGAAGCCAGAGAGGGCCTGGAAAATGCCTGGTGGATGGTGTCTCTTTGGCCAACTCTTAGCAGCACCCAAGTCGGGGCGGAACTGCCTGCTTCAGGGTGCCGTTTGCTCATCACATGGCTCACTGGGTCACAAGTGGGTGAGAGCGCTCGGAAGCCTCCGTCTTGAGCTCCAGGATTCGGGGGCTGGTCCCCATGCACCGCTCCAGGCCAGCTTACCACTGGCTGCTGGCCAAGCCCAGAGGCATGTTCAAACAGACACTGCACCTTGGTCAAAGCCCACAAACAAAATAACAGACCCAAAATAACAGCAAGGAGCCGGTGCCCATGCAAGCTTTCAGGCATGCTGGAAAAGCCCTGGGCATCCTTGGGGCCAGCACCCACTTAATGGGACTTGGAAGGCAAACCTAGTGATTTTGAAAGGCTCCCGAACATGTATTTCTCAACGTGGAGACAGCATCCAGGCGCGGGACCCTGGACGCCCGGCACTCGGGCACTTTGGCTCATCCGGGGTGAGCATGGACCACGGCCAGGTGCCAAGAAATGCACTTTACTGCGTCGGCCCCCAAAGGGTCCTCCCACCGACCTGTGAAGTAGGCCCTGACCCCTAACCCAGGGGCCAGATGCATTCTAAGTCAGATTTTAGAAAGGCAACAGGCGAGTGCACATACTGTATATCGGGAGGAACCCCCAGTGGGGTCTAGAGGAGGGTCTGCCAACCTTAGAACTCTGGCCCGTTGCAGGGGGGCCGTCGCTGTGCGCTGGAGGAGGCTAGCGGCCTTCCTGGTCTGTACCGACCGAGGCCCGAACCCACAGCTGTGACAACCCAAACTGTCTCAAGACATTGCCAAACGTCCCTGGGGGGCAAAGTCGCGCCTGGTTGAGAACTACTGGTCTAGGTCATGCATTCTCTACAGGAATGATACTGTCCCTAAGGGTGTGAAAACTGGTTCCTGGTGGGGGAACCTTGGCACAGATATGCATACAGTACACATACAGATGTACAATATTAACTATGATATTAAAATTTCATGGAACGGCAATTAAGAAAAAGTTTTAAAAGGCCCTTTGGCGGATGATAATGAAAAAAATACCCCAAAAAGTGGATAAACACTGGTGTAGTGCAACACCCCACAAGCAAACATATTAATGTTTCCACAGCAAAATGTATGAATAGTCACATCGTGTGTAAATGCTATTAATAACCTTATGTCAGTACATTGGTACAGGGTGGTTGTGCTACAAAGGAGAGCTTCGTGGATTTCAGAACGATGGATAAGGGTTGCGTATCTCCTGCTCCGTTTTATACAGGAGAGAACGGAGGCTCAGGGGAATTAAGCAACCTGCCTGTGTGCGCGCACGTGTGCTCACACCGAGGTCTAGCTGACACCAGAGGGATTTAATCAGTGTGCTGCTAGAGCTCTGTGCCTCTGTCCCAGTTCCCCGGCTTCTAAAAGTTATTCTGGTTATGCAGGTGCGTGAAGATGAATGTCCAGTGATGTTGACTGCAGCATTATTTAGAAGGCAAAAAGACTGGGAAAAACCTACGTGTCCGAAAATCAATTTGGGCCTGACTAAATAAAGTGGGCATAACCGAAAAAATGGAATATAGTACAGGCTGCAGGTCCACATTCATGACATGGGAAGGTCGTCCTAGAAGAGAAAATGAAAGAGACCTAGGCACAAAGGCATTCCTGCAGTATAATTCCTGCAGTATGATTGGTTGATCTATCTGCAAATATATGCATATATATTTTTGCATGGATGTATGTATACATGTATATAGCATATATATGCAAACATATACAAAAGATTATTTATATACACATGTGCATATATTATATATCTATGTATATATTTTGCATATATATTGCACATAGGCAAAATATGAATATATTTATATATGTGTGTATATATCATATTCATATATATGTATACATTTTGCACACATATGCAAAAAAATCTTAAAGGATATAGACTTGTTATAAAGAATATTTCTAGGGGTGGTATATTAAGTAATTGTTTTCTTCTTTCTTGTCTATGATCTCATTTCTCTACGGGGAGCATGTTTTGTGTAGTTTTTTTTAAATAGAAGGATCCAGAACACACCCAGGCGGGCAAGCACTATGGCTGTCTGGCCCAGGGGGAAGGGGGCAGAATGCTGCTCAGCCCCTTTGCACCTTCTCTCTGTCGTGGTGAGAGCTGGTGCTTAGTCTCCTACAGACGCAGATTTGTCCCCACCCGGGGATTTAACTGCCGCCGGCTGGGCAGGGTCCTTCCTGTTTCCCAGCCTTGGTGTTAACATGAGAGTATCTGGGGACAGAGGTGCAGACAGATGAGGCCTTAGAGAAAGGGAGGGTAACAGCCTGAGAATGTCTACTGCCCAGTCCTGCTGGGCCTGCCCTGGACTCCCACCCACCTCCTCCGCTTAGCACAGAGAAGGGGCCTGGGCTCAGTCAGACCTTGGGTCCCTGGCAGTGCCTCTAATGAGCTGTGTGACCTCAGGTGAGTCTCATGGGGCCTCAGTTTCCCCCTCTGTAAAATAGGGGCCATCACTGGGGTTGCATCACTGGGTTAGAACATCATCCAGGGGTTCTGCTGCCAGGCAGGGAGCGGCCACCCTCTTGGGCCAACTGGTGGTGCCCTATCCAGCCCTTCCTATACAACGCCACGACCCAAAAGGGGAAACGTGGAGAAAGAAACATGTCTATCGCACCAGCCGCAGGATCTGGGACTTCCCAACAGAAAGGGGGCTCAGAGGTTGCCTGGAGCCTGCCCAGGACAACAAGCACTTATTCATGCCTACCGTATGCCTGCTCTCTGCTAACAATGCTGAGGCACCTCAGATATCTGCCCAGGGGCAACTTAAAATCAAGCTGGGGAAGTGGACGTGTAAGCAGATCATTTCAACAGGGAACAGGAAGGGCAATGGGCTGGAATGGTTGCAGCCAGACGAAGGGCCTGGGGGAGATCAGGAAAGCTTCCTAGAGGCAGTGACTCTTTTTTTTTTTTTTTGCAGTACGTGGGCCTCTCACTGTTGTGCCCTCTCCCGTTGTGGGGCACAGGCTCCGGATGCGCAGGCTCAGCGGCCATGGCTCACGGGCCCAGCCGCTCCGCGGCATGTGGGATCTTTCCAGACCGGGGCACGAACCCGCGTCCCCTGCATCGTCAGGCGGACTCTCAACCACTGCGCCACCAGGGAAGCCCGAGTCAGTGACTCTTGAGTCTTTCATGAGGAGCTGGAATTAGCCTGGGGAAGGAGAGGGGCGGCTAAGGCAAAGGAATAGGTTGTGAAGTGACAAGGAAACTTCAAGGAGCCCAGTATTTATTCCTTGGGCATCAAGTCAGAAGTGAGAGGAGAGAGGCAGGGGCTGGGATGTTAGCTACAGACCATGCAGGGATTCAGGGAAGAGGGATGCCGGGTTGACAGGTGCCTTGGGGCAGACAGACCCAGGCTCCAGTCCTAGCTCCCAGGCTCTTAGAAGCTGTGTGGCCCTGGGTAAGTTCACCTCTCTGGGCTTCAGTAACAGCAGAGAACCACTCCAGTGTCCATCGCTGACGCCAGCACTGCATGGGCTAATGTTCTGTGTGAAGTGCTGGGTGAGTGGTAGGTACCCGGGAAATGACTGCAATTGCTATGATGCTCGTAAGTCAGTATCACCTCTCTGGCTCTGAAACCAGCAGGAGACACAGAGCTGAAGAGGATGATACAAGGGGCTTTTAAGAATTAAGTGTTTTCGGACTTCTTGGTACAGATCACCGTAGTGCCACCACCCAGGTCGACACTCCTTTAGAGGAGCTGGCGGGATTTATAGGAACTGTAAGAATTCTTGGAGCAATGACTATCCTTGGCTTCCGGGAAATAAGGCCTTGGCTGTAAACGTTATTCTCTGGAGGGGAAACCCGGAGCAATTAGGGGAGTGAGATGCAGTGGAGATGAAGGACAGGACGGAGAATCCTGGGCGGGGCAGAAACCTCAGCTGAGCACCCACCATCATTCCCTCCCTTTACCAGGCTCCCAGCGGCAAAACCCAGGTGAGCTGGAGGCTCCTGGAGGCTCCTGGACTGACATCTCTCCTGGCCCAGTGCCAGCTGGATAAAGTCCAAACTCCTTGGCTGGGCAGCTGCAGCCCCCAGGACACCTTCCAGGCCCCTCGCTGGCCACTCCTCCTTGCCTAGATCCTGCTTCAGGGAGACTGGACCATGTGTGGTTCTGCCACGAGCAATGCTGTGTTGCCTGGAATGCCTGTCCCTGCCTGGTCTGCTGAGGAGCTCCTACTCTACCTTTAAGACCCAGATCTCCACAGGGAAGCACAGGGGAGCAAGCAGTTCTGACTCATAACTCTCCTAGAGCACGTAGGACCCTGGGCGGCAGGGGCTTGTGTAAGCTGTGACCACCCCACCCCAAGACTCGTGCCTCTCGGGGCTGGGATCAAATTGGGTTTACCTCCCTCTTCCCAGGGCCAGACCCAGTGCTCAGCACAATACAGGTGCTTTGAGGAAGTTGGGAGGGATGGAGGGAGGGAAAAAGAGAGCAAGGGGAGAGAGGGAAGGAGGGAGGGATGGAGGGAGGGAAAAGAGAGCAAGGGGAGAGAGGGAAGGAGGGAGGGAAGGACCAAGCCCCAAGACTGTGGATGATACAAAGAAGGCACCGAGGTACTAAGTTACTATGCAACCAAGTTCCAATGCCCTCATCTATAAAAATGGGGACTACAGAACCCACCTCTCCAGGCAGTTAAGGATTACACATGATAGTAAGTGCAAAGGCCCGGGGACACAGGAAGCCCTTCCCCCCTCCTGTCATTCACCTGAGCACTGGCCATGCGCAGACACCTTGAACAGCAGGTAAGTCCCTCCCCTGTGGGAGCTGACATCCTAGCGGGGGAAACAGACAGGATACAGAACAGAGTGCACTACAGAGGGCGCTGCGAGGTGATTCGTGTCGTGGAGAAACATAAAGCCGGGCAGGGGCTGAGGAGTGCTGGGGGTGCGGCGGGGGGGCTGCAATGTGAAACAGGCCATCAGGGCGAGCGTCTGTTTTGAGACGTTTGAGCAAAGGCCTGAAGGAGGCGACGGAGGGAGGGGCCAGGGCAGCGGACGAGGCACCTGTTGTTACAAGTGCTGCCCCACCGCAGACGGCGTTTTCTGGTACCTGGTGAGCTGACTTAGGAGCCTGGGCTGGAGCCCCTCACCCTCCCTCTCCCAGTTCCCCAGTCGCATTCTAAGTCTAGCATTCCCTCTGCCCACTCTTAAACCTCCAGCTTCCCAAATAAAAACGCGAATTAAGCACAGAGCGTTCGGTGCTTCCTTCACCCCCGTGGGGCAGCAAGGCCAAGATAATCGGAGGCCCCGGCGGGTCTGGACACTGCAGGTGGGAGGGAGGCAGCAGGCGGCCGGGGCTGAGGTCCTCCCGGTGCGTCCAGCCCCTTGGCTCCCCAACAGACCCCACTGCGCTTTGTTCTCTTTTATTTTATTTTTAAACACTGATTGGGCACCGACTGTCTACATGGAGACCCACGCTGGGGGGGTTCATAAATGTCATCTCCAGATGTGAAAAACAAACTGGGGGGCTTCCGATATTCTGCTCCCACTGGGAGAGTGGAGCACATTACCCATGGTCAGGATCTCATTTTCCAGACGTGGGAAACAGGTTCAAAGCCAAGTGACCTGCCCAGAGACCCATGGGAGTCAAACCCAGGTAGCCGGGCATCAACCCATCAACTCAGCCTCCTGGGCTACACCTTCCCCGCCTCCACTTTAATTCTAAACAGCGTTTTAACAGCCAACAGCGCAAGCTTGGCCCTGGGAGCTGCTATCGTTCCCAGATGTTTTCATGATAAATAACATTTCAGTGATCTGTTGGTGAGGCCTGGGGGAAGTCTGGGAAAGGCAGAGTGATTTTTTTTGCTCCCCCCACCCCCGCCTCCTGCCACAAAAGAAGTGCAGGCAAGGGATCTATCTGAGCAACTCATCTTGGAAAAGCCACGTGATGTGGGAGTCCAAGCGTCACGGTGGATCTGAGATCAGACAGACCTGGGTTCTGGTCCTGGCTGTGCCTCTTACCAGCTGTGTGACCTTGGGTAACTCGATTCACCTCTCTGAGCCCATGCCTGGTTGTGACTACTAGAACTTTTTATACATTATTGTCTATACTGTACTAGTATTAGATTCTACCAAACACTGCTGAGATGGTCCTACCTGCAAAGGACCTTCCAACCAGTGTGAAGTTCACTTTCTGCACAGGTAACCTTCCCAGTGCGTCACCGGGGTTTTTTTTAATACACAATTTATAACCAGAGTTGCATGTGCACCCATGCACACTCTCACGCACACCACTGGCAAAAGATGACTCTGCTCTCCTGCCCGGGTTTTCCACCAAGTGCATTGGAGTTGTCTGGGACCTCATCTAGGGTCCAGGAATCCGAGGTCCAGAGAGGGGAAGTGGCCTGGGCAGGTGACACCACGGGTGGAGGTGGTGTTCAAACGAGAGGCTGGAGGCTGTTTCCGCTATTTCCCTCCTGGAGGAAGGTCAGGGCATTGCCAGGACCAGTCCCTCCCAATCCCCTGGAACATGTCAGCAGGGTCACGGTCAGGCTGGGCTACACTGTGGCCTTGGGGAAATCACAGTCATTGTCACTGCCCAAGGGGCAGGTCACTGGAGGACTCTCAGCTTCAGAATCCTATTCTGCAGCCTGCGCTGCCAATGAGAATGAAAACAGAAGAGGATGTGGCCGAGTCCAGGGCCACCTCTGAGTTTCAGCCACGCGGCCACCCTCCACCCCCTCAGGCTTTCCAACACTGCGATGCCGGCGGCCTGATGGTTTTGTAACTCAACCCACCCACACTGGGGAAAAGAGCCAGTGGCGTTTTTTTCAATTCTTCCTCCAGCTTCCTATTTATAGCATGTTGACAGGCGAGGGATGGCTTCCAGCAGTAATTAGGGAACCCACACCGGGGACCCAGGCCTCAGGTGGGCCCCATGGCTGTCAGGTGGCTCTGGGGACCACTGGGATCTACTCACGGTCCCTAAAGAGAAAGGATTCCCAGGTGTGCATGGCCAAGGGGGAGTAAAGGCAGGTTAGTCAAACACTGTGAGAGCAAAAGGCCCACAAGCCTCCCGTGGGGGACACACCCCTTGTTCCTTCTCCATTCTTGCACTGAAACATCATCAGGTCCTAATATTAGCCACGCGGGGACCCTGGCAAGGTCTGGGTTAACTAACAGTGAATGGGGCTTGTGCGGGGTTTCCCAGGGAAAGAAGGAGGCTTCGAGTGGGAACCCCTTGTGTAGACAAGCGTGGGTTCCAAGCCCTGCTCTGCCCCTGCCTGGCAGTAGGGCCCTGGGTCAGTCCCTTGGCCTCATTGGGCCTCAGTTTCCCGATCTGTACAATGGGGACAGTAACCGTACTTCACTCAGCTATTGTTGAAGACCATACAAATATTTGTCTTAGCTTTGGCGAGTTTCAGTCTCCTTACACCAGAGAACACATGACTCTGAAAAGCGTCCCAGCCCAAAGTCCACACTCAGTTTTGCCAAACCTTAGAACTGCTCTAGGAGTTTGTCCAGTGGCCTGCGAGGGTGGGTATACAGGGAATGTCACTTGTTGAACTGGGCCACGTGGAGAGCCGGGGGCCAGGCATCGTTATATTTACCCGGGAGGACATGACCCCTGCAAAGGAGCGTCAGCCGAGCCAGATGTGTGTGTAAACCCCTAGAATGAAAGTGACCAGCAGTGAGTGGGGATGAAATTGTCAGGTGGGAGTCAAAGCAGCTCCCTGGAGCTCCCTGGGCTTCACCTGCCTGGTTTAAAGGGAGCCCAGATGGACTGACAGCCGCAGACAATATCCTGCTGGTCTCAGCCCCAAACACCATTTCAAAGCCGGAACCACAGGCCAAGATGGCAGTGGTGCTGGTTCAGGGGGACAGAGCTGTAAACCCATGGGGCTCACTCGTCCCCTACGGGGAAAGAACCAGTCTCGCTTTGGGCTTGAGAAGCCCCTGGGAAGGGGCTGGATTCTACAACTGGTGGACAGGTTTGTGCACGCTGCTGATTTTTTCCTTCTCGTGTAACTGGACATCGGAACCATTGCAGTGGCTGAAACGTTCTGACAAATTAGGATATCAGCTGGGATGGGTTTCCCATTGCTAGGCAACCAGAGGCTGTCGCTACAGTGCACATGCCACCCCCCGCCCCCCGGGACTTGAGTGTGGAATTACGGGGTACTGTAGATGTTAAAGGTCTGCCCGCAGAAATGCTTGATGGAGAAATCTGCAGCTCATTAATTCTTAATCTTGAACAAACACCCTCCGCATTTGTGATGTTTCCCAGCTTAAGGGGGTGCTGCCACGTGACTCACCCCCACTTCATTTCCCCCTTCTTCTGCCCCTACAAGGCAAGGACCATCCACTGCCTCATTTAAAGCTGGGGGTATGGCGGGGGTGGGGGGCACTGAGGTTTGGAGAGGGAGAGGAGCTTTACATACATAGTGGAGCCAGCGTTCAAATTCACGTCTACTGAACTCCAGACCTTGGCAGTTGCCAGGCAGACCCAGGAACTCGTGTTCTAAATCAGAACCACTGGAACTCAGGTTCAGGAAGTTGGAAAATGGAAATCCACGTTGATGGACCATCTCTTTAAATACAATAAATGTGGGGAGATGCCTAGCCCTGATTGTCTGATTCTGACTGGGATCCCTCCTCGCAGGAGCAAGGCTGGCGGCTGCAGACCGCCAAGTCCCCGTCTTCCTGCGGCCCTCCCAGGCGAGCCACATCAAGAGCGCCTAGGCTCCCCCTTCTTACTATGTAATTGCCTCTCTGAGCACCGCAAGCAATGGGCGTTCCCTTTATAAGTACCTTCAGAGCAGGATCCCCAGCATTCCCAACTGAGAAGAGATGAACACAGATGCTCGGGAGACCCCTTAAGACTGTGCCCAGACCCCATATTAATTATTCCTCCTGCTTCGCAGTCAGGGGCTGGTGGAGGGGGTGTAACTGGTGCTTTTCTCTGCTCAACCACTGAAGCTGGCTGTCCCTTTCCCTCAAAGTGAAGAACAGGCAGGGGGTGGAATTCCCAAGCCCCCAAACACAGGCCACCTCCCTGAGTTCTCTGGAACCCTCCTGAGGCAGCTTATAACCATAAACCACTCTGACGTAGGCACAGAAGTGTCTGGCACACAGTAGGCACTCGATTTAAGTGTTGCCCATGTGGAGTAACCCGTTTGGCAATACTTCTGTGGGTTGGAGGGACACAGTCCTGCATTTCTTTAAAGAACTCTGAATTCCCTTGAAAGACTTATATTTGAAGGTTTCTTGTACCCTTGCAGGTTGGCAGTCCACCTCTAGGATGAAACCAACAGATGAATAAATAAATGGAGATGTCGGAATCAGGAATTGTGCTGTACTGGAGAATGGGTATATGTTCAACTTGGGGCTCCTTAATAAATCCAAGCAACAAGGACAGAACTGATCCAAAAGGGTGGCTCGTGCTATAGGAGAGGAAAAGAATGGGCCTGCGCAAACTCATTTCTACAAACGAACCCACAGAGATCATGCAGAGACTGTGGCAGGCAGACTGTATTATGAGGCATACATATCTACGGCCTCTCCCTGCAGAAAAATTATACTCCCTCTTGAGTACAGGTGTGATCATGTTATTTGCCCTAGCCAATGAAGTGTGAGCAGAAGTGATGTCATTTATTTCCAGGCAGAACCTTTAAGAGCGGTGATGGCTGCCACATTCTCCTTCCCTCAATGATGGCCCTACCTCTTTCCCTGTGGTTGGTCATGTCCCTGGAAAGCTGCTCCATCAACCTGGGCCTCGGAGCAACAATGACGTGAAACAGAGACATAGCCAGTGTCAGTGGACATGCGGAGCACTCAAGAAAGAAACCTATTTTTCTGTTTTACGCTGTTGAACTTTGGGGGGTTTGTTCGTTACTGCAGAATAACCTAACCTATCCTGACAGATACAGAGACGGACAACTTTTGAGACAAGGACAAGAAAAATAAACCATCGTGTACTGAACATCTACTGCAGGACAGAGATTCACTTGACATATTTAAGAGCAGGTGCCTTTAAGGCAGACAGGCCCAGCTCTGCTGCTTTTTGGCTGTGTGACCTTAGGCATAAGTGGCTTAATTTCTGTGGGTCCCCCCCGACCCCCCGCACTGTAAATTGTTTGCTTGCTGGAAACTTCCCCAGCTATACGCAGGTCCTGGCAGGAGGAAAAATTCACCCAGGAAGGGATGTGCAACTTTTATTTTGCTTTGAAAGGAAATCACTTGAGGACATAATGGCTAACAACAGTAATTGAGCAGAAAGAGAAAAAGGGACTTTCAGGAAAACGGGCTGTGCCTGTCTCGATTCCCCAGCACAGGCCCGATTCACCGATTACTCAGTAATAAGCTTTGAAACTTAGGCAGGTATACAATGGTGCCGTCCCAAGAAACAGAAGAGATTAATCTCAAGTGTTCTTGTTTATTATCGGTTTCTGTTGACCTCAATTACTGGCTATTGCCAAATTCTCCCAGCCTGAAGGAAACCAAGGTGAATAGCAACCATGCCATGAGTCCATGATGTTTTCCTAAAGCCTCTGACCTTTACAGACAGACCCCACGGGCCTGGTAATGTAGAACAGAGAACTCTGGGTGTGGGAGTGGATGGCTGCTGACAACCATGCCCTCCTGTCCCCAGAGTTTCAAAAATACAGTAAAAAGTTCGTGTTGGAAACAGAAAGCATTACTCTTTAGAAAAGAGCAAAAAGGAGAAAGTCAGTAACACTCCCTTGCTTGCCCATGGCAGACATTAATAATCAATTATAGAACTGAGCCCTGACAAGCCCTGAGAATCCCCAACACAGCACCCCAGGCAGCCACTGCATCGTTTAGAGTTAGTTCGTGGGCAGAGACCTATTTGGTACCCTGCTCTAGGCTCACCAGCTGGTTATCTTTTATCAGAATCACCAGATTACAGAGCTGAAAGGTATTTGAGAGGTCATTCTAGTTCTACCTCATGTCTAGAGCACCCAGCCTTTGCTTGATTTCCTCCAGAGACAGGAGGCTCACCACTTCAGATTCCCTAATGTCTACAGCTTCATGAAGTGTATCCCAGTGATGGGGCCTGTCTATTTGGCTACTGGGGAAAAGTTTCTCTTTTGTTGTTAAGTAAAAACCTTGAGACCCATGCAGAGCAGAGGTGCTTCATTCCCCCACTTCAGGGACACTCTCAAAGGACTGCCCTGAGCTTCGTCTTCTCCACGAAACACACCCAGGCACCTTTTGCTATAATCAGAATACACATGAAATGTTGGCACGTGAAGGGGGCTTAAAAACCCGGGAGACCAACCCCTTGTGGTATAAATGGGATAATGGAGGCAAAAGCAGGGGCAGGATTTTTCTGCAGCCCCACAGCAGGGTCCTGCCAGAACCAGGACTAAGTTCCTGGCTTCCTGACTTCTGGTCTTGGGCTATTTCTATGATGCCAAGCTCCAGATTCACATCATTCCTGCTCCTCTGTGGGGACAGGATCAGGAACGCCACAATCTGGCTCAATGTGGAAAAAGGTATGGGCTCAGAAGCACCCAGACCTGGGTTTGAAGCTTGATGTTCACTGGCTGTGTGATCTGGGGAAGCCCCATGAGGTCTCTGAGGCTTGATTTCTTCACTGAAAAAGGAGGGACCATAATGCTAATTGTGTGCATGTGTGTGTGCATGTGTGTGTGCGTGTGTGTGTGTGTGAGAAAGATTCAGAGAGACAGAGAGAGAGAAGAGAGAGGAGGGA
Source organism: Mesoplodon mirus (assembly GCF_964341445.2). NCBI lineage: Eukaryota > Metazoa > Chordata > Mammalia > Artiodactyla > Ziphiidae > Mesoplodon > Mesoplodon mirus. The sequence goes on along the minus strand of NC_138989.1, from coordinate 19,625,306 downwards.
GTATATAAAAAAAGAATGAAATAGGAGATATATGTACAGGGCTCATACCATCTGGCACATAAAGTCCAGAGTAGCTACATAAGGAATATCAGCTCCCTCCCCTCATCCTCCTCGAAATAGGACAAGGGCGGTTTCCAACTCAGAGCTCAAGTTAACTGCGGAGGTTACAGCTCTGGGATAGCATCACGGTTATGCTCACAGGCTCCAGTCCAAAGGCCTATGTCCAGTGCCGACTGTGTCCTCCCAGCTGTGTGACCTTGAGCAGGTCACTTCAGCTCCCTGAGCCTCAGTTCCCAAAACTGTAAAGTGGGATAACACCACCTACCTCACAGGATGTTTGTGAGGATTAAAAGCATCAAAGCACGTGAAGCCCTTGGAACAGTGCCTGGCGCACAGCGCTCAGGGAACGTCAGCTGCCATCAGCGTGGCTGTTTGTAGCTCTCCCAGGAGCTGGAAGAGGCTGGGCCCAGGAGGACGGCCGAGAAGGAAACGCTCTCCTCGCCCATTTCTGGAGCTGCCGCCCATCAGGCGGCCAAGCGAGGGGCAGAAGCACCTCCGTCTCTTGGTGGCGGCCATTTTAATGACATCTAAAAGGTCCTATTTCCCCACTTAAGAGGCGCTGATTAGTCACACGTCTGGCTTCAATTCTCTAGACTGCAAGAGTGGGAAGGGAATTTCGAAAGTGTGAAGGCCGAGGGAAAAACAAGCAGCTCCTGCTACTAGAAGCGGCGCACGGGGTCCAAGCGATGAAAGACATACGAAAGAACAGCCCCAAGCGCCTGAGGTCCCTCAAATCTTTGTGAGTATAAAGCATGTGGCAGGGCCTGCGGGCACTGTCACAGACACACATCTAATCGTGATGTGAGGCCAACCCTTTGGCAAGTCGATGGATCTCTCCAGGACCCGGCTGTCACACCTCTAAAATGGGATGTATATAACGATGATTAAGATAATCGCTAACATTTATAGAGCGTTTACGATGAGACATGGGGCTGAGCGCTCTGTCTGTATTAGCTCATTTAATCTTTACAGTACATCTGTGTATATGTGTGTGTGTGTGTGTGTGTGTGTGTGTGTGTGTATAATTATTATTCCCATCTTAGCTAAGAAGCCATTGAGATTCAGAGACATCAGGGAGTTTGCCCCAGGACACAGAACTGACAAGTGGCAGATCTGGGATTTAGACTCGGGGCTGTTGGACTCTGAGCCCCGTGACCATTGGATATGAGATCCTGGCTGGCTCAGCTGCAATCCTCAGGGGCCTCCCCCTCTGAGCTCAGGACACCGAGGTTATCTCGGCTTTACTGGTCACCATAGGACCCGGGTCTGGTTTAAGGTGCTGGTTGGCAGAACTGACACCACAACTTCTGCTTAGGTCTGCCGGCGTCACAGACACTTCGTTCTATTTCCAGGGTCTCTGAGGGACGATTTCGTTTCGACAAACTGATAAAGAATGCTAAAAACAAAATGCCGGTGCTTCTGAAAACAATACAGAAAAGCTTCTGCAGGAACCGGGCTGCGAAGGGGGTGGGGGAATCAGATTTCAGCTTCTCTCTCCCTCTCTCTCTCTCAATCTCCACCAGGAGGGCAGGGGTGGGCAGGGAGATGGGCTCCACCCTGCCCCTCGCAGTAGGAAATGCCTGCCAGCCGAGCCTGTGGTAAACACAGGAATCCAGATGCCAAGCCCTCTGGCATATTCATTAATTAAACTCTATGTATGGATTTGATCTGTTCCCGGAAATCTCCACTCATTTCAATAATAATTGGAGGCCAACCAGGCTCAGGCTGTAAATACAGCATGTGAGGTACTCAGCCACGACAGAGCACAGCAAGAAACCTGGGTCTGAAGTCCATTCTCTAGGGGACCAGCAGCTGCATAGCACTGGGAGATCAGCGGGTGCTTTGTGACCACCTAGAGGGGTGGGATAGGGAGGGTGGAAGGGAGACGCAAGAGGGAGGGGATATGAGAATATATATATACACATAGCTGATTCACTTTGTTATACAGCAGAAACTAACACAATATTGTAAAGCAATTATACTCCAATAAAGATGTTTTTAAAAAAGCAAACAAAACAAACAAACAAACAAAAAGAAAGCCGGGTCTGGGCGCAGTTCTGGATTGATCTTGGCCACGTCATTTCTACCTCTGGGCCTCTCAGCCCCCTTCTCTGAACAAAGGGCCCTGGCCGGACAGAGATCCTCTTCTGGAATCTCAGGGCCTCTTAGGACTGTCCCATCAGTGCCCAGATGGCAGTGATGGACACATCAATGAATGTACCCTCCTCTCTGCCCAAAAAAATCGAGGGCGGAATGAATTAATGTTGACTCTATAAAGGCAGTTTGGAGAACAGAGTCTTTTAATGGAAGCCCATGTATGTAATTCCAGAGGCGGGAAAAAGGGACTGGGCATGTTTCCCAAAGTATGTTATGCAAAATACCAACCCAGAGAAACCCTTTGTGAATTCTGTACTCAACGCATGCTACCCAATTCCCCCAATTGGAGACACGTTTCCCTAACCCCAGATTTAGCATTTCTGAAAGCAGACTTCTGACAATTGGCGTGTCCATTCCCTGCTGTGACCTTCTCCCACTCGAGTCAGGGAACAGATCTACAGCACTTCTCTCGATGGAGAGAGCTCAGACGTACAGGAAGCCAGTGACCATCTCTGAAGGTTCCTAATGTATATTTGCATAATTAAAGGCTCTGAAAAGTCCTGCATTAGAAACATTATTTAACCAAGTGATTCTTAAATGAATTGTCTCCGGTAATCTTTATGCATGGAACATGAATCAAGTCCAGTGTAGCAACAAAGAATTCTGGGAAACTCCCAGACCATAAAACTGAAGGGGGGAAGCCAGTAATGGGGGTCTCCGGTATTGACAAGGTGGGGATGGATGGCTGGACAAGGGTCTAGGGTCCCTGCCCTGCCCTGATTTCCAGGGAACACGTCTGTGCAATGTCCATCCTTTGACTCATCAACCTCATGAGAGGTACCATCCATATCCACCTCAGGTCTCTCCCAGCAGCGCCTAGAAACATTAACAAATAAGGAAACTGAGGCTCCAGGACACGTATGCAGTTGCCCACGGTTGCCCAGAAGCTAAGAGGCAGGTCTGGGGTTTGATCCTGGGTCATTCTTACTCTGAAGCCTGTGCTCTTTCTGTTATGCTGCCTGACCCAGTGGGTCCCAGCCCTGGTGGCACCTTGGGATCACCTGGAGAGCTGTGAAAACTCCAGCTTCCTGGACAGCATCCCAGACCAATTATGTCAGACTCTCAGGAGGCAGGGCCCTGGGTACCTGCATTTTTTGAGAACTGTGGATCTCTAACAATGGTTTGCAAACTGGGAGGCTGAGAGCTTTGCCAGAGTGAAGGAAGGTTTTGGAAACGACCCAAATCCTGCTTACAGATGATCTGTGTCTTGTTAAGTTACATTGATTTAAAAACAAGTGGGGGTCCAAAAGGGAGCAAGTGTGTCTTGGGTTTTGTTTTGTTTTGAAAAGCTTGACTTAAATCAGTTCTGGGAGTAACGCGAACAGCGTTCATAACCATGTCCCACACAAGAGGTACAGCAGTCGTCACCATCCCCATGATCGGAACACTAGCTCACAGGCATTCCCAAGGGCAGGCACTGCGCGAAGCGGATTCACACGCATCCTCGGCCATCCTTAGCTCAACCCCTGTGAGGTGATGCCCCATCACCCCTTTTCAGAGAGGAAGACTCAGAGGCACAGTGGGCAAAGCAACCTGCCCACCGCCACCCGGCCTGGAGGCGGCAGAGCTGGGATTTGAACCTGAAACCAGTCTGCCCTACAGCCTGGGGTGCCTCCAAAAGAAAAGGGATGGCGCCACCCTGGTCTCAGAGAGCAGGGAGAAGACTGTGTCTCCCCAAACCCCGGGCCCTCCCTGAGCCCGCCCCACATAACAAACAAAACAGGACACAGGCAACAGGGCGGGCAGGCGGCCAAGGCTGGAGGCGGCCCTCGGCACTGAATGGCTTCCCAGGGTGACATCAGCCCGAGCAGGTGCCAACGGCCCCTTCACCTGACCAGCCACGCAGCCCAGGGGCCTGGAGGTGACTTCATCGCCACCTCTCCCTGGAGGGAAGGAGCAGCCCCTGTGCTGCTTGCCAGGCCCTGGAGGGAGAAAAGCCGAACCAAAGACCCGAACCACAGCAGCTCCCCTTAGAAGCAGGCCAGGGGACCAGGCACCCCCTGCGGGCTGACAAGGTACCAGGTACCCTTACCTGCTGGGCACCTGTGTATCTAAGATCCCGAAAAGGGCATCACTTGGGCTGTAGGCAGGCCCCCCCTGGACTCAGCTTTCCAGGGCTGGACAACACCCAACCAGGACCATGGGGAAAGACTCAGAACCGGGAGTCGGAAGCCAGACTTGGAACAGCCCCTGTCACGGGGTCGCTATATGACACTGGCAAGGCACTAGCCTTGTTTGAATGTGCCCTCGTCTCTGATTGAGGGCAGTGGCTGGCACCACAGCACCCGCTTTCCACTTTCCTTTTCCTTTGTTAGCTTTAGAAAAATCTCTAGAAGCCAAATCACAGAAGCCCAGTGTATTACAAAGATAGGGGAGCAACCGGGTTTGGGATGTGGTGGGTGAGGCGTGAGGGCTGGGGCCCTGGAATCCACCTCTCTTCTTCGGGCCCCTCGACCCCCGTGAAAACCCCAGCAGAATGTGCTCTGGAAGCTCCTCCACCTCTCATATTCACAGGTCTGGGGTGCTAAGCTTCTCGGTTTCCCCGGGAGGGACAGGTTTGGAGGGCAGTGGGGAGAGGGGCTCTGAGCCCAGGGGGATGGGTCCCCGGTGCTGCAGGGCCAGGGAGGTGCCTGGGCTCTGAGTGGAGGCCCAGACACTTGGGCATCCTGGGATGGAGAACCTACTTAGACGCCTGGATTTCTCACCCCAGTCTTTCGCAGTCTCCTCTGCCCCGACAGGACAGTCATTCTTTTTTAGCAGTTCACCTTTATGGGATCTTTTCAATGAGTTTAAGCTTTCATAGTATGACAACTCTCTTTCTTTTTGCACTCCTATTTCTACATTTACCTAACAGCTAATCAAGTTACGCAGTTATGGTTACAAGTACAATCGGCATAAGAGGTTTGGGATCAAACCCAATGGATCTCCATTTGTTGATTCATTCATTCATTCAAGAAGTGTTATTAAGTTCCAGGTAAGGAGGACTGACAGGAAGGGGCATGAAGGAATTTCTGAGGGGGAGTGAGAATGTTCTAGGTCATGATAGAGTTGTGGGTTACATGGGCGTGTGCATTTGTCAAAACTCATCAAGCTCTGTGCTTAAGATATATGCATTTTGCTGTATGTAAATCATCCCTCAAAATATTTATGATATTTTGTGTATTTATTTATAATATTCTTATAGCTGCAAATATAATAATGTTGATATCCATACTAAGAACTTTTTAGAGCCAACTACATGCCAGGCACTGTCCTAGGTTCTTTACATATGTCAACTGATGTATTCTTCACAACAACCCTATGAAGTACTACCATTATCCCCATTTTTAAAAAAATGTATTTATTTATTTTTGGCTGCGTTGGGTCTTTGTTGCTGTGCATGGGCTTTCTCTAGTTGCGGCGAGTGGGGGCTACTCTTCGTTGTGATGCGCGAGCTTCTCGTTGCAGTGGCTTCTCTTTTTGTGGAGCACGGGCTCTAGGCATGCAGGCTTCAGTAGTTGTGGCATGCGGGCTCAGTAGTTGTGGCTCACGGGCTCTAGAGCACAGGCTCAGTTGTGATGCACGGGCTTAGTTGGCCCGCGGCGTGTGGGATCTTCCCGGACCAGGGCACGAACCAATGTCCCCTGCACTGGCAGGCGGACTCTTAACCACTGAGCCACCACGGAAGTCCCTATCCCCATTTTAGAGATAAGGAAACCGAGGCACAGAGTAACCTGCCTACACACACTGCTAGTAGGCTGCAAAGCTGGGATTCGAACAGATGCATCTGGCTCCAGAGTCTGCTTTTTGTCACTAACTAGCTCTTTCTGACTCAGCAAAACAAAGAGAGGCCCCTGTCCTCACAGCACTTCTGTTCTCAGGGGAGAGACATGATAAAGCACCTCGGCAGCTCAGCTCATGGGACGAAAAGTTCACAGAAGGAATAGGGAGAAGCCCCAGCCTCGGCATGCAAGGGCCCGGGGCACTAAGTGTGCCCTCCCTTCTGGCTTACACCCTTGGGTGACCCTGAGGGTGAAGTCAAGTCAGGTCCGTGAACCCAGCACCATGCCTGGCACACAGCAGGTCCCTAATACAAGTTGGCTCAATAAGTGAGCAGAGGATGGAGTCCCAACTAGCCCCTGAGGAGGCTTCAGGAGCCTTCTTTTGGCAACACGCCCTAGGAATTCAGAAAGGGCTCCGGTTTAGCTCTCTGGAAGGCTGCCTGACTCCAGCTCCACAGAGCCGAGTAAACCGAGACCTGTGAGCACAGCGTAGCAGTGAGAACCTTGGGGTCCAGAAAGACGGCTTAGGGGGTGGGTGCAGGAAAGCAGGGTACCAGCTGTAGTAGTAAGAACAAAGCTGGACTTTCTCTGGCTGGTCAAGACATGGACTGACCCTCAAGTTCTTGAGACTTGACCGCCATAGGCCCCGGGGCTTCTGTGGTCCTCGGAAAGAACGGCCATGACCCCATGGATACACCTTGAACGTGGAACTCCGATTTACAACCTAGAGTCTCTCCAGACCATTGCTCCTAGCAAGAAAACACAGCTCCACTGCGCCCCAGTCATCCACCCAACTAATCTGGCTGGTGGGTACCCAGGAGCTTAGAGTTCATTCATACATGTGTCCATTCATTCATTCACCCATCGATCACATGCTGAGTGTCACAGATGTGCCAGGTGTACTGCTGGGCTCTGAGGACGTGAAAGTGCAAATACATCTCAGTATTGCTTTGTGATCTAGCAAGAATGGCTACAAAGAATTTGGAAGAAGCTGCAAAGACACATCTATGATCAGAACAATATTAACAACGCATGCAGCCATTCATTCTTTCGTTCATTCATTCATTCATCCAACCACAAGAGGTGCACTAGAGCAAATACACAGCCGGCCCTTCAGTAACAACATACTGTCCTTGAGGGCTGGGACCACCTCTGTCTTGTTCCCTGATGGATCCCTAGGGCCTCCGACTATGCTTGGCACACAGTAGGTGCTCGATAAATATTTGCGGACCGAGGGAACTGCTTTAAGGAACTGTTTCTCCAAGGGTGGTGCCCACGTGACCGTCTCTACCTGGGGCTCTTGAAATGCAGGCAGATTCTGAGGCCCACCTAAGACCCAGAAGACCTCCACCTGGGATTCTACTTACTGAACCAGTATCCAAGGCGCCACCAAAGTTTGAGTTCAGTTCTCACAGTGTTAGCTCCCTTTTGCACTCAAGGACACCACTGCTCAAAGAGCTCAAGGCCCTTGGCCAAGGTCCCAGATATGGGAAGTGGCAGCACAAGGATTCGAACCACCCGTGCTGCTTCCTCCACGCCCCTGCCTCGGGGGTCAGATGTCACTGAAGGGCACAATTCAGCTCAGAAACATGGAAGGCTTACGTTTCCACCGATGGCACCGAGTTGTTGAAAATCCACAGGGCTCCCCATTATATGAAAAGATGAGGAAACTCATTAAGCAGAGCTCTGCCGGCCTCCGTTCTTATTTTCAGTCCCTCCCCCAAAAGGGCTTGTATTTATTCATGAGAAAGGGAAAAATATATATGAAGGATCTCCAACTGTTCTGCCCTCAGCCACATCTCAGAAGGTCCCTTATTTAACTCTGTGCTGTCTCTTCTTTCCTAATTAGCTGTGGCTGTTAATGACCCTGATATGCTTTCATCACCAGGGAGCACCTCGGGGGGCGGAGGTGGGGAGGGCTCGTGGCGTGTGTCCTGCGAGGAGGGTGCGGAAGCTGAGTGGAAGCAGAGGAGGCTGGGAGCCGCCGGCTGTGTCACTGCAGGCCAGGCCCACCTGCTCTGCTGTGTCCTTCTCCTGACAACCAGAACACCTGAGGGTGGAGGGTCCTTCTGGAGAGAAAACAGTGCAGTTTGAAGGAGAGGCTTAACCTTTTCAAACCGCCAACAGAGAGCGGAGTCCGTGTCCCTGCTCCATCCTTGCTGGCTGGCACACAGATGGGGAGGAGGGAAGGTTCTTGCAGAGCCGGGAGCAGCCCCTGGTAGTTGGAAAGCGAGGCCAGGTAGAGTGAAGCCATCACGATGACCAGCTACTAGCTATGGAGGGCAGGCACGGGCCAGGCACTCCGCTGAGCATTTTACCCTCATCACCGCGTGGAATTCCCATCCCCTTCTTGCGCATGTGGAAACCGAGGCTTCCTCAAAGTCTGGCTGAAAGTCACACGCCAGCACACAGAGGATCAGGGATTTGAATCCAGGCTGATTCCACTGGGGAGGCCTGCAAAGGTCACACCGGAGCCTCCATGTGCAGAGAGGGCAAGTGAGGCCCACCGCCAGGGCTGCAGAGAAGAGGCTGGTTCGAGGCTGTGCAGCTGGTATATGCACGTTTAGTCACTTTTCTGAAAACTTCTCCTAGGTGGGAACTGCATCTCATTATCTTCAGTGCCTCGCACAGCTGACTGCAGAGTTTTGCAAACAGTAGGAGCTCAATAAACGTCTGCTGCTCAACTCTGAAGGATATCAGGGTTGAGAACTGCACGACCTCTGACTGCCCCAACTTTGAATTTAGAAACCCCAAGCTCCGATACTGGGTCTGTCAGCGACTTGCCGTGTGACTTTGTGTAGGTCTCTTTCCCTCTCTGGGCCTTGGCCTCCCCAGCTGTAACATGGAAGGAGTGGACCGGAACAATCTAGACGCTCTGGCAATCAAGGCTCAGGAGCCTCTCCAGGAAGAGGAACTCCACATCAGCACCCTGCCCCTCAGCGGCCTGTTTACACTCGCTCCTTTTTACGGATACTGAAGCTCAGCTTCCCATCATCCACCAGGGCGGCTACCTTGGTACCCTCTTCAAACCCAGCGCCAGGGGTTCCAGAACCTTCCAGGCACTTCCTGCTGAGATGTCTGCGGTGGGTGAGGGCAGCAGCTGCCTCAACACGGCCCCCACATCCATCCCTCACCCTCCCCGGGGCAGAAGGCAATTACCGAGAAGAACAGAACGGACTGCTAACTACTAATTGAGGAATTACAGATGTTAACTTATAGGTGTGCCCGGGGAAGGGCCGTTTCTAGAAATCAAGCTGGTGAGTGACAGGAGTGTGGGCTGCCGGATAACGTCTGGCTTTGGCAGAAGGCAAATATTTGGATGTAGAGCCTGAAGACACAGGATTGGAAATTCAACAGACCGGGAAAAGTATCTTTGGTTGCTAGGAAATGTGTACCACCCCCCAAGCCCATGTGACAGGTCATAACTAGAAGGACAATAAAGAACTGACTGTGTGCTAGTGCCCTGCCAGGGCACCCAACCAGCATCTCGACTCACTCTCCTAACTCCCTCAGCAGACTTCATCTGCTCCATTTCGCAGCTGAAGAAAAATGCTTATCACTGTGGAAAGACTTGCCCCAAATGACACCAGGAATCAAAGGTTATTTTACCTAAAAGTTAGGAAATTCCAAAGCCCGACTACTAATGTTTTGGCTTCACTCAGAGTTAAGGTCACTTGGTTACGCAGGGCCTGGCAGGGACCTCAGCTTATAGCTCGTGACTCTCACCATACATATCAGTGGTTCTCAACCGCGGGCGATTTTGCCCCTAAGGGGCATCTGGCAAAGTCTGGAAGGATTGGCTGGAGGCCACGGATGCTGCTCAATCTCCTACAAAGCATGGGACAGCCCCCCATCACAAAGAAGGATCCAGCCCCAAGTGTCAGTGTCACTGTGGTGTGAAACCTGGGTTGGCACTGGGGCATCTCTCAGCACAGGTACGCGGGTCTCGAGGTCCACTGAGGGACAAGAAATGAGGCCTCGGCAGACCTGGGCTGGAGTCCAGGCTGTGAGCGAGGTCATGTTCTACCCTGTGGGTCTAGGTTTTATCCTTTGTGAATCAGGGATAGCAAAAATAATACGACCCCCCGTGGGGTTTCTGCAAGGATGTGATAAGGCATTTGTTTTGCTCAGTGGCTGGCACAGGGTAAGTGCTCAAGACGTGTCACCCTTTATGCCTTCATTTCCCCATCTGGGAAATGGGACAAGACAGCCTCTGCCTTGGTGTGACTCTCAAGCTTTTTCCCTCTGATGCTGCGAAACAGAAGTCACATTTTCCCAGATGGCCTCGCTACAAGATTCAAACAGCCTGGAGAGAAGGCAGCTGCAGAAAGCCACAGGGCCAGCAGTGGACTTTGTGTGAGCAAGAAATAAACATTTTGGGGGGTGGAATTGAGGGGGATGGATAAAGGGGGTGAAAAGATACAAACTTCCAGTTATAAGATAAATAAATCCTGGGGACGTAATGTACAGCAAGGTGACCATAGTTAACCATAGTGTGCTGTGTATTTGAAAGTTGCTAAGAGAACAGATCTTAGAAGTTTTCATCATGAGAAAAAAAATGCATAACTATGTGAGGTGATGGGTGTTAATTAAACTCATTGTGGTGATCATTTCGCAGTTTCTACACATGTCAAATCATCATGTACACTTTAAACTAACACAATGTTATATGTCAATTACATCTTGGTAAAACTGAGGAAAAAAACAATACTTCAAAAAAATTCAGGTTGAAAAAAAAAAGAAAACTTTTGTGTTGGAGTTGAGAGTTGGGACCAACCATACAGCACAGGAAAAAACAGTACTTCAAAAAAATTCAGGTTGAAAAAAAACGAAAATTTTGTGTTAGGAGTTGAGAGTTGGGACCTACCGTACAGCACAGGAAACTCTATTCAATATCTTGTAATAACCTATACGGAAAAGAATCTTAAAAAGAAAAAATATTTATATATATATATGTATATATATATATATATATGTATAACAGAATCACTTTGCTGTACACCTGAAACTAACACAACATTGTAAATCAACTATACTTCAATAAAAAATTAATTAATTTTAAAAAAGAGTTGAGAGTTGGCAGTTTGTTACTGCAATATAACATACCCTAAGCTGACTAATATATCAAAGTTATAAGAAGAATAATAGCAGCTAAGTTTTATTATACACTTTTTAGGCTCCAGGCACTGTGCTAAGAACTTCACAGGGAAACTGAGTCTCACGAAGGTAAAGTCTCCTGCCCAAGGTCCCACAGCTAATTAGTGGCAAGGCTGGGATTCAAACTCAGATCTGTCCAAAGGGAGAGCCAAGCTCTTAACTGGACTGACCTAATTCTACCTGCATCTCCCCACTTTTTTTCCCCTTAATCAAGAAAGGACAGACAAGGATGCCAAATCTATGTTTAAAACACAAAAGTAAACATTCACACACTTTGTAGTTTTTTAACTCTTGGTGATAATTTATGTTTTAGGATCTGCCTTGGAGAGGCAGTTGGAGAGGGCTCCTCGGGTCTAGAAATTGATGCAGGAGAAAAACCACTCTTGTATCCCCTGCTCTCAAATCCATGTGGAGAATTTGCAGCTGTTTATGGCCCAACCTTTATGATGAATGTTTGATGAGTTAAACGGAGTGATGAGCACTTAGGATCCAAGAAATGGATTCCTTCCCATGCCGGGAGAGTCTGGCCAACTCCTGAAAGGATGCGTTGCTCAAAAGCCCCCGGGACCCTGAGCCCACACTGGCCAAGCAGCCTCCCTTACGAGCAAGAGCCTCCAAGATGAGAAAAGTATCCGTGGGGAACACCAAGGGCTACTGCATCACAGATCTCGGGCAGGTCCCTTGAGCTCTTCCCACCTCAGTTTACTCATCTGTGAGATGAGGGATTAAGTAACACTCCCTAGCCACCGTCAGACTGTCTGTTGTGGTAGGTATGAATGAGAAGGAACGTATACTGGTTATCTACTGCTGCGTAACAAACAGCCCCAAACCTTCGTAGCTGAAACAACAAACACTGCCTCTCCCAGTTTCTGGGAGTCAGGGTCCAGCAGGGGCTTGGCCGAATGGTTCTGGCTGAGGATGCCATGAGGTTGGAGTCAAGCTCCCAGCTAGGGGTGCAGTCTCCTCTGCAGGTTGTAGGAAACACTGCCAAGCTCACTCACGCAGCTGCTGGTGGGTTTCAGTCTGTGCCACGTGGGCCTCTCCACAGGGCTGCCTGAGTGTCCTCAAGACACGGCAGCTGGCTCCCCCAGAGGGAAAGCTCCGAGAAAGGGAAAGAGTGACCAAGAGAGAAGTGACAGCCACCTTCAGTATAACCTGATCTCAGGTGTGACACCACCACTTCTGCTGCATTCTCCTGGTCACACAGACCAGCCCGACGTGGGGTGGGAGTGGGCTTTGTGTGAATACTGAAGGGCAAGAAGCTCTGAGGCACTTGGAGGCTGCCTGCCAGTGTCTGAATGTGCTTTGCCAACTGTTAAACACTAAACGATGATGACTAGGAGGAGGACAGAAAACATTCACTGAGACCCTACTACGTGCCTCGCACTGTGCTCAGCGTTCTGTGTGCATTACCTCAGTGTAATATCCAGCACAGCTGTGGAGTCGACTAATATTGTGGGCCCCATTTTACAGAAGAGGAAACGGAGGCATAAAGAGACTAAGTTGCCCCCCGAAAGTCCCACAGCAAGTGAGAGGCAGAACCAGGATTCAAACCCACAGCTCTGAGACTCCATGACTTACTCTCTTTACTAACAGTGGTATAGACACAACTGTGAAATTTTCAGGAGTCAGTTCTGAACCAGTTGCTAAACACAGCCATTATGAGAAATTAATGATATAACCTAATGATTGAATAAACCCTATTAAAAGCAAAGGTAAGGAGTAGTCAAACCTTATCACTTCCTAATTACTACGGTTTACTATTATCTATGGTCTTGAGGTCACTTATGTACATTGAATCTGTACAATGAACATACTATACCCTAGTCCCCCCCACCTTATCTGCCGTTTCACGTTCCATGGTTTCAGTTACCCTCGGTCAACCTCGGCCCAAAAACATTAAATGGAAAATTCCAGAAATAAGCAATTCATAAGTTTTAAATTGCACGCCTTTCTGAGTAGCGTGATGAAATCTCACACTGTCCCTCCTGGACCCCCAACCACTGGATTCATCTGCTCCCGACATCCATCCATTACCATCGTCATGGCTCAATGATCCAGAATAACCCAAAGCAGATGACCCTCCTTCTGACGTATTGTCAGGTCAATGGCAGCCCAACGGTCCATGACACTGCCTACGTCATCCTGCTCACTTCGTCTCATCATGTAGGCATTTTACCATCTCACATCATCACCGGAAGAAGAAAGGTGAGTACAGTACAATTAGATATTTTGAGAAAGAGAGAGAGAAACCACATGCACATAACTGTTGTTAAAGTACGTTGTTATCGGGCTTCCCTGGTGGCGCAGTGGTAGAGAGTCCGCCTGCCAATGCAGGGGACACGGGTTCGTGCCCCAGTCCTGGAAGATCCCACATGCTGTGGAGCGGCTGGGCCCGTGAACCATGGCCGCTGAGCCTGCACGTCCAGAGCCTGTGCTCCGTGACGGGAGAGGCCACAAGACGGGAGAGGCCACAACAGTAAGAGGCCCACGTACAGCAAAAAAAAAAAAGTACGTTGTTATCATTGTTCTACTTTGTTATGTTATTGTTAATCTCTTACAGTACCTAAAAGTTTAATTTAATTTATAAATTAAACTTAATCACAGGAACGTATGTATAGAAAAGCATAGTGTATATAGGGTATTGTACTATTCGGGGTTTCAGGCATCCACTGGGGGTTTGGAACGTATCCCCCGCACATAATGGGGGATGACTGTGTATACTAATGATGTACCGCACATCTCTTCCCAGCTCCATGCTCACTGACGGCTAGTTGGTAGCTTGCAGTGGGCCCTGGTGGGAGTATTTACACCAGAGGAATAGGCAAATGCTGCATACAAATCAGGGCTTTACCCCTAAAGACCTGGCTCATATTAAACATTCACCAGCGGCCCACTGTAATGGACCCAATACAACCTTCCCACTCGTAAGGAATTATCCCGGTGACTCCTTGCAGAGACCCCATTCTTCATGAAATCCAAAAATATAACATTCCCTGTGATATGTACCGACCCAGATTTCCTTCCTGAAATTTCTGACTTCCTGATGAGGAAAGCCAGAGGCATTTTGTCTGAACAAAACATCTGAGATTTGAAAACGCTGAAAGAGGGAGAGAAAGTGAGAGTAACAGAGGAGCCGTGGGGTCACAGAGATGAAGAGGAGCTTGTTTTAACCTCGCTGACCTCTCAGAAGTCCGGATAAGGACGTGCCCACCTAGGGCCTCCCCTGCAGAGTCCTTCCCGATTGCCCCAAATGGGGAGCGACCCGAATGCCCGGGCAGAGGGGTGAATAAACAAAGGAGTGTGTGCACTGTGGAGTGTGGCCTGGGCATTCACAACAGTCTTTACTAAAGACACATAAAACCGGCACATGTTCTCCAAGGATAGAGACAGAAGGTGGGTGATTTTGCTTGAGAAAGGGAGGAAAAAAGACAGGAAGGAAATGCATTCGAATGCCAAGAGTGGTTTCCATGAACCTTAAAATCATGGGTGGATTCTGCTCTCGGTCGGGTTTTCTGTACTCTCCACGTATTGTGAGCGCACCCCCCTTTTTCAGTGTGGGGGGAGGAGGGGCGGGGAGCTCAACATAATTTCACACAAGCAGAGCCCGGTGGAGCGGCCAAGCCTTTGTCCTGCCCTGCGCGTCACTCCAGGTCTCTCCCAGAGGCACCGACTCTGGGCCCAGCCTTCGGCCCCGTCTGGACCCGTGAAGGGGCCATTGTTCTCTGGGTGACATCATTCTGCTGCCTGCAGGGTGAAGAGCAGACCTGGAGTTGGGTGCGGTCGGCCCATCCTGCCTGCCCATCCACACCAGAGCGGAGGTGCAGTCACTGGGCGCTGGAATCGGGGGCTGCGCTGAAGTCCAGCACCCCAGTTCCATGCCCTAAGGGGCAGGGCCTGAGGCCAGGGCACCTGGCAGGGCTCTGGACCAGCAGTGGTGGGCAGCATCGGCACAGGTGCCAGGAGATGCAGGAGGGGTTGGTAGTAGCTGGACCCTACTCCCCTGAAGCCCAGGTCTCTGAGAGAAACATGACAACCTGTGCCTGGCACAGAGTAGGCACTCAATAATTAACAGCGGCAATTGTTACTCTGCTCTCCTTACTGCTCCCTTGTTCGTCACCTTACGGTTCTAAAATCTCGCATCCTTACCAGAGCCCCCAGGCCCTGCATGACCTGGCCCCCAACTGCTCATCTTCTACCTTCTTCCAACTTACTTGCTCTGATCCAGCCACCCTGGCCTCCCTGCTGCTCCTCAAACATGCCTCAGGGCCTTTGCACCTGCCCTTCCCGCTGCCAGGACGTTCCTCCTCCAAAACTTCTTAAGGCCCATTCCCTTCATTCATGTCTCTGCTTAAAACATCACCACCTGAGAAAACTTCTCTGACCTCTCTTCCTAAATCACACTCCCACCAGTCCCCATACCCTGTGACATTTTTCCTCAGAGCCCTGACACATACCAGAGAGTATCCTGTTCACTCATTAGCTGACTTATTTGTTTACTGTGTCTCCCTGCTCCTGTGAGCCCTGAGAGGGCAGAAACCCTGTCTATCTTGTCCTCCATCTGGCAAAGAAGAGATAATGGGCAAAAAATTCTTAATGAATGAATAATAGTTTCTATCGCCATTATATCTCAGATTTTCCCACCAGGACCTCTATAAGGAAAGAACCCCCGACCACCCTGGGCTGGAATCTTGGTGTCAACTCCGAGACGGTGGGTACCAAGGCTAAATTACTGATCCTCTCTGGGCCTCAGTTTACCCATCTGTGATATGGAGATGGTGCCACAAGGCAGACACAGGGATAAAGGAGAGTGGATTTCAGGAAGCCAGACATGACGTCAGCGGCTAGATGTGCAGGATGCTCTTCTAGGCACTGGCGATACCGAGGTGAGCCAGGCCGACCCAAACTCCAGCCCTCGCAGGCCTTTCATTCTAGTGGTGGAGACAGAATAAACAAGTGAAATGAAGCAAGTTCAGGCTGAGATAAGTACCAGGAGGACATTTACAGGGCACAGGGTGGAGGGAAACACGGTGAGGATTCACCCCAGTCTTGGCTGTCAGGAAGCCTCTCTGTAGAGGTGAAGAGAGAGGGAAGAGCATTCCAAACACAGGGAACTGTGAGGGCAAAGGCCCAGGGTCTGGAAGGAGCATGCCGTGACTGAAGAAGAGCAGGAGGTCAGAGTGGCAGGAGTGAAATGAGCTCGGAGGACAGCGGTGAGAGCTGAGGTCAGGAGGGAAGCAGGGCCAGATCCCACAGGGCCTTGTGGGCCACGGTAAGAAGCTGAGGCTTCCTAAGTCTGGGTGAGGCAGGGGAACAACTTGACCCCTTGGGTTGCTGGGTGAAGAATGGCCTGGAGGGCAAGAGGCCAGAGTAGAAGCAGTGAGTGAGCTGAATTGAGGCCTCCAAAGAGATATGTCCACATCCTAACCCCTGGCACCTGTGAATGCGACTTGACTTCTGGGAAAAAGGTCTTTGCATATGTTAAAGAAGTTAAGGATCTCCAGGTGAGCTCAGGATGGATGGCCTGGAGGGCCCGAAATCCGATGACAAGTGTCCTTATAAGAGACGGAAGAGAAGCCGAGTGGAGACAGAGGCAGAGATTGGGGCAATGTGGCCACAAGCCAAGGAATGCCTGGAGCCATCAGAAGCTGGAAGAGGCAGGAAGGATCCTCCCCTAGAGCCCTAGAAGCGGGGTGTGGCCTGACAACACCTTGATTTTGAACTCTTGGTCTCCAGATTTCTGTTGTTTTCAGCCGCCAGTGTGTGTGGTCATTTATCGTGGCAGCTTAAAGAGGCAGTCAGCGTGGAGGAGGTATTGACAGAAATCGGGGCTTCTGATGGTGAGAGTCACAGACATCCTTTTCCTTTCTAATTCTCTCCCACTTGCTAAAAAAAGGTGTGTGTGTGTGTGTGTATGTGTATGCTCACAGCAGGGGGAAGACGCTGAGCCCTGCTGAATATTTATGCATCCATTTCGCCATAATTGACGCAGAACCAAATACTCCCACTCAGGATTGAACCCACCCAGCACAGGGCGCCGGTGCTTAAACAGTGAATCCCCGGAGCCAGGGGCCGCCTTGGGCCCAGAGCGGCCGACACATGCTGGGGTGTTGGGGTTCCAGCCTCACCGATCCCAGCTGTGTGGCCCCAGGCCTGTGACTTCACCTCTCTGTGCTTCTGATTTCTCATCCATAAAATATGGGGGCTACACTCCATGTCCCTCAGGGGCAGCTGTGCGATTTGGTGAGACAAACTCCTGGCAAACAGGAGGTGCCTGCCTTTCTTCCCCAGCTCAGGGGGAGGATACTCCAAATACAATTATAGTCCCCCAAGCAAATTACGTACAGCAGTCTTCTCAACCGGAGGATGGGGAGGGGGTGGCGGTTTTGCCCCCTGGAGACACCTGGCAATGTCTGGGGACATTTTTGGTTATCATGCTTGGGGGCGCTACTGGCATCTATTGGGAGAGGCCAGGGATGATCTTATATACATACATGGGACAGCTCTCTGCCCCCCGAAGAATGACTGGGCCCTAGGTACCAACGGTAGTGAGACTGGAACACTGACCTACGGCAAGAGTTTGGTGTCAGGACTTCCCTGGTGGCACAGTGGTTAAGACTCCGCGCACCCAATGCAGGGGACCCGGGTTCGATCCTTGGTCAGGGAACTAGATCCCGCTTGCATGCTGCAACTAAGAGCCTGCATGCCGCAACTAAAAGATTCCCGCACGCCATAACTAAGAGTTCGCATGCCACAACTAAGAGTAAGCATGCAGCAACTAAGAGTTTGCATGCCGCAACTAAGAGTATGCATGCCGCAACAAAGATCCGGCACGTGGCAAGGAAGATCCCGTGTGTCGCGACTAAGACCCGGCGCAGCCAAATAAATAAATAAATATTAACAACAACAACAAAAGAGTGTGGTGTTACAGACACGCCCTTGATCTTTTAAGACGGTTCCCTCGTTTTCAGCCCCTACGTGATGTATTTATGTGCTGACGCGTTTTATGTTCTGTCCCCGTGAAGGCAACTCTATAAAGGCGAGAGCTGTGTCTGTTTCATTCAGTGTTGGCACCCTAGTAGGTGCTCGATAAACACTGGTGGGGTGAAAATGTGAGTAAGTGAACGAAGGGACACAAACAATACACACCTCAGGCCTACGGGGGCCTGGCACACAGTAAATGCCCACCAAAGGTTGGCCAGGTTCTTATTTTGCTTTGCAAAAGGCACCAGTCTGGCCATTTGGTCAGGTGGCATCACGGCACCTGCACCCACGCTCGTTAAGCCCTTCCTGTATGCGGGTGCTTGACAGGTGCCAGGGCTGTGCTGGGTTTTAGTCCGTCCCACTGGACCACCCACCTGACAAGCCCCAGGCGAACCCCAACTTTACAGATGAGGATGCTGAGGCTGCAAGAGGTGGGTCCACTTGCCCAAGGTCACTCGGCCCCGAGTCGGTCCAATTCCAAAGCCCTCTCTGCAGAACAGCCCTTAGCCTTGGAGCCCCTGCTTCCTACTTTCACTCCAGCTGTTGGCCTCTGTGGCACTGCCATTGTGCCTGGGTTCTGGAATTTTCTGCCTGGCCTCCACTTGCAGTCCACCTCGCTTGCTGGGCTTGTTCTCAGGCTCACTCTGGGCTGCAGCACAGACGTGCCTCTTCCTGCCTTTGTCGCTCAGAGACAATGCGATTATTTCCCTTCTTCCCCCTTTTATTCGGCAGACGCCCAGGCAGGCCATTAGCAAATTATTTCAAAGCTGCCTTTAGAAAAACGTTTTGGGGCACGCCTTTGAGGGTTACTTTCTGCCTGCCAGAGATTCTTCTACTCGGCTCTGAGTAAATAGGAGCCTGAGGCAGGATTTGGAACAGAATGGATTCTTTAGGTAAATCAAGTAAGAGTTCAAGTCCCCAAAACTGAAATCCCGCCCCCTGTCCCCTTCCCAGTCCCAGCTACAGCTCCTGCAGGTGGCCCCGAACTCTTAATTGTCTGTGGCTTTTAAAAGTTTCCTCCTCCCACAGAACAAATATTTAAGCGAAGTCCCCGAGTGAAAGGGGAGTGTGTGGATTTTCCAGTTCCCTGGGGATCTTTGAAGGGATGGCTTGGGAGAAAAGGTTTTGGTTGTTGCAGTAGCTAACTTTTAAGGCCCTCGTACCATGGCCATGGGCATCATGCATCTACTGGTGGCAGGTTACTGCCCTTAAGTGATAACGATGGGAAATGTAAATGGGAAATGAGGATAATCCCCCATTTCACAGATGAGGAAACTGAGGCACAGAGAGGGGAACAGTCCACCCAAGGCTGCACAGCTGGAAAGTGGCAGAGACAGGAGTCAAACCCAGGCCCTCTGCAAAACAGCTTGTGTCTCCATCCCAACTCTGCCCTCATCCCGAGGAGTCAGGACATCATGGCACCTGACAGACAGAAAACAGCTACAAATGCACACCTATTATGTGCCCAATCCTGCGATGGGCACCCATTTCAACCTCCTGATGATCCTGAGTTCTCCCCAACTAACAGAGGAGGAAACTGAGGCTTGAGAACGGGTCAAGGTCCCTTCGCCAGGATGTGGCCGGGTTTGATTCAAGCTTTCAACCCCAATGCCAGCTGGTAGATGCCAAATGCTAAATGGGAAGGTACCAGATTAATTCAGCCCAGATTCATCTAGCACGCATTAGCATTGATGCAGGCACTGCAGGGCAAGTGAACAGAGGAGACAAAGGCCCTGCAAGGTCCATCTCCATTCATTCATTCATTCATTCATTCATTCATTCATTCATTCATTCACCAAGCTGGGGAGCAGGGCAGTTAGGCGTGGGGGGACTCGGGCCGATGCCTAGGGTCACAGGGCAGGAGAACTGAATGTTACCAAGCCCCACACCCTTAAATGAATTGCCAGAGAGGGAGCAAGAGTGAAAGATAAGAGAGATGAGAGAGAGACACACAGAGACAGAGACAGAGGGACAGAAAGAATGAACGAGAGGCTTTCTCTCCCTGGGCTAAGTCATCCCTTCCAAAGGTTGGAGTGGGGGATCTGTCTCATAAATTCAGGCCCCACTGATTTGTCCAGGGCCACAGAGCAGCACAGACCCAGAAGGGAAGGAGATGTCATATTAATGAGGCACATGTTAACACCTGACTGCTCTGGTTGACGTGTGACCCTGGGAGAATCACCACACCTCTCTGGGCCAGCCGAGGGGATGCCGGGATCCTGCACCTTGAGGGCAGGTGTGAGAGCTCAGTGACCTCGCGTGCACAGAGGGCTGGCTGAGAGCCTGGTGCACCCCTCGGCTCCATAACTAAATGCTGGGTCCCCAAATGACCATCGGGACCCATCACAAGGCTGAACCCAGGGAAGGAGCTGGCTTAGCCCTTCACCCATCTCTAGTCTCCTGTGAACTGGGTCACATAGTCAGGTGGCAGATGTCTCCTGTGTGAAAACACCAGGCCCTCTCTTTGAGGGTCAGTGATATGGGCTTCCCTGAAGTTATCAGGAAGGTCTGGAGAAATCTTTTTACTGGAAGCTTGGCTGGAAAGAGCCCTGAGTGGGGTTCAGAGCTGGGGGTTCCGGCACTTGCTTTGCCACCCACTCACTGTGCTGCCCCAGGCAGGTACCTTTCCCTGTCTGGGCTCAGTTCCACCTCTTCAAATCATTAGTAAGGTCCTTGAGAAAAAACCTGGATGCAAGTCGCGTTTTCAATCATTAGATGTCATTCCACCCTGGTCCCCAAGCCCCATCAAGCTTGCCTGAGTGAGAGATGGTGGAATCTCAGGACCCAGATTAAGGTCCCCTGTCCTGGCTCATTCACACCAAGGTTCACTTGTCAGTGGGCAAATCTGCCCACCACCTCGGGTAATCAGATGAGACCTCGCAATTTTGCTTGACTGTAAGGCCACAGAAGTCCCAACTCCACACGCACATGACATGGACACTTGGCCACCCTGGAGGGTGTGAGGAGATGAAGCAGGTGCCAACTAATCCTCCCCCAAAATAGGAAGCATTTGCGTCGGGCTGGAGTGTCGGCACTTGCAGATAAATCAACCGGCAAAGCCTGCCGGACTCATGTGCCAGCCCCGTCCACACAGACGTTGAATCCAGTATAAATGTCCTGACCACTTTGGGGGAGCGAGCAAGTCCACTGTCAGGGGGATCGCCACCAGACGCCTCTTTCCCAGGCGCGGGAGCAGGACAGGGTTGGGCTAGACCGACAATTATTCTGGAAGAGGCAACCGCCCCAGTTGGATCTATGGGAACCCCACCACCTCCCTGGAGTGGGGGAGGGGCAGCACTGGAGGGGAGGAGTTCTCACTGTTGTTTTAATATTTTAAAAAACGTAATAAGCTTACAAGATCTGGTGGCTCCGAGTCCGGCTGCCTTTTCCTCAGGGAAGAAAATCTCTGTTGGCTTCGCGCAGAGAAGCGGCGTAAAGATTCCCGGCTGCGGGAAGCGAGGTGTCGGAAGGACGAGGTGCGCTTGAAGGGGGTCCGGCTGGAGGGCTCCCCACTCGCCCGCTCGGGGCCCACCGTGCTGGTCACTAAGTTGAGGGCCTCCTGGAAGGACCGCCGGACGGTCCCCATCCACTGGGTCATGTGGGTTTGGGCCACCGTGAGTTTGTCTCCCAGGTAATCCATGGGGCCGGCAGGTGGGGAGGCAGGAAAGCGGTGAAACGCCGGGGTCCTCTCCCCTCTCCCTGCTGTGCGCCGCCGGGAGTCCTGGGCTGCCTGGAGAGGAAAGCCAGCAGCCCTCTTCAGCCGGCCCGAGAGGAGATAAACATCGCTGAGCCAGCAGCCGGCGGCATCCGCGGGGCTCGCTCGCTCCGAATCGGAGGCAGTTCAGGGTCAGGCTGCGAGTCCACCCCCCGGAGTTGTGAGTAAACACGCTGGCAGCTCCAAGATCCAGTTCCCAGCGCTCACCGGCTGGCCGGCTGGCTCGGGTGACGAGGAGCTTTGAGGAACTGGGCTGCCGCGCCGGCTCCAGGGCGTGACGGTCCCCGCGAGGTGGGGGAGGAAAAGGCGGTGGCCCCCGGGCACCCTCAGGCACCTGGGTCCTCACTTTCCCCCAGGTAGGCGGCACCCCCCAGGCACCCGCGGCGGCGGCAGGGCCCTGCTCACCTGGCCCACGCAGGTTTCCTGTCCTCCGGCCGGGGGTTCCAAACCTGTAGGCCGGCGGGCAGCTAGCTCATTTCCGGAGGCAGCCACCAGGGCCCTGGGTCCCCTGGCTCGGCAGCCCAGGATGACATCAACCACCGTTCTCAGCGAGGGGCTTCGCTGCCCAGGAATGCCGGAGGGGCCTCGGGGAGGCGGCCGCCCAGGGAGCTGACGTCCGCCCCCATTTGTTCTTCGTCTCCAAGTCCCAACTCGCTCACCGTCCCGCGGAGCTGACTGTGACTACACGTGCCCGGCAGCCTGTCAGCCCTGTGCCCTGACCGCGGGCGCAAGGGGAGATGCGGCTGCACGTGCGTGCACGCGGGCACCTGTGTGCACGTATGTCGGAGATCAGGCGGCCCGGAGAAGGCTGAACAGTTGGGAAACTGCCTCTAGGGTGACAGGCAGCGAGCGTCTGTGGACCTCTAGCCGGCAGTCAGTCTGGCTCCCTCTGGCGGTCCATTTCTCTGTCAGTTTCCCAGCCTCTCCTTCCTCCCCCGTGTCTTATTTTCCACTTGTTCCTCCCTAAGCTCCTCTCTCCCTCTCATCCTCTCATCCTCCCTCTCTCTCGCCTTTCCAGCCTTCTCTCCCTCCTCCCTAAAAGGCAACACCCAGCCAGGTGAAACAACCCCCGAGGTCCCCCAAGGAAGGAACTGGGCCGGGCTGTATTTCAGTACAGGCAGAGTTGCCATGGCAACCCTGGGGCACAGCATCTGCCCCATCCTGGGTGGGCAGGCGCGGCACAGGGATGAACAGGAATGATTCATGATTTATACTGGGTCACATGAGCTCCTGGGCTTTAACCCTTGTGGAGCTGTAGTGGCTGGGGGGCGGGGTGGGAAATGCGAGGCACCAGCATCTGAGACCAGAGCGGGTGCTTATCCGGAAGGGTGAGCAGCAGCCAGATCCTAAGGGGAGGCACACTTGTGGAAGGAGCTTTCTCCTTCCAGCAGGGATCTACCTTCTGTGTTACAGATGAGGAGATGCAGACTCAGAGACGTAGATTCACTTGCCCAAGGTCACACAGCAAGGGGACCACCAGAGCATGGGTCTGGGCTGTTTCATCCCCGCCCCTGCCCCATTTTCCAGGTCTGACACAGCACATGGTCCAGAGTTGGAGCTCAGTAAATATTTATCGTTCAAACGCCAGGTCCAAGAGTGAAACTTTGATCAGTCTGACTGCATCCCCAGCGCTTTCCCCCACCCACGTCATCTCGGTTTTGAACAAATATTTGCTCCCTAGACACCGATCAAAGGGCTTCACTTGAGAAAGTTTTTCACGGAGGTGTCTCTGACAATGCAGCTGACGCAGATCTCTTTCTTCTCTGGATTCCCAGTACGTACAGATGTTCGTTTGCTCATTCATTCCTTCACTCATTCATGTAAACATTCAGAGACTGCCCTCCCCGGGCCAGGACTGGATACAGAGACTGAGGACGTCCCTGCCCTTGAGGGCTCCCAGTCCAGTAGGACACTATAACGGTGGCTAATATTCACTGAGAGTGTGACTGAGTGTCCAATGCCATTCTAAGTGTTCATAGGAATTAACTCATGAATCCTCACATGAACCCATTTGACAGGAGGAGACTGAGGCCCAGGGAGGAGACGTCACCTGCTAAGTTCTTCCAGGGTGGTAGGCGGCCCCCAAGATGGCCTCCAGGGATCCCTGACCCCTGTTATTCACACCCCAGAGTGGTCCCCTCTCACAATGAGTCCGAGTTTGTCTGTGTGCCCAAGAGATAAGGCAGAAGTGACAGTGTGTGATTTCCAAAGCCGGGTCCTACCAGCCACCATGTTGTGAAGGCACTCAAGCAGCTCTGTGGAGAGACCCACGTGGAGAGAGTCTGAGGCCCCCAGCCAACAGGCAGCACGCACTTCCAGCCATGTGAGTGGGCCATTTTGGAAGCAGATCCCACATCGCCAGGCAAACCCTTGGATGACTGTGGCCCTCAACTGCAACCTCACGGGAGACCCTGAGCCTGAGCTATCCAGCCAAGCTGCTCCCAAATTCCTGACCCATAGAAATCACAAGAGATTCAAATACCCAGAGGCAGGATAGTGCCTGAGCCATTGGGAAACCAAGAGCTGGAGCAGAATGAGGAGAGAGAGGGGAGGGGGACAAGCGGCTCTTGTAGCAGCCTGCACCCCATGATGCAAATGAGAAAAATGTGCACAGGGCCCCAGATCCTACCTCCATACATGTGTCTGGCCCCACCCACCACCCCATACAGCCTTCAGGGTCCCAGGGCTTCTGGCCACCAAGGTTTGCCCACTTTCCTCACCTGGTC
Organism: Mesoplodon mirus; assembly: GCF_964341445.2. Classification (NCBI taxonomy): domain Eukaryota; kingdom Metazoa; phylum Chordata; class Mammalia; order Artiodactyla; family Ziphiidae; genus Mesoplodon; species Mesoplodon mirus. Next base: position 19,600,746 of record NC_138989.1, on the reverse strand, counting down.
CGTAGCCAGCCTCCTGCAGTGGGCGGGCCACTTGCCCAGAGGGCCAGGAACTTCCAGGGTGGGAGCAGTCATGAGAAAGAGCTGAGTCCTCCCCATCTAACCCCAGAAAAGCCGCACCAGAAATACCTGAAGATCTAGAAAGGGACGCAACTTTTTAACAGACCATCTGGACACAGAGGTGGGAAAAATTTACTGAGAACCTTCCAGAGGAAAAACGTTACATCAAAGCAGCACCTACAACACCTTTAAAGTGATAATACCCAGTGTTGGTCAGGCTGTGGTAAAAGAGACACATTTACCCACAGATGGAAATGGAGATCGGTATATTATTTCCTGAAGGGAATTTAACATTGAAGATCAAAATTCTTAAAAACAATGGCCAGTTAATGACACACATGCTGAAGTGTACTGATATTTATAACTTATTTTGAAATGCAGCAAAAAAAAAAAAGTATACACTAAGGAATGGATGGATGGTTAGATTTTTTTAAGGCAAATATAGCAAAATGTGAGCAATTATAGAATCTATCTGGTAGGTATATGTGTATGTCCTGGACAATTTTTCTGTATATTTGAAAAGTTTCATAATAAAAGGTTGGGATGGGAGGATGCACCTGCCTTTTGATCCTGCGTTTCATGATCCAATTCCACACCCAGCAATCTGTCTGGAAATGAGAATGATCTATACAAACATTTTGCTATACAGGGGTGCTCATCACAGTTATATTTGTGAAAAATTCGTAAAAACCTTATCGTCCAACAAAAAGAGACCCGTTCAGTGTTGTGCCGACACATACTGAAGTCAGAAGCAAAAGAAAAAATCAGTGACACTGATCCTGTCTTTATGTATAATGTCGACAGTTTGTTCACCATGGATTTTTGAATTAATTTTGATTTTTAAAAAAATACTGCATTAAAAGTTATTTATTTATTTATTTATTTTTTTATTTTTTTTGCGGTACGCGGGCCTCTCACTGTTGTGGCCTCTCCCGTTGCGGAGCACAGGCTCCGGATGCGCAGGCCCAGCGGCCATGGCTCACGGGCCCAGCCGCTCCGCGGCATATGGGATCCTCCCAGACCGGGGCACGAACCCGTATCCCCTGCATCGGCAGGCGGACTCTCAACCACTGCGCCACCAGGGAGGCTCTAAAAGTTATTTATTTTGATAACCCATTATTTTGGTGCTCTCTTAAATTTTGGGTCCTAGGTGTGTGCCTCAGTCACCTCACCCTAGCCCCAGCCCAGGATATGCTAAATCAATATAGCTTCATGGTTAAGGGTTTGTAGACCTGCCTCTGGCTCTTATTAGCTGTGTGGCCTTGAAAAAGTTACTGAGCCTCTCTGATTTTCAGAGATGAAATCATCAAAGTCATCATTGTCATTGATGCTGTTGGGACCCCTTACTGTGTGTGCCAGGCATTGTATTACATTGTCTGCTCCTCCCAACAATGAAATGAGGTTTGTACTAGGATTATTACTCCCATTTTACAGATGGAAAAACTGAGGCAGAGGGATTCAATGAGCAGCCTAAGGTCACACAGCTATTAAGTGGTAGAGTGTGCAACCCCCAGCCTTGCACCCTGGACAAGGTAGAGGAGGACTGGTCTTTGGCAAATCAGTCTGGATCAAAGACAAGTGTTGGGAAAAGCAGAGGAGACCAAGCAGCAGGCGGGATCACAAGGTCCCACCTCCTTCCACAACGGGGGAGAGGGGTGCAGAAGGGAGCTGGAAAGCTAGATTGCTTGCCTGCTCCCCGCTCCCGGCTCCCCTTAGGTACAATGTGGTCTGAAAGTGTGACTATAAAAAGCGTCACTCTCTGAAAACTGGGGCAGCCTGAGCGCTTTCCCTGCCAGAGGACTTTTTTTGCAAACTCTTCTGTTCTCTCCAGGAAACTCTTGGGATGTTGCTGGGCATCAAAAAGGAAAGAAAGCCATCTCCTTACATAATTAATCCAAAATACTCTGGAGAAGCTGCTGTGATCCAGGAAATAAAGGGGAATTTTATCCACAGTATGAGGTGGGGCCCAGAGGTCACCATTTCCAGACAAGTGTGTGCCGTCACAGAAATCAGAATGCGGTCATTCATTCATTCAACAAATGTCCCCTGTGCCGTTACTTTGTGTGAGCTCCGTGCTGACCCTGAAGGGACCTATAGTCCCTGAAGAGCTCGGGATAGCTATCTGATCTCAGCCATTAAGGGGAGAGAGTGTCCCAACAGGCCACCTCAAATCTGAGCCTGTATCATTTTCTCCCCCAAATCTGATACAAACATGAACACTCTAGAGAATCCCTCAGGTGGAAGAAAAAGCCAGAAAAAAAATGAACATTTGCAGTACAAGTACCAAGGGCTATAACAGACTAGTGAATAACACACTATGATGGGAATGTAAGTGGGGGAGGTGAAACCCAACCAAGAAAGTAGGAAGTTGAGGAAAGAAGAGCAAAGGGAAGATGGTCATTTACTGAGGATCATTCATTGTAACTGGAAGAAGGAAATCTGGGTAGGGTCTTAGAAGATGAACAGGAGTATTCCAAGAAGGCTGAATGGCATGTGCAAAGGCCACTGGGCATGGCCGTATTCAGTCTTGCCTCTGGGCTTTTTCACATGCTGTATCGCCTGTATCCCTGCCTAGAGCTGCCTTCCCGTTCTCCACCTCTATTGGATGTCCCCGCACCCCATGACCACCTTCAGCAACTTCAGTCTTTTCCAAATCTCCCCCAGGAGGTCTCAATTACATGACTCTCTGCACATCCTGTTTCCCAAAAGATTGGACATTCCAGAAGTAGGCATCCTGGGCCTCGAAATATACTAATGTTATACTGATAAGGAAGGGGGTGTGGTAGAAATAATAATAACCATTAATTGAGGATTTGCTGTGTGCCAGGAACTGGTCACCCATACACCTCACCTCACATAACCCTCACAACAACCCTACAGAGTGAGTCCTGTTATTAATTATCCCCATTTTCCAGAGAAGGGCAGTGAGGTTTTAAAGAGCTGAAGGTATTTGCTCAAGGTCACTGAGCTGGCAAGTGGGGTTCTGGGACTTTAACCCAGACCTGTCTGATTCCAAAGCCCTCCTCCTTCTAGGGCAGAAGCCAGACTCTATCCACACCTCTAAGACCCTTTAAAATAGCCAACTCTGTCCCAAGCCCCATGCACGAGTAACTGTTCCACACACTTCTCTGGTTGTCTTTAGACCTCCTTGGGTCAGGAAATGCCTGCAGAAGGACTTGTCTGGTTGTAAATCAAAGTTTCCTTTCTTGACAACTGGCCTAGAGACTAATTCCAGGGACCATATGTGGGAAGGGCTGACTTGTCGACCCAGCTTAAACCTGTTTTCTCTCCCCATGGGATGGAGCAAAGGTTTTGGAGAGCTGACCAACAGCCAAACTTCTCATTTCATTGAAGAACCAGGCCCAGGCAGATGGCTGTCCCAGACCCACAATAAATCTATGTCAGGAGCCATGATCTTCCATAGGAGTCGCTCACGATCTGGACTTTGACAAGGTCTCTGGGATGTGCTCTGCTGCCTCTTGTTCAGCCCTTTGCACATGCTGTTCCCTCTGGCTAGGACACCATTCTACCCGTTCCTCACCTGGTCAGCATCTATTGTCCTTCACAGCTCAGCTTAGGTTACTCCCTCTTCCAAGAAGCCTCCCCTGATTCTTCATGCCCCCCGGCGGGGGGTGATCACCTCTGGGCTCCCACTTCGCCGTATGACCCCCAAGCATCATTAACAATCTGAGCTGTAACTCAATTTACCCATCAGTCTCCCCACTGGACTCTGAGACCAGGGGCAGCAGGTATGTGTCCTGTTCACCCTTGAATCTCAGCATCCGGCACTCAGCAGGCACTTGACGTGCCCACCGTGTGAAATGAGGGAATCACTGAGGTTTGAACCCCAGTCATACAACTCCCAGCATCCCTCTCCCTAGGCTTGTTTCCAAGGCAACAGGGAAAAGAATTCTGATATGGGAACAACAAAAAAAAAACAGAAATAACTTGATCTGACAAGTCAATCCCAGATTATTTATAAACCAAGCCCAAGACTATTTCCTTGTGTTCATTTATCACACTCTTATTCAAATAGTCATTTTAATGACCTAAGATGCCCTTAATTAACCTTGGAAGGGGAGGGGGAGAAATAAAAACCATCTGGAAAGGAAATCTTTCTAGAAACAGCCAGGAACTCATCTCCCTGCTTTATCAGGCCCCACCCTGAGCTCAAGTGGAAAGTAGCATTTTCCACACTGGGGAGAGCCCGCTGTGCGGCCCCGCCTTGCGTGGCAAGGCCAGTCTGTAATTACAGCCCCTCTTTGAAGAGCTAGGCGTCTAATAAAGCTGCAGGCCCTGGCCTCCTCAAAAATGGAAGCAGGCTGGGCTGAGGGCCCCGCCTGATTCATGCTGCTGGCTGCCCAGTGGCTCTGGGGCAGTGGTTTCTGGAATGCTGCCACACGCTCCTCGGGCTTTCTGGGAAGGAGAAGGGGACCCTACTGGGGTCTTTGTCTGGTCGCCTTGCCTGGGGTTGGACAACACGTCTCCTTCCACCAGAGCAGCTGAAATTCCACATTTTTGGATCAGTTAGTGAAAGAGAGCAAGATGTTCTTGGGGAACAAGAATTAAAGGTGGGACAAGGGATTCATGATGTCCCCTAGGAAATTTATCCCTGAGCAGTGAGCCTGCTATCCTGGGCTAAGTGCCCCCTAAGCAACACCCTAAGATTTGAAGGCTCTCCCCGAGGATAATAAAAGGCTGGAGGAATGAGAAGGCTTCCTTTCCCTGCTCCCTCCCTCCTCCCTTCTGACTTCAACAAGCACTTGAATGAGGACCTACTGTGTGCCAAGCGCTGTGCCAGGTGCTGGGGACCCCATCCCTGGCCCCCAGAGCGGTTTTATTTGGGCTTTGCAGTAAGGATGGTAACGAGCTGGAGTAGCTCTTAGTCGCCGAGGGCCTACTGTGCGCTCCATCACCTCCCTGACCTGCATAAGCCAGAAGGGTTGTAATCTCCGCTGTACAGATGAGGACACCGAGACACCGAATGAGGAAGACCCTAGCCCGAGTCACATGGCTGCCGCGTGCAGAGCATGGCTTAAGCCCGGGTCAAGCTGAGCTCAAAGTCGGGGCTCCTGAACACCGGCTACCCTGCCTCTGTGAGCACCCCGGTTCATGGCAGAACAGGGCTGGATTTGGGGTGCAGAAGAGGTGGCGGCAGTATAAGGGGCCTTACCCTGCTCCTCTTTCTTCCTCTCTGCTTCCCTTCTTCAGACTCGGGCGACCGTGAACCCCAAGTGAAACCTGACTGTGATAGGCACAAGGTTTCCTGAGATGGCCTCAGCCACCTCGGCAGCTCCAAGGACCCCCAGGTCTGGGCGGCCTTGGAGAGCCCCCTGTATCCCACCTGCCCTGGCTGAATGGAGAGGAGAGGGTGGGCCCTGGGCCCACTAACCCAGGCTTGAGGCCACCAGGCTCTGCCCCCAATTACTGGGGGTCCCCGGGCAGTGCTCCCCTCCTCTCTGGCAGGCTGGGGAGCCCAACTCAAAACCCCAGCTGCCTCCTCTCAAAGGCCACCTGTCCCAGGAGGATTCAAACACCGTGCGGTCTGGGGCACTCACGTGGCCTCCTTTTGCCTGTGGTGCCTCATCTCACAAATGGAAATCATGACACCTGCTTCCCAGGTAAAGGTGCACAAAGTAGGCCCCCGGCAAAGGTAGGTGGGATGGCGTCAGACATCCCACAGGGCGGTCTGCAGCTGGAGTGTTCACGTTTTGAGAACAAACTTTTGAAGAAAAATGTTCTCCCAAACGCCAAATCAACATCTATTCAAACACTGCTAGGACGCGGTTAATATTTCCTAAGCACCAACGACGGGCCAGGCCCTATGCCATCTCATGTCATCCCCACACACACATGGTTAAGGGCAGGCCTCCCATGACTGACTCCCCACGGTGTGACCCTGGGCAAGTGGCTTGCCTTCTCTGAGCCCCTCCTTCCTTGTCTTTAAAATGGGATAAAAATGGTCCTCTCCTTCCCAGGTGGTGAAGTTTATGTGATGTGTGTTCTATCTCGTGAGAGCAGAACAACTATCCCCATTATACAGATGAGGACACTGAGGCAGCGAGAGCAGAGGCTGAAGGCTGCACAGTCACTTGGTGATGAAGTCTGGCTTGGAGGCCTGTGCTCTCAGAGCTGTGGCTCAGTGGGCAAGGGGACAGTGGGTGCTGGGGAGCCGGCGCCTCTGGCCTCCCAGGCCCACCCCTATCATTCCCATTGCCCAGCTCGCCAGCCCTCGGCCACCCTCCTCTCATCTCAGAGCTGCTGTGAGTAATGGTCCCCACTCGGTCCCTGCTTGCTGAGGCCTCCACACAGGCACGGCCTTCTCCCGACCCGGCTAGAGGTCTATTATCTTGTGCCTTGTTTCTCGGCTTGTAGAGAGCCCCTCCTCTGCACTGCCCACACTGTTCCAGGAGCCACGCTGTGCTGGGCAGGAGGGCAGGAAGAGGGGCGGCCAGGCAGCCTTGGCATTTTGACAAAAGTGTATTGCCCTGTAGGCCCCCACAGTACCCACCTGGTAGGCACAAGGCATATTCTGGCAGCCTCAGAGTTCCTGGACCTTGGCCAGCCTGGACTCACAGCTGTCTGGAACCCTCCCATTGCCAGGGCGATGAAGGTGAGACCCCCAGCTCCCTCCACCCAGCTGCCTCCTGCTGGGAAAGGTACCACCCAGGAGCCCCAAACTGACTGTAGCCCGCACACCATGATGCTTCTCACTTCTGAATCTTAGCTCCTCAGAGACTCTCCCTCCCAACCACCCAACACAAAGGAGCTGCCAGACCCTCTCTATCTTAGCACCCTTTCCTTCATACATTCTGTTATACTACCTGGTATTTTCCTGATCATTTATTTAATGTGATCTCTCTAACCAAGGCTTGTGAGAGCAGAAACCTTGGATGTCTTAATATCTGCTATTGTCCCTGTGCCTAGCACACTGGAGGCTCTCAGTAAGTGTTTGCTGAATGCATGAGTGAATGAATGAATGAAGTAAAGAAGAGAAAGAAGGGCGAGGAGGGGAGGAGAAGTGGTGGGGGGTGCACATAAGAGGGAGGGGAGAAACACTATAACATTTGTACTGCAGTCCCATCCTCTCCTCTCCTCTCCTCCTTGGTCAATTCCTACCCACCCTTAAAGACTTCACACTGATGCCCCTACCTCCAGGAAGCCTTCCCTGCTACCCTTCCCACTCAGCTCAGTGCCTCCTCTGGGCTCCCCAACCTCTGAGCTTCCCCATCACAGCGTTCTCTTAACCATAAATAAAAGGGCTAATTTCCACACCCCTCTGCCCACTGGCTGCAGATACTGGAAGGTCAGCGCTGTTTCAATTCCCTTCTGTATCTCCAGGGCCCATCCTGAGGCCTGGTGCACGGCTAGTGTTTATCAAGGCCTAACCACATGCCAGGCCCAGGCTGATCACTTTGAATCAGATAATTCACAGACTCTTCAGCATCACCCTGTAAGGAGGGGGACCATCTTATACCCATTTTACAGACAAGAGAAGTAAGGCTGAGAGAAGGCAAGCTACTTGGCCAAGGTCACACAGCAAGGACCCTGGGCGACCATTATACCACACCGTCCTCCAGCACCGACTATGTGCAACGCTTTAGGCACTTCACATAAATCTCATTCAGTTCTCATCAGCCCTTAAAGGCGACATCAAATCTCAGATAAAGGAACCAAGGCCAGGGACATACAGGGTCCTCATAACCAGCTCAAACTCACTCAAGACAATCGGGCACCAGGAAACTAATCAAAGAACTGGCACAGAAAAATACAGCCATGAACAGCATTCTTCTTTCCTGGCCAAGCCTTGAAAATTCTGGCTACTAACTTCCCACTCTCTCTTGCAGCAATAGCATGGGGATGGGACAAAATCCTGGCCAATGAGATTTTGGGGGGAAGTCTGCTGGGTATACTCAAGGAGAAGTCTTCCTCCCAATACACCCCCTCTTCCTTAGCTGGATATTGTCAAGTCTCCCAGGAATGGCTGGAACTGTGGCAGTCATTTTGGGACCACGAGGGGAAAAGATGCTGAAGAGGGCATAGAAAAATGGAAAGAATCTGGGTTGATCCACTAATCCAGGATGTGGCAAACTTTTTTAAAGGGCCAGATAGTAAATATTTTAGGTTTTGCCAGCCACGTGTGGTCTCTGTCACAAATTTTTGGTTTGGGGGATTTTCTTAAAATAATGTTTTAAAGATGTAAAACTCATTCTTACCTCACAGGCCACAGTGTGATGAACCCTGCACTACATCCCCTCTACCATCAGGTGAATTATGTGAAGTAATAGACATCCTTATGGTTTGACCCATCTTTATGGGGAGGGGGTTCTTTTGCTACTTTCAGCATCTTCACTGATAAAATAACAGCGGTGTACCAAGTGCTGGTGAGGATGCAGGGCAACTGAAACTCTCAGGGGATGAGATGCAAAATGGTACAGCCACACTGGAAAACAGTTTGGCAGCTTCTTAAAAAGTTTAACATACACCAACCATATGATCCAGCCACTCCACTGCTAGGTGTTTACCTGAGAGAAATGAAATCATGTGTCCACATAGAGACTTGACCAAGAATGTTCAGAGCAGCTTTACTCACGTGAGCCAAAAAGTGGAATCAACCCAAATGTCTGTCAACAGATGAATGGATACACACACTGGTACATCCATGCAGTGGAACAGTCCTGAGTGATAAAAAGGAATGAGCCGCTGATACCCACTACGCCACGGATGAATCTCAAATAATTATGCAGAGTGAAAGAAACCAGATGAAGAGGAGCGTGCGGTGTCCAATTCCATTTACATAAAAGTCTAGAAAATGCAAACTAATCTGTAGTGATAGAGAGCAGATCAGCGGTTGCATGAGGGCAGGGAGGGAGGGAGGGATCACAGAGGGGCACGAGGAAATTCTTAGGGGTGAAGGATGTGTTCATTATTTTCCTCGTAATGGTGGTTCCTCGGGAATACACATATGTCAAAACTCATCAAATTACACACTTTAAATATGTATGTTGTATTGTACGTCAATTATATCTCAACAAAGCTGTCACACATACAGAGTAACAGTGGTGGCTCTTACAGTAAGTGGAGTTCTGAGGGTAAGGGACAGGAGGTGGGTGAATCTTGGCCGAATGGGACCAGCAGAAAAGCGGGGAAGAGGGAAGGTGGGAGCCTGAGAAGCCAGAGGCCCCACCAGACCTCGTGCGTCTTGGGTGAAGGTGATGTTCAGCTCTGCCTGCTCTATAATACAGCCGAGGACAAGAAACCAGGTCTCTGACACGTTCCTAACTTGGCAAATAAGGCCCCAGAGGCAGCCCTTTGGGACAGCTCGGGGACAAGTGGCCTTAATTCATCCAGTCTCAAGGACCCTGTGGGCTGTGCTGAGCACCCACGGCTCTTCTGGGACTTCCCAGGTGCCAGAGCTGGTGTCTGGGGCGCCAGGTCTCTTCCCATCTAATGAGACCCAGGGCACACACCAGACGGAATTCCCTGGAAGCCCTAGACTTTGTTTTTTCACTCATCCCAGAAAGAAAAGGAAGCATTCCCATCTCGGCTCTCCAGCCACCACCTGCAGCAGCCGGGAACAGGTCTGGCCCTGCAGCTTCGGAGCCTCCTCCCGCATCGGACTGGATCCCAGGGGCAGGCTAGTTGCCAGCAGGCCGGCAGAAACCCGGCCTTCCTCCCTCAGGCCCTGCACCCGCCGAGGGCAGGGAGGGGAAGAGGGCGGGGTTTCAGGCCAGATCCGGGTGCCTCTCCATTCTTACCAGACAAGTTATTTCAGATTTGAATAATAAATATGCTAACTACCTTCTCTTCCCTGCCAAGTGTTCTCATTTCAAAATGGACTTAATGAGATCCCTTGGCAGAAGGACTTCTGGAAGCAATGAAAATGCTGTGCAGCCTCGAGATGCCAGCAGCAAGTGGCACTCACTGGAGGCCCAGTGAACAGAAACAGGCCAGGACGGGGTGGCCATCACTCACGCACCTGCCGTGGGCTGAGCACGGCGTTCGGTGCAGGGCAGGTGCCACCGTATCTTTTAGGTCACTGATGCTCTGCCAACAGCCCCATGTGGTCTTGTCTCCACTTGAAAGATGAGAAACCTGAGCCTTAGACCTGGTTCCCGGGTTGTACAGCATCAAAACCTGGCTTGTCTGCCAAAGAGCTGTGTGACTTTGGGCAAGCTGCTGCACCTCTCTGAGCCTCTGTTTCCTCATCCATCTGTAAATGGGGATAATAATAGTGACCTCTGTGGAGCCATCACTTAGCACGTAGGAAGTGCTCAGTGCATGTTCGTGCTCAGCAACTTGCTGGGGGACAAATGGCTGGATTTGAACCCAGGAGCCTGCCTCCAAAGCACAATCAGTTCTCTCTTTCCACCAACTGGTAAGTCCCTCTCCCTTCACTGAAAGAAATCAAAGCAATCAGAGGAGAGTGAGCCCACCCTCTCTGGCCCCCGCATCTGGGAGCCCGCCTTGCCTCCCTCCAGCTGCCAGGCCAGCCGCTCCTCTTACCCCGCTTACCAACTCCAGGGCATCACCCCTGCAGCTGACCACCCCTCTGTCCCCTGCAGCATCCGAGTCTCCCCCTCCACTGGACCAGGCCCATCAGGAAAGCCTCGACATCACTCATCTTCAAAAGCCAAAGGGAAACCTCCTTCGATCCCACCTCCCTCCCTGCTTGGAAATCTAATGGTGCCTCAAATGTGCCTCAAAGACACCAGGAGGAAACTCTTGATGCCTGGCCCCAAGTCTGCTTTCTCCACACAAGTTCCTCCACTCACCTCGCTGTCCTGGCCTGAAGACTGGAAACCTTCCACGGTCCTGTTCCTCCCCTCCCTCTTCCCTCCCCAAACTACAGCCAGAACCAGATCATTTCTCCATTCCCATCCCCACCCTGACCCCGACATCCCTCCTCAGCACCAGATCCCAGCCCCCATCTCCAACCTATCCCACCAGCAGCCACCAAAAGCGTGCCCTCAGCTCTCCACTAAGACCAGAGCAAACTCCAAACGCTCTGCCCTGGCCCTCCAGGCACCCCCCTGCCTCCCCCTACCCCCCTGCTCAATACCAGGCCAGCCATATTAACCCCACTATTGGCCTCAACCCCTCCAAGCTGGTTCTGGCCTCAGGGCCTTTGCATGTGCTGTTCCCACCGCCTGAAACACTCTTCCTCCAGATCCCCATGTGGTGGGCTCCTTCTTTCAGATCTCTGCTCAAAAGCCACATCCCTTTAGGGGCCTTTACAGCCACACCTCCTCCCAGCCTCTATCTGCCACATCATCCTGTTCTATTGTCTTCATACATGTATCAGCATTTACTTTTTGTATATATTATCTGTCTCTCCCACTGGAACATACATTCTGCTGGGGCAGGGATGCTCAGTGCCTAGACCAGTGTCTGACACAGAGAAGGGGTTCAATAAATAGTTGTTGAGAGAATAAACAAATGAATAAATGAACGAACAAATAAACAGTGAATGGACACACATATACACCGTACAAAACTCTATGGGGCTCAGTGTGCTCATCTCTGAAGTGGAGGTGGTAGTTCCAGCACCCACAGGATGGTGATGAAGATAAGCCCCGAAGGACGGGGCCCAGGAGAGGCTCAAAAAAATACTTGCTGGTTAAAGCACTTCAGCCAGCGGACACCCAGCAGCAAGACTCTCCTCTCAAAGCCTCACTGCATTAAATGCACTTAAAAGCCAAAATTCTGTAACTGAGATACAGTGGTTGAAGGTCTAGTGGGGACCATATGTAAGAACACTATTCCCTGTGTTATCCGGTAGCCATGGCAACTGAAATCTTCAAGTACAGTTCCATCTCGCTTTAACTTTTTATGCAGAAATTTCCAAAAGGAAATGTTCAGATTCCTTTCTCTGGTGACATTCTACAGAATAGACATCCTTGTTTGGCTCCCAGAGGAAAAAAATGCAAAATGTCAGATTCCTATGAGATAAACTGGTTTGCAAAGAAAGATGTTTCATTTCTTTAAAAAATGTGAGTCTATTTCTGAGAAGAGGAACCAGACCATCATCATCATAAATACTATTATAAACAAATAAAAGTTTTGCTTGTAATGGAATGGACCAGAACTTCACTAGCTCACTTGGTCATTCAACAAACATTCATTAAATGCCTGCTGTGTGCCAGGCCCTGTGCTGGACTGTGGGGACACAGCAGGGGATGAGACAGATGAAGATCCCTGCCCTCGTGGAGGCTGTGGTCCAACAGTATAGACATCCAATGAAAGAGCATTCCTGGTAAGGAATTCCTAGCAAGGAAGAGAGGGAGCAACATGGTATATGTGGAAGGACTGACCTATGGGATCATGTAGATCCATCATTCATTAGCTGTGTGACCCTGGGCAAGTCACTGCACCTCTCTGAGCCCATGATAAAACTGTGATAACAATATTGTTTGATGATGTGCCATGTGAACCCAAGGAGAAGACAGAAAAAGTGCCTTGCATGGTGTCAGACCCCTCATAAGGAGCCACCTACATCCCCAGATTCTCAGAGCTGGAGTGAAACTCTGGCAGATGATGTGGCATCTGAACGTCAGGCTGGAACCCAGACCATATTTGTGATGGAGGCAGGCCACCCTGCTCTCAGCTGTCAGCTCCTGTATGTCCTCATGCTGTTCTTCATACCTGAACACCACCCATTCCACCTCACTCCCACTCCTGCCAGCCCCAGCCCACCTGGAAAACCCTATTCAAGCTTCAAATGACCTGGCAAGTCCATGGCTAGGCATTTCCCCTGCAGACAGATGCAACACACAAGGGCACCAAGACATTTGCACAAGGATGTTCGCTGCAGTGTTGTTTACGGTGCCCAAAACTGGAAATGACCTACATATCCATTGGGAGGGGACTGGTTCAATAAATATGGTGAGAGGAAAAATATAAAGCCATCAGAATGAATGAGATAGACCTACTGTGCTGAGAGGGAAAGGTCTCATCATTATGAAAAAAAGAAAAATCAGGGCATAGAACACTATATATAGCAAGGTCTGACTGGTGTTAAAAAATATGTGTATATACACAGGAAATACAGATACATGCACAGAGAGTCTTATGTATGCAGAGAATATTTCTGCAAGGAGACGCATGAAACTGTCACCAGTTTCTAGCGGGGTGGGACTGCAGGTTGGCAGTAGCAGGGAGACACATTTTTCTGTAGAACTCTATGCTATTTTGCACTATTGGAAATGTTCACTGTGTCTTCGTATTACTTTCTCAAATCAAAGAAAAATAAACTATTTTGAATGTTTGGACAACCATCACCTGTGTTAGACTTCCTCCCTCTAAAAATGGGCCTAATCTCCCCACCAATGTGTGGAGACATCACAGGTACAGCACCATTACCCGTGTATCCATTTATGTGGGTGTCACCCCTCCTTGGAGGCACAGAATGTGGGGTCCACACCTGTGTGCCCACTGACAGCCTGGCCTCTCACGCTCAACCAGTACGTGCTGGAGGAACAAGCGGCATCATTATACCCATATACCCACTTCTATCTTCTTCAGATCTTCATTTTTACCAAGTTACTACTTAGTAGGCATCGACTTCTCCATGCCAGCCAATCTACACCCAGCATCTCACTGCACTGGGTCCATAACTCTCCAGGCTGCCTGACAGCGGAAGATGCTGTTGGTGTCCCGCCCAGACCCCCGATACTGGCTGGGGTCCCCTTCCCCCAGGTTCTGGGGTGCTGGATGCCACCGCTCACTGCCCTATCTTCTCCAACAGCGGACCTCAGCTGGTGGAGGAAGAGCCACCCTGCTTCTCCAAGGCAGGGACTGACTGTGGTACTGTCGCCCCTCCAGAACTCCTCAGGGATCAGGCCGACTCTAGTTCTCCGTCACTAAATTGTGGACACATGAATCCCCGTCTCAAGCTCTGTTTCTAGGGAACCTAGCCTGAGCCACTGCCTCTCAGAATCAAGCGGGGCAGACAGCTTTTTAAACACAGTGCTGGGAATCTACTGAAATCATAACTCCGGGAGTGGGCAGCCTCAGCACGGGGAGTTTGAAAGAGCAACAGACATGTGGCCAAGATGGGAAAACAGGAGGGGCAGGGTGTGTGTGGATACTTATAAAGCCCATTTCACGGATGAGAAAACTGAGGCTCAACTTGAAAGTCACAGAGGTAGATTTGAACCCTGCTCTCTCAGACCCCAAAGCCTTGACTCTCTCTTCTGTTCCTGCTGCTCAGCTGTGAGAGGGTTAACAGGCCAGAATAAGAACAAGGTGATTTTAGGGGCTGGCTCCGAGTGGAACATTCTCCCAGGCTTCACTTGCCTTGTGCAAAAACTCAGCAGGCCCTAAAATAGAAGTGCCAATGTGGTCAGGAAGTGGGGTCCCTGGGGGATACTGTTCCTCGGCCAGCCGGCGCTGGGGCCCGGTGTGGCGCCTGGGTCCCACCGAGGGCAGCCTGGCATGAAGGAAATATGGGAAGCAGCTCTCGGGCAGGCCTTCAGGGACTTCCTGTCCACCTGTGCAGACGGGAACAACAGGAAGCCCCTGCCGTGGGGCCCGGTGGGCAGGGTGCGGGCCGATCGAGACAGGTGAGGTGCCCCCAGTCGGCCTCCCCTTTCAGTCCATTCTCAGGGATGGACGGACACTCCCGCAAAGGTCGGGGCAGCGCGGAAGCATTTGCTAAGCACCTGCTGTATGCCTGACCCGGTATTAGGACCTGAGGAAAGAAATGAACAAGACACAGGCCCTACGCTCCAAAAGTCTCACTTACATACTCACTCACTCATTCATCCATGCGTTCGGTTCAACAGACATTTACTGAGCACCTACTGTGTGCCGAGCCCCATTCTAGGAAGTGGGGAAACAAATAAGACATGTCCCTACCCTCAAGAAGTTTCTCTTTTCATTCATTCACTCATTCATTCATTCAATTCAACACTGAATGAGCACCTACTGTATTCGAGACTGTGCTGAGAACTGGAGAGACAGAGATGAACAAGGCAGGGTCCCTGATAATGGGAAGTTTCACTTGGTCATTCTTTTCATTCCCTCTTTCTTTCATTCAGCTCCACAGGCACTGCTGAGCACCTGCTGTGTGCCAGGCTGTGCATACAGATGTGAAATAGACACATCCCCTCCTGGTGGAGAGTTCACTGGAGTCAATCATTCATTCATTCACTGAGGGAATGAATGGGCGTCCAGCACTGCGTTACGTGACAAGGATACAAATGTAAGGCCCAGTCGCTGCTCCCCGTCTCATCCACCCATTCCTTCTTTCCTTCATTTGGTACAGTGAACATTTATTGAGTGCCGACTGCGTGCCAGGGACGCAGAGGTGCCCAGGAGAGAACCTCCGCCCTGAAGAGCCAGCCGTTCTTCCTTCCTCCATCATTTACATGTTCAGTTCACCAAACATATATTGGGCACCTACTGTACATCAGACCCTTGGGAGGCAGATGAGTGAGCCCCAGACTTGGCCGCGGAGGAAGAGCAAAGCCGGCGCACACACGAGGCCGAGTGATGGCTTGGTTCCTCAGGCAGGACCGCGAGGCCCCACCCCCTGGTTCCTCAAAAGCCCGGGGAGAGGCGGCAGCGGGGAAGTTTGCTATGCCCCTTCCCACGAGATGCAGGGTGGAGAAGGGGTGATGCGGGAGGGAGAGAGAAACTGCTCGAAATAAACACTAAAGGGAAGAATTGGTGAGTGAGGAGGAGATGAATCAGACAGCTAAGTGAGAATTTTCAAGAACTCAAGGAATATTCTAAGTTTAGAGGAGGAAGGGGAAAAAAAACAAACCAGCCCACAACTTCCCACTGTGACATGTTCAACACCAAACAAATGGCAGCCCTGTCGATCTCCCTGGGTTTCTCCGTCTGTTCAGGTTGAAAGCTTGATGGGAAAACATCAGGCTCCGAATCCCCTGCCCCCTGGGGCTGTGGGGAGGCTTTCGTAGGTTCATCCATGGGAAGCCCTTGGCACAGTGCCTGGCACATAGTAAGTGCTCAATAAACATTACCTAGTAATTTTACTTTCATTTCTGGCTGTGGTGGCTTTGAAACATGGCTGCACATTCCTTGACTTTCCTTCCATTGAGAGGTGGGGATCCATGTCCTCTCCTCCTGAATCTTGGGGGGTTGTGACTGCTTCGCTCAACAGAGAGCAGCAGAAGTGACGCTATGTGACTTCGGAGGCTGCGTCCATCATAAGGGGCGATGGAGGTCTGCCCTCTTGGCCACAACACTTGTTCTGGGAGCCCTGAGCCTCCATGTGGTGAGGAAGCCCAAGCTACAGCAGGTGCCTGGACAACAGTCCCAGAAAGTCCGGCCTCCAAGTCATCACAGGCACCAGATAGGTGGATGATTCCAGCCCCCAGCTGTTTGGGGATCCCACGGAGCCTTACCCGATTTCCTGACCCACCGAATGTTATGAGCAGAGTAAATAGTGGTTGGCTGACACCGCGATGTTTTGAAGTGGTTCCTTATAAAAACTACTACCTGTCTCTCTGAGTCCCTGCCCTTTATGATGTACACAATCGGGGAGGCTCCACCAACCCGGAAAAGCATGGAACAACTTTATAAACTGTAAAGTTCTGTGCACACAGGAGCCCCTGGTATCATCGCTCAGGACACAGCAGTGCTCTCCCGCCTTCTGGATCCCACCTAACTTTGCAACCCCATAGCCAAGGCCGCCCCCTCCCCGCACCGTGTTTAGCCTGGGAGACTCCACAGGATACTGGTGCTGACCTGCACTCACATGGCAGGTTGCTGCTTTGTTCCCAAGCTGGGACTTAGGGTCATCCCTCTGGGAGGAACGGCTGGAGGACAAAGGCTGCTTTCACTGGGCCCCAGGCTTCTCTCGGCAAACACGGGTGGCTGGGGGCAGAGCGGGGAGCAGGCAGCCCCCGGCACGCCCCTCCTGGGAAGGTGGCCAACAGGCCAGCAAGGGCCCAGGCAAGCTGGGGCAGCACTGGGGTCTGGCAGGGGCCTTCGCTCCCCCTCTGAGTCTTTTCCAATTACACCTAAAACAAGGACAGGGCAGAGTACAGAGAGGCAATGAGGAAATATTGGGTACATTCAATAGAATGTGAGAGGTTAAAAAAAAAAAAGGCCTCCCTAGGATTCAAGTCAAATTATAAACATATACTAGCATAGTGCAGGCTCCAAGGCAAGACAGCATGGGATCAAATCCCAGCTCCTCTGCCAACCAGCTGTGTGATCTTCTGCAAGTGACATAACCTCTCTGAGCCTCGGTTTCATCATCTGTAAAATGGGGATGATATTAGCGTTTCTCTCCCAGGACTGTTGTAAGGGATAAAACGAAGTAATATGAAGTGCCTTGCCTAGTGCCTGGCCGCTATAGGCTGAATTGTGTTTCCCCAAAATTTATATGTTGAAGCCCTAATCCCAGTACCTCAGAACGAGACTGGGCTTGGAAATGAGGCCTTTAAAGAGATAATTAAGTAAAAATGAGACTGGTGTCCTTATAGGGAGGAAATTTGGACACTTAGACACCTGGGGTGCACAGAGGCAAGGTCATGTGAGGACAAACCAGGAGGCAGCCCTCTGCAGCCAAGAAGAGAGGCCTCAGGAGAAACCAAACCTGCTGACACCTTGATCTTGGGCAGCTAGCCTCCAGAACTGTGGGAAAATAAATTTCTGTTGTTTAAGCCACCCAGACTGTGGTATTTTGATAGGGTAGCCCTAGCAAATACATACACTGACACAAAGGAAGAGGTACATGAAGATCTCCTATTACTATATTATCGTATTTATATTGTAACTGTGAGATAATATGATGTTAACATGAATGTGCTTATATTTTATTAATACAAGTAGGCTTAATGCAAAATATTAATATGACATTAAACAGAATACATCTGCAAACAGCTGTCCCTCCCTACCTCAGAATTTCTACATAAAGCACCGTGTTTTCCTTGATGAGAACCTACTGTATAGCACAGGGAACTCTACTCAGTGCTCTGTGGTGACCTAAATGGGAAGGAAATCCAAAAACGAGGAAATATACATACACATACAGATGATTCACTTTGCTGTACAGCAGAAACTAACACAACGTTGTAAAGCAACTATACTCCACTAAAGATTAATTTAAAAAAACAAACAAACAAACAAAACCCCCCACCAGGTTTTCTTAAAAAGAAAGCACAGGGCTTCCCTGGTGGTGCAGTGGTTGAGAGTCCGCCTGCCAATGCAGGGGACACGGGTTCGTGCCCCGGTCTGGGAGGATCCCACATGCCGCGGAGCGGCTGGGCCCGTGAGCCACGTCCGCTGAGCCTGCGTGTCGGGAGCCTGTGCTCCGCAACGGGAGATACCACAATAGTGAGAGGCCCGCATACCGCAAAAAAAAAAAAAAAAAGAAAGCACAGAGTTTTCTTAATTTGGACCAAATTCCTTGACAGCCTTCTCATCCATGCACTACTCCACCCTTGAGGAAATACTTACATTGTGGTCTTCTGGCTCCAAACAAAGACACCTCAAACCTCCCACAGCTTCCAGAACTTCCAGGCCTCCACACATGCTGGTCCCATCACCTAAATGTCCTGCCCCCGCCCCCCCGCCCCCCCCACCCCGTCCTACTGAGGCTTTAAGAGCCAGCTCGGGGCCCAGCCCAGAAAAGGCACTCAATACACGCGCACAGCACAGCAAGCCAACTTTGAGACGATCCGATGACTGCATGCCACAGGTGAAGACACTGGGCCGGGAAAGGGGCAGTGACCAGCACAAGCCAGGTCTCACGGCCAGGACCACAGCCCAGCAGCCCAGCGTCCTGGCTCCCCATTCAGTGACGCTGTCCCGCTAGCCCAGGCTGCCTCCCCCCTCACCCGTTCTGCCTCGAGGATGGAAGCCATGTGTTCATTCAGTTTGAAACTCCCAAATCCACGTGCCTTTTCAGCTCTGGAAACTCCGTTTGCCCACCAGGGACAAGAGTGGGTGGCAGAGCGGGCACCGGCCGGCATCAAGCTTTTCATCCCTCCGTTGCTGAGGGACTGAGGCCAGATTTGATGCCAAAAAAATAGACGCAGATTCTCTGCAAGGACCAACGTCCTGGGATTTAGCAAAACTTGGCAAAATCTGCTCCATTGTTTACACTCCATACTATACCCCACCCTCTTCATATTGGATTTTCCAGCTGAAATAACTGGAGGTCAGGGGCTGGCCTTGGCCTGGCTTATCCCACCGAGACTGATCTTGGTGGCAACGCCGTTTCTGTGACTCCCTAGCCTTCACTGGCCTTAGGACTCAGGCGGCAGGAGACCTGAGGGGCAGAGAGAGGCCATGGGCTCCAGCGGGGAAAAACCCTGCCCTAGAAACCCAGTTCTGAGGCCTCCCCTCTGTGCGACTTTGGACAAGTTAGGTTTCCTTGGTGTCCCCATCTGTAAAATGGAGATAATCAGAGCGCCTGCCTCTCTGGAGAGGGTTACACACGCTCAGGTGTGGAAATGGGGTAGCCCTGCACTTGCTTTAAAAAGGCAGCCGCTCAAGTGATTTGTTAGGACAGGAGTGCCCTCTAGCGTCTCCATCTGGAAATCATTCTTCCAGTGAGCCCCCCAGCCCACTTCTTGTATCAAGTCAGTTTGGATAACTCCCTTGGGAAGGAATGTAAAAAGATAACGGCCCTCATTTATTTAGTACCTATTATGTGCCAGGTGCTCCCCTCACTGGTCTCCATAATGAGATGCTGACATAATCCCCATTTGAGAAAGGGGGATTACTCATCCCCAGGTGAGAAAACTGAGGCTCAGAGACAGGAAGCCACCTGCTCAAGGTCACACTGCAGGGAAGCCTGGATTCGAACCCAGGTCTGTCTGACCCCAAGGCTCTATTCTTTACTGGATCCCTAGAATTGGGAGACTGCGCACAGTCAAAAACCTTAAGGAGAATCCGGCCCAATACTTCATTATACCAACAGAGAAACTGGGGTCCAGAGAGGGCAGGCAATTGCCTCAGGGTCACACAACAATTACACCCCAGACTCCTGGCTCCCGGAAGTGTTTTGCCCACATTCCCACCCCTCCAGAGCTTCTACCTTGCATTTATCATTCCTTTTGCAGTCATAGGACTGGCATGTCCCTTCTAATGGCTCTAATCCCTGGAATGTCTGAAACCCAGCAACGGCTCCTTTGGGACAGCAAGGGCTGCCAGCCTGAGAGACCTCCGTCTGAGAGTAGGGAACGCTGTTCACTTCAGCCCATCAGCGTGAAACATCTCAGGGGCTAAGAATCTCCCGGCATGGGCTTGGCATTTTCATTCTCCTTGGAGGTCCTTTCAAATTTCCACCAAAGCATCTCAACATCCTTCAGACACGGGCAGGTCAGGAATTACCTTCCGTTATACAGACAGGGAGAGAGAGGCTGGGGAAAGGATGGGGAATGTCTAACAGACATTTCAAACTCTACAAGTCAAAGCCAAATCCTGATCTGCCCCCAGGACCCTCTCCCTCTGCAGTTTTCCTAACGGATGCCAGCGGCAGCTCCATCCTTCCCTTCGCCAGCCCCCAAATCCTCAGTGTCTGTGTGACTCTCTCACCCACACCCAATCCATCAGCGAATCCCGTGGCTTGGCCTTCAGAGCAGATCCAGAATCTGTCCACTTCTCATCACCTCCCTGGTCTGAGGCACCGTCATCTCCCACCTGGACAACTGCAGAGACTCCTCGCTGGTCTCCCTGATTCTGCCTTTGTCTGTTCAAAACCCAAGTCAGACTGTGTCCCTCCCACTCCAAGCGAACACCCTTCACTGCTCCGTCCCCTTCAGAGCACAAGGCAAAGTTTTCCGAGTGGCTACCGGGCCCTGCATGACCTTGACAACTCCCATCCCCTCGCTCACTCTCTGCTGCAGCCACACTGGCCTCCTCCTGTTTCCACAGAACCGCCTGTGCACACATGGACCTCAGGGCCTTTGCACTGGCTGCTGCCTCTTCCCGCAACCTCCCTGGGCCTACTCCCTCCCCTCTTCCAAAGTCTCGGTTCCAGTGTCACCTTCTCGGGGCATGCCCACCCACCCAAGCCCTCCTGAGCTTCTCACCTGCTTACTTCCTTCTTTTTCCGGCCGCCCGGACGCCTGACATACTATACAGTGTTCCTGTGTAACACGCTCATTGTTTACTGCCTGAGCCCCCCACTGGAACGTTAGTCCCCGAGGCAGGGATCTTTGACCTTCTGGCTCACGGATTATCTCAGACACTGAGAGCGGGCCCTGCCACAGGCGTTTAATTGAATTGAATTGAGGACCCATTAGCTGTCTACACTGGCATCGGCTGCTAACACTTATCCAGGACCGACTGTGCCCTGGGCTTGTTGGCATTGCCTCACTGAGTCCTCAAGACCTCCCACGAGGGAGATGTTATTATCATTCCCACTCTACAGACAACAAAACTGACTTTCTGAGAGGTCAGATTTGCCTGAAGCTCTCCACTCCATTAGCAAGCTGCTTGGTGGGGACTGGAAGCCAGGAGGCTGTGACACCAAGACCCCAGTTCTCTGCCCTGCAACTGGGTTTACAAGGCACCCGGGCCTCGAGTCTCATGACACAAGCTGCCTGTGGCCCAAGCCTCAGCCCTGGCTCCAACAGCACAAAAATAGCCAGTTCTCCTATTTCAGCCACAGACATTGCAAAGCCAAACCAGACCCTTAGCACAGAGTGAGACCGCCAAGATCTGAGACTCAGAAGCTGGTAGTAAAAATAACAGCAGCAGCTATGGTAATAGTGGACAGGTGTGTGTGGAGTGCCAGGCGCCCCGATAAAGCCCACAGCCATCCAGTCCTCACCACGCCTTCCACACGCTGTGTCTACTGAGCACCTACTATGTGCTGGGCACCGTGCCCGGGGCTGGGTGAAGATGAGCATCCTTCCTGCCTGAGGGAAGCCGCATGCCATAACCAAGCACATTAGCTTTGGTGCCAGACTTCCCGAGTTCAAACCCCAGCTCTGCCCCTTGCCAGCTGGTCCATATCAGGTGGGCACTCAACCCCCTGGAGCTCCAGGCTTCCCATCTGTAAAATAGTAATACCCGGCTCTCGGGGCTGTTGGGAGGATTAACTGCGATGCCACACGTGCAAGTGTTTGGAGGGTGAGAGAGGAATGCACGTCACTGTCTCATGACTGGTATTATTATTCCTGGAGGTGATGACAGGCTGAGTGAGGGACAAAGCTGAGTAACCAGGCAACAAGGAGGCCCTGGGGAGAGAACGGCCAGTCTAACCACATTTAGACATTTGGACATTTTTCCACCAAAAAAAAAAAAAAAAATCTGGCCATGGAGTCGAAGGCAGGGAGATGAAGCTCAGCAACCACCATGGAAAACAAAGTGGTTTCCCTCTAACTGCACGGAGACGGAGCCATCGGACCACAGACCCTGGGAAGGAGGCGTCTGAAAGGGGCAGGAAAGGGACCCGCCACCAACAGCACAGGGGTCCGCCCTTGGGCTTGGTCTCCGCGTCACATAGCCTCTTCCTGAAGAAGCTGTCAGAAGTGACACTCTGGCAACCCTCTTGGCTGTGGGTGACATGGAGTCAAGGAAGGTGGCCAGCCAGGAGTCAGCGCTCAGGCTCTCTGGGCTGGCTGGACAGGCAGCCTCTGGGGAGCCAGGGAAAGTCTGGGGGGTGTCTCCCATTCTATCAGAACCCTCCCGCCACCCCCAAACAAGAACATCTAGATGGTGAGTGCCTCCTCTGAGTCCAGCCCTGTGCCAGGGATACTAATGCCCCTTGTCTTAGCTAATCCTCAGCACAATCCACGTACAGATGGGGAAACTGAGGCTCAGCGAGGCAATGTGACTTGCTGTTGGTGGAGCTGGGATTCTAAGCCAGGGCTCTCCCCTCCAGAGCCCAGCTTGGCCCAGTGCAACATCTTTCTATAATCCTCCACTTTTCAAAAGTTGATACAGGTCGAAGGATTTCCTGTAGGCTGGCAAGTCACCTCAACCCGTGGGCCTCAGTTTCGCCATCTGAGAAACAGAAGATCAGACTCAATGAAGTAGCTAAAATGTCATAAAGGGAGACCCGCACTCAGATACAGGCTCTGACACCTCCTAGCTGGGGAGGCCTTCAGTGAGCAGCTTAACCTCTGTGAGCCTCAGGTTCCCTAACTGCAAAATGGGGATAATAATGAGACCCACACATAAGGTTCTGGTTTCTCGTGAGGATGAAAGGCACGGGCCCTGGACGCTGGGAGCGCTCAGTTGGAACGGTGGTGGTGACGGTGGCCATTGTTGTTCTTATTGTTGCAACTGACAACCATAAGCAACCAACTTGCTGCTAGTGCCCCAGCAAGGCCACCAGCCTTGGGACCGGCCGGCTGGGTTATCTCGGCAACAAAGGAGATTAAGTAACTCAAAACAGCCATGGCAGGGGTAGCCACCAGCTACAGTTACTAATGATTTAAAGCAGAAACTTAATCTCCCTCCCCCACTTCCCAGCTGATGCTGGGCAGTGACTGGGCTTGATGGTGGGGGCAGTGCCCCTCCCGCCCCGAACAGAACTGCAGCTATGTGGGGGACGCGGGCCACCAACAGGAGACCACCGACACCCCACCGACAAAAGACCAACTCTGCAGAAACCTGCTGCAGCCCACGCTTGGCCCCAATTCTAAGCTGACTTAGGAAAGAACCTGAAAAGTGAATAGAGATTTAAGGCTGAGAATGACGATCCCTAAGTTGTGCGTGTAGTGAGTGCCTGGGAGTAACCCGGGTGTCCAACCGTGGGAGAACGGCTGATAAATCAAGGCTGACGACAAGTGCAGGTAGTTAGTGGTCACTAAGCAACACGTTTACAGAGGGCTTCCAGATGTGGACAGATGTTCCCCTTATCAGTGGGCACATAAAGTGAGACGTGCATATTCTACACTTGTTCGTTCGCTGCGATGGGTGAAATTTAGAGGCAAAATACGACGTGGGCCCCGTGTTGGATCCTGGAACCGAGAAAGGACATGGGTGGATAATCTGGTGAAATCCGAATCAAGCAGGCTTTCTCAGCCTTGGTGCGACTGCTGTTGGGAACGGGTCACTGTTGGTGGTGGTTGTTTGGGGGGTGGGAGACTGCCCTGTGCATTGTACCATCTTTAGTAGCATCCCTGACCTCCACCCGCAAGATGCCACCAGCACCCCCTCGCCCCAGCTGCGACAAACAATGTCACCAGACATTGCCAAGTGTCCCCTGAAGGTCGTCCCTGGATGAGAACCACTGGAATAAAGCCTATTTAGTTAATAGTACTGCACGAATGGTAATTTCTTACGTTGGACAATACACTATGGTTGTTACAGTAAGATGCTAGGTGAAGGGTATACAGGGACTCCCCCAACCATCTCTGCCACTTTTCTGTAAATCTAAAAGTATTCCAAAATTTTGAAACATTATGAAGAGGTGACATGGAGCAGAAAACTGAGAGTAGTTAGTGGCCCAGGAGGATGGAGTGATGGGTGAATGTATATTCTGTGCTACGTGAGTCTACAGCAGGGATGGGGAGGGCTACCCCCCGCCCATCAGGACCCTTACAATAATTGATGCTTAGCTGATCACTCTCCATCTGACGTGGCTTCCTGGGAAAGAGGAAGAGCTCACATGGTTGGTTTCCCTGGCAACCAGCCCCCACCCTTACTTAGGTGCAGGCCAAAAGTCATCTCATTAACATAAACTCATGTGTGAATATCTAGACACCTTTACCACTTTTATCGCTTTAGAAACACCAAGGGTTTTAGGAGCCCTGTGCCAGAGACAGGAACAAAGACCAAATATGTATTTCTTACTATAAATCACAATATCACAGCCTCCCTAACACTGAAGCCCAGAGCCTGTGTGTCCAGCACATCAAGGTCATGAGGCCCCAGTGGGCAGCAGGATCCCCAAATACAAATGATTATGGGCTGCTTATTTTCTTTCTCATGCTCTTCAATATCTTCCAAGTTTTCTACCATGCCCATAAATTATTTTTGTAATTAAAAAAAATAAATCAGTTAATTTCCCTTACGTTTACAGTACGACAATAATCAAAAGTCAGTGATCAAAGGAGAAGGACTCGGCGGGGGTGGGGGGTGTCTCCTGTTTTTCAACTGCTGCAGGGGACTTGGGCTGGGGTGGGGAGCGGCTGAAGGACAATGTTTCCTAAAGTTGTATTTTTAGGAGCTCCGGAAAATTCCCCGGGTGACTCGGCATTTGAAGTATTTGCAAACATTCAGCAGGGGGAAAAATAATATTTCCCAAGTCTTACTTTCTTGGGCATTCTCAGCTGGGTGGCAAATGTTCTGGAAAACTCTGAGACCCACCTGTGACGATTCCCCGCTAAGCCCCTCTGTTCACGGAGCCCTGATGAATGTCACATAACCCACCATCATCTACTGCCCACCCCTTAGTTTCACAGATGAGGAAACAGAGGCCCAGAGAGGGGAAGCAACTTGTCTGCGGACACACAGCAGATCAATCTCAGAGTCAAAACAAGATTTGAAAAGCACTTTATACCCCACAAAGCACTTCCACGTGGGTTCCCTGTTTTTGGCATTTTGCCAAAAAAAAGTTTGGAGGTTTTTTTTTTTTTTTTTTCCTCTGTTATATAGATGAGAGGCTGCAATGGGAGGGTTCCAACTTTCTACTTTTGCTTAGTAAGTTCACGGAAAAAAAAACAAAATCTACTCTTTCCAACTCATAAAAGATGAGACATTTTTACATGCACACAAAAGCAAGTGGGATGTAATTTCAGAATAAAGGACAGGCCTGTAAATCAGAGAAATGTCCATTTCTGGAAAGATCACTAACGCTCCCCTTGTTTTTCCTGTTTTTCCCAGGACGGGATGGGTGGCCGCCGTGCCCACTGATCCACCCTGGGCAGGACCCCGTCCTCTTCTATGAGTCCCCTCTGCCTCCCAAATCAAACCCCATTCCTTTCCCAACACCTCCTCCTCCTCGAAACCACCACCATTTCTTAAAGAAAACAGAGACACTGCTGACCAGACAGAGCCAGGAAGCAAAGCTGGCAGGAGTCGGGAGGAGAAGAAAAAGGAGATACAGGTCCGGACGGCCGCACTCACCCACAGGTACCGCAAGAGCTTCAGCAAGCTGGGGCAGTAATAATACTCCATTTCTGGCGCCTGGGGCTTATGCAGCCTGCATTGTGCACGCTTCCAGTCTCCCTCTGGAGGGGGCGGCTCTTCCCGCTCGGCTTGTCACACCAGGAGTCAAGTTCAAGGTGGCATGAATCATTCAGGGGCCGGCTGGTGGCCAGGGGGCTGGCAGGATGGCCCTGCCAAGGGTGCGGGGAAGCTGCGGCTCAGGTCCCGGGGCCCCGCCTGGAGCATCTCCAGTGGCTCTTCCAGGGGGGCGGGCCCAGGGGTGGCCCCTCCCTAATCTAGCTGAGTGGTCTGGACCCTGCACCCTCCTGGGGGTGCTCTGAGCCTGGGGGTTTTCCGCTGAGTGGTGGGAAGAGCAAAGATGAAGCCCCAGAACTGGGTGTGTGCGTGTGTGTGAGTGTGTCATGTGAGTACAAGTTCCTCCCCAAAACCACACACTGAGGGGGAGCCCTCCCCACCCCAAATCCTTCCATATAAAGGAAACAAATCAACTCAGGATTCCCATCGGCTCACACAGCCCCTCCCAGCTCAGTCAAGTTCCTTCTGACTCAGTTAAGCTTCTGAGCAGCCCTGGAAGGAGGCCCTGGTTGTCCCCATTTTATAGAGGGGGAAAAGGGAGGCCCAGAGAGGGATAGGGACTTGGTCGAGGTCACACAGAGAGGTGGAAACTGAGCCAAGGCTGGAACCCAGGCCTCCCAACCAGTCCTGGGTTCTGTCCACTCCTGAGGGCGGGAGGCCCAGGGTGCGAGCCGGGGATGCTGAGGAAGGGAGAGACCGGCTCCCAGAGTCACCATCTGCCAGCTGGGGGTGGGGGGAGGGTGGTGGGAACAGGGGGAGCATCCTTTTCAGAAATTAAAAATGCTAATTATAGCACACCTAAGGCCGACCCAAGGTGACCTTTCTTGGGAACTTCCTTCAAAAGAGTGTGATCTTGGCAAGTCACCCCACCTTTCTGAGCCTCAGTTACCTCTTCTGTAAAATGGGATGGAGTATCCCTGCGTTTCAGGGTTTTCTGCATCGGATGAGGCAGAATAATACCAGAGCATCTCGTTTAGTCCTCGCGGTGCTTCCCTGGGGGACACATTTTCATCTCCACGGGCCATATGAGGAAGCTGGAGCTCGAGAGTAAAGGCAGCTGCCGAGGTGAGCGGCGGGGCAGCCGCAGAGCCCCAGCTCCACACCACCTCCGTCAGGTCAGCCCACGCCTGAACCAGAACCGGACTGGCGCACGGCGAGCGCCCCGCACGAGAGCCCAGGGGGGGCTGGCACAGAGGCACCCCCGGCCCCAGGGACCACGTGCACTGTACACATCAGGCCCACAACCCCACCGGGGGCAGAGTGGCTGACAGGAAGCCCCCGAGGGCACCAGCGGGGAGCTGAGCTCAGCAGCGAGGAAACCACAGCGTGAACTTCAGAGCTCTTCAGAAGCAGGCCCATGGCCCCTCCGACTAGGCGCCCCGCATCTGGCAGGCGAGGGGTCCCCGCCGCTCACTGCCCAACGGACAGCCAGTTGGGGGCTGGCCCCAGCTGATGGTGTAGGTGGAGGTACAGCGTGGCCCCTGCCTTCTGACTGCCTGGCTGACGGTCCAGTTGGAAAGTGGGGTCCTGCTCGCTGAGGGGCTAACAGAACAGCGGGAGGTGGCCCTAGCTGAGTCTGCCTGTCCTAGGGAACAACCGTCCACCCCCAGGAACGCGGAGGCTGCTGACGGCCAGCTGCTCAGCCTCCCATAGGCCTGACGGGGATGGACCAAGAGAGAAATGGGCTAGAAGGGGCAGAGAGGATGACAGAGATCGGGGGAAGGGGCTTGGTCACTGGGGGGAATGGAGACACACACACACAGGCGGGAAAAGAGATGAACCCGAAGAAAGTCAGAGACCTCGAGGAGACAAAGAGAGCAGGGCAGTGGGGTGTGAGCAGGGAAGGGGGTGGGGTGGAGGCAGAAAGACAGGAGACAGGGCAGGGGTGCGAAGGATAAAAAGAAAAGTGAACAAGTCAGACCTGGCAAGTCCCAGGTGGAGACAGAGCTGAGCCCCGACGAGGCGGGTGGGGGTGGGCAGGCACCAGTGATGGAGGACCGCCCCCCCCCCGCTCAGAGTCCCGCTTTCTCGGCCTGGAGGTGGCCACAGTCACCAGGTCACACTCCCAGGAGTAGGGGGACCCCTGCTGCACCTCCACTCCAGGCCCAAAGCGACCCCTACCTAGTCAGGGCTATCGCCTTCTGGTCAGCTGGGCTGGTCCCACCCTGCCCTGTAGGACCCTTCTCACCTGGCCAGGGGAACCACCTGCATGCACAATGGTGACCAAGGCACCCCACACACACCCTGGATGCCTCCCCTGGCTCCCCATCCCTCCCACCCCAGACCCCTGTTCACCTTTTACCATTTGACCCCACACCTGCCCCACCCTAATCGGCTGTGCCAGGCGACCACAGGGCCTTTGCTCATGCTATTCCTCAGTCAGAAAAAGTCTTCCTCCCTGTAGCGGATGGGATGGTGGCCCCCCACAAAAGGTATGTCTGCCCAGAACCTGTAAATGTGACTTTATCTGGAAAAAGGTCTTTGCAGATGTAATTATTAATAAATTAAAGATCTTGAGATGAGGTTATTCTGGATCACCCTGGATGGCCCTAAATCCAGCAAGTGTCCAGAAGAGAAGATGCAGCCTCCGGGGAGGATGCCGCATGAGGACGGAGGCAGAGACTGGAGGGGTGTGGCCACAAGCTAAAGAACGCCTCGGGGCCCCCAAAGCGGGAAGAGGCAAGGAAGGATCCTCCCCTAGAATCCCTGGAGGGATCGTGGCCCTGCCGACACCTTAGCTTCAGGCTCTGGCCTCCAGAACGGAGAGAGAATAAGTATCTACTGTTTCTGAGCCACAAGGGTGATTCATTACGGCAGCCCCGGAAAACAAACACACTCCCCTTCCTCTCCACCTAGTTCGCTCCTATTCATGCCGGGGTCTCTGGATTAAGAGCTAACCATCCAGCAGCCTCCAGCAGTTGCCCAGGCTCAGGGTGGCCCCCAGACACAGGGCCCCACAACACATCTTCTGGAGGAACATTCTGCATCCCGGTGATTCCTCCTTCCGTCCCTACTCGAAGGTCAGTTCCCCAGGGGCGCCCACCCTGGTCAGCCTGGCTCCCCACGTCCCAGGACGACACCCGGCCACAGTAGGTCCTCGGGCGATCCTTATTAATGTCCTTCATTCATTCCAGAAAAGACTGAATGTACAAGCAACCATGCCGACCTACTGAGAGGGCTCAGCCTTGAGCAGAAATCTCTCGCCTATAAAAATGATGGGAGGCTGTTAAAAATCAACATCTGCGTTCACGAAGGAAAACAGGGATGAAAACTGGTAGCCCCCAGGAGTGACTCTGTTTGTGTCAGGTTTTTGGGGGGGCGGGGGGCAGGGGGAGGTAGGCACACTATTTTGTTTTATTTGAATGAGTTGCTAACACTTAAGCATCAGAAGAACGGTGAGTAGCAATGCAGATTTCCGCAGTCCCTAGAAAAGAAGGCTGGCCAGCCCCAAGGGTCTGCATTCCTGCATGAGGACATGGGCCACTGGCCCTGCCACATTCCCTGCACCCCACAGCCTTGGCTGGGCTTTCAGTGACCTTAGCCGTACAGCCTCCACGTACCATCACAGTGACACCCATTCCTCAGCCTCCCAGCCTCTGCTCAGGCAGGGCCCTCCGCCGGGAATGCCCCTTCTATTTGTGGAAATGCAACCATCGCTGAGGGCCAGTGCAAGCAGCACGTCCGCAGGAAGCCCTCTGAGCGAGCAAGCCCGAGTCACGGGGCCTCCTCTTCGAGTATGTGAAGGTGCTTCTCGTGATGAGAGCCTGTCCTCCCCTGTGAGCTCCCCACAGGCAAGGAGGTCCCAGGGACTGGCACGCAGCCCGGCACTCAGATGCTCTGTAAGCGCTTCCTGAAAGGCAGAGGGTTCCCAATTCTCCTGCTGACAAGGAGTTCACTGCTAGACCTGGGAATCCATGACACACAGAAGGCAGACCTACTGTGTGCATGGCGGCTCCTCAGCCACCAAAAGGGACCCACAGAAGCCATACACATGCCCCCATCTTCCAGGAGTTGACAATCCCCTAAAGGGTCAGGGCACAGACAGAGCAGAAGACTGTCCAGAGGGGAAACTGAGACCCAGGGAGGGGATGGCTAGTCTCACAGAGGCAGCCGGGGTGCAGGGAAAGGGTGTGGATGCTGGAGGCAGACTGCCTGGGTTCGAATCCTCCTCCCAGCACTAGACAGCTTTGTGATATCGGGCTGGTTGTTTAACCTCTCTGTGCCCCAGCTCTATGTAAAATAGGGATGACGACAGTGCCTGTCCCACCGGGTCGCTGGGAGGAGGAAATGAAGAAATATGTGTAATAAACTGCTCAGAGCATGGAGCTCTCAGTCAGGGCTCAAATCACCTTGGCCATGACCGACTAGTGGTGTATCAAGTTCAGCCGCCCTGGATGGCAGGGCAACAAGGAGGGGTCCAAGCTGGGGTCAGCCCTGCAGGATGGGGGGTTATCTACCCCAAACAAGGCACTCTGAGCCCATCCCACCAGGGCACGGCCAACCCACAGGGCGTTATCAACTGCAGGACGTTGGAAATCACTTAAGACACACCCTTGAAAAAAAAACCAAAGCAGAACATTTTTCATCCGCTTTCGCCCAGCCTGACCCCTGGGTTCTCTCCACCGTGAGGAGGGGCAGACAGGGAAGGGAGGGACAGGGAAGACAGCGGCACTGAAAGGGAGCCAGGCCAACACAAAGGGCGGAGGCGCTCTGGCTGCACCAAAACCACCGTGCGCGGGGAGAGAAACCGGGGGGGAAGACCTCATGGTGGGAAATGTCCAGAGAAGGCGAAATGGTGGACACAGAAGTAGGTCGGTGGCTGCCAGGGCCTAACGGGTACGGGGTTTCTTAATGGGGTGACGAGAAGGTTCTGGAGTTAGGCTGTGGTGATGGTTGTGCGACTTTGTAAATTTACTGAGAATGATTACATTGTACGGTTAAAAAACGAGTGAATTTTATAGGATGTAGATTCTACCTCAACAGGCTTTTGGAGAAGGAGGAGAAGAGAGAAGAAAGAGGAGGCAGCTCGCGAAGGACCGAGGGAGGTGGGCGGCGGCGGCAGGAAGAGCCCCAGGCGGGCGTGCGTGGGCCGCGTGCACCTAGACCCCAGCCGAGAGCTCTCCCTGCGAACTCAGTGAGCCCTGCTTGAGTCCCTACAATGATGCTACTATGCCGGGGCGCGAAGCCGCCGGGAGCAGGGATTTGCACTCACACGGGCCTGGGTTTGAATCCTAGCTCTGATGCTGCCAAATGGTGTCGTCCTGGACAACCTGCTTCTCCTTTCTGGGCCTCGGCTCCTTCTGATGTCAAACGAGGTCGGTGAGAAGATAACAACGACCACAAGGGCGACAATAATAATTCCTTCCCTTGCAGGGCAGCTGGGGGATGGGGTGAGGTGGGGTCAGGAGAGTGCCTAGCAGATTTCAAGTGCTCGCTCACTGAAAGCCTTGGGGATGAAGCGTGAGGCGGTGGGGACATCGAGTGAGAATGACGGAGGCCAGGTTCTTGCCCTCTGGGAGCTCAGGGTCTACAGGAGGGAAGCACTTGGAAATAAATTATGGCACTGGAGGCTGAAGGGCCTGGAGTGCACAGGAAAGGGTGCAACCCAGGAGGGCTTCTTAGAGGAAGTGGCACGGAGCCGAGGCTTGAGATACGACTGAACGTTCCTCTTCTCAGGAGACCCTGTCTTCAAGTAGAAGATTTAGCATCTCTGGAAATACATCTTCTTAGGTCAGAAGTGCCATTTCTATATTCATGGAGCTCTCATTATGGGCTACCCACCCCCTGGACACATACACCCCCCAACACACACACCTCTTTTAGAAATAAAACTTTGGGGAAACTTTTTTTCCCCAAAAAATAATTTATTCAAAAGAGAAACAATAGCAGTGAAAACAAACTGGGGTGGCCAGGGCTGTGAGGGCTGCAGATGAATGTCCCAACTTCAGCCCAGCAGCCCTGACTGGCTTGCAAAATCGAAACTGACAAGAGACCTGATGGGGACCCAAGCTGAGTGACACATGCTCCAAAATCAGTGACAAGCATTAAAATAAAAATCTAAATGGCCGTGGAAGACTTGGCTTTGTCGGGTTTAGAATGAAGGCCCTAGTGCAAAAGGGGTTAAAAACTAATAAAGCAAAATGTTGAAAGCATTTAGATCGCCCCCATCCTGCCCTCTGGTGGTCACTTGTGAACACTGCATCAGGAAGCTGGTGCTTTCCTTTAATCTGGGAGGAGGATGGGTGGGGGAGAGAACACAAACTGTAGCCAGACCCCCACGGAGGACACTCAGGGCATTTCTGATGCCCCTTGAAGGTGGAGGCTTCCAAGAGTCTGACATCCCTGGACCCAGCCTGACGGTGGCACCTGCCCACTTTCCCAAGCCTCTGTTTCCCCGTGAACTGTGGCAAAGATTCAGCGAGATCATATGCGAATCGAGACTGCCAATACCGCCCGTGTTAACTGAAGGTGGCTGGGTGTGGTTAAAAATTTTTTTTTCTCCAATGTATAAAAACAGTGAGATTTCACAATGAGATCAAATCCCCGTCATCAGTTTTGCTTGGAACATCGGGTGGTCCAGCCACTCTGGGCAGGACCACCCTGGGAGGGCCCCCACCCTCTACCATGTTTGTCATTAAATTCCCATCCCTGTCTGGCCTGGCTTCTGAGGGTAGCCCCTGATACAGGATCTCGAGGGACACGGCCCACAAATCTGGATTCAGAAGCTCCGAATGCATCTATCTGAGGCCGGCACTTGGGGATCACCAGGTCAGGGGGTTTCTGAGGTGGAAGGAATGGGGTCCTCAGAGCGCTGTCCCACCCCCCCGACTAAATTCTCTGCGTTGCTCCAAGCCCTCCTCTCTGCTCAGTGACAAGGTCACCCTGCGAGCACAGGGGTGCCCTCCCAGGAGTGTGGCGAGGACAACAAATCTCTGTTGTACAGGCAGAAGAGGTCAAGCCCCCCGGCCACTGCTCAGGCTCAGCCCTCTGCCTGGGTTGCCCTTCCTGTCCCTCTCTACCTGGCTGACGTCTACACACCACCGAGACCCAGTTTCACTGTACCTCGAGCCCTTCTGGCTTCCCCACAACCAAGTCAAGGGTGGCCGAGCATTGTTTCTCTCAGCGGGCCAGTTAGCTGTGCACGTGCCTATCTGTCCTCTCTGCTCGGCCGCTGACTCACCCTCTGGTTCACTTGCTCACTCATTCATTCAACACGGCGCTGAAGAAAGGAGCCAAGAGCCCGGAAATCCTGCAATTCTTGTTTGCAGTAGGGAGACAGGAGGTCAGAAACCAAATAAATAGTAAGTGCGGACAGAGGTTAGAATAGTGAAGAAATGAAACCGGTACAAGGGGACTGTAAAAATGAGGGGAGTGGCAAAAAGTGGAAACACACCAAATGTCCATCAATCGACACACAGCCAATCAAAGTGTGGTATGTTGACATGACAGAGTACTATCTAGCCGTAAAAAGGAACGGAGTATCCATCCATGGCCCGGATGGACCTAGAAAACATTATGCTGAGTAAAATTAAGACTGACCCAAAAGGACAGATATTGTGTGATTCCATTTATACAAGGTACCTAGAACAGGCAATTCTTACAGACAGAAAACAGGAAAGGGTTTGCCTAGGGCTGGGGACCGACTGGGGGTGGCAGCTAATGGGTACGGCTTTCTTTTTGGGTGAGGAACACATTCTAGAGGTGACTGTGGTGATGGCTGCACATATTAAAAACCACTGAATTCTACCCTTCAAATGAGTGAATTGCATGTCATGTGAATTACATCTTGATAAAGCTGTTATATTTTGAAAAGTGAGCCAAGTTCAAGAAAAACGTTAACTATGTATTAGTCCAGGTGGTTCATGAAAATGAAAAATGTTCAGAGTGATACATGAGAATGACTAGGGTTTGGGAAACATCAAACTCATGTGTTAGATCCTCCAAGCACAAGCTCCGTGTGGGTTCAAATCCCAGCTCTGTCACCTCTTGGCTTCATGATGTGGGCAAGTGACCTCACCTCTCTGGGCCCCAGCTTTGCCAGCTGGAAAATGGGAACAAGAATAGTTCCCACCTCATAGGGTCACCGTGAGAATGAACCGAACACGGTGCCTGGCACATCCTAGGAGGTCGATAAAC
Source organism: Mesoplodon mirus (assembly GCF_964341445.2). Classification (NCBI taxonomy): domain Eukaryota; kingdom Metazoa; phylum Chordata; class Mammalia; order Artiodactyla; family Ziphiidae; genus Mesoplodon; species Mesoplodon mirus. Next base: position 19,566,426 of record NC_138989.1, on the reverse strand, counting down.
TGTATCAAGGAGGGGCCCAGGGATTGACTGCTAAGGGGTGCTTGGTTTCTTTGGGGGGTAATGAAAATCTTCTAAAGTGGATTGCTTCATGGATGCACAAGTTTGTGAGTATACCAGAAGTGGAGGAAACCCTCGCACTGCATGCCTACTATGTGCCGGGCACCGTGCTGCGTGTTCCCTGCCTCTCAGAGCCTCCACTCTGATGGGGGAGGAAGACACGGGGTGACGGGGGGACACTGCATGTGACACAGGTGTCTGGGGTCCTTCTGGAGACGTGGCATCAGGGAAGGCCCCGCTGAGCGGTGACACTGAGCTGAGAGATGCCCTGAGAGGAGGGAAGTCAGGAGGGAATCTGGACGACAGCAAACAGCCTGTGCTTAGGCCCTGGGTGGAAACATGCCCGCGTGTGAAGGGGACATTCTGGAGGCCAGTGTGGCTTGAGTGGGGTGAGCGGAGATTGAGTGCTGGGAGCAGAGGTCATGTGGGTGGCCAGGGGCCAAACCGCACACAGTCCTTTAGGCCGTCTGTGCCCACGAACTGGAGCCCGAGTACGATGGGATTTTACCCTCCAGGAACCGACGTGAACCTGGCTTCTGTCCAGCGTGCGGTAGGTGCTCAGCAAACGTTTCTGGAATGAACTCCGAACTCTGCCTGGGCCCTGGACCACTAAGTCCAGCCTGGCAATTTACCAGTGTCTTTCTCATCCACTCATGACAGCCTGTGAGGGGCACGGAGTGGGCTTCACCCCATTTCACAGATGAGGGAAATAAAGCTCAGTGAGGTGTCCGAAGCCAGAGAGTGGCAGCTGAACAAGGTTAGATGAGAATCCGTGTCAAGTGGGGCTTATTCAGGGTTCCCGCAGGCGTGTGTGTGTGTGTGTGTGTGTACATATACACAAGAGCACTTGTGTGCACCCTGGAAGCAGAAATGGTGTGGCCCCAGCAACCCTACCAGGGTGCTGTATCTCAATCGCCTGTACAGGTGAAGCAAGTAATTGTGACTGTTAGCAGCTGAAAGTGTATGTTCGTTAATGATTTACTTTCTTACAAAAAAAAAAAAAGAAATGAGAGTCAAGATTATTCTAGTATCAGCATCGTTTTCACGCAAGGGCACGTCAACATACTTTCTCAAGGAGGTGAAACAAAAGGACGAGATCATCCTCTGACCTCTGGGCCTCTGCTTCCTCACCTATGCAATGGCGGCAGTATGCCATGGTACGGAATGGGTTAACACATGGACAAGGTGAACAGGTCCCAGGATATCCTCCCAGCGCCCACAAGCTGCCCGCCCGGCCCCAGTAGGCAGGCTTTGCAAGCGGAGCAGGTGTTCAGGTCATCACTGGCCTTTGGCCTCTGCGGGTGGCAGGCACCTGGCTGGGGGTCCTCCACGGCCTCAGTGCCCGGGAACCCACAGAACCCCGGGAGTTCCAGTGGCACAACTCAAACAGAATTCAGCCCAGCAGGACTCCCCTGTCCCCGCAAAACACCTTCACCCCTCCCCGGCCGCAAGGGTCCACAGGCCAAGAATCAATCCAGGTGTTGCGATTCCTTTGCTGTGTGCCCTTAGGCCAGTCACCTCCCCTCTCTGAGCCTCAAGTTCAGCATCTCTAAAATGGGCATCTTCCTAGCATCTCAGGATACAGTGGGGTCACTCAGGGGAAAAATGCCAGGATATGGCACTCAACAAAGTGTGAGGGCCCAGGCCTCAGGTTCCTCATCTACAACATGGGGACAACCTCTTGGGGTTTGAGAGGATTCAATGGGATAGTGGAATAACATTTGTACAGCACTCAGCGCAGGGACTGCCATGTAGAAACTCAATATATGATATACAGTCATGGTAAAAAGAGCAAACACTTAAAAAACACCTACTAGGTGTCAACCACTGTTCACAGTGCCTTCTGACATTAATTCATCTAAACTCAGTTCATTTCTAACAAGTTGGCTCTATTATTATCCCTCTTTTATAGATGGGGAAACAGAGGCACAGAGATATTAACCCACACAAGGTCACATGGCTGAGAAGTAGCAGAGTTAAGATTCAAACCCAGGCTCTCTGGCTTAAGATACATATTACACTTCAACTAAAAAATTATTTTTGGTACGCATATTGTAACACAAATTTTAAAAATTATTTTCTACGCAACAAAAGAAAAAGTAGTAGATAAAGTAGATGTAATCAAAATTGAAAACCTTCATGCATCAAAGAGCACTACTAAGAGAATGAAAAAATAATCCACAGAATGGGAGAAAATATTTGCAGATCATGTATCTAATAAGAGATGAATATCCAGAATATACATATGTGTGTGTGTGTGTGTGTGTGTGTGTGTGTATATATATACACACACATATCAATCCGATTCAAAAATGGGCAAAGATACACAACAAGCCAAGAAGCACAAGAAAAGATATTCAATATCATTAGTCGTTAGGGGAATGCAAATCAAATCCACAAGGAGATACCACTTCACACCCATTAGGATAGATAGTATTTTTAAAAAAAACACAGAAAATAACAAGTGTTGGTGAAGATGTGGAGAAATTAGAACCCTTGTGCATTATTGCTTGTGACAATGTAAACTGGTGAAGCCACTGTGGTGAACGCTCAAGTTAAATGTAGAATTACCATATTTTTTTGAGCAATTCCACTCTCCGGTATAGACTCAAAATAACGGATAGCAGGGACTCAGACAGATACTTGCACACCAATGTTACTAGTAGCGTTATTCACAATAGTCAAAAGGTGGACACAACCCAAGTGTCCATCCACAGAAGAACGGACAAACAAAATGTGTTCTGTACATACGAGGGAATATTTTTCAGCCATAAAAAGGAGTGGCGTGCTGACACGTGCTACACCACAGACAAATAAATAAATAAAACAAGCCAAACACAAAAGGATACACATTGTATGATTCCATTTATATGAAGTACCCAGAAAGGGCAAATTCACAGAGACAGAAAGTAGAGTAGAGGTTACCGGGGGCTGTGGGAGGCGGGGAGGGGGGAGTTAGTGTTTCACGGTGCAGACAGACTTTCTGTTCGAGATGATGAGAAAAGCTCTGCAGATGGATGGTGGTGATGGTTACAAAACACCGAGAATGTATCTAATGACATACATTATTATAGATGTATAGTAAGCTTAAAATGTTTAAAATGGTAAATTTTATGTTATGTGTATTTAACCACAGTAATTTTTTTTTTTTTAATCGTCTTGCCCAAATTGTTCCAACATCCTAACCGGTCTCCGAGCTTCCAGTTTACCCTCTCCAACCCTTCTCTGCAATGGCCGCTAGAGGGCGCTCCAGGCCGCACCTCTGACCTTCTCTAACCCTGGTCCTAACTTCCCTTGGCTCTTCCATGCCTCTGGCCGGCGAACACCACGCCCGTTATTCTAACCCTGAAGGCTCATCCCCACCACTCCCCAGGTAACCCCCTCGAAGCTCCTGGAAATCCCCACATTGTCCTACCCAACACCAGAATATTAGCTCCAGGAGAGCAGGAACCACGTCTTGTTCACTGCTGTACCTGATGGGCCCAAAACAGCACATGACACATAGTAGGTACTCACACATTTCTGTTGAATGAAAGAGTGAGTGACTAAATCAACAAATAACTTGTTTGTACCATCCTGGCTTTACAGTCTAGGAATGTGAGCAATTTGAGGACAAGTTAGCTTGTTTATCTTTGTATCTGTAGAGCTTTGCATGAATTAATAACTGGGTGGAGGATGGGTGGATGGGTAGGTAGATGGCTGGGAGGGTAGATGAGTGAGTGGGTGGAGAGAGAACTGGGTAAATGAATAAATACAAAATCCTCCCAATACAAACTCTCAGGTACAACTGGTCATTTACTTTTTTTTTTTTTTTTTTTTTTTTTTTTTTCGGTACGCAGGCCTCTCACTGCTGTGGCCTCTCGTGTTGTGGAGCGCAGGCTCAGCAGCCATGGCTCACGGGCCCAGCCGCTCCGCGGCATGTGGGATCTTCCCAGACCGGAGCACGAACCCGAGTCCCCTGCATCGGCAGGCGGACTCTCTACCACTGCACCACCAGGGAAGCCCTGGTCATTTGCATTTTAAGACCTAGGAAACAAAAGCTTTCTGGTCTGGCTGATTTTAATCCAGAAAAGGAACTTTAATCAGCTGAGATATAAATTACTCCATTCTTCTCCAGCCCTTTGGACTCAACAGTGAAAGACAAGAAGCAATTAACAAATGAAATTAGCCACCTGTCAGAGGATTCCTGGGCATCCTAAGAGCCCACCTCGCTGTCCAGATCCTCACCACTCAGCTCCACGTCACGCTCCTAGAGCTGGCCCATCATCCGGACTCACCTAAGCAGAAGGAGTCACTCTGGCCACTGGGCCGGCTCCTACCCGGCCTGTTCCTTCCACCTCAGCCTTCCTTCCTTCCCTGAGACCTGCTCCCCAGCAGACTGGGGGCCTTGGAGGGTGGGGGTTGTGTCCTCCAATCCCTGAAGCCCAGTGCCCAGCACACATCTTACATCACAGCACACAGGTGCTGGGTGGATCTTCTCTCTCGTCCTGTATCCTGGTTTGGAGGCCCAAGGCTTCCCTGACAAGGAAGCCAGACTGTACTAAACCACGCTATTTGGGTTTTGTTGTCGTTGTTGTTTTGGCTGCACCACGCGGCTTGCAGGATCCTAGTTCCCCAACCACAGATTGAACCCATGCCCCCTGCAGTGGAAGCGCGGAGTCTCGACCACTGGACCGCCACGGGATTCCCGACAATGCTATCTGAACGACCAATGGCCATTTCCAACGTGGCCTTCCAGCCTTGGCCTTTCCAACTTCCAGCGTGGAACACTGACTTTTCCAGACCCTCTTGCTGCTAGCAGTGGCTGTGTGACCCATTACTGCCCTCTGGGAGGGTGCTCCAGGGAGAGCTGGTGCTTTCTTGCAAACACAGCTGACACGGCCCCTCTGGCTCCCCACTTCTTCCCACCTGAAAGTGGACCGAGTGGCTGGAAAAGTGACAGCCACCTTGGGACCATGAGGCACGAAGCAGGAGGGAAACCCCAAGAGACTCTCAGAGGTGCTGACCTAAGTCAGCCGCTGCCCACCTCCAGATATCTTGCTGCGTGAGGCAAATTAGGCCTTTCAATTAAGCCAGTGAGCCACGTTCCTGGTACAGTTCAGCATGACGTGGACACAGGCCCAACCTCATATGTGGGAACACCAAGCAACACAGTATGGGGAGGAGAATTCACATCTCCGGCAAATAAAAAGCTGTCATATCTTTATGTACAACTTGTTTTTTAAGCACAATCTCTGATGAGTTCTTTCTAGCAGTTCATATATGGTTTTCCATTTTGCTTTTATTTCCTTCTCTTTTGACAGCCCAGTCAACCAACTGAAATTCAAAGAGAACCTCTAACCAGGACCACTGATGTCTCCATTTTGGGGCCACATCAAGAGTTCCCTCTTATCTCAAGTTGATCGCACTCACAAGAATTACTATTCTTATCATTAGAATTCAAAAAAATGTGCCCCCATTCTCCAGTTGTTATAATAAAGTTATCAGGCTCAGAGTGTATATATGTATATGTATAACTGATTCACTATGCTGTACACCGGAAACTAACACAACATTGTAAATCAACTATACTCCAATAAAATTTTTTTTAAAAAAGAGAGAAATCATAAAAAGGAAAAAAATAAAGTTATCAGGTTCAAATGCTTTCAAAGCTTCAGGGATTGCCCTGGCCGATCCTTGTCCAAAGATGACAGCATGATGACAGAGTTGCCAGGAGGGATGCCACTGCTCAAAAGCAAGAACCACTGGTTCATCAGCAGGAGGTGTGGGAAAAGTCTGAACTCAGGATTAAAACACACACTGAGGGGGTACTGTCCAGGAATGACTTCAGGCCATCTCCTGGACCCTGCATGACACTCAGGAACAGAACACAATTTCACACCCCCCAACCCTGGCCCAAGCTGCTCCCTCCACCAGGGGCAAACCACTTCTTCCCAGACCACACCCGTCTGGCAAACGCTTGTTCATCTTTGAAGACATAAACCAATTGTCCCTCCTCTGTGAGACCTCCCCAGATGAAGAGATATACTCCCTAATCTTGGCGGGGGGACTTGGAACCATGAGCAAATTGAATGAGGGAATGCAGGTGAAGCACGCAACAGGGCGCCTGGCACATACAGTAAGGGCTCGGTGAACCGGAGCCATTAGAACCCATGGCAGTTATTTACTTACCTTCTTATCCACCTGTGTCTTATTCATAACATGCAGATAAGTATTTGTCAAAAGAAAGACTGGGGGGCTTCCCTGGTGGCACAGTGGTTGAGAGTCCGCCTGCCGATGCAGGGGACACGGGTTCGTGCCCCGGTCCGGGAAGATCCCACATGCCGCGGAGCTGCTGGGCCCGTGAGCCATGGCCGCTGAGCCTGCGCGTCCGGAGCCTGTGCTCCGCAACGGGAGAGGCCACAACAGTGAGAGGCCCGCGTACCGCAAAAAAAAAAGAAAGACTGAACCCCCGAAATGTTCCATCTCAGCCCAACTGGGCTGGTCACTGACCCCCCGACACGCCTCTCGCTTCACCTCACCTCCACGCCTTTGCATGCGTTGTCCCTACTTCCTGAGTGCCCGCCTTCACCTAACTACGCCCTCCTGGGCCACCTCCAGGCCCGCCTGGACTGTGGACCCGAGGAAACTGAGTGAGAGACTCTCTAGGGCCCCCTCACTCAGGGCCTGGCACAAAGTAGGCCCACGAGGGGGTGAACTCATCACTCGATGAGCCACCAAATGCTGACTGACGGGTCTGGGGATTTGGGAGAACATTCTTGAGGTTACCAGAGGCCCATGTGCCACATCGCAGGGAAGCCCCAGAGCCAGTGAATCTGTGCCTTCACAGTCACGGGAGGGGTCTCTGGGGTGAACCATGACCCAAGGTCGTGGTCCATGACTGAGTCACCGTGTTTTACGATCCCAGCACGAGTGCAAGCCAAAGCCTCACTTTACGAGGAAAAGAGGGTGCGCCCATCCACCACCACCCCTGGGTGGGGGAGGGAGGAGGCTGGGCGCAGGACTAGGACCTGCCACACTACCGGAGGTCCTAAGGATGGCCCTGAAAGGAGCAGGGGAGCAGAGAGAGCAGAGAGCCCCGGCCAGGGACTCAGAACTGCAGTCCCAGCCCAGCCCAGCTGCCGTGGGACCCCGGACAGAACACCTCCCCTCCCCTGCCCTCCGTTTCCTCAACGGCCAAAAAAACTCCTAAGAGAGGGGACGACTTCCCGTTCCATCAACAGCTCTTTGAGAGAATGTAGAGGAAAAAAAACAGCTGACGGCAAACCATAATTAACAACACAGTGGGACTTCCCTGGTGGCGCAGTGGTTAAGAATCCGCCTGCCAATGCGGGGGACATGGGATTGAGCCCTGGTCCGGGAAGATCCCACATGCCGCGGAGCAACTAAGCCCGTGTGCCACAACTACTGACCCTGCGCTCTAGAGCCCGTGAGCCACAACTACTGAGCCCGTGTACCACAACTACTGAAGCCTGCACGCCTAGAGCCCACGCTCCACAGCAAGAGAAGCCACGGCAATGAGAAGCCCGCGCACCGCAATGAGGAGTAGCCCCTGCTCTCCGCAACTAGAGAAAGCCCGTGCGCAGCAACCAAGACCCAATGCAGCCAGAAATAAATAAATAAATAAATAAATAAATTTATTTTTTAAAAACCCCAAACAAAAACACAGTAACATTTATCAGGCAGTTGCCCTCCATCAGTGCTTTATAAGCATCATCTCATTTCAGCCCCATCCTCCTACCACACGATGAGGTAGACTCAGACCTTGGGAGAGGCACTTACTGGCTCTGAGCCTCAGTTTTCCCACCTGTAAAATGGGGATAAAGTAGTATCTACGCCACCCAGTAAGCACTGTGGTGGGCACTGTTATTCCTGCAATCCACCACTTTACAGAGGGAAAAAAGAGAGGCCCCCAGTGCTAAACTCACTCGTTTGCCGTCTCTATGAAGCAGCTGGGTGGAACCGGTCTGACCTCATGCTCAGGGTCTGACCAGCTGGGGTGGGCAGGGCTCTGCAGATCAGCAGGGCATCAGCCCTAGTGGGTCCCAGGCACCCTTCGGAGGGTGGCCAACCCTGTGCTGGACAAATATCACATTCTCAGCCCCGGGGCTTGGTTGGCTGTCTTGTTTCCTTGTGAGCGATGCCCCAAGCACTGCAGGCCCAAGGGGAGAGAGGGGCTGGCAGGGTGGTCCCAGGCCAAAAGCACAGGCCTGAGGCAGAAGGGGTCCAGGGCCAAGGCTGGAGGCGAAACAGGCCCAGTATGCATTCCAGCTCCTCCATTTGCTGTGTGGCCTTGGGCAAGTGGCGTAACCTCTCTGAGACTCAGTTTCCTCCTCTGCAAAATGGGATTCATATCCCCTAACATGAGTGGGGAGTGGGGACTGACAAGGCCTGGAGCACAGACTCAAAAAAGGGAGATGAACCTGAATCTCAATTGGAAGTCAACAGTACAAAGCCATCAATCAAAACAGTGACGGGAGTAACGGCGGATGGCGTTTATCCACTAGTGAGTGAATCCCCAAACATACCACAGAGTATAAAACGCAGGACTGACCACCTCCTACCTCCAGAGGGGTAGGGGCAGCTGGCAGGGCCAAGGGCTCAGGACCCCAGGCCTCACCTGCAGGGTTGCCCTACCTACATCAGGCCCTCTCTCGGGACCTCAGTTTCCCTGTTCGTAATGAGAGAGTTGGACTAGGAAAGAAAAAAGGGAGACGACAGGAGGAGGAGAGTTAGGACGAGGAGGAGGACGGGGCAAGGGAGGTGGAAGAGAAGGAGAGGAAAAGGAAAGCGGGAACAGTGATCCCTGCAGCCAAGGCATTAACTGGGAATTTACTCTCCTGAGGGCTGAGTGACCTCATTTACTGCTCACAAAAATACTCTGGAGGCCACTTAGGACCAGCCTCATTTTACAGAAGCAAAAACTGAGGCTCAGTGGGGTCCATCAGGCCACTTGCCTGAGGTCACAGAGTGCCAGAGCCAGAACTTGAACCTACTTCTTTCAGCCTCCAGAGCCCCAATGCTGAGGTCCCCCCAGACAGGCTTTTGGAGCCATCAGAAAGTGCGAACACCACCACCACCACCACCCTGGTGGTCACTACCTGGAATTGCAGGTGTCAGTCCTGAAAGCAGGGAACCGAGGTCTGGGGCCCCAGCTCTGTCTTGCTCAGGCTCAGTACCCCAACCCATCCACCTCCGGGGGAGAGGTGATCAAGCAGGCAGCAATGGGGCAGGGGCCTTGGGGGCCAGAAGGAGGGAGCCACCTGACGACTCCATGGACAAAGGCTCCTCAGTGACAGAGAGAGAAAGGGGAGGGGCCAGCAAGCAGAGACTGTAAAAAGACAGGGTTTGAATGCTCTTCACTCCATGGTCTTTGTCTTCTCTCTCTCCCTCTCTCTCTCTCACACACACACACACACACACACACACACACAATTAGATAAGCTGAGTCAGTGCCTGAGAGGGAATGGAGACAAGGGTGAGAAAGAAATCGGTGGCTGAGATCTGGACACTTGAGGAATTTTCCAGGGCTTCTCAGCCAACGTCTGAGTCCCTGCATGGGAGCTGTCACCCCCAGCCCCACAGTCAGGCCTTTTCACTCTCCCATCAGGTCTCGGCAAGAAGCCTGCCAGGGGCGGTGTCTTCACCCATTTTACAGAGGAGGAGACCAAGGTTTAGGGAAGTGAAGTCTCTTGCCCGTGGCCATAAAGCTAGACAGAATGGACCTCAGGCTTCAATGCTGCAGGAGCCCACATCTCGGAGACGTGACACCGGGCACAGATAACCACTGAAATGCATGCAGCCTTGCACTCAGAATGATCTCAGGCACAGAGCTGGTGTTGCCTCATTAAAAAAGGCTTATCTCAGATGTCCCCACGTGGGGCCCAGGGCCCGGGAGGGACTTCAGGAGGAAATGCAGAGCTCAGCAGATCTCCCAGGATCATGGAGCAAAAGTAAAAAGAAAAAAATACAGAAAAGAAAATCACGGAAATTCAGACATGGTAAAGCCCTGGAACCCAGCTGGGGACACTGAGGCTCCAGGGAAGGGGGTTCCCCTGGGGTCCCGCCGCCTCAGTTACCTACTTGCTTCCACAAGTGAGGAAACAGGCTGAGAGGGAGGAAGTGCTGGCTGAGGAGACAGAGCTCAGTGACAGCCAAAAGGACACTCGAAAACAAGAATAACAACAACAACAACGATCATAATAATGGTACCGTAACACTTACTGAAGTGTTTACCGTGTTCCCGGGACCAAGCTAACACTTCTCAAGTGATCTTATCTGAACCCCACATCAGCCCTGTGAAGTAGATGCTATTACTACCCCCATTGTACAGATGAGGAAACTGAGGCCTGGTGCCCATCTGCATGCACAGCTAGGATGTGAACCCAGGCGATCCGGCTCCAGAAGCAGCTTAACCCCGCCTTCCTCCTGTTGTCACCACACTATCAGTCACTGTCTGAATTACCACGTGCTGGGCCCCACGCAGTCCTACTCCATCCTCCCAGCGGCGCAAAAGAAGCAGGAATCACAGCCCTGTTCTCCTGGTGAACAAACTGAGGTGCAGAGAAATTAATAAAAATTGCTCAAAGAGGCTGAAAGGAGGAGACAGTGCTGGGATTCGAACCCAGGGCTCTCGGACCCCAGCACGTGTTCTCCTCACCGCTCCACGCCAAGCAGCAGGGGCTACCCCTCCACAAGGGGTCAAAAAATCCACGAGGGGAGAAGGCTTCCCCAGCAGAGCCACCAAACACCCTCCACGTCATGAACCATGGCACAGTCAGACAACACCAGGCTCCCGGACAGTCACCTGCCTGTCCCCGTCCCCCTCAGGCCCTAGGGCCAGCCTGGGACATTCTCAACTGCGTCCACTCTGGCCACGCCAGCACCACTCACCACGAAGGGCCCGCTCCTCTTGTCCTTGCAGAAGCTGTGGCTTCTCCGGGGGCCCGCGGCCACAGGGATCACCTGCTGGAGCAGCAGCTCATTATCCTGGAGGGCAAACTCCCTCCCCGCTGGCACCTGAGGCACAGGACACAAGAAGAGGACTTTACTGGGGCTTCCCTATTTGCAGGAAGAATATGTCACACCGAGAGAGTCCATTCTGACCTAAAAGGGCAAAGAAGAAAATTAAAGCACCAGATGCTCCATCCCCCCATCCCGCACCATCTCATGGCAGGTGGTCCACCTCAATGAACGGGGGTAATATGAGGGATCAGCAGGTCTGGGTTCAGCCCAGCCTCAGCCACTTAGTAACTGTGTGACCTCGGCTGTGTTCCTTAACCTCTCTGAGCCTTGACCATGTGGGGAAAGACCCCCTAATAATCGTCCTCAGTTCAGGGATGGACCAGCCCATGGAAAGCATGTGACTCAGTGCTGCCACCAGGGGGCAGACGTGCGTAAGACCTGGGTGCCTGGTTGGCTTCACCCTAGTCTCGCCCATGCCTGGCATGTGGGGAGCCCTCCGTAAATGTTAGCCTGCCTCATCACTGCCACTGGCAACTCTGACGACCTCATTTTAGACATCTTTCCATGCATCCAAACACGTGTGCACATATACAGAGAAATGGTACATGAATACAATGGAGTAGGTGTGCTGGTATGAATCCTGTTACTTTTATATATAAGGGGATACAGTCACAAGCCAGTAAACACAGGACTCTAGAATGTGGATTTTACATACCTCACACTGTCCCTGCCCAGAGAGGGACGGCATCTGCTTAAGAACACATAGCATGAGTGAACAGCATGGCTGGGTTCCTGATCCCTTGCCTCACAGCCTCTTTTTTGATGCCTTATGAGGCTCTCTGGTTCTCCTCTGACCTCCCTGGCTATTCCTTCTCAGGCTCCCTGCATCTCAGAGGGACATGTGAAAGTGTGACTCAGGCCAGCCACGCAGCCTCCTCTTCTACATCACTCCCTTGGGGTTTCTTATCACACCCCATGGCTTAAGTAAATCCCGTGTATACACGGACGAGCCCGGTTTCTGTCTCTCTGTGTTGGGACTCCAGACTTGCAGATCCCATTGCCCACTTACCACCTATGGTCACTGCTCACACTGGTCTGAGACCTCATGTGCCCCAAACAGGCCTCTCCATTCCTCCTCTCCAATCACTCCTCCCCACCTTGTCCCCGTCACCAGCTGGGTAGGCCAAGACCCTCGGGTCACTCTCTGTCTCCTCTTTCTCTCCGTCCCATCAACAAAGCTGATACTGCCTTCAAAACATGCTGCAAACCTCACATCATATACCAACATCGACTCAAAATAGATCAAAGACCTAAATGTCAGAGCCAAAAGGAGAAAACTCTTAGAAGAAAATATAGGCTTATATCTTCATGACCTTCATGGATTAGGCAAGGGTTTCTTAGATAGGACACCAGAAGCTCAAGCAACAAAAGACTAGTAAACTAGACCGCATCAAAATGAAAGACTTTGATGCTTCAAAGGGCACCATTAAGAAAGTGAAAAGTGGGACTTCCCTGGTGGCGCAGTGGTTGGGAATCCGCCTGCCAATGCAGGGGACACGGGTTCTATCCCTGGTCCAGGAAGATCCCACATGTCACGGAGCAACTAAGCCCGTGCACCACAACTACTGAGCCCGCGTGCCACAACTACTGAAGCCCGCACGCCAAGAGCCTGTGCTCCACAGCAAGAGAAGCCATCGAAATGAGAAGCCCGCACATCGCGAAGAAGGGTAGCCCCTGCTCGCCGCAACGAGAGAAAGCCCGTGTGCAGCAACAAGACCCCACGCAGCCAGAAGTTAATTAATTAATTGATTGATTAATTTTAAAAAAGTGAAAAGACAACCCACAGAATGGGAGAACATCCCTGCAGATCATTATGTCTCATAAGGCACTTGTATCCAGAATGTACAAAGAATAATTACAGCTCAATAATAAAATAACAAACAAATCTAAAAATGGACAAAGGATCTGAATAGACATTACTCCAAAAAGGTACACAAATGGCCAATAAGCACGTTAAAAGATGCTCAACGGGAAATGCAAATCAAAACCACAATGATCATTTTGCAATATATACAAATACGGAATCATCATGTTGTACATCAGAAACTGATATAACATTACATGTCAATTATTTCTCAATTAAAAAAAAACCACTGTGAGATATCACTTCACACTCACTAGGATGGCTAGAATCAGAAAGACAGATGATAGCAAATGTTGACTAGGATGCAGAAAAATTAGAACCCTCATACACTGCTGGTGGGAATGCAAAATGGTGCAGCTGCTTTGGAAAACAGTCTGACAGCCCCTCGAAGGTGAAACCTGGAGTTATTACCATGTGACCAAGCAATGCCACTCCCAGGTACATAGCCAAAGAAATGAAAGCGTACAAAAACTTGTGCAGGAATGTTCATACCACCTTCCTCCATAATAGCTAAAGAGTGGAAACAACCCAAATGCCCATCACCGATGAATGGATAAATAAAATGGGGTGCATCTATACTGCAGAATATTATTCGGCCATAAAAAGGAATGAACTACTAATATATGCTACAATACGGATGGACCTTGAAAACATTATGCTAAGTGAAAGAGGTCAGTCACAAAGGACCACTTCGTGTGATTTCATTTATATGAAATGTCCAGAATAGACAAATCTATAGAGACAGAAAGTAGATGAATGGTTGCCTGGGCCTGGAGGGTATTAGGAGAACAGGAAGTGACTGGTCAGTGGGTACCGGGCTTTCTGGGGGATGAAGAAGATATTTTAAAATTGAATGTGATTATGGTTGCAGAACTCTGTGAATATACTAAAAGTCACTGAATTAACTGTACACTTTAAATGGGTGAATTGCATGGGCCATGAATTTATATCTCAATAAAGCTGTTACCACCTCCTCAAAAGATGCTGCTATCCCCTCCACAGCCACCACCCTGGTGCAAGCCCTGTCACCTGTCTGGGGACCACGGCAGCCTCCTCACGGGCCTCCCTGCTTCCACTCTCGCCCAGAGGGCAGCCAGGGGTCTCTCTGAGACGCGGATGGTAGCAGCAGCTCAGAACCCTTTGCTAGCTCCCTTACGCTCTGGCCCCTCCTCCCCTCCCCAGCTCAGCTCTGGCCAGCATCCCAGGGCCCACTGGGGTCCCTCCAGCATCCCCAGGACCAGCTCATCTCCACGCTGGGGCATCTTCACTCGCTGCTTGTGCCTCTTCCCCGCAGATCCCAGCCTGCCTGGGGTGCTCGGGGGCTCCCATCACTCACATGGCATCTGTCAAGTCCCTTCCCATGAGACCACCCCTTAGAGAAAGGGGGTGACAGGGAGGTTACTCTATCTCCCCAGGACTTACCACTCTCTGAATGATCCCACTCACTCACTCTGCTTGCCCATCTGGACCAGCCCTGTCTGCTAGAACACTCTGTGATTATGGCGAGGTTCTCCATCTGGGCTGACCGATACCATGGCCATGGGCCACTTGTGGCTTTTGAGCACTTGGATGTGTCCAGTGTGACGAAGAAACTGAATTTTGGATCTTACTTAATTTTAACTAATTTAAATTGAAAGACCCACACGTGGCTAGTGGCCGCCGTATTGGACGGCACAGCCTGATACAGTGGACTGGGCCCTCCCAGCAGCCCTGGTGCCCAGAACAGGGCCCGACACCAGACTCGTACACTTATTCAACGTGTGAAGAGATGAAGGTTGATCCTAAGTGCATCCCTCTGACTTCCACAAACCTTCTCCTCATCAGGCCCTGGGCCAGGCACTTGACTATATGTTACTTTGTGATAAATCTCCAGCAAGTCCATGAGACAAGCAGGATTCCCATTCTACAGGTGAGGAAACTGAGGCTCAGAGAGGTCTGGCAAGGTGTCCAGAGCCACACAGCTGGTAAGTCACAAAGCTAGGTCTGCCCAATGCCAGGTCTGCCCCACTTGCAGTCCAGGGCTGTTTCCAGGAAGAAGTCAAATCATGAAAGTACAAAGTGTTCATCTTCCTAATGAAGAATTCTTTTTCCAAAAGAAAAGTGGCGGAACTTAAGACAGCAGGTTATAGGAAGGAAATACAAATGGTCTCACACACAAGTGACAAGATGGAGGGCACTCACTGGGGGCA
The DNA here is from genome assembly GCF_964341445.2 of Mesoplodon mirus. NCBI lineage: Eukaryota > Metazoa > Chordata > Mammalia > Artiodactyla > Ziphiidae > Mesoplodon > Mesoplodon mirus. The sequence continues at coordinate 19,551,291 of NC_138989.1, read as the reverse complement.
TGAGCTCCAAAAGTTTGATAACCCAGCCAGCTGGCAAGGCTGAGGGAAGACGGGGCCCTGTCATCACTGGGAGGATGTGAACTGGTACAGCTCCATTGCATGGCACGCTGGCAGTCCTGCAAAATCACAGCCCCCTTCCCCCGTGGAAGGGCAATCACCATTCTGAACCCACAGATATACCTGCACATACATGGTTTGTAAATAGTAAAAGGTGGGAAATATCATCCACCTCTACTATGCAGCAGTTAGAAACAATGAGGACGCTCGCTATCTGCGGGCTGAATGCAAAAGTTCTTGAAGAGGCTTTATACAAAAAAAAAAAAAAGGCAGGTAGCAGATCTGTGGGTTCAGCATTGACCCTCCACCGAAGAATCTCCAGGGGAGCTTCTAAAACTGACAAAGGCAGGCCGCACCCCAGAGACTTCGGCCAAATTGGTCTGGGGGGAAGCCCCTGCACTGCTGTCTTTTAGGACTTACCCATAGGCAACCAAAGTTTCAACCACTCTTACAGAATGCTCTCTTTTATGGAAAAGGGAAGGAAAAACAAGACTTACATATTCACATTTGCTTGAATTTCTGGAAAGAAACTCTAAAAGAATTTGGGCAGAAAAGAATATGACTACAGGATGAGGAGGAACGGGAGGGATGGAGAATGAGAGGTCTGGGGGAATTTTTACTTTATAAGTATTTTTGGAGCCATGTGAAAATATTCTCTCTTGAAATGAAAATAAATCATTTGATGAAATGAAATACTATAATTGGGCCTGGGACAAAGTTCTGATAAATGTTAAGTGAAAAAGAAAGAAAGAGTGAGAACGAAGGGAAGAGAGGAGAGGAGGGAGGGAGGGAGGAATAACTTTAATTGCAATCACACCCCAAGTGGGGCACATGAGCAGAACTGGCTGTCAATCAGGAAATCCTCACCCAAGGAAGCAGAGATGCACCTCAAGATGCTCAATGAAGCCCTAGAACTCAAATCAACCCAAACGTCCGTCCACAAAACTCTGGATAAAAAAAAGCTTGGGCTCAGTCACATAATGAAATACTTTGCAACCATTAAAAATAGTAAGGTGATTATATATGCATTATTTTTTTTCTGTTAACGTTTTAAAAGCAAGTATCTGGGTGTATATCTGAGAAAAACAAAAAACATTAGCTAAAAAAGATCCATGCACCCCAATGATCACAGCAGCATTATTTATAATTGCCAAGGTATGGAATGTAAATGTCCATCAACAGATGAATGGGTAAAGAAGATGTGCTGTGCATGTGTGTGTATATGTGTGTGCCACACACACACTGGAATATTACTCAGCCATTAAGAAGAACGAAATTTTGCCATTTGCAGCAGCATGGATGGATTTGGAGGGCATTATGCTACGTGAAATAAGTCAGAGAGAGAAAGACACATACTGTATGGCATCACTTATATGTGGAATCTAAAAAATACAACAAACTAGTGAATATAATAAAAAAGAAGGAGACTCACAGATATAGAGAACAAACTAATGGTTACCAGTGGGGCATGGGGGGAAGGGGCAACATAAGCATGAGGCGGGGGGGAGATACAAACTACTGGGTGTAAATAGGCTCAAGGATGTATTGTATAACACGGGGAATATAGCCAATATTTTGTAATAACTCTAAATGGAAAGTAATCTTTAAAAATTTTACAAAAAATTTAAAAAAAATTTTAAATACACGACAGAAAAAACAAAGCAAGTTGTGAGATTTTCTAAAGAATGCTGCCATGTTTCCACAGAATAGTATGCATTTACCTATCTGTGTCTGGGCCAGGGTGCCCCAGCCTCAGATCTACATACATTTGGGGCTCCATGATTCTCCGTGTTGGGGGCTGCACTGTAGGATGTTGTGGAGCACCCCTGGTCTCCACCCAGTAGATGCCAGGAGCAAACTCTTCCCTGGTTACGACAACAAAAAACGTCTCAAACTTTGCCAAATGCGCCCTGGGAGCAAAGCTGCCCATGGCCCAGAACCACCAACAGGCCTGGAGGGGAGGGTCCCAGTGCACCAGAGGGTCCTCATTTGGGGGGGCTTTCCATCCTACACCGTATGTTTCAATAATATTTTAAATTGTGCCCAAGCATTCACTACTTTTGCAATAAGAAAAATACAACAATTATAAATCAATACATATGCGATGGGTAAGCCACTCTGGAGTGTAGGCAAGTCTCCAAGGAGATCAAAAACCGTAACAGTGGCTGCATCTGGGGGACGGGAAAGGAAAGGGGTCTGTGGGGACATTTCTCTATACACGTTTTACACTCTTGTAAGGTTTGAATTTTCAACAACCAACATTTTTTACTTCTGTTCGGCTCTTATTTATTTTTTAAAGGTCAAGAACCAAAGATCTTTGGGCAGGAGAGAAGAGGAACGGGGAGCTGTTCCAAAGCTTCCCAGTCCCCTTTGTGAGAAAACAGATCCCCTGACAATGAGCGCTCCTGGGGCCCCGGCACCCCGGGCGGGTGTCCAAGGCCGGGCTGGGGTGGCCCCTCCACGAGGCCCCGAGTCTCCCGCTGCCGGCGGGCCCCTCAGCCAGGCGCTGGCACGCACATGCAGTGTCACATTTCCACGGCCTCTTCCCTCTCTCCCTTCCCCAAAACAACAGGCTGGAGCCGGGGGGGGGGGGGGTGGTGGTGGAGGGAGGCGAAACCCTTCCTGGAGGCGCATCTGCGGAGCCCGCTGCCTGCCCGACCCATGCTGGGCACTTTACCTCCTCTCCGCCTGGTCGCAGCGCCTCAAGGAAGGAATCCCCGTTAACTCCTAACTCCAGAGAGGGGGAAACTGAGGCTCGGGGAGGCCATGTGCCTGCTCTGCACACAGCTGAGCCGGTGAGCAGCAGAGCAGAGATTCCAACGCAAGCCTGAATATGGTCGTTGGAAGACACGTGGGTTCAAAGTCCGCTTCCACCACTTACATGCCCTGAACCTTAGGTGAGTTCTCCTATCGCTTAATTTCCATAACATCCCTTTCTAGGTTGGATGGGGGGTGACAGGAAGGGCCCCATAGTCAGTTACCACACTGGCCCCAGGGCATGCCGTTTTTTTTCCCACCTCTGAACCTTTGCCCATGCTGTGCTCCTACCAAGAATGCCCTCCCCTCCCCTAATCAGCCCATCCGAATTCATATCCATCCCTCAACGGGGGGCTCAGGCCAGGGCCTCCTCCGGGATGTCTCCCTGGGCGTCTTCTCCAGCGCCTCACTCTGCACCACATCCTTTCCTGGCCGTCAATCACCGTGTCCCACCTCCACACAGAGATCAAAAGCTTCCCGAGGGCTGACTCCATGCCTCAGATTTCTTCCCCACCTTCATGATCTCTCATTCCACTGAAAGCTCGGGTATCGGGCCAGACCTAGGTGCAAACACTGGCTATGCCACTTGGTGCTTTGTGACTTGGGATAAGTTACTGAACCTCTCTGAGCCTCAGTTTTTTCCATCTGAACAAGGTGATCATACCTGCAGCAGACGTTGTGGGTGCCCTACCCACCACTCAAGTACAGGCCAATGCTGCATGAGGATTTTCCTCTCCACCACTGAGCATGGCCCCAGCCAGGTCAGAGGAGTCTGAATGGTAAAAGCCCCAGACACAGCTTCAGGCAAGGACAGAGGGGAACTAGGAAACAAATACCCCAGGTCCCCTGCCCCTTGGACAGGACCACCCAGAGGTGACCTGTGCTGCTCCCCAGGTGTCTCCAGTGAGAACGAGCCTCAGGTGCCCACACCTTCATCACCTGCTTCCCTTCCCTGACTCACTTCTCCTCCCCACACCAGCTCCTCGGGGGATCACCTCCTAAAACAACTGGCAGGGGGCTGCTTCTATAGGAACACAAACCACGACAATCCCTCTCGAGTGGACTGTCCTGAGGCTCACGTGAGCTCGCTCATTCAACAAACGCTTCTTGAATGTTCACGAAACATCAAGCAGGATGCTGGATTCTGGGGATACAATGATGAACGTGATGCAGCATACTGGAATACAGCAGGTGCTCAATAAATGATATCTATCGTGATCACTGTAGCCCAGAGGTTTAAAACTGGTAGCCCACAGGCTGTATAGTGAACGCAGACAAGTTTTGTTTGGACGAAGCTGCATTTTTTTAGTACTCGGTCCTCATTTCATAAAGGGGGGAGGGGATTACAGACAAAAATCTGGGTCTTTCCGGTTCTCTTGATAAATCAGATCTGCCATCTCAACACCACCTTCCTCACTTGTCAAGTACCAGCCGGGGCTGCACAGCGGTTGCCCCCTTCCGAAAAGGCATGGGATCTCCATTTGCCACAAGCCCCACCACTCCCTAGCGTCTCACACCCAGCCTGACTCCACTCATTTCCATACTCACCTGGCCTACCCACGTGGGTTGTGAGTTTGAGACCCCTGGCCTGCATGTTTAACAACGTTTGACAAAACTGCAACATGGTTTGTACTCACCTTTTGACTGTCTTGATTCCCCGACTCCTGCTGACAGAGCCCCGTCTTGATGTCTTTGGCCTCTGAACTCTCCCTGGGGAGGCTGGGCCTCCCTTTGGGCTGCTCTTGCCTCCTCTCTCTGGCTTCCTGCATGATGGACAGGCCCTCTCGGATTTTGAGAGGGGGGCCTTTCTCCGAGTGGGCCCTCTTGACATCCAGCAGTGACCTTCCATAGTCCCATGGCTGGTTGCCCCATTGGGTCACACTGCCCTCCTCTCCCCTCCCGAGGGATTTCCTTGGGGGCCCTTTCTTCTGGTCAGTGGGGGAGGACCTGGGTGGCATGGTGGCCCCGCTGCCCAGATCCTCCCAGGAGGTGGTGGGCTTTGACTCAGCCAGGGAACGCTGGCACTTTGCACTGTGATGTTTACTGATGAAGGCCTTTTTTTCACCCTCGGTGACCCCCGAGCCTTTTTTCCTGGGACCTGCAGGGCCAGAAGAGGCCCCTGGATATTTCTCAGGAGCTGAGTGCGGCAGAGCCCACAGAGGAGGGCTAACCTTGGTGTTCGTGGCTGCCCCCGGGGTCTCTGCCAGCTGCTTGCCCGAGCCGGGGGTAGAACTGGGGTTTGTTTCGGCAAAACTGGCTTGTTTCCGGGGGCTCTCAATTTCAGGGCCCTCCTTCAGGCTCCTCCGTCTCCGATCCACCTCGCCTTGCTGGCCGGGCCTCTCAGGATTCGAGCCTCTGGGCTCTGCAGGCGGGCCCCCCGTCCGCTCCTGAGCCTCCCTGGGGCCTGCGGCCGGCTGTCTCTGGTACTCGGCCATCAGGGCGTCAATGTCGAGGACGCTGGACCTGTAGCCGTCCTTGATTTTACCTGGGAACGTCTCGCTGACCACCTCCGTCCTCCTTCTAACCAGGAGATGGGTGGCTTTCAGGTGACTTTTGAGAGGCGGAGGTGTTTTGGGAGCACCACGGGCGGGTGTCTTGTTCCCACCGTCCTTCCAGTCGCTGTGAAAACCAGTGCTGTCTTCCGGTCCCCGACGGACCCATAAAGCGTCGCCATCGGAGATTCTCTCGCTGGGAGGACCCAGAATCCTGTCCCCAAGAGACGCCGGCCTCGGAGTCTTTGGAAAGCTTACGCAGTCATGCTCTCTGCCTGGAGCCTGGTTTTTACTGCCCATGGTCTCCAGCAGCTCTTCATGGTTCAGAGAAACCAAGGTAGATGTTAAAAGATGAGGCGATGGAGGTGGGGCTATTTTTCTAGAATGTTCCATCAAGTTTTCGGGCCCAGGCTTAACAACACTCTTTGCTTTTTGAGTGTCGGGAATCTGATATGTCACTGCAAAAAAGGTCGCCTTGGGTTCCACAGATGACCCTTGCTTTGCCGCTGAAAGAACCTGTGACACGCCCGGGTTCCCCTGCTGGGGCTCCTCCCAACCGTGGGCTAGTTGGAGTTTTCCTAAGGCACCTGAGGTGCGGGTCAAATAACCCGTCCGTCTCTGCTCTGCCTTGGAAGAGTGCTCTGGGGCCAGGAAGCTGAATTCATCGAACTTCACGTCGTGGGGTAACGTGCGCCGCCTCCACCTCTCCATCCTCTGGTCGCTGGGGCTCGCCTTCCGCATCCTGGCTTCGGGTTCCGGCACCCAGGCCGGCCTCGCTCCACCCTGGCCGCCAGCCACGGCGAGGGGCCCCTTCTGCAGCAGCACGTCTGCCTGTGGCTGGGCTCGGAAGTCAGAGGCCTCGCCCTTAGCGCTGGAAGGAGGCTCCAGAGGGCCCCCCTGGGGGGGACCCCTTTCCCCTGGCTTTATTCCGGCCCCTTCGATCCCCTGGTGCTGGGCCTCCTGGATGGCAGCCTGGATGGTCCTCGCAGAGGTGGCCTCGGGGCTTGGTTCCGAGCCTCTCTCTTCACTGACCCCCACGGTGGCTTTCTGCCAGCTGATGGTCACCCCACCTGTCCATCTGGGTGACAGACAATTGCCTCCAGACGTGTCCTTTAGCTCTCGGTGGAACTCAGGCTTTGGCCCACTGACCTCACGCGTCCCTCGAGCTTCCCAGATCAAACTGGCCCTTTGGACGGACCCCACCTGGCCTTCCAGCCTGTGCTCGGGGTCAGCAGGGGTCACGGCAGGGGTGACCTCCTGGGACAGCGAGAGCCGAGACTGGCTGCTCCGGAGCGTCACAGCCTTCTCCTCGGGCGCCGTGGGGACAGCCTCGCTGTGCGCACGCTCCCCGACCGCGTGCATGATGTCATACCTGGGCTCGACCCTCTCGGATGCGGGAGGGCTTTCCAAGAGCTTGAGGCAGGGGTTATTACTGCACTTTTCACCCACAGGGTATCTTCCCAGGAGGGAAGACGTATGATGCTGTTTGGGCTCACCGTTGGAGAAGGCAGTCCGTCCAGATTTCTTTGGGTTGGGATTTTCCAACCACTCTTTCTTCAGGTATGTGGTTTGCAGGAAAGAGCTTCTCGACCCAAGGAACCTGGATCTGAGCTCCAAGACATCGGCCGTGTCCCTGGGGGTCATGGCTGCGGGACAGTGTCCTGACAGGTCAGCCACGGTGTGCTTCTCCACGTGATGTTCGAACACTGTGGCCCACACGGTCTGGAAGCTTCTGTCATCATCCGGGGTGCTGGCGGAAGGGCTCAGAGGCCCCACCACACTTTCACTCCAACTGCTGCCAGGGGCTTGGTCAGAACTGTCTTTCCACTCTGTCTGCCTGGATTTCTCCCGGGGCATCGCAGGCTTCCAGGGGCTTCTTGGGACAGATGCTCCGTCCACACCATGCCCTTCCTTTTGCTGTGGAAAAAAAAAATCCAATTTAAGTTAAAGGGTTTGAAATGGAGGGAATTCCCTGGTGGTTCAGTGGTTAGGACTCTGGCCTTCCATTGCCAGGGCCTGGGGTTCGATCCCTGGTCGGAGAACTAAGATCCCACAAGACACGCAGTGCAGCCAAAAAAAAAAATCTCGGGGTGCGGTTTGAAATGGAAAGAAAGAGATGAGGTGATTGAAATAGTTGCTTTTATTCGTTTGTTTGTTTATCTATCTATCTATCTATCTATCTATCTATGCCTGCCTGCCTGCCTGCCTTGGGTCTTTGTCGCTGCGTGCAGGCTTTCTCTAGTTGCAGCGAGCGGAGGCTACTCTTCGTTGCGGTGCGTGGGCTTCTCATTTCGGTGGCTTCTCTTGTTGCGGAGCACGGGCTCTAGGTGCGTGGGCTTCAGCAGTTGTGGCACGTGGGTTCAGTAATTGTGGCTCGCAGGCTCTAGAGTACAGGCTCAATAGCTGTGGCGCACGGGCTTAGTTGCTCCGCGGCATGTGGGATCTTCCCTGACCAAGGCTCGAACCCGTGTCCCCTGCATTGTCAGGCGGATTCTTAACCACTGCGCCACCAGGGAAGCCCTGAAATAGCTGCTTTTAAAATCACAGCAGTGAGACACCATAAAATCTTAGACTGAACACAGCCAGTGTGGGTGAGGATGTGGTGAAACGGCCACTCTCAGACACTGTTGGTGAGAAGATAAATGGGCATGATTCTTAGGCAACTCAGTATATCTGTCATGATTTTAAGACACTCATTTCCTTTTACCTGGCCGACTTCCTCCCAGGATTCTTGCTTTGCCCACGTGCACTAGTCTATGTGAACAAGAAAGTTCATACAGCACTGTTTGTGAAACAAAAGAACACAGAAACAACCTAAATGCCCATCTGAAGGGCACTGGCTAAATTAATTCTGAAATATTCAAACAATTGAATACCACACAGGCACTTGGATCCACAGAAGCGGGGGCAGGTCCCAGTGTCCTAACGTCTAAGAACACACAAAATGTCGTGCTGGTGGAAGAAAAGCAGGATGAGGAACTATATATTTATAATAAAATACCATTTTAAAAAACTACATGTGTACATGTGTATAAACATGTACGTGTGTACATAAACAGTGGAGAAAAGATAGCAATCAAACTGGGAGTGAAGGGCTTCCCTGGTGTTGCAGTGGTGAAGAACCTGCCTGCCAATGCAGGGGACACGGGTTCAAGCCCTGGTCAGGGAAGATCCCACATGCCATGGAGCAACTAAGCCCGTGCACCACAACTACTGAGCCCATGAGCCACAACTACTGAACCCACGTGCCACAACTACTGAAGCCCGCAGGCCTGGAGCCCACGCCCTGCAACAAGAGAAGCCACCACAATGAGAGGCCCGTGCACCGCAACGAAGAGTAGCCCCTGCTCGCCACAACTAGAGGAAGCCTGCATGCAGCAACAAATAGCCAATGCAGCCAAAAATGAATAAATAAAATAAATTTTTTAAAAAACTGTGGGTGAAGGAGTGAGGGTAGGAAGAAGAAATAAGGATGAGAACGTCATCTTTTAATCCTACACATTTTAGTTCTGTTGGGTTTTTATAATATTCATGTATTATTGCTTGGTTATAGTTAAAATTTTTCTTTTCTCTTAGAAAAAACTCTACTTTAAGAAGTTACACAAAGATGTAACCATACGACCCACCAATTCCATTCCTGAGTATATACCCAAAAGAACTGAAAACAGGTGTTCAGACAAAAACTTGTACACCAATGTCCACAGCAGCATTATTCACAATCGCCAAAAGCTGGAAACTCAAATGTCCGTCAATGGATGAATGGATAAACAGAAAGCAGTATATCCATGCAATGGAATATTATTCATCCATACAAAAGAATGCAGATACACGATATAGCGATACACGCTATAACATGGATGAACCTTGAAAACATAATGCAAAGTGAAAGAAGTCAGACACAAAAGGCCACATACATGATTCCACTTATATGGAATATCCAGAATAGGCAAGTCTACAGAGACAGAAAGTAGATTCATGGTTGCCGGGGGCTGGAGATGGAGGATAAGGAGTGACTGGGTAAGGGGTTTCCATTTTGGGAAAACTAAGGGATCTTAGTTCCCTGACCAGTGATCAAACCCGCGTCCCCCGCAGTGGAAGTGCGGAGTCTCAACCGCTGGACTGCCAGGGAAGTCCCTCTCTACCATTTTTAAAGAAATGACTCAGAAGATCCAAGGATAAAAACAGGGCAAACCACCCACCCCAGGAGTGGTGGGCACTGTCATTCAGAGCCAGCTCACCTTTGTTAGGGGTTTATGATGGGAGGGGTTCAAATGGGCCTGGAACCAAGCTCTGGTGTTTAAAACTCTGTATAATTTTCTTAAAAAGTAAAACTATGTGATCCAGCCATTCCACACCTAGGTATTTAACCAAGAGAAAACAAAATAGATGTCCCTACAGAGCCTTGCCCACAGATGTTCACAGAAGCTTTATTTGCAATGGCCCCAAACTGGAAACAACCCAAATGCCCATCAAGGGGTGAATGGATAAGCCAACTGTGGGCTACCCATACAACGGAGTACTACTCGACAATAAAAAAGGATGGGCTATTGATACACATGACGACATGATGAAGCTCAAAATAATGATTCTGAGTGAAAGAAGCTGGACCAAAAAAAAGAGCACTGGTTCCATTTATATAAAAATCTAGAAGATGCAAATGAATCTATAGTAACTGAGAGCAGATGAGTGGTTGCTTTGGGGGATTACAAAGAAGAAACTTGCATGTGCTGGAAATGTCCATTGTCTTTATTGTGATGAAAGTTTCAACAGGTGTACAAAGATGTCAAAGCTCACCTGCTTATATGCTTTAAACATGTCCAGTTTACTGTATGTCAATTATACCTCAATAAAGCTGTTTAAGAAAAATTGAAACTGCAGAAAGCATCAACCACAAACCCGTTATACCTAGCAGTTATTTTATGAGCTTTTTAAAATTAAACAGACTAAATGGGGACTTCCCTGGTGGTCCACTGGGTAAGACTCCATGCTCCCAATGCAGGGGACCCAGGTTCGATCCCTGGTCAGGGAACTAGATCCCGCATGCATGCTGCAACTAAGAGTGCATGCCGCAACGAAGATCCCGTGTGCCACAGCTAAGACCCAGCACGGGCAAAATAAATAACTAAATAAATATTTAAGAAAACAGACTAAATGAAAATATTTTTTAAGCAATTTAATTGATGGTAACTCTCCTCCTTCTTCTTCTCCTAGGTGACATATCAGGGTGGGGAAAGAAGCAGGGACCATAATGGGGGAAAATTGAGGGGAGTTTCTATTAACATTCTTACATCTTTATTAATTTCTTAATAAAGCAGACATTCCTACACAGGAAAGCCATGTCCCTCCTCCCATTTGCACAGACAAAAAGAAATGCCTGACGATTATATTTGCAATGGGGAATCACACAGCCCATCATACCGGAAGGGACTTTAAAAGTCCCAACATTAAAGGAAAAAAATGTCTTAACGGTTAATGAGAGGTTTCTGATTCTTTCCTGGGTCCGGGAGATCATAAAAGCCCTTTTTCCAATATGTATAACTACCTGCTGGGAAAAAAGGACGTGCCAAGTGGCTCCTTACCTTTTCTCTTGGTTCTTTAGGAGGCTCACTACTCAGCTCAGAACACTTCTCACATGTGACTTCGTTGCTTGAAGCTGCACTTGAAAACCTGGCACAGAGATCCAAGTTACTTGTACAGGGACCGGCAGCTGTGGCTCCCTCCAGCCCGCACCCCGTAACTAGCTCAGGAACCCAGGGGTGAAATCAGCACTGAGATCATCAGAGCAACACTGCCCAACTTCCTCCGAGAAGGGACATGTCCTTTGCAGTTGCCAAACCTCTCCGGCCTGGTGGGGACAGCCTACCTTAAACACAGCATCATCGGGGTAGCAGGAGCCCCAGGCTTGGGTGAAGAGACCTGGGTGCTAGTCCCAGCTCTCCTGCCTCCCCACTGAGGGAGCTTGGGTCAGGCTTGTGACCTCACCCATAAAACAGGGATAATTAACACCTCCCCATCGTCTTTTGTAGGGCGGATAAGAGGCTACCCAAGGCCCTAATAGCTACATGAAGTCGTTTAGAGAAGAGTGAAGATGCCCCAGGAGGGATAATTAATGGTTGTAACCCCACAACAGCAGCCCCACCGCAGATGGACTTGGGGGCAGTGGACAGTCAGGGAATGTGTTGGGGCACAGGCCTGCCTCTGCCTCTCCGGGTGACCTGGGCCCAGTCATTATCCCTCTCTGGGCCTGTTTCCCCACTGTAACGGGAAGAGGGAGAAAGGGGAGTTCTGGAGCTACACTTTTTCCATCTCTGAAGAGTTCTCTGGAGCAGACGCTGAAAGATTAGCTCAGGGCTGAGGGCTGCAGAGAAGAGGGAGGTGAAAGAAATCAAACTGCTTAAACTTGACCCACACGCATCAGTCCAAGGCCTGCCTCCTGGGAGGCGTGAGGCTGTGCATGAGTTGTTTCTAAGCCCAGAGCCCTGGTTTCCCCTCCTGTCAGATGGGAATAACCTGAGACACTGTGGGGGACGCAGAGAGGGGAGGTGTGTGAGGTCTCCGACATGGGTGCCCCTTTCTCTGTTTTCTGGGGTTTTAAAAATTTTTATTATTATTATTATTTTGCCATGCTGTGCAGCTTGAGGGATCTCAGTTCCCAGACCAGGGATTGAACCCGGCCCATGGCAGTGAAAGCGCCAAGTCCTAACCACTGGACAGCCAGGGAATTCCCCCCTTTCTCTGTTTTCTGAATTCAGGGGTTCACAAGCCTGGTTGCACATGAAAATCACTTGGGAAACTTTTAAAAACCACCAAGACATGGGCCGCTCCCCAGACCAGCTGAATCAGATTCTCTAGGGGGTGGGGTGGGGGCCAGGCATCGGTATTTTTTTTTCCAGGTCATTCTAAATGCTGAGAGCCACTGGTCTAACTCTGGCCAAGCTGGCTGCCCGGGTTCCCAGGGCCTGAAGGGCAGTCTGCCCAGAGCTCCCCCTGGAAGCTCCATCCCTGACAAAGTATGTCAGCGGCATGCATGTCATTAACAAGCTGGCAGAAACACCCGGTGGCATCTCTCTGTCCTAGCCGAGAAGCCACTTGTGGAAAAACAAAGGAGCAAGAGATGTCAGAGGCCAGGCCAAGCTTAGAAAATCATCATTAACCATTAGGAATAATCATATCATTTGGAGCTACAAGGTGTTGAGGGCTCCCTTGGGTTGAGTGACTCTCAGCATTCTCTCTCTGAGTCTTTGCCTTAATCCTTAAAGGCAGGTTTTAGCATCATTTCCATTTTGGAGATGAAGAAACCGAGGCTCAAGGGGTGAAGCTACCCACCCAAGTTATCGTGACCCATCTGATTTTGTTTTTTGGGCCATCCACAGAGGTTTAGGCCATATATTAGGTGTCCTCGGACTTCAGGAAAGGAAAGCTTAGCTATGGAGACAGCCTGAGCTGGAATTGCACGGGGCTCCCGACTTCCTCATGGTATTTCACCTTTCCTGTCCACATCTGTGAAATGGGCACAATATTTCCCCCTGAAAAGTGCACAGAGGGGAACGTACGAGGAAATGGAGCTCCCAGCCCTGCTGCCAGCGCACACAGGGGAGCTGCCCTGCCTCTCCACACCTCAGCTTCCTCATCTGAGAAATGGGAGCTAATGCCACTTCCTCTGGGGGCTGTGGGTAAACTGAGACGGGGCGTAAGGCACGCAGCACGGAGCCTGGCGCCCTGCTGTTTCCTTTCCCAAGGGGTCTCTGGTAAGGGGTTGAGGACCTTGGAGGCTGGGGGAAGCCAGTGGGATACTCCCACTTACAGTTTGGTCAAATCCGCTGACAGCGGCCGTGCCTGGATCACCTTCTTCCTGATCTCTGGCTTTGCTTCCGAGCTCTCGGTGGCCCAGCCTTTGATCCGCTCTTGGACGCTCACACCGGCTTTCCCCAGCTCTGGTGCAGCTGGTGGGGACTCAGGGGGTGCTGATGGGGGTGAAGACCCCAATGACAAGGCCGAGGCACTCTCCTCGCCAAAGAGGCTGACGTGCTTCTTCACGCTGCCCCTCGGGGTCCGCTCTCCCCCTGCCTGGGTTTCCCCATCAGCCGCTCTGCTCTTGACCTCAGCGATTTCTTGGCCTTTTCCTGGCCTGGGCGAAGGGGACTGGGGGGCCCTGGGGGCCTTCTCCGGCTCCCCATCCAGCTTGGCTTTCTCTTCCCCAAGATTCTGGTCATTGATGGGGGTGACCCTGGCCAAGCCCCCCATGGTTCTGAGGTTGCCCATCTCTGCCTGCTTGCAGAGCAGCTTCTCCTTCCGTACCTGGATCTTCCTGGCCACCTGCAGGAAGTCAGAATCTGGGTCGTCAAGGGGAGCCTCTGCTTTGACCAGACGCTCCCCATCCACTTTGGGGTCCAGGTCAGGCCTCTCGGGACCCCGCCACTGGGCTGTGGATCCTGCTATGGCCTCCACCTTCCTCGCCAAGGCCTCTCTACTCTCGAACCTGGCCGTGAGGTCCACGGACAGAGGCCTAGGCCTCCTCACCCAGGTCTTCTCAGGAGGGGTGGGGGGCGCCTTCCCCGCCATGGCTGCCCCGCCAGGGCCTGCTGTCTTCTGAGGTTGAATGGACTCGATGAAAATGGCCGACACAGGCCTTCTCTTCAGGCGAGGCCTGGGCTCCAGAGCGGGGCTACCCGCGTCCTCCACGCTTCTGGCCTTTGACAGAGGCTCCTTTAGGCCTGTCTCCTCTTGGGTGGCCGCCGGCCTGGTGACCTGAGACAGGGAGGCCGGTCGGGGAAGAGTCCCTGCAGGCTTTCGGGCTGGCAAGGCGGGCTTGGTGGCCACCTCAGGCCGGGAGGCAGAAGGGGGCCCCTGAGACACGCCTGCGTCGGCCTCCGGAGCCCCCCGGCCGACCCCCTTCCCCAGAGTAGGCCCGGCTTTGGTGGTTTCAAAGAGGACCACGGTGCTGGGGCTGGGCCGCAGAACCGCGGCCTTGGAGAACAGACACGAGCTGCTCGGGCCGTCCCCGCTCCCCGCCTCCTGCCCCAGCAAGCCGGGCATCTTCTCGTCCCGCCCCTCTGCCGCCACGTCCCGGGGGAGCCCCCCGGTAGGAGACGGCCTGCTCGGGCTGGGCCACGAGGAGGTCACGTCCCTGGCCTTCTCCTTGGAGAAGGGCTTGGGGGCGAGTCTCGGCAGAGGGAGCAAGCGCACCGGGCTCCTGAGGGGGCTTTTTCCTTCCAAGAGCAGCGCTGAGGGGGCCCCGGAGGCGTTGCCAGCCTGGCGGAAGTAGGTCCGAGTCAGAGCTTCCTCCTTGGAGAGCTCGCCCAGGCCTGGCACTCCTGTCAGAGAACTTATGGAGCCGACCTCCACCCGCGTCACCATGGTTACGGCTGTGGATCCATGGGGAAGACGAACATCAGAAACAGAGAGGCAGCCACTAAAAAAAATAGTAAATTTAAGATCCAGTCAGTGTCTGGGTTGAAGCAGAGGGATTTGGGGGATGGGGATCAAGAGACCAGAGTCCCGGGTCTGGATGACAGCTCTCCATTGACCACTGGGCCAGCCTGGGCCAGTGCCTTCACCTCTCAGCTGTGGGCAAAGGGCAGTGGACTAAATGGCCCGACTCTGAAGTTCATTCCGGCTCAAAGGATACAGAAAAGGCGCCAACATTCTCTTGGACTTTCCTGACTCAGCTAATCTCAAGGCCAGCTTTCAGGGTGAAAAGTGATGATCTCTGCTGTACAGGTACGGAAACCAGCTCAGAGAGGCCAAGTAACCGACCTGAGGTCACTCAGAGAGTAAAGAGGCAAAGCTGGGATTCGAACCCAGGTCAGACTCCAAGTTCACACCACACGCTCCCAGCATAAACCCTGATGAGAGTCCTGTCACCCCGCAGTATTTTCCCGTTTCAGAGCCTGCCCACATCAGGCTGATCCTGACCCTCGTCACAACCAAGCACAGAGAGGGTAGGTGACAAGCCCCACCTCACACAACTACCCAACGGTCACGAAGTTGGTCACTGGCCTTGGAACTCTAACCGTCCAGACAGTCCCTTATCTCTCCCCTCCCCAGTCCTTCCAGAAGCCTTAAAAAAAAGCCATCCTCATTTTCCACTCCACCTGCTGTTGTGATTTGTTTGCCTCTGGGTTCTTTTTGGTTGAACGCCTATTTTATGCTGGCTGCCTTCACAGTCTCAGTAAGAAGAGTATCAGCTAAGGACGAGAGTTTACCATGAGTGAGGCCTCAGGTAAGCCAAGCGCTTCCTCTGTTTTACAAATCACATCCTCTTTAGAACCCTAAGAGGCGGGTATGTGATCATCAGCCCCAGTTTTGCAGCAGCTCAGGCACAAACCCCTTTTTCATCCAGTCATGAGGTCTGCTCTCTCAAGGCAGCAGCCCTCCTCTCGTATCCATCCTCCAATGACCCCGAGAAGCAGGGATTATCCTTATCTCCCTTATAAAGATGAAGGGAAAGGACTCAGCGAGGTGGCCCGACTTGCCAACCACCACACAGCTGAAACGCGATCTCAGTCCTGGACCCATTCAACTCTGCCTTTTTAACAACTATGTCCTCTTCCTTTCTGGTCTTAAAAAGTGCCAGACACTTTTTGCTGTTCTTGATTCGTCTCCCACCCTAACCCCACCTCCTTCACTCCAGTGCTCTCTTTCCCTACAAAATTGTCCCCAGCCTGCCCCCGTCTAGATGGGCTAAAAGTAGAAGGCATTTT
The DNA here is from genome assembly GCF_964341445.2 of Mesoplodon mirus. NCBI lineage: Eukaryota > Metazoa > Chordata > Mammalia > Artiodactyla > Ziphiidae > Mesoplodon > Mesoplodon mirus. The sequence goes on along the minus strand of NC_138989.1, from coordinate 19,535,282 downwards.
AGTCCAACGCAAGCCTCCACTTCCCTTCCTGGGGCCCTACACCTCTGCCTCCGGCTCTGACTCACTCAGCAGCCTGAAGGAAAGAAAGGCAGACAGATTTTGGTATTTTCTCTTCCTTACACACTCGATGGTGCTAAGAAGATTCCTTCTCCCCAAGGCGGAGAACACTGTCTAGACGGGGTTAGAGGCAGAAGAGAGGCACAGAAATGGAGAATGGGAAAATCGGAGACTTGGGAGGAACCCGTCTGCAGTGACTCGGGGTGGAGTTCTAAGGTGCACAGGGTCCTGCCCCAAATCAGGACTGCTCATCGTTAGAGCCAGCTCCCGTGACCTCTGGGACACAGACATAGCCCAGACAGAGACACAGGACAAGAACAGGATTCAAAGGACAAAGAGGAAATTCCCTAGCAGAACCCACAGGAGCCCTGCCCACCCCCGGACACTCCAGCCCCACTTACCCGAGCTGGCAGGTCCTGGCTGGGGACGTGTGACTGCCGGAGAAAGCCAGCGGTATCGTGTCTCATCTCCAACGGGGCTGTCTGCACACTCCCATGGCAGAAGCCGGCGGGGGAGGGGAGGCTCGTCCCAGCAGGCTGAGCTTCGAGCAGGTCTGGGGAGATACAGGGTGAGAGCCTCAGTTCCGGGGTTCCGGCAGTATGTGCACAGACGGCGCAAAGGCTTTCGAGCTCCAACTGCATCTGCTGGCATCTCCGCCAGCTTGTAAAACTCACGCTCCTAGCAGCTTTTCAGTATTGTCGCCTTATCTATACACGTGGGCATCAAGGGTGCCGAGTACAAACCGTAGGTGCTCAATAAAAATCTCCCCTGTTCCTCTAATACATGTTTACTGAGCACCTGCCACGTTCACAAGGATGAATACGAAATATCCCCCTGCATTCAGGGAACTCAGAGTCTTGTGTGAGAAACACACACACACATACACACACACAAGCGATTACAACACTGGGCAATAAACATCATGGTTTATAAAGGGGGACATGGGAGCACAGGAAAAGGAGGATTAACTGCCTAAAATTGGGAGTGCTGGTCCCGGAAGACTCCCTCGGTTTAGAGGAGGTAACTCCTGAAGACTCAAGGAGCTGGCTCATTTGGGAGCTATTTCCCCTGGTTCTCCTGCTCAGCAGTATTTGGACATTGCATCTCTTGGAGGTCCTCACATGCCTCCTCAGGGCATTTGCATGTGCTGTGCCTGTTCTCTGAGATACCCCTGCACTACACACAGACGCAGGCCCTCCCCTAAGATTGCAGTCCAGACACAGCTGCCCCCCATCCAACCTAGTATAATCTCCCTCTTACGTGTCCAGAGAGACCCACAGACACTCGGCCAGACTCCTCATAGCTACAGAGCTACATTTAATAGTTCATGATCCTTCATTTCACATCAATGGGAAGCCCCCAGGAGTCACCCTGAATCCCCAAGAGCTAGCACAGTGGCCTGGCAGATAATAGCACTGAGCACCTAATTATTGAGTGAATAAATAAACGAAGGAAGAACTGTTCTCCTGGCCCTGCTCCCCACCCTTCTAAGATTCTAAATAAGTGCCAGAGTCCTGAGTTTCATGACACTAAGCAGTCTTGGTCACAAGGTGGACTAGTTCTTCTGGCTCTGGCAAGTTCTGGTGTGGCCATAGGTCAATTGCTACTGAATGACAGAACCAAGGAGCTGCGAAGAGCTCAGCGGGGAGCTCAACCTGCCAGAGGCCCCACCAGTTTCACCTGCTGCACTGCCTGGGACAGGCCACTGTCAGACACCTGCTGTGACCTCAATAACCCCAGACTGTCACACCGGCTCATCTGCCCAAAGGTGGAATGAACGAATGCGTCTCTATACAGCTTTTCCTGGGAAGAACCACCAAGAGCACTGTTGCTGAATCAGCGTTGATGGCTCACAAATGTTGCCCCCACTTTGGGATCTCTGAACCCATCTCAGTAGCCAGATTGCAGGGAAGGAAAAAGGGGAAACGAGGAAGGCTCTTGGTCCGCACCCCTCTTAACCAGAACGGTGTCTCTGTTATCTGTAATCTCCTTTCTATCTTGGGCTCCCTCTCAAGTTTCCATTTAAAATGCCAGGCAGATGCCTGGTCTATAAATATGGTTGCATGAACAAATCAATGAATGAATGAATCAATCAATGAACAAAGGGGGGAAAAAAAAAGAGTTTTTAAACCACCATAGTGGACGGCTAAATAATATTTTGAACTCTTTCCCAAACCTAGAAACCCATGCTTCTCAGGTTTTCCTTTAACCTGTTGTAAAATACAAGGAAACCGACTGAAATGTTCGCTTTAAAATCTTGCTTTAAATGCATCACATATGTTATGCTTAATTTAAGAGACGTTAGTCTCTTCCAAAACATTTTAGAAGCCCACTCACACAGAGGACAGATGCTGTTTATTCCTGGGGTGGCCTCGCTCGCTCTTTTAAATATATTAGCACGATGGCCAGAGCCAGGTAAACAAGAGCTCCTTGGAGAAAGCAGGGACACCAGGTATGAGCTGTGTCTGGTTTTATCTACAAATAACCGTGGAGGTTGGCATGCAGGGACAGACGGGAAGCCAGGCTGATCTGGGAAGTCAGGAGGCTGCAGTGGACCAGGACACGGAGGATGCGGGGAAGCAGTGGAGGTAGTGGTGGGTGTACCTCTGCAGTTGCTGAACCTGCCAGGTCCACAGGCTCGCTCTCCCTGAATTGATCTGCAAGGTTTGAAATTCCCATTTCCTGCGATTTCATGCAGAGAAAACCATGTTCCTGAGGGTTGAGTCACGGAGACCGATAGTCACTGAAATTAGACAGGCGTCGTTCACGAGCATTATTCCTCCCATCCCTCTGACCTTCCTTCTACAAGCCAGGCTCTGTGCCGGGTGCTGGGGGTGCAGCCGTGGAGCGCACAGGCTCCCAGGGAATCCGAGAGAACCTCACAGGGACAAGGCAGGAGAAGCCCTTCCATTCAGAACCCAACCGTCTGGTAGCTTCTGTCTCAGATTCAGAGGCGTTGATTCATTCGAACAGCTGTTGCCAATCTTTCATAATGACACCCCTAAATCCGATCTGGGAGCTCACAGTCATTCACTCTGCCATCTCTGGGTGCCGCTTCCTGGGAATGCCACAATCTGGTGAGGGCCGTGAGCCAGTCCTGACACCTTCCAGCATCTTCCAGAATGTGACCTGGGCTCCCAAATCTGAAAATCCATCCTGTGTGGTGCCCCATGTGAAGGGCCAAGTGCATGCCCAGGTCTCTCCAGGAAAGCAGAGTTGTGGTAAACGCATGTGCGTTGTCCATCCACAGGCCCCAGATGGAGGGGGACCAATGTCTAATGTCGATGGAGTGCATGCATCCTCTCCTCTCCGTCCCCATGGCTGTGGCCCCAGCTCATTCATTCATTCATTCATTCCAGTACACAGTTACTGAACACCTACCATGTACCAGGCTCTGGGGACACAGCAGTGAACAAAACATATGGAAAGCCCTGTTCCCATGGAGCTGACAATCATGAACATAGGAAAAGACAATAAATGAAATAAATAAGCAAGAGGCATAGAATGTTGTTAGGTAAGTAACTTTCTCTGCTGGCGTCTCCTCCAATCTGTTCTAGGCAGCAGCCAGAGTGATTCTCTGATACGCAGGGGCCACCATGTCACTCCCCACACCTCCCCACTGCCCTCTGAATGAAGATCAAACTCCTTCCCTGGGGCCTGGCAGGATCTGGATCCTCTTCATCTCTCCAGCTTCAGTCTCATGATTGACACCTCCCCCTCCATCCGTCTGTCTGTCTCTCACACTCACTCACATACTTACTGCAGCACATGAACCCCAGACAGGTCACAAGACACATCATGCTTTTCCTCACCTTCCCGCCTCTACACTGCCATCTCCTACTGCCTGGCTAATCTCAGCTCCAAGCAGCCACCTCTTCCAGGAAGCCTTCCTTGATGCCCCAGGGTGGGTTCAGGTGCCTCTTCTCTGCTCTGGTATCTAACTCCCAGAGCTTCTCCCTAGCCCAGCGCTGATCCCACACGTGGTGACTGCCTCTAGAGTGGGAGCTCCAGGCCAAGGAGGGTCCTGGGTCTGGTTCGCAGCTGTACCCCCAGGGTCTGATGCTGCACCGGACATAAAATCAGTGTGCAAAAATTACCTCAAGGGAGAGCATCCCTGAAAGAAGAAAATAATCGTATCCAATGCAGGTGTGGGTGTGGGAAAACTGACACGCTCATCTGCTCCCAGGGACAATGTAAGTTACCAAAGCAATTGGGCAACATTCACTTTGCGCTAATATTTGTGGAGACCCCATCAGGACTCAGGGACCACACTAAGTGACTGCACCTTCTGCCTTCGCCCATGTAATATTCTCAACGATCTTGTGCTTTTCAGTTTATGACCACCATTCTACAGATGAGGGAAAGGAGTCAGATCTCAAGCTAGTGAGGGGTAGTGTTACAGTTGAAATCTTCTGACTATGAATCAAGTGTTTTCCCCCCATATACCTCACCCCAAAAACATTCATTTATTTTTGACTCAGTAATCCCACAACTAAAAACATGTCCTATGGAAGGAATCTAAAGGAAGAGAAAACCATACACACAAAGATGCCCCCTGCAGTGTTGTCCATCCAAGTGCAGCAACAACGCACCCTGAACTTAGGGTGATAACTCTTATTTGAAAAAACCCAGGACTGAGAAGCCATCTGAAGTGTCACAAAAGTTGCAACGTCGGCGGGTAGACCAGATCTCCAGTTCCCAGTCTGCCCACAAGTGGCACAAAAATCCCTTCACACCACATGGCCTGAGTTTGTGATCAGAAAAGATGATTGTGGGACTTGCCTGCCTGCCAATGCAGGGTTCGAGCCCTGGTCCGGGAAGATCCCACATGCTGCAGAGCAACTAAGCCTGTGTACCACAACTACTGAGCCTGCCCTCTAGAGCCACTACTGAGCCCACGCGCCACAACTACTGAAGCCCGTGTGCCTAGAGCCCGTGCTCCTCAACAAGAGAAGCCACCGCAATGAGAAGCCCACACACTGCAACAAAGAGTAGCCCCCGCGTGCCACAACTAGAGAAAGCCTGCGTGCAGCAATGAAGACCCAGCACAGCCAAAAATATAAATAAATAAATAAATAAATAAATAAATAAATAGATAAATAAAAAGGTGGCTGCCATGGCTATCACAGCAAAAACCTAGAAATAATCCACATTCTCCACAAAAGGCGAAAGTCTCTCAGCCACATGTAAGGGGCTGTTCTGCAACTCTTGAAAGTGAGGACTGGGGGACCTGTGCAGGAAAGTGAAAAGAGCTCATGACAATGCTGTTGGAGAGAGGGTGGCAGGTGGGTAATTTTCTGTATTCAAGGCTGTGACAACGGCAAAGATTGTTTATACAAATGGTCAAGGTCTGGAAGGCGAAAGGGACAGGTGAAAAGAAAAAGTGTCGGGGACAAGGGTGGAATTGTTATATTTTTAAATTCCGTTCACTTTGAGATTCCTTTTTATTTCCATTAATGTTGTTTGAGCAGATTTCTTTTTAGGCCTCAATACCGGTAGTCTCCCTCTGAGTTGTGTTCTCCCCATCAATTCAAAATGTAGAGGTACCAAGGCTCCCTTCCTGCCCACTTTCAGAGCTTTCAAAAGTTGAGGGTAGGGACTTCCCTGGTGGTGCAGTGGTTAAGACTCCATGCTCCCAACGCAGGGGGCCTGGATTCGATCCCTGGTCCAGGAACTAGATCCCACATGCGTGCTGCAACTAAGAGTTCACATGCCACAACTAAGGAGCCCGTGAGCTGCAACTAAGGAGCCCACCTGCTGCAACTAAGGAGCCCACCTGCTGCAACTAAGACCCGGCGCAACCAAAGAAAGAAAGAAAGAATGAATTACCATATGACCACTCCTAGGTGTATGTCCAAAAGAGCTGAGAGTAGGGACTCGAACAGATATTTGCACACCTCCACCAAACCCTCTCTGTGTCTTTACCTCCCAGTCGCTCTGAGAATCTGCTTGCAGTCTCGTATTTGTACTGCTTTCTGCTTTTCTCCCACCCTCCCAGCACCACTACATCCCCCATCCACTGCCATCTCAGAATTCCATCCAGAGGAGCAAAAAAAATTTTTTTAATTTAAAATAGAACATAGTGAAGCAAAGACAGAATGCCCCTCACCCAAAGATCACCCTGTCCCTGTCTGAGAGTTGTATTATTTAAAGATATTCTGTATGTTGTGTATATATATATATTTTTTTTGTATGTTGTATATTTAGCATGTAGCTTCCTTAATGGAGAAAAAAATCCTAATAAATTTCAAATTTATTTGAATTTCAGTGTTCAAAGAAAAATTATTCACAATAGTCAAAAGGTAGACACCACTCAAACGCCTATCAATGAATAAACAAAATGTGGTCTATCCATACAATGGAATATTATTCAGCCTTACAAAGGAAGGAAACATACAACGTGCATGAACCTGGAGGACATTATGCTAAGTGCAATAAGACAATCGCAAAAGGGCAAATACTGGATGATTCCACTTATATGGGGTACCTAGAGTAGTCAAATTCATAGAGACAGAAAGTAGAACGGTGGTTGCCAGCGGGTGGAGGGTGGAGGGAATGGAGCTTTATTGTTTAATGAGTACAGAGTTTCAGTATGAAATGATAAAAATAATTCTGGAGATGGATGGTGGTGATGGTTGAATAATAATGTGAATGTACTTAACGCTGCTGAACTACACACTTAAAAATAGTTATGATGATAAATTTTATGCTATGTATATTTTACCACAATAAAAAAAAAAAGAAACTAAAGACAAATATAAAGGAAACCTAATGCTTAAGCTCTAATTACCATGTGACTCAGCTCATGGGGACCCATGTCCTTTAGGCAAATCTCCATTAAAAGCCCTCACGGTCCACAATGGGCTCTGCCCCCATCCCCGCCAGGAACGCAATGGGAAGCAAAGGAGACCCCATTCCTGATTACAATCGGGGGGTGCTCTAATAGAGGCAGAAAATGAGGCTGTAAAAGCCCAAAGGAGGAGTAGTCAGGGATGCCTTCCTGGAAGAGGTGACATCTCATTTGAGACTGGCAGGAGACAGCCAAGCAGAGGAGGAGGTTGGAGCCAGGAGAGGGAACAGCATGTGCAAAGGCCCAGAGGTACGGGAGAAACAGTCATATAGTGTGAGCCTGTTCAGTTATTCTCCTTGGGGCAACGTGGGGCTATCTTGGTGAAAGGTCTGAGTGGCACAACTTTTGAAAAACCATGCACTTCTGTTGAGTCAGAGTCGCATCGGAGGGTACAAAACACTGGTCCGAGAGTCAGAACTGGGTGATTTTAGTCAAGGTGATCACAGATCCTGGTTTACCTGGGACAGAACGCTTTCGTTCTCACAAGTGCCCAGGTTTGGACAATAAATTATTCCATCATCCTACTTTTTTTTTTTAAACTGTGGTAGAAACCGCATACCATGAAATTCATAATTTCAACCATTTCAAAGCGTGAAAGCGGTGTCATTTTGTAAAGTCACGGTATTGTGCAACCGTCGCCACTATCTAGTTCCAGAACATTTTCATCACCCCAAAGGAAATCCCATACCCAAGAAGCAGCCACTCCCCCTTCTCCCCTTCCCCAGCCTCTGGCAACCACTGCTCTGCTTTCTGTTTCTAAGGAGTTGCCATTTCTGGATATTTCAAAGAAATGGAATCACCCAATATGTCTCTCACCCTAGTTTTGGTCTCAGTTCCTCCACAAACTTGCAGTGAGAGCTTGGACAAGTCCCTGCCAGGTTCTGTGACTGTGGTTCGGCTCAACCCCAGGACTTATCAGGTTTGCATTATGCAACTTTTCTCTGCCCCCGGCTCATCCCCCGTGGAGCCCAGCTCTCTGAGAGTCTGAGATGAGTGTTCTACAGCCCCTGGTCCCCCACGATTCCTTCTGAACCACTGGTGCTCAATAAAGGATTGTTAAGGGACTCAATAAAATTCTCATTCAGTGTCGACAGTAGTGAGAGCTAAGTTTCCTACTCAATGTGTGTGATTCTGTAAGAACTGCCTTAGTTAGTACAGCCTTGACTTCTGTGTCAATTTCAAGTTGTAATGAATTAGAATTCGGGGCATCTGACCTTTCAGACTCTGGAATACAGAGGAACAGTTTGAGGGGGGCTTTTCCCCAACTGGCCCGGGACCACAAGATGTGGGTGGTACACATGCACACCCACACAAAGGGTCCTGTGGTTTATATCAATAGAAAGAGTTTGGGAAATGCGAGCTCAACAGTGTGTAAACTATTGTCCTTCTCACAAGACTTTTTGGAGCCTCTGGTGAGCTAATTGGCATCTTAGACACTCCAAAGCATAATCCAAACTGCCTCACCCCAATACCCCTTGTCCAGGTGCAACTGCTGATTTGGAGAAAGAATGTTACAAGTGGCCTTTATGCCTTTATTTAAACATCCGCCTTTTCAACTTTCATTGGCCTGTTCCTTCCTACTATTTGCGCTATTTCTGGACTGGCTATAGCACTCACCAAAACCATTAATCAAGCAGCTTTTTGGGGTTTGTTTGTTTTTCTCAGTATCAAGGATGGGCAAACTACAGTCTGTAGGCCACATCTGGCCCACTGCCTGTTCTTGTAAATAAAGTTTTATTGGAAGACAGACACACCCATTAATTTACATGTTATCCATGGCTTCTTCCAAGGTATGAAGACAGACCAAGAGTGGTTGCCACAGAGGCCGTATGGCCCAGAAAGCCTAAAATATTTACTCTCTAGCCCTTTACAGAAAGAGTTTGTGACCCCTGCTCTAGATTGTAGAGAACTCAGTCCCCTGAGAGACTGGACTCCCCCAAGGATATGACATCCCCCCTTTAAATTATCTAAAGCTCTCACGCTATTCTGGCAGAGACCTACCTCTTCACGAGGTCTCTTCAGGTTCTCTACATAGTAATTGCACAAAAATATAAATGAGCAAAATGTTTTAAATAATCCTATATCCCACCACCCAGAGCCAAGAGCCATTACTAGCATTCTGATGTCCATCCATCTGGCCATTTCCAATATAAGTGGGAACTTTTTGTCAAAACTAAAATGGAATCAGGTCATGCGTGCTGTTTAGGAACTTGCTTTGTTTTGTTTAATTTCAAAATACATCATAAATACCTTTCACATCAATAGCTACACAACCTCTACAGCCGTTTCTCATGCTTTGCAGTATCCCATTACATGGATATCTCATCATTATATCGAATCCATCCTCCACTATTGTATCCTTAGGTTGCTTCCAATCTCTGACTATTAAAACCAACACTGCAATGAACACCCACGTGCAATGACTTTCCCAGGGTAAATGTTGCCTAGAAGTGGGCTGGCTGGTTCCAAGGGTGTACACTTTTTTCAGAGCTTTGGATATATGCAGAATGGAGCTTCACACCTAAGGGAAACACATCCCATGCTGACTTGAGTCAAAGCTTAGGAGGCCAGGGTTCTTAACCTCTGCCCTGGGGCAGATCCAGTAAAGATGAGAAATAAACCAGGGCCCCAGGGCTGACTGTGCCTTCACTGGCAGCTTTACTGGGTCTCATTTATGGTCGGACCATCACACACTTGACTGTAAGATTTGCAAGGGCAATTAGAACGGCTCACAGGGAGAGGTGAGTCTGGGCCCAGCCCAGAGGCTGTGTCCAGCCTGGCGTTGGAAGGGTGTGCAGGAAGAAAGCCCCGCCCCAGAAATGACGCTCACGGCAGAGGAAATTCAACATCAGAGCTCAGTTCAACACGACACACAGATCAATGCTGGACTCAGAAAAATCTGAGTATAACATGCTCTCTCTTTAGGGAGCCTGAGAGGTGCATATTGCATTTCAGAAAAATAAATAAGTAATTCCCTCAGAGCATAGATAGGTTTCTGGAGGAATTAGCTTATTTTGGCCCAAGAGCTGCCTTATGTTCAAAACTCAAACCCTGGGAAGGTCTGATCATGTGTTCCCCAGCTCCAAAATAAATGTCTCCCACTGTCCATTGCCTTGGACAAGGTATTCAAGACCCCCCCACCAACCCACCCACAGGCCAAAACTAACCAACCTGATCTGTACTACAGGCCCTGCCTCTACTCCCAGATTCCCAAAGGTACCCCACGACCTGAGTATCTTTTTCACTTATTTCTTCTCCGTGGAGAGCCCTTTACCCACAGCACAATTTCCATTTGCCCAAATCCCACTCATGCTTTTACAGCAGACTAAGGGACACCTCTTCCAGGAAGCCTGTGCTGACTTCCTAAGCCAAAGTGTCTTCCAACCTTCTTTGGCTATTTACCTGATCATCATGCGTTGTATCAGAGATAAGCCTGACAGTCTCCCCCCTGCAAGATTTACAGATCCCTCCTGAGCCCACCCAGGACACAGACCCCTCCGGCTCTGGGTTCCCCTTCCCAGAACCTACCTGATGCCTGGCACGGGGGCAGAATAGTAGAGTGCTGGGTTCCCCAGCGGTGGGAGGCAGCCCATGCGGGACACAAGATGGTCTTTGGTAACACTTAGGATGCTTTGACGTCCAGGCACAGCATGAAGCTTCTGTGAATGACATTCTGTGCAAACTGTTTCCTTTCTCATTCTCATGGGTGCCTTCTCATGAAGTTCCTGAGCCCATCTCTGCTTGGTGCCACCATGACTTTAACACCTACACTATCTGCTAATCTCCCAGGTTTAAGAAAGAAGACACAGCTCCAAGCTCCGACCATCAGCTGCAGTAGCAGATTTTAAAATATAATTTTATTTTCATTGTATTTAATTTTACTGTTGTTTTCAATTTAAGACAAGTGACACTGGTTTGCTATTTACAGTAGAGATGTTTGTTATGGTTCCTTTAAATTTTTATTTAACTTTCAGAAAAGTGAAAGTTTAAAAATAAAATGATGATACAGGGGTTATGTACAAATGGCAAAAGCCCATGTGACAGGGGCTCCCTGGTAGCACAGTGGTTAAGAATCACCTGCCAAGACAGGGGACACGGGTTCGAGCCCTGGTCCAGGAAGATCCCGCATGCCATGGAGCAACTAAGCCCGTGAGCCACAACTACTGAGCCTGCGCTCTAGAGCCCACGAGCCACAACAACTGAAGTCCGCACGCCTAGAGCCCGTGCTCTGCAACAAGAGAGGCAACCACAATGAGAAGCCCACACACCGCAACGAAAGGTAGCCCCCGCTCACCACAACTAAAGAAAGCCCCCGCGCAGCAACGAAGACCCAACGCAGCCAAAAATAAATCAATTATTTAATTAATTAATTAAAAAACAAAAAAGCCCATGTGACTGGAATCCACCGGTAAAGTGGAAAGATCATGGCATTGGAGTCAAAAACAGGCAGGTGCAGCTTGTGGTGCTCCCTCCCCATTTTCCTGCCTGGAACAGAGATGTGATGCCTGGAACCAAGGCAACCATTTTGGGACCATGGGATCACAAGTGATACTTTAAGGATAGTGACATGGAAAAGACCTTGATGACATAGCTGAGCTACTAAACAAACTGAACCGTTCTCCTCTGGATTTTTGTTGTTGTTATTGTTATGTGAAAAATAACAAAGTACTATTTAAGCCATTGTTAAGGTTTCTGTTACATGAAGGCAAAAGCATTCCTACGGACACAGGGAGTTTGGGTACAAAGTTGTTAAGTGGACAAATGTCTTCTAAGTAAACACAGTGAATGTAGTAGTGCTTTTGACAAGCCACTTCACCCCTGAAAGCTCAGTTTCTTCATGGGTAAATTAAGTTCAATGATACCTACCTCAAAGGATTCCGAGGATTAAAGGGGATGGTGCATGTAAAACACCATCAGTATACTTGGCACATACATAGTAGGTTTCTGCAAATGCGTGATAAATAAATGAGCAAATAAACAAACAGAACATGAAGCCTGATGGAAGGATGTGTGGGTTGGTGGGAGTTTTTTAGCTAGATTTAAAGGAATAGCTCTCTGATGAAGGAATTTGGGGGAGATAGTGATTCAGGGACTGGGTAAGTGGATACTTTTCTCAAGGCTGGCCTAAGATCCAATACCAGCCTGTCATCTACACAAGCCTTGATTAAAATCAAGGGGAAGCACTGAAGAATGTAGACACCAAAGAGCATCCCTCCCAAAACCAGGTGCAAGAAAAGCCTGAAAGGATGGTCAAGACCAAACTGGCGTCCCAGGGATGTAAACAGTCCCAGGTCCATCCCCGGCTGCTGCACCCACCCCACTCCACCCCCACCAGCCATTCTCATCAGGGCTCCACCCATGGCAATGAACCTGCAGTGACGGCTGACATGTCCACTCCTGGCTTTCCCAGGAGGGTAACTGTGCCTCCAATACCCTTCAGGCAACCAACTGACTCTTCTTCTTCGTCCTCTGGGACAAGTTTCCCAGCACCCCTGTAAACCTGTCAGGGCCTGGCGCTGCCAGCCTTGGGGCACGACAGACAGGCCCTCCTGGCACAGAACCCAGGCCTCAGTGGAGCTGAAGAAATATACCTGGCCCGGCTGCCAAAAAGAGAACCCAACGAACACCCCAAGTTTATTCAATTGCTTTGTCCTCCAACCTATTAAGTGCTGGGCCCTGGGAAAGCTTGGTGTTAATAATTACCATCATCAGATCACTAACACTAATTGGGCACTCATTTTGTGCCAGACAGCACATTAAATGAATTTCCCCACTTAATCCACCTTCTGGGGTAGGTCACATGATTAGGCCCACTTGATGGATGAGGACAACGATGCCAAGGGAGGTTTAGCAATTTGCCCACGGGGTGGAGCTGGGATTTGAACTCAGGCAGCCTCCCTCCCAATCCCACCCAGTTCAATCCCACTCAGTTCATCCTGCAGCAGCCAACAGCTGCTGGGTTAAGTGCTGGCATCCCCTCCCCTCCCCACGCCACAACCCCCCCCACACACACACCTTCACCCCTACCCCTGTGCTGGGCCTTGTTAATCTCTTCAATGACCTTCTGGGGCTGATGCTATTATTATCCCCATTCTACAGATAGGTAAACTGAGGTTTCAAAAGGCAAAGTGATTGGCTGAAGTCAACTGCTTAGTAAGTTAGCAGATCTGGGATCCCACTCAGGCGTTTGACTCCACAGTGTATACACTTTGCCATTTTGTCCTTCACGGGACCTGTCCAGCTCAGACTGGGTTTTCAGGCAAGTTTTGGGGCAGAACGTCCTTGTGCTCAAAGCACAGTCTAGCTGGGGAGGCAGACATGGCTGCAGACATGGCCACAGACAGTGACCACAGCAGGGAGGTGAGACTGAGGCCCTCGGGAGGAAGAGCTTAGAGTAGACAGAATAATGTCCCCCAATGATGTCCATGTCCTGATCCCCAAAACTTGTGACTCTGTTATCTTTGCAGATGTGACCAAGCGAAGTCTCCTGAGATAGGAAAATTATCCTGGATTAGCTGGGTGGGCCCGATGTCATCACAACGTTCCTTATGGAAGAGAGGCAAGTGGGTCAGAGTCAGAGAGAGAAAATGTGATGAAGGAAACAGGGATTAGAGCCATGTGGGGCCACAAGCCAAGGGATGCAGCAGCCTCTGGAAGCTGGAAAAGGCAGGGAAATGGATGCTCCCCTAGAGCCTCTGGAAGGAACACACCCCAGCCGACCTTCATTAGACTTCTGACCTCCAGAACTATAGGATAATAAACTTGCATTGTTGAAGCCAGTAAATTGTGGTAATTTGTTACAGCAGCAATAGGAAACTCATACAGAGCTTAATTTGGCTGGGGAGAAAGGAAAGGGAGGACTGTCTGGAGGAGGTGGCACAGAGTTGAATGGCTACCTAAATAACCCAAAGCTCAAGCCTCTGTGAAGTCCTTTGGGTTAGCCCCCCCAGAGCCACCAAAATTCTTAACACCCCCATTCCTGCTTGTTTGGACCTCGACAGTATCAAATCCTACAAGGCAGGTCCTGGCACTGCACTTTTCCATGTAGCTACTAAAATTTAAATGTCAACTGATTAAAACTAAATACAATTTTAAATTCAGTGCCTTGGTCACACCAGCCCCATTTGAAGGGCTCAACAGGCACGGGAGGCTGGGTGCCTTACTGGGCAGGGCAGAAAGTTCTATTGGACAGCGCTGTACATTCCCAATATACAGATGTGAAACTGAGGCTCAGAGTCACAGGGGCGGGAAGGGACAAGCTGGCACTCAGTCCCCGGATCTTCTAATTTCATCCTCAGCCTTCTTAACATGGGGGAGGCCTGGGCCACAGGGCTGGCTGCCTCAACCCCAGGGCCAACCTTATTTAACTGAACCATGAATTATTCACCCATTGTCAGGAGTCATGACCTTTAGCATCACCGAGAACTGTTTATTTTGACCTCTTTCTCTCTCTGCCTTAAACGCAGGGTGAGAGGCGAGGGAGGCAGAGGAGAGGCCTCGGTTAATGAAAGGTTCTGGTTAACAGCGGTTCCAGCCATTCATTACGGGCACAGAGCACTTGTGGTTTAAACTGAGGAGTGTCACGTGTTTGAGAGATCAGCCAGTGTCCCTTTGACCCCCAAATCCATCATCTTTATCAACTGGCGTACAGTGCTAAGAAAACCTCTATCTAGGGGGCCAGAATTACACCATCAACACACAAGACTAACATGGTTCAATTTCTAGGGTAACCTTTGCCACTTACAAGGATATAAGGGGCTCCTTGCCCAATAGAGGAAGTTACAAAGAGTTTCGGGGTGGCAGGGGGAATACAATTAAAAATAAATTTTAAATTCATTCCCTGGTGGTGGCAGGCAGGGAAATGGGTGATTTGAGGGCCAGAAATGGGAGGGAGATTTCTCATTGTCTGCACTCTGGTAACTTTGCATTTTGAGCCTCGTGAATGTATTACCTGGCCAAAAAAATAAGTAAAAGTTAAACTGTAAAACGTTTAGGTAAGATATGGACCATGGAGATCCCATTTCTTATTTTATATAGATGCACATGGATGGGTATATAAATATGAATACAAGGATGCTTACAGAAAGTGTTAGAAGAATATATAAGAAATGTTCAGAGAGGGTGACTCTAAGTGGGAGGGAGATGAGACTACAGGGGATTTTAATCTATTTTTATTTTTTTGCTTATTTATAATTTCTTAATTTTATACAATACTTATCACAACAAAACCAGTTTCTATTTATTGAATGTGTAGCCAGTTTCCAGGTGAAACACTTTATAGGCAAAGCTTCACTTCTCCCGGCAACATCTGAGGCAGGTAGTAGTATTTTACTCCCATTTTATAGATGAGGAAACTGAGGCTCAGAGACACCAAGACCACGAAGCCCACTGTCTGGACTCCTGTGCTGTGCTGACTTCTGATCAAATAAATGTGCTCATGATAGAAAAAAAAGAAACGTTTTTAAAATGCTAGCTACGTGGACTTCCCTGGTGGCACAGTGGTTAAGAATCCATCTGCCAATGCTGGGGACACGGGTTCGAGCCCTGGTCTGGGAAGATCCCACATGCCGTGGAGCAACTAAGCCCGTGCGCTACAACTACTGAGCCTGCACTCTAGAGCCCGCAAACCACAACTACTGAGCCCTCGTGCCACAACTACTGAAGCCCATGCGCCTAGAGCCCGTGCTCCACAACAAGAGAAGCCACTGCAATGAGAAGCCCGCGCACTCCAAGGAAGACCCAACGCCGCCAAAAATTAATAAATAAAATAAACAAATTAAAAGAGAAATGCTAGGTATGTGAAAGCACAAAGTGAAACAGACTAAATTTCTGAATATAATACGAACGTCAGAGAGTCCAAGTCTTTCTCGAGAAGGGTGTATCAGACACCTCAGGTGTCCTGCCTTACACTCTCAGCACCCACCCCGGGATGCAGAAGGCTGCCTACTGAAGATGGCTGCAACTCTCTGGCTTGGTTTCTGGCCATGGGAGCACAGGCCAGAAGTGCCAGTCGGGCAGTGCCCCATGCACAGTCCTCCACCATAGACAGATGGCAACTGGTGTATCAATACCCCAGCTCCTTCCCTCTCTGGGGGAAGACTCTGAGGTGCACATTATGCCCTGTCTCCATGACACACCCTCTATTAGCTCCTTGCCTTCCCTGTCTCACCTTCACACTCGCCCCACAGTGCTTCCTGTGAGGTAAAACAATACAGCTTCTAGAAGGAAACATGGGAAAAACTGACCTTAAATAAAATGAAGGAAAACTTCTGTTCATCAGAAGACATCATGGAGAGAATGAAAAGGCAAGACATGGACTGGGATAAAATATTATATATACAAATGGTATGATATATAGTATTTCATCTATATTATGTTTATAAATATAATTTAAAATATTATATCATATTTATACACGTGCACATGTGTATACACACAGACATATATACTTCACAAAGGACTCTATCCAGAATACATAAAGAACTCTAAACCAATACAAAAAGGACAATCTGGCTTATTGTTTGCTTCTTTTTTTAAGGACAAGAGACTTGAATGGGCACTGCACACACACAGAAAAAAATCTCCAAATGAGCAATAAGCACATGAAAAGATGCTCAACTTCACTGGTCATCCAGAAAACACAAATTAAAATCACAATGAGATACTGCCCGACATCTACCACAATGGCCAAAACCACAGAGACTGACGTGTTGACCGGGGGGAAGTGGAACCGTTTTTACCTGGCACACTTTAGAAAACTGTTGGGCAGAACCTACTCAAGCTGACCTGCATCTAACTTACGACCCAGCAATTCCTCTCCTGAGTATTTACCCGAAAGAAATGAGTGCTCAGAACCGCAAGAGACGCGTACACCAATGTCCACAGCAGCTTCATTCGTCATAGCCAAAACCTAGAAACCACCTAAGTGTCCATCCACGGTAGCCTGGATAAATTGCAGCATATTCATATGATGGGATATAATACAGCAATGAAAAAAACCGAACTATTGCAACATGCAAACACGTGGATAAATTCATAGACATTACAATGAGCAAAACAAGCAGGACACAAAAGCACTCGTACAGTAAAATTGCACTAACATGAAGTTCAGGAAACAGGCAAAACTAGTCAATGGTGATAGAAGGTAGGTCAATTTGGGGAGTACTGACTAGGATGGGTATAATGAAGCTTTCTAGGGGCCTAGAAATGTTCTATATCTTGATATGAGTGGTGGTTACGTGCTGTGTTCATACGCAAACGTGTGTCCAGTTTACACTAAGATTCGTGTACTTTACTGTAAGTTTTGCCTGAGAAAACAAGCCCTCAAACTTCCAGTGGCCTCCGGGTGCTTATGAAATGAAGCCATGCCCCTCACCATAGCCCTGCCTGATGTGCCTCCCACCTACCCCAGGACCTCATCTCCTACCAAGTGCCCCTCCCTTTCCCCCAGCTCCACCTAGCCTGGAGATCTCAGTTTGCTTTGACCTGGAGGAAGTCAGGATCTGTAAGAATTCCACCCTCAGATGGGAAAGAGACCTGCAAGGAAATGCCGGTCATTTCTGTTTCTCCCGAGTGATGTCAGTACCCATGTGCGTTCATGCAGCAACAGCTCTCTGATGAAATGCTTCTCCTCCAGGAAGCCTTCCCAGACCTCTGCCCCCATCCCAGGTAGGCTTTCATCCCCACAGCTCTCTGCTTCTTTGTGACACTGATCCTACTGTTTTAAGTCTGTTGAATTGATTGTCTTACCCCCTGAGGGCTGAGACCCTCTCTGTCCTGTTCCCTCCCCTGTCTCATCATCAGAGCCTAGCAAGTCACCTGGCACATAGTAGGTACACAATAAACATTTGCTGAAACAAATGAATGTCTGAAGGAGAAAATGAGTCGTTTGATGGAGGTTAAAAATGGATGGGGCCAAGATGATTCTACTCAACTCCCTCCAGGTATAGAAGGTGAAATCTGGGCCCAGAGAGGGTAAGTGACTTGCCTAAGGTCACACAGCCAATTAGGGACAAATGTAGCATAGAACCACCAGGAGACACTGTTGCCTTCTCCCTCCACCAGATCCCCTTCCCTGGTGCTGCACCCTCCCCGCAGCTGCTATGAGGGTTGTCTGTTCACAGATACATACTTTTCCAGGAGAGCTGTCCTCCAACAGGCCAAGACCTCCAACCCTCCCTTCAAACCCCCTACCAACCAGGGTATCCATAGCCAGTGACTAACATACATGGGATACAAAAGGCCACTTACCCTTGCATCAAGGCAGGATTCATTCTGTGGCTCCAGAGCCCCCCAGGGGTTCAGGCTGAAGCTAAACTTGGGTGAGACCACATCCCTTCCCCTGCCCGCTCCTCTTTCCCTCACTCCCCGACTCCTGAGAGCACCCCTCCCCCATCCAATCAATGCTTCCCATCTCAAGCTTGGTTCTCGGGGACCAAATCCTACCTAAGACAGACTCCAGGGTCTCCACTGGCCTGGATTCTGGGACAATGCACTGCCTCTCACTGGTAAGTCTAAAGTGAATGACAATGACACACTGAGGATGGACCAGGAGCCCAGCTGTAAGGGGAGGCAATGTCCACAGTGTGTGTGTGTGTGTGTGTGTGTGTGCGTGTGTGTGTGTGTGTGCGCGCGCGCATGGGTGTTGGGGAGGGTCTACCCTCTGCTCCCGAGTCCTTTCACTTTTATCTCTAAAAGATATACAGAAGAACCCCCATCAAAACCTTCTTGCTTTCAGCCACCAGCAATGAAGCTAAGAAACATCCCTCCGAGCGCAGAGAGGGCCCTCCCCTGAGCCACCCCTCCCAACCACGGGCTCTGAGAAGAGCCACCTGGGCAGAAGGGGTCTGTGCCCTTATGAGTCATTTCAAGCCCCTCCCCTAAAGGCAATCTACCTGATCTGGTGACAGAAAACACGACAATCTCCTAAATTCAGATTAAAAACCACCTGCACTCCGTTCTTCCAGACCTTAATTTTGCCCAGGGTAATCAGCAGTTGTCAAGAGCACAGAGGACGACATGCCTGGGGGACAACATGCAGGATTGGCAGCCAGGAGCCCCCCATCCTCCTCGCCCTGTTCGTGTCCCTCTGTAGGACCGGGCAGAGTGTGGACTTCCGGAGTCAACCAGCTGGGCGTCCAGTCCTGTCTTGATCTCACCAACTGTGTGAACTTGGGCAAGTAACTCCACCTCTTTGAGCCTCAGCTTCCTCAAGTATAAAATGGAATCATGGGTAGGTATTTCATGTGCTTTTGTGAGGATTAAAGGAGATTACATATGCAAAGTGCTTAGGATAACGCCTGTGGGCACCACACACATCGATGATTGTTCTCATCAATTGTAGCACTATTAACCATTTAGAGAGACTGGGACAAGGAGGGGGTCTCCATACAAGCGCAGGAAAGACGTGGAGAGCTGCAGGGAGGGACAGACAGACTTTGTCTGGCATCTCCAACAACACAAGGAACCAAAGAGGCTTGGGAAGTGTATACAGCAGGCGCTCAGTATGCAGGAGTTCTGCTTATGATAAAACTCCTCCTCAGGGCTTCCCTGGTGGCGCAGAGGTTGAGAGTCCGCCTGCTGATGCAGGGGACACGGGTTCGTGCCCCGGTCCGGGAAGATCCCACATGCCGCGGAGCGGCTGGGCCCGTGAGCCATGGCCGCTGAGCCTGCGCATCCGGAGCCTGTGCTCCGCAGCGGGAGAGGCCACAACAGTGAGAGGCCCGCGTACCGCAAAAAAAACAAACAAAAACCCTCCTCCTCAGAAGATGAACCCAAGAAAATGACCTCCCTGGGCTCGGAGATCCTTTTACGCCCAAAGTGGCAACTATGTGCAAACAGCCCCAGATCTCGGGCAGAAACAGGAACAAGTAACCAACCTCTCCCTGGTCACAGCCTCTGGGCTCATGCTCCGGTTCACCAGAGCCACCATCCCCCTCTGTCTGCTAGACCTGGCACGTCCCCGCCAGAGCTTGCCAGGCCGTGCATGCCAGCCACCGAGTAAGAGCCTGCCTACTGTAGCAGATGCTGTCAGAGCCCCACCCAAACCTCCTTGGCACTGGTGGACAACTTTCTACTGCTGGTGGGACAACTTAGAGGCGTGTTTCATAGTCTCCCTGAGGTTCCCAGCACACTTCATACCCCACCTGCCCCCAGAGGTATCCTGATTGTTAGCAAAGCCTAATGGTGTCCCACCACCCAAATAAATCACTTGCCCTGGCACCCCTGACTCAGGCTCTGCTTCTGGGGGAGCCCAACCTAAGATACCCATCTTTTCCCAAAATCACTGACTCACAAGAGATGGACTTGCTCAGAATACCCATTCTCCCCTAGGGTCTCATGATGTGATGGTGAGGCATACCCACCCCATTGTGAAATGGTCCACAACCCACCGATGACCAAGACGGTGGGAGGTGCCAACGTATGCGCTGGCCAAATGTTTTCAAGTTGCTCTTTTACCAATCATTCAAAAGATTTATTGACCCGCTATGTGCCAGGCCCCATGTTCGAGGATGGGGAGATACTGATGAACTCAAAACTCGAGGTCCCTGTTTACACAGAGTTTAGAGTTCAGAAGTGGGAAAGACGTGGAATGGATAAGCCAACATGCGAGGACAAAGATGGCAGCATGTGACAAGGGAGGTGATGGGAATGAGGTCTGTGAAGTGAATCATGGTTGAGCCCCATGGATTGGGTGATCAAGGAAGACTTCTTGGAGGAGGTGGCATTTCAGCTGCATAACCTAAAGGATCAGAGGGAGCCAGCCAAGGGAAGACCATGAGGTCTAGAGTTGGAAAAGAGCTCAGGGCATTGAGGGAGAGGCAATTTCTGCTAACCTGGCTGGGCTGAAGT
Organism: Mesoplodon mirus; assembly: GCF_964341445.2. Taxonomy (NCBI): domain Eukaryota; kingdom Metazoa; phylum Chordata; class Mammalia; order Artiodactyla; family Ziphiidae; genus Mesoplodon; species Mesoplodon mirus. The sequence goes on along the minus strand of NC_138989.1, from coordinate 19,514,524 downwards.
GGCAAAAAGTGGCAAGGGCTGAATCTGGACAAGGGACAATGAGCAGATCTGAGGCCACCTATGAGAGTGCACTTGGGGTTCTCCCAGAAACACCTTCCTCTCCCTGCCTCCCTTGCATCCTGATCTGCTTTCCTGAGTGGGAGAGGGTGGAGTTACCGTCTGCCTGCCAGGAGCCTCGTTGAGTCCCCAACTCCCGGGGGAGGGCGTCTCACATGTCAGCATCCTCCATCCTGTGCGTCCAGGTGAGAACTGCTGGCTTCAAGGCAAGTAGAGGGAGAGGCAGAGAGAGCTGCTTTGAGATCGGCACCTGGCAAGTGGGTGTCTGAGTCAGAAGAGAGCTTCAGGTTGCAGCTCACAGCGTGCAGAATTGAACTCAAATCCTGCATTTGTGCACTTGGGCTCCTTATCGTCCTTAGCCTCAGCCTCCTCACCTGTTGAATGGGTTTATGATCCTATCCAGTTCCAAAAGTAGCTGAGAGGTTTGCTAAGGACGTAAAAGTGCTTGGCACTGCTTATTTATTGACTCCATTTTTACTGGTCTCCTACTATGTGCCAGGCACTGTACCAGGAGCTGGGATGCACCTGTGAACAAGACAGGGCCAGCTTGGGGGTGGCAGGGGACACCTATAATGTTCACACAAGTCGGTAATTACAAAGACAGGATTTTATAAACACATAGTAGGTGTGTTCCCTCCATCTGAGACCATGTCCTCCACTAAAAAGCCCAGAGCCTACAGCCACGACGTGGCAAGTTAAGACTCTGGTTTCCTGGCAGAGACCCGGGCATGGGCATCCTTAAAGAATCCAGCTCTTTAGGGGTGAGTCTCAGCTCTGGCAGGGTCCAAGCCCTGGTCCCTACCCCCACCTGCTGGCAACATCCCTAAACCCCAGAGACAACCTCTCAGGAGATCAGTTGCGGGCGTGGTCAGTTATGCCAAGGGCGGTGTCCGCCAGCACAGGCATGAGTCACGTCCTGCTCTGTAGAGGAGGGGGAGGGGTCCCCAGACCCATGTCTGCAAACGCTGATATGGTGTGGCCACGCCAAAGAAGGAGGGGACGCGAGGGGACAAGCATGGACAGGGCAAACCCAGGTCCCGGACCCCCCCATACTGGTGGAAATAACAAGCCCAACCACAGAACAAGCATTCACCCCATGCTTGCTGTGCGTGTCCCCAGCTCTAAAATAAACTCTGGATAGAGATTATCTCCTTGATTCCTCCCATTACCCCATGACTACAGGTATCATTATTTTTCCCACTTAAGAAAGGAGGAAACTAAAGCTTAAGGAAATTAAAAGCCTAGTCCAAGGTCACTCATCTTGTCAAACTTCAGAGCCCAAAAGGCTGAACCACTCTTCTGGATTGGCAGGAATGAAGACAGGGGACAATCTTAAAAATACGGAAGGGTGGGTCCCCAAAGCTGGCCTGAGTGACAGGCACTGCCTGGGCCAGGCCCTCAGCAGGACAGAGGGGCTGAGCGGTCAAGGGGAGGCCTTTGGTTGGGGCTTGTGCCTTTGGCTGTGTGTCCTGAGCCTCAGTTCCCCTGCTGGGCAAAAGGGCCTAGCATACCCATCAAGCCCCAGGCCCTTCTCACAGGCGAGGTGGGAAGACCAGCCGTCCAGGCTACAGCAGGAGTCCAAGGCCAGCATCCTTGAAGCTGCCCACCTGCAAGTCCAGGTCATGACTCTATCCGCCAAGGACGGGCAAGGCCAGGGCGTGAGCCAGTGCCTGCTGGGCCAGCCTGTTGACACCCAGAGGTGACCTGTTCACACTGGAGCCAGGCTGGAGGCAGTGTTTCTGTAGCCCAAAGCTAATACCAGCACCCAAGGCAGCTGCTGGCGTGTGCTCACATCTGGCACATGTGTGTGTGTGTATGTATGTGTGTGTGTGGTGGGCCAGGGCTGTTGTTAGAAGCTCAGGCTCTGGAACCACCCCACCTGGGTTTATACTGCCTCAGCCACTACTAGTCTGCGTGATCCTGGGCAAATTACAACACCTCTCCAAGCCTCAGTTTCCTCATCTGTAATATGGGGATGATGAGAGCCTCTCTCGGGGGCTGGCTGTGAGAAGTAACTGAATTAAACTAATTAATTAAACGAAGTGTTCAAGAAAGAGCAGCTCTTACTATTTATTGTGGTGACAATGACACCTGTGGATCTCCATGGTAACCACCATTGTCATGTGGGTTCATATACATGGAATATGTCAGTGGAGGAACTAGATGGGGTGTCATGCATCTGTGGGGGTCATTTTCATCTTTGCCTCATGCTTTGGGGGCTGAAGTAAAAATGTATTAGGACCTCCCTGGCGGTCCAGTGGTTAAGACTCCACGCTTCCACTGCAGGGGATGCAGGTTCGGTCCCTGGTCGGGGAACTAAGGTCCTGCATGCCAAGCAGAGCGGCCAAACAATAAAATAAAATAAAATAAAAATGTATCCCCTACCCCCATCATAAAACTTATTCACCACCCCCCAACCCTGTCAGCCACTCAACTAGTTAAGACACAAAGGAAGCCAAGGCCCCATTTTTACAACTCAAGAATAAACATCTAGGGGGCATGAAACTAACAATCCCCATAATCCCTCCAGAGACAGCAACACCCCTGGCTCTCAGGCAGCTCACAGTCAGGGGTGAGGGGAGCCGAGCAGAACTCAAAGAGAAACCCAAGAAAGGTTTCCATACAAACTGTGAGGAAAGTAAAAGGGGCACACCAGGAAGGTACAACAGAGGGAGAGGCAGGGGAACAGCCTGTGCAAAGGTCCTGAGGCAGAAGACCCTTTCAGGGAACCAAAAGTACAGGGTTTTCCAGGGCCAGAGAACACCAGGTACTCGAGGCTGGAGAGATGGACCAAGGAATGTGAAACAATCTAAATGTCCAATGACTGTGGTTTGGTTAAAAAGACTATGGTATTCTTTGGAAATTTTATGCACTTGTCCGAAATGAAGTTTACCAAGATGGGTAATGGGAGAAACTAGTTAATATCATGATTTAAGTGGAAAAAAAGGAAGCTTCAAAGCTGTATACATCTGGGGTTTTGAAGAAAAAAAAAAAAAAACTGTAATCAGCATAATCTATGGGAAAAACAAAGGCACCCTCAAAAATACAAAAATCCCCATGCCAAAAGTTCATGGTGATTATCCAATGGTGGTGGGCTTACTTCCGGAGGATATTTTTTCTTCCTGGTGTTTGGCATGTATAATGTTCCATTAGAAAAAAATATTTAACATTTAACAAAGAGTGAGAAAAAAGCTCCCTGCCATCTTCTGCCCAGATCCCCAAAGCCCAGAGAGGTTTCTGGAGCTGCGTTTTAAAGAGGATAGCCTTCTTTTCTGTTCAAATCTCAAACAAAGCCTGCTGGGCAGAGGTCCCGGCGCAGGGGACACTCACCCCGCACACCCTCCCGGCACCAACACAGCAGCTAAAACAACAGCCAGTGTTTTCTTGGGGGGCCGTGGAGAGGGGTGCTCATAAGCTCTGGTTAAACCTCGTGAACTCGTACCAAATAGTTTCTTCCCCACCCAGGGACTCTCCCTTTCCTGTGGCTCAGGGTCTGCCTTCCTCCCACATCTTCCCTCGGGCCAGCCCATCCCCCCCAGAGCCCTGACCAGCCCTGAATTCCTGGGGCCTGGAAGGCCAGAGTCTTCCATCTTCGAGACCACGCAGCCCAAGCTTCTTGGTTACACTAGCGAGGAGAGCCCGAGGGGGAAGAAAGTTGCCCAAGGACATCCAGGAAGCCCGTAGAAGGTAGAGCTTTCAGTAGACAAAAGGAAAGGAAGAAATCGTTTAGGAGCCAACCAGGGCTGTGAAGGCAATAAAGCAGGGTTATGTGATAAGAGTCGGGGTTGTGGGGAGCAACTCTACCCTGGGGGGATGGGGAGGGGAGGTGACTGACATCTGAGCTGAGACCCAAGGGAAGGGGAGGAGCCTGCCATGCAAACAGCTCAGGAAAGAGCCTTCCAAAAGGAAGGCCAGAGGCAGGGAGGTGGGAAGGGGGAAGATGAGGTCGTCTGGAGGGGCAGGATGGATGGGGGCGGTGGTCAGGCAGAGCCTCTGTGGGAAGGAGTGGGAATCCACTCCGACGTGGGCTTTAGCAGGGCTGTCAACCGTCTGGAAGCTCACTCCGGGCACCTAGAGGAGAATAAACTGCCGAGGACAAGAGTGGAGGCCCCTGCTGCCTTCCAGGTACAAGAGGCGGGCGGCCTGGGCGGGTTCAGTGACAGTGGGACGGAGAGAAGAGATGTTATGGTTTTAAAAACAGATGATGGGCCTGGCTGAAGGACTGAATGTGAGGGTGAGAGGAAAAGCGTGAACCCCCTCCCGACATGAAGCAGGGAAACCAGAAGGGACCGAAAAAGCTCAATTCAGAACTCCCACCATGAATGTAAATTGGTGCAGCCACTATGGAAAACAGTATGGAGGGTCCTCAAAAAACTAAAAATAGAGTTGCCATATGATCTAGCAATCCCACTCCTGGGCATATACCCAGACAAAATGATAATTCAAAAAGATACATACACCTCAACGTTCACAGCAGCACTATTTACAATAGCCAAGACATGGAAACAACCTAAATGTCCATCAACAGATGAATGGATAAAGAAGATGTGGTTCATATATACAATGGAATACTACTCAGCCATAATAAAGAACGAAATAATGCCATTTGCAGTAACATGGATGGACCTAGAGATGATCATACTAAGTGAAGTAAGTCAGACAGAGAAAGACAAATATCATAGGACATCACTTGTATGTGGCATCTAAAATATGACACAAATGAACATATCTACGAAACAGACTCACAGACGGAGAACACACTTGTGGTTACCAAAGGGGGAGGGTGGGTGGGGGAGGGATGGATTGGGTGTTTGGGATTAGCAGATGCCAACTATTATACATAGGATGGAGAAACAACAAGATCCTACTGTATAGCACAGGGAACTAGATTCAATATCCTGTGATAAACCACCATGGAAAAGAATATGAAAAAGTATATATGTATAATGGAATCACTTTGCTGTACAACAGAAATTAGCACAACATTGTAAACCAGCTATACTTCAATAAATTAAAAAAAAAAAAAAAAAAAGCAAAAAAACCCCTCCCACCACTCAGAAGCAGGGAGTGTGCCGGGCCTGGTGATTCATCACTAGCACAAAGGGCAGAGTCAGGGAGACCTGGGTTCAAATCCTGGCTCCACCACTTACTGGTTGCATGACCTTGGACACAGCAATCCCCCTGCCCAAGCCTGGGTTTCCTCACCTGTGAGATGGGGATAGTGATGCAGAGCCCGAATGGGCACGGAGGGCCCCAGGGCAGCAACTGGGACAGAGCGGTTCCCTTTCCTCCCCTGTCTTTGGGGCTGACGCGCACTGCGATCCTCAGGTGAGTTAAATCGCCCCAAAGCCCATTTTTAAAGAACTAACATCAATAGTGACTTTCTCCCCGAAAGGATCACGTGAAGAAGAAACGGGAATTCTTCCCACTGAGGGGGGTCGGAACAGAGACACCCTAAACATAACAGGCAGGCTCCCAGCCCCAGGGCAGTAGTCTCTAGAATCCTGCGACCAGCAGAGGGAGCTCAGCAGGACCCTCTCTAGCTACAGCACTTTGGTCGCTGCCCCCTCCCTGGAGCATGAGGAATGAAGGCTAACACGATTCAGGGCTCAAAGGATGCAAGGTCAGACCCAAATGCAAGCTTGGTTTCAGAAAATCACTCTCCCCTCCGCAAGCCTCGGGTTCCCCACTTGGAAAGCAGAAATAAGGAGCCCAACCTTGCAGGAGTCCGTAAGATTAGCTGTCGAGGGAGGCGCCTGCCCGGGCTGGGGGCTCAGGAGGTGCGTTCTCAGGACCAAGAGCACGATGCTGAATTAATGGCTCCAAAAAATATCCAGGTCCTAAGCCCCGGAAGCAGGATCCCTGTTACCGTACATAGAAAAAGGGTCTTTGCAGATGTACTTTCGTTCAGGATCTTGAGATGGGAGGATCAGCCTAGATTACCCGGGTGGGCCCTAAATGCAGTCACACGTGTCCTTATAAAAGGGAGGCAGAGGGAGAATTTTGCCTAGGGAAGAGAAAAGACCATGTGACAGCCTCAGCAGAGAGACACTTGACGGTGCTCAGCTGTGGCTCTGAAGATTCAGGAAGGGAACTCAGAATGCGGCAGCCTACAGAAGCTGGAAAAGGCAAGGATTCTCCCCAACAGCCCCTGGAGGGAGCCGACACCTCGGTTCCTGCTCAGTGAAACTGATTCCAGAACCAGAAGAGAATAAATGTCTGTTGTTTTAAGCCCTTGAGGTCTGTAATAATTTGTTCGAGCAGCCACAAGAAACAAATACAGAGGCGTTTGGCACTCCAAGCCCAAAGGACTGGATCAAGATTTATAGTCAGATGCAGTCCTGGGCCAAGTTAGAATTTCCGCAGGTGGAGCCTGGGCGTGGCTATTTTTATGGAACTCCCTGAGGGACGCCAGGGATCCTCCAGGGGTGAGAAGCACAGGGTCTGGGAGAAGTAGGAGCTCAGAAAGCAGCCGCTTTTCAGCCGCAGCCTCCCCAGCCTTCATGCCCTGAAACACAGCCACCTGTCACTGTCCGTCTCCCCCGAGGGCTGTGAGCGCCCCAGGGCAGGGGTCCCCCCTCACTGCCCTGAACTCATCATCACCAGGTATTTCCAAACCCTGTATCTGGGAACAAGGTGTGGCCCCAACCCAGACCAAGGAGGAATTACAGTATCAAGCCCTGAAGCACTAGGATGGGGGTTGACCTAGGGGCTGAGGGGGATCAGAGGAAGGAGGACCAGGGGCTGCCGGGGGTGGGGTTAGCGGGGGAGTGGAGAAGACGTCCTGCAGGGGAGACACCTGAGCTAGGTCTTGAAAAAGGCACTAAATCCCAGTGCAGTGGATGCTGTCAGTGTCCTATCTGCAACCCTGAACACTCCCACAATTTTCAAAAGCCCTGCAGTCTCTGCCTGAGGGCTTTCCCCTGCCCTGGGGGCCTGGGTGCAAGACAGCCAGAAGTAGCCAGGAGTTGACGCCCCAGGAGCTGGAGTATAAATACCCCAGCTCTCCCATCCCTCGGGGAAACACCTGAGGTGCAACGTCCTCATCATAATCTAAAACGGCTGAGCTTTCATCTCTGGGACCTCACTCCCCATCTCTCCCCTTCACCCTCTGGCCTGGGCCATGCACACTTTTCTGTTCCTTGTACTTGCACCACCCTCCCCTCCGCCAACTCCTCCCTACACCTCAGACCTTTGCTCCCGCTGTTCCCACTGCCTGGAGGAGGGGCTGTCTCTCCCTCCACTCAGTTCTCCACTTAAATGTCATTTCTTCAAAGGGGCTTTCCCTGAACACCAAACAGGAGCGCCCCCGTCTCACTGCTGTATCCTCTGTAACACCCTTCTCACCGACCAAAATGATCTTTCTGTTGGTTTACTCACTTTGATTCTGTCTAGAAACCCATGGGCCAAATCTGTTTTTGTAGGGCCTGTGAGCTAAGGATGGTTTTCACATTTTTATTTTATTTTTATTTTTATTTTATTTTATTATTATTATTATTTTTTTGCGGTACGCGGGCCTCTCACTGTTGTGGCCTCTCCCGTTGCGGAGCACAGGCTCCAGACACGCAGGCTCAGCGGCCATGGCTCACGGGCCCAGTCGCTCCGCGGCATGTGGGATCTTCCCAGACCTGGGCACGAACCCGCGTCCCCTGCATCGGCAGGTGGACTCTCAACCACTGCGCCACCAGGGAAGCCCACACATTTTTAAACCATTGGGGAAAAAAATTGAAAAAATAATATTTCGTGACACATGAAAATTACAGGAAAACCACGTTTTGGTGTCCCTGAATAAAATCTGATTGGAGGGGGCTTCCCTGGTGGCGCAGTGGTTGAGAGTCCGCCTGCCGATGCAGGGGACACGGGTTCGTGCCCCGGTCCGGGAAGATCCCACATGCCGCGGAGCGGCTGGGCCTGTGAGCCATGGCTGCTGAGCCTGCGCATCCGGAGCCTGTGCTCCGCAACGGGAGAGGCCACAACAGTGAGAGGCCCGCGCACCTCAAAAAAAAAAAAAAAAATCTGATTGGAGCACTGTGGCATGCACTTGGCTACATATTGTCTCTGGCGGTCAGCAGTTGTGATGGGGGTCTTATGGTTTGAAGAGCTGAAAATAGTTACTATCTGGTCCTTTACAGGAGAAGCTGGCAGACCAGGGTGCGGGAGCTTGTCTGTCTCTTCCATAGGTGAGTCTCTGGGGGCTGCATAGGGCCAGGCCGAGGCAGGTGTTGGAATAACAAAGGGTGGATGATTAACCCAAGGACCTGTCTCCAGCAAGGGGTTGAGCATCACCCAGATTTGCAATGAGTGGATGGGTGGAAGGACAGATGGATGGATGGACACATGGATGGATGGTTGAATGAATGAAATATACATGCCTCAAAGGGAAGCTATAGGCATCGTCCCTTGGGGTGGCCCAAAGTCCCTCCACGGAGTCCCAAACCAGAGTCTGACATCCCCTGGGTGGGCGTCCCTCTGACAACACCAGGCTGGCCTTGACATTCTGTGGGCCCAGAATGCTAAAGAGAGGATGTGATTCATTCGACAGGGCCTTTCACCAGGAGAGGAAGGAAACCAGCCCTAAGATCCGGAAACAAGTTTAACTCCTCTCCGCCACACACACACACACACACACACACACACACACACACACAAAAAACCACGTACACACACACACACACACACACAGCATCTCTCAACCTTGCTGGGTAAGGAGTCCATCCCAGCAGCTAGGCTTGGGGAGGGAGTCAGCAGTGTCTGGCTCAGCTTTCTCCCCAGGGAGCACCCCACAGCTCTCTCAAAACACAGTTGGAGAAAAATCGTCATCAGAAGGGGGGCATTCCAGGGCAATCCCTCCGTCCCCCTCCCCCTGACCCCAGCACCCAAAGAGAGAAATAAAGAAACAAGAGACCCGAGCAGGAAATAATGACCTTGCACCACACTGGGAATTTCAGATCCAGCAAATAAGCCTGTCTCTTAGGAGGATATTAGCGTCCTCAATACCTGGGAGATGGCACTTAATTTATGTTTTCAATCCCAGGACGCGTTAAATGAACATGTTCACACTTTGGAATGTTTCATCCAAATAGATGTGAGTTTTTACTTCTCAAGAAGAAGAGAGTTCTTTTCCATGTGAATAGACACTCCAAATGTCACAGAAACATCAGCTCAAAGGTTCTGGGACAGTCTTAACTATCCTGCCATTTCCTTTGGGCCTTGGCCCAAGATTTTATCACAACCCTCCAAAATGCTCTTTGGTGAACAGGGCAGTGTTTATTGCCCTTGGCCTGCTTTTTCTCCTCTGGAGCTCTGCTCTGAAGGGGAGGATCCTAGCAGCTCACAGATATAAGGGAATTAACTCCACACTAAGTTGCCAAAGCTACCTTATCCCCATCACATAGCTAAACCTTCCCTGGGCTGAGCAAATGACACAGCAAAGGCAGCAACAGGTGTAAAATCAATGCATTTCCCCTGCCCCGGAATCCCAGCTGGCTCTGAAAATGGACCTTCAAGGACCAAGGACCTTCACCTCCAGGTGCCTGAGCATTCACAAGACAGAAGACATTGGTGAGGGTCTCGAGTGCTCTTCATCCTAGCTGTGTGATCCTAGGAAAACTGCTTACCCTCTCTGGGCCTTCGTTTTCTCAAGGGATATTAGCACTGCTCTACCTCCCTGCCAGGGCTCTGAAGATTAAAGCACTCGTGGGAAGCAAATGTGCTGGGGTAAACCTTAAAGCATGTATACCGTTGGTCACTGTCATGCCCCTTCCCCGTCTATAGTTAGAACGACCTTGTTTAAAAAAAAAAAAAATAGGGAACTATATTCAATATCCTGTGATAAACCATAAATGGAAAAGAATATAAAAAAGAATGTATGTATATGTATAACTGAGTCACTCTGCTGCACGACAGAAACTAACACAACATTGTAAGTCAACTGTACTTCAATTAGAAAAAAAACAGATGACCGTTTTCCAAAAAACGGAATCCAATCACGTTACGCCCCTGTCTAAACTCATCAGAGGCGCTTAGGGTGAAATCCATCCCTTTTCCGGGGCTCCGTGCTGCAGCCCCCCAGTCTCTCTGCCCTCAGCCCCGACAGCTCCCCTTGTTTACCCTGCCCCCGTCACCCTCGCCTCAGCTGCCTTCCCACCGCAAAGCCTTCGCACATGCTGTTCCCTCTGCCTGAATGACCCCCTCCCCCCAACTCCCCACCCTCCCTGACCACCCACACATGTTTAGGTCTCAGCTTTAATGGCCCTTCCTCAGCATAGTGGGTTGAATAGTGTCCTCCTAAAATTCATGTCCATCTGGAATCTTGGAATGCGACTCTATTTGGTCTTTGCAGACATAATGATGTCTCAGTGAAGTCATATTGCATTAGCGTGGGCCCTGATCCAATGACTGGTGTCCTCATAAGAAAAGAAAATGCAGATATACAGACACAAGCCAAGAAACACTAAGGACTGCCGGAAGCCACCAGTAACTGGAAGAAGAAAGAAAGGGTTCCCCTTAGAGCCTTTGAGGGAGTGTGGCCCTGCTGACACCTTGATTTTGGACTTCTAGCCTCCAGACTGTAAGAGAATACATTTCTGTTGTTCTAAGTAACACAGATTGTGGTTACTTGTTACACCAGCCTCAGAAAAATCTGAGCCAACCGCTCAGCTAAAGCACCTCCTCCAGACTATCTTCAAAGCCTCCTGCACCTCTTCCCCTCCCTGCCATGTCCGCCTCCCCGCCAGCCCATAAACTCCCAGGGAGAAGGGGTCTCAGCGGCCGGGTTTCCTGCGGCAAGCAGCTCAGAGCCTGGCCCCAGCAGGCATTCAACAGTAGTTGCCAAATGAATGAATCTGACAGATGCACCAAGGGAAGCTCAGAGAGACCAAGGGAAGCTCAGAGAGGTCAAGGGACTCACCCAAGGTCACACTCCAGGAAGAGGCAGACCGCTGGCCTCCACACCGGTGATCCGAGGAGCCGGGATGCCTACGTCCACCCCACAGGGACTCCGGCGCGGCAGGACAGGCCTCTTCTCCCTCCTGACTCCCAGCTACAAGGTCCGCGCCCTCTGGGCTCTGTGCCCGACCCAGGACCTGACCTCCTTGGCAGGGACCCGTCTCAACTCAATGAACCTGTAGATAAAAGCCTCTTCAGTCCTGGGACAGCCGTGGGGCAAGGGATGCCCTGGGCTCGGGTTAATCCCACGCCCACAGGGCAGTTCGGGGCGATGGCCACTCAAGATGGTGGGCCTCGCCCACGGGAATCCATTCTCCCTGTCACCCCGGCTCCTCCCTCACGCCCTCATTGCCTGACTTTTCAGCTATGAAGCATGGGAGGCCACCGAGTCCAAGGACTGGACAATAAATAGCACTGACTCATGAAGGAAAAGTCGTTCCAGGCAGGAGAACATCTCTACCGGGCGCTAGCCTGTCCTTAACACTTATGTAACACTTGCTAATTACACTTTTGTGTGTGTGTGTGGTACGCGGGCCTCTCACGGCTGCGGCCTCTCCCGTTGCGGAACACAGGCTCCGGACGCGCAGGCTCAGCGGCCATGGCTCACGGGCCCAGCTGCTCCGCAGCATGTGGGATCTTCCCGGACCGGGGCACGAACCCGCGTCCCCTGCATCGGCAGGCGGACTCCCAACCACTGCACCACCTGGGAAGCCCCTAATTACACTTTTTAAGAAAGAGAGCAAGGCCTCTGGCTCAAAACCCTTGGGGGTTGCAGCATTTACAGTCTGGCCGCCGCCTACGCACTTTCTGCATCCGCGGTTTCCGCATCCATGGATTCAACAGACTGCACACCGTGTACTGTGTTTACCACCCGCAGTTGGTTGCATCCGAGGATGAGGAAGCCACGGATACGAAAGGCCGTCTATCCTAGACTGGACTTAAGCACCGCGGATTTGGGTACCCAGGTGGCTCTTAGGACCAATCCCCCGCAGATACCGAGGGATGACTGAATTTAGTTGAAATCTGCTGACACGGTTTGATTGCCTTTGTACCTTGAAAGTAAACTTCTGTTTATGGCCAGAGATACTGGCTTTTCCAATTTTTACATAGATTTGTTTGAGTACACCTAGGTGGGGTGGCTTTAAAGTATTAGGTGACTAATAACATAGAAAGTACACAGGCATACCTCGTTTTTTGGCCCTTCGAAGATACTACGTTTTTCACAAATTGAAGGTCTGTAGCAACCCTGCGTCGAGCAAGTCTATAGGTGCCATTTTCCAACAGCCTTTGCTCACTTCCGGTCTGTGTCGCATTTTGGTAACTCTCGCGATATTTCAAACCCTCCACCAGCAAAATGGCTACGATTAGCTGAAGGCTCAGATGATGATCAGCATTTCTGAGCAATAAAGTATTTTTTAATTAAGGTATGTACATTGTCCTTTTTTTTTTTTTTTTTTTTTTTTTTGCGGTACGCGGGCCTCTCACTGTTGTGGCCTCTCTCGTTGCGGAGCACAGACTCCGGACGCGCAGGCTCAGCGGCCATGGCTCACGGGCCCAGCCACTCTGCGGCATGTGGGATATTCCCAGACCGGGGCACGAACCCATGTCCCCTGCATCGACAGGCGGACTCTCAACTACTGCGCCACCAGGGAAGCCCTGTACATTGTCTTTTTAGACATCATGCTATTGCACCCTTAACAGACTACAGTATAGTGTAAACATAACTTTTATGTGCATTGGGAAACCAAAAATTCATGTGGCTCGCTTTTTTATCGTATTGGCTTTCTTGTGGTGGTCTGGAACCGAACTCGCAATATCTCCGAGGTATGCCTGTAGAGACGGGGCAAAAATTATGAAGATGGGGTGGGGATGACAGAGCCTGGGGAACTCAGCACTCATTCATTCATCATTCATTCATTAACTCACTCACTCTAGCGAAGACACAGACACACACATGTCCCTCGGGTATTTTTGTGATAAATTCCACAGCTTTAGCCAGAGTCGAGTGACATGTTATATGGGCGTGCCTCTTGGGCCAGGTGCCCGTAAGAATCACCTGGGGAGATTGCTTTTTTAAAACAGATGCTCGGGCCCCACCCCAGACCTACGGAGTATGAGCCTCCAAATGGTGGTCCCAGCACCTGTATTTTCTTAAAGCTGCCGGGGGTGGGAGGGTATTTCTTCGGAACAGTCAAGTGCCAGGTATTCAGCCGCTGCTTCCTCCCCAGTGACCCAGAAGGTGGGACTACGGTGCCCAGAGAGCATTCTGGAAGAATAAGATCCGGACCTTGAGCGTTTCTCCCCAAAAAAGACACATGCCGGGGTGTGCCCTGGGTCAGTGAGAATCGAGTTCTTTGGCGTTTCCTCAGCATCTAACCCAGGCCAGCACCCCTGTGGCGGCCCTGGGGCTCATCCTGAGAAAGTTCCCAGTCAGGTGGGAGAGTCCAAAATATTTCCAGAAAACGCATCCCATGATGCAGCAGACATTCTAACAGGAACTGAGGCCTCACAAATACAGCTTCTAAGAATCTCCCACAAAAATCAGGTGCCAGCCACACCTATTAGGATGGCTGGTGTTTTTTTAAAAAAAAAACAGAAAATAAAAGGTGTTGGTGGAAAAAAAAAAAGGTGTTGGTGGGATGCAGTTGTACGTTGCTGGTGGGAATGTAAGATGGTGCAGCTGCTGTGGAAAACAGTGTGGTGGTTCCCCAAATAATTAAAAACAGAATTATCATACCATCCATCAATCCTAGTTCTGGGTAACTACCTAAAATAATTGAAAGGAGGATCTCAAAGTGATATTTGTACACCCATGTTAATAGCAGCATTCTTCACAATAGCTAAAATGTGGAAGTAACCCAAGTGTCCAGGTACACGACTGAGGAATGGATAAACAAAGTGTGGTGTTTATGTACAATGGAATATTATTCAGCCTTAAAAAGGAAGGAAATTCTGACACAGGCTACAACATGGGTGAAACTTGAGGACATTATGCTCAGTGAAATAAGCCAGTCACAAAAGGACAAATATTGCATGATCCCACTTACATAAGGTATCTAGACTAGTCAAATTCAGAGACAGAAAGTGGAGTAACAGTTATCAGGGGATGCGGGAAGCTGGGAATGGGGAGCTAGTGTTAATGGGTGCAGAGTTTCAGTTTTGCAAAATGAAAAGAATTCTGGAGATGGATGGTGATGACGGTAGCATATTTAATGCCGCTGAACGGTACACCTAAAAATGGTTAAGATGCTAAATTTACATTATGTGTACTTCACCACAATCTTAATATAATTTTTATTTTTAAAATCTGGTGCCAGATTTTGCTGCCTGGATTCAAATCCCAGTTCTACCATGGTGGCCTTGGGCAAGTTATTTTGCCTTTCTGTACCTTAGTTACCACATCTGTAAAATGAGTATAAAAATAACAATCCCTGCCTTATGGGGCCACTGGGAGGATGAAATGAGTTACTCGTTATAAAGTGCAGAGCAGCGTGCCTGGTTCACAGCATGTGTTCAATGTGTTAACAGCTATAAGATGGTGGTGGCTGTTATTACCATCCTCCCTCTGAGCTTTTGGAGGACACCCACATGAAAAATATGTAGGTCCAGGGGAGTGTATTTTTGGCCTCGTGGTTTGGTTAATGCCAGGTGCTACTTATGAGTAAGGAATAAAGACTATGCACTGCAGGTGAGAAAGTGGAGAAATTAAACTCAGTGAGGACAGAGGCCAATTCAGCAATAAAATGTCCCTGCCCAGAGCCCAGAGTCAAGAGCCCTCTGCCCTCAGCTTGCTGGGTGACACAGGTCAAAGACCCTGCCCTCTCTGGGCTTCAGCAACCCCAGCTCTCCCACCCCACCCCACTGCGAATCTAAGGGTGAGAAACCAGTCCATAGAACAACCTGTGAGCACATCAGACCCCTGGGCCCCACCAGAACCCCAGGGGAGGGAAGGGGGGGGAAGGTGGGTGCCCCCAAGTGACCACAGGGTTAGAGGGACTTGGACACACTCAGGCCTTTCTATTTCTGACTCACACCCCAGCAGGAAGTTGGGGGTGGATCCTGCCTACCATCCACCCATTCGCCTCACCAAGGCCAATGACCCCATTTGTCAAAGGCCCAGACAGCAGAACAGAGTCCCTGGCCTTGGACCAACATTTTATCCATAATCTCTGGACAGGAAGGGCCCCTGAGGGTTCACATCAACCATCCCCCTGCCTCCATCACCCTTTGGTTTCCCCCTTTTCAAAGAAACACATTCCCAAGGTTGCAAGTCATCCAATAAACACACTCAGATGCATCCGATGCTGATACTGTGGAAACATTATTATTATATTAATAATAATCATAATAACAGCTTCCAAAGACATGTCCAGCTAATAAGAACTTCACAGGCAGCATCTCAATCAATCCTCATAACAGCACATTCAAATTGGTTCTCCTGTCATTCCCATTGTACAGACAGGGAAACTGAGGCTGGGGACTCAACTTGCCCGGAGTCACACAAGCAGCAAGTGGTGAAGCCAAAGACTTGGCCCAGGCTTCCTGGACACAAGAGCCAGCCTGCTCTCCTCCATCTACCCCCTCCCCCATTACATGGCCATTTACTACTACAGGCCCAACCCTTATCAGTCCTTTGAAGCAGGCCTATCACATCCATTTGGCAGATGAGGAAACGGAAGTAGAGGCAGGTGATGTGACTTGTCCAGAGGCACAACTGGAACTGGGGTCTGTCTCTTTGTGAAACTGTGGTCATCCACACTGGGCTGTGACTCTGCTGGTCCAGTTACCCCGCCTCTGTCTCCCCCTTCCCCTCCCCACTGGCAGGGTCCCTGGAAGGTTTTGTCCTCCTGGGGCAGGGAGGACCTAGGCAGAATTTCTCCTGCAAAGCCTGGTACACTCAGGCGCAGCCAGAGGCAGGTGGCCCATGGGCTGAGCCAGGGGTGGGCCCCAGCATGCGGGGGATGGGTGGGGAAAGGGCCAAACCCATTCCGCCACTTGCTGGGGTGCTGGGTGCTGGACTATCTTCAAGCCGTGACCGGCCTGGTGGGCTCCCCAAGTCACCTGGCGGGTGGCCAGTGGGTGCTGGAGCTCCACCCAGACAGTTTGGGGGCTGTGTGGCACCCCCAGCCAGCTCACACCTGCTGTGGGGGGCAGCAAGGATGGGTGCCTCCAACAACAGGGGGGCTCAAGAGGGCCAGGAGGGTGTCGGGGGGAAGGAGCAGGAATTAGGTGGCAGGAATCCTGACATCTTGTCCCTGCGCAGCAGCTCCCAGCTGGCTCTGTGACCTTGAGAGAAACAGGCACTCGAGGCCTTTTGTTCCCTCTCCTAGAAAGGAAGGCTTCCAAAGAAAAGGCACAAAAATCCAGACAGCCTGGTTAGGGCCTGGATCCAATGCCCGCCCCTGGGGATTCTGCCATCCTGCTCCGTAGACAGGGAGTTGCCAAATGTGGACCAATCCTCCAGGGAGGGATGCGCAGGGCTCAGCGTTCCCGGCTGCAGCGGGGCCAAGAGCCCCAGTCGCTGGCTCAGGATGGGGAGAGGAAGGACCGGGTTGTCAGGGGCCTTGGAGACCAGAGATGGGTAGACTTGTTTGGTTCCCAGCCAGCAGCCTCCCGCAGGGCATGCAGTAAGCACGTGGCCAGCCCACGCAGAACGGAGGGGAGCGTGGATGGTGCAGGGAAACCCGCCCCTGCTGCTGAAAAAATAAGCCAAAGCTCCCATCCACCGCCGGTGAGTCAGCAGTGTCATTGCAAGAGCCAAGGGAGGCCGTATGAAATGAGTAGGGACTTTGGCTCCCCGTTCTGCCCGTCCTGGCTGTGTTTGCTGAGTCACCTCCCTCTTGAGGCTCAGTTTTCTCATCTGCAAACAGGGACCAATATTGCTGACCTGGTGGGGTCATCCTCAGGTTGTACCATATGAAATTACAATATTCCACCATTGTTGGGCTACAAAAATGGCACTTTCGTACATTCAACCCAATATGTGGATGGGGGCAGCGTACAGCATGCGAGCACTCAACGCTGAAATTTAAATCTCTCCTCTGTTCTAGCAGAAGACTGTGTTTTTCTCATTCATGGGACAAAATGGAAAATATCTCATCACACCCCCCTCTCCCAAATATAACAACGACACGACATGATAAAACAGCTCACTTTGTGGGTGGCCTGTTAAGAGTTTACAAAAAAATGTACGGTCCCAAGTACATCAGGGCAGGAGTGTGTATGTACCACAGTGATAACGCAGCGGAAGGAAGGCTGGCATTGAAATATTTTTATCCAAAAAAAAAAGAAAAGAAAAGAAAAGAAAAAGGCACTGTAAAGGCCCAGCTGTGGCAGATAGTTTTTTTTTTAACATCTTTATTAGAATATAATTGCTTTACAATGGTGTGTCAGTTTCTGCTTTATAACAAAGTGAATCAGTTATACAGCAGATAGTTTTTTGAAAGTAACTTGTAAAGCATTTACCATATTCTGAATTTGCAGTCTTTGCAGACTTGTGCACGTATATTCTGCTTTCAGAATAGTTTTGTAAATGGTACACAGACAAAAAGAGAGGGAACTTTTGAATAAAGAAATTGCATTTATAAATGATCTGTATTAGAATATAATAAATCTCCAGTTATAGTAAAAAAAAAAAAAGGCTTTAAGTGATGTATTTCCCCATGCTTTAGATCAAATATAACCAGCACGTTGAACATCTTTTTTAATATTTTTAAGTTTTAAAAAAATGAGTCAAAATGTCGTCGAGCCATACAATGGAGTATTATTCAGCCATAAAAACGAATGGAGTCCTGATACACTTGACAACACTGCTGAACCCTGAAAACATTATGCTGAGTGAAAGAAGCCAGAATAAAAACTACATACAGTATGATTCCATTTATATGAAATGTCCAAAATAGGCAAATCTGAGAAACAGAAAGTAGATTAATGGTTACCAGGGGCTGGGGGAATTGGAAGGAAGTGGGGAATGACTGCAAATGAATACAAAATTTCTTTTTGTGGTCATAAAAATGTCCTAAAATTGTGAATATACTAAAACCCACTGAACTATATACTTTCTTAATTCTTTTTATTTAAATTTTTTTATTAAGGTGTAACTGACATACAACATTCTATTAGTTTCAAGTGTATATGTTGCAAAATGATCACCACAATAAGTGTAGTTAACATCCATCACCACACATAATTACAAAAAGTTTTTTTCTTGTGATGAAACTTTTAAGATCTACTCTCTTAGCAGCTTTCAAATATGCAATACAATATTATTAACTTAGAGTCACCATGCTGTATATTACATCTCCAGGACTTATTGCATAACTGCAAGTTTGTACCTTTTGATCACCCATTTCAACCCCCAGGCCCACCGCCCCCGCCTTGGCAACCACCAATCTATTCTTTGTATCTATGTACTAGAGGTCTTGTTTTTGTTTTGGGTTTGTTTGGTTTTTTTTTTTTAGATTACACATATAAATGAGATCATCTGGTATTTGTCTTCCTCTATCTGACTTATTTCACTTAGCTTGATCCTCTTGAGGTCCACCCATCTTGTCACAAATGGCAAGATTTCACTCCTTTTTATGGCTGAATAATATTCCATTGTATATATATGCCACACCTTCTTTATCCATTCATTCATCGATGGACGCTTAGGTTGCTTTCATATCTTGGCAATTATGAATAATGCTGCAATGAACACAGGGGTGCAGATGTCTTTTCAAGATAATGTTTTCATTTTCTTTGGATAAATACCCAGAACTGGAATTGCTGGATCATATGGTAGTCCTATTTTTAACTGTAATTTGAATTGTACGCTTTAAATGAATGAATCATATGGTAAGTGAATTGTATTTCAGTAAAGCTGTTACTTTAAAAAGTGAGTCAAGTTCAAGAAAAACGTTAACTGAGGAACAGTCCCAGGTGGTACGTAAATATGAAAAATTTTCAAGGTGATACAGGAATGACTGGAGTTTGGGAAACACAGAGTTGATGCATTAAATCCTCAAACCAGAGGCTCTACATGGGTTCACATCCCACCTCCTGAGTGACCATGGGCTAGGGACTTCACCTCTCTGGACCTCAGTTTCCTCATCTGGAAAATGGGAACAAGAAGAGTTCCTGCCTCTCTGAGTCACCATGAGGATGAAGTGAGTTAGCACGTACCTGGCACATCCTAGGGGGTCGACGGAAGGATCAATGGGGGACCAGATCTTTTGGGTGGTTCTGACCATGCATTCATGAGCACAGGGTCCTGAATTCACATCTCTCAGAAATACCTTTTCCTGAGTAGGTGAAGTGAGATAAAGCATGTAAAGCATTTAGCAAGTACTCAATAGACATTAACTTATTATTTTTGTTGTTATCACTGTGATATCTGCCTGGGTGGTAACATTTTGGTTGATTTTTATTTTGTATTTTTATTTTTTGCTTGTGTTCTATAATGATTCTTTCTTGTTTCGGTACTAAGAACTACCCAAAGAATTATATTTAGTACTTAGCATCTTTCTCTAGTATGATCTTAGATTTCAGATAGAAGGGAAACCCAGCTGGGGTCCCGGCCTGTTCCAGCCGCCTACCCCGCCCCCTCACAGTAGACACACGCTGGAACTAAAGATTTCCCAGCATCGGTTGGCCTCTGGAAGCACAGTTAGAGGGAAACCCCCCACCTGTACTCCAAGCCAGCAGAAGATGAAGACTGCAGCCAGAGCCCGAGCCAGCAGCCCACAAGAGCAGTTATCCTCCCAACACCCTGCCTCCACGATCCACCCCCTAAAAATACCGTTTCCGGGTGCAAATTTTGTACCATCCTCCACAACAACAGCCAGATTAATCATGCCCAAATTTGGGAGAGACGTTTGGGATGTACCATGTCGTGGGTAAAACATTCACTCTGGAGGATCCTGGGGGTACCCCCAGGATGCGGCGACCATCCTTCAGAGCAGCTGAAGTGGATAAACAGCCAGGAGGACTGCCGATGGGGGCAGGGGCATGGCACTGAAATGGACAAGGAAAAGCTGGTTTTCTTTTTTTTTTTTGGCTGTGCCATGCGGCATGCGGGATCTTAGTCCCCCAACCAGGGATTGAACCCACGTCCCCTGCATTGGAAGCGCAGAATCTTAACCACTGGACCATCAGGGAAGTCCCAAACCTGTATTTCAAGGTCAGCCCCAGAAGAACACTCACGGGGCAGGCGCTCCAAATTACAGACGTTGGGTTGGTGAGGGAGCTGCCTCTTGTCCAACAGCTGCGTGTAATGCCAGCAAACCTAATAATAATAACCGCTGTGGTTGCCTTTTATTGATCACTGACTGTGTGCTGAGTGTTTCATCACACGCTCAAAGGTGTGAAGCCATGGTTAAACATACTCCCAAGCAGTGTGGAATCAGACAGCAGGACAACGGTGTTAATAACAGCAACGACAATTCATGACTAGGAAATAATGCATAGCGAGCACTTAGCATAGTGTCTGGCTCAGTCCATGTGGTTCTAGATGTACAAATGATGATGACGAGGAGGTGCTGACTATGGGTCCAGTTGTGCTAGGACCTTTACATAACATAGTACAACAACCCTGTAAGGTGAGACCTACTATTAGCCCCATTTTACAGAGAAGAAGACTGAGGGCGGATGAGGTTGTTTAACTCGCCCGTGGTCACTGAGCTGGTAAAGCACACCATCGCTTGCCCCCATGGATGTCGCCAACCCCAAATTCACTTCTGAAAGCCAGGCTCCATTAACTGTCCTGCCCGATGGCTCCCCAAACCCCTTCCCTCTCTCTGAGGGTCCCCATTGGTGCCAGGTGACTTCCTAGTTTCAGACCTGCTTAGAGGTGGCCAGCCCACCCTGTCCCTCTTCCCAGCTGTGGCTGAGCCCATCCTTCTGAAACCACTGTGGGCGCCAAGGGAGAAAGAAGAAGGGTTCTTGGTGAGCTCATTTACAGGGGCCACCTCCAGCTGCTGGGACCAGCCAGCGGCTTTAATTTGGACAAACGCCCAGGACTCAGTGGGGACAGGAAGCATCCCTGAGCGATAAAGATCAGGACCGGCTTGTGAGCGTGCCAGGAGTGCTCTGTGTCAGCCAAACCAGCTGGCCCAACCCCCGTTCTCAGCAGCCCCCACTGCTGGCCCTGGCCCTGCCAGGAGGTGGTCAGGGTGTCCCCCCAGCCTAATGTCCAAACCTGCCAGTTGTAGATTATAGCATTGCTAGAAAGGGGCACAGCACTCAAAACAAGGAAAAATATGCATAGTGTAAAACGGTAGCTCGTAAACATGAAGCCTTTGCTGTATCCCAGGCCTCTCTAAGCACTTCATAGACATCGACTCATTTAATCCTCACAGCCACCTTACTTCATGGAGGAGAAACTGAGGCTCAGAGAGGGAAAGTGACCTGCCCAAGGTCACACAGCTAGGAGATTCCAGAGCCAGGATTTGGATTCAAGCCACCTGAGAATAAAGCCCGCACTCTAAACCGCAGAATGCAGTGCTGACATCCCTCTATCACATGGACTGTGCACAAGTCTAAAGCTCACACTGCAAAACATGAGCCCTGGTTATCTTTCGATTGTGCGATTGTATGAGTTTTACCTCCTCCTTTTTGTTTATCTGTATTTGTAAATGTTTGACAATGAACATGTACTGTAGCAGGATGTAAACATATTGTACTAAGGATAAAAAGAGAATAAAAATTATTAATTTGGAAAATGAACTGAGAATCATCCATTAGAGCACTGAACAGTTATCTCCTGCCACCACCTTCAGGCAGAAGGGCTGGCCAGGTGTAAATAGTAAAGGTTATAGAAACCCCGTGGTACTGCAGAAGGATGCATGCGCACAGTGGGGGCTTTACTTAACATCATCACCCGCCCCAGTAGACCAGCATGAACATCAACTGGCCATTCACCCCAATATTCACCTACGTGACCTCGCTGGGAGCTCCCGGCCAGGCTGAAAGACGGGCATCAGCACCCACGCTCCATGGCACAGACACCCATGCAGAGAGAAGAAGCCACGCCCAGGGCTGGCCACAAAACAAAGGCAGCAGGTGACCCCAGGGCTGCATGGCTCTCAACCGAGCAGTGTCATCATGGTGGGCCGCTGCCGAGGTCCACAGAAGAGCCACCTTCCCGGGGGTGACCCGGGCCTTGGCACAGGAACTGGGTGACACCCAGAAAGCCCCTGCGGTCGCCCAGCCGAGCCCACTAAAGCCAGGGCAGATGGCTCACACTTGCTCTGCTGGGTCAGCCAGCATTCTGGGCATTCCAAAAATTCCTCCAGAGCTTTTTGCTGCCCCCCTCCACCCCATCCCCCCCTTTAATGAAGGCAAAGGAGGAGGGCAGAGGGGCTGTGATGAAGGCACCTGGATAAAGGCGACACTTGGACGTCTTATCATCTCCTCCCTGCAGTTAAATCCGACAATAACCAGGCACACCTCACCTCTCCAAGAAGGAGGTGGAATGCTGGTTGCTAAAGCTTCCCGTCTCATCCAAGTCTGAGCGTGTCAAGGGAAACGGTTTTGCTTCGAGGCTGCCAGGAGGCGGGGCCAGGAGAACAGGGTCCCCACCCCGGTGCCCCCATGGGCCCCACACCCGCCATCACAGCCCTGGGCACGCTGCCTTGTAACTCCTCATCTGTCCCCTCTGGGAGAGCAGGAGCTGTATCCCAGGCACCTCTGAGACCCAGGGCCCAGCCCAGGCCCTGGTACACAGTAGGTGCTTAATTAATAACAAAGATGAAATGACCAACTATCCCAAAAGAGGACAGGGATACACTGCCCGGGAAGTTCTGAGGGGAGGGATGGTATTTTCAACATGGTCATGGGGAGGTGGGAGGACCCACTGAGTTGAGTTATTATCATAGGGGTTGGCAGTTTTCTAGGTGGCAGACCTGAGTTCAGATCCAGCCTCTGCCACTTCTTGCCTCAAGCTAAGAGAACTTGAGGAAGGCTTCAGGTCTCTGAGGCTCGGTTTTCTCATCTGTAAAATGGGTTAGTAATACCACCTGTCCACGTCATTCTGAGGACTGACAGAAGACGCAGATGTACTACCTCCCTAACAAGGCAGTTGGCACACAGTAGGTCTTCAACAAAGGGTGGGATTTTGTTGTTGTTTTTTTTGGTTTTTTCCTGGGCCCTACCTTTCAAAGGTCTGGTTTTGAGTCTTCCCAGAAGGCACAGCAGGAATAAAAGGCTCTGGGATCTACTCATCCAGTTGCCCTCCCCCTGTGAAAAAGGCCCAGAGCGGGAAGGGGCTTACCCAAGGACACACAGCAGAGAAGTGGGTACTCAGGGGTCCTGACTAGTGGCCCATAACTCATTCTAATATACTCTGCATTCTCTCCCATGGCCTCGGACCCCTTCTCATGCCAAGCAAGTCCCTGGCAGGCAGGTAATCCATTCTAGAAACAAAGACATGAGATTTCCAGGGCTGGGGCCTAAAATGAAAGGGAGAGACAAACTTGGGTAGCTTCCCAGGCCAAAGGGCCCTGGGAGTTCCCCAACGAGTCACTCCCTAGCCCAGCCCAGGGCACTGGGCAGGGCTTGGCAGGCACTGTGACCACTAAGGCCCAGGCTCCATGTCTGGGCAGGCGGGGTGGCGGGAGTCCACGGAGTGACCTCGGTGTACCCAATGTGCCTGCTGGCCTCCCTCTGCCGGTGGGTTCCGCACACTGGGCTTCCTTCCCACAGCGGTGCCTCACCACGCCTCAGGTAAACAGGATGGCACCCAGAAAGGGCTTTCTTCACTGAGGAAGCAAAACAAAAAGAAACGTCAACACAGAGCCATAGCCCTGACCTGGAGCCTTTGAAAGTGCAGCTGTATCTCCACCAAGGAGATTCACACACAAAAGGGCTGCCACTAGCTGGTAGCTCTGGGAGAGGAGGTTCACCACACCGGGACTCAGTTTCCTCATCTGTAAATGGGAACAACACTAGCACTGAGAAAATATTGGATATAATAATGCACAAGGAACTAGAGTATAAGAAGCAGTCCATCAATGCTAATTATTATTTTGAATTACTGTTACTATGACTACTTCTGCTACTACAAACAAGGAAGATTTATATAGTGATTCATAAAGTCATTCCTTGGCATAACTTAAAGACAGTTTTTAAGAATACTAAACTGATCTTTTTATGGGGCAGGGCTCCCATTTTTAAAGTGCCTACTATGTGCACGGTTACCTCACCTAACCCCACAACCACCCCACAGGGAAAATCCTAGTGTCTTCTTTCTGCAGATGAGGACTGAGGCTCAGAGAGGCAAAGTCACTTGCCCAGAGCCACACAGCAATGACACAGTACAGATGAGATGGAATACTAGGATTATCTAGCTTGGCCTGCTTTACCACCAGGGAGGCAGCAAAGGAGGGATTCAAGGCACAGGGGCTGAGTCAGGCTGCAAGGACCAGCATTCCCCCTTCCTAGTAGAGGCCTTGGGCATGGGGCTCCCTCTCTGAGCCTCAGTTTTCTCATCTGTAAAATGGGGACATAAGAATCAAATAGGGTTTCCCTGGTGGCGCAGTGGTTGAGAGTCTGCCTGCCGATGCAGGGGACACGGGTTCATGCCCTGGTCTGGGAAGATCCCACACGCCGTGGAGCGGCTGGGCCCATGAACCATGGCCACCCGCAACGGGAGAGGCCACAACAGTGAGAGGCCCGCGTACCGCAAAAAAAAAAAAAGAATCAAATAAAACAATGATGAGCACAGTGCCTGGGACAGAATGAAAACTCCCTACTTATTATTTTTATTTTACTCTAAATAACATTTACTGTTCTCAAAAGCCAGGTCTCAGCAGATGGAGGAACAGCAGACTCAGTCATCTCCCCAAACTTCTGAAGGCACAGGAGCCAAGGCAGAGACCATCAGGTACACACAGCTCAAAGGCTGTCCTCTCTCACCTTCAGTGACACCTTGGCCCATCTGAGACTCACTTCACCGATGGGGAAATGCTCAGAGAGGTGAAGCGACCTACACAGGGTCACATAGGTATCCCATGCTGGTGCCACCTGACTTTTCTCCAAAAATCCAGCCCTGACATCAAGCAGATCCCATTTTCCCCATGGCCAGCACGGCATTTGCCAAGTGATAGATACAGGATAAATTTTCATTGAATGAAGGAGTAAGTGTGACTTCTAACCCTGCACCTATCTCAGGTGACCTCCAGCCGATACTCATAACCATGGGCTCCCTGAAACTTGCTGATTGTTTCCACAACGGGGCGGTGTGAATATTCCTTAAACTAAGAGCATCCAAGACCCCTCCCTGGCCGGAAGGGGGCTGAGTGGATAGTCAAGGCTCGCCTTGGGGACAGAAAGTCATGTAAACAGTGATCCATTAACTGACAGACCTCCAGCTACAGCAGAAGGGGAAAAACACTTGCTGGGAAGCAGGGGTCCTAAGTCACTCCTTTCCCCAGGGCCTGGTGCTCCAAGGACCAGAAGCAACCTCACCAGACCTTCATACATAATAATGA
Source organism: Mesoplodon mirus (assembly GCF_964341445.2). NCBI lineage: Eukaryota > Metazoa > Chordata > Mammalia > Artiodactyla > Ziphiidae > Mesoplodon > Mesoplodon mirus. The sequence goes on along the minus strand of NC_138989.1, from coordinate 19,489,052 downwards.
TACTAGTAATAATGACAATAGTATTATTGTAAAAATGACACATGTAGGGACTTCCCTGGTGGCGCAGTGGTTAAGAATTCGCTTGCCAATGCAGGGGACACGGGTTCGAGCCCTGGTCCCAGAAGATCCCACATGCCTCAGAGCAACTAAGCCTGTGCGCCACAACTACTGAGCCTGCGCTCTAGAGCCCACGAGCCACAACTCCTGAGCCCGCATGCCACAATTACTGAAGCCTGCGCGCCTAGAGCCCGTGCTTTGCAACGAGAAGCCACTGCAATGAGAAGCCCGCACGCCACAACAAAGAGTAGCTTCCACTTGCCGCAACTAGAGAAAGCCCGTGCGCAGCAACGAAGACCCACGTAGCCAAAAATAAATAAATTAATTTAAAAAAATGACACATGTACATTCATTATAGGGCACTATGTATTAACTCATTTAATGCTCATCCACCTCAGGAGGCAGGCACCATTGTTACTCCCATTTTACAGAGGAGGAAACTGAGGCACAGAGAGACTAACTGTCTTGCCTAAGGTCACACAGCTGGAAAGTAGTGGAGGTGGGGTCTGAACACAGGCAGTCTGGATCCAGATTCTCTGCATTATTCCCAAGGGATGTTGGGAATATCTAATTCTATAACCAATTCTGCAGAACCCATATCCAGTTTTGCAGAATTCCTCACTCCACCCTAATCAGGAACCCCCACCCCCACCCCAGCTCCGCAGTCACAGGACCATTTATTTGTCATCTACTTCATGCCGAGTGTTTCACAGTCCTTCTTGCTAATAGTCATAAGCACCCTGTGTCCATTTTACAAACAGGAAAACTGAGGTTCCGAGAGGTGATGAGACTGGTTGAGGGTCACGAGGACCATAAGGAGCAGAGCTGGGATTTGAAGCCAGATTGATCACCTCCACAGCCTCCCCTTGGCCTCACTGTGATCTCCCAGTCCACTGGCTACAGGTACCAGAGCTTGAGGAACAAAGTTCAGAGCAAAAACCATCATCAAGACGATTATCCCTCACCTTCGCACCTCATGTCACAGAAAGCACCTCCTTATCCAATACTGTTTCAAGCTTCACAGCAGCTCTGCCAGAGAAGACACATTATTCCCATTTTCCAGATGAGGAAACTGAGGCTCAGAGAGGTGAACTGCCTGTTCTGGGAGTTCTCACAAACCGGGTCTCCTTACCCAGACCCCTGCTCTGATGTGTCCCCCACAAATCATGAGCCACAATGCTCACCGCCACCTCTGGGCAGACACTCCACCTTGGCAAGGACCTTCCTGACCCATGTGGCAGGCTGTATTCCTGCTCAGAAGATATATACTAGCTCCCTCTCAGCCTCCATGAGAGGATCATACTTCCATCTCATTGATATTCAGTTTGGCCATGTGACTTGCTTTGGCCAAGAGAATGAGGGCAGAATGACACCTTCCCAGTTCCAAGGGGAGGCTTTCAGAGGCTCTGCAGGTTCCCAGTGAGCTCCTGAGCATCTGTTGTCCACCACAGAAGAGCACGTCCTGGCTGGCTGCTGCCTGTCAGCCTGGGTACCAAGATGAAGATACACAGGGCAGACGGGAGCCCAATCCAAAGCCTGGAATCCAGCCTCCCTGCCAAGCCCAGCCAAGGTCAGCCAAGCCATCTGATGACCCCCAAGTATGAAACAAATGTTTGCTGTTAAAAGTCACTGCAGGGACTTCCCTGGTGGTACAGTGGTTAAGAATCAGCCTGCCAATGCAGGGGACATGGGTTCGAGCCCTGGTCTGGGAAGATCCCACATGCCGTGGAGCAACTAAGCCCGTGTACCACAACTACTGAGCCTGCGCTTTAGAGCCTGCGAGCCACAACTACTGAGCCCGTGTGCCACAGTTACTGAAGCCCACATGCCTAGAGCCTGTGCTCCGCAACAAGAGAAGCCACCACAATGAGAAGCCCGTGCACCACGATGAAGAGTAGCCCCCACTCACCGCAACTAGAGAAAGCCCATGCACAGCAACAAAGACCCAATGCAGACAAAAAAAAATTCACTGTGATTTGGGAGATGTTTGTTACACAATATTATCATGGAGAAACCTGACTGACACAAGGGACTATGTGTTTCCAGCCCTGGAAGGAGTAGGAAAGGTACAGCCACTCTGGAGGGAAACTGAGCAGGTGAGATCAACATTCTAAACACCCTTTATCCTAACTGTTCCCCATCTTGGAATGTGTCCTCCCATCGACTACAGCAAGTATGCAAAGACACATGAGCAGGATGTCACCGTGACACTGTGTGTTATAGCAAGAAAACAAACCACTCAATGCCCACCAGCAGGGCATGTGCTCAATAACTAATAGCACCTTCATGCATTGAAGTATTGTTCAGTTTTTTAAAAGAGTGCAGTAAGTCAACACAGTCTAAAATGGGTCCACATCTATTTTTAATTTCTGCATGAAATTCTGTCTTAGGATTGTTGTTGTTCAAAGCGTATGTCCACATATACTGATTCATTTCTTTATTCCACAACTGTTTACTAAGGAAACAGCAGTGAAGACAAATAGGGTTTCTGCCTTCTTGGAGCGTCATCTAGAGGAGGAGGAAGCAATACCACCTCCACTACAACCACCACAAGGAACAAGAATAATAATAACAAGCAACACATACCGAGCACTGACCATGTGCCAGTCCCTTTTCATTTCCTCCTCACAGCAACCCTCAGAGGTAAGACCCGTTATTATCTCCATTTACCGATGAGGAAACTGCAGCTCAGAGAGGTTAAGTCACCTGCCCAAGGTCACACAGCCAATAAGTGGCAGAACCAAGATGCAATTCTTTCCATCTGGTTCCAGAGTGGACAAAAAAAAAAAACCCAAAACAACTTAAGATAGCAGAGTGTGATAAGGGCTTGGAAAGAAGTAAACAGAGCATATGTATGTGAAAAGTTTCTGGAGGGTCGAGGGAAACTGCTGACTGCATTATCTCTGAGGAATGGGATTGGGGGTCTTGGGTGGGATTTTACTTTTCACTTAACATAAAATCATTTTGCCATCTTTGAAGTATTTGGTATGTTACATGTTATTTTACAATAATATATATATTATATGTTATTATTATACTGTGTGTGTGTGTGTGTATGTGTATCTCTTCTGACTCAGTGATGTAAATATCCAAAGATCAGCCTTTGGGGATGTATTTTATATTCTCAGTGGAGACAAGGCTGTACAACATTTCAAAGTTCACTCAACTGAGCAATTAGCAAATGTGGCAGTGATAACTACTTCCCAGAAGTCAATCCATAATCATTTCCGTATTTGTCTCACTTTGCCTTCCCCCTCCCTTCCTCCCATCCAATTGACCAGATTTCTGTGGAGTGAATTCCTAAGGGCAGAGGCTCTTTTGAATTGCCCATAGAAGATGCTCAATAAAATATCCATCACATTGACGGAAAAAGAATTTGTGTGCATGTGTGTGCATCTCTCAATTCAAAGTTTGTTAGCTTCTTTGTAAATGACAGGAGTTTCGGTAGTGGTCTTGGGCAGAAGGACCCCTCAAAGCCTCAGTTTTATAAACTGCAGAATCAAGGGTCCCCAAAGCAGGCATCGCCTGTGTTTGTTGTGAAGAATAAAAAAAGAACAAAAGAGCTTCGCCCAGGATCCAGCACATGTAAAGGGTTCAGTGAAAAGCAGTTGTTTTGATGTGTTACGTGCTTTCTCTACATTCTCTCCAATCCTCCCATTTTACAGAGGAAGAAATTGAGGTCTCAGGAGGGGAATGGCTTGTCTGGGGTCACACTCCTATAATCTGGATGGGTGAGTGGGGGAAGAAATGTGAAACTCCTGGACAGAGATTCCCCCTGCCCTCCTCTCAATCCCAAACCTGCCAAAGCCTTCCTGTTTGGGTATTTAGGGAGTGGCAGGGGGTGTAAAGAGAATTTTTGTTGCCAATGGTCTAACTTTTATTTCTTCAACACACCCTGTATTCTGGGTATACCAATGAGCACGCAGTTCTCCTAATGGCCCTGCCTTTGCCTGTCCTGCTCCTGCTGCCTGCAATGTCCTCATCCTTGCCCTCTCCTCCTTTAAGACTCAGCTCAAGTGTGTGTGTGTGTGTATATATATATATATATATATATATATATATAATGACACGCTGTGATGACATCTATTATAATAATCATACCCACTACTTAGTGGGCACAGACCAGTGTAGACATTATGCCTGGTAATGTCCACGCACTACTTCTCTTAACTTGTATAACAACCCTTTGAGAGAGGGGAGTATCCTATCATGAGCCCATTTTACAGATGAGGACACTGAGTCTCAAACCAAATACCATGGCCTCAGACCACAGCCAGGAAGGGGCAGCGCCAGGGTTTGCCCCCAAGTCTCCCTGGCCGACTCCCTCCTTTCTACCCCTGCCTCCTCCTGGAAGCCTCCCTGGGTTTACCCCTGCTGCACCATGACCCAACCTCACCAACATTTGTGGCTTCTCTATTCAACTTCCCTAACTCCAAACATCCGCAATTTGCAAGCTGGAAGCAAGTTCAAATCCCTGTTCTGCCACTGGCAGCTGACAAAGACCTCACCACCACAACACTAAGTCCTGAATCTGTAAAATGGGAATGACGAGCCCCACCCCCTCACACAGGAAGGTGGTGAGGGTTCCAAGGTAAAGTCCCCTCAGATGTTTATGACCCTCTCAGGGCAGGTGACAAGAGATGCTCAGGAAGGTTTGCTGACTTTAATGAAATACTGACACTTAAAATATTCAAGCCACCTCCACTGGGGGTTTCCTTCTCCAGATTGACTGCCATGCCTCCAGGAAGGGGTCTTCAACTGTGTGGCTGTTGAAACACAACACTGACCACTGTCGCTATGCAAGTTCAGTTCCGTCATCACCTCTCACCTGGATTTTTCGAGCAGTCTCCAGCCTCCTGGCACACCATCTCCCATCCAGCCTCACCAAGAGATGGGCAAGCTTCCCAAAACACACATCTGACTCCATCCCTCTCCCCCAGAGAAACTCCCACAGTGCCCCAGTGCCCCGGTATAAAGTCCAAACCCCTGGGAATGGTTGCCCTGGCCCCTGCCAGGATCTCCAGCCAACACGCTATGCTCCCTCCTCCGTCCAGGCGCCAAGGCCTTTCTGTTCCCTCTTTCCAGCACATAACACCATCCTCTACCCACGGGCACGCTCTCCAAGAAACAAACCCCCTGCCCACCATCCCCCACTCCAGGTCAGAAGCCATCAGCCCCTCTTCCCATTACCACAGCTCTCTCCTTCTGGACAGCTGCCTCTTTTCACAAAGAATTTACCCCTTAAGGGTGTGCCTCCTCTTTGACATGGTGTCTTGAAATATTTGTTGAATGAATTAATTAATGAATGCACATTTAAAACATTCCTCTGGGGCTCTTTTTCTGAGATGGTCAGAGATGTATTCTGGTGATGCTGAGAGGGGAGAAAGGCTCATGGCCAGATAGTGGGCTGTTCCATTCTCCTGCCAAGGTCAGCCCTGAATAAAAGCCAGGCCCCAGGATCTCCACGGGGGGGGGCACCTCCAGACTCAGAATCTGGGGTGAGGGTTATACCCCCAACATCAAGAATCAGTACAGCTGCCTCACTGGACTGCAGGGCAAGCTGATGGCTCACAGCTAGATCGCAAGCCAGGAGGACAGATCCTATATTGCCCTGGGTCCGCCATTTCTAGTGTCTGCCCCATAGTAGGTGCTCAATGCACACACTGGTTGACCGAATGAGCTTCTCACATGTCCAGACACTGTACTGAATGAAACCCTGTACTTCTCTAGGATAATTGCGCCCTTGTCAAGCATGCAAATCCTTTAGAAAGGATTCCCCATAAAACCACCAGGACCGTGGCTAGTGGATGCACAACTCCCAACTGTCCCAAGGATGAGACACCGGTGTCTGGGGGTGAATGCATGTTTGTCCAGGAGCTTCGATGGATTAGCAAAGGGAAAGCTGGGCCAAGGGAGAAGTCTTGTCCAAATGCCCTGGTTACTGATTAGCCAAACCCTAGAGCTTCTCTCTGCAAGGGGGATCAGAGAGGCAATTAAACCCCTTTGGAAGAAAGACTAAGTTAAATATCTGCCTAATCCTGCAATTAAAAAAGACAGCGAGTTGGGTTTCTGGAGCCTTCCTTCAGATACCCGAGGGGAAGTGGCGGGGGATGAGACAAGGGAGAGGGCCCACTAATATTTACAGAGCCTGTACCTGTTTCATACCTTTTATACCTATTAATCCTGCCAGTCACCCAGACGAGGGAGGAATGTGACCCCCACCCCCACTCCATTTTGCCCGAAAGGGAGACCTGGGCTCAGAGAGGTTAAGTGTTTTGTCCAAGGTCACAAAGAAGCTGCAAAGAAAAAGCACTTTCTTTGTGCAACAGGTATAGCCCTTTCCTTTCCAAAAGGTAATGGCAGCTCCTGTCTGGAGAAAGTTCAGTCCCGCGGGCAGGAAGCCTTGGCCACCTAGGCGGCGCGCGGAGGTCACACGGCAGCCCCACTACCGACCGGCTACCGACCAGCGGAGAAGCAGGGCTCCAGGGCGCGGCGCCGCGGCTCCGTGCCGAGTGTGTGCTAGGAGGGTGTGGAAAGGTCGGGCCCGGCTCGGGGGTCAACGGGCCGCTTCCCTTCCCCTGGGTCCCGCCTGTAGCCCTAGGCAGCGCCGCCAGCGGGGTGGGGGCCACCCGAGCCTACTGGGAGCAGGGGGATTGAGCCTTAATCCCATCAGGGCGCCTCTGCCCTGAGAAGGCGCGCGGAGGGGTGCGCAGGCCCTGCGGGGAGGGCGCGTCCGGAGCCCCGGAGCCCGTGGGGCCCCGCGCGCTGTTCTCTCCACCGCCCCAGGTGCCCGCAGGATCCCTTAGCCCCGGGCTCCGCCTCGATCAGCACCCCCGCTTCCCAGTGTCCACCTCCTGGGCCTCCAACCTGCACGGATGTCCGGATCCTAGCAGTTCCAGGCTGGGTACGGATCTCCAGCGGTACCCCAGCTCCCGGCCACCAGATCTCCTCTCGGAATCACTCCCAAGGCTCGGACCAGTGGGGGTCAGAGGAGAGGGATCAACTAGCTCCCAGTTTCCAATCACCGTCCACAGTCACCCCCAGGCTGGGGATCGAATGGGACCCCAGGCCACCAGCGCCCGATCCACTCCTGGGATCGACTTCCAAGTCTTCAACCGGGTGGCGTGGGATCCATTGGCTGCCCAGTGAGGGTTCTTCCCGCGGGATCCACTCCCAAGTCTCGAGAGACAGACCTCCCAGCTCCCAAATCGAGATGCCCCCTCCCTGCAGACTCAAAGCCCAGGGAGATCCACCGGGTCCCCACCTCTTCCCCGGCCAACTTTGCCAACTTTTCTCCCGGGGCCTCAGCCGAGCAGAAACTTGGCGGCCATCGCCGGCCGCCGCCTCCCCGGCCCCCTCGCAGGCCGGGGACAGGGGGCGGATGGCCTGCCCCCATCTACCGCGGCCGCCACTCAACCTACCCTAGAGCCGCCGCCGCCTGCCCGCCGCGCCTCCACCTGCCCGCAGCCTGTGGCACCTGCCCGCGCCGCCCGCGGCCCAGCGCAGCCTAGCCTGATGGGGGCGGGGCCTCGGGCGTGGAAGCGCCCCCGTCGCCGTGGGAACCGTGGCCGAGGGCGCCTGCGCGGAGGGCCCCGGGGCGGAGCGCTGCCGGCGGACCCGTGCTCTCGGCCGGCGCCGGGGCCGGGGGACGGTGAGACAGGTCAGAGGTCGCGAGTTTGCCCCGACACTCCTCCCGGAAGCGGTCCCGGCCCTCGAGCCCTCACCCCGCCGCGCCGGACTCAGAACGTTGTTCATGATCCCCGCCCGCATTCCCGGGGTCAGCCCGCGGCGCTGGCTGGGATCCCCCGCAATGGACACCGACCGGCTGCCGGGTGTGCGCCCCCAAGAGCCTAATGCAGCCCGGGAACTCAGGAGGCGCACGGTAGAGCCTCGCCCATTGAATCTCTTGGGCTGCGGGCGCCGGCTTGGGGGGCGGTCTGCGCGAGGCGCTCGCGTCGCCTCGCGGCAATCAGGGGAATTGCACCCGGGACCGCACGACCCGGGGCCTGGCAGGAGGTTGTTCACTCCCGCTGGGGCGCCTACTGTATGCCACGCCTGCTGCCATTGTGTTGAGGTGGGGGTCGAGGTGTGAGGCATATAGAGACTTTTTGGACAAGTTGAGAGAACCGACGGAAGTTGCTCCTGAATGGGGAAATGCCTGTTTTGCTATCCTTTACTCATTTCATTCCATAGGTCTTTATTAAGCACCTGCAGTATGCTGGATGTCAGGGACCCAGTGGTGAAGCATCTGGCAATATACAGGCTCTCTGGGAGCTTACAGACATTGTAAACAATACTTGCACTAATAAATTGAATTGTATTTGTGACTCGTGCTTCCTTCCTTAGGAAGGAAATGTACGGAGAGTTAACTGAAGGACCTAAAATCATACATGAATTTTGTACGTCAGTTAGACCTCAATAAAGTCAAAGAGAGGAAAAAGAACATCACGCTGTGTGGCTTCAGAATTGGCAGGGATCTCTCTTACCTGTCTTTCTCTCAATTTGTGTGTGTGTGTGTAAGAAGGCACCACTGTTACAGGAGATACACACATCATATCTCTTGTTTCTTTTAATCTGCACTTTTGGAGTAAGTATCAGCATTTTATCAAGCAGCAGCCTGAGACTTGCCCACAGTGATGGAACCCAGAAGTGGTGAGGCAGTGGCCCATGACGCCCATGGCTGCGTTGGTTCTTCGTTGCTGCGCGCGGGCTTCTCATTGTGGTGGCTTCTCTTGTTGCAGAGCACGGGCTCTAGTGGGCAGGCTTCAGTAGTTGTGGCACGTGGGCTCAGTAGTTGTGGCTTGCGGGCTCTAGAGCGCAGGCTCAGTAGTAGTGGCACACAGGCTTAGTTGCTCTGCGGTATGTGGGATCTTCCCGGACCAGGGATCGAACCCGTGTCCCTTGCATTGGCAGGCGGACTCTTAACCACAGTGCCACCAGGGAAGTCCCAACGTCTTACATCTTAGAATAATCTCCTGTATCTGGATGTCTTGAGAACAGCCATCAGTAGGACCCAACTGAGTGGCTTTTAAATACGACTACCACTCCCAGGGCGGAGTCTTTGCGGTGGGGGACAGAGAATGGTTGGATTGAAAGTTAAAATGCCTCAAAATCAACCTTTAAGCAGGACTTTTGCATTACATGTATATTGTATGAGCAAAGGCAAATCACTGTTTATCGTCTGCTGCCCTCTCTAGAACTTCTGGAGGCAGGGGCTTTTATCTCTTTAGTTCACTCCTTATTCTTAGTGCCTAGAGCAGAGCTTGGTAAGTAGTAAGTGCTCAATAAATACTGTGCTTAATAAATATTGGGTTAAATGCATGAATGACCAACAGCTGATAGGGTACCCTCTGCTATCTCTCCTCCCTAACCTTATCAGAACTTCCTGTCTCTCCCAGGCACATCTCAATGAACCAGAACGTGTGGGCTGAGGATTCTGTTGAACTGGATGTCTCTCAGCTCCCCATCCAGCTTAGTCCTCCATCTTGGCCTCTCCTCTCTATCCCAGAACTTAAGTGGGGGAAGGGAGAAGACAGTCCTTTTTCTGCCACCTGTCACAAACCCCAAACCCAGATGTGTCCCCAGCCCTAGCCAGCCCACCCCTAACTCTACACCCCAAGAAATGCCCAGTGTCAGTTCTTCTACCCACATCAAGCTTTGAGGGGAAATCCCAGATGTGCCAAACTACAACTCCCAGAGCCCTCCTGGCCCCAGAAGGGGCGGGACTTCCGGGCTCAGCCCCACCTTAGCTGATTCTCTCCGCGTTCCTGTGTCTTCCCTCCCAGGTGAGAGGCTGCCAGCCAGCACACACCCAGAGATTACACCCTGACCAAAGAGGTGTCAGGTTGTACATTGTTTTCAGAGCCAATACCCCACCCACCACTCCCAGCCCTGGCTTTTCTCTTCCTGAGGAGAGAGGACAGTGCCACCCAGGGACTTTCCCAGAACCCCTTCTCTGCCATTGTTTGCCCCCTCCTCCAGAAAGTTTGTCCTGAACTGGCAGCTCTGTTCTCAGACTCTCTGGCAGCTCTGTCCAATAGAACTTTCTGCAATGACAGAGATGTTCTATATCTGCACTGTCCAACATCAGCCGCAGATGACTACTGAGCACTTGAAATTTGGCCATTGTGTCCGAGGAGCTGAATTTTTTATTTCATTTTAATTAACTTAAGTAACCACACGTGGCTACAGCTACTGTATTGAACAGGACAGCGCTAGAACTCACACACTCCTTGGCAAAGACCATATTCACACATTTTCATTGATGTATATTTATTCATTTTGTTTCTCCTGTAATTTACCTGCTCCTTGAAGGGGAGAGCCAGTACGTTCTTTGAAATGTTTTCTCTCAACACCAGGCCTTTGCCCATGCCATGGCCTCTGTCTGGAATACTTTGCCCTCCATCATCTGTAACAACTATGTGTCCTTCAGATCTTAGTTTTAAAGTCAGTTCCTCCAAGAAGCCATCCCTGACGACCATCCCTGACCCCCATGCCGAAGTTTCTGAGTCTTCTAGCCCCAACTAGACACTGATGACACTGTAGTATAATTGCCCAATTACTTCTCTGTCTCACTTTCTAGACTGTGAGCTCCTTGGGAGCAGAGACTAGCATAATACCTGAATCAGAGCTGACCCCCAATAAATATTCATGGAGTTCAACGCTGAATAAATGTTTTCACATGATACAATCCAATGCCCCATTCACAGTGATACTAATGAAAGCTGTAATTTATTGAGCTGTCTCATTAAACGCCACAACAATCATACAAGAGATGCTATATTATCTCCTTTTCACAGGTAAGTGATCTGAAGCTCAGAGAGGTTAAGTAAATCATTCAAGGTCACACAGCCTGGGTTCCCTAGAAAACAGAGCCTAAGGCAAGATTTATAAGCTAATGCCTTATTAGGGATGAAATCCCAGCTTAACAAGAGTGAAGGAAAAGGGACTGTGAGACTGAGAAGGAGGGAGAGCAAATATAAGACGTGTCTTACTAAGTTGGCCACAGCTTTCCAAGAAAATACGGCCGGGAGTTCCACCACTCAGGGCATCTCTGGAGAAGCCACGTGAAACATGCAGGGATGAAGGGCAAGAACGTCATCTGCTGGCCCGTCCCCTTTCCTGTCTGCCATTAGTGACCATTGGGCCCAACTGCTCCTCATGTCTGAGCTGTGTTACCTACACCTCCAGGCAGCCATGAGGGAAGCCAGTTCTACACCCAGAGCTTCACCTGAGTCTAGAAGAGGAGGCAGCAGAACCCTATTCCCAACCCCCAGCCAAGGATCCAGTCAGGTCGGACTGGACCACAGCTGGGGTCGTTGGAAGACCAAGCCGCGACTCAGGCCTCATCACCACAGGCTGAGCTGGCCAAGTGGCTGCAGCAACTGACCCAGGCCACCTGCAGGGGCAGGTGAGCAGAGGCTGATGGCATCCAGTGCCGCTGGGTGGCCAGGAAGGACACAGCTAAGCACACCTGAGAAGGTGCATCCATCAAGCCTGAGAGATATCACACTGGGATTCAGATCCAGTTCAGACTAACTCCAAAGCCCTTCCACAAATACTGATTGAAAGAAAGAAAAAAAAAAGAATAAATACATGACTGAATGAGTGGGAAAAAATCCCTGGCAATCATCTCTTCAAAACCCTGGTGTATTCCAGAGGCTCTCATTTTACAGTGGAAAGACTGAGGCCCAGTAAAGCAGAGATCCCCTGACCAGGGCCACACTGAGTGTGGGTGGCAGAGCTGGGACTTGAGCCTCGGTCTCAGGCATCACTGAACCTTCCTGCTTCTGACAGCACCAACTGATGTGTCTCATTTGTCGTGTCAGCATTTATAGCAACAGAGTGACACCTCTTGTTCTCACCTTCCCAGCATCCACGGCCCATCCTCTGCTGACAGCACCTTGGTTTTCCTCCTAGAAACCAACCCATCCCCCACCTTTAGTCCATGTAGTTCTAGTGCAGTGAGCCTCATGACATGCTTACTCTAATCCCCATTCTCCAACCCTCAATCCCTAATCCTTGAGCCCAGATCCTAGGTCTGGCCAATCAGAGCATCCCATTTCCCTGGCCACAATGATGGGACCCAAGCTTGTCCAGTGAGCGTTAATCACAGCAATTGCGGCAACTATGTGCAAAGAGGAGCTTTCTTTTCTCTGGGGCTGCTAAGCCTGGAGGCACCAGAAGCCAACACTGTTAGAATCTGCCTGAGAGCAAACCCAACTCAGCAGAAAATGGAGTTGAGAGATGGAGAGAGAAAGAGAGGTCCATTGCTTGTTCACCTGGAGCCAGCTGTGCCTGAAGCTGTCCCACAGAATTTTCAGTTATGTAAGCCAATGCATTTCTCGTTTCTAGTTGAGCCAGTTGGAGCTGCACTTCCATCACTTACCGCAAAGACAAGACAAGCGCCTATGCTGTGCCAAGTTTTTTTGTTTTTTTTTTTTAAATTAATTAATTAATTAATTTTTTGCGGTACGCGGGCCTCTCACTGTTGTGGCCCCTCCCGTTGCGGAGCACAGGCTCCGGACGTGCAGGCTCAGCGGCCATGGCTCACGGGCCCAGCCGCTCTGCGGCATGTGGGATCTTCCCGGACTGGGGCACAAACCCATGTCCCCTGCATCGGCAGGCGGACTCTCAACCACTGCGCCACTAGGGAAGCCCCTGTGCCAAGTTTTATGCTGAATGTGGGGGACAAAGATTTTTCAGATTCAGTGCCTACTCCCCGCAAGTTTACAGCCTACAGGGTAGATATCCAGATCCCAGAGAAATATCCCTCAACTAGAATTACCAAGGCAGAAAGGTAGAGAGCACAGTGGCAAGAATTTCAACACCTGGTGTTTAATCGTAGATCGGTTAATCCCTATTCATGCCTTCTCCTACCCAGGAAACCCCATACCCTCACCCCATCCTGATTTGGGGCTGGCTTTTCCCTCTTTGCCCAACCCACCCAGCAGCCCAGTGAAAGCCTGTCGATTTAAGGAACTGGGAAGGAAAATATACGCACACACACACACACACACACACATGCACACGCACACACACACACACGCACACACACACACACCCCTCAGGCCAGCTTGTCACACACTTGGGCTTTGTTCAGCAGCCTGAATGTTTCCTTCAAACGGAAGGACACCTGTTATGAGGTCGCAGACGTATGTTCAAAGCTGGAGCCTGAGAAGAAGTGGCCACCTTGGAGGGTCTTGACCTGAAGTGTGGTGAGTCTGGAGGGAAGAGGGATGTGAGGTCAGGATGGGGAGAGAGGAAAGTATTGTCCAGGAGCCATAATGGGCTTTAAGGGTCCATGAGCCCCTGAAATTACAATACTGTGTGTGTGTGTGTGTGTGTGTGTACAAGTAAGTCTGCATGAAGAATGCATCCATGCTTTTAAATCCTATTTTCAAAGGAATCATCACCTCCAAAAGTTAAGTCCCACTGGTCTAGGATATGGCCATCCTTCTTCAGGTGGGTGTTTTAGTCCACTCAGGCTGCTATAACAAAGTGCCACAGACTAAGTGGCTTATAACCAACAGAAATTTATTTCTCTCAGTTCTGGAGGCTAGGAATTCCAAGATCAGGTAGATTTGGTGTCTAGTGAGAGCACGCTTCCTGGTATATAGATGGCTGTCTTCTTGCTATGTCTTCACATGGCAGAAGGGGCAAGGGTGCTCCCTGGGGTCTCTTTATAAGGGCACGAATGCCATTCATAAGTCCACCCTCATGACCTCATCACTTCCCAAATGCCCATCTCTCAATACCATCACCACTGGGGTTAGAATTTCAACATGTGATTTTGGGGGGCACACAAACACTCAGTCCACTGCAATGGGGAAACAGAGCCATTACATTACATCATAATTTGACCAGCTCACACAGCCAACTTGTAATGGAGCTGGAAAAGAACCAGAAGTTGGGCTGAGCTGGCTGTGCAGCTAGGAGAACGAGACAAGGGATGCGGGTCAAAGTCCTCCCCTAAACCCGACTTGCCCATCTTCAGATCTCAGCCTGGATGTCACCTGGTACCCAGGCTGGATCAGGTGCCCCTCCTCTGTGCCTGCCCCAACATCGCCCTGGGCTTTCTCTTGGTGTGACGCTGTGTCTGTTTGCATCTGTTGATCAATGGGTTGGCGAAATACACATCTCAGACTTCATTTAGGCTACACCACACTCAGATATCTCCACCTCTCCTAACAAACCGGACCCTCCTGCAGCTTCCCTATCTCAAGTAAGGGCAGCTCCTCCATTCCAGGTGCCAAGGTCAAAAGCCCTGGCGGCATCCTTGCCTTCTCTTGGTCCCTCACACTCCAAGTCCAATCCATAAGCAAAGCCGGTTGGCCGGACCTACCTTTTTCCTTCCACAAAGATCCAGAATCCGCCCCCACCCTCCCTCTCTCCTCTCTCTCGGGTCCACTGATGTCTCTCACCTGACCGGCTGAAGTTGCCTCTGGTTGCTTCTTCCTCGCCCTTCCTTCTGCCTCTCCTCCATGCAGAAGCCAGAGTGATCTTTTTAAAACACTGGGACAGGTGACGTCACATCTCTACTCGAGACCACCCACAGACTCCCCGTCTCACTCAGAAAGTAAAAGCCAAAGATCTGTCATTGCCTAGAAGGCCCACCACTCTCCCCCTTTCCTCATTCCTTCCAGTTACCGGGTCCTCTTTGCTTCCGCCAACATGCCAAGTACACGTTTACCACAGGGCCTTTGCACCTGCTCCTCCCTCTGCCTGGAATTTCCTCCCCCGTAAATCCACATGGCTTCCTCCCTCAGCTCTTACTCAAAGGCCACCTTCTGGGCTTCCCTGGTGGCGCAGTAGTTGAGAGTCCGCCTGCCGATGCAGGGGACACGGGTTCATGCCCCGGTCCGGGAGGATTGCACATGTCACGGAGCAGCTGGGCCCGTGAGCCATGGCTGCTGAGCCTGCACGTCCGGAGCCTGTGCTCCGCAACGGGAGAGGCCACAACAGTGAGAGAAGCCCGCGTGCCACACACACACACAAAAAAAGGTCACCTTCTCATGGGGCTTTCCTGACCATCTCCCAGTCACTCACCATCACCCTTCCCAGCTTCATTTTCCTTTGTGGCACTTATCTACATCAGGCATCTTATATATTATTTCCTTATTGTCTCTCTCTCCCACTAGAGTGTAAGCTCCATGAGGACAGTGGTTTTGTCAGTTTTCCTCACTACTAAACCCCCACCACCTAGAACAGTTCTCAGAACATAGTAGATACTCAATAAATATTTGTTGACTGGATGGATGGATGGATGATGGACCATATTCTTCCACCCTGTTTGTCTGCCTTGCCCATGAAACCCTAAGCTCCTTGAGGGCAGGCACTATGTTCTGTTGACCACTGTATCTGTGAAGGTCACCTAGGGCTGGGCACATAAAAGTTGAATGAATGAATGATCAATTCCTTCCAGTTCACAGATGAGGACATGGACACCAGGATGAGGAAGGGACTTGGCTGTGGGGACATACCAAGGCTCTAGCAGCCACCTCTAAATACCCAAATCCCAGTTCCCCTCCTGCCATGGCTGACTATGGCTACCCTGGCCATCCATGCTCACTGGCTGGAGCAGGTGGGAGGGTTGACCAAATTCTAACCCTGGCTAGCTCCTAAAAAACGCTGGGGTATTTGACTTTTAAACTAATTCCTTAATATCACTTTGGGTTTAGGTCCCAGAGTCAGGAGCCTGATTCCCTGATTCTGGGTCCCTGGTCCACCACTCGTTTCCTGAGGCTTCGTTTTGTCATCTGTAAAATGGGAACTCAGATAACAGTACTATCCATCCTATCATAGAGGGGCCACAGTCTTGAATTGAATGAGGCACTGAAAGAGTTTAGAATGGGGCTTGATGAGTGCTCAGGAATTGTCAACTGCCATTAACAGTTAAGCACTGAGCTGGAGGAGAAAATATTCAAACCCTTTCATGTTTCCCTTAGGTGGATTCCAGGTAATTGAAGCCTGGCCGGATGTGGTTTCGGGTTATAATGCCTCATTTAAGTTTCTGGGCACCTGGACGGTTGGTGTGATTTTCCCAGGTGACACTGAGCACATTATCTGGAGAACAAAACTTCTTTCAAGGTCAGAAATGCCCGGAGAGGCACTGGGGCAGCCAGAGAGAGGCAAAATCACGGGCCTCAGTCAGCTCTGGGCTCCCCAGCTTCCTGGCTGGAATTACACCCCTCGGGATCCTGCCAGCCCCAAAGTTGAGGCTGATTTTGGCGTAGGACAAAAATCCATCCTCCCCTCCTCAAGGGGCCGTGTCTCATTTGCTGGCTAGATGCCATGAGGTTTTTCTAATCCTGGGAATAAAATGTCTGTGCCACCTTACCCTGACCTACCTTCCCAGGCTTAGCTCAGCCCCTCTCCCTGCAACACACCTGCATCTGACCCCCTAGAACCTTCACAACACCCCTACCCCCATTTCCAGAGAGACGAGGTGACCTCCTCAAGGTCATGTGGGGGAAACATGGTTTGTGTGCTTCTTTCTACCACATCATCCTGCTCAGTGATTGAACCCAACACGACATGCCCCCTGGGATTTAGAATCTGCTTTTACAGATGGAGAAACTGAGGCCCAGAGCAATGGGGCAACTTGCTCCAGGTCACACAGCTGGGAAGTGGTAGAGGGACTGGCTGGCCTCCAAGCCCAGGATTCCGGCCACGTTTAAAGTGCTGGCTGGGCTTAGAGTCCCCAAGTGAAACCCAAGGTTGAAGTCCTGGAAAGTCTGTGTAGGTGCCCTTGGCTGGCTCAGCTGCTTTTGACCCTGGGTGCCCTTAGGCTGCCTCAGCCCTTCTGGGCCTCACTTCTGACCATCAATGACAATGTTGGCTATTAGCAAACCACCATCCTGCCTCAGCCTCCTCATCCAACCTCTATTATTATTTTGGTAAGACTGGACTTGAAATCAACTCTCTTTCTCCTTAAAATAGATTTTAACTTAAAATGGATAACCAGTATCATGCCAAAAAATAAAACAAATCACCACAGCAAATACACGGAAAATCCAACTACATCCCCCAAATCTCACTAGACCCCATTGCTTGCTCAAGGCTCCCTGTCTTTTAAAAAGAGGAGATTGACAGATGCTTGGGAGATGATTAAGATCCTTTAACTCCAACAGAAATTTTCTCCTTGGTGTAAAGAGAAGGATTGAAGGAGAATTGAAAACTAAATAACTCTTGGCATTTAAGGCTGGGTTCAGGTGCCACCTGACTATCCCTCAAGGGACATATGTGGCACCATGAGAAACAGCAATATATAAAACAATGCCATTTACATACATGAAAAATACACATATACTGAACAATATTGATTTTGCAAAAATACCTCCATACAAAAAGATACACATTAAATAATGGTCAGGGATTGAGAGGAGCTAGCTGATGGGCAGGGTGGTTGCTAGAAACACAGCATCTGTGTGTGATTTCGGAAAAGGTGCTCCCTCTGGGTAGAAGCAGACCTTCTGGAAAGTGCAAGCCTTGATGGGCAGAGCGAATGAATGAAGGAATAAATGAATGAATTAATGAAACATGAGAGGGGGCTTGCATGGACCAGCGATGATCATTTCCCGAGGACTGGTTGTGCTCCAAGGTCTGTTTAAGCACTAACATTCATTCTAAAATTTGGAGTTTTGACTTCCAGAACTTGTTAGGGAAAAGACCCACCCTCACCCCAGTTATTAACACCTCCAAGTGCATCCCAGGCCAAAGGGAGGCTAATGACCTGTGATCTGAAGACAGGACCAGATCCCTGGCTGGCCAGGGAGGGGGGACACCTTTGCCAGCCCCGGTTTCTCTCCTTCCACTAATCTTGTCCCTTGACCTCTAGATCACTGACATTCCCTGATGGTGGGCAGCGTGTGGGCAACTCTGGGGCTTTCCCTAACCTGCATCTCAGCCCTCAGCCTCATCTCTCCTGCCTGGTTCCAGACCACCACTTTCTCCTTTGGTGTCCTCACCTACTGCTCCTGGCCTCAGGGTAACAGCTGAACCAGAGCTGTGGGACCTTCAGGTCCCTGGATGATATTCCTGACTTTGCCTGGAAGGTGAGGCATGGTCTCAACGATTCACTGGGACCTGGCGGTGGGGCACTCTTAAACCCATCGGAGCAAAAAAAAAAAAAAGCCAGTTTCTGCCCACCTTCCTCCTAACCTCTGACTCGTTAGGTGCGGGGTGGGGTCTGGCTATCCGCATTTTAGCAAACACCCAGGATGATCCTGAAGGCAGCTGCCAGCGTGCAGTGCCTTTGTACAAACTAGGAAAAGGGTGCCCCTGCTTCAGGACACTATACTGCCATCTGCTGGAAAAGTACTGTAGTCAATATGCATTTCTGTGATGACTCCCAAACGCATCTCCTGGAGTTGTGCAGTGCACAACCTGTACACACCTACCTGGTCATCCTCTATCTAAGCGCTGCTAGGTTTGAAAACCACAGCTAAGGTGTTGAAAGTCACTGTAAATTGCCAAATTCAACAATGGGCACAATGGGTTGGGACTCCCAGTTCAGCACCTCTAAGGAAGATTACACAGCCTTCAGAACCGATGATTATAAAGGTGCCTCTCTTGGTGACTCTGCTGTATAGCAGGTACTCAATAAAGGGAGGGTATGGTGGTTGTAGATCTAGATCTTAATTCTGACTCCAACTCTTAAGTAGCTGTGTGCTCTGAGGGAAATGGCTCCAATTCCTTATACCTCTGTTTGTTTATATGTAAAACAGGGATAATAACAGCACAGACCTTGTGGGATTTTGAGGACTCAGTAGCTGATCAGTTAAGCAGAGAGAGCCGAGACTGCCCCCACCCCAGACAACACCCTCCCTCCTTTCTCTTCCTAGCAGGTCTCAGCTGTGATGCTCCTTGGAGGCTGACTCCTATTGGCCTTCAATGCAATTCTCTTCCTGTCCTGGGCCTTAGCCCCCAAAGGGCTGTGCCCAAGGAGGGGCAGTGGCCCAATGCCAGGGGTGCAGGCAACAGCAGGTAAATCTTCTATCACATATGTGTTCCAGACATGTTTGTGGAATGAATGAATGAATGGATGGATGGATGAGCCTGTAAGCAGAGTCTTGCCTCCTAGTTGAATCTCAGAGATAAACCCTAGGATTGTAGACTATTCCAGGTCTTTAACAAGCCAGAAATTGGAGGTAGGGAATGGTATCCTTAACATCACCCTCTCTTGCCCTTATCCAAACCCAGTCTTAATAATCTGTCCTCCTTTGTTTCTCTCCCATCCATCCACTTAGCATCATTTTTACCAGGACCATCATATACAGTTGGGCAGGTTCTACACTGCACAAGGGCATCCAGCTGAGGTCTGAGAGCTGCTGAAATCTAACCATGCTCCAATTCCTAAGCTGTGAAACTGCAGGGCTGCGTCTGCCCAGCTGCATCTGCTTTTCTCTAATTCACACATCGGCTTGGGATGATCTAGCTCAGGTCTTAACTGAACCTTCATCCAATTAATTCTCCACCATCTCTCACCTGGTTTAGAGGTGACCCCCTCACACGTCTCCCTGCTGCCACCCTTGCCCCCTAGAGTCTGTTTGCCACACTCTGGCCAAGTGGGTCCTGTTAAAGCTGAAATCAGACCATGCCACTCGGACTGGCTTATCCGCGCCAATGACTTCCTGTTACCGATGAGGCTCCACTGATGAGGCCCTCATTCGCTCACTGACCTCATCTCTTACCTGCTCCTCCAGGCTCAGCATGCTCCAGCCAAACTGGCTTGCTTTCTGTTGCTCATGAAGCCCAAGCTTGTTCCCTCTGCCTGGAATTCTCTCTTCTCAGATCTTCACATCTTGCTCCTCCCACTTCATTAAGGGCTTTGCTCAAATATCACTGCCTCAGTGGGGGTCTTCCATGTCCTCAAGGTAAGGGAGCTTCCCTCTCCTTAGAGTCTCCTTCCTCTTACCTTGCTTTCCATTTTTCATAGCACTTACCTGCCTGCTTGATAATATCTTATCTGCCTGCTTGATTACTGTGCATCTTTCTCCACTAAAACATCAGCTCCATGAGGGCAAGAACATGTCTGCCTTGATATCACCAGCATCTAACACGGTACTTTGCACATAATAGTTGCTCATTAGATATTTGTTGAATCAATGGATGGAGATACAGTCCTTGTCCTCCAGTGTCTACTGGGGGTGGGGTGTACTAGGCAGTTATAACTCAGTGGATATTTGGCACAAGAGGATGAGCACAGGATGCAAAGAAAAACTCCAAGAGGTACCTGACCCAGTGTGTGGAAGGTGTTAAGGAAGGCTTCCTTGAGGAGGCATCACTGAGATGAATCTGGAAGGATGAGTAGGAGTTAACCAAATGTAGAAGGGTGTTTCAGGTAATGGGAACATCACGGGCAAAGGCATAGAGACAAGAGCAAGGCATGTGCAGGGAACTTCAAGTGGACGAGAGTGGCTGAAGGGTGGCTGCAAGTCACGTGACTCTCCGGCACGGGAAGTGCTTTCTAGGTGCGGAGGTGTCCGGCTCATTTTCTTAGTATCATTAGTACCTCTGACAGAGTGCCTAACAGTTTTGATGAATGAGTGCATGGATGGATGGATGGGTTGGTGAATGGATGAAGTAGGGTGGGTAAGTAGGTGGATGAGCTGATGGATGTATCAATAGACATATTACTGGAAGAATGGATGAATAGATAGATGGATGGAAGGATGGGGAAAATGGGTAGATTGGAATATGGATAGATGGATGGATGGATGAATTGGTGGAAGGCAGGTGGCTAAGTGGGTGGTTGGTTGGATGGATGGATGGATGAGTGAATGGAGAGGTAGGTGTAGGAATGGAGAGAATGAGTGGATGGATGAGTAGATGGACAGATGGGTGGAAGGCTAAGCTGAGTGATAGGTGGATAAAAGGATAGATGAGCCAATAAATAAGTGAGTGGATGGATGGATGGATGGATGGATGGGTGGGGGAATAGGAGGGTGGATGAGTGAGTCCTGGGATGGAAAGGCAGCCCAGAGCCCCTTGACCGACACATTGGTTTTCCTTGCTTCTGTTTCTAGCCATCGCCACCATTGTGGGCCTGCTGGTTTTCCCGATCAGCTTGGCCTCCCCATTTGCCAATGAAGCCTGCTTAGCCTCCTCTGTGTACCACAGTGGTCAGTGCCAGCTGGGCTGGGGCTATGTGACTGCCATCTTCCACACAGTCCTGGCCAGCCTCCTGCCCATGTTCAGGTGGCTCCACGTGACCAAGGTCCAGCGGAGGACCATCCTCTTCTCCAGTGACACTGAGAGCATCATCCTCGTGCCAGAAATGAGCAAATAAAAATATCTCAGGAGGAGCCAAAAGAGCCCATGCAACAGTTGTATGAAATCACCACGCACCCAGGTTCAAATCCCACCTCTGCTGCTTCCTTGCTGTGTGACCTCAGACAAGACACTTCACTTCTCTGGGCCTCAGTGTATACTTCTGTAAGATGGGTGTGTGTGTGAAATAATGCTTACCTCATAGGGTTGTTATGAGAATTAACTTAAGATGCTGTGTATAAATAAAGGCCTTAGCACAATGTTAGGCACTAGTATTCAATAAACTTTAGCTATAATTATTATAATCCTTATCTCACAGGACTGTGGTGAGGATAAATCTATTCATGAAAAGTGCCTGGGGCAATTCTGAATCCGTGGTCACCAGTCAAATACTACATCTTTTAATAAGTATGTGCATATTCTCTCTCTATGAGAGAATAAAATAAAAATATCCTTCCCTTTTTATAACTCCTCCTCTTGGAGAATTTGAAAATTTTTCCTTTTCCCATCAAACATCTAGTGAGTGCCCCTTATAGATGAGAGTTGGTCCAGTGCTGGGGTGGGGATTGAGGGGGGTGTCAGACGGTAAGGACCTATCTCACCCCTCCATGGATAATCCCACTGATGTGGAAACTTCACTGTTTTTTGGGGCACATGAGGCCCCTCACCATCCAGTCCAAACCTCTCTCTTCAGCTTCTTTCTTGTCATTCACCCAACCCTGCGCCTCTCCCTCCAGCCACACTGAATTCTGAGCCCACAGTAGGTCTCTTCACAGCTCCACCCCTTTGTACACGTTGCTCTCTGCCAGGGATGGAGTCAGTCTGTTGCCTTTGCTTATCAAAACCCATTGCCCTTCTTTGGGAAGAGCGCCCTAATCTTCCCTTGGGGAATGACCCTCAGCAACTCTCTGACCACCCCAGGCTTTAGGATGGACAAATGAGTCCTTCTGGCCAGTCAAGCCTAGTCAGAATGATTGGTTCAGAGATGGGCATGGGACCTGTATAAGCCAACATGGACAAGAGTTGAATCACCAGATAGACAAAGATGGAGCTCTAAAGACTTCACTTGAGTAGCTGGATGCAGCCATGCCTGCTCCGCTACCTGCAAGAGACATAGTCACAGGCAGCTCCAGGCTGGTACCCCTCTAGTTAGACTGCCCAGAAGGAAGAGTGAACTACTCTCTTCCCAGGGAAGGAATCTGATTGGCCAGAACTGAGTCATGTGCCCACCTTGGGGGGAGGGGCATGTCAGCAATCTCAATAGCCTATAACTATAGTTATAACGTAAGAGATACATTTCCCCAGAAGATGGGAGAAGTTGCTGGTCCTAGAATGGGGCAAGGATGCCAGGCAAGCAAAAACATTTGATACCAAACTCTCTCTTTAAGGGAAGCTTTACTATCTGCATTTCACAAAAGTGAAAACTGAAGCTCAGAGAGACAAAGTCACTTGCCCAAAGTCACACAGCTGATCAGTGGCAGAGCTGGGATTTGAATCCAGGTCTGTCAGACTCTGTGATGGAGGCAAAATAACACCTGAATTTGTGATCTCTGCCCCGACCCAGCTCACCAAACTCTTTTGATTTTAAATGTTCAACTAAGAACATCTGTAAATAACAATATTATATTATTAGAGCGATTCTATTATTTTGAAAACACACAAACCACAGAGAATGCAGCTTGCATTCGTCTTTCAGAAAAAAAAACAATAAGGACAATAATTACTTTAAAAAGTAATAGAATAATGGAATAAAGTAATAGAAAACCTAGGAAGCCACCACATGGTATCCAAATGGACTCGACGACCAGTGGTATGTTTCAAGTGTCATCAGAAGCACTTTGATGTGAGTCAGGCTTCTGTGGGAAGATTCCAGGAGGCCCAGGCAGCATCCCAGTGTAAAAAGCAGCAAGTAGATGCCACCAAGAAGAAGCCCAAACTCAGCTTCAGGTCACCCACCTGCGCTAGGGATGAGTCACCTCCTCTATTTAATAACCTTACAGTAGCTCCCAAGTTCCTTAATTTTCTCCTTCAACAATGCCAAAGGGAGCAAATCTGCAGCCTATGAAGCAGAAGCATTTACACAGACACTGTCTTTATTTGACAAGAGACAGAGGGATCTGTCTGTCTTATTCTCTGTTCATCATAGAACAGGATGGTCCTGTTTGCAGGAGCCCTTTACCTGCCGAGGCTGGAAATCACTGCGCCCACAAGACTGAATAAAGCAAGCCAGGAAGATACTGGAGGATTCCTGCCCAGCACCCTGATGTAATGGAAAGTCCCTAGGGAACGGCATCGTTCTGTAGGTCATTTGAATTCTACTAGGTTGACTTAGCAACGGATTGGCAAGCTGGCACTTCAAAAAGGATCAAACTGTGCTCCTTCTAGAGTCTATACCTGTCCTGGGCTCAAGCTCTCAGTGTGTCCAGCAGCTTAAAAGCCAGCAGCACAGAGACCTGACAGCCCTTCCCTGACTCAGCAGAACCCGATGCAAACTGCAGAGTCAGAGCGGGTTTTGCTCCTGCCAAGAACTGATGGCCTCACCACACCTAACTCCAGTTGCTCTGTCATAGCCCCAGAGGGCTCAGAGCTCATCCCTTCCCCAGTTCTCCTCCAGGAGCTGTGTCAAAGATTCACCTGAGAACCTGAGCAAGACAGATGATGGGAACTCAGGGAAACTGAGGTCCCAACCAGGAAATCATCCCCAGTGATGCTAGGGGCAGAGGGTCCCAGTGGACAGAGGGGGGCCAGGACTGAATCCAGACCCAAGGGAGGCATTATTACCCCCAGTTCACAGAAATGAAAACCAAGGCTCAGAGAGGCAAGGTCACTTGCCCAAAGCCACACAGCCAGGAAGTGGCAGAGTTGGGATCCTAAGTCATCCCTCCCCAAGCATGTGGACAAAGATATAGGACATGATTTTAGTTGGTGTGGTGAGAAAGTCACTCCCACTTCAATCCTCCTTGAAGTCCTCCAAGAAGAAAGGCTCATCTGGTGCTGGCATGTCTTTAACCTCTCAAACCCTTAGTGCATCTCTTCTTAACGGCAAGAGAGCAAGCTTCAGAAAGCCTTTGGTGGGAAACAGTATTTCGGCAAAATAATAATATTTATTTTTACAACCATCTTCTGTTTATGCAAATGATCCTGGCTTGCCATAAGTTTGAAGTTTTACAAAATGAGTTGATTTGAAGAAAACTAGTAAAGGGACTTTCCCTGGCGGTCCAGGGGTTAAGATTCCGCGCTTCCACCGCAGGGAGTGCAGGTTCGCTCCCTGATCGGGGAACTAAGACCCCACATACAACACAGTGTGGCCGAAAAGTAAAAAGGAAAAAGAAGACTAGTGAAGATATAATAGTACAGATGGCACACAGATGTGGTCCGAAGTATAAAGGTGGACTGCAGGTGACTTGAGTTCGATGCTGTCAGAAAACCTGGGGAGAAGGCTCATTGATTGATGGATCTAATGTCTCTCAAACGTGAGTATGTGTTGAAAAGGAAAGAAATCTAAACCACTTCCTCCCACTGCCCTTGACTGTACCCTCACCTCCTTTCCCCGATGGGCTGCTGGGACCTCAGGCCTGGGAGAGAAGGAGGGAGGGATAAGAAGGAAGATGAAACAGGATGGCATAAATGGTTGCAGCCGTTCTGAAATGGGATGGTCGGGGCCTCCCACACTCTTTGCATAAGTGCTTCTCAGTTGCCCCGTGGCCTCTCCCACAAGCCACATGGAAAGCTCCAAGTGAAAAGAAAATGGAACGTGATTTAGAAGAGAGATGACAGAGCAGCCAGAGGGTCTAAACCCAGCAGTGTTGTTCTGAATGAGAACAGCAACATTCAGGCAGAAGACATGGTGACGGACAGTCTCCACATGCTCATGGCTACAAGGAAAGGAGGCAGAAGGAGCAGAGGAGAGGAATCGGAGGGATGGGGGAAGGAGAAGATAAAGAAATGGAGGAAAAGATGGAGGAGGAGGCGGAGGAAGAAGAAGAGGGGGGAGGAGGAGTCCACAGTGACAACTGTGTGTGCCATACGTTCTCCATCCCTGCTTTGAGCCACGAAAACGTGCCTAGTGGCCCAAGACTCATCTTCTCACATCTGTGCAAGGTGCAAATGCATGTCTTTAGGAAAACCTTTACAAAAGCAAAAACCATTCTCTTAGGATTTTTTTCCCACAAAATATATCGTCCATTACCATAAGTCAATAGTGCATGTAACTGCACATTTGTACACACATAAAAGGTATACTGGTGGTTCCCAGGTCTGGTGGTGCCAGGCAGCTGCAAGAATAGTGGGGTCCTCCAGGAGGAGGGCCACGTGTACCAAGCTATGGCTGGAGTTGGGGAAATGAGACCAGTGGCTTCAACGGATGGTCAGAACATCAGGACCAGTCTTTGCTCTCAGAAGCTTCTCCCAGGAAGAAGCAGACCTTCCCACTAAGAGAGCCACATGTGGGCCAGCAAAAGACAAGTCCCCACCTGCCCGCTGCTGTGTGGCTTCAGACTTACCTCTGCTGGCAATCTTCCAAGAAAGTGGTGACTTGGGCTCAGCCAGGCCACCAATGCCACCTGAAACTCCTTTACTTTGCTGGCTTATTTTGAAACTAACTTTTTCTATAGAAAACCTGAAGTTTTGATGGGTGCTCATTAGATTAAATCAAGCTTTGCTTCTGCAGAGGAAAGCCAGAAGTTTCCCTTGGTGCATGGTTAGAGGCTGCTGGGGGTGGAGATCCATGCGAGGTCTCCATTGCCCAAAGACTGTGGTTCAGAATGGCAGCCGTGAGTGGGAATCATAGATATTGAGGAGATAAGTTGATGGTCTATGGGAACACTGGGGGCGAGAGAGGAGCTAGCTCAGCAGTGGGGATACAGTGAGGCATCAACTTAGAGGTATACTCTTGAGTCCAGTGGCTGACCATCTTGGGACCCCTCTTGTTCATGGACCTTGGGATACATGGTAGACTGTTTGCAAAAATACTCAATTATTTCCCTGCCTGTATTTACAGCCCTTTTCATTGTCACTTTTCAAAACCTCCCATAAACTGGTGGAATCTATTTCTCCATCCTTTCAATCTGAGCTCAGCCACATAACTTCTTGGACCAAAAGAATATAGTAGAAATAACTTTATGCCAATTCCAATCCTAGGTCTCAAAAGGCATTGCACACTTCTGTTTGCTGTCTTAGAAACTGCCATCATGGCCACGTAAACAAGCCTGAGCTAGCCTAATGGAGGATGAGAGATACATGGCCCAGTTTCTCCAACTATCCTAGCCAACAGCCAGCCAATTGTCAAAAGCAGAGTTGCCTGGCTGGCCATCAGCTGACCAGAGACACACAAAGAAGTCGAGCTGAGACCAGAAGAACTGCCCAGCTGAACCCAGCTCATATTGTTGACCTACAGAATCATCACAAGCTAAATAAATGGCTGTTTGAAGCCACTAAGATTTAGGGTGGTTTGTTACACAGCATTACTTGTGGTAACAGCTAACTGATACAAAGGATGAGATGAGATTCACCAGCCTTGAACTTTCAGGGGAAAGATCAGGGAGCTATCGTAAGAATATGTCCCTCTCTGTGTCTGGGTCACTGAGGTGGGGTGGAGGGTGGGGTATGAGGACACAGTCTTCAGAAGCAAGCATTTCTTTCTTTCAAATTAAAAAGAAAATCCCCAAACACAGAAACAAAAAATAACCCAGGTTCACGTTTCTGTTTATATATATTTTCTCTCTCTATAGACACAACTCTGTAGTAAACTGTAACAAGATATGTTGGCAACACTGAGAAAAGGAGGGCACTCCATAGATAAAACAACTTGCACGCATACAATTCAGGGACACAAGGACGCACACGAAGTACAAAGATCCGAATAAGCACAGTAAGCCGAATAAATAGGAGTTATTCCAAATCAGAACCACGACGCTCTCTGGAACACCACGAGAGAAGGCAGAGAAGAGATCTTGTGCTGTACTTTCAGACTAGTCTGTCAAAAAATGAATAAGAATTGGAAGGTCTAGGACCTGGGTCTTGCTAAAATAACATCCTCTGTAGTGAACAGTTGAATGGCAATATAAACTCTTATCTGGAGGGGACTTTCATACATTTTCTCCCATCTTGGGAAGGTGGGGGACTAGGGCGAGGAGATGCATTTCTCACAGAGCGTTCTTTGGAAGCAAGCGCCATCTAGTCTCATCCATCCTGCCCAGGAGACCCTACGCAGGCGGAAGTTCAGTGCAACCGAAAGTGCTGGGTCCAAGGGAAGCGCCTTCACAAGCACGCCAGGCAGGGATTGCTCCCCCTTCTGGTTTGCTCAGGATGGAAGGACTAATGCACTCTCTGCGAATGCTTCAAAGTCCTTGACGAGTCTCCTACCCTCTCCAAAATCCTACCTGCCATTCTTGGGAAGAGCATCCCTCCCCAGCTCTCACTGTTTCTCCCAACTCTGGTGCACTCTCGGAAGAGAAGGGCTGGCAGGACCACTCTCCTGGGAGGACAGGTAGGCAGGGTAAACTAGCTCGCTTAGGGTCTGTTTGGGGATTGGTGACCCTCTGTGTGAAGACATGGAGGGGACCATTTCCAGTCTGGTCTGTGACCCTGGCACCAGTTCATCAGCTGATGTTTCTTTCCCGAGGAAAACACCCGCCATACCCTACCTGGGCCAACCTCCTTTCCCTCCTTTGTCCTGAGTGAGCAAGGGCACTTAGAGAAAAGCCAGCCTCCCTAAACAAGTGGCTTGCACCAACACACATCTTCCAAGCTTCTGGAACATCAGACCCGATGTATGGAAGGGGAGGCGAGGTCGTCCCTAGGAAGAAAGGAAGGGGATGTGGACTCTGCCCTGCCCAGGGGCTCCTGAGCAGGACCCGGAAGAGGCCTATCTCATGCTTACAGACACTTCTCACAGGCAGACGTCTTTCTTTAAAAGAAGACAAAAGTCTCTCCTGGGCCAGGTGGAGGAGAAAAAATGAGAAATATACAACGGTTGAAATCCCGGACCCCAAGAGAGATGTGCAAAGGACCCCATGTGCCTTTTCTAAATGGAAGAAAGTCTCAGGATATAGGCGGCTCAGGTACAAAGAAAGTGGAGAGGGAGGTACACTTGTAGCCCCTCCTCCAAACCAGTGGTTCTCAAATGGGGCTATTTGGCAATGTCAGGAGGTGCTCCGGGATGTCACAAGGGGGTGGGGAGGAGGGTGCTACTGGCATGTAGTAGGCAGAGGCCAGGGATGCTGCTCAAACTCCAACAGTGCACAGGGCCGCATCCCTCAGAAAAGCATTAGATGTCAACAGTGCTCCGCTCCAGGCCAACCTTCCAGCCACGTTCTGGAGCATCTCCAAAGGCCCCTTTCAGAGTACAGAGGTAGCCCCAAAGACCTCTCCTATACCAGTTTCCAAAAAGTTCCCTCCCCAAGTCTCATCCGACAAGACAGTTGGAGGGATGGGAGAGAAGAGGGAGGAGACCCTTCTGGGGACCATGACCCAAGATGTGCCCTCTGCACACCAACAACTCCCAACTCCCACGAGGGAGAAATCCCAGACTTGGGCGATCTTTGGTCAAACAGGAAAACGTAAGGCTGAACTGAAGGGGCAACCCCTCGATCCCACCTGCCTGGTGGCCAAAGTTGGGGTACTTTCTCTTTGCACAGAGGTCCATGCTCGGGAACAGATGCCAGGACCTTGCTCCCTGGGCGGCCAGGAGGAGAAGCAGGCAGGACAGGCAGGTGGGCGGAGGCTTGGCTGACACTGCCTGGGTGACGTGGTCCTCACTTGTTCTCAATCAGGGTCTGCACCTTGTACACGAGGTCCCGGGCCAGCTTCAGCACCTGTTTGGTGTTGTGTCGCTCGGCCATTTCTGAAAGAGTGGAAGTAAAATCTCATGAGCCTCCTTCTGTGTCCACCCTCGGGATGCGCTTTCAGTGCCCGGAGAGGTCTCTGGGGCATCCCCATCATCATCATCATCTGGCATCACCCCCAGAGCAGCTCTGGAAGCAGAGACTTTGGGGAGGGTCTGCATCTCCAGACCTCGGTTTCCTCATCTGTAAAATGGGAACCATAACAGTACCTACTTCACAAGGTTACTGTGAGATCAAACGAGATGAAGCTGGCTCTCAGTGTGTGTGTTTAAAAAAATATTAGGTCCTCCCACCACCCTCCTACAAACATGACTGGACACCTTTTAAGAAAGCAACGCCAGGCACGTGGTAGATGCTTAAAAGTAGAGAAGGAAGGAAGCAACAGAAGGAGAGGGGGAGGGGAGGGGAGAAAGCACCAATAATCACTTTGTCGAGAGTGACACAAAATGATCAGCTCTTCAAAGCAGAATAATCCTAAACTTAGACATTTATCATAAAGAAATCATTTGGGGACTTCTCTGGTGGTCCAGTGGTAGTCCCCGCCTTCCAGTGCAGGGGACGTGGTTTCGAATCCTGGTCAGGGAACTAAGATCCCACATGCCACGGGGCAACTAAGCCCGCATGCCACAACTACTGAGCCCATGTGTCGCAAACTACAGAGCCCACGCGCTCTGGAGCCCGCACACCACAACTAGAGAGAGACAACCCGCATGCCACAGCTAGAGAGAAGCCCGCATGCTGCAATGAAAGATCCTGCATGCCGCAAGGAAGATCCTGCGTTCTGCAACTAAGACCCGACACAGGCGAGTAAATAAATAAAAATTGAAATAAAAAAAATAAAAATAGGGATAAGTAACATTAAAAAAAACCCTCAAAAAAAACCAAGAAAGAAAGAAATGATTTGGTAGAAGAAAAACAAACAAACAAACAAAAAACACTAACACCGTGGTTCCCAAACTGGGTGCTGAGGAACCCCAGGGTGCCACAGTGAACACATGGAAACGTTGAGGGAAATACAGCTATCTTCCACATCTGCTCAACATCACATAAACTGCTAATGCGAGTGAGTTTGCAAATTTCATGACATTCCTATCAACGGCTTTATAGCTTTGCAAAAACTAGGTTTTCAGCAAGCAGTTGCCATGATAAAAGCAAGTATCATGCGAAAATCACTGTGGAATAGGAAATGAAGGTGGTGGGGTTCAAAATAATTCCAAGGTTTGAGAGGTTGTGCAAAGCCCAACAGGTGAACACACCCATTAGTAACTGTACTTATTTATTTATTTATTTATTTATTTATTTATTTATTTATTTAGGCCACGCCGTGTGGCATGTGGGATCTTAGTTCCCTGACCAGGGATTGAACCCATGTCCCTTGCATCGGGAGCACAGAGTCTTAACCACTGGACTGCCAGGGAAGTCCCAGTAACTGTACTTATTTAAATATAAAATAAAAATACTATTTTCTTTTGACTTACACGTATTATTTTTTCAAATGGCTACTAAGTTGTTAGGATAGATATAATTATTAGGTGGTTTGGACCTAACTAGTCAGTGAATGGAACTTTTGGTCTGGGTGCCACGAAAACTTTACAGAGACATCAGGGGTGCCATGAACTGAGAAAGTTTGAGAACCTCCACGCTAAGACAGGAATTGCTTTGGGTTCTCAATCACACCCTCAAACCGAAAACAACCTAGATGCCCAATCAGAATGGACGGTTCAGTAAGTTATGAACAGTCACTTGAGGTATATTCTGGTGTCTTAAAAAATGATTATATGGAAGATGGTTTTTAAAACATTAAGCGGAAAAAAACCTAGATACAACTGGATTCTGAAATGGTAACAACATAAAAATATATATTACTTTGGGAAAGACTAGATGGAAAAAACATTAAAAAAAAAAATTGAGGGCCTCCCTGGTGGCGCAGTGGTTGGGAGTCCGCCTGCCGATGCAGGGGATACGGGTTCGTGCCCCGGTCTGGGAGGATCCCATGTGCCGCGGAGCGGCTGGGCCCGTGGGCCATGGCCGCTGGGCCTGCGCGTCCGGAGCCTGTGCTCCGCAGCGGGGGAGGCCACAGCAGTGGGAGGCCCGCATACCGCAAAAAAAAAAAAAAAAAAAAAAAATTGAACCCACTAAGTACAGCGTGGTTTCCTGGATTGGATCCTGGAGCAGAAAAAGGACATTAGTTAAAAACCAAGTGGAATCAAGTCAGTCTGTAGTTTAGTTGATAACAATATATCAACGTTAATTGCTTTGTTCTACAAATGTACGAGGATCAGGTAACATATTAACATTAGGGGCAGCTGGGTGAAGGGTATTGGGAACTCTCTGTACTATCTTTGCAACTTTTCTCTAAATCTAAAATTATTCCAAAATAAGAAAGCTTCTTTAAAGAAAACTAATAATGTTTCCAGTGTAAGGTCATCACAGGTGGCTTTTTTCTTCTTTTGCTTTTTCCAAAACCGTCTTTAGTTTAAGAAAATGTTTTAATAGTGATAATATTGATAGTAGCAACAGCTTCTATTCATAGTAACAGCTATGAGCCAAGCACCACCTGACTGATGGGCTTTATATCCTTGTGGTCTCATTTAATCCTCCTGACATCTCCGTGAGGGAGTTGTTAGTACCATTTTATCCCCAAGGACTCTGAAGCCCAGAGACATAAAGTCACTTGCCCAAGTCACACAGCTCCCAGGTGGCAAGGCTGGGATCAGAATCCATCTCTGTTTGATTTCAAAGAGTGTGCCTTTTTCATGCCATTTCAACTGCTTTCCTGTATCTGCTTTCCCTACACATGTCAACCCTCTGAAGAAGACACTGTTACTCCATTTCCCAGATGAAGAAGCAGATGTTTAGAGAGAGGGGAAGCAACGTGTCCATGGCACAGTTGGTTAATGGCAGAGCCAGGGATGCTCCCTGAGCCTGATTTCAACACCTAGGCCCCTTCTGCCAGATCCCTGAGAAAAACACACAGGGATCACTCAGCATTACAAGTTGTTAACTCATCCATTTGGAAATAGCTGCAAGAAGTGGGGAGAACCCTCCTCCATCCCCTTCATGGTGCATCAGTTTCAGTGACCCTCCATACCTCTCCAGGCCCCAGGAAGGGGCCCTCCAGAAGCCTGTACCCCTCAGATAAGACCCTGGTCACGTGGATACCATTAAAAAATTTGATGATGTCTGTGAAATCCATGTTGTTCTCCAAGATGATGTCACGGTAGACCTCCACCAGCGCCAGCGCGATGAACAGGACATAGTGGGCGGACGACACGTGTTTGGCTGCCCAGATGGTCTCCCAAACAGAGAAGACGTCATCATAGATGAGTTCTGCCGGGACACCAACACACACGCGCAGGGGGAGGGTCAGTCACTGAGCTCACGGCGCTGCCCTCCCTCCGGAAAGATCCCATGTCAGCCATGGTCTGCTCTTCTGTCCTGGAGCAGTGGCCAGAGCTCAGGCCAGGAGACAGGAGACCTGGACACTGTCATTTGACAGAAGCCTCAGTTTTCCCCTCTGTAGAATAGGCTATGCAAACCAGGTGGGTTGTAAGTTTCCAACTCTGACATCCTGTAAGTGGAGGAACCGGGCACATGCAAATTTGATTTACATTGACCTGTCCTTGCCCTGTCCCTTGGTCAGTGTCCCCCTCTCTCCCTGCTCCCTCCATCTCTTTTAGATACCAATGGGGGTATCTCCTTTTCCCCCTGCACCCAGGCAGAGCTGGCTGCTGCCTCTGTGTCTGGTAAAGAGACAGAATAGAGCAATGATGAAAAGTAAGGCTTCCTATGTCCAATAAACTCAGTCTGAATCCTGGCCCCATCACTTACTAGTAAGGTGACCTTGGGCTAGTTATTCCCCTCCATGAGCCCTTCTCTTTCCTCATCTGTAAGTGGGGTGATACTAACAGTAATAAAGGACTGAAGAAATAATACATAGAAATGGCTCAGCACAGTGCCTGGACCTTAATAAACACCTCCATACAGGTTAGATATTATTAGCATCACCCCAAATTGGCAAGACAGCAATGCACTGTGTCAGACATCATTTCTAAGTCACGTGTGAAAGATACTCTATGGGCTTCAGAGTTCTTGGCCTCTGATAAGCAGCTTAATAGAATGGAAGGGAACTGGGCTTAGGTAGACAGAGTGGGGCTCAGATCCTGGCTTTATTATTCCTAGCTCTGAATTTAGTTCTTCTCAGTCTTAGTTTCCTCATCTGTAAAATGGGGATTGTGACAACACCTACTGCATAGTGTCTCTGCAAGATAAGTTGGGTGAACTGATAGTCAGAACTCAACAAATCGGCATTACTCTCTTCCACTGGCTTTGTTACAACACCTCCCAGCCTCACCTCCCTGGTACCTTTTCCCCTGAGATTCTGCTACAAAGAGTCTGAGAACAAGTTTCCAGTTTGAAGTCTGTACCTCGCTTGAAATCCAGCAGGAACCAGCGGTAGCAGAAGTAGAAGTGAGTGTAGTCCCCATTCTGATGCATCAACTCGAAGAGCTCTGAGTCCAGGATCTGTCAGAGAAAGGAAAGATAGGCATCAGTCTCCTGGGCAAAGGCTAGACTAGAGGGGACAGCTGAATAAATGATGCTACATCCCCACACCAGATACCATACAGTCCTTAACAACCAGGTGGAGTTTAAAAATGGGCAAAGGATTTGAGGTGGAAGTCAACCTAGCTCAACCTAACCCCGTCATTTCTCTAAAGAAGATGTGCAAATAGCCAATAAGCATGAGAGATGCAACAAATGGGCATCTTTAGCAATTAGGAAAATGCAAATCAAAACCACAATGAGATACCACTTCACATGCACTAGGATGGCTATAATAAAAATGACAGACAACAAAGTGTTGGTGAGGATGAAGAGATACTGGAACCCTTATATGTTGCTGGTGGGAATGCAAACTGGTGCAGCTGTAATTCCACTCCTAGGTATATCCCCAAGAGAAATGAAAACCTATGTCCATATAAAAACTTGTACATGAATGTACACAACAGCATTATTCATAATAGCAAAAAAAGTGGAAACCACTCGTGTTTATCAGTGGATGAATGGATAAACAAAATGTGGTCTATCCATGCCATGGAATATTCAGCAATAAAAAGGAATGATGTACAGATATATGCTATAACATGGATGGACCTTGAAAGCATGATGCTAAGTGAAAGAAGTCAGACACAAGAGGCCACATATTGTGTGACTCCATTTATATGAAGTGTCCAGAATAGGTAAATCTATAGAGACAGAAAGTAGATTAGTAGTTGCCAAGAGCTGGGGAGAGGGATTGATGTTAATGGGTATGGGGATTCTTTTTGGGGTGATGAGTGTTCTGAAATTAGATAGTGATGATGATTTCACACCTGTGAATATTCTAAAAATCACTGAATTGAACATTTTAAAAGGGTGAATTTTATGGTATATGAATTGATCTCAGTAAAGGTGTGTGTGTGTGTGTGTGTGTCTGTATGAGAGAGAGAGAAAGCGAGCGAGAGAGAAATATACTCAAATATTTCTTTGCAGAAAAGGACCAATACAATCAAACATCCTGTTAAGGACAAGGGCCATGTCTTGTTCATCATTGTAGCCACAGTGCCTGAACCAAATAAATGCTCAGTGAGAATGAACGTAGTGGAGCTGAGCTGTTGAGTGAAGGTTGAGTTGAATTGAGTTTTTTAGTTTAACTCAACTGGGCTGAGTTAAGTAGATTGAGAGACTGAGTCAAGTTAAACAAGGCGCGGCTATTAAGTTGGCTTGTGGTCCATTGGGCTGAGCTGGAATAAGTTATATTATTGAAAAGCACAAGGTCCTACCTGAATTAGTGACCTCATGTTGGCAAAGTGCGTGTCCATGGCACCTCCGTGGGGGAAATTCTGGTTCATCCTCTTCATGAGCTCGGTGAAGCAGCTGAAGGCAAGGGCCTCTGCGGGAAGAGCACAGGAGGAACAGTCAACTGTGCCACTGCCCAAGGAACCTGAGGTCCCAAAGTGATGGTCCGAGGCCCTGAGGTGGTTCACAAAGTCCACAGCCAAATGACAAACATAAGGACAATGGAGTACAAATGTATACCATTTCAAGGAACGTTCTCCAATTAATTACATACTTCCCACCTTTAGAGGTACTGAAATGTTTTATTTTAGGAAACAATGGTGACAGCAAAGCGCTCTGTTTTAAAGATCCCTATTTGCTATAATGAAAAGTCGACAATGTTTGGTCCCAAACTTTTTGAAAAAAACATTCTACAGGGTTCATGAAATTCTCATGTCTGGGAACCACTGTATTAAACGAGCAGTTGTCAATATTGGAAGGGTGTTTGCAGGCGTTATGCAAAGAAAGGGTCAAATAACATTGGGAAATGCTGCTTAGAGAGCCACTACCTATATTAAGAATGAAAAGGCTCTGAGAAGTCATATAATTTAAAAAATCTTTTATATTGTTCAACCCAGTGTTTAAAAAATTTATTTGAAAATAGTACCTTTTTTCTCTCTTTTGACACCTAGTAACTTTGGGGAAAGTTATAAGAAGGTTTCCAGAGGCACAGTAAGATCTCATTTATTTTTTAAAAGACTTTATTTTTCAGAACAATTTACAGAAAAATTGGGAAGAGTGTACAGAGAGTTTCCATATACCCCACACCTCGTTCCCCCTATTACTAACATCTCCCATTAGTATGGTACGTTTGTTACAATTAATGACCTACTGATGATACATAATTGACTCAAGTCCATAGTTTTTTATCTTATGTCCTTTTTCTGTGCCAAGAACTCATCCAAGGACTACATTACATACAACTGTCATCTCTCCTTAGGCTCCTCTTGGCTATGGCAGTGCCTCAGGCCTTCCTTGTTTTTGATGACCTTGATAGTTACGAAGAATACTTGTCAGGTATTCTACGGGATGCCTCCCTATTGGAATTTATCTGATGTTTTCCTCATGATAAGACTGGAATTATGGGTTATTGGGAGAAAGACGTAGGTAAGGTGCCATTTTAATCACATCATATCAAGGGTATACTGTATCAATGTGATTTAGAATGGTTGATGACCTTGGCCACCTGATAGAGGCAGTGTTTTCAGGTTTCCCCACTGCATAGTTTCTCTCTCACCTCCCACCCCCTTCTACACTGAACTTTCTGGAAGCAAGTCACTATGCTCAGCTCTGAAGAGTTGGGAGTTATACTTCCCATTTTAAAACAGCCTTACTGAGGTTTACGTACCATAAAATCCACTCTTTTAAATGTATAATTCACTGGTTTTAGTATATTCACATCTGTGAACTAAAATCTCTAATTTCAGAACATTTTCATCACCCCCAAAAGACTCTCTCTATATCAGAGGTCATCACCTATTTCCCTCTCCCTGCAGTCCCTGTCAACAACTAGTCTATTTTCTGTCTCTACAGATTTGTCCCTTCTGGCAGCAATCTTATTTTAATGTTGCTAAAATGCCCAGCTTCTCACATGCTCTTGGAGGCAGTTTTCATATCTTACTGGTTTCCTCATTAATAAGTTGGATGAAATCTTTGTCATGTGTTTATTCTATTTGTATGAGAGAGACACATTAACTTTTTGAAAATTATATATATATATATATTTTTTTCCGTACGCGGGCCTCTCACTGTTGTGGCCTCTCCCGTTGCGGAG
This sequence comes from Mesoplodon mirus, assembly GCF_964341445.2. Lineage (NCBI taxonomy): Eukaryota > Metazoa > Chordata > Mammalia > Artiodactyla > Ziphiidae > Mesoplodon > Mesoplodon mirus. The sequence continues at coordinate 19,452,227 of NC_138989.1, read as the reverse complement.
CACAGGCTCCGGATGCGCAGGCCCAGCGGCCATGGCTCACGGGCCCAGCCGCTCCGCGGCATATGGGATCCTCCCAGACCGGGGCACGAACCCGTATCCCCTGCATCGGCAGGCGGACTCTCAACCACTGCGCCACCAGGGAGGCCCTGAAAATTATATTTTATCAGTTCTGAAGGTCATCCACTGAGATGTTTGAGGGGATTAATCCAATGGAGACAAATTAAATCAAATTTACCTGTACATCCTCGGTGACAACAGAACTTTTTCTGACCCTCTAGTTCTTTTTTTCTTTTTCTACTGATATTATGTATTTGTTTTTATTTCTGGCTTGTATACCTTCAATAAGTTAATCTGAATTGGTGGCAGCAATGACTGGGGATTTGCTATTATGGTCTGACTATTTGGTGATCTCTGTTGGGTGTATAATGAAAGCCTATTCTCTGTTGGGTGAGAGATGACAGAGAATCCAATTTTGTAGTCTTTTTTTCTTCGTTGTTCTTTTTTTTTTTTTTTTTTTTTACCTGTTTGTCTATTTGCAAACTCAAATCAATTAACAATTACATGCTCACTGGAAGAAAAATAACCAAGTTTTTGTGTTTCTGGTTCAGTTTTCAGCAATATTTTATAGTTTTTGGTGTACAAATCTTGCACTTCTTCTGTTGAATTTATTCATAAGCATTTTATTCTTTTAGATGCTATTGAAAATGGAATTGCTTTCCTAATTTCATTTTTAGATTATTCATTGCAATTGTATAGAAATATAATTGACTTTTATATAGGTCCTATATCCTGCAACCCTGCTGAACTTGTTTATTAGTTTTAATGTGTTCTGGATTCCTTAGGATTTTCTATAGGCAAGATCATGTCATCTGCAAATATACATGGTTTTACTTCCTTTCCAATCTGGATGCCTTTTATTTCTTTTTCTTCCCTAGTTGTAAAGGCTAGGGCCTTTTGTGGCAAAAGTGGACATCTTTGTCTTACTCTTGATCTTAGGTGAGAAGTGTTCAATATTTCACCATTGAGTATGACATTAGTTGTGGGTTTTTCATAGATGCCTTTTATCACGTTGAGGAAGTTCTCTTTTATTCCAAGTTTGCTGAATTTTTTATCATGAAAGGCTGCTGAATTTTGTCAGATGGCATCTTTTTGTCAACTGAGATGATCATGTGATTTTTGTCCTTTATTCTATGAATGTAGTGAATTACACTGATTGATTTTCATACATTGAACCAGCCTGGCATTCCTGTGATAAATCCCATTTGGTCTTGAAATATAATCCTTTTTATACCTTGATGGATTCAGTTTGCTCGTGTTTTGTTGAGGATTTTTGCCTTTGATTTCATAAAGGATATTGGCCTGCAGTTTTCTTTTCTTGTGATGTCTTTGTCTGGTATTGGTATTAGGGTACCAGTGGGCCCTCATGTAAGGACCTGCCTTATAGGATGAGTTGAGAAGTGTTCCCTCTTCTTCTCTGTTTTAGAAGAGTTTATGAAGTATTGGTATTCATTCTTTGTTAAGTGTTCGGTAGAATTCAGTAGTGAAGCTGTCTGGGTCTGAGTTTTCCTTTGTTCTCACTCATGTTTATACAGCCAGTGGCTAGCAAAAGCTTGGATGGGTGTTGGACACCTGGAAATAAGTGTTGGTCAACATGGAATAAGAGAACTTTTTATTTCACTAGGACCTTGATGTGTTCACTGGACAGGTCTTCTGAGCACCTGTACTGACCCATTCCATGGAGTCACAGAGTCAGGTTAACCTCTCTTCTATGTAGTGGGAAGGAAACTGCATCCCCAGTTCTGGGGCAGGGAGGATATACTCACCGTCATCCAGAATGACCAACAGTGGAGCCAGGAGGTCACACATACCCTGGACATAGCCGATATCAATGTGCTGCCAGATGTAGCTACGAGAGAGACACAAGATGCCCAGTGATGGCCCCCACAATATGCCTCTCCAACCCCCTCCTCCTTTACCTCCACCCCGGGTTGGTCCCCATCCCTCACCTGGACCACTTCCTCAACCTCCAGCCTGCATCCCCATCCCCAGTCTCACTCTCTTCAAACATCCTATGCTCGGTCACCAGGATGTCCTTCTTAAAGCTCAGCTCAAGACCACTGCATGCTCAAAAACCCCACTGCATGACAGGACAGTGTCCAAACTCCTTTACTGGGGGTGCAAGGAGTTCATAGTTTCCTCCCAATCCCTCTTTACAGTCTCACACATCACTTCCCAGTGCTTCTTCCCCTCCAGCTGCAGAGGTATTTACCTTTGTACAAATAAAGCATACATTCATGCCCCTGTGCTTTTGTCCCAGCAGTTTCCTCTGCCTGGAATTTCCATCTGTCCCTTAATAATAATAACTAATATTTACTAAGCATTTACTGTATGCTCTGTCCACTATACATGTACTGTATCATTTAATTCTCAAAATAATCATATGAAAAAGTTACTATTATTATCCCATTTCACACATAAGGGGAATGAGGCACAGAGAACCAAGTGACATGCACCAGGTCATACACCTAACAATAAATGGTAGAGACAGGACTTGAACCCAGGTGGCCTCACCCCAGAGTATGTGCTCTTAACTTCAGTGCTAAATGATTTATTTCTTCAGTGTCTTCTCTTTTTGCCAAAATTCATCTTGAAGGTCACACCACTGTGAGGCCTTCCGTGATTTCTCCTGGTGCTGTAACTAGGTAAAAGTCAGTCTATGCTTCCTTCTCCCCCAGCACTATTTAATTTTAAGGAAGCATGCTATATTAAAGTTAATTATGTTTGTATCTCATCAACTAAATTTTGAGTGGCAGTAATTGCTTGGGAGACCATAAGACAGAATAGTTAAGAGGTGGTGTTTATTAATAAGAAGGCTTTGAACAGGGTTTGGCAATCCTTTTCTGAGAGGTCCAGATAAGAAGTATTTTCAGCTGTGTAGGCCATATGTTCTCTTTCTCAACTACATAACTCTGCAGAGGCAATCACAGATAATATGCAACCAAATGGGCATAGGTAAATTCTAAAAAAAATTTTATTTACAAAAGCAAGTGGTAGGCAGGATTTGGCCCATGGGCTGTAGTGGTAGTTTGCAAACCCCTGAGTTAGAGTAGCATGTAAAGAAGTCCAGGATGCACTGTTGAGTGTAAAAAGCAAGTTGTAGAAAAATAGTTTATAGTATAACCCAACACAGATAAACATTTAAAAAAAATTAAAACGTGTGCATTCATATTATATTATCCTATATATTACATAGTATAACTATATATTATATAGTATAATTACATTCTATATATTTATATAGTTATATAGCATATTACATTAAATATTAATTACTATCTAAATATCAATATATTAACATGTGTATATTCATATTATACTATATATTTATATAATTATATACTACATATGAATCATAATTATATATGTTATATAGTATAACATTGTATATTATATAATATACTATCTATTATATATGTGTATATATAGATATCTCATATATATGGCTTGGGAGGATATTCACTAAACCATTAGCAGTAGTTTCTTCTTCTTGGTGAGTGGCATTAATGACTGGATATAAAAGGAGAAGTTTCTCTTTATACTTTATGAACTTCTGATTTCTTTGGTTGATTCAGGTTTTTAATAAGCATGGGTTGCTTTCATATATCAAGAAATAAAATATTTACTATTTAATGAAAAGTAACAAGTAGCCCCAAATCCTGGCTTAAAGAAATAAAGCAGAGATTCTACAGTCCGAGAGAAATGGGTGAGTTCCTGTACAGCCACTGCCCACCTGGAGGGACCCTGAGCAATGCGGTACCCCTCTGAGCCTCCATTTCCTCACCTATAAAAGGGGATAAGACTTACCTCATAGGCTTGTTGTGAGGACCAAGTGAAATGATGTTAGTAAAGGGCTCAGGACAGTGCCTGGTATACAGTAGGTGCCTAATAAATGCTCTCTATTATTATTATTATTACTATAATTGTTATATAATTGTCAGGATGGGCTGGAATGAGATTCAAGGTGGGCATGGTGCCAGCTGCAGAGAGTGCGATTCTAAATGGGCTCCCCGTAGCACACACCTGTGCCATCCCCTCCCGATCCCCGACTGATCCATCCCCCCCACCCCGCCCCGGCCACCTGCACATGATGTTCCGTAGCTTCTCCAGGTTGGCGGGTGTGAAGTACCAGTAGTTGCGGTCACACCTCTGCACGTCCTTCTCGATGCGGTGCAGGTTCACCGTGTACAGATCCAGCAGCTCTGGCTGCGGGCCCCCAGGAGGGGAGGAAAAGAACAATTACACCCCAACTCCTCACAGAGGCTGTCTTCCAGAGATTCTCTTTCCTCCTCCTAGCCCTCTCCTGTCATCACTGAAAAAAACTTCCTCTACCTGGACCAGTCAGATGTTCGACTTTATTCTTGTTGCTATTGTTTCCTGAGAAAGCCTCTTTCACTTTGTATGATGAAAATTCTCTTTATTTTTTTCCTTTATAAAACAACACAATCCTGGGACTTCCCTGGTGGGCCAGCGGTTAAGACTCCACACTCCCAATGCAGGGGGCCCGTGTTTGATCCCTGGTCAGGGAACTAGATCCCGCATGCTGCAACTAAGAGAGCCCGCAGGCTGCAACTAAAGATTCTGCACACCACAACGAAGATCCCGCAAACAGCAATGAAAATCCCGCATGCCACAACTAAGACCCGGCGCAGCCAAATAAATAAATATATTTTAAAAAATAAACCAAAAAAAATAAAACAACACAATCCTATGAGATGTATAGAATTACTATCCCCATTTTATAGATGAAAAAAGTAAGATTGATATATATATGTTTATATAGGCTACAATATATATGTAGCAAACTAATAAAAAGCAAACAAATAAATGAAAATACTTCTAGGAAAAACAAAATTTTTTGCAGGAAAGAAAAAACATATACAGGTTACTACATGGATTATGCATTAAATTCTTATAATAATATAACCACCAAACAGTCATTTAACTAAAATTACTATAACCATAGTGAATGGATGGGGATTGGGACGGTTTCACTCGTGTGGTGAGGGGGCGGGGCGGGGGAAGGAAGAAGACTGAATCCTCTTCCTCCACAGTGGGGAGTCAATAGATGTCAAAAACTGAAGAAAAACAAGAAAAGATCAGTAAGTAGCAATACAAGTGTATTATTTACAGACATGAGGGTAAACATCGGATAATTTGGGCAGAATAAGTAACTACCACTGCCTCTGGGGAGGGCCTAATGGGCAGATGTGGGGCAGACAGCTTCCAGTTCTTGGATCCAGCCTTGTCTGACTGTTTGACTCTTTGTGATAGAGATAAAAAGTCCTTTAAAAGAAAATGGATATACAACACCTGGCCCAGAAAACCTCCCTTTCAGTTGATGTTCGTTGCTTTGGGCTCTTTTGGCAAGAAAGTAAAATATTTAAAAGATATTGGACCTGAGTGTAAATCAGGATGCTCACCATCAAGGCTGCTATTGATCGCTATGGGCTGAGCACAGAGGACTTGACTCACTAATTCTGAAAACAACTCAGGGAGGAAGGTACGAGATAGATAGGGAAACTGAGGCTCAGAAAGATAAAGTGATGTACCTAAGCTGGGATCTGAACCCAGCACTGTTTGTCTGCAAAGCCTGTGTTCTTTAAGTATTATATTATCTTCTCTCCCAAATGGGTTTCTACAGTGAACCCTCCGTGATGGGAAAAGGCAATGAACCAGAGGTCGTTCTGGATAACTGCGGTTTGTGGGACACTCCCACCCTCCTGAGGCTGCAGAAAATTGAGTGGAGGAGAATCCTGGTGACTTACAGAGTAGGTGACGCCACTAGAAGACACAGGGGATGCCTCGTTGTTGGCAGAAGTGGTCACGGCCAGAGAAGCAAGCACGGGGAAGAGACTTTCCATCTCGGGCTCCTCTGAGAGGTTGTCCTCACTGTCCACCTGGCTCTGCTTCCCCACCTCGATGCCCCTCCAGCCCTCCATCGCAGGGCCCTCCCTTTCGGGCAGAGCTACATCCATACTGCCAGTGATGGACACGAACTCGTCCATGCTCCCGTTGGCCAGGAGGTCGCTCTCCAGGCTGTCCTGCACAGCCAGCTCCTCACGGGGGACCTCATCCCGGGAAGTGGTGGCCTCGCTGCTCTGCCCGTCATCCACACCGTTGTCCCTGGATCGAATCACCAGTGGGGCAGGGCGCTGGGCGTCCATGACGCTGTCCTCTGTGCTCAGGCTGGGTTCTGAGTGCTCCGAGAGGCCCGAGGAGAAGTTGTGGGAGGAAGGGTGGCCGGAGTCTGGGGAACAGGTGCCATTCACCAGGTTCCCGTTGGGGATCTTGGGCTGCTTCTCCTCCAACCTGCATTCTGCCTCCACCTGCTCCACCTCGTCCACAGACTCAAAGACCTGCAGACCAGGTGCACAAAGACAGAGGGACTAGGATGTCTATTGTGGTGCTACTTCCAGCAGCGACCTGAATATCCATCCACAGGGGACTGGTTCAAATACGGAACATGCCTGCAGGGGAACACTACACAGTCAGTAAAAAGACTGAGGCAGAACAAGGTGTAATATATGCTCCCATGTGTAGAAAATAAAAAATTGCTCCATATGCACGCATAAGCATAGAATAATCCAGAAAGAAACAAGGAAGAACGGCAGTTGACCCTGAGGAAGAGTATCTTTTATCATACAAAATTATGTGCACTTAATTTTTTTTTTTTTTTTTTTGTGGTACGCGGGCCTCTCACTGTTGTGGCCTCTCCCGCTGCGGAGCACAGGCTCCAGATGCGCAGGCCCAGCGGCCATGGCTCACGGGCCCAGCCGCTCCACAGCATGTGGGATCTTCCCGGACCGGGGCACGAACCCGTGTCCCCTGCATCGGCAGGCGGACTCTCAACCACTGCGCCACCAGGGAAGCCCATGTGCACTTTTTTTAAAGTAAAAAAATTAGTTAACCACATATGGAACAGGCTAAAAAAACATCCATGTGGTGGACTATTATGGATCAATTTTCAAAATTAGTTAGATGTATATGAAATATTATGGAAAAGTCTCCAGGATACATATCTAAGATTTATTTGTGGTTCTTTGTGTCTTTAGGCCATATCCCATCAAGGCAGACTGTATAAGATCATATCCCAAGATCACTTGAAATATTTCTTCTGTGTGGTTATGTCACCAACTTGATTTACTGTTAATTTCATGTGCTTCTGGTTTTAAAAAGATTTTTTTTCGATTAAATTGCTTTTGGAGTTAACTTACCTAACTCCAAAATCAAAACTAGAAAACAAAGTACATTCAGGGAAATGTAGCTTCTTTCCCTGTACCCCTCACCCCACTTAAGTAACCATTTGATCAGTTTCTGGTTTATCCTTCCATCGTTTTAGAAAATAGATATATATATAAATATAAATAGATATATATATAATACATATATATAAATATACACTTATATACATATATATAAATATAAAGATATATATTATATATATACATATATATAAATATAAAGATATATATAAATAGATATATAATACATATATTAATATTTCCTCTGTTTATGCAAAAGGTGACATACTCGGCACATTTTTTCACTTTGTTTTTTTCTTTAATATTGAGTGAGAATGTGTTAACATTTCTTTGCAGTGAATGAAATGAAAAGCTGTTGAACAATACATCTGATGGTATTTATTTAGAAATTTTAAAAGATTACTAAACATCGCAATATATTACATACTGTCTATATATTTCTGTGTATGTAAAGGCATACAGAAGGGTCTGGAAGGATACACAGCAAACTGAAGATAGCAATGTTATTCCTAGGGAGGGCATGTGGGGATTAGGGGTGGTCAAAGCCAAATAGTTTTCTCTGTAATATTTTAATTTTTTTAACAGGCAAAAGAGCTTCATGTATTACTCATGTAGGTAAAACTTCAATTTTTAATGCTAGCATAAAAGCTAAAACAGATCAACCATGAGTGACCTGTATATGAGGGACCTCCAGTCCCATTATTCCAGGTTGGAGGGAGGGGGATGGGTGGGGAGGGGCGGGGCCTCCGGGAGGTCACCTGTGTGCTGCTGCTGGAGTCGCTCTGCAGGCGGATGTTCTGGCGGCCCGAACTGCAGCTCTGGGAGGACTGAGAGAAAAAGGGGTAGGACGGAGTGTGGGTGAGGCTGCAGCCGGGCTCAGGGTCCCCACATTGAGCTTAGGAGGGGCTGCTGGGCTGGAAGTGAGTAAGTGTGGTCTTATCTCTACCCCTGACTCGGGCAAGTCCCTTCTCAGGGCCTCAGCTTCCTACCTATCAAATAGAAGTGGGGCGGGGGCTCGCTCCCTGGAGCCTCCTCGGAGGCCACAGCAGCCACTGGACCTCCACCTCCCACCCACAACCAGAGAACCCCACCTTTAACTGCTCTGCACTTGAGACTTCCAACTAACATTTTAGTTCAACTCAAAGGACTGGTTGTATGCATGTCTATTGTCTACTCCTTCCCTGTATACGTGCTTTTTGCCCTATAACTTTTACTTTCTGTCAACCCTGATGCTAAGCTTGGCCAAGTGACCTGCTTTGGCCAGTGGGGTGTTAGCAAACTCGACAGGGCAAACACATAAAAAATGCTTGCGCATTTTCTGCTTTCTCTCTTTAAGATCTGCTTTCACTGCGAGAACATGGCCAGGCTAGCCTGCTGGAGGATGAGACGTGAGGAGCAGGGCCGAGTCACCCCAGATATGTGAGAGCCCAACGAAGATCAACAAACCTTTTAGCTGAGCAGAACTGCCCGGCTGACCCACAGACTCATGAGTAAAAAATATATGTTTACTGTTGGACATCATTGGCTTTTGGGGGTTGTTTGTTACACAGTATTAGTGTGGCAATTGATGACGGATTTATCACTGGTGAAGGGAATTGACTTTCTTTCCATCCCCTGCTTTGGGATGCTAAACTGGAGATTCTATCAGGACAGATATGTCTGACCTAGTCACTGGAGCATTCTTGACATTCCAGGACATTCCTGAAGTACCTGGCACATAGTAGGTACTCAACAGCATTTGCTGAACAAATGAAAGTCTAACACTGTGCTGGGCACTTTATATATGCTAGCTTGTTTGAGTTGTACACAAATCTCCCCTATACAAATGATCATTCCCATTTCATAGATGAGGAGACTGAGGCCCAGAAGTAAAGGTGCTTGTCTGAGCCCCAGAGCTAAGAAATGAAGGGGCTGGAGTTTGAAGTGAGGTCTGTCTGACTCCAAAGTCACCTTCCACCTAAAAGCCAGGGGTGAGACTCTGTCCCAAGGCCCCAAACACCCAGCCCTCACCCTTCCTACAACAGCCTGATGGAGCAGAGCCCCACCCCCAGCTCCCTGAGGGGAGCCACCCATCACCTCATTGCTGATGGTAGAGTCCCGGTGCATCATCCGGTGCAGGTGGCTGTCCAGGCTGGCCCCCGAAGAGCATTTGGCCAGGGCGGCCGCGTGGGATTCCCGCTCCCTCTGCCGTACAATCGCCTCACAGCCCAGCCACTCAGACATGGTCTGTGCATAGCAGGCATGCATCTGCTCGTCCACCTGCCAGGGCAGATGCACGGTCACCTGGAATGCTGGGATCCCAGGGGACAACCAACCCAACCCAGAAGATGGTGGCTCTGACCTGGGACCCTGAGCCCTAGAAACACCCATCCAACATTCATGGAGTTAACATCCATCAGATGTTAACTGAACACCTACTATGTGCCAGGCACTGGCTAGGCCCTGGGGATACACAAAAGTGAGCAAGGCAACTTCTTTCTTTCCATTTTTCCCTCCTTCCTTTCTATCTTCCTTCTTTTATTCATTCATTCATTCATTCATACACTTATTCAAATATTTGTTGACAACCTACTCTGTGCCAGGCAGTATACTAAGCCTTGGGGATACTAAAGTGAGCAGACTGTTTATTTCTTTATTACCTTCTTTTCCTTTTTCCTACTTCATTCATTCATTCATTCACTTGTTCATTTAAGTTGATAAGTACCTACTATGTGCTAGGCATCAACCTAGGCATATGAAACATAAGATGAGCAAGATGCCTCATTTGTCCATTCCTCCAGTCACTCAACACACTTACCAGGGGCCTCCCAGGTGCCCAGCATGGGGGGTAGGTGCTGAGAACACAAAGATGAATAAAAGTGACCCTTTCCTTTACTTACAGCAATGGCTTTAGAGAAGGGCCACAGGTTTCTAGTGTTCCCCTTGTGAGATTTCAGCAGAGAAGATCGGAGCTTACTTCATTTCTGTGTTGCACAGCCCAGGTAACTGAGGTTCTGAATCTGCCAGACCTCTGGGCACAAGTGGGGCAGACAAGCTGACGAAAGGGTGTGAGGGGGCAGGAAGGAGAAGAGGGAGGGCAGGGAGCCTGCCCCATGCCAGGGTTGGGAGGGGCGGGCGGCCTTTAGCTAGTCAGGGCTTCCAGAGAGAGGCTCCGGGTCCACCCTGCCCAAGCCTGTCATGGGCAGCTCCCTCCTGCTGACCTCCCGAAGACTCATCCAAGCCCACCTCCCTGTTCCCACTGCCATCCTAGGCTAGGCTTCCAGGACCCCTCACCCAGATGACCTTCCTTCCTGGTGCCTGCTTGTCCCAGCCTGGCCCCTCCTGTCCCTCTCCCACTCGGCAGTCTTCCTCTTGTTTCCTCTCCAGCCCTGCTTCTCACTGTTGCCCCCACCCTCCTCGTCCTTTACATCCCAGCTACCCACGTCCCCAGCTACCCACGTCCACACGCCCTTCCGCCCCTCCCCACACAAATGCACACAGACACACACATCGCATCATGCAGGCGTCTCTCTTCCCAGAAGCCCTTCCTCAGTCTCCTCGCCTGGAAAGCAACCTCTTCAAAGAATGCAGGTAGGCTTCTGCCCGGTGGAGGTGCCTCCTCTGTGCTCTTAAAGCCCCTGAGTTTGCCTCCATCTGAGTTTGCATGAACCCCCCTAAACTGGCAAAGACCTTATCTAATGCACCTCTGGGTTCCCAGTCCCGAACACGGGGCCTGGCACACTGGAATCCTCATGCTGGTCCTGAGATCATTTTATTTTATTTTATTTTTATTTATTTTTTTTTTTGCGGTACGCGGGCCTCTCACTGTTGTGGCCTCTCCCGTTGCGGAGCACAGGCTCCGGACGCGCAGGCCCAGCGGCCATGGCTCACGGGCCCAGCCGCTCCGCGGCATGTGGGATCTTCCCGGATCGGGGCATGAACCCGTGTCCCCTGCATCGGCAGGCGGACTCTCAACCACTGCGCCACCAGGGAAGCCCCTGAGATCATTTTAGACAGTTCGTGGCACAGCCTCAGCATATGGAACCACAGTGTGAGAAAGTCTCCATATTCAACTTTTCTGATTATGAGGAAGGCCAGTCTGGCACTACTGTGTCTTTAATCCATCCTTAATACTTTATAATCTCCCTTCTAAACAAAGAGAGAGAGGCCTCAGGCAGCCTGTGACATCTAGGTAGAACTGAATTATATCATTTTGTCACATTCTATTTATTTTTGAAGTTTCCTTCTCTTTTGGCAAGTCATATTGGTTTTCCATTGATGGCAGGGATATAAAATGCCTTTTTAAGTAAGTTATATAAATTTTTAAGTGAATCAATTCAAAGACAAATACTTAGTAAATCGTAGCACAGATGGTACACAGACATGGAGTGTAAAATATCAGTGGGTTTTGAAAACTCAGTATGAATAAAAGAATGTAAAATACCTCACTAATAATTTTTATATTGAGTACATGCTGAAATGGTAATATATTGGATATACTGGGTTAAATAAAATATGTTATTAAAATTAATTTCACCTTGATAAAATGACATAGAACCACACACACACACACACACACACACAGAGGAGCGGATGCAAAAACTAATGAAATCCTAGGTTGTACTGTACCAATGTTAATGTGCTGTTTTTTTGTTTTTTGGGGTTCTTTTGGCTGCGAGGCCTTTGGGATCTCGGTTCCCTGACCAGGGATCGAACCCAGGGCCCCAGCAGTGAGAGTGCCGAGTCCTTACCACTGGACCGCCAGGGAATTTCCTTAATATGCTGGTTTTGACAATACACTATATATAATAGTTCTATAAGATGTTTTCATTGGGGGAAGCAGGGTGATGGGTACCTAGGACCTCTGCATCACAACTTTTGCAACTTGGCATGAACTTAAAATTATGTTAAAAATAAAACTTTAAAAATATTAATTGTGTCTGTTTCTTTTTACTTTTTAAAATGTAACTACTAAAACATTTAAAATTCCATATGTGCTACAGTAGTGAAAATAGTATGATATTACCTGAAGATTACTAATTATAGTGTGGCATTAGATCAAAGGCACAGAATAGAGAATCCAGAAATAGATGCCACTCTAAAAAGCCCCACTGATTTTTTTCTCCTTCATTTTTTTTTAAATTGAGGTATAGTTGATTCACAATATTACGTAAGTTTGAGGTGTACAACACAGTGATTCACAGTTTTTAAAGGTTATACTCCATTCATAGTTATTATAAAATATTGGCTATATTCCCTGTGCTGTACAATATATCCTTGTAGCTTATTTATTTTATACATAGTAGTTTGTACCTCTTAATCCCTACCTCTATCTTGCCCCTCCCCTCTTCCCACTGGTAACAACTAGTTTGTTCCCTATATCTGTGAGTCTCTTTCTTTTTTGTTACATTCACTAGTTTGTTTTATGTTTTAGATTCCAAGTATAAGTGATATCATACAGTATTGGTCTTTCTCTGCCTGACATTTCCCTAAGCATAATACCCTCCCAGTTCATCCATGTTGTTGCAAATATAGGCCCAAATGATTTTTCACAAAGGTGCAGAAGCAGTTCAATGGAGGAAGGATAGCCTTTTCAACAAATGGTGCTGAATCAACTGGACATCCAGAGGCAAAAACCAAAACCAACCAACCAAACAAACAAAAACTCCTGACTTAAATGACACACCATATCCAAAAATGAACTCAAAATGGATCATGGACTTTTTAGGAAAAAATAGGAGAAAAAGTCTTCAGGATTTGGGGCTAAGCAAAAAATTATTAAACTTGACACCAGAAGCACAATCCATCAGACGGAAAATTGATACACTGAACCTCCTCAAAAATCTAAAAATTTGTTCTGCAAAAGACCCTGTTAAGAAGACAAAAAGACAAGGTACAGACTGGGAGAAAATATTTGCAAATGACATATATGACAAAGAATTAATATCTAGAGCATAAAAAGAACTCCCAAACTCAACCGTAAAAAAATGAAACAATTCATAAGAAAATGAACAGAAGCCATGATCTGACATTTCACTGAAGATTCACAGATGGCAAGTGAGCATGTGAAAAGATGTTCAATATCACTAGTCAATTGGGAAACGCAAGTTAAAACCACAACGAAATACCACGTACACATTCCTGTAAGTGGCTAACATAAAAAATAGTGATAACACTAAGCCCTGGTGAGGATGCAGGTGTGGATCACTCCTACGGTGCTAGCAGGAAGATAAAATGGTACAGCCACTGCAGAAGTTTGGCGGTTTCTTATAAAACAAAAAGTGTGAACTACCATCGGGCCCAGCAACTGCATTCGAGCATTTATTCCACCTTATGCTCACATGGAAACCTGTATATGAAGGTTCACTGCAGCTTTATTTGTAATCACCGAAAAACTGGAAACAACCTGCCTATCCATCAACAGGTGGAGTTAAACTGTGGTGCATCCATACTGTGGAACACTACTCAGCCGTATAAAGGAATCAAGAATTGATACGCACAGCAACTTAGATGAATCACTACAGATTTACACTGAGTCGAAAAAGTCAATTCCCAAAGGTTATACACTGTATGATTCCATTTCTACAACATTCTTGAAATGACAAAGTTATAGAAATAGAGAATAGATCAGTGGTTGTCAGGGGTTAGGGATGGGAGTGAGTGGGAGGGAGGGAGGTTTGGCTATAAAAGGACATGAGGACCCTGGTAGCACTGGAAATGTTCAGTATGTTGATTGTGGTGGTGATACACAAACCCACATGTGTGATAAAATTGTAGAGAACTAAATAGACACACACACGAGTACAAGTAAAATGCGAAGCCTGATTAAGATTGAGATATATATATACACACACACACATATATATAAGGATATATTATACAGCACAGGGAATATGGCCAATATTTTATAATAACTATAAATGGAGTATAATCTATAAAAATTTTGAATCACTACGTTGAACACCTGAAACTAATATAATATTGCAAATAAACTATATCTCAATTAAAAATATATACATATTTATTGTAAACAACAAAAAAGAAATGCAATAAAATATGGACTTTAATGTAAAAATAAAGATTGATACATTGCCAGTATATCTATGTCAATGTCAATACCCTGGCTGTGATATTATAGTTTTGCAAGAAGTTACCACTGGGGGAAGTTGGATAAAGGATGAGATATCTCTGCGTTATTTCTTACAAGTGCATGTGAATCTATCACTACCTCAAAATGAAAAAGTTATTCAAAAAAATGACATCTGTGGCGTGTGTTGTGTTTCTATTGGACTGTGCTGCCCCCAAGCTTCCTGACTCCCCAACATCTCCCTGCCCCACCTTGGTCTACCATGGGACCAGAGCTCCCCCAGCCCCACATTACCTGGCTCTTGTTGCTGCCAAAGACCCCACTGCCCATCAGGGGTAACCAACCTCCTTCCTTTCTGTTTCTGTCATCCCAAACTGGTAGTGGCCCAGGAGGAAGGGCCACACGGCTTTGCGGATCTCTGGCTGGATGCCCCCGTAGTAGATGAGACGCAGCAGCTCCCGCTCCTCGTAACTCTGTGGTAGGTGGGGGGAAACAAAGGATTTGCTCAACAGGAAACCAGCGGATGGACTCTGTGACCCAGCAGTCCCGCTTCTCAGACTTAGCCCTCAGTGATCATGCTGTGAACAATCAAAGCCACATGGGCTCAGATATCCATCGCAGCATCACACAATAAAGCAAAACCCCAGGAACCCCCATAACTGCCCACCAATGGGGGAATGCTGCATCCCTACGTGGGAATACCACACGGAGAGTAACAGGGCAGCAGGCGCATTTATGAGAACCTACATAAAAGGATGTTCAGTGTATACTGTTAAGTGTAAAAAATAAGATGCAGAATAGGTCGAGGGTGAACCCATTTTTGTAAAAAACAAAAACAAAACCCAAAGGTCAGAATATAATGAATTAACATTTCTACTTAATTTTTAGTCAATTTTGTGTACTGTGCTTATTGGGGAATATTATCTTGGAGTTATTAATCTTGACTCAGCACTAAGAAAATTGTTTTAAAGCGAATTAAACTGAAAAGGAACCATTTCCAGCTGATTCTTCGTACACTAATAGCTTTTGTGCACACAAGAATGACTTTAGCAACTGTTTGCTGTACTGTGGAATAGATTTGTCCTCTTTCTTTTTTAAAATTCATTTCCAGGCAAAGGCTTTGCAGATACAATTTGTCAAGCAGTCGCGCTGGGGGACCAGAGGGTCCTATCTGTGTGTGTGTGTGTGTGTGTGTGTGTGTGTGTAAAGTGCCAGTGACTGCCAGAAGGCTACCCTGAAGGGCACTAGGGTCCTGTTTCCTCCCACCTCTTTACTTCACATTCTAAAATTAAAAGCATGTTTCACTTCTTAACACTAGTCTTAAATGTACCCAACCACAATGGCAAAACCAGCCATTTTGTTCCTGTTAGGAATTTTTATTCATAGTGTATTGACAGCCTTGTCAATGCTGTATAAAAATTAGGGAGCTTGGGCCTCCCTGGTGGCGCAGTGGTTGAGAGTCCGCCTGCCGATGCAGGGGATACGGGTTCGTGCCCCGGTCTGGGAGGATCCCATATGCCGCGGAGCGGCTGGGCCCATGAGCCATGGCCGCTGGGCCTGCGCATCCGGGGCCTGTGCTCCGCAACGGGAGAGGCCACACAGTGAGAGGCCCGCATAACGCAAAAAGAAAAAAAAAAAAAAAAAATTAGGGAGCTATTTGGGGCTGAGGCTGTGAACGCTTCATCAAACATCTGTGTTCTCTTCTCCCGGACTCCATTTCCCAGCCTCCCTTGTAGGTAGGTGTGGCCATGTGACTGGGCTCTGGCCAAAAGGATGTAAGAGGAAGTGATGTAATCCATTTTCAAGCCAGGGCTTTGAAGAAGCAGGTGTACTCCCTTCACACTTTCCATTTCCCCTCTGATGGCTGGAAGCAGATGACCACAAGGCCCCAGAGGATGGTGGGGCCACAAGACTGAAAGATCCCTGACCCTCTAGAGGGAGGAGAGATGCCCACTCACCAGGAATGCCCACCCAGGACTGTTAAGTGAGCAATAAATACACCTCTGTGGTGTCAAGCAACTAAAATAGCGGGGACTATGTGTTACTGCAGCCCAGTCCACCCTGACACAACGATGCAACCAAGCAGATTGTGAAAGGGTTGCAGGAGTGTTAGATGGAAAATATTCATTTTTGACTATTTATTGTTTCAGCCAATTTGTCCTTAGGATACTGCCTCCCAAACTGGGGAGATTGCGAGGAGCATTTGGGGAACTTTCTTTTTTTTCTTTTTCTTTCTTTCTTTTTTTTTTTTTTTGGCTGCAACGCGCAGCCCATGGGATCTTAGTTCCCTGACCAGGCATCGAACCCGGGCCTTTGGCAGTGAAAGCACGGAGTCCTAACCACTGGACTGCCAGGGAATTCCCTGGGGAAGGGGAACTTTCAAAATATAAATTCTTGGGCTCCACTCTTAGAGGTGCTCAATCAGTAAAGCTGGAGCCGCTGGAGTGGAGCCCAGAAGTCTATAAATCTTTCGAATTCCTCAGGAAATGTGCAATCGCTCTCACAGACTGCCAGGGATTATGAACACCATAACCTTTCAAGAAAGGTAAGCTGGCATATCTATTTAAATTTAAAATGGACATCAAACAGTTACATTTCTAGGACTCTACCCTCAAAATAAGAGAACTAGTACAGAAAGGTATATGCTTATAAAGATGTTGACTGCAGCACTGTTTGAAATAATTTAAAAAAAAGAAAAAGGAACAGCCCAGATGTCCATCATTAGAGGAAGATTTGACTAAATTATGGTCCACCCATATATAAGGTGCTAAGGTTCTAACGTGTAATATTTTACTTAGAGATTTAAAAGATGTCTTTGATATAAAAGTTAGTTGGTCACTTAAAATACAAATATAATGTTATCTCATTAAAAAATGAGTTTCAGCTTTATCTATATAGACATATCTGTGGATGTATAAGTATGGGAAATGTATAGCACGGTCTACACCAAACGGATACTATTCATTAATTCAGGGGATCAGAACTAGGGGGGTGCAGCAGAGAGATGATATTTAAAAACTTTAAAAAAATTCTGTACACCTGTGTTCTTCATTCTTTGAATTGTTACAGTAAGAAGGCATTCCTCCTGTAATTTAGAAAAGCAACTATTTCCGGGAAAAAAGAAAACCACCCTTCTGCTTGTCCAGGTTTGGGAATCAGTTTATTTTTCCCACTGAGTCCCCTGGCATCCCCAGATTAATGCACAGAATAGCACCTTCCCCCAACGTGGGGAAGCCAGGCTGAGCCAGGTGCTCACCAGCTTGGCCCTCCCCAGGGAGGAGGGATGCAGCTGACGGAGCCACTGCATTTACCCAGCGTGGAGGAAATGGGTATCTCCTCTGAGAGCCTGAACTTGGCAGCAAACCAGTATTTCTTAGAGTGGATTCTGCCTTCCACCATAGGTGGTACTTTTCCAACAAAGGTCCCTGCGGCCACATACATTGGAAGGAACGTTCCATATGCTCTCCCGCACTCCCCCAATTTCCTGAGCGTGACAAGCATATCAGCATAGCCAAGGCTCTGACAAGTCCTGCAGGACACAGAAAGCTGTTTAAGCTTGTTTCCCAAATTATTTCTCCATGAAACTTTTTTCACACATAAACATTTCCCTTCCAGGAATATTTGTATTCTAATAAGAAAATCTTAGAAATCTATCTCCAGGCGAAATAGCTAATGGTAGAATTCTCGAGCCCTAAGACAAAGATGAGAGAAAAGGGTTTCATGTAGTGGTGGGGTTTCCTTGGTCCAGCTGCCTCCCTCTAACTTAGCTACCCTCATCATTCTAAGTAGCCAACTGGACTGTAAATTCTTCTGGCCGGGAAGTCACAGCACATCATACAGGACCGAGCATACAGCTGATGCTTAATAAATGCTTACTGACTGACTCATTCTTTACTCCTTCCAGGCAAACATATGTATTTTCCACCCTCCCTGATCCTCACCCCAATGGGCAGAAGCAGGCTATGGGTGTTGGAACTCTCGAGGAGGGGACCTTCAATTTGTGTATGGAGAAACCAAGGATGTCACAACACTTGAGTCCCCACGCAGGTGGGTCTATTCCTCAGATGATAAGAGGTCCCCCCATAGTCTCTGTCTCCCCATAGTCTCTGCCCCACGGCAGGCCGAGCCAGGCCAACCCTTACTGTGCTGTCCTGCAGGTACTGCTCCCAGATCTCGGCCGTCAGCCCGTGTCCAGCATCGCAGGGCAAGTCCGGGGACACGATCATGTGATTGACCAGGGCTGACAGGTGGGTCCTCACAGTGGACAGGTGTCTGCAGTAGGCAAGCCCTGCCGGGGAGGAAGGAAAAGTGTCATTGTCCACCATCCAACACCCTCTGCCTTGTCTCACGGAGTCTCCAAAGTACTGTCCTACTTGCAATCTGACTGAACCCTCGTGACCAGCAAATTGTCATCATCCCCCTTTTCCAGATAAGGAAGGTGAGGCTTGGAGAGGCAAAGTCACTTGCTGGCTTAACTGCTTAACAGCCCTGTGACCCTGGGGAAGTCATGTCACCTTTCTCAGCCCCAGCACCTCCTCTGCTGGAAACCAAGGCATTTAATTCACAGGCTGGAGGCAGGAAGAGGCCAGTGACTCCACGGGCTCACTGTGCCCTGGGGTGCCTCCAATCCATACCAAGAGAAAGAGAATGGGAGAGAGGGGGATGACTCGTTCAAACTGCAGCTGGATAAAGAAGGCCCTGGCCAGTCAGTAGCTGGGGGAGATGCTGAGGGCCCTTCGAGCAATTGCCACCAACTTGCCCCCCTTCATCTGCTCCACCCTGGGTGCCGGGTCCACAGGAAGCACTCAGCCGGTGCTGGCCTGTGTGCGCTTTGACCATGCCCGTTCCTTCTGGCTACTGACCCCCAACTCATCCTTGAGTCCCAGAGAGGACCCTGGACCATCTGGAGCCTGAGGACTCACCCCTACCAACAACAGGGGTAATCATGATGATTACGATGAGGATGATATGATAGCTAACATTTATATAGCACACTTTGTTCCAGGGAGCTGTTCCCAGAGCTTACGTAACTTAGTTGATTCTCACTACAGCCCTATGAAGCAGGCATTCTTACTACGCCCATCTTATAGGTGGGGAAACTGAGGCACAGTCTGCGTGCATCACTTGCCCAGGTCACGTTGCCAGGTGTTGAGCTGGGATTTGAATGCAGACTGTCTGGCTCCAGAACCTGGGCTCTCAACCCCCATCAGGGAGGAACCACATCATGTGATGACATCAAGACCCATCTCGATCCCCAACCCTTCTACCAGGAAGCTCTTCCATTGTGGTTCCATAAATACTCACCCAATGCCTTCTTCACGCCAGGCCCTGCGTTAGGCACTAGGGATGGGTAGTAACAGAACAGGCAAAACCCTTCATCTTGGGGAGCTCGTGCTTTCCCTGTTTCTCCAGGCCAGTACGACCTGCACTGTTTTTTCGCAGGCCCAGGAAGGATGTACTAAGACTTTCCTAGAATCCCAGAAAATATACACATTTTATCTTCCCCATCTAGGCTGTGAGGCAGGGGAAATAAAACCTGCTAAGAATCAAAATAGCAGAGTGGAAAAAACAGAGGCTTTGCCACCAGGCAGGCCTGGGTTTGAGCCCCAGCTCTGTCTCTTATTAGCTGTGTAACCTTGGGCAAGTCACTTTGCCTCTCTGTGCCTCAGTTTCCTCATCTGTTAATTGGAAATCATCAGAGCACCTGTATTATGAATTTAGTTTTTAAGTTTTTGGGAAGGGATCAGGCCATCTTACTCTTCTGCTTCGGCCTATAGGAGAAGGGGACTGACATTTACTGAGCACCGACTGCACGCGATGCCAGGTGCTAGGGACTTTATACCTGCTTTCTATTCAATCCTGAAAACACACACTCTAAGGTGGGCACTGGAGATGCAATGGTGATTAAACCAAACCCCTTCCAGCAAGTGTTCAATGCCTCCCCTTAGGACCAAGGGAGAAATTTTATGCCCAGTCTGTAAATGAGGAAATTGAGGCTAAGAAAGGTTAATGTAACTTCACCAAAACTAGACACCTAGGAAATAGGAGTCAGGCTCCTTCCCCTGATATTGCTGGCATGCAGTAGGCACTGAATAAGTGCTCCCTGGAGACCACAATGGCAAATAAGGCCAATACGCACATCCATAGAAGGCTCTGGAAAGAATCTGGTACTTCATATTGTCACAGAGAAGCTTCAAGGGAGCCCTGTAGGAAGGAAGGAAGGAAAAGGAAGACACTTAGTATAGATCCACACGTAGCCCAGGTTTGCTGGAGAGGAGCATAACTCGTTATCTCTAGGGAGCAGATTAAAACCAGCCAGTCAAGTAGATTGGGGGTATTATTGTTTGTACCTACATAGCATCACTGCCCCTTCTTCTGTTATCAGCTTGGGAGTTACCTCCTCCCCAACTCTGTCCCTATGGTTTGGGTAGAGCTGATTCTACCCAGTACATGACTCAGCTTGGAGTCACAGTTATTGGGTCGGGGGTGTGTGTATGTGTGTGTGTTTCACATGATCCAACCTGGGCCAATGAAAATCAGCGCTGGAACTTTTGTTGGAACTACTAGAAAACAGACACTCTTTTCTCTGCTTGAGTTCCTAAGCCAGTGGCGTGTAGGGCAGCAGCTGCTGGGATCCATTTTTACTACTGCACAGGAAGGGCCAGCCTGAGAATGAAACCATCATAGACACAAGCAGAGCCAAGAGCCAAAGAAACAGACATCCCTCTATGGAGCATCTCGATCCAGCCATGCCTGAAGCCACCATACCTCTGGATGTCTCAGTTCTATCAACAGATTTTCATTCGCACCAGTTTGAAGTGGGTTTCTTTCACCAGCAGAAAGTGTTTTGACATCTTTTTATTTTTTGATTGGAGTACGGTTGCTTTTCAATGTAGTGTTAGCCTCCACTGTACAACAAAATGAATCAGCCATACGTATACAGCCATATGTCTGACTTCTAAAGTGACCCAGCTGAACCAAAGTGGAGCCAGACTGCGATTCAGACTCTGGCTGACTGCCAAGGAGGTAA
Source organism: Mesoplodon mirus (assembly GCF_964341445.2). Classification (NCBI taxonomy): domain Eukaryota; kingdom Metazoa; phylum Chordata; class Mammalia; order Artiodactyla; family Ziphiidae; genus Mesoplodon; species Mesoplodon mirus. The sequence goes on along the minus strand of NC_138989.1, from coordinate 19,430,809 downwards.
TGCCTCAGAGCTTCTCCTTGCATGGGAATTTGGGTGGGTGGGGGGGACTGTTGTGGCTGAAAGAAGGCCTCAGAATTGATGGAGAAAACAGGACTGCTGAAGGTAGCGTTGTGCATTCTTGGAGAAAACAGAGTGGAGGAATATTACACCCGTTAAAAACCCAGCGAGACTGGGAAGAAGGCATGGCTGAAGTCCTCCAGTTATGCATATGGAGGCATTAAACATTAAAGTCACCCTCTTTGTGCCCTCAGGCTGGTGAGGCTTGGCTTCCTCGGGTTACATAAGGACAGCATCACACTGACAGCTGCCCCACGGTGGCCTTGGCTGTCTGCAAGGTGGTGAGTTCCCTATCATTACAGATGTGGAAGCAGATACTATGAGAGGTACTAGGTTAGAACAGAATTTGTCAATTGTCCATGCACCATCAGCCGCAGAATCACTTGGGGTTTCTCCAGCATGTGGATTCCTAGGTCCTGCACAGACCTACTCAGTCAGGATCTCCAGTAAGTGGTCCAGGAAGCAGTACGTGATCCCCAAAGTGATTCTGATGCCTATGAAAATGTGAGAATCTCTGGTCATTTCAGTGCTCCTCAAGCTTAAAAAAGTACACACATGATCTTGGGACCTTGTTAAATGCAGATCCAGCTTCAGTAGGTCTGGGATGAAGGACAGAGAATCTGCTCGGGTGATGGTGCTGCTGGCCCAGAGACCACACCCTGAAAGCCAGGAAGTAAGTATATGGCTTTATCTGATGCTGGCCCCCATTTACACGCCCATGACTGAGGACTGGACCACCCACTGGGACAGAGGCCCAGCAAGGAAAAAAGAATTCCATTCTCCTAGGCCAGGCCAGGCGGGGTCAACGGGAAATATGACCAGTCTCAGGAATGGGCTGCGTAGTTCCAAGGAGACAAAGCCCTGTGGGCAAGGAGAGAGATGATCTGGGGATTTAACTTTATGCAATGAACTAAAAAGTGTCATTTATTGAACATCACCATATGCCAGGTACACATGCTGGCCACCTTAAACCATTATGTGATTTGTCCTTACAACAGCTACATAACGTAAGCATTAGTATCCCCACTTGTTGGAAGAGCAAACTGAGGCATGTTTGGTTGTCATTAAGTAATATTTCCAGCTTCTGTCTTCCAGGAGTGTGGTAGGACGCACTTCCTGGTCCCTTGTTGGTGGGGCCAATGAGGTGTGAGTGAAAATGTAAGTGCTGCACTCGGGCTGGAGCATTTAACCACTGGTTAAACCCCATCCAGAGCTCCATTTCCCTCAGTCACCGTGATTTGCAATATTCAAGATGGTGGTGGCTCCATCTGCCAGGCCCTTTAATGTGGAGAAACCAGAGCCCCCAGCTGACCCAGGATAGACACACAGCATGAATATGCACGATGGACAATCCTTTATTGTAATAAGCCACTGAGATTTTAGGATTGTTTGTTACAGCATCATAATCTTGTTTATCCTGCTCGATATATGTAAGGAAGCTCCAACAGCTAGGGCTTCACACGGCTAGGATTTAACTCAGACATGGACGATTCTATAGCCTATGTTCACTCCTCTGAATTCAAGGCAAGGCAAGAAATGGGCATCTGCAAATCTTTGGTAAATCCTTCCATTCCCTCCATCCACAGTCCAAGCCCCTCATACCTCTCATGGTTGCAGCCATTGGTTGAGCCACCATCAGCCGAGCCACTCTGTGAACAGGATGAGCAGGAAGATTTCCGTGGGCTGGGTTGCCATAGGGATGGCAGGTTGCTCACGGAGACATCCATCAGGTCCTGGGGGACTGTGGTGGGTAGAAGGGGCAGAGGAAGAGCCACGGTTAAGCCTATGTGGGTCACAGAAACCTCACCCCAAAGCAAGCAGCTCACCCCCAGACCAGCACAGGGATAGGGAAAGACCCTGAACGTCACAGCAGGAAACGGCGACCCCAAACCAGGTCCTTGAGCCCATCCGAGCCAATGAAAGCCACCACCAAGATTTCGGGCCCCCAGCAGAGGGGCAGAGCCCATGAAAGCCGAAGAGACAGAAGGAGAACAGACAGAAAGAGATCAGAGCCAAGGAGACAGGCCCAACCCCCGAGCAGGAGGCCAAGCCTCACCATGTTGTCATTCAGTTGTCCTCATAGGAGGCTGCCAGGAAGGAAGGGGAGCCCGCTGGGGACGTCTGGGGAAGGCTGATGGCCTCGAGTCCCCAGAGGTAGGTCTCACGGGGAGCTCCTGGTGGTGAGATGTAAGGAAGCCTGACTCAACAGGTGAGGCAGGGCACCCAAGAGCAAGGGAGGGGGCCCGCACTGTCCTTGGTCCTGGGCCTGGAGCTGCTCTACCAAGAGAGCCTCAAATAGGTTGGCAACCCCCCAGAATCCGGTTGGGGGGCGTGTTAAAAAGCCATATGCCTGTATGCCACCCCTGACCTACTGAATTAAAGTAGGTCCTACTATATGCAGGCTGTATCCTGGAGATACAGCCCTTGAGTCCATGTTTCAAAAATAGTTTTGAGGTAGCAGCCACATTTGAGGACCAAGAGGGCACAAATGATCTCCTAACCCTTGGACACTGGTGGTTCCTGATCAATCGCTCCCAAGGATATAGCACTTATAGTCTCCCTTACTGTTTTCTTTCCCAGCTCCGTGGAAACCGCAGCGTCTGCAGTGCTGCAGAACAAACACACCGGTGACCCAGGCATTAGAATTTCTACAGCTAATTTTCTGGCCTCTTGGTGCAAAAAAGCTGTTTTCTCCAGGACAGGGCTTGGTAAATATTTTCTGTAAAGGGCCAGGTAGAAAATATTTTAGGGTTTGCAAGCCACTATCATAACCACTTGACTCAGCTGCTGTAATGCAAAAGCAGCCAAAAATAAAAGGCAAACAAATGGGCATGGGTATGTTCTAATAAAACTTCATTTGTGGACACTATAATGTGAATTTCGTATCATTTTCACATGTCACAAAATATTACTCTTCTTTTGATTTTTTTTCAATTATTTAAAAATGTAAACACCATTCTTAGTTCATGAGCTATACAGAATGAGACTGGATTTGGCTTGTGGGCCATAGTCTGCCAAACCCTGCTTTAGGAAATTAAGAGGGGTACTCATTTGCCCCATGAGCCATGCCTCCTCAAGGATGACTGGTAATACCTGGCCTCTTCCCTTGGGCTCTAAGGGGAGGGGGAGCTGTGGATCCGGCCCCCCTAGTCACCACAGATCCGTAGCTGACAGTGTCTGCCCCCACCCACTGACAGAATAGAAAGCTGCCTACAGAATGAGGTTCTTGAGGCCACCAAAAGTGGCTTGTTGCCCTACTCCTCCCCATAGACTCACCAGTGAGCTGGACAAGAAAGACCAGTAAGCCCCTGTAAAATGTTCTACAAAAAGTCCCAGTTCTCAGCCAATCTCAGGGAAGCACTGATCAGTTTCACGCAGATGTGGCAAGCGTGCCTCCACCCCCAGCCTCTCACACCCTGCAGACATCATCAGTGGATCCCTCTGCTACAGAACCCGCAACACTCCAAGCTGCGTCCTGCAGCACGGAGGTAGGACAGTGTGAGGGCATCAATATTTCTCCTGCCTCCACCTCCCCTGGGACCAAGACTCAAATGACAACATGGCAGAGGTGGCTGGCACCCAGCCCCAGGGGTGGGGGGAGCCCAGACATTACTGGGGGGCTGCAGCTTCTGGCTTGATGTGGGGAGGGTGGTGTCCCATTTGGTCTGCGCCCACCGACTGCCCCTGGCCACCACTAACACGGACTGTCCCGCAGGAACCACCATCCAGGCAGGGCCCACGGAGACAGGGGAAGTGCTGCCCATGGCACTGGAAGCAACTTAAGAGACAAAATAAAAAGCCCTGGTGAAATGGAAGGTCTGCGGTGCCCGGAACACTGAAAAGGCGAAAAGAACCAATTCCTTGGGGCTTGAAACCTTCCCCTGTCCTGTTCCACTTAGTTCCCATGGGTTGTGTTTCATCAGAGGAAGAAAGAATGCTTTTACCTATAAAGTGCCTCCTCTGTGCTGGGTGCACATCCTCTACTATATGCAGGGGATTGCCTTATCCCTAACGACCCTGTAAGGGATGCATTTTTTTTCCTATTTTGCAGAAGAGAAAACTGAGGCTCAGAATGGTGACACAACTTACTCAAAGCCTCACCAGCTAGTCACTGGCACAGCTGGTCTTTTTGACTAAGTCCCCCCTTCTCTTCCCACTAAGAAGAGCTGTCACTTCCCGAGCTCAAGTCCTATCATTATCCCCTTTTACAGCTTAGAAGACTGAGGCACAGAGAGTTCAAGCAGCATGCCCAAGACTACTCAGCTAATAAGTGGTGGAGCCAGGATTCCAACCTAGAGGATCAGACCCCGAGATCCTATTCATACTCTCTCAGCTGTTTCCCTACTGGCTGTTGTCTCCCCAAACCATCCTTGCCCTAGACCAGCGGTTCTCAACCGGGGTGATGTTGGCCTCCCAAGGGACACTTGGTGATGTCTGGAGACATCTTGTCATGACTTGGGAGTTAGCTAGATGTTACTAGCATCTAGTGGGTAGGGATGCTGCTCAACATCCTATATAATATATAAGACTCTTCCCTCCTCCACCCACAAACAGTTATTCAGCCCAAAATGTCAACAGTGCCAAGGCTGAGAAACCCTGCACTGGGCAGGTGCTGTCCAGTACAAATCCAATGTGAGGTACAAGCATAATTTAAAATTTCCTAATAGCGACACTAAAAGCATAAGAAGAAACAGATGAAATCAATCAGCAATATGTGCTGTTTAACCCAATAAACTCCAAATGTTATCTTTTTTTTTTTTTGGCTACACGGCGTGGCACGTGGGATCTTAGTTCCCCGACCAGGGTTGACCAGGGATCGAACCCACGTCCCCTGTAGTGGAAGTGCAGAGTCTTAACCGCTGGACTGCCAGGGAGGTCCCACCAGATGTTATCATTTTCACACAGAATCAACACAAAATTATTAATGAGATATTTTACATTCATTTTCTTGGTACAAAATCTTCAAAATCCAGTGTGCACTGTACACTTACAATTTGGACTAGCCCCACTTCAAGTTCTCAGGACCATATATGGCTCACACCTCCCATACCAGACAGTACAGAGACCATCTTGGCGACAGAGGGGTCTGGAAATGCCCTTCTCTGATTGTGAACCCACCTAAACGCTTGAGAACTTGTCTTTGCCTCCTCTGTGCACAAGAAGCAGGCACAGAACCAGGTGGTGGAGACAGGGGTGAGAAGACACGGAAAGGGAGTTTAGAACCACTTGTGGCCACATATTCCTTCCCACAGGGGGAAACTCTTCTCTCTCATTATTTAAGGCAGGCATCTGTATACTTTTTCTGCAAAAGGCCAGACAGTAAATATTTTCGGCTTTGTGGGCCATGTGGTCTCTGCCCCAACTATTCAACTCTGCGGCTGTGGCTTTTCAAGCAGCCACAGATCATATGTAAATGGATGGGTGTGGCCGTGTTCCAATAAAACTTTATTTACAAAAACAAGCAGTGGGCTGAATTTGGCCCACAAGAAGGGGTTTGCTGATTTCAGATTTAGGCACTTCTTCAGAAACTACTTTACAGGTCTTACAGATGAAAATCATGATTGTTTTGTAAACTCTGTGAGGCTCAGGGTCCTGAGAAAATCAACCAAGGATGGGGGTCACCATTTCCATGTGGGCTGAACCTGACCTTGAGGATGAAGGGAGTGAAACCACAATGCCCTCCCCCACCCTCCCATCAAAACAGTCTGCATGGAGTGGATGTAAGAAGCACAAGCTCTGGAGCCAGACCATGTGGGTTCAAATGCCAGCTATGCCAAGGATTAGCTGGGCAACCCTGGACCAGTTTTTTAACCTTTCTGTGCCTCAGTTTCCTCCTTTGAACAAGGCGGGATGGTGATGACAATGGTACCTGCCTGGGAGGGCTGTGGTGAGGATTAAGTGAATTAAGACATGGAGAGAACACAGAAGTGGGCTCGGCACACAGTGGCACTTAGGACATGAGACCCACCATTGCTCACAGGGCATCTGTCATATTAGGTGTGTGATGTATCATTGAGCTGACTTCTAAGAATATGATCCCGGGTGGGGACTGCTGTTATCCCAATTCTACAGATGAGGAAATGAGGTCTGGAGAGGGCCAGTCACTTGGCCACATTGCAGTGGCAGACTTGAAAGTAGTAATGTGTTCTTTTCTCTAAACCAGCAGTTCTCATCCGGGGGGCAATCTGGCCCCCAGAGGACACTTGGCAGTGTCTGGAGACATTTCTGGTTGTCACAACGTGGTGTTGGTGGTGGGGGCAGATTTACTACTTGGCACCTAGTGAGTGGAGACCAGGGATGCTGCTCAACACCCTACAGTGCATAGGACAGCCCCCAACCACAAAGAATTATTCCATCTGAAATGTCAGTGGTGCTAAGATTGAGAAGCCCTGTTCTAAATACACTGTCTTGGTTGGGGCTTCCCTGAAGGCAGACAAGGATTTAAGTGCAAGTTGGGAGATGTTCCCAAGAAGCACAGGTAGGGGAGAAGTGAAAGGACACAGGACGGGAAGGGCGAAGAGGGTAATGAGCTGGTCACTGCATCAGTTACCATCATGGGCACCTGGCACTTGATCTCATGGGGGACCTCTAGGACATGTGCAGAACACACATTTCAGAGTGTTCTCACCTGAGGGGTAAGGGAGCTGGGGCATTTATACACCAGCTCCTACCGGGCACTGGCTGAGGGCTGCTCCAGGGAGGCACTGATTGTAATCCACCCCACCCACCCACCAGGGCAGAAGGAACCCTGGTGGCTGGAGAAACCCTTAGGCAAGGAGACACTAAGGCTGGCAGCTGGCAGTGGAGCTGCCTGCACAGAGGCTGTGGGTGGGTGCAGCTAGCATCTGTTCCCCTGGCACGTGCAGGGCCACAACAGGCTAATGTGGATATTCCCCAAATAAGTAAGACATTCAGCACCCAGCCTGGCTCCCAGCAAGAGCCTACAAATTGTTTGTTGGATGAGGGCCTGTGGAGAGAGCTGCCTGGGAAGGCAGCCACAGGGCACTGGCCCCTCTGATAAATCAGCTCTCTGGGGGCAGTGGGGGTGGGTGTGCGCCACGTGAGCCGTGGTACCGCAGAGAGGCTAGGACGGCTTCAGACCCTGATCCTGGGCGGGAACGGATGTGGCAATACACTTCAGGACACTCCATAGCTCTTAAAGACACAGGAACATGAGGCTTTGCTCCTAACTGAATACATGTGAAAACACAGGCTAACCCAAGCAACATAAGACCTTACCACCAAGCCTGCCCACATCCCAGCTCCGACAGCAGTGAATGAGAACTGGAGCATTAAGCAGCCTGGCACGATTAGTCCAACCTCGCCAGGGAGGGTGTCTGCTTTCAAAAGAGCCTCTCACTGCCCAGCGTGGTCACTTAAGCAAAGGGAATCTCAGAGCCATTATCCATCAAATGGGAACAGGGCTGCAGAGGGTTAAATATTTAAAATAAGGTTTATAGAAAGAGCCTATAACTTATTACTGATTTGTTTAACAGACATCCACACAGTGCTTAACAAATGCCAGGCCTCCTTCTGAGACCTTTTCAAATATTAATTCATTTCATCGTCACCACAGCACTCTGGTAATGAAGATCTTCATAGCAACAGTTTCCATTCACTAAGCATCTACTTCATGGCAGTCACCATGCAAACTGTAGGACATATGTTATTATCTTGTGTGCCAGTGCCCAGGGCTTCCCTTCCCCTCTGCTGGCTTTTATTTATTTGTTTGTTTGTTTGCTTATTTATGGCCGCGCTGCGCGGCTTGCTTGATCTTAGTTCCCCGACTAGGGATTGAACCCACGCCCTCAGCAGTGAAAATGCAGAGTCCTAACCACTGGACCACCAGGAAGTTCCCCCCTTCTGTTGTCTTGACAACCATTTATTGAGGGCCTACTGTATGCGAGGCCTCATTCTATGGGCATTACATTGACCAGCTTATTATCTCACTGAATCCTTACAACAATATATTGAAGTAAAATAATAATAACAACATTAATAGCATGTGAGTGTTCTTTCTGTGCCAAGTGCTTTATCTCATTTGTTCCTCACAAGAGTCCCATGAAATAGGTGCTATGAACATCCCCATTTTACAGATGAGGAAACCAAGGCACAGAGGGGTGAAGTGACTTGCCCAAGTTCAACCAGGATTCCAGAGCCCATATCACTGCTGCTGCCCCATGCCACCGTGTGCCCATGGACATCTTTATTAGCTAAGTAGAGAGTGCTTATTTGTTTTCATTTGGGGGAAATCAAGGCTGCCAAGATCCCAACTTCCTGATTCCAGGTACCCCTGCTGGCCCCAGAATCCACATCTCTTGTCCTCTAGTTCCACATGGCTGAAGTCAATTTCAGGACCAGCTAACAGGTGGATCCCTGGGCCCAGGGCCAGGGCAGCTTACCGAATTCGGACTGCATGCCAGGGTAGATGATCCTGAACACGTAATCTGTGGCCTCCTCATCTTCCTTGTCTGAAGACGTGGACTCAGACGAACCCTGAGGGCTTCGCTTGCGCAGTTTGGGAAATACTTTGCCCTGAAAGAACACATCCCAGTGCATGGTCCCTGGGACTCACCTGTCTCCACAACCTGCACAGCCCGAGGGTCTCTGCGGGGCATGCAAGAGACTATGCAGCCACATAAGGGCCCATGGGCAAGAACAGCCAGCCACTCCCCATGGCTGACCCCTACCCCAGCCTCCCTGGGGCTCCCACGATCACTCACCTTCCCCCGTTGAGACCAGAGTGGCGGGTCCAGCTGCCCGTGAGGGAGCAGCCCATTCTCCAGGCACGAGAGGAACTGCAGGAGGTGACCTCCCTTGGGGAAGCGGAAGGGCGGCCTCTGGATCCCGTCCTGGCTGACCAACACCACTGTCCCACCGCTGTCCACTGCCACCGTGACCCGGCCAGAGGAGACCCAGCAGGAAGTCACTATGAGACATGGTGATGGGCCCCCTCCCAGGCATGCCCAGCCAGACCCAGCGGTCCTGCTCTAAGGCTCTGGGAAAGGCCTGGGCAGAAGCTCAGGGGCAGCTGTCACGTCCTCCGAGTCCCCCTCATCCCACCCACCAAGGTCATCAACTGGGGAACTACAGGACAAGGTCAAGAAGAAGGTGCTTGGCCTCCCTGCATTCACCCACCAAAGGAAAAAGATACCCCCAAACACCCTATGCCCCTCAAACACACTCTTCAAATTGGCCTGATCTAATTTTGTATGGAGGCTTTCAGACAGACCCATTTTTAGAGCAGTAATTGACTCTTGTTAGCACGTATTAAGCATTTACTGTATACATGCATAGCACGTTAAAGGCATTGCCTTATTGTAATACTCAAAAGAGCACTATGAGGCATATCTATTACTGCCTATTTTGCATATGATAAAACTGAGGCTCAGAGAGGTTATGTAACTTGCCCAAGGTCACACAGCTGGTGAGTGGCAGGACCTGGATCTGAACCCACGTCTGTCTCATTAAATAATTTAAGTCACTGTGTTTTGTGTCTTGGTGAGGTACAGATTCCTTTTTTAATAAAGCAGGATGGCCCTCTGCTTGTTCAGAATATACCTTCCTTGGGCTATAAAGGAGAACTCTAGCTATAAATCTTTGATTTTCAGAACACTGACTTTGGAGGGACAAAGGCCTGGGTTTGAGACCAGACTGGGGAGCTTAGGAAGTATATCAATGTGCCACGCTGCTTCCTCACCTCTAAAATGGGAATGATGGAGCCCTTACCACTGGGTTGTTGCAACGATTAGATAACAAGCATGTGAATAGTGAGAACTGTGCCTGATACATGGGTTTAATGCTGAGCCCTTAACAAATGCCATTTGATCCTCACAGCAACCCCATGAATAGACGCTGTTATTATTTCCATTTTACAGATGGGGAAACTGAGGCTCAGAGAGGTGAAGTCACTTGTCTGAGGTTGCACAGGTAATAAGTGGGTGGGGCAGGCAGGGGATCCAGGAGGAACACCCCAGCCCCATGCTCACCCTCAGTCCCTACCTTGCTGGTGGCAATGCAGGTAGACAATCTCCTCCAGGCGGATGGTCATGGCATAGTCCCAGTAGACGCTGGAAGGGGAGGGAGGGTCAGGCTTGCAGGATGTCTGCCCAACTCGCCATGGGGAAGCCCAATCCATGGGATCCTCCACCCTCCTCACCAGGACCACCTACCCTCAACATCCACATCCCAGTCTTCTCAGACTCTATCATCTCCCCTTCTTCTGGTTCCAGTACCCCAGTTTTCTAAGGAATCCCCCCTACACACACAGTTCTTTAACCCCAGTCCATGTGGCTAAGGCTGACCTCTCCTACCCTCCCCCATCTCGAGGACTCCAGGAATGGGCACTTGACCCTGGCTTGGCCACTTAGTATATGACACTGTTCCAGCCACTGTGATTGGTTCACGGATTGCCCCATGATGCAAGCAGAACCAATGAGACTCAATTATTGGATTTATGTTAGAAATCTCTGGGAAAGAGATGCTCCTTTCTGCTAGGAGAGTAGTGGTAAGGATGATAGCACTCTGGAGATGCAGAGGTCCATGGCAAGAAAAGGCGTGCCTGTGAATGGAGTCAACAGCTGGGGAAGTCGAGCCAAGAGACGGAAAGAGTTCAGGTCCTCATTTGAGTCCCTGGATCCAGCCATGCCTGAAGCCACCACCCCTGGATTTTTCAGTTCATGTGAGCCAATGATTAAGGCAGTTTGAGTTTGGTTTTCTGTCACCAGCATCTAAGATAAGAGTCTTGTTGACCAACTCCAGGCCACCATGTGTCCATGTGGTTAGAACAGCCACTCAACAGCCTTAACTGCACAGGTCTCAGCAGGGTGACTTGAAGGCTTCCATGAACCTCATTTTCCTCCTCTATAAAACGGGGCTGATAATAATACCGACTGCATCGTGTTGCTGTGAGGATTAAATGGAATCACATATTTGAAGGGCTTAACACAGTGGTGATGCATGAAAAGGTACTTGGTGAACGGTCCCTGTGATGATTTACTTAAGGTTTTCCATTTCCAGCTCAATGCCTACTGCTGTCTTGAAACAGATTGCCCTTCCCCTCAGAACACAATGGACAGTGGGGGCCACAGGAGTGCACTGTTCAAGTTTCCTTCAGATCGTGCCGTGGGGAGCAGAGCTGACCAACCAACAGCTTCAGAGGCCACCCCCGGGGATCCACCACCACATCTGTGCTAAGGTCATGCTTCGCTTGGGCTGCTTTTAGTCAGGACTGAGCACGTGGGGGTGACAGTGTAGGTCTATTCTTGTGGGCTGGGAGACTCCTCCAGTGGTCAACTTTAGCCCAGGGATTCCCTACTGATCTGGCCAAATGTTCTTAGAACTGCACTGTGTCCGAGATTCTTCCTGGCCAGTCTTCCTTCCTTTCCCCATCCCTTCCCAGTGATAAGACCAGCTTCTCGGTCTGCCCGCCTCCTTCTGCTCCTCACTTTGATCCTTTGCAGGTTCTTCCCCCATTACATCTCTTCTGCACGTCTAATCCTGTCTTGGTGTCTGCTTCTTGGAGGACACTAACACAGGCATCAAGGTCAGGCAGGGTTCAAATCCCACTCCTGCCACCTACATTGAGCCAGTCTTTCCCCGTCTCTGGGCCTCAGTTTCCTCTGATGTAAAGCAAGGAAGTTGGAATATAAGCTCTCCGAGGGTCCTTCCTGCACTGGTCTATACCGGAATCAGTGTCGTCAGGATCCATGGAGTGAATGTCCTTGGACGATGGTCAAGAACACAAGCGTTTTTCCGAGTAGTAGCCTCTGCCAAGCCCCTCACGAGGCGAGTCCCACTCAGGAGGTCCTTCCCAGGGCTCCCACACCAGGTCCATCACACAGGGTTGCAATTGCCTGTTTTCTCCTCTGTCTCTCCAAGGGGTGCTGAACTCCTGGAGAGGGACTGGGCTTTTTGTTCACTTCTGCAAAATGCTTAGAGAATGTTCATAATGAATGGTAAATGCTGGATCCTGGAATGCCCAGGAAACAAGGCAACTCTCCAATTACCACCAGACACCAGCAAGGAGGATCTCTGTGGCCACAGGTCCTTTGGATCCATCTAAATTAACACCAACAAACCCCATGACCGGGATGCCTTTCCAGCTGCCAGGCTTCCTGCTAAGGGCTTTATATGCATTTTCTTAGTGACTCTTCCCTGTATGTCTCTTCAGAGGTTCCATTACCACATCCCCATTTTACAGATGAACAAACTGAGGCTCAGGGAGGTGAAGTTGATTATCCAAGGTCACTCAACTGGGAAAGAACAAGAGTTGAGTTTCTGTTTTCGTTTTATATGTTCTAACGGCTTCTAGAGTGGAGTTTGTATTTGTATTGTATTTGAATTTACTTGTTTGTAAAGTGGTTGGACCATCAGCAGTGTATGAGGGTTCCAGCTGTTCCACATGGCAGGGCTGAGATTTGAGCCAAGTCTGGGCTGACTCCAGAGACCAAATATCCACCTTTCTGGTGGTATTTCCCCTTGAACATCAGGAAACCCAGCTGGGGAGTTATGATCCTGGTTGTGTAAGAGGGAAGTCTGGCTGGGGAAAGAGGAAAGAGGTCCTGAACCTCCTCCTCCTTATCGTCATTGTCCCTTGATCCCCAGAGGGATGCTGGAGCCCCTGGGTTCCCCCCTTTCCCATGCCAACACACACATTTCTGACCCCTGGCTGTTTTTATTCCAGTGAGCCTCAGTTCCAGGCAAGGATAACAAGGATAGATGGAGGTTCAGAGCCCAGGGCTGGGGAAGGTCCCAACCCTATTAGCAGTGACCTTTCAAGTGCAGATTCATCTGGAACTAAATATTGAAGCACTTATGATGTGCCTGTCCACAGAGGAAAAGATGATGCAGAAACAGGCAGAAACAGAGTCCTCGATGATTTGAGCTGGAGGGAAGGTGCTTGGCAACCATTTGGTCCAATGCCTTTCCCAAAACATTAACATCAAAAGTTTCCTGCCCACACAGTCCTGGGCTTAGGTCCAACCAACAAACAGGGTCCTTGTGTTGTTGAAAGCTTTGATGTTTGGTGGAAGACACGTCAATGTTTAGGAACCCCTGCAGACCCTTGGGGAACCCTTCATGTTTTGGAGAGCTCATCCTGTCCAACCCCTCATTTGATAGGAGAGGGAAGCCGAGGCCCAGAAAGGGGGAGTGATGTACCCCAGGTTATCCAGTGAGGTGAGGACCGAGCAAGGACTTGGCCCCATCACATCCATTTATTCATTGCTTATTCGTTGTCTCCTCCAGTACAATGTAAATACAGTGTAAGCTCTGAAAAGATCGATTTTCCTCTCCTTTTACACATCTGTTATCTCTCTTGGACCAAACACAGTGTCTAGCACACGGTAGGTACTCAGTTAACATTTGATGAATGAATCCAGGTCCCCTGACTTCCCTGCTTTGCTTCACAATTATTTGAAATCTAAAGGGCGAGACAGTTGGAACACAAGTAGTAACAGATTTATTATGATTTTGTAAATGCTAAGAAGGAGATTCAGGGCTCTGTGGGACCTGAACTCAGCTGGGAGGTCAGGGAAGGCCTGATATAGAGATTTCAGATGAATAAGCTGATATAAGGTTCAAGGGCAAGAGCATTCCCTCGGCTCCCACACTGCTCCTCCCAGAAGGTGTCGCCATCAGAAACTCAGGAGTCTGGCTGGAGCTGAATTACATGGCCCAGCTGAGGACTGGCTGCACCTCCCAATGACTGTCTCTAAGGACAGACGGTAACCCTTGCCCAGGAAGTGATCAGCTTAGAGAATGATATTAATCACACCAAAGCCTGGCGTTAATCGCACCGAGGCTTAACACTACACAGAATACAATGTGCTCTGGTTATAGCCCTTGAAAAGAGTCCTTATTTTATATATATAAATATATATATTTATACTTACAAATATGTATATATATTTATAGATGAAATCCTATAATTTCATGATGTCTGTTTGCTACTGCAGGACAATATGAAAGGCAGAGGGGATGATGGGATGGCTGTTAGGGCTGCATCATGGGTACTTGAGTTCTATTTTTATGTTAGAAATTCCTCATAATCAAAAGTTTTGAAGAAATCAAGAACATGTATAATAATAATAGAGCCCGATGTGGACTCTATGTGGACTCGAGCAGCAAAACCCGTCATCCCTCCTCCCCACCAGCAGCCAAGACTCCCCCAGCTGAAATCACCAGGCGGGCTGCACCTCTGCATGGCGGCTTCCCTGTGTTTTTCCTAAATTTTCCCTAATTGCGCTGGAACACAGGGGATCACAGGCAGGGAATCCCTGGTCCCTGGGTCTCTTTGAAGTGTGACTCCAAGGCCTTTGCTGGGTCTTATAACATGCAGGGTATTACAGGAGATACAGACCTGGACCAGATGCTCACAACCAACACCTCTGGCCTTCCTTTTGCATTGAGTGATGGGTAAGGTGGCAGGAGACTGGGGAGTATTTGCCATTTGCGGGCTTATGAAATCTTTGTTACGATTTCTTTCTCCGGGTGGTGTCTGCCCAGGGCACTGCCTAATACCTATATCCTGAGATTCTTCCAGTCAGTTCCCAGATCCTCCTGAGTTACCCACAAGGCCACAGCTGCAGGGAGGCTGGACCAAGTGGCCATAACAACCAGACAGAGCGGGGCAGAGGCGGGGCACAAGGGACAGGGCACAAACATCCCTGCGCCGAGGGGAAGGGAGGCTCCCAGCACCCTACCTCTTCTCGTAGTCCAGGTCCCCCACAGACCCGTTCATCAGCTGGTTGGGCGTCCACTTCAAGGTCATGACGTCAGCTGTCTGGTGCAGGGACAGATACCCCGGCACAGCCTCCATGTCATCCCTCTGCAGAGACAGCAGGACTCAGGCCTGATCATAGTGCTGGCATCACAGTGGACACAGGCCCTGGCCCATGTGACCCAAGGACACACAACCAGAACCAAGAGGATGGCTCATTCCCTCCATGGCCATGTCCATTTGGAAGACCCTGAACCTCCCTCCAGATGGCTGTGCTAAGCCAACCACCACGATGGGTTTGGTTCTACAGAGTCCAGCTGTGAAAGCCGCCCACCCCACCCTTTCATGTGGCTCAGGAGCCCTGATGCAAGGGTGGGGTCGGGGGGATCTTTAGAACCAGGAAGGGGGCTCTGTCCTTTCAATAACACCCTTTCCAAAACGGAAGGCATGTATCTGCCATCACTGTGTCCAGTCTTAAGGGAGAAAGAGATGGCAGCTGAGTTCTGTTCCACAGATTATTACCCAGAACGCCCTCTCCAAATACCCTCTCCATACTCCCCGCCCAGGAGCCCCATCCTCTGTCTTCCCAATATGCCTGCAGGGCTTCTCACCTGCTCTGTTCTATCCCAAGTGGGGTTTGGCGGAGGGGGCTGTCTCCAAGCCTCACACATAAGAGGCACCCCTCCTCCCCTCAAATTCACACCACAACATGTGGAGACAGACGACTAACATTTACTGAGCACCAAGGGTGTACCGAGCATGGCTCCACTCCATAAATATCTCAACCACACATGCCAGCAACCCCGGGAGGCGGCATCCTTGCCGTATTTCATCGATTCTAAGATACACAATTGTTTTTTACATTTTAGTGCACCTGAAACGGGGATGCCTCTTATAATCAGCGGCATCTTAAACTGTGACATAGTTGTCCTTGCCCGATCTTGTGCAAACTCGGTCTCGGCTGTTTATACTGCTGTCCCTTCAATGGCGTTTTGTTCTACCGTTGTTACTCCACACGTGGAGCACAGGTGTTTTTTAAAAATGTCTTCGAAAAGATTAGACTGTGATCTGATTGGAAAAGTGATTATGTATGTTGGAAGGCTGGGAGCAGAGCAGTGGAGTAAAGTGTGATACTGGTGCAGCAGACACATCATTCACCCTGCAGGGATGACCACACTTCCAGACTTTCTTGCACAACAACCAAGTGCACATGCTTGCAGGAAAGGCTGCACCTCCTGTGCTCTTGATCAGAGGTGGGCAAGCTTTTTATGTAAAGGGTTAGATAGGGGATAATTTTGGTTTTGTGAACAATACAGGTTCTGCTGCAACCACTAAACTCTGCTATTATAGCGTGAAAGCAGCCATATACAATATATAAACTAATGGGCATGGCTGTGTTCCAATAAAACTTTATTTACAAAAACAGGTGGATATATATAATAATATATATGTATGTATGTATAACTGAACCACTTTGCTGTACACCTGAAGCAAACACAACATTGTAAATCAACTAAAGTTCAATAAAAATTGTAAAAATAAAAAGAGTAATAAAGTATCAGGAAGAACATAAATGGTAAAAAAAAACACAACAAAACAACAGGTGGAGGGCTGCATTTGGCCCACAAGCTGTAATTTGTTGACCCTTTCTCTTGATGGAACAAAAAATTGTATTAGATAGGAAAATAAGGGCAGTGCTGACTGCGACTCAAAAAGTGATACAGAAGATTGGAATCCTGAAATGTGAAGGTGTTTTGGAACTATCTTAACTAATGTATTTCAATTATATCTCCCCTTGTGTATACTTATAAGAATAATGTATGATTAAAAAAAAAACTATGTCTAAATAAGTCTCAAATACCTCCTTCAAAAAGTATAAAATAACATTTCCTAGTGAGAAAACATTGTGTATAATTTAATAGGATTTTAAATTTCCTGATGGTTGTGTTAATAAATTGGGCACCTTGGGACTTCCCTGGCTGCCCAGTGGTTAAGAAGCTGCACTTCCACTGCAGGGGGCACGGATTCGATCCCTGGTCAGGGAATCAATATCCTACATGCTGCACAGAGCGGCCAAAAAAGAAAAAATCATTCATCTTAAATTCATGGCTTCTTACAACTGAGGAAATAGGGTCTCGTGCCCACTGAGATGCAAATACTGAGGCTCAGAAGGAGAAGTGACCTGGGTCACCCAGTGGTGGCAACTGTGAGCGCAGAGCTGTAGTGGCCAACAGCTCTCTCTCTTCCTCCTCCCGGCTGAGCCCAAACACGACGTTGATCCTGATGGTCCAGGGAGGGGACAGCAAAGGCGGTATCACATGGGGGTAGGGCCTTCATGTGCCTTACTCACCACCCACCCCTGGGGCTGCACTCAGTGCTGGGGCGTAGAGGGCGACTGATAAGTGGTACAGACTCTGAATTCAGATCATAACTCTGCCCCTTACTCCCCTGTGTATGGGCTTCAGTGTTATCATCTATGATAATACAACTTGCTTCAGATGGTTGTTGTGAGGTTTAAATGAGTTAATACAGTTAAAAACACTTAGCACGGAGCCTGACACATAGGAAGTGCTCCATAACTATTAGCTGTGAAGACTTTCATCTTGATATCCTAAGCATCTAGCGCATAGCGGGTTCAGTACAAATGAGTGAACTAAATGAGTGAGTGATTACAACAGAGAATGAGAGATAGACAGCTGGGTGGACAGGTGGATGGACAGATGAACTGGAAAACAAATGGACAAGTGCAGAGATGGATTAATGATGGGTAGATGGATGGATGAATAGATGAATATAATTATGGGTGGATGGATGGAGGTAACGATGGGTAGATGAATGGATGGATGTAATGATGGGTGGATGGACTGATGGATGGAGTTGATGGGTAGATGGATGGATGAATGAACGGGTGGTTGGGTGGATATAAATACAGGCAGCTGGATAAAGAAATAGTGATGGATGCATGGATAGAGGGATGGGTGAATATAGAGACTGGAAGAGAGTAGACTGGCTGGGTGGGTGGAGATTTTGACAGATGGATGAATAGATGGGTGGATGGGTGGATGGATGGATAGATGGATGAGCAACCAGGAGCCAGAGGGAACTCCTCCTCTATAACCTGGAGCCAGACCCCCAGTGGAAGAACTGGGCCCAAGACGAACTCTCACCGGCTGAACCAGAACGTTGTTCTTGCCATAGAGCAGGGTGGCCCGGGAGTTCTGGTGAAGGGACTCTACATAGTCACGGGCGGAGAGGGACGGCCGGTCATCCATGCTGCTACTCGAATGCCTTTTCTGGATCTGGCAATGTGCGGGGAGGTGGCAGATGAGGTCTGGAGTGACCACCAAGGCCCCGGTCCACTCCCCACCTCCACACCAAGTCCAGAACTCAGCCAGACTCCCTCCCAGTGCCCCACCATCCACCCCACTCACACAGAGGGCCGGACGCTTGGTGGGTGAGTCCTGTCGCAGGTGCAAGCTGTGGATGCGGTGCCTCTGGACAAGCTCGTCGGCTGAGGGGTCCGTCCAGAAGTGATCGGAAGTCTTCATCTTGGTGTACTCCAGGGCGCAGGGCCCCACTGTGGAGCAGACAGGGGCTGGGAACCCATCTCCCTGGAAAGTCCTCCATCCCTTCTACCACCAGATGGACCACTTATTTCACCATCTCTCCCCTCCAGGCAGCTAGCATGACCCAGGGTCCCGCTAAAGAGAAACCAGCACAAGACCCTGAAAGCAAGAGGCAGGGAGCAGTTTTGAAGGGAGAGGCTGGAGGGAGGCGAGAGAGGTCCTTAGGAGGTGCCCCCTGGAGCTGAGACCAGAGATCCAGAGGAAGCTCAGAGCACTGGACCACTTACCCAACAAAGATGCAAGGATGGGGCCATCCACAGGGTCCATCAGGAGAGCTTCCTTCTCATAATACTTACTAGCAAGAGAGGAAAGGACATACAGGGTTGTATGGTGACCAGCGGAGGCCGCACAATCAACTACAACCTGATGGTTAAGAGCAGACTGGGTTCAACGCCTCTCTGGTCACCCAGTACCTCTGTGAGCCTCAGCTGTCCCATCTGTAAAATGGGGATAATAATAATATGTCTCATAGGGCTGCCAAAGGACGTTTGAGAGAGATAACAGATGTAAGGCACTTAACACAGTGCTTGGCTATAACTGCTTAATACACGGCTTATTAATAATACATTGTTATTAATAATGAGAGTAACAGAAAAAATCATTAGAAGGCTGCCGAGGCCTGGCTGTTCTGTCTGCTTCTCTTGCATCTTCCATTTCAAACATGAAGTCACTTAGAGGCTCAGATGATGTCTGGCCTTCCAATATTATTGAGGCAAACATATGCTTTTTAGCTGTGGTGTGTCCTCAAAAGCTGTAATAATAGGCCTTCCTGTCTGGAAAAACTAAAGCAGATGACGCTGGCCTGACACGCTCAAAAATGCCCCCAGCCTCTGACTCTCCAAAATAACATGGAATGTTGTCAATACGTTCGTGCTGAGGGTTTTGTTTTTTGAGTTGTTGTGCACTGGTTTCTAATTCTTTGCAAGGTCATACAATCTAGAAACAGAACTTTAGAACTGGAAAGGACCTTGTTCTGACCTCCTGAGGGATCTCAGGCCCAGAGAAGGTAAGTGACTTGCTGGAGGCCACACAGCAGGTGGATGCAGGCTACACCCAGCAAGCTTAGCTCTTCTTCCCTTCCTACAACAGGGGGGTGAAGAACACAGGATCTGGAGCCGGACTGAGTGGGAGCCCAGCTCGGCCACTCCCTCCTTCGCTGTGTGTCCCTGGGCAGGTGACTACCTTCTCTAAGCTTCGTTCGGTGCCCTCAGCTGTAAAATGGGAAGAATGACAGAACTCACCCACTTGGGGTTGCTGGGAGGAGTAAATGTCCAACTGCATGTATTAAGTCCCAACACCGTGAAGTTCTCACTAAATGTGGCAACATCATTGTAATTCTACCCCAAAGAAATCTTCAATCAACCATAAAATTGGCTGAGGCAGAATGACACATCCTGGACATGCTCAACATCAAGTTTATACATTTTGGTGTCAGATCTGAAGCTAATAGTTTGAGACACTTTCCAGTCCACGACTCGTATTCTATTCCAAAAATCAGCACTGTTATGTGATCATAACCTGGAAATAATGCCTTAAAATAGTAGGTAGGTTGGGAGCAAGATGTGACTATATAGGGTAGCCCCAAGGAGTTTCTTCCGGGTGATGGGTTTCTTTGGAACAGTTCTATAGCCTGAGTGTGGTGTTGGTTTTATGAAACTATGCATGTGTTAAAATTTCAAAGAATTATATAGCAAAAAAAAAAAAAAAAGAATGTACCAATACTGTTGGTTTAACAGTATTGCGTCAATGGCAATTTCTTGGTTTTAAGACTTGTACTACAGTTATGTAGGATGTTAACACTGAGGGTAGGTAAGAACCCTCTGTACTACTGTTTCAATTCTGTGTGAACCTAAAATTCAAAATACAGTGTCAATGAAGAAATAGTAGGTTGGTATTGCTGCTCAAATAAATTACTAAATAAATATGACCAACTTTTTCAGTGGGAAAACACAAGGTCATATGCCAAAGGCAATTAACTAAAGAGACTCTGGACCCATAACAAGACAGGGGGCAGAGATGTGTTATAATTTACTAGAAGGTGAAGAGGTGAACTGGAACTCCAGAGCCTGGATTTCTTTCAGTTCCTCTCCTGCCTCTGGGCCTTTGCACCTGCTGTTCCCTTTGCTGGGAACACTCTTCCCCATCCTGTTTCACAGTATCCCATCTTCTGGGATACTTTCCCTGACCACCCAGAGGAAATTAAACACCACCCATCTGTCCTGGTACACTCATCACAAATTATCACAATTACTATTTGCCTGTTTTCCCTGCTACAATGCAAGCTTCATGAGGGGAAGGACTTTGGTTTGTACTTTCATACATATTTTCCTAGCAAACAGGCAAAGAATAAAAGATGAGAACAATGATACCCACTCTGTGTGAGGATGTGGTTAAACAGGCATTTTCACATACTGAAAGATGGAAAGATTCTCAGATATATTTCTTTCTTTCTTCCATCCTCTCTGTCTCTCTTGCTGGAAAGGGGTGCTGGCCACGAGGAGTCTCAGATCATAGATCCTTCAGTAGCTCCCCACTGTTCTTTTCATAATATCCAAGTTCTTTAACATGACAGGCAAGACCAATGTATCCCCAACATCTAGGTTAGTGCCTGGCACATAGTAGATGCTCATTAAATATTTATTGGGTGAATGAATGGATGCAAGGATGAATGTTTGCCAAGAGGACTTACATTGTAAAACCTTTATACCATGTCAAGCTGAGCTAGGAGAGAAAATGTAAAAAATATCACTATGCATTTCCAAAATGCTGTGTACTCACTAACTCCTTTTCTCACCTCTTCTCCAGAGTGGCAGCAATTCCCATCCTGTCCCATTCACCAGAAGAGACAACAGAGGCACAGAGAAGCTAAGTGAGTCCCCTAGGGCCACATAGTGAATAGACTGTGCGCTTCATTCATGGGAAAAGGAACATCTCTAAGATTGCAAGATCCTTACACCCCACCCCAATTCCAAAGACCCTGCATTGCTATTAAGCACCCAAATCTTCCCAAGTTTCTAAGCTAGGCTAGTTCAGAGTCAAACATCCAGAAGGCCCTTATTTAATCACTTTCACATCAAGTGTATATCAAGGGGGCAAAGGGTAAGCAGTTGTGTGAGAGGGTGCAATTCCTAAGAAGGCCAGCAGGTGGTGGCAGAGCGCACCCAGGTGTCTTCCGCTCACCTGCTGTTTTCCACAAGGTAATGAACAATTTTGTCTAGGACCTTCTCAAACAAGGCTGTACGGATCCACAGGTGCTTGATGGCGAGTGGGGACAGGTTGGGCAGTTTTGGCAGCTTTCGCACATTCTCCTGGAGGCCCTGGATCTGGTTTCGCCTTCAAGACCAGTAAAGGAAGAGAATAGATATTCACAAAAGAGGAAATCCAACAGGATCGATATGCAAATGCAAAAGTGTCCAACTTCTCTAAGAAATCAAGGAATGTCAATTAGAACAACAACAAGAGCCCATATTGCTCCTGGAGAACGGGAAAAGAGTTGAAAAAATAATACGGAGTGAGTGTGAAGATGTGGTAAGACTGACACTTTCATACACTGTTGATGGGTGAGCCAGATTCTCATACTGAAATTTCTTTTTTTTTTTAACATCTTTATTGTAGTATAATTGCTTTACAATGGTGTGTTAGTTTCTGCTTTATAACAAAGTGAATCAGTTATACATATACATATGTTCCCATATCTCTTCCCTCTTGCGTCTCCCTCCCTCCCACCCTCCCTATCCCACCCCTCTAGGTGGTCACAAAGCACTGAGCTGATCTCCCTGTGCTATGCGGCTGCTTCCCACTAGCTATCTATTTTACGTTTGGTAGTGTATGTATGTCCATGCCACTCTCTCACTTTCGTCACAGCTTACCCTTCCCCCTCCCCGCATCCTCAAGTCCATTCTCTAGTAGGTCTGTGTCTTTATTCCTGTCTTGCCCCTATTGGAATTTCTGTCTCTCTCTTACTTTCTCTCTCTCTCTTGGCTGGAAAGGAGTGCTGGCCAAGAAGAGTCTTGGATTATAGATCTTTTGGTGGCTCCCCATTGCCCTGGAGAAGGAAGCTTTTTAACATGACTAGCAGGGCACTCCATGACCTTGCCCGTTTGCCTCTCCAGCCACCTCCTTACCACTCTCTGCCTCTGACTCCATGATCCAGCCAGGCAGAGATATCGGTGGATCCCTGAGGCTGCGAAGCTCTCATATGAGGACTTTTGTGAGCTGCTGCTTCTTCTCGGCTTCCCCCGCCCACCCTATTCCCTGGCTGACTCCTTCTCACTCTTGAGGTCTCAGCGAGGGCACCCCCTCCTACAGGAAGCCCTCTTGCACCAGCTGAAGCTGGGGAGGGGCGCCTCCTCTGTGTTCCCTCAACCTCTGCAGCTTAACTTCCCACTCACTTCTCTGTCTTCCCCTCCACACTGTGACCTCGAGGGTATGGACAATGCAACTGCTTTTAAAATAAAATATTGAGTCTACCAAGTGGCAAGCCTTGGCCCTTTTTCACGCCTGTATCTCCAGGGCCCAGCACAGTGCCTGGCATATACAAAGGGCTCAGTAAATATGTCCATGAATGAATGATTGCACAAATGAATGAATGGACACCTGGAATGGACATCTCTCATTCCTCCATTAGAAAGTTGCTCCCAATGTTTTGGAAGGTCCATGGAAATCCATCCCTTTTAAGAAGTTATCAGCAAACACCTGGGAATTTAGCAGATGGATTGGAAGGCACCTGAAGACCAGTTGGCCGAGGAGTCAGATTCCAAATGGGAGTTGGCAATGCCAAATCCATAGCCTTACCCATCATGCAGTTCTGGCCAGCAGCCCGGGGCTGGCAGGGCCCAAAGGGCAAGGAAAGGGCCATTTCTCATCCAGTGAAGTAGAGTAACCACTCATGGCAGAGAGGGCAAACACATGACATGCATGCCTCTCTCTCCCTTCTGTTGCCCATAACAGGCATGGCTAATCAATCCATGCCCTCTTTCCCATAAAGCCCACTCACAGCTCCAGAATCTTTCACAATGCAACTCTCTGTGCAGGTACTAGGACCAAATGGGTTTGAAACCTATTTGCCATCCCTGACCAGGCTTCAGGTAGGGGGTTTGGCTGTGCAGTTGGGACGCTGGGTGTGGCTCGGGTGGAAGTCCCTCATGTTCACACTCTCAGGCCATGAGCCTCCCCCCAGTACACACAATCAGCCACTAAGACAACATCCCCTTCAATGGCTGCTTCACTGTGAGCATCTGTCCATGCAGACAGAGACCATGTTGGTTATGTTAAACTTTGATCTTCCTGCATTTGGCACAGGCTTGGCTCAGAGTAGGCACTTATTCACTTTACAGTTCTTTCTTGGGCATTTCCCAGGTGCTGAGCACTGTCTCAGACACTGGGGACCTAATGGGGGATAGCACAGGTGCAGCTGCCTGCCCTCAAGGAGTTCAGGGTCAAGTCGGGGAGACAGACAACAATCAAGTAAACAGTAAACGAATGAATGAATAAATTACAGATGGTGATAACAACTGGGAAGACAATAAACAGAGGGATATAAAAGAGAAACGGGGTGAGGGTTGGAATTTACCATTAGTTAGGGGAAGGCCTGAGGATGACAAGGAACCAGCCATGGAAGGTGAGGGGTGTGAACTGGGTGGAGGGTACAGGGTGTGCAAAGGACCTGGGGTGTGAAAGAATCTGGCAGGTTTGAGGAGCAGAATGGAGAGTGGAGAGGGTGCAGGCTCTCACAGAGCCCGGGGAGGAGCAGGGGCTATCCTCTGGGGGTACCCTAGCCTGTACCCCGTTCTCAGCACTTACGCGCTCTCGATCAGCTGCTCCAGGTCCTGCACCTTGCGGCTCAGCTCCTCTGCTGGCGGGAAGCTCTTGCCCACTTTCATGAAGAGAGCTGCGATCTTGTTGCTGCGCAGGAAGCCAGCCGCCCGCCTCCGCAGGCCATGCAGGACGCAGGCCTCCACAGCCGCTGCAGGGATACAACGATCAGCAGGCCCTGCCTATGCTCCCCAGTGCCCAGCCTGGCTCTGAGCTTCAGACACACACAGGTACCTTGAAGATCCAGGGACCCCAGAATCACAAATTTCATGACAGCATCATAGCAAAAAGCACATGTGCCTCTCCACCATCCGGCCCCTCCAAAGGGAGCAAGGGGGCTTAGTGGTGAACCCACGCTTGCTGCCCCAGGTCAGATCCTCTCTGTTCACATTCTCTCCTGGCCAATAACCAGCTGTGTGACAGGGGGCAATTACTTCCCCTCCCTGTGCCTCAGTTTCCTCATCTGTAAAAAGGGGATGGTATGAACACTAACCTCGTGAGGTTGCTGTTAGGATGAGGTGGAAAAAATGCACGGAAAGCACTTTGCACAGAGCCTGGCACATAGTGTGTGCTTTACAAATGTTAGCTATTACTCCTGTCAATGAGGGAGGGGAGCCTGGACCATGTGACTGCTGAGCTTTATTCCGGTTAGGGAATCACATTGTTGTCATTACTACTGTGACTCCAGTAACAGCTAACATTATGGATCTCATTTGATCTCTGCCACAGCCAGGCAGAAAGGAAAACCATCCATTTTTCAGATGTGGAAACTGAGGCTCCCAGAGGTAAACTGAACTGCCCAGGGCCACCCAGCAAATAAGTGATGGAGCTGGGATTCAAACCCACATCTGAACCCAAGGCGTGCTCACAACACTTGTGCCTCCACAAAGGGCCTCTGAAGAGAGGATTCAGTCATAATCTTCCCATTTCTGTGTTTCCCCTGGAGGCCTGCCCAGCCCTCCTCAAATAAGAGACCTAGGGTGTAGCCTGGGTTCTACCACTAACTTGCTGTGTGACCTCAGGCAAATAACTTTCCCCCTCTGGTCCTCAGTGTTCCCTTCTAAGAAACAGACCCTGTGCAGGCCATGCTGATGGCCCCTATCTTATATCTGATACTCCCAGCAGCCTTTATTTATCTTCTTACTTTCCGTCTTACACAGCAGACTGGGAGCTCTCTGGTATGCACTGGAGCATAATCAATGTTGATGGGAAAATGTGAATTTATAATAAGAGGCACCCCTTCTTGGGCACCTACTGGGTGTCAGACCAGTGTTAAGGTTTACGTTCCCTGATCCCCATGGCAAAACTCATGAAGCAAGTGTTCTAGTTACTGTCATTTCAGAAGAGGAGAGCCTGGCCAAGGTCATGCCATGTGCAAGGAGAAATACTGAGAGGTTTCGGCTTGTGCTGTTTTTGTTGTCAGCAATGACTTGGCTTTGAAGGATCGTTCACGTGCTGCCTAATCTGCTCATGGATTTAAAATATTCTGGGTATCGTTCACGTGTTGCCTAATCTGCTCATGGATTTAAAATATTCTGGGTATCGTTCACGTGTTGCCTGATCTGCTCGTGGATTTAAAATATTCTGGGTGATGATCTCTAAAATATCTGCAGTTTGGCTTACATACCCAGAACTTTCATTTCTTTATACTGATTAAGGTCCTGATCCATT
This sequence comes from Mesoplodon mirus, assembly GCF_964341445.2. NCBI lineage: Eukaryota > Metazoa > Chordata > Mammalia > Artiodactyla > Ziphiidae > Mesoplodon > Mesoplodon mirus. The sequence continues at coordinate 19,404,919 of NC_138989.1, read as the reverse complement.
CTGGCGTGGCAGACATTATTCCATCCCTTCCGACAACGGCTCATAAGGAACAACGGACAGAAGGAACCGCAGGGACATCCCTCAGGTTGCGTTTAGAGCCAGCAGATTTCTCTCACCCCCAAACTCTGATCAGAGTTAGAGAAGTATTATGATTTCTATCACTCTCTAGTCTTCCAAGTCTTTAATTGGTAGGAACGCTAGTGAGTCCCAAAATAGACGTGCATATCATGTCTTCTGCAAATAAACATGTCCAGGAGAAAAAAGAAAGCCAGAGATATATATCTATATTTATATACAGAGATATATATTCCCATACATATGTATGTGTATATATATGTGTATGCATAAATGTGTAGTTTTATACATAACGTAACATCTTACCGAAAAACCCAAATGAACTTTTTGGCCAATCCAATATATACATAAAACATATTTCTGGCACTTCCCTGGTAGTCCAGTGGTTAAGACTCGGCGCTTTCACTGCCATGGGCCCAGGTTTGATCTCTACTTAGGGAACTAAGATCCCCCAAGCCAGGAGGCGCAGCCAAAAAATATATATATATGTGTATATATATATGTATTTATTGATGTAAATAAATGCATTATCACCTAAAAAAATAAGATCTCGCCCAAGGTCACCCAACCAAGAAGTGGCAGAGGTGGGATGTGAACAGAGGTGGGCTGCAAGGGGCTGAGCTGACGTCAGTGGTCTCCCAGGTCATGGCATGTGCTTGGCCAGCTGCAGGCCCACGGGTGGTGTCCCCGGCCATCTGGATGGAAGCTGATGGGCCCCTCTATAGGGCCAAGACCGTGAGGGGGGCATTACAGCTTGTCCTTTGTTATGAGACTCCAATCACGAAATAAAAAGGTTTTATAAATAAAAAGGGAGAAAGAAACACTCCCACGTATACGTACACACGGCTTATGCACTGAATCCTGACTTCAGGGACACGGTAAAACACCTGTCTCTAGCCATTGTGAAAGTACAGTAAGAACCTGGCAGCGAGGTTATTTCTGGAACCCTGTGGGCCTCGCAGGTTCAAGGAAAGAAGTCTCAGTCACGCTTTGAGCCTGCCTCCTTTGCTGAGCCAGCTGGAAGAGATCCCTCAGGATGTGTCTATGGCTCTTGATTCCTTATTATTATTTTTTAACTCCTCATTCATCCTCTCTCTTTACCTGGGTGAGGAAAGGATGTAGAGCCCATCCCTTAGATGCACGACCCTTGGTCGCTTGGGGTAGGGTCAGTGCGAACGGAACCCACGGGAGGGAAGGCATCCTTCTGTGTCAACCATGATTACCTTTTACCGGGCTGCAGATGTCATTCTTTTTTTTTTTTTTGCGGTACGCGGGCCTCTCACCGTTGTGGCCTCTCCCGTTGCGGAGCACAGGCTCCGGACGCGCAGGCTCAGCGGCCATGGCTCACGGGCCCAGCCACTCCACGACATGTGGGATCTTCCCGGACCGGGGCACGAACCCACGTCCCCCGCATCGGCAGGCGGACTCTCAACCACTGCGCCACCAGGGAAGCCCCCCAGATGTCATTCTTAATTTCTTCTCTACTTCCAAATCTTTTCTCTACTTCCAAATTCCCTAATGGAGTCCCTTTAGAATCCAAAAATAACTTCGCAGTTAAAAAGCAAAAGAATGACATGAGAACTTTGCTCAAAGAAAGACTCCATATCCCCAAGGCAGCCCACAGAGGGAAAAAAAGCCGCTTTGCAAGGCCATGGGCCACTAACTCACCACAGAAAGAGATGATGTGGCTGCTGTCTTCGTGGACAAACTTGCGCGTGACAGCTTCCTCCATAATCTGCTTCACCTGGAAGGCAGAGGCACCAGAGGGGGAGACCCAAACCCACTCGGGGTGCAGACACCTCAAAGGGCTACATCATCCCCCACGGTGTTCTCAGGCTGCTTGGGATGTTTTGGTAACTGCTTTCCTTCCACATCCTGCCTGCTGTGTTTTCGGTAGGGCTAGGGTCTGTGGCCTCTGATAGCTCCACACTTCACACTGAACTAAATTATTTTTTCAGGCTCTCTGCATAGTGGGCTTCTCTTGAGGTGTCACGAAAAATGTCCTCTCCTTCCTGACTGTCCACATCATCTAAGGCATCCCACCTCTAACTCCTTCCATCCCCTGTTATGGTTTCTTCAGAGTACTTCCTGTCCTATTTGTTTACTGTCTGTCTCCATCTTCTACAATATAATTTCCCCAAGGGCAGGGCCTTGTCTGCCTTTTTTTTCACGGCTGTATCCATGGAGCCTAGAACAGTGCCTGGTCCACAGTAGGTCTCCATAAATATTTCCTAAGTGAGTGGATGAATGAATGAATGAATGAATGAATGAAACGGGTATATTAAAAAAAACAGGAAGGTGTAGTATGAAAAATCAGCCCTGGAATCCTGTAGACCACAGTTCAAACCCCTGCTCAGGTACCTACCAGCTGGATTTGTGATCTTATTTTGGGAAACAGAGGCTTAGCAATGTGTAGAAATTCACCCAGAAACGTAGAGCTGGCCCAGAGTGGAGACAGAATCCAAGGTGGGTCTGACTCCCCAGGCTATGTGTTTTTCATACTACATTCACTCATTCAACAAATATTTATTGAATACCTGTGATGTGCCAGGAACAGGGGACACAGTGCTGAAACAGCAGCCATGCCTCTGCTTATGGAGGTAGCCCTCTGGTGGCTTGAATGCCCTTCTGCTTTGCTGGATTCTGGGCCCCACTGTGTCTGGAGTCACTGTAGTACTTTAGCAAAGTGTTTCTCCCCTCTAAGGCCTCAGTTTGCCCACCTGGAGGTTGAGGAGGTCAGAAGAGATGACCTCAAAACCTGGCCCCAGCTCTACATCTCTGGGGCTGTGATGTGGGGATCCGGAATCCACCCCCATCGATGAGCCCCTACTCCCTTCTGGCTGCCCTGCAGCCCATCTACACTCGGCCTGGCCAGCCCATCCACGCACCTGTCTGAGAGCAGTCTCAGGCTCTCAGTGCCCCTCTCTCCCTTCCTTCTGATTGCCTCTGGAGAGGAAGACAGAACCCAAAGCATCCTTGGCCATGTTCTCCAGAAAAACACATGGCAGTGACCACCTGAGAGCTGACACAGCACTTCCCCCGACACAACCAAGTCAGCACCCGCACCGTGAACAGCTCCCGGCCACTAAGCCCAGCAAGCTCTAAGCCTGGTTTTGCCAGCAGCATTTCAAAGTCTGAAAACTATCTAACTGAGCCTGTGGAACTGGTCCCACTTACAAATAGGGAAACTGAGGTTCAGGAAGAGGAACTAGTCCACCCAAGGCCACACGGCTGGGAAGCAGCAGAGCTGGAATTCCAACTTATAAAAATGTTTCTCATTTTGGCTCCAGCGGCCATATCCTGACCCTCTAGCTATTAGCTGTATTTCCTCAGGCAAATCATGTCGCCTCTCTGAACCTTAGTTTTCTCACTGGGTAAAGGGCTTGTAGGAACAGCACCTACAAGGGGCAATGGGAGGACTGCACAAGGTAATGCACTCCACGTGCTGAGTACAGAGCCTGGTGCGCAGTGTACCTGCAATAAACGTTAGCTGCATGCAGGTCATTGCCCTACCGAGAACCTCACACCTCGCTTCCTTTACCGTTATTCTGGTCCTGCCTGAAACATAACCTGTTAAGATTAAATTTCTTTGCTTGGGGGCCCACAGTGGCTGCTTTTGTAACATCCATCAGATTTGTGATGATTTTGTCAGCACCTGTCCCCCCTGCCAAGCTGTGGACCCCATGAGGGCAAGCACTCGTGTCTCCCTGCTTAACAACTGTGGTTCCAGCACACAGTAGGTGCTCAATAAAGTTCTGTTTGAGGAATGGATGGCTTGAAAGATCATGATTGACTTCTGCTTTGGTGGAATATTCTAGTTGAAAAACATGCTTTCTTGTCACTATAACCATGGGTAAATGGAGCAGCAGCATAATGATCCCTGGAGCAAACAAAGGCACAGAGAGGCGGAGTAACCTGCCCAGAGTCACACAGCTGGTGAGGAGTGGATTCAGGGCTTGGACCCAGGTTTATCCGACTCCAGGGGTTGAGCCCCTCCTACAACATGCCGTTAAGCCCACATGGTCTCAGAGCATTTGTCCCCCTCTCTGCCCTCCTCAACCTCAGGTACCTGCCTCCCTCTTTTCTCTGCTCCCAGCACCTAGACTTGGACATCCTTTGGGAATAGAGGCAGAGGGAGTGAGTTCAGGCCAAATAGTGGCGACGGTGGACTGTCAGGGAGGCATGGGGGTGGGTGTCCAGGCAGCTGAATCGGGAGTACTTTCAAAAGCACAGTGAGTAATCAAGAGCCAAGAATTGGGAGCCAAACAGACTTGGGTTCAAATCCTGGCTCAGCCACTTACTAGCTGTAGGAGCTTAGGCAAGTTCCTTTACCTAGCTCCAATTTCTACAGAATCGTTTTACTGACTCTTTTGGCTCCACCATCGAAATAGACTCAAGAGTCCAACCATTTTTCCTCCCCTCCACCAGCACTGCCCAGATGCAAGTGATCCTGGTCCAAGTCATATCTCTCCTAGATTGACACTAACCTCTCACTGGTCTCCCTGTATCTACATCCTAGAGGCTATCTTAACGTGTCCAGAAGGATCTTGTTGAAAGGTAAGTCAACAGAACAACCAGACAGAAGGTCAATAAGGAAACAGAGGACTTGGATGACATTATAGACCAACTGGACCTAACAGACACATGAACTATCCAACCAACAAGAGCAGAATACACACTTTTCTCAAGTGTACATGGAATAGTCTTCAGATTAATGTGTTAGGACACAAAACAAGTCTTAACAAATTTAAAAAGACTGAAATCAAAGGAAGTATCTCTTCCGATCACAATGGAATGAAGCTAGAAATCAACAGCAGAAGGAAAACTGGGAAATCCAGAAATAAATGAAAATTTAAACACACGCTTAAACAATGAGTCAAAGAAATCACAAGGAAAATCAACAAACATCTTGAGACAAAAGAAAACGAAAACACAGCATGCAAAAATTTATGGGATGAAAGGGAAGCAGTGATAAGAGGGAAATTTACAGTTGGAAATACTTACATTAAAGAATAAAGATCCCAAATCAGCAATCTAACTTTACACCTTAACGAACTATAAAAGGAGAATAAACTAAACCCAAAGCTAGCAGAGGGAAATCAAGATTAGAAATAAACAAAATAGAGAACAGAAAAAATTAACAAAAGCAAGAGTTGGTTCAAACAATCAGAAAAATTGACAAACCGTTAAGCCGGACTGACTAAGAAAAAAGGAGAGGGCTTCCTCGGTGGCGTAGTGGATAAGAATCTGCTTGCCAATGCAGGGGACACGGGTTTGATCCCTGGTCGGGGAAGATCCCACATGCCGTGGAGCAGTTAAGCCCGTGCGCCACAACTACTGAGCCTATGCTCTAGAGCCCGCGAGCCACAACTACTGAAGCCCATGCGCCTAGAGCCCGTGCTGTACAAGAGAAGCCACCGCAATGAGAAGCCCGCACACTGCAACAAAGAGTAGCCCCTGCTTTCCGCAACTAGAGAAGGCCCGCGCGCAGCAACGAAGACCCAACGCAGCCAAAAATAAATAAATAAATAAATAAATATTTTTTTTTAAAAAAGAGAAAAGGAGAGAAGACTCAAATAATTGAAATCAGAATAGAAAGAGGGGACATTACAAGGGACGCCACAGAAATAAAAAGGATTATAAGAGAATACTATGAACAACTGGATACCAACAGATTGAATAACCTAATAGACACTTAACAGACTATAGTATAGTTTAAACATAACACTTACATGCACTGGGAAACAAAAAAATTCATGTGATTCATGTTACTGTGATATTTGCTTTATTGTGGTCGTCTGCAACCAAACCTGCATTATCTCTGAGTCAAGCCTGTATAAGAAAAGCCCACAGCTACCATCATACTCAGTGGTGAAAGCCTGAAAAAGCTTTTCCTAAAGTTCAGGAACAAAATAAAGATGCTTGCTTTTACCTCTTCTATTTAACATAGCACTGGAAGTCAGCCAGATATATTAGGCAAGAAAAGAAACAAAAGAGGGACACACACTGGAAAGGAAGAAGGAACATTATCTCTTTTTCCAGATGACATGATCTTATATTTAGATATTATATACAGAGTGAGAGGTTTGTATGCCCATGTTCATAGCAGTGTAATTCACAATAGCCAAAAGGTGGAAACAACCCAAGGGTTCATCGATGGATGATAGATAAACAAAATGTAGTGTATACATACAATGGAGAATTATTTAGCCTTAAAAAGGAAGGAAATTCTGACACATGCTACAACATGGATGAACCTTTGAGCACATCATGTTAAGTGAAATAAGCCAGACATGAAGAGGCAGATACTGTAGGATTCCACTTATATGAAGCACCTAAAGTAGTCAAATGCATAGAATGGGGCTGCCAGAAGTTGGGCTGGGGATGAGGGGAAAATGGGGAGTTAGTGCTTAATGGGTACAGAATTTCAGTTTTGCAAGATAAAAAGAGTTCTGGACATTGGCTACACAATAATGTAAACATACTTAACACTACTGAACTTAAAAATGGTGAAGGATGTGAATTTTCTGTTCTCTGTATTTTACCACAATTTTAAGAAGCATGTATGTGTTAATGTAGTATAAATAAATATTTTCTAGTTAGAAAAAACAGGGTAAGTCCAACCACCATCCCTCCAGTGCTCAGAGCTCTCCTGTGACTCCCATCTCACCTGGAGTGACAACCCAAGCGCTCACGATGGCCCACAAGGCTCCACATAACCTGGGTCCATCACTGTCCTCCCAACCTCCTCCCCCACTGGTCCCGTCCCTCACTCCACATACCCCATATCTCCTGGCTGTTTGTCCAGCTCAGAGGGCACGGTCCCACCTCACGCCTTCACACTTGCTGTTCCCTTTACTGAATGCTTTTTCCCTAGAAACCTACACGGTTCAACTCTCCACTCAAATGTCACCATCCCTGATCATCCTATTTAAAATCTCAACCCCACCCCAGCCAGCACTCAACATACCCCTTTTCTGCTTATTTCTCTCCATAGTGTTTATTGCCCCTAGCATGCTATGTATTTTACTTCTTTCTTGGCAGCTCTTGACTTCCATGACCCATATGCATCACTTACCGCCCTATTCTTAAGACCTAGAAGAGCACATAGTAGGCACTCAATAAGTATCTGTTGGATGAATGCATACTTCCTACGGGGAGGTTTAAATGAGGAAGTATAGGTAAAGCACTCAGCATAATGCCTGATACATAGTAGGTGCTCAATGAATAGTAACATTTTAATAATGATGACCATGACCTCTTTGCTGCCTGTCAACAAGTCGAATCTGGTCCATGAACCCCACGTCCCTGCCATCAAACACATGTATGCAGGTAAAACCCAGTTACGATAAACAAAATTAACCTTGCAGGGGAAACACGGCCACCAAGGGCAGCCTACATGGCGTGAGGCTGAGCCTGGGGTTATAAGCAGGTGGGATGGAATGAGCGAGTACTAGTAAGTCCTGAGTGTGTCACAGTCTGCAAAGCCCTCTCCTGCCTGCCTCACCTCACTGGACCATCACAAGAATGTCACAGTAATACCCTCTCCATTCAGAGAGGAGGAGACTGAGACGGAGGGAGGATACTCCTTGCAATGGGCTGTTTAGGTTCCTCCAACATTCATATGCTGAAATCCTAACTTGCACTGTGATGAGATTAGGAGGTGAGAACCCTGATTTACAGCAGGTCTGCCAGAAGTACAAGGAACAACCTGAGATGTGCAACTGGTACCTGAAATTGGGGGGTCAGTCTTGTGGGACTGAGCCTTTAACCTGTGGGATCGGATGCCATCTCTGATAGATGGTGTCAGAACTGAGTTAATTGTAGGACGCTCAGCTGGCGTCGGGGGATTGTTTTTTGTGCAGAAAACCCACAGTCTGGTGTCAGGAGTATTGTGTGGGGACAGGTGAGAGCAAAGGAGAAACACACAGGAGGGGCGTGTTTTTGCAGCTCACCGACCCAGCACAGGAACATTTGGCTCTGCCGGGCTGGTGTTCCCTGCAGCAGCAGGACAGCTCTGGGGGGTGGGAGGAGTGCCGAAGCGTGACCACTCCATTTCAGGGCAGGCCTCAGCTCCTTCCAGAGGGCCAGCCCTCTCTTAAGCAGGTCGCAGCCCTCCTGCCAACGTCCTCCTGTTCCTTGAAGGCGGCCATCTGCCTGTCACCCTCTGGAGTGGCTCTGATGCAGAGGCCCTGCTGCCAGCCTGCCTCTTTCCCCACGGTTAGCGCAGAGACCACCAGGCCCCATCGGCTCCCTCCACAAAAGGAGGCTGTGAGCTTCCTCAGGATGCGTGAAAAACCCTTCAGCTTTAACTTCTGGCTCTGCTAGCAACTAGTAGGGGCCCTTAGGCTGGCACCACCCCTCTGGCCTCAAAGACCTGCCCAGGATGCCTTAACCTCTTTCCATTCCTTTTCCTTGTCACCTCCCCTAATGTTATGGGCTCAGCTGTGTCCCTCCCCGGCCCCCCACCAAATTCATGTTGAAATCCTATCCCTTAGGACCTCAGAATGTGACAGTATTTGGAGATGAGATCTTTACAGAGCAATTAAGTTAAAATCAGGACATTCGAGTGAGCCTTCATCTGGTATCATCTGGGATCTTTATAAGAAGAGGAAATTTGAACATGGACAGGTACAGAGGGAAGGCCATGTGAAGATACAGGGAGAAGACAGCCATCAACAGCTGAGGAGAGAGACCCAGAACAGACCCTTCCTGCCTGGCCCTCCAAAGGACCCAGTCCTGCCGACACCTCGATCTTGGACCTCCAGCCTCTAGAACTGTGAGAAAATAAATTTCTGTTGTTTAAGCCACCAAGTGGTGCCTTGTTATGGCAGCCCGAGCAGACTAATACATCTGCCGTCGTCCTCCCTCCCGCTCTCTGGAAGGCCTGGAGCATCCCTAACCACCACATGTGGCAGATAACACTGATGTAGTACAAAGAGGATGGGGCCTGGGGGCTTTGACATCTCTGTGTTGCAGGATGGCCTGGTCAAGCAAAATTAAGATTCAGAGGTCAGCTGGCGGCAAAACCATGGGCAGGTGTCTTTAATGGGGGCTCTGTGTTTGAGTGATAGCAAGTGGGGTTTCTGGTTTGGGGCTGGAAAGGAAGGAAGAGTGTGGGGTACAGGGGCCATGGGACTCTGGGGTGGGGAGAGGATGGCGGTGGGGGCCGTGAGAAGGTTCTGATGATGTGGCAGATGCTGCAATGCACCACTCAGATCCCATGAGGACCGGAGGCTGCCAGCTGCTGGGAGGGCTGCTGTCCCTTAGGAAACAGGGTCACTTCAGCTGCAGAGAGGGCCTCCCCCAAGGTCGCAGTCCTTCCCGGGGTGGCCCATCCAGTGAATGATGCATGTGGGGTGTGAAGATCTGGCATCCTTGCCCTCACATGGGACAGCTCTGAAGGGCTGTCCCAGCTCTCCACAGGGCTGGCTGAGGCTTCCATGGAGGCCACATTGTGGCCCAACTTCTCCCTCCACCCACTCCTGCTTCTCTGCCTCACCTCTCCTGGTGTTGACCCCAAGAGTGTGCCCTCATAGACCTCCTGCATCCTGATCTCTATCTCAGCACTGACCTCGGATCAACATGTCTGGACAGCAATCTACAGGGACAAGTTGCAAGTGATACAAATGCAGGTGAATTCATCTGGGCAGGCAGCAAGAGAACCAGCCCTCGGATACTGAGTTCAAGGTGGAGAGAGCTGCAGGGATGGAGTCAGACAGTCCTGCCCTGAAGGGGCCCTTAGTCCAAAGAGCCACAAGCTAAGAGAGGTGGGAGGTAAGTGCGATGGGGACCAGCAGAGCTCCTTGGGGCGGGGCCCAGAAGCACCAGCACTGGCACCAGCTGGGAACTGGTTAGAGATACAAATGCTCAGCCTCACCCTGGACCTACTGAATCAGAAACTCTGGGGTGGTGATCAAGCCCTTCAGGTGATCTGAAGCACGCTCAGACTGTACTCAAGAATCTAAGGGGATGGAAAAGGAGAGCGGGGGAGAGTGGGGAAGGGTGGGGGAGGATATAAAATAAGGAGCTTCCCCAAAATCCTTAAGAAAGAGGCGCAGCAGTCACAGCTCTCTCTGGGGACCCTCCCCACACAGCCTGCCCCTTCTGGGAACCTCTCCCTCCCACCCTGATCAGAGTGGGGGCAGTAGCGGTTCCTGGTTCCCCAATGTTAATATCACAGGGTGCTGCATGCTTCCCGGGGTCTCACAGCATCCTTCCCTTGCCTTAGTCAACAGCCCTTTATTAAATTCACCTTAATGTACTCAGTTTGGGGGAAGCACTTGCTTCCTATTGGCACCCTGACTGCACACACGCATTGTCTCAACTCCAAAATCTGCAGAGCAGAGAAGGCCATCTGCTTATAGCTGTGGATCCTGAAACTCAAAGGTAACCTTGCTGTTGAGGTCACACAGCTGGGAAGCTGGCTGCAAGGAGGAGCCCGTGGCTGCCTGGCTCTGGGCCTCTTGTCCTGGGGATGGATCTGGGGGTGGGTGGTGGAGGGGAGAATGCAGCACCCAGGGTGTTCTCAGCCTGAATAAGGAGTTCCGGCGAGTGAGGGCCCCTCCCCACCTCCGTTGGCTCCCAGCTGTGGGCTAGAATATCTCCCCAGAAGTTCATAACAGGCTGACAGCCGGAGGCCAGGAGAGGAAATTAAAAGGCAATGCTGTGGAAGCCTCCCCCAGAAGGTCACTGAGAGTCCTGCAGAAGAGGGCATGGTCTCGCCGCAGGAAGAAAGAGGCTGCTGCCCACTCCTGCGAGGGGGGGACCCATCCCCGAGGACAGATCAGCACTGTGGGCAGGGGAAGAGGGTCTGGCAGCTGCAGAAGACTTCCAAAATTAGCTCCACCACCTTCCCCCTCTCAGACCCCCAGACATGGTCTTGAACTTGGTCCATGTTGGAGGCAGACAGACTGAGGGACCGTGGGGTGGTTTGGAGACAGTGGCAGCGGCAGGGTGCCATCCTGGCTCCTTGTGGCCTGTGTGATTTTCTAAGCTTTGGACCAGGAATCCCACCCCATTTGGGCGGCACAGAGGCAGTGACTATGGTTGGTGCCACTCTGGAGCCACACAGACCTGCATTCTCATCCTAGCCCGGCCACTCACGTCCAGTGTGAGCTCGGTCGAGTCGTGCCCCTGTTGACACCTCAGTTTCCTCACCTGTAAGTGGAACTTATCACCCCCTGGGGCTGTGCTGAGAATTAAATGTGATGTGACTGGTGAAAGGGCAGGCTGGGCTAGCACACAGTAGGAGCTTTATGACGCTAAAGCTTACCCTCACTTTTTGGGCACTCGCTGTGTTCCGGGGATTATTTGTAAGCACAACCTTAATGAGGTCATTTCCCAAGTTATTCCCATTTTATAGATGGGGAAACTGACATACAAACATTAGCTAACCTGACCCAGGTCACGCAGAGGCAGCAGGATTCAGACCCAGGGCCTTTGTTCTAACAAACACTTTGTCCCTCACTGCAGAAGCGGAGGCCACTGTGAACCAAATGCTTCTGTTATTCTCCTTTTGTTTTGTCATTCTGCTTTTGTTATTAGAATAAAAGAGAATGTATACTAAGAGCATCTATGAAGTGCCAGGTGATCTGTATAGAATGTCTGATTTAATCCTCACGAGAGCATTATTATCCCCATTTTTTTTTTTTTTTGCGGTACGCGGGCCTCTCACTGTTGTGGCCTCTCCCGTTGCGGAGCACAGGCTCCGGACGCGCAGGCTCAGCGGCCATGGCTCATGGGCCCAGCCGCTCTGCGGCATGTGGGATCTTCCCGGACCAGGGCACGAACCCGTGTCCCCTGCATCGGCAGGCGGACTCTCAACCACTGCGCCACCAGGGAAGCCCTATTATCCCCATTTTAAAGATGGTTAAAGTGAGGCACAGAGAGTTTATACAACTTGCCTGTAGGTCACACAGCCAGGACTTGAAGCCAGGTCTGTCTGACGGCCTGACCTGGAGCCCTGCCTCCAGCCCTGCCCAAACCTGGGTCAGGCCCTCTGAAATCCCAAGATGCTGAGAAACCTGTGAGGAGGGATTCTCCAGCGTCTCCCAACTTGGGGATGGAAAGAGGCACTGAACTGGGAGTCAGAGGACCTGGGTCACCTGGATGTGACTCTGCCAGCTACATCCCACTGTGGGGACCCTTCAGAGGCAGGGGGACCTCAAAGGTCACAGTGGTCGGCAAACTGTGATCCCTCTCCAGCTCCATTCTAAGGAGTCCTCCAACAACTGCTTGCATTTCTCCAATGATGGGGAGCTCACTCTTTTTGGAACCAGCTTCTCAGCTCTAAGGACAGGATGTGAGGAGGCAGTTGAGAGAGGCTAAGAGCCCAGGAGGTGGAGTCACTGACCTGGGGTCCAATCCTTGGCCACTCACTGCCCACATGATGCTAGACAAGCTTCCCCATCTGTAAAATGGGGTGGATGGTCTTAGCACCCCTACCTCACAGGGGTAATGTGAGGCTTGAATGAGATTGTGGAGACTGTACCTGGCACATAGTAGGGATGCTACAAACAGTAATGACTCTTGAGATGATAGTGACGGTCAGGTTCACTGCGTGGTCCATGGTGGATATTCATGAGGGTTAGTTAGTTAGGTGAAAGGCCAATTGCTAAGGGGCCCTTTCAGCTCTATTCACCAACCCCAGCTTCCTCTGGCTGTGGCCCAGCCGTGCCTCCACATCAGGCCTCAGAGCACCTACCCCACCCCACCGCTGGCCCCACCCGGCAACCATTCAGAAATATGCCCCGCCCTCCCCCATCCCTCCCTCCCTCTACCTGCAAATATTTAAACAGCCTAAAAGGAGGATTAATCTCAGGAGGGAGACAGGGAAATCCGGGCCAATCTGCAAAGCCGGAAAGGGGGCTCCTGGTGGCTCCCTGGGCTGCCCTGTGTCTCTCCTCCTCACACCTGCCACCTGCCCATACCCAGGTACCCTCATGTTGCCCACCTGGAACCCTGCCAGGTTCCAAATCAACTTGCTCCTCCTCCCTGACTCTCCACACTGTGCGGTGTTCACTCCTCTAAGCCCCGGACGGGAATCACACGGCCCAGTATGCAGGGCTGTCATAAGGATTACGGAAAATACAGGCAGGGGACCTCAAACGAGACCCAGCACACAGCTGGCACCATATAAAGGGAGGCCTTTTAGTGATGTGAGTAAGAACATGGGCTTGGGAGCCACCAGGCCCAGGTCAAACTCCAGCTCTGCTGCTAGCTGGGGAACCTCGGGCCTTAGTTTCCTCATCTGTGAAATGGGGATGATGTTTGCACCACCTCACAGGGCTGCTATGTGAGGATTCCAAGACAAAACAGGCACAGTGCTCAGATCGCCCTGTCTAAAACAGAGTCTCTTGCATGGCACCCTAGAAATGATCACAGCCTGATCGTCACTACACGTCTGTGGATTTATTTGTTCAGTGTCCGTCTCTCCCAGGTAAACCTTGAGCCCCTCGGACAAGCAGTTCAACATATATTTGGTGATCACTCTGATTAGACCAATAACACGAATACCAGTAGCTGATGCTTATGGAGCTGGGTTCCAGGCAGTGTCCTAAGCCCCTCTGACGCCTGATCTCGTTTGCTATGTGTGTAAGGCTGGGGTCAGCAAACTTCTTCTGTAATAAGTCAGACAGCAAATACTTCAGGCTTTAGGATAGTGGTGCCATATAAAATACAGGATGCCCAGTAAAATCTAAATTTCAGATAAATAAGAAATACATATATAAATTTAGTATAAGTATGTTCCAAATAGCAAATGGTAAATACTTTTGCTAAAACATTACTGTTTCCCTGAAAGTCAAATTTAATTGGGCTTTCTGAATTTTCATTTGCTAAATCTGGCAAACCTCTTTTTTAGACCACCTACAGTCTACATCACAGAGCCTCTTTTGCTTTTACAACCCTTTGTAAGGTAAAAAGCACTCTTGGCTCAAGGGCAGCACACAAACAGGCTTCATTTGGGCCACGGGGACCCCCGGTTTAAAGCAGCCAGCACAGTGCCTGTGGCATATAGGAGGCCTAAATAAACATCACCAGAGCTGCCACCTGCTCGGCGGAGGCCTTAGAGCATCCGCACGCCAGCTGGGGTCTCAGGTGGTAGGTGCCTGGTGGTGCAGGTGGGTGAGTAATGCTTAGGTAGCAACAGCTTCTGAGATGGAGGGCCCTAGGCAGCCTGACTCTTACATCTACAAGAAACTCACGGTGGAGAGGACCGTTAGATTAGGATGCCTGGAGGGCCTTCGAAGTGGTTTTAAAAATAACTCTCAGGGACTTCCCTGGTGGCGCAGTGGTTGAGAATCCGCCTGCCAATGTTCGAGTCCTGGTCTGGGAAGATCTCACAGGCTGTGGAGCAACTAAGCCAGTGCACCACAACTACTGAGGCTGTGCTCTAGAGCCCGTGAGCCACAACTACTGAGCCATCGAACCTCAACTACTGAAGCCCGCGCGCCTAGAGCCCGTGCTCCGCAACAAGAGAAGCCACCACAATGAGAAGCCCACGCACCACAACAAAGAGTAGCTCCCGCTCACTGCAACTAGAGAAAGCCCGCGTGCAGCAACGAAGACCCAACGCAGCCAAAAATAAATAAAAAACAAAACAAAACTCTCAGCACGTGGGGAAAGTGGGGAGAAAAGGGGGGTGGCTCAAAGGCCCCCTCGACAATGACTGGGGTGAGGGGGGTGAGAGGTGGATAGGCTGGGCCACTCTGCAGGCACCCCGGATGCTGAGAACAAGATGCAGATACCTTAAGAGGCCAGTACTTCCAGCCCTGCCTCAGGACGCAGGTCCCCAAAGGCAACGCAATGGGCTCACCTCCACGCCTTTGCCTATGTGGTGCCTTCTGCCAGATGCCCTTCCATGCATGCTCCAGCTGGCTAACTGCAACTCAGGCTTCAGCCCAGGGGTCCCCTCCTCCTGGGAGCCTTCCTGGACTTTCCATACCCCAAGTGGGGATAAGCGTGCTTCTTCCACGTTCCGCTAACACCTGCCTTCCCATAACGTATCACATGAACCAAAACTGTCAAAACTGACTGCTCAGTCAGTCAACATTCACAGAGCGCCTCCTATGTGTGCGGCATTAGGTGGCAAGCAGATAGAGTCCCTATCCTCATGGAGGTCACAGTCCAGCAAGGTGGAAAGACATTAACTAAATCACACCAACGTGTAGATAATGACGAAGCGAGACCAGTTTTCTGCAGTGAAAGAACTTGGTTCTATGAGAACAAATAACAAGGAAACTGGGTGGGTGAGGAGGTCAGGGAGGGCTTCCTGCAGGAGGTGATGCTCAAGGTCTGAAGTACAAGTAGAAATGAACTTTCTGGGCTTCGGATTCACCAACTCTAAAGCATAGGGAAAAAACTTCCTCCTGCTACTGCCCCCACAGAGGTGCCCTGGAGCTCAAAGGAAGGAACAGATGTATGGACAGTGTGGCAGGGAAAAGCACTACATGGAAAGAGCTGGCGGCTCTGTATTTTTTAACTTGATATGGGCGAGGCACGCAGGAGGTGAGAGTTGGGAGGGGCTGGAACAGGGCTGAGGCCAATGGGTGGGGCGGGGGGGTGGAAAGGAATATTTTGGGAAGCTCCAAAGCACAGACACAGATGTGGGGGCTGGATGGGACTGCCTGGCAAGCTGTAACTATTCCCATGGTGTGGCTCCACCTGCCTTTCCTGCCAAATCCTGTCCCTTCCCAGTCACACGTGCATTCCTTCTGTGTGACCCACATGACTCCCACCACCTGACATTCGCTTCTGCAGTCCCCTCCACCTGACATCCCCACCCACTCTTACCTCCACCTCCAGCTCTGGAAAAACCACCCAGTGCTCCAGAACCAGATAACGTGACCTTCTTACTTCCTCCTGAGACCCCCTCGAGTTGATGTGATGCCCCCTCCCTTTCCCAGCTCCTAGAGTAACACCCACTGCACAGCCATGAGCACTGGACTCTGGAATCAAACTTCCAGAATTCATATCCCAGCTCATGCACGCATGATCTCGGGCAAATCATGTCCCTTCTCTAAGCCTCAGCATTTTCATCCATAAAATGGGTGCTATTCATCTTAGTGTTATATTAGTATTTGTATTAGATATTAGTATTGCCTCAAAGGCATAAGATAATACATTTTGCAGCAATATCTCTTGGATCTGTCTCTGAAGGCAAAAGAAATAAAAAAATAAACAAATGAGACCTAATTAAACTTAAAAGCTTTTGCACAGCAAGAGAAACCATCGACAAAACAAAAAGACAACCTACGGAATGGGAGAAAATATATGCAAATGATATGACCAATAAGGGGTTGATATCCAAAATATATATAAACACCTCAGACAACTCAATATAAAGCATTAAACACAATAGCAGCCACATAGTAGGTGCTTTATGCATTTGTTTTATGTAAGAACAACCGGCATTTATTTATAAAGTGCTCACTGTGTGCCTGGCACTGTGTTTAGGGGGTTTATCTCATCCAATCCTGTGGTAATTTGGAGAAATGGATACAATTAGCCTCCTGATTTTACAAACGAGGAAACTGAGGCTCAGTGAGATTAAATGACTTTCCAAGAGCACAATGTTTTCAAATGGCAGGGCAGGGATTCAAACCCATGACTACCTGCTCTGCACCAACCCTGGCACACAGTAGGTTCATTCATTCATTCAACAGACACCTATGGATGCTTCCCACAAGCTGGGTAGGAGCTTTACATATGTGAGCCCAAAGATTCACAATAATATAGGCGTCATTGCTACTATTCTCATTTTTCCAACGAAGCAGCAGACCTGCTAGGGACAAAGATCATCTGGCCTGTGAAGAGGCTGGGATCTGAATCAAGGTCTCCTGCTCCGGAGTCCCAAGTCACGGTGGGGACGCCAGCAGCCAGGTGGCCAACGCACCAGCTTCCTCAGCCCAGTGAAGCCCAATGTCACAGTCACAGCCAGGGTCCAGCAGCGCCTGCCAGCTCCACCTCTGCCCCAGCCATCATCTTTCATCACCCATCTCTCCCAGCTCGCCAGGCACCAACTAGCTCCCTCTCTCTGCCACACGTCGGTTCCCGAAGGAAAATCATAGTCACGAAAAGAATGTCCAAGCTGAAATGCTTATTACTAAATGAAAGAAGCCACTCTGAAAAGGCAACATATTGTATGACTCCAACTGTATGACATTCTGGAAAAAGCAAAACTATGGAGACAGTAAAAAGATCGGTGGTTGCCAGGGGTTGGGGGGAGAGAAGGATGAATCGGTAGAGCACAGAGGATTTTAGGGCAGTGGAACTGTTCTGTGTGGTGCTATAATGGTGGATACACGTCCTTATGCATTTGTCCAGACCCATAGCATGCACGTCACCAAGACTGAATCCTAGTGTAGCTATGAACTTGGGTTGATGATGTGTCAATGTAGGTTCCTCCATTGTAACAAATGTCCCATTCTGGTGGGGGGTCCATAGTGGGGAAGGCTGTGCATGTGTGGGGTGGGGAGTTTAAGGGAAATCTCTGTACTTTTCATTTAATTTTTACTGTGAACCTAAACTGCTCTTAAAAAATACAGTCTGTTTTTTAAAAAAAATGTCTTTACCTTACTCTGCCACTCATGGAGGATGTCGGCAGGGGTCCCAGCTTTTGGGCAAACAGGCTAAGAGTCTCCTTCCAAAGAGACTCCTCCATGCCTTCAGCCTGTGTGGTCTGCAGGGCCTCTGGGGCCTCGCAGAGCAGGGGTCTGAAGGTGTCTGGCACTAGGACCTCAGCAACCACCGGGAATAGATCGAAGCTTCCTTTTCGGGACTCTCTCTCGCCTGCAGTTCAGGACTGATCTGCCCCACCCTCATGCCCACATCCTTCCACCCTGCCCACCACATCCACGCAGGTAAGGAAGGCAAAGCCACAGGGGTGTCCTTCTGCAGTCCCATCTGTGTGACGGGAATGAGCAGATAAATAAATAAATGATGAAGTGGTGGCATGTGGATTTTCAGAGGGTTAGAAAAGCCCTCCCTCCGGTTCCTCACTCTTAAACGCCCTAAAGGTGGCTATGGGGCTTGCAGGAGAAGCAAATGCCTCTCCCGGGCTGCTGCCGGTCCGGCCCCAGTTAACAGTTTACTGACAGTGCTTGATTACTGTAGCTTTGTAGTATAGTCTGAAGTCAGGGAGCCTGATTCCTCCAGCTCCGTTTTTCGTTCTCAAGATTGCTTTGGCTATTCAGGGTCTTTTGTGTTTCCATACAAATTGTGAAATTTTTTGTTCTAGTTCTGTGAAAAATGCCAGTGGTAGTTTGATAGGGATTGCATTGAATCTGTAGATTGCTTTGGGTAGTAGAGTCATTTTCACAATGTTGATTCTTCCAATCCAGGAACATGGTATATCTCTCCATCTATTTGTATCATCTTTAATTTCTTTCATCAGTGTCTTATAATTTTCTGCATACAGGGCTTTTGTCTCCTTAGGTAGGTTTATTCCTAGATATTTTATTCTTTTTGTTGCAATGGAAATGGGAGTGTTTTCTTGATTTCACTTTCAGATTTTTCATCATTAGTGTACAGGAATGCCAGAGATTTCTGTGCCCAGAGATAAACCCACGCACATATGGTCACCTTATCTTTTTTTTTTTTCTTTACGGTACGCGGGGCTCTCACTGCTGTGGCCTCTCCCGTTGTGGAGCACAGGCTCCGGACGCGCAGGCTCAGCGGCCATGGCTCACGGGCCCAGCTGCTCCGCGGCACGTGGGATCTTCCCGGACCGGGGCACGAACCCGTGTCCCCTGCACCGGCAGATGGACTCTCAACCACTGCGCCACCAGGGAAGCCCTGGTCACCTTATCTTTGATAAAGGAGGCAGGAATGTACAGTGGAGAAAGGACAGCCTCTTCAATAAGTGGTGCTGGGAAAACTGGACAGGGACATGTAAAAGTATGAGATTAGATCACTCCCTAACACCATACACAAAAATAAGCTCAAAATGGATTAAAGACCTAAATGTAAGGCCAGAAACTATCAAACTCTTAGAAGAAAACATAGGCAGAACACTCTATGACATAAATCACAGCAAGATCCTTTTTGACCCCCCTCCTAGAGAAATGGAAATAAAACCAAAAATAAACAAATGGGACCTAATGAAACCTCAAAGCTTTTGCACAGCAAAGGAAACCATAAACAAGACCAAAAGACAACCCTCAGAATGGGAGAAAATATTTGCATATGAAGCAATGTGACAAAGGATTAATCTCCAAAATTTATAAGCAGCTCATGCAGCTCAATAGCAAAAAAACAAACAACCCAATCCAAAAATGGGCAGAAGACCTAAATAGACATTTTTCCAAAGAAGATATACAGACTGCCAACAAACACATGAAAGAATGCTCAACATCATTAGAGGAATGCAAATCAAAACTACAATGAGATATCATCTCACACCAGTCAGAATGGCCATCATCAAAAAATCTAGAAAAAATAAATGCTGGAGAGGGTGTGGAGAAAAGGGAACCCTCTTGCACTGCTGGTGGGAATGTGAATTGGTACAGCCACTATGGAGAACAGTATGGAGGTTCCTTAAAAAACTACAAATAGAACTACCATATGACCCAGCAATCCCACTACTGGGCATATACCCTGAGAAAACCACAATTCAAAAAGAGTCATGTACCAAAATGTTCATTGCAGCTCTAGCTCTATTTACAATAGCCTGGAGATGGAAACAACCTAAGTGTCCATCATCCGATGAATGGATAAAGAAGATGTGGCACATATATACAATGGAATATTACTCAGGCATAAAAAGGAACAAAATTGAGCAATTTGTAATGAGGTGGATAGACCTAGAGTCTGTCTTACAGAGTGAAGTAAGTCAGAAAGAGAAAGACAAATACTGTATGCTAACACATATATATGGAATTTAAGAAAAAAAATGTCATGAAGAACCTAGGGGTAAAACAGGAATAATGACACAGACCTACTTGAGAATGGACTTGAGGATATGGGGAAGGGGAAGGGGAAGCTGTGACAAAGGGAGAGAGAGGCATGGACATATATACACTACCAAATGTAAGGTAGATAGCTAGTGGGAAGCAGCCTCATAGCACAGGGAGATCAGATCGGTGCTTTGTGACCGCCTGGAGGGGTGGGATAGGGAGGGTGGGAGGGAGGGAGACGCAAGAGGGAAGGGATATGGGAACAGATGTATATGTATAACTGATTCACTTTGTTATAAAGCAGAAACTAACAAAAAAAATAAAAATTAAAAAAAAAAAAGTTTACTGACAGTGCTATAAATAGGCACCAGGCATTGTTTCCGAAGACTAGAAAGACCGGCCAGCCAGCTGGGCCTGGAAGGAGAGGTGTTCTGGGGCTGAGAATGGGGTTCTCACCCACAGGTCTGTCATCGCCACCCTGCACAGGTGCCCCAGACCCCTCGACAAGGAGTCTTCCCCAGTGCCTGATTCTAAGAGCATTCACCTGGGGACATCTTGGCCAAAAGGTCCCTCTGGCCAACACTCCTACAACCCAGCCACTGATGGACATGGAGAAGCCCTGAAGGCCATCCCCCGGCCGCCCCCCATCCCCAGGAAACAGGGCCTGCGTGTTTCACATCCTCAGCCCACGCCATGGACACCCGCCAGCTTTCTCCCGGGTGCTCTGCCTACTGCGTGTGGCGGCTCCCCTGGCAACATGCCCCGTTTCTGCAGACCCACGGGCCTCAAGGATAAGGAAGGCGCATACGGACTCCAGAGGGTCCCGAGATTCTCTGGAAGGCTGCCCAAAATTTGGGGGTCTGGGCGGCTGCAGCAAAGAAAGAAATGGAATTCCCAGATGGTTCACACTCAGGATGGACCAGAAGATGGACTAACCACCTCCAGCCAACCTTAAGAGGAAAAGTAGTGAGATAGTGTGTTTAAGGGCTGGGTTAGAATCCTGGTTTTTATGGGCTCTCCGACCTTGGGCAAGTCACTTCACTTGCTCTGTGCTTCAGTTTACTCATCTGTAAAATGGGATAATAAGTAGGACCTACCCCTATCTCTGAGGTAGGGGTAGGTCCTATTTATTAAGGAATTTTTTAAGATCAAATATGTTAATGGATATAAAGCACTTAGCACAACGTCTAGAACATGATAGAACTTTCTGGACATGCTCTATCCCTGTATTGTCCAATATGGTATCACTAGCCACATGGGGCTATTGAGCACTTGAAACGTGCCTAATGCCATTGAGGAACAGTATTTTAAATGTAATTTTACTTGATTTAAATGTAAATAGGTACACGTGACTAGTAGCCCACATTGGACAGTGCAGGTCTGGAATATAGTAGGTGCCCAATAAATGCTCATTATGATTATTATTAGAGATTGATATTATTATTAGAGGACTCACTGGGTTAGAAATTAGGAGACACCATTTCATTTCTGAGCACGTGGAGGTCGGGAAACTGTGCTGTATTCATCTTTGTATCCCAGCATCTTTCAGGATGTTTTGGTTTTTTTTTAACTCTGTGAAAGGTTTATTTAAAGCCACATTAAAGGACACCAACTGTATTAGGGTATTTGGGTTGTGGATCCTTTACAGGTCCTGAGGATAATGGAGGATACCCTCTCCATACAGCAAGTACAAAGTGTTTGTACAATTTCAGGGTTTTGCACACCCCAGAGTAAAAAATCTCTGCTCTAGCAGACACCTGCGCACAGCAGGTCCCCAGGCAGCACTTGGGATCACAGCCAGGCACGGCGCATCAGAGTGGCCACCTCTACTGTTAGGGGCTGAGCTCCAAATGCAGGACCCTCAGGCTGTGAAGGTGGATGTCTGTGGTTTGTTGGCCTAGTTACCATCTCCCTGTCTGGTCATTTTACCTTGACTCTCCTCTGGGTCCCCTCCTTTACTCTCACAGGGCTGACTCCACACTTCACCCCTTCAGGCTTGACCAATCAGAGCAATCCATCCCACAGCCATTGGCGCAAAAGGAGCACATGACCCAGGCTGGGTGGATGAGATCTAATTCTAAGACTTCTGCTAGAACCATGGGGAAGGAGAAGCTCTGTTTGTCTTGATGTCAAGCTGGCATATTGTTTCCTGAGAGCGGGCAACACTCTACGTCCCCATAGAGAGAAAGCATAAAGCTTACACAGACAAAAGCAGCATAGAGAGATGGAGAGAGATGGTCCTGATAACATCACTGGAACCCCTGGATACAGCTGTACATAAAGCTGGATCACTACAAACTTCCCAAACCCTTGAACCAACAGATCCATTTCTTAGCCTCTCTTTCCCTTTCTGCTTTATACTTATATATTTATTTATTGTTTTAACTAGTTTTTTTTAGCAAGTTATTATCCAACTTGAATTGGATGGGGCTGGCTAAAATGCCCTGCTTTGCAGCTGTGTGACCTTACTTAGTCTGGCTTCTTAACCTCTATGAGCTTCAATTTCCCCTTCAGTGAAGAGGAGCTGCTATCTGTACCTATTCACGGGAAGATTGCTTTGTGGATTAAACGAGACAGAGTAAAGCACTTAGAGTAGCGTTGAATAAATGGTAGTAGTAAAAGTGTCTTTATTTCTGAAAAAAAAAAGAAATGATAGCTGCTCTGTCTATTTCAACATAATTCACTAAATAACAATAATGAGAGGAGAATTCATCCAATGCCCCAAGTATCGCCAAGTCCCTTGATCTCTTGAGGCTTCAGTTATCTGATTTTTGTATGGGGTCTACGGCAATAGGACCTGTTAGTGTCCTTTACAAATGCCCAGAATCTGAGTTCCTTCAAGATTTTGTAAAGAAAAAGCACAAAAAAAACCTATTCATCTCCTATCTTCTTGTACTACTAAAAGAAAGAAAAATACGCTACCCCCATTGGAGTTCAGCCCTCCTAGCTGCCTCACCCGGGGGTTCACAGCAGCTAAGCAGCAGGGCCAGCAGGCTCACGAGGGTTTCTGACCTCCTGAGGCTGAGGGATTACCTCCACGGGGGCCAACGAGCAGTCAGACACAGAGGGAACCTCCAGCTGCCCACCCGAGGATGGCAATGCCATCAGTCTGGACTCAGCCTTGCAGACTCCTACTCAAGGGCTCAGTCCCGCTGGATCCCCTTCCTAGGCTACAGCACTGCTCCTGTGGCCCTGGCAACCCCCAGCCCGAGGCTTACCCAAGGAGAGCAAGACCCCATGCTGAGGGCATCTGCAAGTTCAACGTAACCAGAAAGGGCAGCAAAACGTCCTTCTGCAAACGAGTTCCATCTCACTCTTAACTGGGTGAGCCAAGCACTGTGCCTGGTCCCTCCACAAATACTGTCAAACACCCGTGTGATAGCATAAACGAGTGGTAGGTGATGCCCTGGCCATCTGATACACAAGGAAACTCAAGCCAGAGAGATTCCCACAGCTCCTAAATGGCAGGGCTGCAACCTGAACTCAAGGCTGTCTGGTTCCAAAGCTTGGCCTTACCCCTAACTCCACACTCTCGTCATAGCTTATAACCACATTGGTTTTGGCTCCAGACTGCAGAGCAGGGTCCTGGAGCCAGACCCCCGAGCTGTACCACTTACAGTCTCCACGACCTCAGGGGTGTTACTTGCCATCTCTGTGCCTCAATATCCTTCTCTATTAGGGAGAATGTTTTATCCACTCCACGGGGCACTGAGATACTTAAATGAAGTCATTCATATAAAATGCTCAGTAAATGCTGTTTAAAAGAACTTGATCCCATTAGAATGGCTTGAGTCGAGCCCTTGTTTTCCTTGAGTGAAGGCTCCCCAAAAGTCTTATCAGCTACTGAGTATAATAAGTCTTAAATACAGACCTGGCAAATTCAGAGTAGAGAAAACACAGGAGAGACTTGGCTCTTGTAAAGAGATGCCAGTCAAATTAGATGGCTCGATGTCCTTAGAATACCTGAGCCGTCCGACCTTGTCCACTTAGAAAGCAGGAGAATGAGACAGGGAGAAGGGACCCGCTAGGAGGCCACAGGTCATTAGGGGCAGAGTTGGGACAAGGACCCAGGTGTCCTCATCTCCCATCCTGGGGTCTGCAGCCAACAACTGTGGGCCCAACTGGGTGACAGAAATGCACTTTCCCACCTGCCAACCGGCAGCAAAAGCTACCACCCTCTCGCAGAGCCCCTCAGGAGGTTACTGCAGGGGGCACCCAGCCAGACTTCACGGGAGACAAAGCTAAGCAGGAAAGCCAGAGTCCCTCCTGCCACCCCCGTCACATCGATCCCAAGCCCACCACTATCCAAAGCGCCCGGAAGCCGCATTGCCGGAGATACAAAAAAAGCATCAAACCAGACTATGTGCGGATATAGCTGCATTATTCATGAGAACTTCTGCCGTTTTAAGCTCGAAAACACGACACACACCAACTGATTTGAGTCAATCCTACAAGCATCAGAGAGCCCCAAAATATCCCACCCAGTATTCCTGCTTTTGTTCATTCGATCAGCAAGCGTTTTCGGAACCTCCACTTGGCCCAGCAGAGGAGTGTGGGGCTGTGATTTCCAGCCCAAGAATGGAAAGCCCGGAAAGAACTAGATAGAAGTTTCCTCTCTTGCCTAATGACTTTGTATCCTCATTTGTCCCCTCCATGTATTGCCTGCCTGCAGCCACACATAGGTGAACTCACATTCCCCCCATGCTCAACATCCCCCCATGGCTCCCATCTCACTCAGAGTAAAAGCCAAAGCTTCCGAGGGCCACAGGCCCTGCACGATGGGCCTCCTGCTCCTTCTCTGACTTCATCTCCTCCTCCTTCATTCTTTTTCCCTTTGCTCCAGCCTCGCTGGCCTCCTCGCTATTCACTGCTCCCCACTCAAGGGCTTTGTATATGCTGTTCCCTCTGTCAGGGACACCCTTCCCACAGATGTCTGCCAAGGAAACAATGTCACCCTGTCAGAAAGGCCATCCCAGAGTGCCCCCTCTGGAGCGCACTTCTCACCACTCTCCACCACCTTTCCTGCTTTATTTTCCTCATAGCTCCTGTCACTATATTTATTGTGTTATCTATCTGTCCCACAACTAGACTGTAAGCTTCACGAGAGCACATGAGCAGGGATGTTGCTTTGTTCACTTCTCAATCTGCAGTTCCTACAACAGCGCCTGGCACCTAGTAGATGCTCAATAAATATTTGTGGAAAGAAAGAGAGGAAGTTTTCTTCTAAGAGTTGGCAGAAAGGGTCTGTCCTGGCCCCTGCTGCCAAATGAAACTTCCTGAAGTACAACTCCAAGCAAGACCTCCCCTGTTCATAAATCTTCTAGAGCTCCCCACTATCTGATGGAGCAAAGGCTGCTACCTGGCATCCACAGCCCTGCACAAGCTGGGGCTAATGGACCTTTCCTGACTCATCTCCTTCCCCTACACACATCTGACCCCCAAGCCTGCTTCCGGGGACTCTGCCATAGCTTGTAGCTCCCTACCTCTGCCCTCTGTGAATCAGGGGCCACGAGGCCACCCTTCAGATCCTGACAATGTGGGATTTGAATCCTGGCTTCTCCACAGGCTGGCTGTGCAACCTTAAAGCGAGCTGCTTACCGTCTCTGTGCCTCCAGGTCCTCTTCTATAAAGTGAAGGAGATGGTTATTCTCCCTCTTAGGGTTGCCTTTCAGAGTAAAGGAGGTGGCATGTGGGGACCAATCAGCAAAGTAGTGCTGTTCTGAGCTGGACACTTCCTTGTGATGGGGGCTGTCCTGTGCTTTGCAGGATGCTGAGCAGCATCCCTGGTCTCTTCCCACTAGATGCCAGTAGCACCCCCAGCTATGACAGCCAAAAATGTCTCCAGATGTTGCCAAATGTCCCCTGGGGTAGGGCTGCCAGATTTAGTAATACATACTCATTCTAAAAAACTGTTTGTTGTTTGTCTGAAATTCGAATTTAACTGTGTGACCTGTATGTTATCTGGCAATCCGACCTGGGTGGCAAAATTGTGCCCCCTTCTTCACTAAGAGCCACCGGGTTAGACTGACACCACCACAGGGTCCTAGTACTAATATCAGTCATTTCCCTCTTGATTTCCTCCAACCTTCTCAACACGTCCCACCCACCTCCCCTCTCATGATCCCCCACTCAGGAGCTGGGAGGCTGAGTCCCCAGACAAGCCCAGCTCAGCCACCGTGATGACGGCTCCCCAGGACAGCCCTCACACCAGCTCCAGTGTGCAGAGCTAAACGTAGCTCCCTCTCTAGCACCCACCTCATCCCCCTGCCTCTTTCCCAGGGTCTCTCCTCCGGCCCACAAGCCCCT
Source organism: Mesoplodon mirus (assembly GCF_964341445.2). Lineage (NCBI taxonomy): Eukaryota > Metazoa > Chordata > Mammalia > Artiodactyla > Ziphiidae > Mesoplodon > Mesoplodon mirus. The sequence continues at coordinate 19,378,640 of NC_138989.1, read as the reverse complement.
GCCTTCTCCCCTCCAATTAAGAGGCCTCCCAGGCCCAGCCCCAAGGCAGGAAAACAAGGCAGTTAGTCACTCTGCTTCCGTTATCAACACGTGTCACGTGGCTGGCTCCTTTAGTGGCAGTCGTCATGGCAACGGGAAGCCAGTCCCTGAGGCTCTGGGAACCAAAACAAAATTAAGGGGTGGAGGCGGGGAGGGAAAAGGCGGGGAGGGAAAAGGAGGGGAGGGCTAATCGAGCCAGGAAGGAGCCAGGATAGAGTCGGTTGGATTTAACTGGAGGAAATTATGATGAGGCCACGCTGTCCCCAGCTTTCCCTGGGTGGCGCTGGGGAGACAGAAAAAAAAAAAGAATCCTGTCCTGGAGAAGCTCAGACTAACATGGTGGGTGTTTTCACATGGTTTACCCTGATGGGTAATTTTCACCCCCATTATGAATAAACTGAAACCCAGATACGTGTGAAGGTAAAGACAGATGCTTGTCCAAGTTGTACAATTGATAAGCAATGAGTTTCGGCCCCACCCTCTTCTTCCATATTCCTCATGTCCTCCCCACTCCTTTCCTCTTGCTTTTAGGACAGGACCACATGCTCTGCCCCCTCTGCATGTGGCACCATTCTCCTTTCTCTCTGCACTCCAGCCACTTCCTAGTCCTTCCATTCCTTGTCTGTAGTGCTCCCTCCAGCCACAAAGTCTTTGCATGTGCAGTTCCCTCTGCCAGGAATGGTTTTCCTCTGTCTCTTGCTACCTCATACCTTCACCTAAAAAGCCTACTTATCCTTCACACATCTTCTTAAACATCACTTCCTCCGGGAAGCCCTCCTGAGCCACCTGTATGCAGTTATATGTTCTTGTGATGCCAAGTGCTTCTACTTCAGACCTCAGTGCACAGCCTGCAATCATCCTTTTAATTACATTCTGATGTCTGTCAGGGTCTGTCCACCATACTGGAATGTCAGCCCCCAGAGGGCAGGGCCTCTCTTGTTCACTGTGGGAGCCACAGAGCCCAGCTGAGTCAGCACTAGATGGAATTTCCAGCCCCACAGTCTCTACTAGCCTTTGTAGCTTCAGTGGCTCAGACAAAGTTTGCAGACCTGCCTGGCTTATCTACAGAAACTGACTGTTAAGCTGCCCCTTCCAGAAAGAAGGATGGGAGGGGCCTCTGGGCGAGGCTGTGACAGGCAGGGATGTGGTTCTGAACCCAGAGGGTGGAGAGAAGGAAGACCTCAATCAATTCCCAGTTTTCTAAGCAAAGAGCCCCCCTTCCCCATCCCATTGGAGATGCTCTCCAAAGGGGTAGGCAGAGGAAGGAAAGGAGAGAGGAGATCTGCTTTGGGGGGCATGGATTTGTCACCACGTCCTTGGGGGCACCCATGCTGAACAGGGGGCTCACAGACAGAAGACTGTTCCCCGTCACTGGTTCTGTGCCCTTGAAACATCGCTTACTCTCTCTGGGCCAGGTTTCTCATCTGTACGATGGAAATTATACCACCCACACATGCTGAGATTGTGGCACTGTGTAGATGTGGATGCGCATGTTTGTGACTTAGGGGGTAAGAGAGCCTGGCTCTGACACCAGACAGGCCTGGGGGATAACTCCCTTCTGGGTTGTGTGCTCTTGAGGAATTCACTCCTCCTCTCTGAGCCTCAGTTTCCTTGTCTGAAAATGGGAACAACCTCACTCACTTCATAAAATTACTGTGCACACAGGATATGGCACAGAGTAGCCCCCAGTAAGTGGAAGCACTAATTACTAAAACGATGTGCCCCACGGAATGCAAAATTTAGAAACAGCCATCAACTTGCAACTATAAGTCTTGCCTTCTGATTGCAGATCGGGGTCAATGGGCACTCGAGGTCCTTTGCCGAAACTTGCAAGGTTCTGCCTCTGCACCCCGCCCCCTCCGGCTCCCACCCAGGCATCAAGCAGGATGCCAAGAGGTCCCTCTGACCAGGAGATGGCCTCAGCCTCGAGCCAGGCAGAAAGCTCATCCCAAGCCCCAAACTCAGTTGCTCCCAGGAGAGAGAATGCAGCCCCAGACCGCTGGCCGCCAGGGGGAAAGTCCCCCACAGCCTGGCCAATAACCCAAACTAGACTGACATGGATGGGACCTCCAGGGACACTGAACCAATGCTTCCTCCTCCAGATATGGAAACTGTGTCCCTGAGAGGGGAAGGAACTCGTCCAGGGCATCGAGGGAGCTGGTAGCAGAGCTGGGTTCAGGGTCCCAGCTGGAGGCCTGCCCAGAGCCGGGAAGCACTCCCTCCAAGATGTTCACAAGCTCTTCTGCCTGTAGGTCTCCTCCCCCAACCTCTCGATGAACCAGTCAAGCATTTCCTTAAAAACACAGCCACTCCAGGTGAAAACATCTGGGGAGCACATATTATACCTAGGTTTAATTAAACAATGAACAAAAAAATTGTAGGTTTTTAACCTGAAGGGTTTTGGGCGGGAGGTCTATACACACCTCTCCCCGAAACAATCATAATATGTAGGTTTTGATGGAAAGAGGGTCTAGACAGAGCTTTCTTCAGGTCCCCACAGGGGTCTCTAAGAGGCCTGAGCTGAAAAGTTCTGGGCCTTTCTGAGGGATTCCATGTAGCCTGTATGTCTCCTTATTCAGAAACGCTAGAATGTGCAGTCAGCCTGGAGCTGATTCTTTTAGCAACCATGGGACATGCCACACACAGAGACATACGCACAGACACACGCCCACGCCCCCCAAGCGGGGAGGGGCAGCAACAGGTTCCAGCCTCCAGGCCGCCCTCGGTGGTATCTGCCACCGTGCGGGGAGGGGCTTCTTGGTGGACAGCACTGTTACCAGATACTGACACCCTCAACATACACAGAGGCACAGGATCAGGTCAGCCCCCAAGGTCTGTGGCCATTCCTGGTCTAGGGCTGAGCACTCAGGATGCAGATGTGAGGCAGGCTCAGCAGCAATGGGGTCCCACGTGGAGGGACGCGGAGTGACATGAGGAGGGCGATGCACACACAGACACACACACACATGGTCACAGCTCACTCATGCACACACAGACTCATGCATCCCATGTCACATGCACACACACAGTCACAACCTCACTCATTCACAGAGATTCCCACATCACACAGATACACATCATAATCACAAAAACAGATAAACACACAGACACACGGATGCATGTACACACAGAGATACACTTAGATATCTCCAGGCAGATGCACACATGTTCTCAGATACACATACTCACAGCTACATGTCCTCACCCACACAGACATGTGCATGCACGTACACACACAAAAAAACACACGCAGTCCAGGTATCTAAATGCTTCCCCAGGCACCCATCACTATAGATTCTCCCACTCTCCGAGAAGTCATGAACTATTAACTCTAAGGCTAGACTGGGCTCCCGTCTAACCCCAGGGAGAGTGAAGGGGCAGGGGGGCAGCTGAACCCTGACGAATTCTCACCGTCGGTCGAGGGTGGGGTGGGGTGGGGGTCAGGGGCCCCTGCCTGCCAGGGGAGCATGCGCACATGCCTCAAATGGAGGAACCCACTGACCTGGGACTCTCAGGGAGGGAGTCCCCTGGCTCCTGGGGGTGGCTCCAAGGAATGAGAATTTCGGGGAGGGGGTAGGTGGGGGGCTTTATTTCCCCGTAGTGAATTCCTCCCCTTTCCCGAAGTCTGGTGCTCCTGCTGCAGTCCCATCCGGCCCGCCCCCGACAACATGCCCTGTCAGCACCCCCAGGTGCTTTTCTCACCTTGGCGAGACCCACCAACCTGCTCTTCCACAAGAGGGGGTCCTACTCAGACACATCCAGGTGTGCCGCCACCTGGAGGGCCCTCACTCAGCAGCCGTCCCTGCACACAGCGCAAAAACACCCAGGGCCCCCCACCAATAATCCCACCCCCAAGCTCACCCGCTTCTAGCCCCGTGGGGTCAGCACCCACGCAGGGTAGCTCCACACCCCAGGAGGCCACCGCTCCTTTGCACACGCTTTCCGGGCTGGCTGCGGTGGCTCCCTGCCCTGGGAGTCGCGCCCCCCGCCCCCGCCCGGCACTTACCTCCTTCTTGACGGTGCGCAGCAACCTCTGCCGGGTCTCCGCCTCTGTGGGGTGACACGGGGGAACTGCCGCTTAGCCGAGGGCTGGGGGCCGCGGCTCGGGGCTGCCCTCCCGCCGCCCCCGCGCCCCGCGTCCCCTTACCCGCCAGCCCCGAAGCCATGGCTGCGCGCACTGCGATCCGAGTGCGGCCGGCGGCGGTGGCTCCTAGGGGCTTCTCCCGGCTGCTGCGGCCGCGGCGGGGCGGGGCGAGCGCCGAGTGACGGTCAAGGCGCCAGACGTCAGGCATGGCCGCGGCTGCCCCACCCTCCGGAGAGCCACGCTGGGCCGCCCAGGCCCTAGCTGAGGCTCCGCGCGGCCCGACACACACACTCACCCCCGCGCATCCCGCGCACCCCGCGCCTGGACCTCCCTCCCGAGGGACCGCCTCCCCCCATGCCCACCCGCCTCTATGGGGCCGGGAAGAACAGCATCATTTATTCAATGTCTGCTGTGTGCCAGGCTCGGAAGTGGCGGGAGACGGTGGGGCTACTATCGACACTCTACTAGCTTCGGTTTTCTCATCTTTAAAGTGGGTATATGATTACCTCATGGGAATAATATGCGACTTAAATGAAGTACTGAATGTAAAGCGCTTAAAACACACCTAGGAAAAAAAGGCCAGCAACCATAAAAGACAGCTGTGCTCCTACTATTACTGTTGTTTGTTGTTGTTATTACAGGCATACCTCGTTTTATTCTGCTTTGCTTGTTTTTCATTTTAAAAACTTTACCATGGATATTTTCAAACATATATAAAAGTAGAGAGAATAGCATAATAAACCGGATTTACACATCCCCAGTTACTAATATACAACCAATCTTTTCTTTTTTATACCTCATTTGTGTCCTACCCCCTGACCCCATTATCATTTCATCTATAAATATTTCAGTGTGTATCTCTGAAATATAAGAACTTTTTGTTTACAACAAAACCCCAATCTCATTATCAGACCTAAAAAATTAACACTAAATTCTTAATAACAACAAATATCCAGTCAGTGTTCACATTTTCCCAATCAACTTATAGATTTCAGTCTATTTTCAACTAAAGTATTGCTTATGTCTTATACCCTTTATTGCACTTTGCAGATATTGTGGGTTTTGTTTTGTTTTTTACAAATGGAAAGTTTGTGGCAACCCTGAATTTAGCAAGTGTATTGGTGCTATTTTCCCGATAGCATTCGTTTGCTTTGTGTCTCTGTCACATTTTGGTAATTCTCACAATATTTCAAACCCTCCACCTGCAAAAAGATTGACTCCTCAATGAAGGCTTGGATGACAGCATTTTTTAGCAATAAAGTATTTTGAAATTAAGGTATGTCCATTTTTTTAGACATAATGCTATTGCACATTTAATGGACTGCAGTATAGTGTAAACGTAACTTTTATAAGCACTGGGAAACTGAAACATTTGTGTGACTTGCTTTATTTCGCTATTCACGCTTTTTTTGTGATGATCTGGAACTGAACCCGCCATATCTTTGAGGTATGCGGTATTATTAAGAATCTTCCAAGGCACACTGATTCTCCATCCAGGAGATGCCAGGCCTTGAGGAGCTCCCTCCCCCACATGCAGGTCACTGGGAGAGTGGGGTCCTGGCAGGACCCCAATAGGGGCACCTGTCAGCCAGGATCTCCAGGGCTGGGCAGGCAATGGGCTCTTTGGGACCAAGGTTTCTTCCACCAAGTTCCTGACTTCATCCACCCAGGATGCATCTCAGATCTGTATTTATTGAGCACCTACTATGTGCCAGGTTACTGTGCTGGGGATACTGAAGTGAGCAAGACAGACAAAATGCCTCACTTTGTGGGGCTTAGGGAATAGACAACAAAATAAATAAGCAGATGATATAGTATGATGGAAGCTTCTGGAGAAAAATAAAGTAGGCAAAGCAGAGAGGGAGGGCCCAGATGGGTGGGCTTTGTATTTTGAAGTGGGGTAGCTGAGAGAGGCCCCACTGAAGAGGTGTCATTTGAGCAAAGACAAAGGAGTAGGCTGTGGGGATTTCTGGAGGAAGAGCATTCCAGGCAAAGGGAAAGTGCAAGTGCAAAGACCCGGAGGTGGGAGTGCGCCCACTGAGTGTGATGACAAGCTCAGAGGCCAGTGGGGCTGGAGTGGCACAAACAAGGAGCACAATGGTGGGCCAAGGTCCTGTAAGGCCTTGAAGTCCACTTTAGGATTTGCATCCTGCCCCAGAGGGCCCCCCACTATTCAGTTTTCCTTTCAGAAGGACTGAGGACAGCTCAGAGTGTGCCCTCTCCCTGCAGCCGTGGATCCAGAGTCTGCTCTTTTCCATTTGTCAGTGTCAGGGGCCTTTGACCATAAGCCACAGGTGCTGACTTTGGCTAACTTAGCAAAAGGGAATAGACTGGAAGGATAATGGGCATTCCCAGAGTCCAAGGGAGGCTGGAAGACTCAGAAATGGGATGAAACCAAGGCAGCTCTGGAAGGCCAGAGACTCTTGGGAATAGTCGTCTGACAAAGACTGTATGTTTTAGAGCACCACCACTCAGGTGAGAGGAGCTCCATCTATTTAAGGCCCTGTTCCAGAGAGGGAGCATCTGATTGGTCTGGCCTGGGTCACACAGCCTGCTCCTTCTGTGGGAGGGGAGTCTCAATCAAGATCAGCTTGGAAAGATCCCAAAGCCCTCCTCAGGGTCTGAGAATTCCACCATCTGACTCACGACTACCCAGGCTTTGCCTCATACCTGTGCTGCTGACCACTGGTGCAGCTGCGGGAACCAGCGAGAAAGGCCTGTTTATCCTGCAGTGTCTCTTTAGCGCCCTCTACTGAGAAAACTCAGCATCGTGCTCAGTATAAAAGACGATCTTAATGCAGTCTTGATTATTATGGAGGAGCGTCCCCTGGACTCCGGGAATGCCCATTTTTCTTCCAATTTATTGCCTTCTGCTTAAGTTAGCCAAAGTCAGCTTCTGTGGCTTATGGCCAAAGACCCCTGAACACTTCCATTCACTATGGAAGAAAGAATTTGGAGTTGAAAAGCAATACACTGATTACTAGCACAACGGCATGACCCTATTGTGAAGTAATTGACCTAGAGTTTTCTCTTACTTGCAGTTGAAAACACCTTGCTGATAAAATTATTCTATGTAATGTGTTCATCTGTTTACATGAACATTTGTAAATAAAAGTGACCTGCGTTTTCACCTAAAAATGAACATCTATGTCAATAAATATAGATCTAGATCATTCCAGGCACATGGAAGAGCAGGTGCAAAGCCCCTGGGGTGGGAATGAGCATGCCTAGACAAAGAAGAGAATGGATGTGGTGGAGAGTGTAACACAGTGAGTACTTAAGGCTCCTCCAGTCCATAACTCCCTAAAAACACCCAGGAGAGTCCTGATTTCCTTCTTACCTTCTCATTCCACATTCTACCCGTCAGCAAGCCTTTTTAATTTACTGTGGTAACAGTCACATAACATTCACCATTCTAACCATTTTAAAGTGGACAATTCAGTGTCGTTTAGTACATTCACAATGTGATGAAGCCATCACCACTCTCTAGTTCCAGAACACTTCTTCATCTCAAAAGGAAGCCCTGTACCCATTAAGCAGTCACTCCACATTTCCCCCTTCCCCCAACTTTTGGCAACCACTAATCTGCTTTTTGTACCTATCAGTTTGCCTGTTCTGGAGATTTCATGTAAGTTAAATGATCCAGTAGGTAGCCTTGTGTCCAGCTTCTTTGACATACCATATTTTTGAGATTCATCTATGTTGTTGCATGTATCAGTACTTCATTCCTTTTTATGGCTTAAGAATTTCCATTTTATGGACATACCACATTTTGCTTCTCCATTCATTAGTGGATGGACATTTGGATTGTTTCCACCTTTTGGCTGTTGTGAATAATGCTGCTATGGATAGTGCTGTATACTTCGGTGTACAAGATTTTATGCGGACAAATATTTTTATTTAACTTGGAGTGTAATTGCTGGGTGCTATAGACTGAGTGTTGATGTTCCCCTCAAATTTATATGTTGACACCTAATCCCCAGTGTGACAGTATTTGGACGTAGGACCTTTTGGAGGTGATTAGGTCAGGGGGATGGAACCCTCATGAATGAGATTAGTGCCTTTATAAGAGACCCCAGAGAGCTCTTTGGCCCCTTCCACCACGTGAAGACACAGCAAGAAGATAGCCATCTATGAATCAGAAAGTGGGCTCTCACCAGACACTGAATTTGTCAGTGCCTCGATCTTGGACTTTCTGGTCTTCAGAACTGTGAGAAATAAATTTCTGTTGTTTATAAGCCACCTAGTCTATGGTATTTTGTTATAACAGTCCAAACTGACTAAGACATGGGTCACATGGTCATTCTATGCTTAACGTTTTGAGGAACCTCCATATTCTTTTCCATAGTGACTGTACCATTTTGTATCCCTACCAGCAATGTACAAGGATTTCAATTTTTTCACACCCTTGCCAAAACTTATTTTCCTTTTTAAAAATTATAATCATCCTAGTGGGTGTGAAGTGGTATCTGATTGTGATTTTGATTTGCATTTCCCTAATGACTAATGATGTTGAATATCTTTTCATACGCTTGTGAGCCATTTGTATAACTTCTTTGGACAAGTTTTATTCTAGTCTTTTGCTCATTTTAAATTGAATTGTCTTTTTGTTGGTGAGTTGTATGAATTCTTTATGTATTCTGGATACTAGACTCTTATTACATATATGGCTTGCAAATATTTTCTTCCATTCTGTGGACTATCTTTTCTCCTTCTTGATAGCAGCCTATTGAGATAGTACAAAAAAAGTTTTAAATTTTTATAAAGTCCAATTTATGTATTTTTTCTTTTGTCGCTTGTGATTTAAAAAAAAATTTTTTTTGTCCGCTCCACAGGGCATGTGGGATCTTAGTTCCCCAACCAGGGATCAAACCTGTGCCCCCTGCATTGGAGGCATGGAGTCTTAACCACTGGACCACCAGGGAAGTCCCTGTTGCTTGTGATTTTGATGCCATATCTAAGAAACCATATCCAAAACCAAGGTTATGCCTATTTGCCCCTATGTTTTCTTCCAAGAGTTTTATAGGTACAGCTCTTACATTTAAGTCTCCAATCCATTTTGAGTTAAGTTTTATATATGGTGTGAGGTAAGGGTCCAACTTCATTTGCATGTGGATATCCAGTTGTCCCAGTACCCTTTTTTCAAGAAAAAAGGGCTTAGTTGCTGTTTCTAAAAAAAATGTTTCTAAAAATAAAGCTACCATATGATCCAGCAATCCCACTCCTGGACATATATCCAGAGAAAACCATAGTTCAAAAAGATACATGCACCCCAGTGTTCACTGCAGCACTATTTACAATAGCCAGGACATGCAAGCAACCTAAATGTCCATCATCAGAGGAATGGATAAAGAAGATGTGGTACATATATACAATGGAATATTACTCAGGCATAAAAACAAATGAAATAATGCCATTTGCAGCAACATGGATGGACCTAGAGATTGTCATACTGAGTGAAGTAAGTCAGACAAAGAAGACAAATATATGACATCACTTATATGTGGAATTTTAAAAAATGGTACAAATGAACTTATTTACAAAACAGAAATAGAGTTACAAATGTAGAAAACAATCTTATGGTTAGCAGGGGGGAGTGCAGGGGGAGGGATAAATTGGGAGATTGGGCTTGACATATACACCCTACCATATATAAAATAGATAAGTAATAAGGACCTACTATATAGCACAGGGAACTTGTACTCAATACTATGTAATGACCAATATGGGAAAAGAATCTAAAAAAGAGTGGATATATGTGTATGTATAACTGATTCACTGTGCTGTATAGCAGAAAGTAACACAACATTGTAAATCAACTATACTCCAATTAAAAAAAAAGAAACTATTGTTTCTCCATTGAATGGTCTTGGCAGCGTCTTGAAAACCGATCGATCATAGATGTATGGTCTCCTTTCTGGGCCCCCAATTTTATTCAGTTGATCTATATAACTATCCTTATTCCAGCACCTCAGTTTTGATAACTGTAAGGAAGTGTGAATCTACCAATTTTGCTCTTTTTAAAGATTGTTTTGACTATTTGGGGACTCTTGATATTCCATATGAATTTTTGGATCAGTTTCTTCATTTCTGCAAAAATGGTGTTGGGATTTTCCCTGAAGATTGTACTAATCTGTAGACAGTTTGGGGGAGTATTGCCAAAGTTTATAAAGTGGTTTCACAGTCATCACTTGATCCTCATATTGTCCTTACGAGGTAAAGGTTACAATCAGTGTTTCCCATTCTACACACAAGGAAACTGAGGTCAATGAGATGGAGCAACAAAGTCCAAGGTCTGGCTGTTAGGAGGTGACAGATCCAGGGCATGGAAAGCAGAAGGAATAATACATGCAGGGTTCAGAGGTGACAGCCAGTATGATACATTTGGGGACTTACATGTTGGTCAGTAAATTGAATACCGGGGTATTGAAAGTGGGGTGGCTGAGAAAGCTCTGGGGTCCACTCAGGGAGGTAGCACCACATACTGGTTAAGACCACAGTCTCTGCTCAGACATACACAAGACTGAATTTCAACTCAGCTACTTGCCAGCTGTGTGATCTTGATCATGTCCCTTAACCTTCCTGAACTTCAGTTTCCTCATTTATAAGATGGGGGCAATAATGATCAATATAAGCTTGTTGTGAGAATGAAATGGATGCCAAGTGCTATATTCCTGGCATACAGAAAATGCTCAAGAAATAATAGTCTCTAGGGACTTCCCTGGTGGCGCAGTGGTTAAGAATCCACATGCCTTAAGAATCCACATGCCAAGGCAGGGGACATGGGTTCGAGCCCTGGTCTAGGAAGATCCCACATACCGCGGAGCAACTAAGCCCATGCGCCACAACTACTGAGCCCTCGTGCCACAACTACTGAGCCTGTGCTCTAGAGCCCATGAGCCACAACTACTGAGCCCTCGTGCTACAACTACTGAGGCTGCGCTCTAGAGCCCATGCATGAGCCACAACTACTGAGCCCGCATGCCACAACTACTGAAGCTTGCATGCCTAGAGCCTGTGCTCCGCAACAAGAGAAGCCACTGCAATAAGAAGCTCACACACCGCAATGAAGAGTAGCCCCAGCTCGCCGCAACTAGAGAAAGCCCACACTCAGCAACAAAGACTCAACACAGCCAAAAATAAATAAATAAATTTATTAAAAAAACCCGTCTCCAGTCTCCAAACTTCAAACTCTGATTGGCTTAGCCTAGCCAATGAACTGACTCTATCCTGGGTCAGGTGGCCCTATCTGCTCCAGTCAGCTGTAGCCAGAGGGCTGAAGTTATTTGGTGTGAACGTTGTTACTGAAGCAGAACGAAGAGTATGTGGCTCAGGAGTGTGCCTATGAGTGAGGCCTAGAGAAGGTGGGAGAGAAAAGTGTTCCAGATGTTCTCTGAGGGCTCCAGGATGTCCTGGTTCCTGTGCCACAGGCATTGCCTTCTGAACATCATTCCTTATCCTCTAAGCCTCATTTTTCTCACCTATAAAATGGGAAAGGTGTTAATTCTACTTGTCCATCTATCTCCCAGTGCACCTGTGAAGATAAGAATCAAATGACATCGTGTTTATGGAGACTCTTGGTGTACATGCCATGTAAGTACATACGACCGTTAATTTACCAAAGTGATAAAATTATGTTATTGAGCTGCTAAAGCAGATCTTAGTCAAGGCTCTTGAGACAGGAAAGACACTCACTCTGAGTCACTTAAATTGATGGAAAGATATGCGGGGCGGACTTGACAGAAGAAAAGGACAAGCCGAATAGCATCTCTGGCTGTGTGAAGGTTAATGATTTCCTCTTGCTGTGTGTGGCTCCGTTCTCTTTGCCGATGGGTCTTTCTCCCTTTACTAATGTATGGGAAGGAGACTTATTTTGAATTGTGGGCTCTTTCCAGCAGTATGTTTGGGGGTTTTTTTGGCCGCACCACATGGCATGTGGGATCTTAGTTCCCCAACCAGGGATTGAACCCGTGCCTGTGCCCCCTGCATTGAGAGCACAGAGTCTTAATCACTGGACCACCAGGGAAGTCCCTCCAGCAGTGTGCTTTTTAAAAAATTGTTATGAACATATGTTACCTTTTCACAAAATAGAAAATAATAATGATAATAATAAAGATGATGGGGTAGGGTCTCAGCAGGAATTGCAAGTACCAGCCTGTTTTATGAATCTTGCCTCCTTGTGAATCAGCTACTTCTCCAGGACGCCTTAGTTTCTTCTTTTGGAGTGCGGCATTAGAAACCAAGATCTGGGCACGAGGTATCTTCTGCTTGGCCTCATTCTGCCTCCTTCTCTTCACACTCCCTTCGAGGTCTTGGGTTTCCAGTTTCCTGGAGGAATGCACAAATGAGAGATTAATTTGTGTTAGAAACAAAGACAGAGGGCTTCCCTGGTGGTGCAGTGGTTAAGAATCTGCCTGCCAATGCAGGAGACACGGATTCGAGCCCTCGTCCGGGAAGATCCCACATGCTGTGGAGCAACTAAGCCCATGCGCCACAACTACAGAGCCTGCGCTCTAGAGCCCACGAGTCACAACTACTGAAGCCTGCATGACACAGCTACTGAAGCCCGAGCACCTAGAGCCCGTGCTCCACAACAGGAGGAGCCACCGCAATGAGAAGTCCCCACACTGCAACAAAGAGTAGCCCCTGCACTCCGCAACTAGAGGAAGCCCGTGCACAGCAACAAAGACCCAACACAGCCAAAAATAAATAAATAAATTTTTAAAAATTATAAAAGAAATGAAGACAGAGCAGAAGCAAGGTCCAGGATACAGGAACCCGAGCTCTGGCTGCTTCTCAAGCAAACTGTTCTTTCAGGTCGGCTTTTGCTTCCTAGACTCCAGAAGTGTGGATCTTGAACCAGAGGAAACTGAGCTGGGTGATGGCCCGACAGTTCTGTGTCCAAAAGAGCCTGGGCAGGTGATAAGGGGACCTTTAATGACAAGGCTGCTCCTCACTGTGCCCTCGGCAGAAGCAGGGCCACCGGTAGCAAAGGCCAGAGCCTACATCTCAGCACAGCCTTGCCTTTGGTGTCACCAGGCTCCCAACTTGCAACAAGGGGGCTCTGCCTTGGAGCACCTCCAGGTTCTGACTTAAGGCAGGGGCAATCATGCCTGCAAACACAGGGTTATTCTTAGTGCCGGGTCCTGTGGTCACTATGGAGGTGTTTTGGTGAGGGGGGCCCCAGGTGTTCAGGCCACGCTTCCCCCATAGCAGCTTGTGGTTCTCAGGGACCCACTCACTTCTGCTGTAATGCTGAGTGCTGCAAAGGGGCAGCTCATATCTGGGGCAGATCTGCAAAAAAACCCAACAAACAAATAAACAAAAAACAAAAGAAGAACCATCACATAAACAATAATCTGCTCACCAGGGAACCACATCACTGACACTTGGATGCACCTCCTTCATGGCTTATTTTTAGGTGAGCCCCCCACCCATTATCCCATAGGAAACAGGGAGTCCTTAAGAATTCCTGGGCTGGAAGAGTTCTCTCAACTTAATTTTGAAGCTCAAAAGACAATTTGGGGAACGTACATGGGCCTTAAAAGATCCAGTTACAACACAGGAGCACCTCAATACATAAGGCAAATGCTAACAGCTATAAAAGGGAAAATCGACAGTAACACAATCATAGTAGGGGACTTTTAACATCCCACTTTCACCAATGGACAGATCATCCAAAATGAAAATACATAAGGAAACACAAGCTTTAAATGATACATTAAACAAGATGGACTTACTTGACATTTACAGGACATTTCACCCAAAAACAACAGAATACACTTTCTTCTCAAGTGCTCATGGAATATTCTCCAGGATAGATCATATCTTGGGTCACAAATCAAATTTAAGAAAATTGAAACTGTATCAAGTATCTTTTCCAAACACAACGCTATGAGACTAGATATCAATTACAGGAAAAAATCTATAAAAAATACAAACACATGGAGGCTAAATAATACACTACTTAATAACCAAGAGATTACTGAAGAAATCAAAGAGGATATCAAAAAATACCTAGAAACAAATGACAATGAACACACGATGACCCAAAACCTACGGGATGCAGCAAAAGCAGTTCTAAGAGGGAAGTTTGTAGCAATACAATCTTACCTCAAGAAACAAAAAACACCTCAAATAAACAACCTAACCTTACACCTAAAGCAATTAGAGAAAGAAGAAAAAACCCCCAAAGTTAGCAGACGGAAAGAAATCATAAAGATCAGATCAGAAATAAATGAAAAAGAAATGAAGGAAACAATAGCAAAGATCAATAAAACTAAAAGCTGGTTCTTTGAGAAGATAAACAAAATTGATAAACCATTAGCCAGACTCACCAAGAAAAAAAGGGAGAAGACTCAAATCAATAGAATCAGAAATGAAAACAGAGAAGTAACAAATGATACTGCAGAAATGCAAAGGATCATGAGAGATTACTACAAGCAACTGTATGCCAATAAAACGGACAACCTGGAAGAAATGGACAAATTCTTAGAAAAGCACAACCTTCCGAGACTGAACCAGGATGAAATAGAAAATATAAACAGACCAATCACAAGCACTGAAATTGAGACTGTGATTAAAAATCTTCCAACAAACAAAAGCCCAGGACTGATGGCTTCACAGGTGAATTCTATCAAACATTTAGAGAAGAGCTAACATCTATCCTTCTCAAAGCCCTGTTAGGACTAGCAGGGCCTGAGTTAGGAGTAGTGTCAGGGCTTTAGTTAGGGACAGTGTCAGGGCCTTAGTTAGGACTAGAGTCAGAGCCTTCGTTAGGTATCGTGTCAGGGCCTGAGTTAGGAGTAGTGTCAAGGCCTCAGTTAGGGACAGTGTCAGGGCCTGAGTTAGGAGCAGTGTCAAGGCCTTAGTTAGGGTCAGTGTCATGGCCAGAGTTAGGTGTACTGTCAGGGCCTTAGATAGGGACAGTATCAGGTCCTGAGTTAGTAGTAGTGTCAAGGCCTTACTTACGGACAGTGTCAGGGCCTTAGTTAGGAGTAGCATCAGAGCCTTTGTTAGTTATCGTGTCAGGGGCTGTTAGGAGTAGTGTCAGGACCTTAGTTAGGGACAGTGTCAGGGCCTTAGTTAGGACTAGCATCAGAGCCTTTGTTAGGTACCGTGTCGGGGCCTATGTTAGGAGTAGTGTCAGGTCCTTAGTTAGGGACAGTGTCAGGGCCTGAGATAGGATTAGTGCCATGGCCTGGGTTAGGAGTAGTGTCAGGCCTTAGTTAGGATTAGCATCAGAGCCTTTGTTAGGAACAATCTTGTCCTGATCTTAGAGGAATTGGTTTCAGTTTTTCACCATTGAGAACAATGTTGGCTGTGGGTTTGTCATATATGGCCTTTATTATGTCGAGGTAAGTTCATTCTGTGACTACTTTCTGGAGGGTTTTTTTTTTTTTATCATAAATGGGTGTTGAATTTTGTCGAAAGCTTTTTCTTCATCTCAATAGATAATCAATATTATCTCAATAGAGATAATCTTATGGTTTTTCTCCTTCAATTTGTTAATATGGTTTATCACATTGATTTGTGTATATTGAAGAATCCTTGCATTCCTGGGATAAACCCCACTTGATCATGGTGTATGATCATTTTAATGTGCTGTTGGATTCTGTTTGCTAGTATTTTGTTGAGGATTTTTGCATCTATGTTCATCAGTGATATTGGCCTTTAGTTTTCTTTCTTTGTGACATCTTTGTCTGGTTTTGATATCAGGGTGATGGTGGCCTCGTAGAATGAGTTTGGGAGTGTTCCTCCCTCTACTATATTTTGGAACATAGAGAATAGACTTGAGGACATGGGGCAGGGGAAGGGTAAGCTGGGATGAAGTGAGAGAGTGGCATGGACATATATACACTACCAAATGTAAAACAGATAGCTAGTGGGAAGCAGCTGCATAGCACAGAGAGATCAGCTCGGTGCTTTGTGACCACCTAGAGGGGTGGGATAGGGACGGTGGGAGGGAGGGAGACGCAAGAGGGAAGAGATATGGGGATATATGTATATGTATAGCTGACTCACTTTGTTATAAAGCAGAAACTAACACACCATTGTAAAGCAATTATACTCCAATAAAAGTGCTGTGATTAAAGGGCCTCTTTTGCATGGACACGCCTTGTAATCTAACTGCTGCTAAGTCAAACAGCACCCCAAAATGATTTGAGATTTTTCTGTCTCAGTTTCCCCTTAGGGTCTTATAGATGCTAATTAAAAAATAGACTAATTAACTTTAAACAATGGCAAAAGGCAGAAGGGAGAGTCAAGGGACTCATCCCAGCAGAATGGAAATCTTTGCATGGTTTTTGAGGAATGGGATGAATAAAGCTGACCTTAATGGCATTGAAACAAAAGTCTTAATGGAGCACCATCAAAGGATGAGTGGACCAATGGGACATGGGTCCTCAAACATGTCTTTCCACTCTATTTAACCCAGTTTGGAGCAATTTTAAAAGCCAGGAGGCAAAGACTACAGTGAGAAACCCAACTGGGGGTCACCTGGGATGACAGTCAAGCAGACTCACCTAGATAAAGACTGACAAAGGGGCCAGTGTATCTTGGCTCAAGGCTCTGCTGGGGGACCCAAAGCCTTATGCACATGAGTGGGTGGAATGATTGGGGAGGGAGGAAGGGAAGTTTCCTGGGCTCCTGGACAAAAGAACTTCATGAACTGTGTAGCACCCAAATCTGTGCGTGAGACAGGACCTCAAAGAGCCTACAATTAAACTGAGAAAATAACAGAAATGCATGAGTTAATCGGATTCAGGTGGAAAGTTTGGATGAAAACTGGAATGTTTATGCAGGCTCTGTGTGAAGTGGCTGTGTCTGTTTTACCTGAACATATTATGGGGATGGATATTGGGTCTGACTGAGGAATGTTTCCCTTGCCTGGCATAAAACAGAAGGCATAGAAGTCCATTCTTCAAGCAATACTAATTGCTAAATGGGAAGCAGTAAAAATGTCAGAACCTACAGAGTATAAAATAGAAGCTTAAGTGTTGGTACAAATTCTCGCTACAGGAGACCCGTGGAGAGTGTAGACTGGGGTTTATGGCAAAACCGTGTGTTCCCCTCCCAGTGACCACTGCTGGGATAACGGACTATACAATTTCCATAAGAGGAGCAATTATTATCTTGCTATCGGACATTAACTGACTCTGCCCTACAATTGAGGGACATAAAATAATCTTGAAACCTGAAATACCCATAATATCTTGGGTGATAGCAGAGGGACACTCTAATAGGGAGGGCAATGCCCAGATGAGCTCCATAATAAAATGGAAATGGTTTGCACAGGAGCATGTTGTGAGGGGACTGCAAAGACTTGTTCAGTGTATTCGTGGGCAAGTACACTCATTTTCTCCAGGACTGACTTTGGAATCACATGCGGAGCTACTGATTCCATTGCCACTTGGGCCAGTGCCCTATAAACAGCTCTTGACTGACCAAAAAAGAGCGGCTTAGCTTTTAGATGACAGTTCCAAGATGAAGAGATAGTTTCCTGTTTGGAAGACCATCACTCTGATCAAAGAAGGTAAAAATAAACTAGCTCTATGCCCCTATATTGCATGCTGTTTGGGTTTTTACTGATGCATGGATGGTGACCAATAGCTTGGCCATATGGTCAGGCCAAAAGGCAATGGAAAACTGGCCTATCAGAAGGATGCCCAGATGGCGCATGGCCCTATGGAAATCACTAAGGAAACTTGAAGACTGAATTAAAGTAGGATATGTCAATGCCCATCAGAAAAACCACTATTCAGATTTGTAAGATGACTGGAATTGATGAGTTTGGATATACTAATGTGCTTGCCTGAGGTGGCCTCCTCGGTCCAAGGACTGTAAAAATGGACTGAATCTGCATGCATTCCTCTTGTACCCTTTGAGACACAAAATGCCAAGAACTGTTCTGTCAACAAGAGAGACACAGACTGCTGATGGCCGTGGAGTGGATTCCCCAGGGGGAAAGCTGGCAAGTGGATTACACTGGACTAATGCTGGGGCCCCAGGGGGCTAGACCTAAGTCCTGACAGGAATAGATACTGACTATGGACTGGAGTGTATGTTATCAGGTGGTACATGCCAATGCTCACACTACAACAAAGGAGTCAGAACAGAAGGTCCTGCACCGAGCAACACAGTGCTCATCCTCAGAGTAATGGTTTGGTAGAGAATTGGAATAGGCAATTAAAGCATTGATTTGTCTATAACAGGGGGAGATTGAGGCATAACAGACTTGCTTATGTGCCCTCACAAGCGTTTGCTCACTCTCACCGTGACAGGCGCCAAAGGCATTTCCCCACTAGATAGATCCTTCTGCTTTTTTGGTGGATCTGAGGGAGAGGGCGTGGGAGAGAATGCTGCTTTGACTATGCAGTTCTTCCCACTGGGGGAAGATGATGGTATGATTATATGTTTTTCTTTTCCTCACCCATCACCTCAACTTTCTTCCCCTACCTGATGTAAATAGTAGTCACAGGACTGGGCTGTAACTACAATCAGAAGCAGGCATGGGTCCTAGGCAAGAAGTTGTAACTCTACTTTTACACGTTTATGTCAATTTTCCTAATTGAGTGAGTCCTGCTTTCACTCCCCCAAGCCAAAATGGGGTTAATGGTGAATGCGCTTATATTGCCCAGTGGTAGAAATAGCCCATTCATTCTGTACAAATGGAGAGAAGCAGAAATAATAGCCAAAGGTAAAGGAATGAATACATGGGTTATGCAGAGAGGGAAATCCAATATTCTTCTAAAAAGGCTCTTAGCTCAATTATGCCAGATGCCTGAAAGGCTGAAGTCACGTAGAGCTGAGACCACTCCTTCTTTTGGAACCTAACAATGTCAAACGGAAGCCTGCAAACCTGTGTGGCCCTGACCCAGGAGGCATTTGGTCAAGCAATATGATGATGGGCTAGACTATTTATTCATAACTAAAAGGAACTCATTTTCCAGGTGGCATCTATAATATTGGGATGCGGTCTAACACTGGCATTGTTGCAAGATTATAATACTGATACTGATAGTTAAATGTATTGGGAAATCCATTTGAGTTAAAAACCTACTACCTGTACCCTACATTTGCTCCTCCAAATATTAGCTATATTCACATCAGTACTATTGCTGTATCTATTATGTAAATGCTATTCCAAATGTAGATGCTCAGACAGGTATGATCATTTTGCTATAAGTTAACCATGGCCAAAGACTAGGAGAGGGGAGGGCAGACAGAGATTGGCTCCAATCAATGGGCCAGTGTTTAAATCACTTATGCCTGCAGAGTGAAACCCCAATAAAAATTATGGACACCGAAGCTCAGTGGTGCTTTTCTCGTTTGGGGAACAGACAGATGTGCTGGGACGGTGACGTACCTGACTCCACAGGGAGAGGGGATGGGAGCTCTGCTTCCAGGACCCCCTCAGGCCTTGCCCTATGTGTATCCTTTACAATAAAACTGTAATAACAAGTATAGCACTTTCTTGAGTTTTTTGAGTCATTTATAGCGAATTATCAAACCTGAGGGGGTCATGGGAACCCCTGAATTTATAGCCAGTCTTTTGGAAGTTTGGGTAGCCTGGGAACCCGCAAAATGTGGCTGGTATCTGAAGAAACGGCAGTCATATGGAGGACTTTGTCCTTAACTTGTGGGATCTGATAGTAACTCTTGGTGGTTAGTGTCAGAATGACATTGCAGTACACCTAACACATATACCCATGAGGCAATGGCAATGGGATATTTTACTGAGAAAGGTGACACTTGCAATTTTGCTGTGTAAAAGGAATATAGGGGAAAGACACACACACACACACACACACACACACACACAAAACTGCACCACACGAACTCACATACAGACACACCCCAACCCCTAGGACACAAACCTATACCATCTAAAGGGATTACAATGGCTTTCAGAAACACAGCCAAAGTTCTTTGCCTAGAAAATTCACCTATAACCTCCTGTTTGACTAGATATCTAAGGGCTTGAGATTCTATAATTATCAGAATCATAAAGACCTTTTAAATATTTTAAAAATTAAATGTAGAACTAAAAACATGGAAAGAAATCACAGATGATCAGAAATGTCCAGACAGATTATTAAAGGAAACAACTGAACTGCTAGAAGTGAAAAATACAGAAATTAAAATTAAAAACTCATTTAATGAGCTATAGCAGAAGATTAGAGATAGGTGAAGAAAGAAACATAGAAATGGACATTGGGTCTGACATATTTTTCCAATTTAGTATACAAAGAAATGGAATGTTCAAATAAAGAGGTAGAACAATATGAAACACAGAATGAGAAGCTTTGATCATCTTCCAACTTTATTCCAAGGAAAAAATGAAGAGAATGGGAGAAAGAAAACACTGGAAGTAATCACAGCCGACCATTTCCTAGATTTGATAAAAATATGTGAATTCTCATCTTCAGAAAGCAGGATGAAAACCCTAGCACGTGAATAATTAAAAATCCACGTAGAGCTATATTGTGGTGCATCTCAAGAAAAACAAACGGAGCGACGAGAAAGGGCTATTCTTATCCCATAAGAACAACCAGCAAAAGTACAAACAAAAGGAACTGAAATAACACTTTCATATGCTAAGATTCAAAAGAAGATCAGTGTAGAATTATAGACTTTTACTTGTATTCAAATAACAGTGAAAAGAAACAGTAAAGATGATTTTTCAGAGACAAACTGAGGTAATTAAAGGGACAATGATCTCAGAATGAAAGTTTGAGATGTTGGGATGTTCAGTGAACACTGGTGAGCAGAAATGAAGTACTCTCCAAATGAAATAATAGTATTTTTCGAATTGGGAGTTAAAAAAAAAAAGAAGCAAACTGCTAGACAAAAGTAACATGTAGGGTGAGAAGGATGGCAATCAGATTTGAAGAGTTCTCATTTTGTTCAGAGTGAGGTAGGCACAAAGATTACTTGCATTGTAAGCTAATTTTGCATGTTAAAGTTTTAAGAGTAACTTTAAAATTACATAATAGTACTATGGTAAAAATTACAGTTAGTCAATCCAAAAGAAAAAAGAAAAGGAGAAAGGAAGCATCAAACCATCAGGACAAACAGCAAAACACATAGTAGAAATAAATACAAATATATCAAAATTATAATAGAAATAAATATGAATATAAAAATATTCACTCATACTAAATTTAAATGGGCTTAACATGAGAGTTAAAAAGCTTTTATCCAGATTAGATAAACCAT
Organism: Mesoplodon mirus; assembly: GCF_964341445.2. Taxonomy (NCBI): domain Eukaryota; kingdom Metazoa; phylum Chordata; class Mammalia; order Artiodactyla; family Ziphiidae; genus Mesoplodon; species Mesoplodon mirus. The sequence continues at coordinate 19,357,297 of NC_138989.1, read as the reverse complement.
ATAAAACATGACTACATATAAGTACACATACATACTTTTGATTAAAATGTTGGGAAGTTATACTAGGCAAACATTAGCGAAAGAGAAAGATTATTGAAGGTACATGAATAAATAGCAAACTAAATATGTTTGGAGACCAAAAGCACTGTTTTGTCTTTAGAAAGTCAATATATAATAATAAATTGTATGATTCAAAAAAAAGAATCATAATTCTCAACTGCAACACCAACTAGCTTGGACAACTCACCTTCCTTCTCTGGGCTTCAATTTCCAGATACCCTTGGGGATAACAGCACCCATAGCTCGGTGGTGGTGAATGAAGGGACATAGTGAGTCCCCTATAGTAAGTGAACTAACGGACGGCTTGTGTGATGGAGAATGAGCTCTTTGGGGACAGGGATGGCTCCTACTCTCCCACCCGCCCCTCGGGCCCCGCTCAGTGCCAGGCGCACAGTAGGTGCTCAGACGCCCGAAGGAACTGAATCTTGTTTCAGTTCTTTGTGCTGCAGCCCCAGAGAGCCAGCGCCGGCTCCTCAGCGCCCTCCCCTCCAGGCCGCCTCTCCTGTGTTTTTCCAACCCATTTCCAACGAGGTGGAGACAGAGCACCGCCCTGCCCCTGCCTCTGTGCTGAGGCTGGTGGAGGTGGGGTGGCAGCTGCTCCTCCAGGGCACACCTCCCAGTGGAGGCTGGGAAGGAGGGAGGAGGGAGGGGGAGAGGAAGTCCCTCCAGAGTTAGCCCTGCTTTCCCAGGGGCCCAAGGTCCTCAGACAGGAGAGTGAGGCTTCAAGCCCAGCACCCCTACTCCTAGCTGTGTGACTGTGGACATGTCACCCCACCTCTCTGAGCCTCCCTTCCTGTACAATGGGGCTGTTGATGACACTGGCAGCCCCTCAGGATTGTGGGGAAGGTGGTGAAGTGTGGAGCATACCGTCGGCGCTCCATAAATGCACCAGGCACTGCTCTCAGTTTTTACAGCTCCTGTCTTGCACAGATGGGGAAACTGAGGCCCACATAGGGCCAGTGTCTTGTCCAACGTAGCAGAGCCTATATCTTGCTGATTCCAGCTCTGGCCTTAGCCATTCTCCCTGGGCAACCCCAAATAACCAGCAGGGCTGGGCCTCTGGGTAGACCAGGCAGGGGTCTCCTGGGCTGAGGGAGTGGGGAGGGTGTGGCGTGGAGGAGAGCATCAACAGTAATACCACCTTGCTGAGGGCCTTACTTGTATTCTCATTAAATCCTCAAAAAGCTATGAAAGCGGTGTCACTGTCATCTTCATTTTACAGATGAGGAAATTGAGGCTCAGAGGTGAAGTCACTTGCTCAAATCACACAGTGGTGGGAAGAAGGGTCTTAACCCCAGCCCCAGACCTACTTGTTGAATGAAGGAAGAGACAGTGGATGATTTGGGGACAGACAGTGAATTCTTGGTTTGGGGGAGTTCAGCCTGCCTCCCGCAACCGTGAAATGGTGAAGGGCTACAATGCTAGCATCTTCTGGGCTTCTGGCTCTTTTGAAGCTCTCAGAGCTCCAGAAAAGGACAGCCCTAACCTCACCCCACTCCCCATGCCCACCTCTAGTTGGCAGAAGCCTCCCCTGCACAAGTTCAGCCCCAAGGAGCAGCAGCAGGGCAGCATTTAGAACTGCAGGGGGCCACACCCACACGGCACCCGCCCAACCAACCTCTGCTCTGTGCAACCAGGCAACATTCAGAGGCCCATCAGTCTTTCTCCCCAGGACTGCTCCAGCTCCAGCCATGGACCTGGAGCCTTAGCACCTGGTCCCACTGTATATGTTGTCTCCTCCAAGCCTGGCACCTCCCCCCACCCTCCAGTCTCCTACAGCCCTCCAGGCTCCAGGAGGAGGGTCCTGGCTGTGGGCCCCATGTGCCTGCAGGCCTCCAGGTGCACTGTGTCCAGTGCACCCTCAAGGAGACACAGGGAGGTGTCTCAGCCTCTGATTCCCCAAGTGGGAAGTCCAGTCCCAAAGTCTCATAGGAAGAAGGCAGAATCCCCCACCTGAAAAGATATTCACAGTAAGCCTCCCAGGAGGTGCTGTGACCCCATTTTATGTGAAAACTGAGAGTCAAGAGTGAGTGGATGAGAGTTTCGGAAATGGAAACTGGAGTCTCCCACCCCCTGTCTTATCAGTAACTGGCCCTGCTTCATGGGGCTGGGGATGTCAGAAGGGGCCTTACCCTGATGATGTAGTGGAAAGAGACTGAACTGTGGCTCCACGGTTTCAAGCAAACCTCACTTTCTTCAGTCTGTAAAATGGGAGGATAAGGTTTCTGTATCAGTTTTCTAGTGCTGTGTAACAAACCATCCCAAGGTGTAGTGATGGGGTCCTAAGTAGCAATTAAAATAATAGCAATTATTTGTTCATAGTAGGAACTCAAAACGTGTTACGTTAACAATTCTCATTTTATAGATGAGGATCAGAGAAGTTAAATAACTTACCCAGGGTCACACAGCTAATTAGTGGAAGAGCTGGAATTTGCACCCAGGGCTATCTGATTCCTGAGCTCATGTTCACGACTGCTATCCTCTGCAGCTGTGCCAGAGTGTGTTATTCAGTTCCAACATTAATAGGGATTAATAATTTACAGTACTTATTCTGGGGTGCAAGCCCTGTTTCTCCCTTCTGACCCTTCCCCTCATTGTTCTCAGACAATGAGAATGTCTGGCCACATTTCAAAGAAGCCAGTTGACTGGTCTGCTTCTCATCTATATCCCAGGGTCAAGGGCAGTTGATCCAGGCACAAAGTAGAAACCAGGGGTAATTAGTCTGAATAAGTCACCCACCCATACCTGCAAAGACTGAGTAAATAAACTCGACTTCTACTCTCTCCAGGCTGTAATGAGGCACTCCAACCCCCTTCTGGCGGGACAGGGGTATGGTGGTGCCAGAGAAGGCCGAGTATGGAGTCAGGACTTTCATCCCTGCCAGATGATGAGGAAGTTCTCCACTCTTCAGTGTCAGTGGATTTGGGAGAGAGCCTGGACTTCCAACAACACCCAGCCGTAAAGAGGTGGCCTCCCTCTCCCCGCTGGAGTGATGTCAGAGGAGGCTTTTACCACCACTCAGTGTTACTGAGGCCACTCTCCCTACCCTTGATGTCAGTGAGGTCACATGGGGAGCACCAATGAGGCACTCAGACCCCTCCCTCCCACCGATGTATCACTGGAGCCCTAGTGGGGAGCTGGAACTCCACTCTCCTGTCCCATCCTGACCAGCACTAAGGAGAACCTCAGCCCTCGAGGGTTAATGGAGGCCAATTGGGAGACCTGGATTCCACACTCAACTGGCAGTAATGAGGCAAGACCCTCTTCCCCTTGAGCAGGGTCAGAAAATCCAGCTAAAACAGAACATTTAAATAAGATCCAGAGTCTCATCATACTCATAACGTCCAGGTTTCAATAGATAATTACTCATCACATCAAGAACTAGGAAGATTTCAAACGGACTGAACATAGACAGTCAGTAGATGCCCACACTGATGTGACAGAGGTGGTGAAGTATCTGACAAGGATTTTAAAGCAGCCATCATAAAAATCCTCAAATAAGCAATTAAGAATATACTTGAAATCAATGAAAAAATAGAAAATCTCGGCAAAGAAAGAGAAGATACAATGAAGAACCAAACGAAAAGTTTAGAACTGAAAAATACAATAATGAAAAATTAAAAGAAATTAATGGGTGGGTTTAAGATTAGGATAATGGAGACACAGGGAAATATCAATGACCTTGAAGACACAGAAGTAGAAATTACCCCATCTGCAGTCAAATGCTCTACCACTGAGCTATACCCCCAGAAATTACCCCAACTGAACAACAGAAAGACAACAGACTGATCAACAATGAACATAGTCTCAGGGACATGTTATATTCACATCATCAGAGTCCCGGAAGAAGAAAAAGAAGGCAGGGTGAATAAGTACTTGAAAAAATAATGGCTGAAAAGTTCTCAAATTTGACAAAAGACACAAACCTATAGATTCAAGAAGCTGAGTGAACTTCAAGCTGAACAAACCCAAAGAAATGCACACCAAGACACATCGTAGTCAGATTTCTGAGAACCAATGACAGAGAAAATAGTCTGGAAAGCAGTGAAAGAGAAATGACACACTATTTATCAGTGAAAAATGAAGTGATGGTGAATTTCTCATCAAAAATCATGTGAGCCAGAAGAAAGTGGCACACCATTTCTTGAGTACTGAAAAATAAGAACTGTCAACCTAGAATCCTAGATCTAGTGAAAATGTCCCTTAGGAATGTATGGGAAATGAAAACATTCTCAGATGAAGGATAGGAAGAATAAAAGTGCTTTATTTGCAGACGACTTGATCGTCTATAGAGAAAAATCCCAAGGAATCTACCAAAAAAGAAAAACACAAAACAAACAAAAAACCCACAACAACCCAGAGAACAACAAAACTCTAGAATAAATAAGTGACTTCAGCAGTTTGCAAGATAGACATACACTTACATAAAAATTAATTAAAATCAATTACATTTCAATAAACTACTATCAAAAATCCAGGGCTTCCCTGGTGGCACAGTGGTTGAGAGTCTGCCTGCTGATGCAGGGGACACAGGTTCGTGTCCCGGTCTGGGAAGATCCCACATGCTACGGAGCGGCTGGGCCCGTGAGCCATGGCCGCTGAGCCTGCACATCCGGAGCCTGTGCTCCGCAACGGGAGAGGCCACAACAGTGAGAGGCCCGCATACCACAAAAAAAAGAAAAAAAAAACCCAGAAATAACAAAAATAAAATCACTGTATCAATAAAATAGTAATTAGGAGGAGGTAATCAGTTTATCCTGCACATAAGAATAGTCTGTGAGCTGGAAGCATTCAGACCCACAGTGGTATGAAGCTCAGAGTTACATTGCTATAGAGCTGCTTATACAGTGAAAATGCAGAAGCTGTTCTTTACAAAGGTTGTTTATAGCACTGGGGTTTTTCCTAATGACAGGGGATTAGTTAAAAACGGTTATCTTATTCCAATTTTGGAAAACAGTTTGTTTCATTTATGATTTTCAGAGGCATTTACAAGAAACAACCCAAGTTGAGTTTTGGTTACACAGCAGGATAAGCTAAATTAAGTATCAGTTATGTGGCTTAACAGGTTTTGTCTACTCAAGAGAATAGAGTCCAGTCTCCATTTTGTATTTAATTTTAACACCAGGAATGAACACATGGACAAAATTAAAAATATTGATACAATTAACATTTACAACAGCTGAAAAAAAGAAATTCTTAGGTGTATTTCTAATAAAACATACACAGAACTTGCATGCTGAAAACCACACAACACTGTGAAAGAAATCAAAGATGATGTAGACAAAGGAAGCTGCATACCATGGTCATGAATCAAAAGAGTCAACCTAGTAAACATATCAATTGCCTATGGATGATTTACAGGTTTAATGTAATTCCTATTGAAATACCAGCAAGATTTTTATCATTATAGATGAGATTATTACAATATTTATATGGAAAAGCAAAGGAACTAGAAGAGCTAAAACAAAATTTTTTTTAAAGAAGAAAATGGGAGGAATCAGTCACCTGATTTCACAACTTATTTTATAGGTACAGTAATCAAGACTTTGTGGTATCAACAGAAGAATAGGTGCATAGATCAATGCAAAATGATAGATAACTCAGAAATAGACCCATAGCAATATTCCCAATTGATTTTTGACAAAGGGCCAAAAGCAATTAATGGATGAAAGATGTTCCTTTTTCAGAAATGATGCTGGAGCAATTGGACATCCAAAAAAAAGAAAAAACCTACAACCTCAGTGTCACACGATATACAAAAAGTTATCAAAATGGATCACATATATAAATGTAAAACTATAAAACTTTTTGGAAAAAATTCTGGAAGAAAATCTTTAAGATGTGAGGCTAGGCAGAGGCTTAGAAGTGACACACCCAAAGCATAATCCTGAAAAGGAAAAACTGATAAACTGCACTTCATCAAAATTAAAATATTTTGCTCTGTGACCCTGTTAAGAGGAGGAAATAACAAACTGTAGATTGAGAGAAAATATTAGCAACAAACATCCAACAAAACACTATTGTCTAAATATGTAAAGAACTCTAGACATATCAGACATTACACTGAAGAACTGACAAGTACAGATTCTTTTAAAGCATAGATGTTTCTAATTAAAAAATCTTATGTTTTAGGTCATAAGGAAAGTTTCAGTAGATTCCAAAGACTCAGCATCATACAAACACATTATCTGTGTATAAAATAACTCTCAAAAATCAACAATAAAAAACAAAAATCCCATTTTTTTTTTTTTTTTTTTTTTTTTGTGGTACGTGGGCCTCTCCCTGCTGTGGCCTCTCCCATTACAGAGCACAGGCTCCGGACGCGCAGGCTCAGCGGCCATGGCTCATGGGCCCAGCCGCTCCGCGGCATGTGGGATCTTCCCGGACCGGGGCACGAACCCGTGTCCCCTGCATCGGCAGGCGGACTCCCAACCACTGCGCCACCAGGGAAACCCAAACACCCCACTTTTAAAATTGGTAAAAGACACGAAGAGTCATTTCACCAAAGAGGAATTTACAGAGAAAAAATCATTTTTGACATTCATTAGCCATCAGGTATGAAAACCACAATGAGATACCACTATATATCTATCAGAGTGGCTAAAATAAAAAATAGTGAGAACACCAAATTTTACTGAGGTTGGAGAGGATCTGGATCACTCATAGATTGCTGGTAGAATGTAAAATGGTACAGCCACTCCAGGAAACATTTGGGCAGTTTTTACCGGTAAATTGAACATGCCCCAGCAATTGCACATCTCTTTTTTTCCCAGAGGCATGAAGACTTATGTTTACACAGAAACCTTGTACATGGATGTTTATAGCAGCTATATTCATAATAGCTAAAAACTAGAAAGAACCCAGATGTCCTTCAGTGGGTGAAAGGCTAAACTGACTGTAGAACGTCCATACTGCCAAATAGTAGTTAGCCATAAAGAGGAACAGACTATTTATTTACCTAACATCTTGGATGAACCTTCAGAGAATTATGTGAGTGAAAAAAGCCAATCTCAAAAGGACTATATGGTGTATTTACACAACATTCTTGCAACTACAGAGAAAAAAAGTAGTGGAATCCAGGGGTTAAGGAGAGGCTGCATGAGAAGGGAAGAGGATGTGGGAATTAAAGGGATATGAGGGACCCTTGTAGTGATGGATCAATTCTGTACCCTGACTGGACCAATGTCAATATCCAGGTTGTGACATTGTACTATTGTTTTGCAAGATGCTACCATTAGGGGAAACTGGGTCAAAGATCCATGGGATCTCTTTGTATTATTTCTCACAACTGCGTGTGAATCGACAGTGATCTCAAAATGAAAACTTTGATTACAAAAAAATGAGGCATCTCATTCGCAGCGGGATCATTCGGTACTTTTCCAGCCCCCTATTTTCCAGAAAGAAGCACCCCCATTGCAGTGAGGCTCCAAGATTATTAAGGTAGGATTAATTTTAATATTCTCCAAGCTTCGTCCACGTCTATCACTCAGTGAGGCGTCCTGCCTACTCAAATTACTCTACGGGCTTCTAGTCTCTCATTTATTTCATATTATTATTCGTTAATGCATCCAAAGGACTAATTGACTCACCTTCCAGGGTCCAGGACTGTTGAGGAGATTTCAGGTGATTACGCAAATAAAGCACTCAGCATAGCACCTGGCACATATAAGTAGAGCTTAATGTTAGTCATAAAGGGCAAAGTCTGGCTGGGGAAAGCCTGCTGGGACTCCATTTGGGCCCACTCTTCCCCCTTGGCACATCTGCCTCCCTCAGAGTGACAAGAGGCGGCGCAAAATGGCGCGGGTCTTGGCGTAGGAATTGGCTTTCTCTCCGGGATGCGGGCGGGGCGGGGCGGGGAGGGGCGGAAGCGGGGCCCGCCCCAGTCCAGCCCCAGTCAGGAGGCCCTGGTTGGACACGGTGTTGAGGGGGCGGGGCCTCAAGCAGGGCGTGGTCTGCACTGCCCGCGCTTTTTCGTCCAGGCCCTCAGCAGGGAGGAGGCAGAGTTACCGCTTTAAAGTAGCCGGCCTAGAGTCTGTCATACAGAGTGAAGTAAGTCAGAAAGAGAAAAACAAATACGGTATGCTAACACATATATATGGCATCTAAAAAAGAAAAAAAAAAAGGTTCTGAAGAGCCTAGGGGCAGGACAGGAATAAAGAAACAGACGTAGAGAATGGACTTGAGGACACGGGGAGGGGGAAGGGTAAGCTGTGACGAAGTGAGAGAGAGGCATGGCCATATATACACTACCAGATGTAAAACAGATAGCTAGTGGGAAGCAGCCGCATAGCACAGGGAGATCAGCTCGGTGCTTTGTGACCACCTAGAGGGGTGGGATAGGGAGGGTGGGAGGGAGGGAGACACAAGAGGGAGGGGATATGGGGATATATGTATACATATAGCTGATTCACTTTGTTATACAGCAGAAACTAACACACCATTGTAAAGCAATTATACTCCAATACAGATGTTTAAAAAAAAATCTCCTGACAAAAAAAATAAAATAAAATAAAGTAGCTGAGGCTTCACAGACGACGCCTCAGGCATCTTGGCCCTGGTGAACGGAAAGCGCTGAGGGGAGTGTATTGTGGTGAATGATAGTCCTGCGAACTGAGGGTTGAACAAAAACCGGTATAAAGGACAGGTACACACCTTTTCACAAATGCGAAATGTCTTTGTTTTTGAATGCCCGTGGAACGTTCTACATTAAAGCCTGATAATTTTACTTTTCTAAATTTTTAAAAAACTTTTTTATTGAAGTACAGTTGATGTATAATAAATATTATATAAGTTACAGGTGTACAATATAGTGATTCACAACTTTTAAAGGTTATACTCCATTTATAGTTATTCTAGAATATTGCCTATATTTCCTGTATTGTGCAATGTATCCTTGTAGCTTATTTTATACATAATAGTTTGTACCTCTTACTCCCCTACTTCTATCTTGCTGCTCCCCCCTTTCCCACTGGTAACCATCAATTTGTTCTCTATATCTGTGATTCTGTTTCTTTTTTTGTTATATTCACTAGTTTGTTGTATTTTTTAGATTCCATACTTAAGTGATATCATATATTTGTCTTTCTCTGCCTGACTTATTTCATCCCGCGCAATGCCCTCCAAGTCCATCCATGTTATTGCAAATGGTTCCTTCTTTTTTTATGGCTGAGTAGTATTCCAGTATTCCTGCACGTACATACCACGTCATCTTTATCTGTTCATCTGTAGACAGACACTTAGGCTGTCCCCATGTCCTGGCAGCTGTAAACAGTGCTGCTGTGAACACCCAGGTGCATGCATCTTTCCAAGCCTGATGAATTTTAATAGATACATGGCCATGAAATATCACTGCATGCAGTGTTGAATTTTTCATGATTATTGGTTAGTTTGCCTGCTGGTTGCACTGATCCGCATTTATGTCTGTTATTTTATACATGGTTTAGAATTAGATTCAGGGTCAACAAATACAGTAGCCTTTTTAACACACTTTTGATTCTTCTGAGTTTTATCCTTAAGCATCTGTCACTTCCTGGAATCTACTCCAACCAGGAGAAAGAGAGGCATTCCAATGCCTATAAAATGTAATCTGAGTTTTTAAAACTACAAATTTGGATGATTCAGTTCTTCATGATTGCAAAACATTTATTTCTTGATATTTTGGTTTTTCAAAAACTGGTGCTTTCAAAAGAGATGTTAATTGAGCTGTTTTAATTTGACATCATTTTCATGTCAGTAATAATTTGGATGGCAGTAGTGAATTTGGGTCCAATTTCATATTCAGGGTGTAGGTTCATGTAATCGAAACTTTTCCACTTATTTTCAATTTGATAACTTCCCTGTGTTACCCTCTCCCTGAGTTATGATGATTATTTTCTGACACTTTTGAGTATGTTTTATTAAACTTCAGGTGACTTTTTTTTTTTTGGTAAATTAAAACATGGAAATCCTCATGAGTATTTCAGTATGTCATAGTGCATTGAACGTTAACTAAAAGAATGCCTCTTGGGTTTCATTGCCCTCGTTTTGGTCCTTTAAACTGAGTGAACAAGATTCTGTACTCTCTTCTGGGGGCTTACTTTATATGTTGGCAATATGTAATGCAGTCTTTTAATCATTGTAACAGCTTTGTTGAGATACAGTTCACTTACAGTACAAGTCACACTTTAAGGTGTGAAATACGTCATTTTTTAGAATATTTACAGAATGCTGCAATATCACCACAATCAATCTTAGAAGCTTTGCATAATTCCCCCCAAAGAAATACCTTACTCATTAGCAGACAATCCCTATTTCCCCTAACCCCTAAGGCGTAGGCAAACACTAATTTACTCTCTATTTCTGTGGATTTACTTATTTTGAACATTTCATATAAATGGAATAATGCAATGTATGACCTCTTGTGTCAGGCTTCTTGGCTTAGTGTAATGTTTTCAAGGTCCATTCATATTGTAGTGTGTATCAGTACTTGACTTATTCTTTATTGCTGAATAATATTCCGTTGTATAGATAGAGCACAGTTTACTTATCCATTCCTCAGTTGATGGACGTTTCGGTTCTTTATACTTTTTGGCTATTATGAGGAATGCTGCTGTGAACATTCATATACAGGGTGTTCTGTGAACATACGCTTTTATTGCTTTTGAGTGTATACACAGGAGTGAAATTGCTGGGCCATATGGTAACTCTCCGTTTCACTGTTTGAACACCTGCAAGACTTTTTTTCCAAAGTGACTGCACCATTTTACATTCCTGCCAGCAGTATGTGATGGTTCCAATTTCTCCACATCCTCAACAATACTTATCATCTGACTTTTTGATTAAAGCAATCCTATGGGTGTGGAATGATATCTAATTGTGGTATTGATTTGTATTTCTCTGATGGCTAATGTATTACATCCTTTCATGTGCTTAAGGGCCATTTATCTATCTTCTTAGGAGATATGTCTGTTCAACTCATTTTCCCATTTAAAAAATCAGGTTATATGTCTTTTATAACTGAGTTGTAATAGTTCTTAAATATTCTCGAATAATTTTATCAGGCATATGAGTTGCAATTTTTTCCTTATATTGGGAGGTTTCGTTTCACTTTCTTAATGGTGTCCTTTGAATCACAACAGTTTTACATTTTAGTGATGTGTCATTTATGCATAAGGGAGTCTTACTGGCTGGGAATTATTTAGACATTCAATCACATCCTCCTCAGTATTTTGGTTCTATAAATTAAAAGCTAAATGTGAAAGGGTTAGGGAAAGATTTGAATTCGTTCATTGCAAACTTTGCTATAGATGCTAAAGAACTCGTCAGGGACATGTCATTCCCCTGTTCAAATATATCTATATTTTTTCTTATTTACAACGTTGTGTTTAATTTCTGCTGTACAGCAAAGTGACTCAGTTATACACATGTAGAGTCTTTTTCATAGTATTTTCCATTATGGTTTATCACAGGATATTGAATATAGTTCCCTGTGCTATACAGTAGGACCTTGATTTTTATCCATCCTACGTACAATAGTTTCCACCTTCTAATCCCAAACCCCCAATCCTTCCCTCCCTCACCCTCCCCTTGTCAACCGTAAGTCCTTTCTCTGTACCTGTGAGTCTGTTTTTGTCTCCTAGATATGTTCATTTGCACTTGTGCCTCCCTCAGAGGGACAAGAGGCGCCGCAAACTGGAAGTCTTTTAATCTTTTATAATTAAAATTAATGTTTGCTTCTTTCCTCTGCAAATAGTTCCCTTTCATCTTTATTTGTTGGAAAAGGGAAGAGATGTATTCATGGAGTCCTTCTGCTTTTTTTAAAGCAGAATGTCACAGATTGCTCCAGGAGATGTCACATCCTAGAATTAAAGCTTTCCTTGTTTGACCCATTCCAGAAAGCTTGATGCCAAGCCCATACTCTTTAGGGGAGATATGTATGTAGGTGATTTGCCTAGGACTCTAAAAGTAAAAAAGTAGAAAATAAAAAAGAGAGTTGCTGCATTAGAAAAGACTAGTGTGTAGAGTGCGGGCTCCTGTTGTACACTCGGGATGACCTAGCCCCCTCCAAGTCAGAGGTGGGTGAGAAGTAGCAATTCCAACAGACAAGGATGAGCCTCCCTATTTATCCCTACCTTGGGCTCATTTTATCCTGGGCTGCATCACTTAAACTCAAAACACACTTTTACTATTCAGGGGTCAGTCCTTGTAGCCATCCCATTGTGCTATTCTCCACACCCTATGCGTGGGTCCACAGGAAACTGTAAACAGGTCTGGCTTTCCATGTCACCACTCACACAAGCCAGTGCTTTTCCACACTTGATCTACAGATCACAGACACGTGAGGATTATGCAAAAGAACAAGGACAAAGCTTTATTATAAGTTATGAAGACAACGCAAGGGTATCCCCTTGTTCCAGGACTGAAGGGGACGAGGCTAGGGCCTCTTGTTTACTGTCCTGAGGACTCTGACCGCTGGGACCATCCACCTTTGGGGGGAAGACTGCAGGCCGGGGGTGGGAACGGAATGCTGTATCTCTGGGTTCCCAGTTTGCTCCAGGATTACAGAGGTTAGGGCTAAGACATCCGTTTCACATCGAAACAGGGTCCACACGAGGCCCAGCCTGGGAGGGCCCTCCCCGAACTTCTTGGCTCAGGCCAACTTTCTCCTCTTACACCCCAAGGTAATAAGGAATCTCGGCCTGGAGGAGAATGACTTGGTCGATGGCCCAGTGGTTTTATGTCCAGCCAAGGGCCTTGCCCTAACAGCAAGGCGGCACCTTGCTGTGCCCACTGCGGAGGTGAGGCTGCTAGGAGTAGAGGCCGGAACCAACACGCCCCTAAAGGCAGCCTTGGCTGGGCATGGGCTGGGCCCTCCGCTGGAAGTAGGGGGGCCCTGCCTGGGTGTGCCCCCAGGGATGTGACTTAAGATGGGGGCAGTAGTGTCTTCAAACCGAAGCTTATTCTTATTGCTGGGTCCCGTGGTCACCATGGGGGTAGCTCTGGTGAGGAGAGGGCCCCGGAGTTCAGGCCCACGCTTCCCCCATTGCTGTGTGTGGTGCTAGGGGAGGGGCGCCCTGGTTCCTGCCGTAATGCTGAGAGCTGAAAAGATGCAGCTCAGATCTTGGGCAGCCGCTCTGCACCCAGCTGGGTGCTGGCATGGGCGCCCACGGTGGAATTTGTGGAGGAAGCACCCCCAGAAGATGCTTCTGCGCGGCTGCGCTTAGCTGGGGGTGCTGGAGCACAGGCGAAGGCTGGAACCTGCCGTTTCAAATGGGTGCCCATGGTGGAATTTGTGGATGAAGCACCCCCAGAAGATGCTTCTGCGCGGCTGCGCTTAGCTGGGGGTGCTGGAGCACAGGCGAAGGCTGGAGCCTGCCGTTTCAAATGGGTGCCCACGGTGGAACTTGTGGATGAACCACCCCCAGAAGATGCTTCTGCATGGCTGCGCTTAGCTGGGGGTGCTGGAGCCCAGGCGAAGGCTGGAGCTTGCCGTTTCAAATACAGGGTTCCTCGCTGCTGCCAATCAGGCCCCCCAGAGATGGAGCAGGGAAGGGAAGCCGCAGCAGCGGCAGGAGCGGGCCAGTCAGGAGCCAGGCTTCCGAGGATGCGCCGGAGCCGTGCTTCCTTCTCCGCGTCTAGGTCTTCGGCGGTGACCCGGAAACCCAGCTGAGGGGGTGAGGGCAGCCTCAGAGGCTCCCCTCGCCTGTGCGGCAGCAGAGGAAACCTGCGTTTTGGGGGCCTGGGACTGTCAGATGTGGGGGAGCAGTTCCTCCAGGCCGGTTTCTGCCCTCTTGTTGCCTCTGCATCCTTGTCAGGCTGGCTTTTCCTCCGGGAAACCACCGGAGCTGCAGAGGGCGACGGAGGGCCCTCCTCGCTCCCTTTCTTTGAGGACTTCTGGGGCAGCCCTTGCGGTATGGCGGGACCCCTCCTACTGTTCACGGGCGGGAAACCTCGGGTGGAGCTATAGGAGCTCGTGACGGCGTTTCTTTTAGGGCAGGAGCTCATACAGGAGGTGTGGCGTGTCCTGTTGGGACTGTCTTCTGGCCTCTTGGCGTGGAGGTTTCTCTGCAGAGGTCCAGGCCTGGGCACGAATAAAGTGACCCCCAGGGGCCTAAATGCAGATCGTGTGCCCCCGGTGCCATCGGGGCCGCTTCTCTGGTCGTTGTTCCCCCCTATGACTGTGGGGACGTCCTCCTGCTTGGCCATCCCTTTCCCGCTCTCTCCCGGGGCCCTCAACGCCGTCTGCTCTGTGCTGCAGTTTGGGACACAGCTGGGTGTCGTGGGCGGCACTGGCTGCCCCCGCGCCACACTGACAGTGTCTGTGCCCACTGCGGACACTGAGCTACGGAACATCATGGAGATGAGAGCACCCATCACCGCCTTCTTCCGATGGCCTCGGCTGCAGGTGGTCCTTATGGACCCCCAGAAAGGAGCGCGGGGCCTGCGGGATGGTAGAATGGGGTCTCAGAGACTCTGTGGCAAAGCCCAGATGCAGAGTCACTGGACACTTGTGGGCTGGCCTGCGAGTGGATAGCTGGCCATAGACAGCTGGGTGACCCGGGCCGGCCACGGGAAGTCTGTGGGCGCGGGGAGCGGGCTGGGGGCAGCCGAGCCCTCCTGGCAGGTGCTGGTCCCCCAGTGCCCGGGGCGGGCGTGAGGGGCAGGGCCAACCTAAGTAAGTGCCCGTAGGGGACTTGGGTGAGATCGGTCCTTGGATAGAGGCTGGGCGCCGAGCACTCTCCTTCAGCTGCCAAGTCGGCCCAAAGCAGAGTGCGCACTGTTTGGCCTGTTGCTGGTATTTATAGCCCTGCAACCTGTGAGCGAACAATGGGCTTGCGTCTGCGGGACGCAATAAAGAGGTTAGCGAGGGGTGGCGCATGCGCAGAGTACACGTCACGCCCTGGGGCGCACCGGTGAGGATACGCGCCTGGACCGTCTAGCGCTTCTGAATCTCCCGGGGTCTGAGGGTTGGAGGTGTTTGCCTTGAGGGTGATGAGCTTCCTGGCAGGACAGCTGGCCCTTCTCCCCTGGCCTGGCCCCAGTGCTGTCGGGGGAACTAACCGTACTGGACGGGGTCCCTGCCCAGCAAAGCGGAGCAAGGTTGCTGGCTGTGCAGCTCCCACAAGAGGCGGCAGCTTTGGCAGCAGCGCCTCTGCGTCCTCCTGCCCTTTCCCCTGGCGGCACTGGAGGGGAGAGCCGCTAAGAACGGAAGTGCCCGCACCACCCAGATCCTGCTGGGGTGACACCTGAAGTGGTGGCCAGGGCTGGCTGAGAGGGCCATACTTACCATATGACCCAAAAGCCCACTCCACTCCTAGGCAATTAACCAAGAGAAAATCTTTTCACAAAACAGGTATGTGAATGTTTTAGCTATCTTGTCCACAATTCCTAAATATAGGACTATTGAGGTGATCCAGTTTTCTTGAGTTTGTCATTTTTTAATTGTTCTTGGAATAACACTATGTATACGTACTGTTTCACAGTCTAGAGTTAATATTTTACCAATTCAATAAAATCCAGAAGCCTTACATCCATATAGATTCTTTTACCTTCCACTCTTTGTTATAGCTGTCATATGGGTCACCTTTCTATGACTTGAACGCCACCCTCTGAGACTGTGGAGTCCTTCTTTCATACATATACAGGGAATTCCCTGGCGGTCCAGTGGTTAGGACTCAGCACTTTCACTGCTGGGGCCCCGGGTTCAGTCCCTGGTAGGGGAACTAAGATCCCGCAAGCCACGCAGGCGCGGCCAAAAAAAAAAAAAAAAAAAAAAGTCATACATATATAAAATAATGTCAGAGGATCGTTTTTCCAGATACGTGCCGTTGTTGTTGCCCTCCCTTTGTTCCTGAAGTTGCAAGCTTACTTCTTTCTTGTGTCATTTCACTTCAGCCTGAAGAAGTTCCTTTCATGGAATATTTTTAGAGCAGTTTGTCTGGTGATGAATTCTCTTAGTTTTCTCTCATCTCCATCAGCCTTCGTTTTGGCTTTTGTTTGGCTTTCAGTCTTTAAGGATATCCCTGCTTTAAGGATATAATATCCTGGTTTGGTCTTTTCCTTTAATACTTTAAAGATGTTATTCCATTCTTTTCTGGTCTCTATGTTTTCTGATGAGAAACCACAGTCCTTCAAGTTGACATTCTGTGATGTATAACAGGTCGTTTTCTTTTGTCTTTTCACTTTGTTAATGGTGTCCTTTGAATCACAACAGTTTTACATTTTAGTGATGTGTCATTTATGCATAAGGGAGTCTTACTGGCTGGGAATTATTTAGACATTCAATCACATCCTCCTCAGTATTTTGGTTCTATAAATTAAAAGCTAAATGTGAAAGGGTTAGGGAAAGATTTGAATTCGTTCATTGCAAACTTTGCTATAGATGCTAAAGAACTCGTCAGGGACATGTCATTCCCCTGTTCAAATATATCTATATTTTTTCTTATTTACAACGTTGTGTTTAATTTCTGCTGTACAGCAAAGTGACTCAGTTATACACATGTAGAGTCTTTTTCATAGTATTTTCCATTATGGTTTATCACAGGATATTGAATATAGTTCCCTGTGCTATACAGTAGGACCTTGATTTTTATCCATCCTACGTACAATAGTTTCCACCTTCTAATCCCAAACCCCCAATCCTTCCCTCCCTCACCCTCCCCTTGTCAACCGTAAGTCCTTTCTCTGTACCTGTGAGTCTGTTTTTGTCTCCTAGATATGTTCATTTGCACTTGTGCCTCCCTCAGAGGGACAAGAGGCGCCGCAAACTGGAAGTCTTTTAATCTTTTATAATTAAAATTAATGTTTGCTTCTTTCCTCTGCAAATAGTTCCCTTTCATCTTTATTTGTTGGAAAAGGGAAGAGATGTATTCATGGAGTCCTTCTGCTTTTTTTAAAGCAGAATGTCACAGATTGCTCCAGGAGATGTCACATCCTAGAATTAAAGCTTTCCTTGTTTGACCCATTCCAGAAAGCTTGATGCCAAGCCCATACTCTTTAGGGGAGATATGTATGTAGGTGATTTGCCTAGGACTCTAAAAGTAAAAAAGTAGAAAATAAAAAAGAGAGTTGCTGCATTAGAAAAGACTAGTGTGTAGAGTGCGGGCTCCTGTTGTACACTCGGGATGACCTAGCCCCCTCCAAGTCAGAGGTGGGTGAGAAGTAGCAATTCCAACAGACAAGGATGAGCCTCCCTATTTATCCCTACCTTGGGCTCATTTTATCCTGGGCTGCATCACTTAAACTCAAAACACACTTTTACTATTCAGGGGTCAGTCCTTGTAGCCATCCCATTGTGCTATTCTCCACACCCTATGCGTGGGTCCACAGGAAACTGTAAACAGGTCTGGCTTTCCATGTCACCACTCACACAAGCCAGTGCTTTTCCACACTTGATCTACAGATCACAGACACGTGAGGATTATGCAAAAGAACAAGGACAAAGCTTTATTATAAGTTATGAAGACAACACAAGGGTATCCCCTTGTTCCAGGACTGAAGGGGACGAGGCTAGGGCCTCTTGTTTACTGTCCTGAGGACTCTGACCGCTGGGACCATCCACCTTTGGGGGGAAGACTGCAGGCCGGGGGTGGGAACGGAATGCTGTATCTCTGGGTTCCCAGTTTGCTCCAGGATTACAGAGGTTAGGGCTAAGACATCCGTTTCACATCGAAACAGGGTCCACACGAGGCCCAGCCTGGGAGGGCCCTCCCCGAACTTCTTGGCTCAGGCCAACTTTCTCCTCTTACACCCCAAGGTAATAAGGAATCTCGGCCTGGAGGAGAATGACTTGGTCGATGGCCCAGTGGTTTTATGTCCAGCCAAGGGCCTTGCCCTAACAGCAAGGCGGCACCTTGCTGTGCCCACTGCGGAGGTGAGGCTGCTAGGAGTAGAGGCCGGAACCAACACGCCCCTAAAGGCAGCCTTGGCTGGGCATGGGCTGGGCCCTCCGCTGGAAGTAGGGGGGCCCTGCCTGGGTGTGCCCCCAGGGATGTGACTTAAGATGGGGGCAGTAGTGTCTTCAAACCGAAGCTTATTCTTATTGCTGGGTCCCGTGGTCACCATGGGGGTAGCTCTGGTGAGGAGAGGGCCCCGGAGTTCAGGCCCACGCTTCCCCCATTGCTGTGTGTGGTGCTAGGGGAGGGGCGCCCTGGTTCCTGCCGTAATGCTGAGAGCTGAAAAGATGCAGCTCAGATCTTGGGCAGCCGCTCTGCACCCAGCTGGGTGCTGGCATGGGCGCCCACGGTGGAATTTGTGGAGGAAGCACCCCCAGAAGATGCTTCTGCGCGGCTGCGCTTAGCTGGGGGTGCTGGAGCACAGGCGAAGGCTGGAACCTGCCGTTTCAAATGGGTGCCCATGGTGGAATTTGTGGATGAAGCACCCCCAGAAGATGCTTCTGCGCGGCTGCGCTTAGCTGGGGGTGCTGGAGCACAGGCGAAGGCTGGAGCCTGCCGTTTCAAATGGGTGCCCACGGTGGAACTTGTGGATGAACCACCCCCAGAAGATGCTTCTGCATGGCTGCGCTTAGCTGGGGGTGCTGGAGCCCAGGCGAAGGCTGGAGCTTGCCGTTTCAAATACAGGGTTCCTCGCTGCTGCCAATCAGGCCCCCCAGAGATGGAGCAGGGAAGGGAAGCCGCAGCAGCGGCAGGAGCGGGCCAGTCAGGAGCCAGGCTTCCGAGGATGCGCCGGAGCCGTGCTTCCTTCTCCGCGTCTAGGTCTTCGGCGGTGACCCGGAAACCCAGCTGAGGGGGTGAGGGCAGCCTCAGAGGCTCCCCTCGCCTGTGCGGCAGCAGAGGAAACCTGCGTTTTGGGGGCCTGGGACTGTCAGATGTGGGGGAGCAGTTCCTCCAGGCCGGTTTCTGCCCTCTTGTTGCCTCTGCATCCTTGTCAGGCTGGCTTTTCCTCCGGGAAACCACCGGAGCTGCAGAGGGCGACGGAGGGCCCTCCTCGCTCCCTTTCTTTGAGGACTTCTGGGGCAGCCCTTGCGGTATGGCGGGACCCCTCCTACTGTTCACGGGCGGGAAACCTCGGGTGGAGCTATAGGAGCTCGTGACGGCGTTTCTTTTAGGGCAGGAGCTCATACAGGAGGTGTGGCGTGTCCTGTTGGGACTGTCTTCTGGCCTCTTGGCGTGGAGGTTTCTCTGCAGAGGTCCAGGCCTGGGCACGAATAAAGTGACCCCCAGGGGCCTAAATGCAGATCGTGTGCCCCCGGTGCCATCGGGGCCGCTTCTCTGGTCGTTGTTCCCCCCTATGACTGTGGGGACGTCCTCCTGCTTGGCCATCCCTTTCCCGCTCTCTCCCGGGGCCCTCAACGCCGTCTGCTCTGTGCTGCAGTTTGGGACACAGCTGGGTGTCGTGGGCGGCACTGGCTGCCCCCGCGCCACACTGACAGTGTCTGTGCCCACTGCGGACACTGAGCTACGGAACATCATGGAGATGAGAGCACCCATCACCGCCTTCTTCCGATGGCCTCGGCTGCAGGTGGTCCTTATGGACCCCCAGAAAGGAGCGCGGGGCCTGCGGGATGGTAGAATGGGGTCTCAGAGACTCTGTGGCAAAGCCCAGATGCAGAGTCACTGGACACTTGTGGGCTGGCCTGCGAGTGGATAGCTGGCCATAGACAGCTGGGTGACCCGGGCCGGCCACGGGAAGTCTGTGGGCGCGGGGAGCGGGCTGGGGGCAGCCGAGCCCTCCTGGCAGGTGCTGGTCCCCCAGTGCCCGGGGCGGGCGTGAGGGGCAGGGCCAACCTAAGTAAGTGCCCGTAGGGGACTTGGGTGAGATCGGTCCTTGGATAGAGGCTGGGCGCCGAGCACTCTCCTTCAGCTGCCAAGTCGGCCCAAAGCAGAGTGCGCACTGTTTGGCCTGTTGCTGGTATTTATAGCCCTGCAACCTGTGAGCGAACAATGGGCTTGCGTCTGCGGGACGCAATAAAGAGGTTAGCGAGGGGTGGCGCATGCGCAGAGTACACGTCACGCCCTGGGGCGCACCGGTGAGGATACGCGCCTGGACCGTCTAGCGCTTCTGAATCTCCCGGGGTCTGAGGGTTGGAGGTGTTTGCCTTGAGGGTGATGAGCTTCCTGGCAGGACAGCTGGCCCTTCTCCCCTGGCCTGGCCCCAGTGCTGTCGGGGGAACTAACCGTACTGGACGGGGTCCCTGCCCAGCAAAGCGGAGCAAGGTTGCTGGCTGTGCAGCTCCCACAAGAGGCGGCAGCTTTGGCAGCAGCGCCTCTGCGTCCTCCTGCCCTTTCCCCTGGCGGCACTGGAGGGGAGAGCCGCTAAGAACGGAAGTGCCCGCACCACCCAGATCCTGCTGGGGTGACACCTGAAGTGGTGGCCAGGGCTGGCTGAGAGGGCCATACTTACCATATGACCCAAAAGCCCACTCCACTCCTAGGCAATTAACCAAGAGAAAATCTTTTCACAAAACAGGTATGTGAATGTTTTAGCTATCTTGTCCACAATTCCTAAATATAGGACTATTGAGGTGATCCAGTTTTCTTGAGTTTGTCATTTTTTAATTGTTCTTGGAATAACACTATGTATACGTACTGTTTCACAGTCTAGAGTTAATATTTTACCAATTCAATAAAATCCAGAAGCCTTACATCCATATAGATTCTTTTACCTTCCACTCTTTGTTATAGCTGTCATATGGGTCACCTTTCTATGACTTGAACGCCACCCTCTGAGACTGTGGAGTCCTTCTTTCATACATATACAGGGAATTCCCTGGCGGTCCAGTGGTTAGGACTCAGCACTTTCACTGCTGGGGCCCCGGGTTCAGTCCCTGGTAGGGGAACTAAGATCCCGCAAGCCACGCAGGCGCGGCCAAAAAAAAAAAAAAAAAAAAGTCATACATATATAAAATAATGTCAGAGGATCGTTTTTCCAGATACGTGCCGTTGTTGTTGCCCTCCCTTTGTTCCTGAAGTTGCAAGCTTACTTCTTTCTTGTGTCATTTCACTTCAGCCTGAAGAAGTTCCTTTCATGGAATATTTTTAGAGCAGTTTGTCTGGTGATGAATTCTCTTAGTTTTCTCTCATCTCCATCAGCCTTCGTTTTGGCTTTTGTTTGGCTTTCAGTCTTTAAGGATATCCCTGCTTTAAGGATATAATATCCTGGTTTGGTCTTTTCCTTTAATACTTTAAAGATGTTATTCCATTCTTTTCTGGTCTCTATGTTTTCTGATGAGAAACCACAGTCCTTCAAGTTGACATTCTGTGATGTATAACAGGTCGTTTTCTTTTGTCTTTTCACTTTGTTAATGGTGTCCTTTGAATCACAACAGTTTTACATTTTAGTGATGTGTCATTTATGCATAAGGGAGTCTTACTGGCTGGGAATTATTTAGACATTCAATCACATCCTCCTCAGTATTTTGGTTCTATAAATTAAAAGCTAAATGTGAAAGGGTTAGGGAAAGATTTGAATTCGTTCATTGCAAACTTTGCTATAGATGCTAAAGAACTCGTCAGGGACATGTCATTCCCCTGTTCAAATATATCTATATTTTTTCTTATTTACAACGTTGTGTTTAATTTCTGCTGTACAGCAAAGTGACTCAGTTATACACATGTAGAGTCTTTTTCATAGTATTTTCCATTATGGTTTATCACAGGATATTGAATATAGTTCCCTGTGCTATACAGTAGGACCTTGATTTTTATCCATCCTACGTACAATAGTTTCCACCTTCTAATCCCAAACCCCCAATCCTTCCCTCCCTCACCCTCCCCTTGTCAACCGTAAGTCCTTTCTCTGTACCTGTGAGTCTGTTTTTGTCTCCTAGATATGTTCATTTGCACTTGTGCCTCCCTCAGAGGGACAAGAGGCGCCGCAAACTGGAAGTCTTTTAATCTTTTATAATTAAAATTAATGTTTGCTTCTTTCCTCTGCAAATAGTTCCCTTTCATCTTTATTTGTTGGAAAAGGGAAGAGATGTATTCATGGAGTCCTTCTGCTTTTTTTAAAGCAGAATGTCACAGATTGCTCCAGGAGATGTCACATCCTAGAATTAAAGCTTTCCTTGTTTGACCCATTCCAGAAAGCTTGATGCCAAGCCCATACTCTTTAGGGGAGATATGTATGTAGGTGATTTGCCTAGGACTCTAAAAGTAAAAAAGTAGAAAATAAAAAAGAGAGTTGCTGCATTAGAAAAGACTAGTGTGTAGAGTGCGGGCTCCTGTTGTACACTCGGGATGACCTAGCCCCCTCCAAGTCAGAGGTGGGTGAGAAGTAGCAATTCCAACAGACAAGGATGAGCCTCCCTATTTATCCCTACCTTGGGCTCATTTTATCCTGGGCTGCATCACTTAAACTCAAAACACACTTTTACTATTCAGGGGTCAGTCCTTGTAGCCATCCCATTGTGCTATTCTCCACACCCTATGCGTGGGTCCACAGGAAACTGTAAACAGGTCTGGCTTTCCATGTCACCACTCACACAAGCCAGTGCTTTTCCACACTTGATCTACAGATCACAGACACGTGAGGATTATGCAAAAGAACAAGGACAAAGCTTTATTATAAGTTATGAAGACAACGCAAGGGTATCCCCTTGTTCCAGGACTGAAGGGGACGAGGCTAGGGCCTCTTGTTTACTGTCCTGAGGACTCTGACCGTTGGGACCATCCACCTTTGGGGGGAAGACTGCAGGCCGGGGGTGGGAACGGAATGCTGTATCTCTGGGTTCCCAGTTTGCTCCAGGATTACAGAGGTTAGGGCTAAGACATCCGTTTCACATCGAAACAGGGTCCACACGAGGCCCAGCCTGGGAGGGCCCTCCCCGAACTTCTTGGCTCAGGCCAACTTTCTCCTCTTACACCCCAAGGTAATAAGGAATCTCGGCCTGGAGGAGAATGACTTGGTCGATGGCCCAGTGGTTTTATGTCCAGCCAAGGGCCTTGCCCTAACAGCAAGGCGGCACCTTGCTGTGCCCACTGCGGAGGTGAGGCTGCTAGGAGTAGAGGCCGGAACCAACACGCCCCTAAAGGCAGCCTTGGCTGGGCATGGGCTGGGCCCTCCGCTGGAAGTAGGGGGGCCCTGCCTGGGTGTGCCCCCAGGGATGTGACTTAAGATGGGGGCAGTAGTGTCTTCAAACCGAAGCTTATTCTTATTGCTGGGTCCCGTGGTCACCATGGGGGTAGCTCTGGTGAGGAGAGGGCCCCGGAGTTCAGGCCCACGCTTCCCCCATTGCTGTGTGTGGTGCTAGGGGAGGGGCGCCCTGGTTCCTGCCGTAATGCTGAGAGCTGAAAAGATGCAGCTCAGATCTTGGGCAGCCGCTCTGCACCCAGCTGGGTGCTGGCATGGGCGCCCACGGTGGAATTTGTGGAGGAAGCACCCCCAGAAGATGCTTCTGCGCGGCTGCGCTTAGCTGGGGGTGCTGGAGCACAGGCGAAGGCTGGAACCTGCCGTTTCAAATGGGTGCCCACGGTGGAACTTGTGGATGAACCACCCCCAGAAGATGCTTCTGCATGGCTGCGCTTAGCTGGGGGTGCTGGAGCCCAGGCGAAGGCTGGAGCTTGCCGTTTCAAATACAGGGTTCCTCGCTGCTGCCAATCAGGCCCCCCAGAGATGGAGCAGGGAAGGGAAGCCGCAGCAGCGGCAGGAGCGGGCCAGTCAGGAGCCAGGCTTCCGAGGATGCGCCGGAGCCGTGCTTCCTTCTCCGCGTCTAGGTCTTCGGCGGTGACCCGGAAACCCAGCTGAGGGGGTGAGGGCAGCCTCAGAGGCTCCCCTCGCCTGTGCGGCAGCAGAGGAAACCTGCGTTTTGGGGGCCTGGGACTGTCAGATGTGGGGGAGCAGTTCCTCCAGGCCGGTTTCTGCCCTCTTGTTGCCTCTGCATCCTTGTCAGGCTGGCTTTTCCTCCGGGAAACCACCGGAGCTGCAGAGGGCGACGGAGGGCCCTCCTCGCTCCCTTTCTTTGAGGACTTCTGGGGCAGCCCTTGCGGTATGGCGGGACCCCTCCTACTGTTCACGGGCGGGAAACCTCGGGTGGAGCTATAGGAGCTCGTGACGGCGTTTCTTTTAGGGCAGGAGCTCATACAGGAGGTGTGGCGTGTCCTGTTGGGACTGTCTTCTGGCCTCTTGGCGTGGAGGTTTCTCTGCAGAGGTCCAGGCCTGGGCACGAATAAAGTGACCCCCAGGGGCCTAAATGCAGATCGTGTGCCCCCGGTGCCATCGGGGCCGCTTCTCTGGTCGTTGTTCCCCCCTATGACTGTGGGGACGTCCTCCTGCTTGGCCATCCCTTTCCCGCTCTCTCCCGGGGCCCTCAACGCCGTCTGCTCTGTGCTGCAGTTTGGGACACAGCTGGGTGTCGTGGGCGGCACTGGCTGCCCCCGCGCCACACTGACAGTGTCTGTGCCCACTGCGGACACTGAGCTACGGAACATCATGGAGATGAGAGCACCCATCACCGCCTTCTTCCGATGGCCTCGGCTGCAGGTGGTCCTTATGGACCCCCAGAAAGGAGCGCGGGGCCTGCGGGATGGTAGAATGGGGTCTCAGAGACTCTGTGGCAAAGCCCAGATGCAGAGTCACTGGACACTTGTGGGCTGGCCTGCGAGTGGATAGCTGGCCATAGACAGCTGGGTGACCCGGGCCGGCCACGGGAAGTCTGTGGGCGCGGGGAGCGGGCTGGGGGCAGCCGAGCCCTCCTGGCAGGTGCTGGTCCCCCAGTGCCCGGGGCGGGCGTGAGGGGCAGGGCCAACCTAAGTAAGTGCCCGTAGGGGACTTGGGTGAGATCGGTCCTTGGATAGAGGCTGGGCGCCGAGCACTCTCCTTCAGCTGCCAAGTCGGCCCAAAGCAGAGTGCGCACTGTTTGGCCTGTTGCTGGTATTTATAGCCCTGCAACCTGTGAGCGAACAATGGGCTTGCGTCTGCGGGACGCAATAAAGAGGTTAGCGAGGGGTGGCGCATGCGCAGAGTACACGTCACGCCCTGGGGCGCACCGGTGAGGATACGCGCCTGGACCGTCTAGCGCTTCTGAATCTCCCGGGGTCTGAGGGTTGGAGGTGTTTGCCTTGAGGGTGATGAGCTTCCTGGCAGGACAGCTGGCCCTTCTCCCCTGGCCTGGCCCCAGTGCTGTCGGGGGAACTAACCGTACTGGACGGGGTCCCTGCCCAGCAAAGCGGAGCAAGGTTGCTGGCTGTGCAGCTCCCACAAGAGGCGGCAGCTTTGGCAGCAGCGCCTCTGCGTCCTCCTGCCCTTTCCCCTGGCGGCACTGGAGGGGAGAGCCGCTAAGAACGGAAGTGCCCGCACCACCCAGATCCTGCTGGGGTGACACCTGAAGTGGTGGCCAGGGCTGGCTGAGAGGGCCATACTTACCATATGACCCAAAAGCCCACTCCACTCCTAGGCAATTAACCAAGAGAAAATCTTTTCACAAAACAGGTATGTGAATGTTTTAGCTATCTTGTCCACAATTCCTAAATATAGGACTATTGAGGTGATCCAGTTTTCTTGAGTTTGTCATTTTTTAATTGTTCTTGGAATAACACTATGTATACGTACTGTTTCACAGTCTAGAGTTAATATTTTACCAATTCAATAAAATCCAGAAGCCTTACATCCATATAGATTCTTTTACCTTCCACTCTTTGTTATAGCTGTCATATGGGTCACCTTTCTATGACTTGAACGCCACCCTCTGAGACTGTGGAGTCCTTCTTTCATACATATACAGGGAATTCCCTGGCGGTCCAGTGGTTAGGACTCAGCACTTTCACTGCTGGGGCCCCGGGTTCAGTCCCTGGTAGGGGAACTAAGATCCCACAAGCCACGCAGGCGCGGCCAAAAAAAAAAAAAAAAAAAAGTCATACATATATAAAATAATGTCAGAGGATCGTTTTTCCAGATACGTGCCGTTGTTGTTGCCCTCCCTTTGTTCCTGAAGTTGCAAGCTTACTTCTTTCTTGTGTCATTTCACTTCAGCCTGAAGAAGTTCCTTTCATGGAATATTTTTAGAGCAGTTTGTCTGGTGATGAATTCTCTTAGTTTTCTCTCATCTCCATCAGCCTTCGTTTTGGCTTTTGTTTGGCTTTCAGTCTTTAAGGATATCCCTGCTTTAAGGATATAATATCCTGGTTTGGTCTTTTCCTTTAATACTTTAAAGATGTTATTCCATTCTTTTCTGGTCTCTATGTTTTCTGATGAGAAACCACAGTCCTTCAAGTTGACATTCTGTGATGTATAACAGGTCGTTTTCTTTTGTCTTTTCACTTTGTTAATGGTGTCCTTTGAATCACAACAGTTTTACATTTTAGTGATGTGTCATTTATGCATAAGGGAGTCTTACTGGCTGGGAATTATTTAGACATTCAATCACATCCTCCTCAGTATTTTGGTTCTATAAATTAAAAGCTAAATGTGAAAGGGTTAGGGAAAGATTTGAATTCGTTCATTGCAAACTTTGCTATAGATGCTAAAGAACTCGTCAGGGACATGTCATTCCCCTGTTCAAATATATCTATATTTTTTCTTATTTACAACGTTGTGTTTAATTTCTGCTGTACAGCAAAGTGACTCAGTTATACACATGTAGAGTCTTTTTCATAGTATTTTCCATTATGGTTTATCACAGGATATTGAATATAGTTCCCTGTGCTATACAGTAGGACCTTGATTTTTATCCATCCTACGTACAATAGTTTCCACCTTCTAATCCCAAACCCCCAATCCTTCCCTCCCTCACCCTCCCCTTGTCAACCGTAAGTCCTTTCTCTGTACCTGTGAGTCTGTTTTTGTCTCCTAGATATGTTCATTTGCACTTGTGCCTCCCTCAGAGGGACAAGAGGCGCCGCAAACTGGAAGTCTTTTAATCTTTTATAATTAAAATTAATGTTTGCTTCTTTCCTCTGCAAATAGTTCCCTTTCATCTTTATTTGTTGGAAAAGGGAAGAGATGTATTCATGGAGTCCTTCTGCTTTTTTTAAAGCAGAATGTCACAGATTGCTCCAGGAGATGTCACATCCTAGAATTAAAGCTTTCCTTGTTTGACCCATTCCAGAAAGCTTGATGCCAAGCCCATACTCTTTAGGGGAGATATGTATGTAGGTGATTTGCCTAGGACTCTAAAAGTAAAAAAGTAGAAAATAAAAAAGAGAGTTGCTGCATTAGAAAAGACTAGTGTGTAGAGTGCGGGCTCCTGTTGTACACTCGGGATGACCTAGCCCCCTCCAAGTCAGAGGTGGGTGAGAAGTAGCAATTCCAACAGACAAGGATGAGCCTCCCTATTTATCCCTACCTTGGGCTCATTTTATCCTGGGCTGCATCACTTAAACTCAAAACACACTTTTACTATTCAGGGGTCAGTCCTTGTAGCCATCCCATTGTGCTATTCTCCACACCCTATGCGTGGGTCCACAGGAAACTGTAAACAGGTCTGGCTTTCCATGTCACCACTCACACAAGCCAGTGCTTTTCCACACTTGATCTACAGATCACAGACACGTGAGGATTATGCAAAAGAACAAGGACAAAGCTTTATTATAAGTTATGAAGACAACGCAAGGGTATCCCCTTGTTCCAGGACTGAAGGGGACGAGGCTAGGGCCTCTTGTTTACTGTCCTGAGGACTCTGACCGCTGGGACCATCCACCTTTGGGGGGAAGACTGCAGGCCGGGGGTGGGAACGGAATGCTGTATCTCTGGGTTCCCAGTTTGCTCCAGGATTACAGAGGTTAGGGCTAAGACATCCGTTTCACATCGAAACAGGGTCCACACGAGGCCCAGCCTGGGAGGGCCCTCCCCGAACTTCTTGGCTCAGGCCAACTTTCTCCTCTTACACCCCAAGGTAATAAGGAATCTCGGCCTGGAGGAGAATGACTTGGTCGATGGCCCAGTGGTTTTATGTCCAGCCAAGGGCCTTGCCCTAACAGCAAGGCGGCACCTTGCTGTGCCCACTGCGGAGGTGAGGCTGCTAGGAGTAGAGGCCGGAACCAACACGCCCCTAAAGGCAGCCTTGGCTGGGCATGGGCTGGGCCCTCCGCTGGAAGTAGGGGGGCCCTGCCTGGGTGTGCCCCCAGGGATGTGACTTAAGATGGGGGCAGTAGTGTCTTCAAACCGAAGCTTATTCTTATTGCTGGGTCCCGTGGTCACCATGGGGGTAGCTCTGGTGAGGAGAGGGCCCCGGAGTTCAGGCCCACGCTTCCCCCATTGCTGTGTGTGGTGCTAGGGGAGGGGCGCCCTGGTTCCTGCCGTAATGCTGAGAGCTGAAAAGATGCAGCTCAGATCTTGGGCAGCCGCTCTGCACCCAGCTGGGTGCTGGCATGGGCGCCCACGGTGGAATTTGTGGAGGAAGCACCCCCAGAAGATGCTTCTGCGCGGCTGCGCTTAGCTGGGGGTGCTGGAGCACAGGCGAAGGCTGGAACCTGCCGTTTCAAATGGGTGCCCATGGTGGAATTTGTGGATGAAGCACCCCCAGAAGATGCTTCTGCGCGGCTGCGCTTAGCTGGGGGTGCTGGAGCACAGGCGAAGGCTGGAGCCTGCCGTTTCAAATGGGTGCCCACGGTGGAACTTGTGGATGAACCACCCCCAGAAGATGCTTCTGCATGGCTGCGCTTAGCTGGGGGTGCTGGAGCCCAGGCGAAGGCTGGAGCTTGCCGTTTCAAATACAGGGTTCCTCGCTGCTGCCAATCAGGCCCCCCAGAGATGGAGCAGGGAAGGGAAGCCGCAGCAGCGGCAGGAGCGGGCCAGTCAGGAGCCAGGCTTCCGAGGATGCGCCGGAGCCGTGCTTCCTTCTCCGCGTCTAGGTCTTCGGCGGTGACCCGGAAACCCAGCTGAGGGGGTGAGGGCAGCCTCAGAGGCTCCCCTCGCCTGTGCGGCAGCAGAGGAAACCTGCGTTTTGGGGGCCTGGGACTGTCAGATGTGGGGGAGCAGTTCCTCCAGGCCGGTTTCTGCCCTCTTGTTGCCTCTGCATCCTTGTCAGGCTGGCTTTTCCTCCGGGAAACCACCGGAGCTGCAGAGGGCGACGGAGGGCCCTCCTCGCTCCCTTTCTTTGAGGACTTCTGGGGCAGCCCTTGCGGTATGGCGGGACCCCTCCTACTGTTCACGGGCGGGAAACCTCGGGTGGAGCTATAGGAGCTCGTGACGGCGTTTCTTTTAGGGCAGGAGCTCATACAGGAGGTGTGGCGTGTCCTGTTGGGACTGTCTTCTGGCCTCTTGGCGTGGAGGTTTCTCTGCAGAGGTCCAGGCCTGGGCACGAATAAAGTGACCCCCAGGGGCCTAAATGCAGATCGTGTGCCCCCGGTGCCATCGGGGCCGCTTCTCTGGTCGTTGTTCCCCCCTATGACTGTGGGGACGTCCTCCTGCTTGGCCATCCCTTTCCCGCTCTCTCCCGGGGCCCTCAACGCCGTCTGCTCTGTGCTGCAGTTTGGGACACAGCTGGGTGTCGTGGGCGGCACTGGCTGCCCCCGCGCCACACTGACAGTGTCTGTGCCCACTGCGGACACTGAGCTACGGAACATCATGGAGATGAGAGCACCCATCACCGCCTTCTTCCGATGGCCTCGGCTGCAGGTGGTCCTTATGGACCCCCAGAAAGGAGCGCGGGGCCTGCGGGATGGTAGAATGGGGTCTCAGAGACTCTGTGGCAAAGCCCAGATGCAGAGTCACTGGACACTTGTGGGCTGGCCTGCGAGTGGATAGCTGGCCATAGACAGCTGGGTGACCCGGGCCGGCCACGGGAAGTCTGTGGGCGCGGGGAGCGGGCTGGGGGCAGCCGAGCCCTCCTGGCAGGTGCTGGTCCCCCAGTGCCCGGGGCGGGCGTGAGGGGCAGGGCCAACCTAAGTAAGTGCCCGTAGGGGACTTGGGTGAGATCGGTCCTTGGATAGAGGCTGGGCGCCGATCACTCTCCTTCAGCTGCCAAGTCGGCCCAAAGCAGAGTGCGCACTGTTTGGCCTGTTGCTGGTATTTATAGCCCTGCAACCTGTGAGCGAACAATGGGCTTGCGTCTGCGGGACGCAATAAAGAGGTTAGCGAGGGGTGGCGCATGCGCAGAGTACACGTCACGCCCTGGGGCGCACCGGTGAGGATACGCGCCTGGACCGTCTAGCGCTTCTGAATCTCCCGGGGTCTGAGGGTTGGAGGTGTTTGCCTTGAGGGTGATGAGCTTCCTGGCAGGACAGCTGGCCCTTCTCCCCTGGCCTGGCCCCAGTGCTGTCGGGGGAACTAACCGTACTGGACGGGGTCCCTGCCCAGCAAAGCGGAGCAAGGTTGCTGGCTGTGCAGCTCCCACAAGAGGCGGCAGCTTTGGCAGCAGCGCCTCTGCGTCCTCCTGCCCTTTCCCCTGGCGGCACTGGAGGGGAGAGCCGCTAAGAACGGAAGTGCCCGCACCACCCAGATCCTGCTGGGGTGACACCTGAAGTGGTGGCCAGGGCTGGCTGAGAGGGCCATACTTACCATATGACCCAAAAGCCCACTCCACTCCTAGGCAATTAACCAAGAGAAAATCTTTTCACAAAACAGGTATGTGAATGTTTTAGCTATCTTGTCCACAATTCCTAAATATAGGACTATTGAGGTGATCCAGTTTTCTTGAGTTTGTCATTTTTTAATTGTTCTTGGAATAACACTATGTATACGTACTGTTTCACAGTCTAGAGTTAATATTTTACCAATTCAATAAAATCCAGAAGCCTTACATCCATATAGATTCTTTTACCTTCCACTCTTTGTTATAGCTGTCATATGGGTCACCTTTCTATGACTTGAACGCCACCCTCTGAGACTGTGGAGTCCTTCTTTCATACATATACAGGGAATTCCCTGGCGGTCCAGTGGTTAGGACTCAGCACTTTCACTGCTGGGGCCCCGGGTTCAGTCCCTGGTAGGGGAACTAAGATCCCGCAAGCCACGCAGGCGCGGCCAAAAAAAAAAAAAAAAAAAAAGTCATACATATATAAAATAATGTCAGAGGATCGTTTTTCCAGATACGTGCCGTTGTTGTTGCCCTCCCTTTGTTCCTGAAGTTGCAAGCTTACTTCTTTCTTGTGTCATTTCACTTCAGCCTGAAGAAGTTCCTTTCATGGAATATTTTTAGAGCAGTTTGTCTGGTGATGAATTCCCTTAGTTTTCTCTCATCTCCATCAGCCTTCGTTTTGGCTTTTGTTTGGCTTTCAGTCTTTAAGGATATCCCTGCTTTAAGGATATAATATCCTGGTTTGGTCTTTTCCTTTAATACTTTAAAGATGTTATTCCATTCTTTTCTGGTCTCTATGTTTTCTGATGAGAAACCACAGTCCTTCAAGTTGACATTCTGTGATGTATAACAGGTCGTTTTCTTTTGTCTTTTCACTTTGTTAATGGTGTCCTTTGAATCACAACAGTTTTACATTTTAGTGATGTGTCATTTATGCATAAGGGAGTCTTACTGGCTGGGAATTATTTAGACATTCAATCACATCCTCCTCAGTATTTTGGTTCTATAAATTAAAAGCTAAATGTGAAAGGGTTAGGGAAAGATTTGAATTCGTTCATTGCAAACTTTGCTATAGATGCTAAAGAACTCGTCAGGGACATGTCATTCCCCTGTTCAAATATATCTATATTTTTTCTTATTTACAACGTTGTGTTTAATTTCTGCTGTACAGCAAAGTGACTCAGTTATACACATGTAGAGTCTTTTTCATAGTATTTTCCATTATGGTTTATCACAGGATATTGAATATAGTTCCCTGTGCTATACAGTAGGACCTTGATTTTTATCCATCCTACGTACAATAGTTTCCACCTTCTAATCCCAAACCCCCAATCCTTCCCTCCCTCACCCTCCCCTTGTCAACCGTAAGTCCTTTCTCTGTACCTGTGAGTCTGTTTTTGTCTCCTAGATATGTTCATTTGCACTTGTGCCTCCCTCAGAGGGACAAGAGGCGCCGCAAACTGGAAGTCTTTTAATCTTTTATAATTAAAATTAATGTTTGCTTCTTTCCTCTGCAAATAGTTCCCTTTCATCTTTATTTGTTGGAAAAGGGAAGAGATGTATTCATGGAGTCCTTCTGCTTTTTTTAAAGCAGAATGTCACAGATTGCTCCAGGAGATGTCACATCCTAGAATTAAAGCTTTCCTTGTTTGACCCATTCCAGAAAGCTTGATGCCAAGCCCATACTCTTTAGGGGAGATATGTATGTAGGTGATTTGCCTAGGACTCTAAAAGTAAAAAAGTAGAAAATAAAAAAGAGAGTTGCTGCATTAGAAAAGACTAGTGTGTAGAGTGCGGGCTCCTGTTGTACACTCGGGATGACCTAGCCCCCTCCAAGTCAGAGGTGGGTGAGAAGTAGCAATTCCAACAGACAAGGATGAGCCTCCCTATTTATCCCTACCTTGGGCTCATTTTATCCTGGGCTGCATCACTTAAACTCAAAACACACTTTTACTATTCAGGGGTCAGTCCTTGTAGCCATCCCATTGTGCTATTCTCCACACCCTATGCGTGGGTCCACAGGAAACTGTAAACAGGTCTGGCTTTCCATGTCACCACTCACACAAGCCAGTGCTTTTCCACACTTGATCTATAGATCACAGACACGTGAGGATTATGCAAAAGAACAAGGACAAAGCTTTATTATAAGTTATGAAGACAACGCAAGGGTATCCCCTTGTTCCAGGACTGAAGGGGACGAGGCTAGGGCCTCTTGTTTACTGTCCTGAGGACTCTGACCGCTGGGACCATCCACCTTTGGGGGGAAGACTGCAGGCCGGGGGTGGGAACGGAATGCTGTATCTCTGGGTTCCCAGTTTGCTCCAGGATTACAGAGGTTAGGGCTAAGACATCCGTTTCACATCGAAACAGGGTCCACACGAGGCCCAGCCTGGGAGGGCCCTCCCCGAACTTCTTGGCTCAGGCCAACTTTCTCCTCTTACACCCCAAGGTAATAAGGAATCTCGGCCTGGAGGAGAATGACTTGATCGATGGCCCAGTGGTTTTATGTCCAGCCAAGGGCCTTGCCCTAACAGCAAGGCGGCACCTTGCTGTGCCCACTGCGGAGGTGAGGCTGCTAGGAGTAGAGGCCGGAACCAACACGCCCCTAAAGGCAGCCTTGGCTGGGCATGGGCTGGGCCCTCCGCTGGAAGTAGGGGGGCCCTGCCTGGGTGTGCCCCCAGGGATGTGACTTAAGATGGGGGCAGTAGTGTCTTCAAACCGAAGCTTATTCTTATTGCTGGGTCCCGTGGTCACCATGGGGGTAGCTCTGGTGAGGAGAGGGCCCCGGAGTTCAGGCCCACGCTTCCCCCATTGCTGTGTGTGGTGCTAGGGGAGGGGCGCCCTGGTTCCTGCCGTAATGCTGAGAGCTGAAAAGATGCAGCTCAGATCTTGGGCAGCCGCTCTGCACCCAGCTGGGTGCTGGCATGGGCGCCCACGGTGGAATTTGTGGAGGAAGCACCCCCAGAAGATGCTTCTGCGCGGCTGCGCTTAGCTGGGGGTGCTGGAGCACAGGCGAAGGCTGGAACCTGCCGTTTCAAATGGGTGCCCATGGTGGAATTTGTGGATGAAGCACCCCCAGAAGATGCTTCTGCGCGGCTGCGCTTAGCTGGGGGTGCTGGAGCACAGGCGAAGGCTGGAGCCTGCCGTTTCAAATGGGTGCCCACGGTGGAACTTGTGGATGAACCACCCCCAGAAGATGCTTCTGCATGGCTGCGCTTAGCTGGGGGTGCTGGAGCCCAGGCGAAGGCTGGAGCTTGCCGTTTCAAATACAGGGTTCCTCGCTGCTGCCAATCAGGCCCCCCAGAGATGGAGCAGGGAAGGGAAGCCGCAGCAGCGGCAGGAGCGGGCCAGTCAGGAGCCAGGCTTCCGAGGATGCGCCGGAGCCGTGCTTCCTTCTCCGCGTCTAGGTCTTCGGCGGTGACCCGGAAACCCAGCTGAGGGGGTGAGGGCAGCCTCAGAGGCTCCCCTCGCCTGTGCGGCAGCAGAGGAAACCTGCGTTTTGGGGGCCTGGGACTGTCAGATGTGGGGGAGCAGTTCCTCCAGGCCGGTTTCTGCCCTCTTGTTGCCTCTGCATCCTTGTCAGGCTGGCTTTTCCTCCGGGAAACCACCGGAGCTGCAGAGGGCGACGGAGGGCCCTCCTCGCTCCCTTTCTTTGAGGACTTCTGGGGCAGCCCTTGCGGTATGGCGGGACCCCTCCTACTGTTCACGGGCGGGAAACCTCGGGTGGAGCTATAGGAGCTCGTGACGGCGTTTCTTTTAGGGCAGGAGCTCATACAGGAGGTGTGGCGTGTCCTGTTGGGACTGTCTTCTGGCCTCTTGGCGTGGAGGTTTCTCTGCAGAGGTCCAGGCCTGGGCACGAATAAAGTGACCCCCAGGGGCCTAAATGCAGATCGTGTGCCCCCGGTGCCATCGGGGCCGCTTCTCTGGTCGTTGTTCCCCCCTACGACTGTGGGGACGTCCTCCTGCTTGGCCATCCCTTTCCCGCTCTCTCCCGGGGCCCTCAACGCCGTCTGCTCTGTGCTGCAGTTTGGGACACAGCTGGGTGTCGTGGGCGGCACTGGCTGCCCCCGCGCCACACTGACAGTGTCTGTGCCCACTGCGGACACTGAGCTACGGAACATCATGGAGATGAGAGCACCCATCACCGCCTTCTTCCGATGGCCTCGGCTGCAGGTGGTCCTTATGGACCCCCAGAAAGGAGCGCGGGGCCTGCGGGATGGTAGAATGGGGTCTCAGAGACTCTGTGGCAAAGCCCAGATGCAGAGTCACTGGACACTTGTGGGCTGGCCTGCGAGTGGATAGCTGGCCATAGACAGCTGGGTGACCCGGGCCGGCCACGGGAAGTCTGTGGGCGCGGGGAGCGGGCTGGGGGCAGCCGAGCCCTCCTGGCAGGTGCTGGTCCCCCAGTGCCCGGGGCGGGCGTGAGGGGCAGGGCCAACCTAAGTAAGTGCCCGTAGGGGACTTGGGTGAGATCGGTCCTTGGATAGAGGCTGGGCGCCGATCACTCTCCTTCAGCTGCCAAGTCGGCCCAAAGCAGAGTGCGCACTGTTTGGCCTGTTGCTGGTATTTATAGCCCTGCAACCTGTGAGCGAACAATGGGCTTGCGTCTGCGGGACGCAATAAAGAGGTTAGCGAGGGGTGGCGCATGCGCAGAGTACACGTCACGCCCTGGGGCGCACCGGTGAGGATACGCGCCTGGACCGTCTAGCGCTTCTGAATCTCCCGGGGTCTGAGGGTTGGAGGTGTTTGCCTTGAGGGTGATGAGCTTCCTGGCAGGACAGCTGGCCCTTCTCCCCTGGCCTGGCCCCAGTGCTGTCGGGGGAACTAACCGTACTGGACGGGGTCCCTGCCCAGCAAAGCGGAGCAAGGTTGCTGGCTGTGCAGCTCCCACAAGAGGCGGCAGCTTTGGCAGCAGCGCCTCTGCGTCCTCCTGCCCTTTCCCCTGGCGGCACTGGAGGGGAGAGCCGCTAAGAACGGAAGTGCCCGCACCACCCAGATCCTGCTGGGGTGACACCTGAAGTGGTGGCCAGGGCTGGCTGAGAGGGCCATACTTACCATATGACCCAAAAGCCCACTCCACTCCTAGGCAATTAACCAAGAGAAAATCTTTTCACAAAACAGGTATGTGAATGTTTTAGCTATCTTGTCCACAATTCCTAAATATAGGACTATTGAGGTGATCCAGTTTTCTTGAGTTTGTCATTTTTTAATTGTTCTTGGAATAACACTATGTATACGTACTGTTTCACAGTCTAGAGTTAATATTTTACCAATTCAATAAAATCCAGAAGCCTTACATCCATATAGATTCTTTTACCTTCCACTCTTTGTTATAGCTGTCATATGGGTCACCTTTCTATGACTTGAACGCCACCCTCTGAGACTGTGGAGTCCTTCTTTCATACATATACAGGGAATTCCCTGGCGGTCCAGTGGTTAGGACTCAGCACTTTCACTGCTGGGGCCCCGGGTTCAGTCCCTGGTAGGGGAACTAAGATCCCGCAAGCCACGCAGGCGCGGCCAAAAAAAAAAAAAAAAAAAGTCATACATATATAAAATAATGTCAGAGGATCGTTTTTCCAGATACGTGCCGTTGTTGTTGCCCTCCCTTTGTTCCTGAAGTTGCAAGCTTACTTCTTTCTTGTGTCATTTCACTTCAGCCTGAAGAAGTTCCTTTCATGGAATATTTTTAGAGCAGTTTGTCTGGTGATGAATTCTCTTAGTTTTCTCTCATCTCCATCAGCCTTCGTTTTGGCTTTTGTTTGGCTTTCAGTCTTTAAGGATATCCCTGCTTTAAGGATATAATATCCTGGTTTGGTCTTTTCCTTTAATACTTTAAAGATGTTATTCCATTCTTTTCTGGTCTCTATGTTTTCTGATGAGAAACCACAGTCCTTCAAGTTGACATTCTGTGATGTATAACAGGTCGTTTTCTTTTGTCTTTTCACTTTCTTAATGGTGTCCTTTGAATCACAACAGTTTTACATTTTAGTGATGTGTCATTTATGCATAAGGGAGTCTTACTGGCTGGGAATTATTTAGACATTCAATCACATCCTCCTCAGTATTTTGGTTCTATAAATTAAAAGCTAAATGTGAAAGGGTTAGGGAAAGATTTGAATTCGTTCATTGCAAACTTTGCTATAGATGCTAAAGAACTCGTCAGGGACATGTCATTCCCCTGTTCAAATATATCTATATTTTTTCTTATTTACAACGTTGTGTTTAATTTCTGCTGTACAGCAAAGTGACTCAGTTATACACATGTAGAGTCTTTTTCATAGTATTTTCCATTATGGTTTATCACAGGATATTGAATATAGTTCCCTGTGCTATACAGTAGGACCTTGATTTTTATCCATCCTACGTACAATAGTTTCCACCTTCTAATCCCAAACCCCCAATCCTTCCCTCCCTCACCCTCCCCTTGTCAACCGTAAGTCCTTTCTCTGTACCTGTGAGTCTGTTTTTGTCTCCTAGATATGTTCATTTGCACTTGTGCCTCCCTCAGAGGGACAAGAGGCGCCGCAAACTGGAAGTCTTTTAATCTTTTATAATTAAAATTAATGTTTGCTTCTTTCCTCTGCAAATAGTTCCCTTTCATCTTTATTTGTTGGAAAAGGGAAGAGATGTATTCATGGAGTCCTTCTGCTTTTTTTAAAGCAGAATGTCACAGATTGCTCCAGGAGATGTCACATCCTAGAATTAAAGCTTTCCTTGTTTGACCCATTCCAGAAAGCTTGATGCCAAGCCCATACTCTTTAGGGGAGATATGTATGTAGGTGATTTGCCTAGGACTCTAAAAGTAAAAAAGTAGAAAATAAAAAAGAGAGTTGCTGCATTAGAAAAGACTAGTGTGTAGAGTGCGGGCTCCTGTTGTACACTCGGGATGACCTAGCCCCCTCCAAGTCAGAGGTGGGTGAGAAGTAGCAATTCCAACAGACAAGGATGAGCCTCCCTATTTATCCCTACCTTGGGCTCATTTTATCCTGGGCTGCATCACTTAAACTCAAAACACACTTTTACTATTCAGGGGTCAGTCCTTGTAGCCATCCCATTGTGCTATTCTCCACACCCTATGCGTGGGTCCACAGGAAACTGTAAACAGGTCTGGCTTTCCATGTCACCACTCACACAAGCCAGTGCTTTTCCACACTTGATCTATAGATCACAGACACGTGAGGATTATGCAAAAGAACAAGGACAAAGCTTTATTATAAGTTATGAAGACAACGCAAGGGTATCCCCTTGTTCCAGGACTGAAGGGGACGAGGCTAGGGCCTCTTGTTTACTGTCCTGAGGACTCTGACCGCTGGGACCATCCACCTTTGGGGGGAAGACTGCAGGCCGGGGGTGGGAACGGAATGCTGTATCTCTGGGTTCCCAGTTTGCTCCAGGATTACAGAGGTTAGGGCTAAGACATCCGTTTCACATCGAAACAGGGTCCACACGAGGCCCAGCCTGGGAGGGCCCTCCCCGAACTTCTTGGCTCAGGCCAACTTTCTCCTCTTACACCCCAAGGTAATAAGGAATCTCGGCCTGGAGGAGAATGACTTGATCGATGGCCCAGTGGTTTTATGTCCAGCCAAGGGCCTTGCCCTAACAGCAAGGCGGCACCTTGCTGTGCCCACTGCGGAGGTGAGGCTGCTAGGAGTAGAGGCCGGAACCAACACGCCCCTAAAGGCAGCCTTGGCTGGGCATGGGCTGGGCCCTCCGCTGGAAGTAGGGGGGCCCTGCCTGGGTGTGCCCCCAGGGATGTGACTTAAGATGGGGGCAGTAGTGTCTTCAAACCGAAGCTTATTCTTATTGCTGGGTCCCGTGGTCACCATGGGGGTAGCTCTGGTGAGGAGAGGGCCCCGGAGTTCAGGCCCACGCTTCCCCCATTGCTGTGTGTGGTGCTAGGGGAGGGGCGCCCTGGTTCCTGCCGTAATGCTGAGAGCTGAAAAGATGCAGCTCAGATCTTGGGCAGCCGCTCTGCACCCAGCTGGGTGCTGGCATGGGCGCCCACGGTGGAATTTGTGGAGGAAGCACCCCCAGAAGATGCTTCTGCGCGGCTGCGCTTAGCTGGGGGTGCTGGAGCACAGGCGAAGGCTGGAACCTGCCGTTTCAAATGGGTGCCCATGGTGGAATTTGTGGATGAAGCACCCCCAGAAGATGCTTCTGCGCGGCTGCGCTTAGCTGGGGGTGCTGGAGCACAGGCGAAGGCTGGAGCCTGCCGTTTCAAATGGGTGCCCACGGTGGAACTTGTGGATGAACCACCCCCAGAAGATGCTTCTGCATGGCTGCGCTTAGCTGGGGGTGCTGGAGCCCAGGCGAAGGCTGGAGCTTGCCGTTTCAAATACAGGGTTCCTCGCTGCTGCCAATCAGGCCCCCCAGAGATGGAGCAGGGAAGGGAAGCCGCAGCAGCGGCAGGAGCGGGCCAGTCAGGAGCCAGGCTTCCGAGGATGCGCCGGAGCCGTGCTTCCTTCTCCGCGTCTAGGTCTTCGGCGGTGACCCGGAAACCCAGCTGAGGGGGTGAGGGCAGCCTCAGAGGCTCCCCTCGCCTGTGCGGCAGCAGAGGAAACCTGCGTTTTGGGGGCCTGGGACTGTCAGATGTGGGGGAGCAGTTCCTCCAGGCCGGTTTCTGCCCTCTTGTTGCCTCTGCATCCTTGTCAGGCTGGCTTTTCCTCCGGGAAACCACCGGAGCTGCAGAGGGCGACGGAGGGCCCTCCTCGCTCCCTTTCTTTGAGGACTTCTGGGGCAGCCCTTGCGGTATGGCGGGACCCCTCCTACTGTTCACGGGCGGGAAACCTCGGGTGGAGCTATAGGAGCTCGTGACGGCGTTTCTTTTAGGGCAGGAGCTCATACAGGAGGTGTGGCGTGTCCTGTTGGGACTGTCTTCTGGCCTCTTGGCGTGGAGGTTTCTCTGCAGAGGTCCAGGCCTGGGCACGAATAAAGTGACCCCCAGGGGCCTAAATGCAGATCGTGTGCCCCCGGTGCCATCGGGGCCGCTTCTCTGGTCGTTGTTCCCCCCTACGACTGTGGGGACGTCCTCCTGCTTGGCCATCCCTTTCCCGCTCTCTCCCGGGGCCCTCAACGCCGTCTGCTCTGTGCTGCAGTTTGGGACACAGCTGGGTGTCGTGGGCGGCACTGGCTGCCCCCGCGCCACACTGACAGTGTCTGTGCCCACTGCGGACACTGAGCTACGGAACATCATGGAGATGAGAGCACCCATCACCGCCTTCTTCCGATGGCCTCGGCTGCAGGTGGTCCTTATGGACCCCCAGAAAGGAGCGCGGGGCCTGCGGGATGGTAGAATGGGGTCTCAGAGACTCTGTGGCAAAGCCCAGATGCAGAGTCACTGGACACTTGTGGGCTGGCCTGCGAGTGGATAGCTGGCCATAGACAGCTGGGTGACCCGGGCCGGCCACGGGAAGTCTGTGGGCGCGGGGAGCGGGCTGGGGGCAGCCGAGCCCTCCTGGCAGGTGCTGGTCCCCCAGTGCCCGGGGCGGGCGTGAGGGGCAGGGCCAACCTAAGTAAGTGCCCGTAGGGGACTTGGGTGAGATCGGTCCTTGGATAGAGGCTGGGCGCCGATCACTCTCCTTCAGCTGCCAAGTCGGCCCAAAGCAGAGTGCGCACTGTTTGGCCTGTTGCTGGTATTTATAGCCCTGCAACCTGTGAGCGAACAATGGGCTTGCGTCTGCGGGACGCAATAAAGAGGTTAGCGAGGGGTGGCGCATGCGCAGAGTACACGTCACGCCCTGGGGCGCACCGGTGAGGATACGCGCCTGGACCGTCTAGCGCTTCTGAATCTCCCGGGGTCTGAGGGTTGGAGGTGTTTGCCTTGAGGGTGATGAGCTTCCTGGCAGGACAGCTGGCCCTTCTCCCCTGGCCTGGCCCCAGTGCTGTCGGGGGAACTAACCGTACTGGACGGGGTCCCTGCCCAGCAAAGCGGAGCAAGGTTGCTGGCTGTGCAGCTCCCACAAGAGGCGGCAGCTTTGGCAGCAGCGCCTCTGCGTCCTCCTGCCCTTTCCCCTGGCGGCACTGGAGGGGAGAGCCGCTAAGAACGGAAGTGCCCGCACCACCCAGATCCTGCTGGGGTGACACCTGAAGTGGTGGCCAGGGCTGGCTGAGAGGGCCATACTTACCATATGACCCAAAAGCCCACTCCACTCCTAGGCAATTAACCAAGAGAAAATCTTTTCACAAAACAGGTATGTGAATGTTTTAGCTATCTTGTCCACAATTCCTAAATATAGGACTATTGAGGTGATCCAGTTTTCTTGAGTTTGTCATTTTTTAATTGTTCTTGGAATAACACTATGTATACGTACTGTTTCACAGTCTAGAGTTAATATTTTACCAATTCAATAAAATCCAGAAGCCTTACATCCATATAGATTCTTTTACCTTCCACTCTTTGTTATAGCTGTCATATGGGTCACCTTTCTATGACTTGAACGCCACCCTCTGAGACTGTGGAGTCCTTCTTTCATACATATACAGGGAATTCCCTGGCGGTCCAGTGGTTAGGACTCAGCACTTTCACTGCTGGGGCCCCGGGTTCAGTCCCTGGTAGGGGAACTAAGATCCCGCAAGCCACGCAGGCGCGGCCAAAAAAAAAAAAAAAAAAAGTCATACATATATAAAATAATGTCAGAGGATCGTTTTTCCAGATACGTGCCGTTGTTGTTGCCCTCCCTTTGTTCCTGAAGTTGCAAGCTTACTTCTTTCTTGTGTCATTTCACTTCAGCCTGAAGAAGTTCCTTTCATGGAATATTTTTAGAGCAGTTTGTCTGGTGATGAATTCTCTTAGTTTTCTCTCATCTCCATCAGCCTTCGTTTTGGCTTTTGTTTGGCTTTCAGTCTTTAAGGATATCCCTGCTTTAAGGATATAATATCCTGGTTTGGTCTTTTCCTTTAATACTTTAAAGATGTTATTCCATTCTTTTCTGGTCTCTATGTTTTCTGATGAGAAACCACAGTCCTTCAAGTTGACATTCTGTGATGTATAACAGGTCGTTTTCTTTTGTCTTTTCACTTTCTTAATGGTGTCCTTTGAATCACAACAGTTTTACATTTTAGTGATGTGTCATTTATGCATAAGGGAGTCTTACTGGCTGGGAATTATTTAGACATTCAATCACATCCTCCTCAGTATTTTGGTTCTATAAATTAAAAGCTAAATGTGAAAGGGTTAGGGAAAGATTTGAATTCGTTCATTGCAAACTTTGCTATAGATGCTAAAGAACTCGTCAGGGACATGTCATTCCCCTGTTCAAATATATCTATATTTTTTCTTATTTACAACGTTGTGTTTAATTTCTGCTGTACAGCAAAGTGACTCAGTTATACACATGTAGAGTCTTTTTCATAGTATTTTCCATTATGGTTTATCACAGGATATTGAATATAGTTCCCTGTGCTATACAGTAGGACCTTGATTTTTATCCATCCTACGTACAATAGTTTCCACCTTCTAATCCCAAACCCCCAATCCTTCCCTCCCTCACCCTCCCCTTGTCAACCGTAAGTCCTTTCTCTGTACCTGTGAGTCTGTTTTTGTCTCCTAGATATGTTCATTTGCACTTGTGCCTCCCTCAGAGGGACAAGAGGCGCCGCAAACTGGAAGTCTTTTAATCTTTTATAATTAAAATTAATGTTTGCTTCTTTCCTCTGCAAATAGTTCCCTTTCATCTTTATTTGTTGGAAAAGGGAAGAGATGTATTCATGGAGTCCTTCTGCTTTTTTTAAAGCAGAATGTCACAGATTGCTCCAGGAGATGTCACATCCTAGAATTAAAGCTTTCCTTGTTTGACCCATTCCAGAAAGCTTGATGCCAAGCCCATACTCTTTAGGGGAGATATGTATGTAGGTGATTTGCCTAGGACTCTAAAAGTAAAAAAGTAGAAAATAAAAAAGAGAGTTGCTGCATTAGAAAAGACTAGTGTGTAGAGTGCGGGCTCCTGTTGTACACTCGGGATGACCTAGCCCCCTCCAAGTCAGAGGTGGGTGAGAAGTAGCAATTCCAACAGACAAGGATGAGCCTCCCTATTTATCCCTACCTTGGGCTCATTTTATCCTGGGCTGCATCACTTAAACTCAAAACACACTTTTACTATTCAGGGGTCAGTCCTTGTAGCCATCCCATTGTGCTATTCTCCACACCCTATGCGTGGGTCCACAGGAAACTGTAAACAGGTCTGGCTTTCCATGTCACCACTCACACAAGCCAGTGCTTTTCCACACTTGATCTACAGATCACAGACACGTGAGGATTATGCAAAAGAACAAGGACAAAGCTTTATTATAAGTTATGAAGACAACGCAAGGGTATCCCCTTGTTCCAGGACTGAAGGGGACGAGGCTAGGGCCTCTTGTTTACTGTCCTGAGGACTCTGACCGCTGGGACCATCCACCTTTGGGGGGAAGACTGCAGGCCGGGGGTGGGAACGGAATGCTGTATCTCTGGGTTCCCAGTTTGCTCCAGGATTACAGAGGTTAGGGCTAAGACATCCGTTTCACATCGAAACAGGGTCCACACGAGGCCCAGCCTGGGAGGGCCCTCCCCGAACTTCTTGGCTCAGGCCAACTTTCTCCTCTTACACCCCAAGGTAATAAGGAATCTCGGCCTGGAGGAGAATGACTTGGTCGATGGCCCAGTGGTTTTATGTCCAGCCAAGGGCCTTGCCCTAACAGCAAGGCGGCACCTTGCTGTGCCCACTGCGGAGGTGAGGCTGCTAGGAGTAGAGGCCGGAACCAACACGCCCCTAAAGGCAGCCTTGGCTGGGCATGGGCTGGGCCCTCCGCTGGAAGTAGGGGGGCCCTGCCTGGGTGTGCCCCCAGGGATGTGACTTAAGATGGGGGCAGTAGTGTCTTCAAACCGAAGCTTATTCTTATTGCTGGGTCCCGTGGTCACCATGGGGGTAGCTCTGGTGAGGAGAGGGCCCCGGAGTTCAGGCCCACGCTTCCCCCATTGCTGTGTGTGGTGCTAGGGGAGGGGCGCCCTGGTTCCTGCCGTAATGCTGAGAGCTGAAAAGATGCAGCTCAGATCTTGGGCAGCCACTCTGCACCCAGCTGGGTGCTGGCATGGGCGCCCACGGTGGAATTTGTGGAGGAAGCACCCCCAGAAGATGCTTCTGCGCGGCTGCGCTTAGCTGGGGGTGCTGGAGCACAGGCGAAGGCTGGAACCTGCCGTTTCAAATGGGTGCCCATGGTGGAATTTGTGGATGAAGCACCCCCAGAAGATGCTTCTGCGCGGCTGCGCTTAGCTGGGGGTGCTGGAGCACAGGCGAAGGCTGGAGCCTGCCGTTTCAAATGGGTGCCCACGGTGGAACTTGTGGATGAACCACCCCCAGAAGATGCTTCTGCATGGCTGCGCTTAGCTGGGGGTGCTGGAGCCCAGGCGAAGGCTGGAGCTTGCCGTTTCAAATACAGGGTTCCTCGCTGCTGCCAATCA
Source organism: Mesoplodon mirus (assembly GCF_964341445.2). Lineage (NCBI taxonomy): Eukaryota > Metazoa > Chordata > Mammalia > Artiodactyla > Ziphiidae > Mesoplodon > Mesoplodon mirus. The sequence continues at coordinate 19,313,408 of NC_138989.1, read as the reverse complement.
GGCCCCCCAGAGATGGAGCAGGGAAGGGAAGCCGCAGCAGCGGCAGGAGCGGGCCAGTCAGGAGCCAGGCTTCCGAGGATGCGCCGGAGCCGTGCTTCCTTCTCCGCGTCTAGGTCTTCGGCGGTGACCCGGAAACCCAGCTGAGGGGGTGAGGGCAGCCTCAGAGGCTCCCCTCGCCTGTGCGGCAGCAGAGGAAACCTGCGTTTTGGGGGCCTGGGACTGTCAGATGTGGGGGAGCAGTTCCTCCAGGCCGGTTTCTGCCCTCTTGTTGCCTCTGCATCCTTGTCAGGCTGGCTTTTCCTCCGGGAAACCACCGGAGCTGCAGAGGGCGACGGAGGGCCCTCCTCGCTCCCTTTCTTTGAGGACTTCTGGGGCAGCCCTTGCGGTATGGCGGGACCCCTCCTACTGTTCACGGGCGGGAAACCTCGGGTGGAGCTATAGGAGCTCGTGACGGCGTTTCTTTTAGGGCAGGAGCTCATACAGGAGGTGTGGCGTGTCCTGTTGGGACTGTCTTCTGGCCTCTTGGCGTGGAGGTTTCTCTGCAGAGGTCCAGGCCTGGGCACGAATAAAGTGACCCCCAGGGGCCTAAATGCAGATCGTGTGCCCCCGGTGCCATCGGGGCCGCTTCTCTGGTCGTTGTTCCCCCCTACGACTGTGGGGACGTCCTCCTGCTTGGCCATCCCTTTCCCGCTCTCTCCCGGGGCCCTCAACGCCGTCTGCTCTGTGCTGCAGTTTGGGACACAGCTGGGTGTCGTGGGCGGCACTGGCTGCCCCCGCGCCACACTGACAGTGTCTGTGCCCACTGCGGACACTGAGCTACGGAACATCATGGAGATGAGAGCACCCATCACCGCCTTCTTCCGATGGCCTCGGCTGCAGGTGGTCCTTATGGACCCCCAGAAAGGAGCGCGGGGCCTGCGGGATGGTAGAATGGGGTCTCAGAGACTCTGTGGCAAAGCCCAGATGCAGAGTCACTGGACACTTGTGGGCTGGCCTGCGAGTGGATAGCTGGCCATAGACAGCTGGGTGACCCGGGCCGGCCACGGGAAGTCTGTGGGCGCGGGGAGCGGGCTGGGGGCAGCCGAGCCCTCCTGGCAGGTGCTGGTCCCCCAGTGCCCGGGGCGGGCGTGAGGGGCAGGGCCAACCTAAGTAAGTGCCCGTAGGGGACTTGGGTGAGATCGGTCCTTGGATAGAGGCTGGGCGCCGAGCACTCTCCTTCAGCTGCCAAGTCGGCCCAAAGCAGAGTGCGCACTGTTTGGCCTGTTGCTGGTATTTATAGCCCTGCAACCTGTGAGCGAACAATGGGCTTGCGTCTGCGGGACGCAATAAAGAGGTTAGCGAGGGGTGGCGCATGCGCAGAGTACACGTCACGCCCTGGGGCGCACCGGTGAGGATACGCGCCTGGACCGTCTAGCGCTTCTGAATCTCCCGGGGTCTGAGGGTTGGAGGTGTTTGCCTTGAGGGTGATGAGCTTCCTGGCAGGACAGCTGGCCCTTCTCCCCTGGCCTGGCCCCAGTGCTGTCGGGGGAACTAACCGTACTGGACGGGGTCCCTGCCCAGCAAAGCGGAGCAAGGTTGCTGGCTGTGCAGCTCCCACAAGAGGCGGCAGCTTTGGCAGCAGCGCCTCTGCGTCCTCCTGCCCTTTCCCCTGGCGGCACTGGAGGGGAGAGCCGCTAAGAACGGAAGTGCCCGCACCACCCAGATCCTGCTGGGGTGACACCTGAAGTGGTGGCCAGGGCTGGCTGAGAGGGCCATACTTACCATATGACCCAAAAGCCCACTCCACTCCTAGGCAATTAACCAAGAGAAAATCTTTTCACAAAACAGGTATGTGAATGTTTTAGCTATCTTGTCCACAATTCCTAAATATAGGACTATTGAGGTGATCCAGTTTTCTTGAGTTTGTCATTTTTTAATTGTTCTTGGAATAACACTATGTATACGTACTGTTTCACAGTCTAGAGTTAATATTTTACCAATTCAATAAAATCCAGAAGCCTTACATCCATATAGATTCTTTTACCTTCCACTCTTTGTTATAGCTGTCATATGGGTCACCTTTCTATGACTTGAACGCCACCCTCTGAGACTGTGGAGTCCTTCTTTCATACATATACAGGGAATTCCCTGGCGGTCCAGTGGTTAGGACTCAGCACTTTCACTGCTGGGGCCCCGGGTTCAGTCCCTGGTAGGGGAACTAAGATCCCGCAAGCCACGCAGGCGCGGCCAAAAAAAAAAAAAAAAAAAAAGTCATACATATATAAAATAATGTCAGAGGATCGTTTTTCCAGATACGTGCTGTTGTTGTTGCCCTCCCTTTGTTCCTGAAGTTGCAAGCTTACTTCTTTCTTGTGTCATTTCACTTCAGCCTGAAGAAGTTCCTTTCATGGAATATTTTTAGAGCAGTTTGTCTGGTGATGAATTCCCTTAGTTTTCTCTCATCTCCATCAGCCTTCGTTTTGGCTTTTGTTTGGCTTTCAGTCTTTAAGGATATCCCTGCTTTAAGGATATAATATCCTGGTTTGGTCTTTTCCTTTAATACTTTAAAGATGTTATTCCATTCTTTTCTGGTCTCTATGTTTTCTGATGAGAAACCACAGTCCTTCAAGTTGACATTCTGTGATGTATAACAGGTCGTTTTCTTTTGTCTTTTCACTTTGTTAATGGTGTCCTTTGAATCACAACAGTTTTACACTTTAGTGATGTGTCATTTATGCATAAGGGAGTCTTACTGGCTGGGAATTATTTAGACATTCAATCACATCCTCCTCAGTATTTTGGTTCTATAAATTAAAAGCTAAATGTGAAAGGGTTAGGGAAAGATTTGAATTCGTTCATTGCAAACTTTGCTATAGATGCTAAAGAACTCGTCAGGGACATGTCATTCCCCTGTTCAAATATATCTATATTTTTTCTTATTTACAACGTTGTGTTTAATTTCTGCTGTACAGCAAAGTGACTCAGTTATACACATGTAGAGTCTTTTTCATAGTATTTTCCATTATGGTTTATCACAGGATATTGAATATAGTTCCCTGTGCTATACAGTAGGACCTTGATTTTTATCCATCCTACGTACAATAGTTTCCACCTTCTAATCCCAAACCCCCAATCCTTCCCTCCCTCACCCTCCCCTTGTCAACCGTAAGTCCTTTCTCTGTACCTGTGAGTCTGTTTTTGTCTCCTAGATATGTTCATTTGCACTTGTGCCTCCCTCAGAGGGACAAGAGGCGCCGCAAACTGGAAGTCTTTTAATCTTTTATAATTAAAATTAATGTTTGCTTCTTTCCTCTGCAAATAGTTCCCTTTCATCTTTATTTGTTGGAAAAGGGAAGAGATGTATTCATGGAGTCCTTCTGCTTTTTTTAAAGCAGAATGTCACAGATTGCTCCAGGAGATGTCACATCCTAGAATTAAAGCTTTCCTTGTTTGACCCATTCCAGAAAGCTTGATGCCAAGCCCATACTCTTTAGGGGAGATATGTATGTAGGTGATTTGCCTAGGACTCTAAAAGTAAAAAAGTAGAAAATAAAAAAGAGAGTTGCTGCATTAGAAAAGACTAGTGTGTAGAGTGCGGGCTCCTGTTGTACACTCGGGATGACCTAGCCCCCTCCAAGTCAGAGGTGGGTGAGAAGTAGCAATTCCAACAGACAAGGATGAGCCTCCCTATTTATCCCTACCTTGGGCTCATTTTATCCTGGGCTGCATCACTTAAACTCAAAACACACTTTTACTATTCAGGGGTCAGTCCTTGTAGCCATCCCATTGTGCTATTCTCCACACCCTATGCGTGGGTCCACAGGAAACTGTAAACAGGTCTGGCTTTCCATGTCACCACTCACACAAGCCAGTGCTTTTCCACACTTGATCTACAGATCACAGACACGTGAGGATTATGCAAAAGAACAAGGACAAAGCTTTATTATAAGTTATGAAGACAACACAAGGGTATCCCCTTGTTCCAGGACTGAAGGGGACGAGGCTAGGGCCTCTTGTTTACTGTCCTGAGGACTCTGACCGCTGGGACCATCCACCTTTGGGGGGAAGACTGCAGGCCGGGGGTGGGAACGGAATGCTGTATCTCTGGGTTCCCAGTTTGCTCCAGGATTACAGAGGTTAGGGCTAAGACATCCGTTTCACATCGAAACAGGGTCCACACGAGGCCCAGCCTGGGAGGGCCCTCCCTGAACTTCTTGGCTCAGGCCAACTTTCTCCTCTTACACCCCAAGGTAATAAGGAATCTCGGCCTGGAGGAGAATGACTTGGTCGATGGCCCAGTGGTTTTATGTCCAGCCAAGGGCCTTGCCCTAACAGCAAGGCGGCACCTTGCTGTGCCCACTGCGGAGGTGAGGCTGCTAGGAGTAGAGGCCGGAACCAACACGCCCCTAAAGGCAGCCTTGGCTGGGCATGGGCTGGGCCCTCCGCTGGAAGTAGGGGGGCCCTGCCTGGGTGTGCCCCCAGGGATGTGACTTAAGATGGGGGCAGTAGTGTCTTCAAACCGAAGCTTATTCTTATTGCTGGGTCCCGTGGTCACCATGGGGGTAGCTCTGGTGAGGAGAGGGCCCCGGAGTTCAGGCCCACGCTTCCCCCATTGCTGTGTGTGGTGCTAGGGGAGGGGCGCCCTGGTTCCTGCCGTAATGCTGAGAGCTGAAAAGATGCAGCTCAGATCTTGGGCAGCCGCTCTGCACCCAGCTGGGTGCTGGCATGGGCGCCCACGGTGGAATTTGTGGAGGAAGCACCCCCAGAAGATGCTTCTGCGCGGCTGCGCTTAGCTGGGGGTGCTGGAGCACAGGCGAAGGCTGGAACCTGCCGTTTCAAATGGGTGCCCATGGTGGAATTTGTGGATGAAGCACCCCCAGAAGATGCTTCTGCGCGGCTGCGCTTAGCTGGGGGTGCTGGAGCACAGGCGAAGGCTGGAGCCTGCCGTTTCAAATGGGTGCCCACGGTGGAACTTGTGGATGAACCACCCCCAGAAGATGCTTCTGCATGGCTGCGCTTAGCTGGGGGTGCTGGAGCCCAGGCGAAGGCTGGAGCTTGCCGTTTCAAATACAGGGTTCCTTGCTGCTGCCAATCAGGCCCCCCAGAGATGGAGCAGGGAAGGGAAGCCGCAGCAGCGGCAGGAGCGGGCCAGTCAGGAGCCAGGCTTCCGAGGATGCGCCGGAGCCGTGCTTCCTTCTCCGCGTCTAGGTCTTCGGCGGTGACCCGGAAACCCAGCTGAGGGGGTGAGGGCAGCCTCAGAGGCTCCCCTCGCCTGTGCGGCAGCAGAGGAAACCTGCGTTTTGGGGGCCTGGGACTGTCAGATGTGGGGGAGCAGTTCCTCCAGGCCGGTTTCTGCCCTCTTGTTGCCTCTGCATCCTTGTCAGGCTGGCTTTTCCTCCGGGAAACCACCGGAGCTGCAGAGGGCGACGGAGGGCCCTCCTCGCTCCCTTTCTTTGAGGACTTCTGGGGCAGCCCTTGCGGTATGGCGGGACCCCTCCTACTGTTCACGGGCGGGAAACCTCGGGTGGAGCTATAGGAGCTCGTGACGGCGTTTCTTTTAGGGCAGGAGCTCATACAGGAGGTGTGGCGTGTCCTGTTGGGACTGTCTTCTGGCCTCTTGGCGTGGAGGTTTCTCTGCAGAGGTCCAGGCCTGGGCACGAATAAAGTGACCCCCAGGGGCCTAAATGCAGATCGTGTGCCCCCGGTGCCATCGGGGCCGCTTCTCTGGTCGTTGTTCCCCCCTACGACTGTGGGGACGTCCTCCTGCTTGGCCATCCCTTTCCCGCTCTCTCCCGGGGCCCTCAACGCCGTCTGCTCTGTGCTGCAGTTTGGGACACAGCTGGGTGTCGTGGGCGGCACTGGCTGCCCCCGCGCCACACTGACAGTGTCTGTGCCCACTGCGGACACTGAGCTACGGAACATCATGGAGATGAGAGCACCCATCACCGCCTTCTTCCGATGGCCTCGGCTGCAGGTGGTCCTTATGGACCCCCAGAAAGGAGCGCGGGGCCTGCGGGATGGTAGAATGGGGTCTCAGAGACTCTGTGGCAAAGCCCAGATGCAGAATCACTGGACACTTGTGGGCTGGCCTGCGAGTGGATAGCTGGCCATAGACAGCTGGGTGACCCGGGCCGGCCACGGGAAGTCTGTGGGCGCGGGGAGCGGGCTGGGGGCAGCCGAGCCCTCCTGGCAGGTGCTGGTCCCCCAGTGCCCGGGGCGGGCGTGAGGGGCAGGGCCAACCTAAGTAAGTGCCCGTAGGGGACTTGGGTGAGATCGGTCCTTGGATAGAGGCTGGGCGCCGAGCACTCTCCTTCAGCTGCCAAGTCGGCCCAAAGCAGAGTGCGCACTGTTTGGCCTGTTGCTGGTATTTATAGCCCTGCAACCTGTGAGCGAACAATGGGCTTGCGTCTGCGGGACGCAATAAAGAGGTTAGCGAGGGGTGGCGCATGCGCAGAGTACACGTCACGCCCTGGGGCGCACCGGTGAGGATACGCGCCTGGACCGTCTAGCGCTTCTGAATCTCCCGGGGTCTGAGGGTTGGAGGTGTTTGCCTTGAGGGTGATGAGCTTCCTGGCAGGACAGCTGGCCCTTCTCCCCTGGCCTGGCCCCAGTGCTGTCGGGGGAACTAACCGTACTGGACGGGGTCCCTGCCCAGCAAAGCGGAGCAAGGTTGCTGGCTGTGCAGCTCCCACAAGAGGCGGCAGCTTTGGCAGCAGCGCCTCTGCGTCCTCCTGCCCTTTCCCCTGGCGGCACTGGAGGGGAGAGCCGCTAAGAACGGAAGTGCCCGCACCACCCAGATCCTGCTGGGGTGACACCTGAAGTGGTGGCCAGGGCTGGCTGAGAGGGCCATACTTACCATATGACCCAAAAGCCCACTCCACTCCTAGGCAATTAACCAAGAGAAAATCTTTTCACAAAACAGGTATGTGAATGTTTTAGCTATCTTGTCCACAATTCCTAAATATAGGACTATTGAGGTGATCCAGTTTTCTTGAGTTTGTCATTTTTTAATTGTTCTTGGAATAACACTATGTATACGTACTGTTTCACAGTCTAGAGTTAATATTTTACCAATTCAATAAAATCCAGAAGCCTTACATCCATATAGATTCTTTTACCTTCCACTCTTTGTTATAGCTGTCATATGGGTCACCTTTCTATGACTTGAACGCCACCCTCTGAGACTGTGGAGTCCTTCTTTCATACATATACAGGGAATTCCCTGGCGGTCCAGTGGTTAGGACTCAGCACTTTCACTGCTGGGGCCCCGGGTTCAGTCCCTGGTAGGGGAACTAAGATCCCGCAAGCCACGCAGGCGCGGCCAAAAAAAAAAAAAAAGTCATACATATATAAAATAATGTCAGAGGATCGTTTTTCCAGATACGTGCCGTTGTTGTTGCCCTCCCTTTGTTCCTGAAGTTGCAAGCTTACTTCTTTCTTGTGTCATTTCACTTCAGCCTGAAGAAGTTCCTTTCATGGAATATTTTTAGAGCAGTTTGTCTGGTGATGAATTCTCTTAGTTTTCTCTCATCTCCATCAGCCTTCGTTTTGGCTTTTGTTTGGCTTTCAGTCTTTAAGGATATCCCTGCTTTAAGGATATAATATCCTGGTTTGGTCTTTTCCTTTAATACTTTAAAGATGTTATTCCATTCTTTTCTGGTCTCTATGTTTTCTGATGAGAAACCACAGTCCTTCAAGTTGACATTCTGTGATGTATAACAGGTCGTTTTCTTTTGTCTTTTCACTTTCTTAATGGTGTCCTTTGAATCACAACAGTTTTACACTTTAGTGATGTGTCATTTATGCATAAGGGAGTCTTACTGGCTGGGAATTATTTAGACATTCAATCACATCCTCCTCAGTATTTTGGTTCTATAAATTAAAAGCTAAATGTGAAAGGGTTAGGGAAAGATTTGAATTCGTTCATTGCAAACTTTGCTATAGATGCTAAAGAACTCGTCAGGGACATGTCATTCCCCTGTTCAAATATATCTATATTTTTTCTTATTTACAACGTTGTGTTTAATTTCTGCTGTACAGCAAAGTGACTCAGTTATACACATGTAGAGTCTTTTTCATATTATTTTCCATTATGGTTTATCACAGGATATTGAATATAGTTCCCTGTGCTATACAGTAGGACCTTGATTTTTATCCATCCTACGTACAATAGTTTCCACCTTCTAATCCCAAACCCCCAATCCTTCCCTCCCTCACCCTCCCCTTGTCAACCGTAAGTCCTTTCTCTGTACCTGTGAGTCTGTTTTTGTCTCCTAGATATGTTCATTTGCACTTGTGCCTCCCTCAGAGGGACAAGAGGCGCCGCAAACTGGAAGTCTTTTAATCTTTTATAATTAAAATTAATGTTTGCTTCTTTCCTCTGCAAATAGTTGCCTTTCATCTTTATTTGTTGGAAAAGCGAAGAGATGTATTCATGGAGTCCTTCTGCTTTTTTTAAAGCACAATGTCACAGATTGCTCCAGGAGATGTCACATCCTAGAATTAAAGCTTTCCTTGTTTGACCCATTCCAGAAAGCTTGATGCCAAGCCCATACTCTTTAGGGGAGATATGTATGTAGGTGATTTGCCTAGGACTCTAAAAGTAAAAAAGTAGAAAATAAAAAAGAGATTTGCTGCATTAGAAAAGACTAGTGTGTAGAGTGCGGGCTCCTGTTGTACACTCGGGATGACCTAGCCCCCTCCAAGTCAGAGGTGGGTGAGAAGTAGCAATTCCAACAGACAAGGATGAGCCTCCCTATTTATCCCTACCTTGGGCTCATTTTATCCTGGGCTGCATCACTTAAACTCAAAACACACTTTTACTATTCAGGGGTCAGTCCTTGTAGCCATCCCATTGTGCTATTCTCCACACCCTATGCGTGGGTCCACAGGAAACTGTAAACAGGTCTGGCTTTCCATGTCACCACTCACACAAGCCAGTGCTTTTCCACACTTGATCTACAGATCACAGACACGTGAGGATTATGCAAAAGAACAAGGACAAAGCTTTATTATAAGTTATGAAGACAACACAAGGGTATCCCCTTGTTCCAGGACTGAAGGGGACGAGGCTAGGGCCTCTTGTTTACTGTCCTGAGGACTCTGACCGCTGGGACCATCCACCTTTGGGGGGAAGACTGCAGGCCGGGGGTGGGAACGGAATGCTGTATCTCTGGGTTCCCAGTTTGCTCCAGGATTACAGAGGTTAGGGCTAAGACATCCGTTTCACATCGAAACAGGGTCCACACGAGGCCCAGCCTGGGAGGGCCCTCCCCGAACTTCTTGGCTCAGGCCAACTTTCTCCTCTTACACCCCAAGGTAATAAGGAATCTCGGCCTGGAGGAGAATGACTTGGTCGATGGCCCAGTGGTTTTTTTTTTTTTTTTTTTTTTAGTTTTTTTTTTTTTTTTTTTTTTTTTTTTTTATGCATATATTTTTTATTTTCTCCCATTTTTTTTATAACAAATTTAATCAGTTATACATATACATATGTTTCCATAACCCCTCCCTTTTGCGTCTCCCTCCCACCCTCCCTATCCCACCCCTCCAGGCGGTCACAAAGTACCGAGCTGACCTCCCTGTGCTATGCGGCTGCTTCCCACTAGCTATCTACCTCACGTTTGGTAGTGTATATATGTCCATGCCGCTCTTTCACTTTGTCACAGCTTACCCTTCCCCCTCCCCATATCCTCAAGTCCATTCTCTAGTAGGTCTGTGTCTTTATTCCTGTCTTACCCCTATGTTCTTCATGACATTTTTTTTTTCTTAAATTCCATATATATGTGTTAGCATACAGTATTTGTCTTTCTCTTTCTGACTTACTTCACTCTGTATGACAGACTCTAGGTCTATCCACCTCATTACAAATAGCTCAATTTCATTTCTTTTTATGGCTGAGTAATATTCCATTGTATATATGTGCCACATCTTCTTTATCCATTCATCCGATGATGGACACTTAGGTTGTTTCCATCTCCGGGCTATTGTAAATAGGGCTGCTATGAACATTTTGGTACATGTCTCTTTTTGAATTATGGTTTTCTCAGGGTATATGCCCAGTAGTGGGATTGCTGGGTCATATGGTAGTTCTATTTGTAGTTTTTTAAGGAACCTCCATACCGTTCTCCATAGCGGTTGTACCAATTCACATTCCCACCAGCAGTGCAAGAGTGTTCCCTTTTTTCCACACCCTCTCCAGCATTTATTGTTTCTAGATTTTTTGATGATGGCCATTCTGACTGGTGTGAGATGATATCTCATTGTAGTTTTGATTTGCATTTCTCTAATGAGTAAAGATGTTGAGCATCCTTTCATGTGTTTGTTGGCAGTCTGTATATCTTCTGTGGAGAAATGTCTATTTAGGTCTTCTGCCCATTTTTGGATTGGGTTCTTTGTTTTTTTGTTATTGAGCTGCATGAGCTGCTTATAAATTTTGGAGATTAATCCTTTGTCAGTTGCTTCATTTGCAAATATTTTCTCCCATTCTGAGGGTTGTCTTTTGGTCTTGTTTATGGTTTCCTTTGCTGTGCAAAAGCTTTTAAGTTTCATTAGGTCCCATGTGTTGATTTTTGTCTTTATTTCCATTTCTCTAGGAGGTGGGTCCAAAAGGATCTTGCTGTGATTTATGTCATAGAGTGTTCTGCCTATGTGTTCCTCTAAGAGTTTGATAGTGTCTGGCCTTACATTTAGGTCTTTAATCCATTTTGAGCTTATTTTTGTGTATGGTGTTAGGGAGTGATCTAATCTCATACTTTTACATGTCCCTATCCAGTTTTCCCAGCACCACTTATTGAAGAGACTGTCCTTTCTCCACTGTACATTCCTGCCTCCTTTATCAAAGATAAGGTGACCATATGTCCGTGGGTTTAACTCTGGGCTTTCTATCCTGTTCCATTGATCTATCTTTCTGTTTTTGTGCCAGTACCATACTGTCTTGATTACTGTAGCTTTGTAGTATAGTCTGAAGTCAGGGAGCCTGATTCCTCCAGCTCCATTTTTCGTTCTCAACATTGCTTTGGCTATTCGGGGTCTTTTGTGTTTCCATACAAATTGTGAAATTTTTTGTTCTAGTTCTGTGAAAAATGCCAGTGGTAGTTTGATAGGGATTGCATTGAACCTGTAGATTGCTTTGGGTAGTAGAGTCATTTTCACAATGTTGATTCTTCCAATCCAAGAACATGGTACATCTCTCCATCTATTTGTATCATCTTTAATTTCTTTCATCAGTGTCTTATAATTTTCTGCATACAGGTCTTTTGTCTCCTTAGGTAGGTTTATTCCTAGATATTTTATTCTTTTTGTTGCAATGGTAAATGGGAGTGTTTCCTTGATTTCACTTTCAGATTTTTCATCATCAGTATATAGGAATGCCAGAGATTTCTGTGCATTAATTTTGTATCCTGCAACTTTACCAAATTCATTGATTAACTCTAGTAGTTTTCTGGTAGCATCTTTAGGATTCTCTATGTATAGTATCATGTCATCTGCAAACAGTGACAGCTTTACTTCTTCTTTTCCAATTTGGATTCCTTTTATTTCCTTTTCTTCCCTGATTGCTGTGGCTAAAACTTCCAAAACTAGGTTGAATAAGAGTGGTGAAAGTGGGCAACCTTGTCTAGTTCCTGATCTTAGTGGAAATGGTTTCAGTTTTTCACCATTGAGGACGATGCTGGCTGTGGGTTTGTCATATATGGCCTTTATTATGTTGAGGAAAGTTCCCTCTATGCCTACTTTCTGCAGGGTTTTTATCATAAATGGGTGTTGAATTTTGTCGAAAGCTTTCTCTGCATCTATTGAGATGATCATATGGTTTTTCTCCTTCAATTTGTTAATATGGTGTATCACGTTGATTGATTTGCGTATATTGAAGAATCCTTGCATTCCTGGAATAAACCCCACTTGATCATGGTGTATGATCCTTTTAATGTGCTGTTGGATTCTGTTTGCTAGTATTTTGTTGAGGATTTTTGCATCTATGTTCATCAGTGATATTGGCCTGTAGTTTTCTTTCTTTGTGACATCCTTGCCTGGTTTTGGTATCAAGGTGATGGTGGCCTCGTAGAATGAGTTTGGGAGTGTTCCTCCCTCTGCTATATTTTGGAAGAGTTTCAGAAGGATAGGTGTTAGCTCTTCTCTAAATGCTTGATAGAATTCGCCTGTGAAGCCATCTGGTCCTGGGCTTTTGTTTGTTGGAAGATTTTTTATCACAGTTTCAATTTCAGTGCTTGTGATTGGTCTGTTCATATTTTCTATTTCTTCCTGATTCAGTCTTGGCAGGTTGTGCATTTCTAAGAATTTGTCCATTTCTTCCAGGTTGTCCATTTTATTGGCATAGAGTTGCTTATAGTAATCTCTCATGATCTTTTGTATTTCTGTAGTGTCAGTTGTTACTTCTCCTTTTTCATTTCTAATTCTATTGATTTGAGTCTTCTCCCTTTTTTTCTTGATGAGTCTGGCTAATGGTTTATCAATTTTGTTTATCTTCTCAAAGAACCAGCTTTTAGTTTTATTGATCTTTGCTATCGTTTCCTTCATTTCTTTTTCATTTATTTCTGATCTGATTTTTATGATTTCTTTCCTTCTGCTAACTTTGGGATGTTTTTGTTCTTCTTTCTCTAATTGCTTTAGGTGCAAGGTTAGGTTGTTTATTCGAGATGTTTCCTGTTTCTTAAGGTGGGATTGTATTGCTATAAACTTCCCTCTTAGAACTGCTTTTGCTGCATCCCATAGGTTTTGGGTCGTCGTGTCTCCATTGTCATTTGTTTCTAGGTATTTTTTAATTTCCTCTTTGATTTCTTCAGTGATCACTTCGTTATTAAGTAGTGTATTGTTTAGCCTCCATGTGTTTGTATTTTTTACAGCTCTTTTCCTGTAATTGATATCTAGTCTCATAGCATTGTGGTCGGAAAAGATACTTGATACAATTTCAATTTTCTTAAATTTACCAAGGCTTGATTTGTGACCCAAGATATGATCTATCCTGGAGAATGTTCCATGAGCACTTGAGAAAAATGTGTATTCTGTTGTTTTTGGATGGAATGTCCTATAAATATCAATTAAGTCCATCTTGTTTAATGTATCATTTAAAGCTTGTGTTTCCTTATTTATTTTCATTTTGGATGATCTGTCCATTGGTGAAAGTGGGGTGTTAAAGTCCCCTACTATGATTGTGTTACTGTCGATTTCTCCTTTTATGGCTGTTAGTATTTGCCTTATGTATTGAGGTGCTCCTATGTTTGGTGCATAAATATTTACAATTGTTATATCTTCTTCTTGGATCGATCCCTTGATCATTATGTAGTGTCCTTCTTTGTCTCTTCTAGTAGTCCTTATTTTAAAGTCTATTTTGTCTGATATGAGAATTGCTACTCCAGCTTTCTTTTGGTTTCCATTTGCATGGAATATCTTTTTCCATCCCCTTACTTTCAGTCTGTATGTGTCTCTAGGTCTGAAGTGGGTCTCTTGTAGACAGCATATAGATGGGTCTTGTTTTTGTATCCATTCAGCCACTCTGTGTCTTTTGGTGGGAGCATTTAGTCCATTTACATTTAAGGTAATTATCGATATGTATGTTCCTATTCCCATTTTCTTAATTGTTTTGGGTTCATTATTGTAGGTATATTCCTTCTGTTGTGTTTCTTGCCTAGAGAAGTTCCTTTAGCATTTGTTGTAAAGCTGGTTTGGTGGTGCTGAACTCTCTCAGCTTTTGCTTGTCTGTAAACGTTTTAATTTCTCCATCAAATCTGAATGAGATCCTTGCTGGGTAGAGTAATCTTGGTTGCAGGTTTTTCTCCTTCATCACTTTAAGTATGTCCTGCCACTCCCTTCTGGCTTGTAGAGTTTCTGCTGAGAGATCAGCTGTTATCCTGATGGGGATTCCCTTGTGTGTTATTTGTTGTTTTTGCCTTGCTGCTTTTAATATGATTTCTTTGTGTTTAATTTTTGACAGTTTGATTAATATGTGTCTTGGCGTATTTCTCCTTGGATTTATTCTGTATGGGACTCTCTGTGCCTCCTGGACTTGATTAACTATTTCCTTTCCCATATTAGGGAAGTTTTCAACTATAATCTCTTCAAATATTTTCTCAGTCCCTTTCTTTTTCTCTTCTTCTTCTGGAACCCCTATAATTCGAATGTTGGTGCGTTTAATGTTGTCCCAGAGGTCTCTGAGACTGTCCTCTGTTCTTTTCATTCTTTTTTCTTTATTTTGCTCTGCAGCAGTTATTTCCACTATTTTATCTTCCACCTCACTTATCCGTTCCTCTGCCTCAGTTATTCTGCTATTGATCCCATCTAGAGTATTTTTTATTTCATTTATTGTGTTTTTAATCGATGATTGATTCATCTTTAGTTCTTCTAGGTCCTTGTTAACTGTTTCTTGCATTTTGTCTATTCTATTTCCAAGATTTTGGATCTGGGAAATAGAATCTTGGATCATCTTTACCATCATTATTCTGAATTCTTTTTCAGGTAGAGTGCCTATTACCTCTTCATTTGTTAGGTCTGGTGGGTTTTTATCTTGCTCCTTCTCCTGCTGTGTGTTTTTCTGTCTTCTCATTTTGCTTATGTTACTGTGTTTGGGGTCTCCTTTTTGCAGGCTGCAGGTTCGTAGTTCCTGTTGTTTTTGGTGTCTGTCCCCAGTGGCTAAGGTTGGTTTAGTGGGTTGTGTAGGCTTCCTGGTGGAGGGGACTAGTGCCTGTGTTCTGGTGGATGAGGCTGGATCTTGTCTTTCTGGTGGGCAGGTCCACGTCTGGTGGTGTGTTTTGGGGTGTCTGTGGACTTTTTATGATTTTAGGCCACCTCTCTGCTAATGGGTGGCGTTGTGTTCCTGTCTTGCTAGTTGTTTGGCTCAGGGTGTCCAGCACTGTAGCCTGCTGGTCGTTGAGTGAAGCTGGGTGCTGGTGTTGAGATGGAGATCTCTGGAAGATTTTCGCCGTTTGATATTATGTGGAGCTGGGAGGTCTCTTGTGGACCAGTGTCCTGAAGTTGGCTCTCCCACCTCAGAGGCACAGCACTGACTCCGGGCTCCTCAATTTGGGATGATGTGTTGTCTATTCGTGTATTCCACAGATGCAGGATACATCAAGTTGATTGTGGAGCTTTAATCCGCTGCTTCTGAGGCTGCTGGGAGAGGTTTCCCTTTCTCTTCTTTGTTCTCACAGCTCCTGGGTCTCAGCTTTGGATTTGGCCCCGCCTCTGCGTGTAGGTAGCCGGAGGGCGTCTGCTCTTCGCTCAGATAGGACAGGGTTAAAGGAGCAGCCTCTTCGGGGACTCTGGCTCACTCAGGCCGGGAGGGAGGGAGGGGCACTGAGTGTGGGGCGAGCCTGCAGCGGCAGAGGTCGGCGTGACGTTGCACCAGCCCGAGGCGCGCCGTGCGTTCTCCCAGGGAAGCCGCCCCTGGATCCCGGGACCCCGGCAGTGGCGGGCTGCACAGGCTCCCGGAAGGGCGGTGTGGGCAGTGACCTGCGCTCGCACACAGGCTTCTTGGCGGCGGCAGCAGCAGCCCCAGCGTCCCACGCCCGTCACTGGGCTCCGCGCTTTCAGTCGCGACTCGCGCCCGTCTGTGGAGCCCCTTTAAGCAGCGCTCTTAATCCCCTCTCCTCGCGCACCAGGAAACCAAGAGGGAAGAAAAAGTCTCTTGCCTCTTCGGCAGCTCCAGAGTTTTCACGGACTCCCTCCCGGCTAGCTGTGGCACATTAGCCCCCTTCAGGCTGAGTTCTCGCCGCCAGCCCCAGTCCTCTCCCTGCGCTCTGACCGAAGCCCGAGCCTCAGCTTCCAGCGCTGCGCGCCCCGGCGGGCGAGCAGACAAGCCTCTCGGGCTGGTGAGTGCCGCTCGGCACCGATCCTCTGTGTGCGGATCTCTCCGCTTTGCCCTACCCAGGTATGTGGGGAGTTTCTTGCCTTTTGGGAGGTCTGGGGTCTTCTGCCAGCGTTCAGTAGGTGTTCTGTAGGAGTTGTTCCACGTGTAGCTGTATTTCTGGTGTATCCGTGGGGAGGAAGGTGATCTCCGCGTCTTACTCTTCCGCCATCTTACCCGGAAGTCGGCCCAGTGGTTTTATGTCCAGCCAAGGGCCTTGCCCTAACAGCAAGGCGGCACCTTGCTGTGCCCACTGCGGAGGTGAGGCTGCTAGGAGTAGAGGCCGGAACCAACACGCCCCTAAAGGCAGCCTTGGCTGGGCATGGGCTGGGCCCTCCGCTGGAAGTAGGGGGGCCCTGCCTGGGTGTGCCCCCAGGGATGTGACTTAAGATGGGGGCAGTAGTGTCTTCAAACCGAAGCTTATTCTTATTGCTGGGTCCCGTGGTCACCATGGGGGTAGCTCTGGTGAGGAGAGGGCCCCGGAGTTCAGGCCCACGCTTCCCCCATTGCTGTGTGTGGTGCTAGGGGAGGGGCGCCCTGGTTCCTGCCGTAATGCTGAGAGCTGAAAAGATGCAGCTCAGATCTTGGGCAGCCGCTCTGCACCCAGCTGGGTGCTGGCATGGGCGCCCACGGTGGAATTTGTGGAGGAAGCACCCCCAGAAGATGCTTCTGCGCGGCTGCGCTTAGCTGGGGGTGCTGGAGCACAGGCGAAGGCTGGAACCTGCCGTTTCAAATGGGTGCCCATGGTGGAATTTGTGGATGAAGCACCCCCAGAAGATGCTTCTGCGCGGCTGCGCTTAGCTGGGGGTGCTGGAGCACAGGCGAAGGCTGGAGCCTGCCGTTTCAAATGGGTGCCCACGGTGGAACTTGTGGATGAACCACCCCCAGAAGATGCTTCTGCATGGCTGCGCTTAGCTGGGGGTGCTGGAGCCCAGGCGAAGGCTGGAGCTTGCCGTTTCAAATACAGGGTTCCTCGCTGCTGCCAATCAGGCCCCCCAGAGATGGAGCAGGGAAGGGAAGCCGCAGCAGCGGCAGGAGCGGGCCAGTCAGGAGCCAGGCTTCCGAGGATGCGCCGGAGCCGTGCTTCCTTCTCCGCGTCTAGGTCTTCGGCGGTGACCCGGAAACCCAGCTGAGGGGGTGAGGGCAGCCTCAGAGGCTCCCCTCGCCTGTGCGGCAGCAGAGGAAACCTGCGTTTTGGGGGCCTGGGACTGTCAGATGTGGGGGAGCAGTTCCTCCAGGCCGGTTTCTGCCCTCTTGTTGCCTCTGCATCCTTGTCAGGCTGGCTTTTCCTCCGGGAAACCACCGGAGCTGCAGAGGGCGACGGAGGGCCCTCCTCGCTCCCTTTCTTTGAGGACTTCTGGGGCAGCCCTTGCGGTATGGCGGGACCCCTCCTACTGTTCACGGGCGGGAAACCTCGGGTGGAGCTATAGGAGCTCGTGACGGCGTTTCTTTTAGGGCAGGAGCTCATACAGGAGGTGTGGCGTGTCCTGTTGGGACTGTCTTCTGGCCTCTTGGCGTGGAGGTTTCTCTGCAGAGGTCCAGGCCTGGGCACGAATAAAGTGACCCCCAGGGGCCTAAATGCAGATCGTGTGCCCCCGGTGCCATCGGGGCCGCTTCTCTGGTCGTTGTTCCCCCCTACGACTGTGGGGACGTCCTCCTGCTTGGCCATCCCTTTCCCGCTCTCTCCCGGGGCCCTCAACGCCGTCTGCTCTGTGCTGCAGTTTGGGACACAGCTGGGTGTCGTGGGCGGCACTGGCTGCCCCCGCGCCACACTGACAGTGTCTGTGCCCACTGCGGACACTGAGCTACGGAACATCATGGAGATGAGAGCACCCATCACCGCCTTCTTCCGATGGCCTCGGCTGCAGGTGGTCCTTATGGACCCCCAGAAAGGAGCGCGGGGCCTGCGGGATGGTAGAATGGGGTCTCAGAGACTCTGTGGCAAAGCCCAGATGCAGAGTCACTGGACACTTGTGGGCTGGCCTGCGAGTGGATAGCTGGCCATAGACAGCTGGGTGACCCGGGCCGGCCACGGGAAGTCTGTGGGCGCGGGGAGCGGGCTGGGGGCAGCCGAGCCCTCCTGGCAGGTGCTGGTCCCCCAGTGCCCGGGGCGGGCGTGAGGGGCAGGGCCAACCTAAGTAAGTGCCCGTAGGGGACTTGGGTGAGATCGGTCCTTGGATAGAGGCTGGGCGCCGAGCACTCTCCTTCAGCTGCCAAGTCGGCCCAAAGCAGAGTGCGCACTGTTTGGCCTGTTGCTGGTATTTATAGCCCTGCAACCTGTGAGCGAACAATGGGCTTGCGTCTGCGGGACGCAATAAAGAGGTTAGCGAGGGGTGGCGCATGCGCAGAGTACACGTCACGCCCTGGGGCGCACCGGTGAGGATACGCGCCTGGACCGTCTAGCGCTTCTGAATCTCCCGGGGTCTGAGGGTTGGAGGTGTTTGCCTTGAGGGTGATGAGCTTCCTGGCAGGACAGCTGGCCCTTCTCCCCTGGCCTGGCCCCAGTGCTGTCGGGGGAACTAACCGTACTGGACGGGGTCCCTGCCCAGCAAAGCGGAGCAAGGTTGCTGGCTGTGCAGCTCCCACAAGAGGCGGCAGCTTTGGCAGCAGCGCCTCTGCGTCCTCCTGCCCTTTCCCCTGGCGGCACTGGAGGGGAGAGCCGCTAAGAACGGAAGTGCCCGCACCACCCAGATCCTGCTGGGGTGACACCTGAAGTGGTGGCCAGGGCTGGCTGAGAGGGCCATACTTACCATATGACCCAAAAGCCCACTCCACTCCTAGGCAATTAACCAAGAGAAAATCTTTTCACAAAACAGGTATGTGAATGTTTTAGCTATCTTGTCCACAATTCCTAAATATAGGACTATTGAGGTGATCCAGTTTTCTTGAGTTTGTCATTTTTTAATTGTTCTTGGAATAACACTATGTATACGTACTGTTTCACAGTCTAGAGTTAATATTTTACCAATTCAATAAAATCCAGAAGCCTTACATCCATATAGATTCTTTTACCTTCCACTCTTTGTTATAGCTGTCATATGGGTCACCTTTCTATGACTTGAACGCCACCCTCTGAGACTGTGGAGTCCTTCTTTCATACATATACAGGGAATTCCCTGGCGGTCCAGTGGTTAGGACTCAGCACTTTCACTGCTGGGGCCCCGGGTTCAGTCCCTGGTAGGGGAACTAAGATCCCGCAAGCCACGCAGGCGCGGCCAAAAAAAAAAAAAAAGTCATACATATATAAAATAATGTCAGAGGATCGTTTTTCCAGATACGTGCCGTTGTTGTTGCCCTCCCTTTGTTCCTGAAGTTGCAAGCTTACTTCTTTCTTGTGTCATTTCACTTCAGCCTGAAGAAGTTCCTTTCATGGAATATTTTTAGAGCAGTTTGTCTGGTGATGAATTCTCTTAGTTTTCTCTCATCTCCATCAGCCTTCGTTTTGGCTTTTGTTTGGCTTTCAGTCTTTAAGGATATCCCTGCTTTAAGGATATAATATCCTGGTTTGGTCTTTTCCTTTAATACTTTAAAGATGTTATTCCATTCTTTTCTGGTCTCTATGTTTTCTGATGAGAAACCACAGTCCTTCAAGTTGACATTCTGTGATGTATAACAGGTCGTTTTCTTTTGTCTTTTCACTTTGTTAATGGTGTCCTTTGAATCACAACAGTTTTACACTTTAGTGATGTGTCATTTATGCATAAGGGAGTCTTACTGGCTGGGAATTATTTAGACATTCAATCACATCCTCCTCAGTATTTTGGTTCTATAAATTAAAAGCTAAATGTGAAAGGGTTAGGGAAAGATTTGAATTCGTTCATTGCAAACTTTGCTATAGATGCTAAAGAACTCGTCAGGGACATGTCATTCCCCTGTTCAAATATATCTATATTTTTTCTTATTTACAACGTTGTGTTTAATTTCTGCTGTACAGCAAAGTGACTCAGTTATACACATGTAGAGTCTTTTTCATAGTATTTTCCATTATGGTTTATCACAGGATATTGAATATAGTTCCCTGTGCTATACAGTAGGACCTTGATTTTTATCCATCCTACGTACAATAGTTTCCACCTTCTAATCCCAAACCCCCAATCCTTCCCTCCCTCACCCTCCCCTTGTCAACCGTAAGTCCTTTCTCTGTACCTGTGAGTCTGTTTTTGTCTCCTAGATATGTTCATTTGCACTTGTGCCTCCCTCAGAGGGACAAGAGGCGCCGCAAACTGGAAGTCTTTTAATCTTTTATAATTAAAATTAATGTTTGCTTCTTTCCTCTGCAAATAGTTGCCTTTCATCTTTATTTGTTGGAAAAGCGAAGAGATGTATTCATGGAGTCCTTCTGCTTTTTTTAAAGCACAATGTCACAGATTGCTCCAGGAGATGTCACATCCTAGAATTAAAGCTTTCCTTGTTTGACCCATTCCAGAAAGCTTGATGCCAAGCCCATACTCTTTAGGGGAGATATGTATGTAGGTGATTTGCCTAGGACTCTAAAAGTAAAAAAGTAGAAAATAAAAAAGAGATTTGCTGCATTAGAAAAGACTAGTGTGTAGAGTGCGGGCTCCTGTTGTACACTCGGGATGACCTAGCCCCCTCCAAGTCAGAGGTGGGTGAGAAGTAGCAATTCCAACAGACAAGGATGAGCCTCCCTATTTATCCCTACCTTGGGCTCATTTTATCCTGGGCTGCATCACTTAAACTCAAAACACACTTTTACTATTCAGGGGTCAGTCCTTGTAGCCATCCCATTGTGCTATTCTCCACACCCTATGCGTGGGTCCACAGGAAACTGTAAACAGGTCTGGCTTTCCATGTCACCACTCACACAAGCCAGTGCTTTTCCACACTTGATCTACAGATCACAGACACGTGAGGATTATGCAAAAGAACAAGGACAAAGCTTTATTATAAGTTATGAAGACAACACAAGGGTATCCCCTTGTTCCAGGACTGAAGGGGACGAGGCTAGGGCCTCTTGTTTACTGTCCTGAGGACTCTGACCGCTGGGACCATCCACCTTTGGGGGGAAGACTGCAGGCCGGGGGTGGGAACGGAATGCTGTATCTCTGGGTTCCCAGTTTGCTCCAGGATTACAGAGGTTAGGGCTAAGACATCCGTTTCACATCGAAACAGGGTCCACACGAGGCCCAGCCTGGGAGGGCCCTCCCCGAACTTCTTGGCTCAGGCCAACTTTCTCCTCTTACACCCCAAGGTAATAAGGAATCTCGGCCTGGAGGAGAATGACTTGGTCGATGGCCCAGTGGTTTTATGTCCAGCCAAGGGCCTTGCCCTAACAGCAAGGCGGCACCTTGCTGTGCCCACTGCGGAGGTGAGGCTGCTAGGAGTAGAGGCCGGAACCAACACGCCCCTAAAGGCAGCCTTGGCTGGGCATGGGCTGGGCCCTCCGCTGGAAGTAGGGGGGCCCTGCCTGGGTGTGCCCCCAGGGATGTGACTTAAGATGGGGGCAGTAGTGTCTTCAAACCGAAGCTTATTCTTATTGCTGGGTCCCGTGGTCACCATGGGGGTAGCTCTGGTGAGGAGAGGGCCCCGGAGTTCAGGCCCACGCTTCCCCCATTGCTGTGTGTGGTGCTAGGGGAGGGGCGCCCTGGTTCCTGCCGTAATGCTGAGAGCTGAAAAGATGCAGCTCAGATCTTGGGCAGCCGCTCTGCACCCAGCTGGGTGCTGGCATGGGCGCCCACGGTGGAATTTGTGGAGGAAGCACCCCCAGAAGATGCTTCTGCGCGGCTGCGCTTAGCTGGGGGTGCTGGAGCACAGGCGAAGGCTGGAACCTGCCGTTTCAAATGGGTGCCCATGGTGGAATTTGTGGATGAAGCACCCCCAGAAGATGCTTCTGCGCGGCTGCGCTTAGCTGGGGGTGCTGGAGCACAGGCGAAGGCTGGAGCCTGCCGTTTCAAATGGGTGCCCACGGTGGAACTTGTGGATGAACCACCCCCAGAAGATGCTTCTGCATGGCTGCGCTTAGCTGGGGGTGCTGGAGCCCAGGCGAAGGCTGGAGCTTGCCGTTTCAAATACAGGGTTCCTCGCTGCTGCCAATCAGGCCCCCCAGAGATGGAGCAGGGAAGGGAAGCCGCAGCAGCGGCAGGAGCGGGCCAGTCAGGAGCCAGGCTTCCGAGGATGCGCCGGAGCCGTGCTTCCTTCTCCGCGTCTAGGTCTTCGGCGGTGACCCGGAAACCCAGCTGAGGGGGTGAGGGCAGCCTCAGAGGCTCCCCTCGCCTGTGCGGCAGCAGAGGAAACCTGCGTTTTGGGGGCCTGGGACTGTCAGATGTGGGGGAGCAGTTCCTCCAGGCCGGTTTCTGCCCTCTTGTTGCCTCTGCATCCTTGTCAGGCTGGCTTTTCCTCCGGGAAACCACCGGAGCTGCAGAGGGCGACGGAGGGCCCTCCTCGCTCCCTTTCTTTGAGGACTTCTGGGGCAGCCCTTGCGGTATGGCGGGACCCCTCCTACTGTTCACGGGCGGGAAACCTCGGGTGGAGCTATAGGAGCTCGTGACGGCGTTTCTTTTAGGGCAGGAGCTCATACAGGAGGTGTGGCGTGTCCTGTTGGGACTGTCTTCTGGCCTCTTGGCGTGGAGGTTTCTCTGCAGAGGTCCAGGCCTGGGCACGAATAAAGTGACCCCCAGGGGCCTAAATGCAGATCGTGTGCCCCCGGTGCCATCGGGGCCGCTTCTCTGGTCGTTGTTCCCCCCTACGACTGTGGGGACGTCCTCCTGCTTGGCCATCCCTTTCCCGCTCTCTCCCGGGGCCCTCAACGCCGTCTGCTCTGTGCTGCAGTTTGGGACACAGCTGGGTGTCGTGGGCGGCACTGGCTGCCCCCGCGCCACACTGACAGTGTCTGTGCCCACTGCGGACACTGAGCTACGGAACATCATGGAGATGAGAACACCCATCACCGCCTTCTTCCGATGGCCTCGGCTGCAGATGGTCCTTATGGACCCCCAGAAAGGAGCGCGGGGCCTGCGGGATGGTAGAATGGGGTCTCAGAGACTCTGTGGCAAAGCCCAGATGCAGAGTCACTGGACACTTGTGGGCTGGCCTGCGAGTGGATAGCTGGCCATAGACAGCTGGGTGACCCGGGCCGGCCACGGGAAGTCTGTGGGCGCGGGGAGCGGGCTGGGGGCAGCCGAGCCCTCCTGGCAGGTGCTGGTCCCCCAGTGCCCGGGGCGGGCGTGAGGGGCAGGGCCAACCTAAGTAAGTGCCCGTAGGGGACTTGGGTGAGATCGGTCCTTGGATAGAGGCTGGGCGCCGAGCACTCTCCTTCAGCTGCCAAGTCGGCCCAAAGCAGAGTGCGCACTGTTTGGCCTGTTGCTGGTATTTATAGCCCTGCAACCTGTGAGCGAACAATGGGCTTGCGTCTGCGGGACGCAATAAAGAGGTTAGCGAGGGGTGGCGCATGCGCAGAGTACACGTCACGCCCTGGGGCGCACCGGTGAGGATACGCGCCTGGACCGTCTAGCGCTTCTGAATCTCCCGGGGTCTGAGGGTTGGAGGTGTTTGCCTTGAGGGTGATGAGCTTCCTGGCAGGACAGCTGGCCCTTCTCCCCTGGCCTGGCCCCAGTGCTGTCGGGGGAACTAACCGTACTGGACGGGGTCCCTGCCCAGCAAAGCGGAGCAAGGTTGCTGGCTGTGCAGCTCCCACAAGAGGCGGCAGCTTTGGCAGCAGCGCCTCTGCGTCCTCCTGCCCTTTCCCCTGGCGGCACTGGAGGGGAGAGCCGCTAAGAACGGAAGTGCCCGCACCACCCAGATCCTGCTGGGGTGACACCTGAAGTGGTGGCCAGGGCTGGCTGAGAGGGCCATACTTACCATATGACCCAAAAGCCCACTCCACTCCTAGGCAATTAACCAAGAGAAAATCTTTTCACAAAACAGGTATGTGAATGTTTTAGCTATCTTGTCCACAATTCCTAAATATAGGACTATTGAGGTGATCCAGTTTTCTTGAGTTTGTCATTTTTTAATTGTTCTTGGAATAACACTATGTATACGTACTGTTTCACAGTCTAGAGTTAATATTTTACCAATTCAATAAAATCCAGAAGCCTTACATCCATATAGATTCTTTTACCTTCCACTCTTTGTTATAGCTGTCATATGGGTCACCTTTCTATGACTTGAACGCCACCCTCTGAGACTGTGGAGTCCTTCTTTCATACATATACAGGGAATTCCCTGGCGGTCCAGTGGTTAGGACTCAGCACTTTCACTGCTGGGGCCCCGGGTTCAGTCCCTGGTAGGGGAACTAAGATCCCGCAAGCCACGCAGGCGCGGCCAAAAAAAAAAAAAAAGTCATACATATATAAAATAATGTCAGAGGATCGTTTTTCCAGATACGTGCCGTTGTTGTTGCCCTCCCTTTGTTCCTGAAGTTGCAAGCTTACTTCTTTCTTGTGTCATTTCACTTCAGCCTGAAGAAGTTCCTTTCATGGAATATTTTTAGAGCAGTTTGTCTGGTGATGAATTCTCTTAGTTTTCTCTCATCTCCATCAGCCTTCGTTTTGGCTTTTGTTTGGCTTTCAGTCTTTAAGGATATCCCTGCTTTAAGGATATAATATCCTGGTTTGGTCTTTTCCTTTAATACTTTAAAGATGTTATTCCATTCTTTTCTGGTCTCTATGTTTTCTGATGAGAAACCACAGTCCTTCAAGTTGACATTCTGTGATGTATAACAGGTCGTTTTCTTTTGTCTTTTCACTTTCTTAATGGTGTCCTTTGAATCACAACAGTTTTACACTTTAGTGATGTGTCATTTATGCATAAGGGAGTCTTACTGGCTGGGAATTATTTAGACATTCAATCACATCCTCCTCAGTATTTTGGTTCTATAAATTAAAAGCTAAATGTGAAAGGGTTAGGGAAAGATTTGAATTCGTTCATTGCAAACTTTGCTATAGATGCTAAAGAACTCGTCAGGGACATGTCATTCCCCTGTTCAAATATATCTATATTTTTTCTTATTTACAACGTTGTGTTTAATTTCTGCTGTACAGCAAAGTGACTCAGTTATACACATGTAGAGTCTTTTTCATAGTATTTTCCATTATGGTTTATCACAGGATATTGAATATAGTTCCCTGTGCTATACAGTAGGACCTTGATTTTTATCCATCCTACGTACAATAGTTTCCACCTTCTAATCCCAAACCCCCAATCCTTCCCTCCCTCACCCTCCCCTTGTCAACCGTAAGTCCTTTCTCTGTACCTGTGAGTCTGTTTTTGTCTCCTAGATATGTTCATTTGCACTTGTGCCTCCCTCAGAGGGACAAGAGGCGCCGCAAACTGGAAGTCTTTTAATCTTTTATAATTAAAATTAATGTTTGCTTCTTTCCTCTGCAAATAGTTGCCTTTCATCTTTATTTGTTGGAAAAGCGAAGAGATGTATTCATGGAGTCCTTCTGCTTTTTTTAAAGCACAATGTCACAGATTGCTCCAGGAGATGTCACATCCTAGAATTAAAGCTTTCCTTGTTTGACCCATTCCAGAAAGCTTGATGCCAAGCCCATACTCTTTAGGGGAGATATGTATGTAGGTGATTTGCCTAGGACTCTAAAAGTAAAAAAGTAGAAAATAAAAAAGAGATTTGCTGCATTAGAAAAGACTAGTGTGTAGAGTGCGGGCTCCTGTTGTACACTCGGGATGACCTAGCCCCCTCCAAGTCAGAGGTGGGTGAGAAGTAGCAATTCCAACAGACAAGGATGAGCCTCCCTATTTATCCCTACCTTGGGCTCATTTTATCCTGGGCTGCATCACTTAAACTCAAAACACACTTTTACTATTCAGGGGTCAGTCCTTGTAGCCATCCCATTGTGCTATTCTCCACACCCTATGCGTGGGTCCACAGGAAACTGTAAACAGGTCTGGCTTTCCATGTCACCACTCACACAAGCCAGTGCTTTTCCACACTTGATCTACAGATCACAGACACGTGAGGATTATGCAAAAGAACAAGGACAAAGCTTTATTATAAGTTATGAAGACAACACAAGGGTATCCCCTTGTTCCAGGACTGAAGGGGACGAGGCTAGGGCCTCTTGTTTACTGTCCTGAGGACTCTGACCGCTGGGACCATCCACCTTTGGGGGGAAGACTGCAGGCCGGGGGTGGGAACGGAATGCTGTATCTCTGGGTTCCCAGTTTGCTCCAGGATTACAGAGGTTAGGGCTAAGACATCCGTTTCACATCGAAACAGGGTCCACACGAGGCCCAGCCTGGGAGGGCCCTCCCCGAACTTCTTGGCTCAGGCCAACTTTCTCCTCTTACACCCCAAGGTAATAAGGAATCTCGGCCTGGAGGAGAATGACTTGGTCGATGGCCCAGTGGTTTTATGTCCAGCCAAGGGCCTTGCCCTAACAGCAAGGCGGCACCTTGCTGTGCCCACTGCGGAGGTGAGGCTGCTAGGAGTAGAGGCCGGAACCAACACGCCCCTAAAGGCAGCCTTGGCTGGGCATGGGCTGGGCCCTCCGCTGGAAGTAGGGGGGCCCTGCCTGGGTGTGCCCCCAGGGATGTGACTTAAGATGGGGGCAGTAGTGTCTTCAAACCGAAGCTTATTCTTATTGCTGGGTCCCGTGGTCACCATGGGGGTAGCTCTGGTGAGGAGAGGGCCCCGGAGTTCAGGCCCACGCTTCCCCCATTGCTGTGTGTGGTGCTAGGGGAGGGGCGCCCTGGTTCCTGCCGTAATGCTGAGAGCTGAAAAGATGCAGCTCAGATCTTGGGCAGCCGCTCTGCACCCAGCTGGGTGCTGGCATGGGCGCCCACGGTGGAATTTGTGGAGGAAGCACCCCCAGAAGATGCTTCTGCGCGGCTGCGCTTAGCTGGGGGTGCTGGAGCACAGGCGAAGGCTGGAACCTGCCGTTTCAAATGGGTGCCCATGGTGGAATTTGTGGATGAAGCACCCCCAGAAGATGCTTCTGCGCGGCTGCGCTTAGCTGGGGGTGCTGGAGCACAGGCGAAGGCTGGAGCCTGCCGTTTCAAATGGGTGCCCACGGTGGAACTTGTGGATGAACCACCCCCAGAAGATGCTTCTGCATGGCTGCGCTTAGCTGGGGGTGCTGGAGCCCAGGCGAAGGCTGGAGCTTGCCGTTTCAAATACAGGGTTCCTCGCTGCTGCCAATCAGGCCCCCCAGAGATGGAGCAGGGAAGGGAAGCCGCAGCAGCGGCAGGAGCGGGCCAGTCAGGAGCCAGGCTTCCGAGGATGCGCCGGAGCCGTGCTTCCTTCTCCGCGTCTAGGTCTTCGGCGGTGACCCGGAAACCCAGCTGAGGGGGTGAGGGCAGCCTCAGAGGCTCCCCTCGCCTGTGCGGCAGCAGAGGAAACCTGCGTTTTGGGGGCCTGGGACTGTCAGATGTGGGGGAGCAGTTCCTCCAGGCCGGTTTCTGCCCTCTTGTTGCCTCTGCATCCTTGTCAGGCTGGCTTTTCCTCCGGGAAACCACCGGAGCTGCAGAGGGCGACGGAGGGCCCTCCTCGCTCCCTTTCTTTGAGGACTTCTGGGGCAGCCCTTGCGGTATGGCGGGACCCCTCCTACTGTTCACGGGCGGGAAACCTCGGGTGGAGCTATAGGAGCTCGTGACGGCGTTTCTTTTAGGGCAGGAGCTCATACAGGAGGTGTGGCGTGTCCTGTTGGGACTGTCTTCTGGCCTCTTGGCGTGGAGGTTTCTCTGCAGAGGTCCAGGCCTGGGCACGAATAAAGTGACCCCCAGGGGCCTAAATGCAGATCGTGTGCCCCCGGTGCCATCGGGGCCGCTTCTCTGGTCGTTGTTCCCCCCTACGACTGTGGGGACGTCCTCCTGCTTGGCCATCCCTTTCCCGCTCTCTCCCGGGGCCCTCAACGCCGTCTGCTCTGTGCTGCAGTTTGGGACACAGCTGGGTGTCGTGGGCGGCACTGGCTGCCCCCGCGCCACACTGACAGTGTCTGTGCCCACTGCGGACACTGAGCTACGGAACATCATGGAGATGAGAACACCCATCACCGCCTTCTTCCGATGGCCTCGGCTGCAGATGGTCCTTATGGACCCCCAGAAAGGAGCGCGGGGCCTGCGGGATGGTAGAATGGGGTCTCAGAGACTCTGTGGCAAAGCCCAGATGCAGAGTCACTGGACACTTGTGGGCTGGCCTGCGAGTGGATAGCTGGCCATAGACAGCTGGGTGACCCGGGCCGGCCACGGGAAGTCTGTGGGCGCGGGGAGCGGGCTGGGGGCAGCCGAGCCCTCCTGGCAGGTGCTGGTCCCCCAGTGCCCGGGGCGGGCGTGAGGGGCAGGGCCAACCTAAGTAAGTGCCCGTAGGGGACTTGGGTGAGATCGGTCCTTGGATAGAGGCTGGGCGCCGAGCACTCTCCTTCAGCTGCCAAGTCGGCCCAAAGCAGAGTGCGCACTGTTTGGCCTGTTGCTGGTATTTATAGCCCTGCAACCTGTGAGCGAACAATGGGCTTGCGTCTGCGGGACGCAATAAAGAGGTTAGCGAGGGGTGGCGCATGCGCAGAGTACACGTCACGCCCTGGGGCGCACCGGTGAGGATACGCGCCTGGACCGTCTAGCGCTTCTGAATCTCCCGGGGTCTGAGGGTTGGAGGTGTTTGCCTTGAGGGTGATGAGCTTCCTGGCAGGACAGCTGGCCCTTCTCCCCTGGCCTGGCCCCAGTGCTGTCGGGGGAACTAACCGTACTGGACGGGGTCCCTGCCCAGCAAAGCGGAGCAAGGTTGCTGGCTGTGCAGCTCCCACAAGAGGCGGCAGCTTTGGCAGCAGCGCCTCTGCGTCCTCCTGCCCTTTCCCCTGGCGGCACTGGAGGGGAGAGCCGCTAAGAACGGAAGTGCCCGCACCACCCAGATCCTGCTGGGGTGACACCTGAAGTGGTGGCCAGGGCTGGCTGAGAGGGCCATACTTACCATATGACCCAAAAGCCCACTCCACTCCTAGGCAATTAACCAAGAGAAAATCTTTTCACAAAACAGGTATGTGAATGTTTTAGCTATCTTGTCCACAATTCCTAAATATAGGACTATTGAGGTGATCCAGTTTTCTTGAGTTTGTCATTTTTTAATTGTTCTTGGAATAACACTATGTATACGTACTGTTTCACAGTCTAGAGTTAATATTTTACCAATTCAATAAAATCCAGAAGCCTTACATCCATATAGATTCTTTTACCTTCCACTCTTTGTTATAGCTGTCATATGGGTCACCTTTCTATGACTTGAACGCCACCCTCTGAGACTGTGGAGTCCTTCTTTCATACATATACAGGGAATTCCCTGGCGGTCCAGTGGTTAGGACTCAGCACTTTCACTGCTGGGGCCCCGGGTTCAGTCCCTGGTAGGGGAACTAAGATCCCGCAAGCCACGCAGGCGCGGCCAAAAAAAAAAAAAAAGTCATACATATATAAAATA
The DNA here is from genome assembly GCF_964341445.2 of Mesoplodon mirus. NCBI lineage: Eukaryota > Metazoa > Chordata > Mammalia > Artiodactyla > Ziphiidae > Mesoplodon > Mesoplodon mirus. The sequence continues at coordinate 19,284,186 of NC_138989.1, read as the reverse complement.
ATGTCAGAGGATCGTTTTTCCAGATACGTGCCGTTGTTGTTGCCCTCCCTTTGTTCCTGAAGTTGCAAGCTTACTTCTTTCTTGTGTCATTTCACTTCAGCCTGAAGAAGTTCCTTTCATGGAATATTTTTAGAGCAGTTTGTCTGGTGATGAATTCTCTTAGTTTTCTCTCATCTCCATCAGCCTTCGTTTTGGCTTTTGTTTGGCTTTCAGTCTTTAAGGATATCCCTGCTTTAAGGATATAATATCCTGGTTTGGTCTTTTCCTTTAATACTTTAAAGATGTTATTCCATTCTTTTCTGGTCTCTATGTTTTCTGATGAGAAACCACAGTCCTTCAAGTTGACATTCTGTGATGTATAACAGGTCGTTTTCTTTTGTCTTTTCACTTTGTTAATGGTGTCCTTTGAATCACAACAGTTTTACACTTTAGTGATGTGTCATTTATGCATAAGGGAGTCTTACTGGCTGGGAATTATTTAGACATTCAATCACATCCTCCTCAGTATTTTGGTTCTATAAATTAAAAGCTAAATGTGAAAGGGTTAGGGAAAGATTTGAATTCGTTCATTGCAAACTTTGCTATAGATGCTAAAGAACTCGTCAGGGACATGTCATTCCCCTGTTCAAATATATCTATATTTTTTCTTATTTACAACGTTGTGTTTAATTTCTGCTGTACAGCAAAGTGACTCAGTTATACACATGTAGAGTCTTTTTCATAGTATTTTCCATTATGGTTTATCACAGGATATTGAATATAGTTCCCTGTGCTATACAGTAGGACCTTGATTTTTATCCATCCTACGTACAATAGTTTCCACCTTCTAATCCCAAACCCCCAATCCTTCCCTCCCTCACCCTCCCCTTGTCAACCGTAAGTCCTTTCTCTGTACCTGTGAGTCTGTTTTTGTCTCCTAGATATGTTCATTTGCACTTGTGCCTCCCTCAGAGGGACAAGAGGCGCCGCAAACTGGAAGTCTTTTAATCTTTTATAATTAAAATTAATGTTTGCTTCTTTCCTCTGCAAATAGTTGCCTTTCATCTTTATTTGTTGGAAAAGCGAAGAGATGTATTCATGGAGTCCTTCTGCTTTTTTTAAAGCACAATGTCACAGATTGCTCCAGGAGATGTCACATCCTAGAATTAAAGCTTTCCTTGTTTGACCCATTCCAGAAAGCTTGATGCCAAGCCCATACTCTTTAGGGGAGATATGTATGTAGGTGATTTGCCTAGGACTCTAAAAGTAAAAAAGTAGAAAATAAAAAAGAGATTTGCTGCATTAGCAAAGACTAGTGTGTAGAGTGCGGGCTCCTGTTGTACACTCGGGATGACCTAGCCCCCTCCAAGTCAGAGGTGGGTGAGAAGTAGCAATTCCAACAGACAAGGATGAGCCTCCCTATTTATCCCTACCTTGGGCTCATTTTATCCTGGGCTGCATCACTTAAACTCAAAACACACTTTTACTATTCAGGGGTCAGTCCTTGTAGCCATCCCATTGTGCTATTCTCCACACCCTATGCGTGGGTCCACAGGAAACTGTAAACAGGTCTGGCTTTCCATGTCACCACTCACACAAGCCAGTGCTTTTCCACACTTGATCTACAGATCACAGACACGTGAGGATTATGCAAAAGAACAAGGACAAAGCTTTATTATAAGTTATGAAGACAACACAAGGGTATCCCCTTGTTCCAGGACTGAAGGGGACGAGGCTAGGGCCTCTTGTTTACTGTCCTGAGGACTCTGACCGCTGGGACCATCCACCTTTGGGGGGAAGACTGCAGGCCGGGGGTGGGAACGGAATGCTGTATCTCTGGGTTCCCAGTTTGCTCCAGGATTACAGAGGTTAGGGCTAAGACATCCGTTTCACATCGAAACAGGGTCCACACGAGGCCCAGCCTGGGAGGGCCCTCCCCGAACTTCTTGGCTCAGGCCAACTTTCTCCTCTTACACCCCAAGGTAATAAGGAATCTCGGCCTGGAGGAGAATGACTTGGTCGATGGCCCAGTGGTTTTATGTCCAGCCAAGGGCCTTGCCCTAACAGCAAGGCGGCACCTTGCTGTGCCCACTGCGGAGGTGAGGCTGCTAGGAGTAGAGGCCGGAACCAACACGCCCCTAAAGGCAGCCTTGGCTGGGCATGGGCTGGGCCCTCCGCTGGAAGTAGGGGGGCCCTGCCTGGGTGTGCCCCCAGGGATGTGACTTAAGATGGGGGCAGTAGTGTCTTCAAACCGAAGCTTATTCTTATTGCTGGGTCCCGTGGTCACCATGGGGGTAGCTCTGGTGAGGAGAGGGCCCCGGAGTTCAGGCCCACGCTTCCCCCATTGCTGTGTGTGGTGCTAGGGGAGGGGCGCCCTGGTTCCTGCCGTAATGCTGAGAGCTGAAAAGATGCAGCTCAGATCTTGGGCAGCCGCTCTGCACCCAGCTGGGTGCTGGCATGGGCGCCCACGGTGGAATTTGTGGAGGAAGCACCCCCAGAAGATGCTTCTGCGCGGCTGCGCTTAGCTGGGGGTGCTGGAGCACAGGCGAAGGCTGGAACCTGCCGTTTCAAATGGGTGCCCATGGTGGAATTTGTGGATGAAGCACCCCCAGAAGATGCTTCTGCGCGGCTGCGCTTAGCTGGGGGTGCTGGAGCACAGGCGAAGGCTGGAGCCTGCCGTTTCAAATGGGTGCCCACGGTGGAACTTGTGGATGAACCACCCCCAGAAGATGCTTCTGCATGGCTGCGCTTAGCTGGGGGTGCTGGAGCCCAGGCGAAGGCTGGAGCTTGCCGTTTCAAATACAGGGTTCCTCGCTGCTGCCAATCAGGCCCCCCAGAGATGGAGCAGGGAAGGGAAGCCGCAGCAGCGGCAGGAGCGGGCCAGTCAGGAGCCAGGCTTCCGAGGATGCGCCGGAGCCGTGCTTCCTTCTCCGCGTCTAGGTCTTCGGCGGTGACCCGGAAACCCAGCTGAGGGGGTGAGGGCAGCCTCAGAGGCTCCCCTCGCCTGTGCGGCAGCAGAGGAAACCTGCGTTTTGGGGGCCTGGGACTGTCAGATGTGGGGGAGCAGTTCCTCCAGGCCGGTTTCTGCCCTCTTGTTGCCTCTGCATCCTTGTCAGGCTGGCTTTTCCTCCGGGAAACCACCGGAGCTGCAGAGGGCGACGGAGGGCCCTCCTCGCTCCCTTTCTTTGAGGACTTCTGGGGCAGCCCTTGCGGTATGGCGGGACCCCTCCTACTGTTCACGGGCGGGAAACCTCGGGTGGAGCTATAGGAGCTCGTGACGGCGTTTCTTTTAGGGCAGGAGCTCATACAGGAGGTGTGGCGTGTCCTGTTGGGACTGTCTTCTGGCCTCTTGGCGTGGAGGTTTCTCTGCAGAGGTCCAGGCCTGGGCACGAATAAAGTGACCCCCAGGGGCCTAAATGCAGATCGTGTGCCCCCGGTGCCATCGGGGCCGCTTCTCTGGTCGTTGTTCCCCCCTACGACTGTGGGGACGTCCTCCTGCTTGGCCATCCCTTTCCCGCTCTCTCCTGGGGCCCTCAACGCCGTCTGCTCTGTGCTGCAGTTTGGGACACAGCTGGGTGTCGTGGGCGGCACTGGCTGCCCCCGCGCCACACTGACAGTGTCTGTGCCCACTGCGGACACTGAGCTACGGAACATCATGGAGATGAGAACACCCATCACCGCCTTCTTCCGATGGCCTCGGCTGCAGATGGTCCTTATGGACCCCCAGAAAGGAGCGCGGGGCCTGCGGGATGGTAGAATGGGGTCTCAGAGACTCTGTGGCAAAGCCCAGATGCAGAGTCACTGGACACTTGTGGGCTGGCCTGCGAGTGGATAGCTGGCCATAGACAGCTGGGTGACCCGGGCCGGCCACGGGAAGTCTGTGGGCGCGGGGAGCGGGCTGGGGGCAGCCGAGCCCTCCTGGCAGGTGCTGGTCCCCCAGTGCCCGGGGCGGGCGTGAGGGGCAGGGCCAACCTAAGTAAGTGCCCGTAGGGGACTTGGGTGAGATCGGTCCTTGGATAGAGGCTGGGCGCCGAGCACTCTCCTTCAGCTGCCAAGTCGGCCCAAAGCAGAGTGCGCACTGTTTGGCCTGTTGCTGGTATTTATAGCCCTGCAACCTGTGAGCGAACAATGGGCTTGCGTCTGCGGGACGCAATAAAGAGGTTAGCGAGGGGTGGCGCATGCGCAGAGTACACGTCACGCCCTGGGGCGCACCGGTGAGGATACGCGCCTGGACCGTCTAGCGCTTCTGAATCTCCCGGGGTCTGAGGGTTGGAGGTGTTTGCCTTGAGGGTGATGAGCTTCCTGGCAGGACAGCTGGCCCTTCTCCCCTGGCCTGGCCCCAGTGCTGTCGGGGGAACTAACCGTACTGGACGGGGTCCCTGCCCAGCAAAGCGGAGCAAGGTTGCTGGCTGTGCAGCTCCCACAAGAGGCGGCAGCTTTGGCAGCAGCGCCTCTGCGTCCTCCTGCCCTTTCCCCTGGCGGCACTGGAGGGGAGAGCCGCTAAGAACGGAAGTGCCCGCACCACCCAGATCCTGCTGGGGTGACACCTGAAGTGGTGGCCAGGGCTGGCTGAGAGGGCCATACTTACCATATGACCCAAAAGCCCACTCCACTCCTAGGCAATTAACCAAGAGAAAATCTTTTCACAAAACAGGTATGTGAATGTTTTAGCTATCTTGTCCACAATTCCTAAATATAGGACTATTGAGGTGATCCAGTTTTCTTGAGTTTGTCATTTTTTAATTGTTCTTGGAATAACACTATGTATACGTACTGTTTCACAGTCTAGAGTTAATATTTTACCAATTCAATAAAATCCAGAAGCCTTACATCCATATAGATTCTTTTACCTTCCACTCTTTGTTATAGCTGTCATATGGGTCACCTTTCTATGACTTGAACGCCACCCTCTGAGACTGTGGAGTCCTTCTTTCATACATATACAGGGAATTCCCTGGCGGTCCAGTGGTTAGGACTCAGCACTTTCACTGCTGGGGCCCCGGGTTCAGTCCCTGGTAGGGGAACTAAGATCCCGCAAGCCACGCAGGCGCGGCCAAAAAAAAAAAAAAAAAAAAAGTCATACATATATAAAATAATGTCAGAGGATCGTTTTTCCAGATACGTGCCGTTGTTGTTGCCCTCCCTTTGTTCCTGAAGTTGCAAGCTTACTTCTTTCTTGTGTCATTTCACTTCAGCCTGAAGAAGTTCCTTTCATGGAATATTTTTAGAGCAGTTTGTCTGGTGATGAATTCTCTTAGTTTTCTCTCATCTCCATCAGCCTTCGTTTTGGCTTTTGTTTGGCTTTCAGTCTTTAAGGATATCCCTGCTTTAAGGATATAATATCCTGGTTTGGTCTTTTCCTTTAATACTTTAAAGATGTTATTCCATTCTTTTCTGGTCTCTATGTTTTCTGATGAGAAACCACAGTCCTTCAAGTTGACATTCTGTGATGTATAACAGGTCGTTTTCTTTTGTCTTTTCACTTTGTTAATGGTGTCCTTTGAATCACAACAGTTTTACACTTTAGTGATGTGTCATTTATGCATAAGGGAGTCTTACTGGCTGGGAATTATTTAGACATTCAATCACATCCTCCTCAGTATTTTGGTTCTATAAATTAAAAGCTAAATGTGAAAGGGTTAGGGAAAGATTTGAATTCGTTCATTGCAAACTTTGCTATAGATGCTAAAGAACTCGTCAGGGACATGTCATTCCCCTGTTCAAATATATCTATATTTTTTCTTATTTACAACGTTGTGTTTAATTTCTGCTGTACAGCAAAGTGACTCAGTTATACACATGTAGAGTCTTTTTCATAGTATTTTCCATTATGGTTTATCACAGGATATTGAATATAGTTCCCTGTGCTATACAGTAGGACCTTGATTTTTATCCATCCTACGTACAATAGTTTCCACCTTCTAATCCCAAACCCCCAATCCTTCCCTCCCTCACCCTCCCCTTGTCAACCGTAAGTCCTTTCTCTGTACCTGTGAGTCTGTTTTTGTCTCCTAGATATGTTCATTTGCACTTGTGCCTCCCTCAGAGGGACAAGAGGCGCCGCAAACTGGAAGTCTTTTAATCTTTTATAATTAAAATTAATGTTTGCTTCTTTCCTCTGCAAATAGTTCCCTTTCATCTTTATTTGTTGGAAAAGGGAAGAGATGTATTCATGGAGTCCTTCTGCTTTTTTTAAAGCAGAATGTCACAGATTGCTCCAGGAGATGTCACATCCTAGAATTAAAGCTTTCCTTGTTTGACCCATTCCAGAAAGCTTGATGCCAAGCCCATACTCTTTAGGGGAGATATGTATGTAGGTGATTTGCCTAGGACTCTAAAAGTAAAAAAGTAGAAAATAAAAAAGAGAGTTGCTGCATTAGAAAAGACTAGTGTGTAGAGTGCGGGCTCCTGTTGTACACTCGGGATGACCTAGCCCCCTCCAAGTCAGAGGTGGGTGAGAAGTAGCAATTCCAACAGACAAGGATGAGCCTCCCTATTTATCCCTACCTTGGGCTCATTTTATCCTGGGCTGCATCACTTAAACTCAAAACACACTTTTACTATTCAGGGGTCAGTCCTTGTAGCCATCCCATTGTGCTATTCTCCACACCCTATGCGTGGGTCCACAGGAAACTGTAAACAGGTCTGGCTTTCCATGTCACCACTCACACAAGCCAGTGCTTTTCCACACTTGATCTACAGATCACAGACACGTGAGGATTATGCAAAAGAACAAGGACAAAGCTTTATTATAAGTTATGAAGACAACACAAGGGTATCCCCTTGTTCCAGGACTGAAGGGGACGAGGCTAGGGCCTCTTGTTTACTGTCCTGAGGACTCTGACCGCTGGGACCATCCACCTTTGGGGGGAAGACTGCAGGCCGGGGGTGGGAACGGAATGCTGTATCTCTGGGTTCCCAGTTTGCTCCAGGATTACAGAGGTTAGGGCTAAGACATCCGTTTCACATCGAAACAGGGTCCACACGAGGCCCAGCCTGGGAGGGCCCTCCCCGAACTTCTTGGCTCAGGCCAACTTTCTCCTCTTACACCCCAAGGTAATAAGGAATCTCGGCCTGGAGGAGAATGACTTGGTCGATGGCCCAGTGGTTTTATGTCCAGCCAAGGGCCTTGCCCTAACAGCAAGGCGGCACCTTGCTGTGCCCACTGCGGAGGTGAGGCTGCTAGGAGTAGAGGCCGGAACCAACACGCCCCTAAAGGCAGCCTTGGCTGGGCATGGGCTGGGCCCTCCGCTGGAAGTAGGGGGGCCCTGCCTGGGTGTGCCCCCAGGGATGTGACTTAAGATGGGGGCAGTAGTGTCTTCAAACCGAAGCTTATTCTTATTGCTGGGTCCCGTGGTCACCATGGGGGTAGCTCTGGTGAGGAGAGGGCCCCGGAGTTCAGGCCCACGCTTCCCCCATTGCTGTGTGTGGTGCTAGGGGAGGGGCGCCCTGGTTCCTGCCGTAATGCTGAGAGCTGAAAAGATGCAGCTCAGATCTTGGGCAGCCGCTCTGCACCCAGCTGGGTGCTGGCATGGGCGCCCACGGTGGAATTTGTGGAGGAAGCACCCCCAGAAGATGCTTCTGCGCGGCTGCGCTTAGCTGGGGGTGCTGGAGCACAGGCGAAGGCTGGAACCTGCCGTTTCAAATGGGTGCCCATGGTGGAATTTGTGGATGAAGCACCCCCAGAAGATGCTTCTGCGCGGCTGCGCTTAGCTGGGGGTGCTGGAGCACAGGCGAAGGCTGGAGCCTGCCGTTTCAAATGGGTGCCCACGGTGGAACTTGTGGATGAACCACCCCCAGAAGATGCTTCTGCATGGCTGCGCTTAGCTGGGGGTGCTGGAGCCCAGGCGAAGGCTGGAGCTTGCCGTTTCAAATACAGGGTTCCTCGCTGCTGCCAATCAGGCCCCCCAGAGATGGAGCAGGGAAGGGAAGCCGCAGCAGCGGCAGGAGCGGGCCAGTCAGGAGCCAGGCTTCCGAGGATGCGCCGGAGCCGTGCTTCCTTCTCCGCGTCTAGGTCTTCGGCGGTGACCCGGAAACCCAGCTGAGGGGGTGAGGGCAGCCTCAGAGGCTCCCCTCGCCTGTGCGGCAGCAGAGGAAACCTGCGTTTTGGGGGCCTGGGACTGTCAGATGTGGGGGAGCAGTTCCTCCAGGCCGGTTTCTGCCCTCTTGTTGCCTCTGCATCCTTGTCAGGCTGGCTTTTCCTCCGGGAAACCACCGGAGCTGCAGAGGGCGACGGAGGGCCCTCCTCGCTCCCTTTCTTTGAGGACTTCTGGGGCAGCCCTTGCGGTATGGCGGGACCCCTCCTACTGTTCACGGGCGGGAAACCTCGGGTGGAGCTATAGGAGCTCCTGACGGCGTTTCTTTTAGGGCAGGAGCTCATACAGGAGGTGTGGCGTGTCCTGTTGGGACTGTCTTCTGGCCTCTTGGCGTGGAGGTTTCTCTGCAGAGGTCCAGGCCTGGGCACGAATAAAGTGACCCCCAGGGGCCTAAATGCAGATCGTGTGCCCCCGGTGCCATCGGGGCCGCTTCTCTGGTCGTTGTTCCCCCCTACGACTGTGGGGACGTCCTCCTGCTTGGCCATCCCTTTCCCGCTCTCTCCCGGGGCCCTCAACGCCGTCTGCTCTGTGCTGCAGTTTGGGACACAGCTGGGTGTCGTGGGCGGCACTGGCTGCCCCCGCGCCACACTGACAGTGTCTGTGCCCACTGCGGACACTGAGCTACGGAACATCATGGAGATGAGAGCACCCATCACCGCCTTCTTCCGATGGCCTCGGCTGCAGATGGTCCTTATGGACCCCCAGAAAGGAGCGCGGGGCCTGCGGGATGGTAGAATGGGGTCTCAGAGACTCTGTGGCAAAGCCCAGATGCAGAGTCACTGGACACTTGTGGGCTGGCCTGCGAGTGGATAGCTGGCCATAGACAGCTGGGTGACCCGGGCCGGCCACGGGAAGTCTGTGGGCGCGGGGAGCGGGCTGGGGGCAGCCGAGCCCTCCTGGCAGGTGCTGGTCCCCCAGTGCCCGGGGCGGGCGTGAGGGGCAGGGCCAACCTAAGTAAGTGCCCGTAGGGGACTTGGGTGAGATCGGTCCTTGGATAGAGGCTGGGCGCCGAGCACTCTCCTTCAGCTGCCAAGTCGGCCCAAAGCAGAGTGCGCACTGTTTGGCCTGTTGCTGGTATTTATAGCCCTGCAACCTGTGAGCGAACAATGGGCTTGCGTCTGCGGGACGCAATAAAGAGGTTAGCGAGGGGTGGCGCATGCGCGGAGTACACGTCACGCCCTGGGGCGCACCGGTGAGGATACGCGCCTGGACCGTCTAGCGCTTCTGAATCTCCCGGGGTCTGAGGGTTGGAGGTGTTTGCCTTGAGGGTGATGAGCTTCCTGGCAGGACAGCTGGCCCTTCTCCCCTGGCCTGGCCCCAGTGCTGTCGGGGGAACTAACCGTACTGGACGGGGTCCCTGCCCAGCAAAGCGGAGCAAGGTTGCTGGCTGTGCAGCTCCCACAAGAGGCGGCAGCTTTGGCAGCAGCGCCTCTGCGTCCTCCTGCCCTTTCCCCTGGCGGCACTGGAGGGGAGAGCCGCTAAGAACGGAAGTGCCCGCACCACCCAGATCCTGCTGGGGTGACACCTGAAGTGGTGGCCAGGGCTGGCTGAGAGGGCCATACTTACCATATGACCCAAAAGCCCACTCCACTCCTAGGCAATTAACCAAGAGAAAATCTTTTCACAAAACAGGTATGTGAATGTTTTAGCTATCTTGTCCACAATTCCTAAATATAGGACTATTGAGGTGATCCAGTTTTCTTGAGTTTGTCATTTTTTAATTGTTCTTGGAATAACACTATGTATACGTACTGTTTCACAGTCTAGAGTTAATATTTTACCAATTCAATAAAATCCAGAAGCCTTACATCCATATAGATTCTTTTACCTTCCACTCTTTGTTATAGCTGTCATATGGGTCACCTTTCTATGACTTGAACGCCACCCTCTGAGACTGTGGAGTCCTTCTTTCATACATATACAGGGAATTCCCTGGCGGTCCAGTGGTTAGGACTCAGCACTTTCACTGCTGGGGCCCCGGGTTCAGTCCCTGGTAGGGGAACTAAGATCCCGCAAGCCACGCAGGCGCGGCCAAAAAAAAAAAAAGTCATACATATATAAAATAATGTCAGAGGATCGTTTTTCCAGATACGTGCCGTTGTTGTTGCCCTCCCTTTGTTCCTGAAGTTGCAAGCTTACTTCTTTCTTGTGTCATTTCACTTCAGCCTGAAGAAGTTCCTTTCATGGAATATTTTTAGAGCAGTTTGTCTGGTGATGAATTCTCTTAGTTTTCTCTCATCTCCATCAGCCTTCGTTTTGGCTTTTGTTTGGCTTTCAGTCTTTAAGGATATCCCTGCTTTAAGGATATAATATCCTGGTTTGGTCTTTTCCTTTAATACTTTAAAGATGTTATTCCATTCTTTTCTGGTCTCTATGTTTTCTGATGAGAAACCACAGTCCTTCAAGTTGACATTCTGTGATGTATAACAGGTCGTTTTCTTTTGTCTTTTCACTTTCTTAATGGTGTCCTTTGAATCACAACAGTTTTACACTTTAGTGATGTGTCATTTATGCATAAGGGAGTCTTACTGGCTGGGAATTATTTAGACATTCAATCACATCCTCCTCAGTATTTTGGTTCTATAAATTAAAAGCTAAATGTGAAAGGGTTAGGGAAAGATTTGAATTCGTTCATTGCAAACTTTGCTATAGATGCTAAAGAACTCGTCAGGGACATGTCATTCCCCTGTTCAAATATATCTATATTTTTTCTTATTTACAACGTTGTGTTTAATTTCTGCTGTACAGCAAAGTGACTCAGTTATACACATGTAGAGTCTTTTTCATAGTATTTTCCATTATGGTTTATCACAGGATATTGAATATAGTTCCCTGTGCTATACAGTAGGACCTTGATTTTTATCCATCCTACGTACAATAGTTTCCACCTTCTAATCCCAAACCCCCAATCCTTCCCTCCCTCACCCTCCCCTTGTCAACCGTAAGTCCTTTCTCTGTACCTGTGAGTCTGTTTTTGTCTCCTAGATATGTTCATTTGCACTTGTGCCTCCCTCAGAGGGACAAGAGGCGCCGCAAACTGGAAGTCTTTTAATCTTTTATAATTAAAATTAATGTTTGCTTCTTTCCTCTGCAAATAGTTCCCTTTCATCTTTATTTGTTGGAAAAGGGAAGAGATGTATTCATGGAGTCCTTCTGCTTTTTTTAAAGCAGAATGTCACAGATTGCTCCAGGAGATGTCACATCCTAGAATTAAAGCTTTCCTTGTTTGACCCATTCCAGAAAGCTTGATGCCAAGCCCATACTCTTTAGGGGAGATATGTATGTAGGTGATTTGCCTAGGACTCTAAAAGTAAAAAAGTAGAAAATAAAAAAGAGATTTGCTGCATTAGAAAAGACTAGTGTGTAGAGTGCGGGCTCCTGTTGTACACTCGGGATGACCTAGCCCCCTCCAAGTCAGAGGTGGGTGAGAAGTAGCAATTCCAACAGACAAGGATGAGCCTCCCTATTTATCCCTACCTTGGGCTCATTTTATCCTGGGCTGCATCACTTAAACTCAAAACACACTTTTACTATTCAGGGGTCAGTCCTTGTAGCCATCCCATTGTGCTATTCTCCACACCCTATGCGTGGGTCCACAGGAAACTGTAAACAGGTCTGGCTTTCCATGTCACCACTCACACAAGCCAGTGCTTTTCCACACTTGATCTACAGATCACAGACACGTGAGGATTATGCAAAAGAACAAGGACAAAGCTTTATTATAAGTTATGAAGACAACACAAGGGTATCCCCTTGTTCCAGGACTGAAGGGGACGAGGCTAGGGCCTCTTGTTTACTGTCCTGAGGACTCTGACCGCTGGGACCATCCACCTTTGGGGGGAAGACTGCAGGCCGGGGGTGGGAACGGAATGCTGTATCTCTGGGTTCCCAGTTTGCTCCAGGATTACAGAGGTTAGGGCTAAGACATCCGTTTCACATCGAAACAGGGTCCACACGAGGCCCAGCCTGGGAGGGCCCTCCCCGAACTTCTTGGCTCAGGCCAACTTTCTCCTCTTACACCCCAAGGTAATAAGGAATCTCGGCCTGGAGGAGAATGACTTGGTCGATGGCCCAGTGGTTTTATGTCCAGCCAAGGGCCTTGCCCTAACAGCAAGGCGGCACCTTGCTGTGCCCACTGCGGAGGTGAGGCTGCTAGGAGTAGAGGCCGGAACCAACACGCCCCTAAAGGCAGCCTTGGCTGGGCATGGGCTGGGCCCTCCGCTGGAAGTAGGGGGGCCCTGCCTGGGTGTGCCCCCAGGGATGTGACTTAAGATGGGGGCAGTAGTGTCTTCAAACCGAAGCTTATTCTTATTGCTGGGTCCCGTGGTCACCATGGGGGTAGCTCTGGTGAGGAGAGGGCCCCGGAGTTCAGGCCCACGCTTCCCCCATTGCTGTGTGTGGTGCTAGGGGAGGGGCGCCCTGGTTCCTGCCGTAATGCTGAGAGCTGAAAAGATGCAGCTCAGATCTTGGGCAGCCGCTCTGCACCCAGCTGGGTGCTGGCATGGGCGCCCACGGTGGAATTTGTGGAGGAAGCACCCCCAGAAGATGCTTCTGCGCGGCTGCGCTTAGCTGGGGGTGCTGGAGCACAGGCGAAGGCTGGAACCTGCCGTTTCAAATGGGTGCCCATGGTGGAATTTGTGGATGAAGCACCCCCAGAAGATGCTTCTGCGCGGCTGCGCTTAGCTGGGGGTGCTGGAGCACAGGCGAAGGCTGGAGCCTGCCGTTTCAAATGGGTGCCCACGGTGGAACTTGTGGATGAACCACCCCCAGAAGATGCTTCTGCATGGCTGCGCTTAGCTGGGGGTGCTGGAGCCCAGGCGAAGGCTGGAGCTTGCCGTTTCAAATACAGGGTTCCTCGCTGCTGCCAATCAGGCCCCCCAGAGATGGAGCAGGGAAGGGAAGCCGCAGCAGCGGCAGGAGCGGGCCAGTCAGGAGCCAGGCTTCCGAGGATGCGCCGGAGCCGTGCTTCCTTCTCCGCGTCTAGGTCTTCGGCGGTGACCCGGAAACCCAGCTGAGGGGGTGAGGGCAGCCTCAGAGGCTCCCCTCGCCTGTGCGGCAGCAGAGGAAACCTGCGTTTTGGGGGCCTGGGACTGTCAGATGTGGGGGAGCAGTTCCTCCAGGCCGGTTTCTGCCCTCTTGTTGCCTCTGCATCCTTGTCAGGCTGGCTTTTCCTCCGGGAAACCACCGGAGCTGCAGAGGGCGACGGAGGGCCCTCCTCGCTCCCTTTCTTTGAGGACTTCTGGGGCAGCCCTTGCGGTATGGCGGGACCCCTCCTACTGTTCACGGGCGGGAAACCTCGGGTGGAGCTATAGGAGCTCGTGACGGCGTTTCTTTTAGGGCAGGAGCTCATACAGGAGGTGTGGCGTGTCCTGTTGGGACTGTCTTCTGGCCTCTTGGCGTGGAGGTTTCTCTGCAGAGGTCCAGGCCTGGGCACGAATAAAGTGACCCCCAGGGGCCTAAATGCAGATCGTGTGCCCCCGGTGCCATCGGGGCCGCTTCTCTGGTCGTTGTTCCCCCCTACGACTGTGGGGACGTCCTCCTGCTTGGCCATCCCTTTCCCGCTCTCTCCCGGGGCCCTCAACGCCGTCTGCTCTGTGCTGCAGTTTGGGACACAGCTGGGTGTCGTGGGCGGCACTGGCTGCCCCCGCGCCACACTGACAGTGTCTGTGCCCACTGCGGACACTGAGCTACGGAACATCATGGAGATGAGAGCACCCATCACCGCCTTCTTCCGATGGCCTCGGCTGCAGGTGGTCCTTATGGACCCCCAGAAAGGAGCGCGGGGCCTGCGGGATGGTAGAATGGGGTCTCAGAGACTCTGTGGCAAAGCCCAGATGCAGAGTCACTGGACACTTGTGGGCTGGCCTGCGAGTGGATAGCTGGCCATAGACAGCTGGGTGACCCGGGCCGGCCACGGGAAGTCTGTGGGCGCGGGGAGCGGGCTGGGGGCAGCCGAGCCCTCCTGGCAGGTGCTGGTCCCCCAGTGCCCGGGGCGGGCGTGAGGGGCAGGGCCAACCTAAGTAAGTGCCCGTAGGGGACTTGGGTGAGATCGGTCCTTGGATAGAGGCTGGGCGCCGAGCACTCTCCTTCAGCTGCCAAGTCGGCCCAAAGCAGAGTGCGCACTGTTTGGCCTGTTGCTGGTATTTATAGCCCTGCAACCTGTGAGCGAACAATGGGCTTGCGTCTGCGGGACGCAATAAAGAGGTTAGCGAGGGGTGGCGCATGCGCAGAGTACACGTCACGCCCTGGGGCGCACCGGTGAGGATACGCGCCTGGACCGTCTAGCGCTTCTGAATCTCCCGGGGTCTGAGGGTTGGAGGTGTTTGCCTTGAGGGTGATGAGCTTCCTGGCAGGACAGCTGGCCCTTCTCCCCTGGCCTGGCCCCAGTGCTGTCGGGGGAACTAACCGTACTGGACGGGGTCCCTGCCCAGCAAAGCGGAGCAAGGTTGCTGGCTGTGCAGCTCCCACAAGAGGCGGCAGCTTTGGCAGCAGCGCCTCTGCGTCCTCCTGCCCTTTCCCCTGGCGGCACTGGAGGGGAGAGCCGCTAAGAACGGAAGTGCCCGCACCACCCAGATCCTGCTGGGGTGACACCTGAAGTGGTGGCCAGGGCTGGCTGAGAGGGCCATACTTACCATATGACCCAAAAGCCCACTCCACTCCTAGGCAATTAACCAAGAGAAAATCTTTTCACAAAACAGGTATGTGAATGTTTTAGCTATCTTGTCCACAATTCCTAAATATAGGACTATTGAGGTGATCCAGTTTTCTTGAGTTTGTCATTTTTTAATTGTTCTTGGAATAACACTATGTATACGTACTGTTTCACAGTCTAGAGTTAATATTTTACCAATTCAATAAAATCCAGAAGCCTTACATCCATATAGATTCTTTTACCTTCCACTCTTTGTTATAGCTGTCATATGGGTCACCTTTCTATGACTTGAACGCCACCCTCTGAGACTGTGGAGTCCTTCTTTCATACATATACAGGGAATTCCCTGGCGGTCCAGTGGTTAGGACTCAGCACTTTCACTGCTGGGGCCCCGGGTTCAGTCCCTGGTAGGGGAACTAAGATCCCGCAAGCCACGCAGGCGCGGCCAAAAAAAAAAAAAAAAAAAAGTCATACATATATAAAATAATGTCAGAGGATCGTTTTTCCAGATACGTGCCGTTGTTGTTGCCCTCCCTTTGTTCCTGAAGTTGCAAGCTTACTTCTTTCTTGTGTCATTTCACTTCAGCCTGAAGAAGTTCCTTTCATGGAATATTTTTAGAGCAGTTTGTCTGGTGATGAATTCTCTTAGTTTTCTCTCATCTCCATCAGCCTTCGTTTTGGCTTTTGTTTGGCTTTCAGTCTTTAAGGATATCCCTGCTTTAAGGATATAATATCCTGGTTTGGTCTTTTCCTTTAATACTTTAAAGATGTTATTCCATTCTTTTCTGGTCTCTATGTTTTCTGATGAGAAACCACAGTCCTTCAAGTTGACATTCTGTGATGTATAACAGGTCGTTTTCTTTTGTCTTTTCACTTTCTTAATGGTGTCCTTTGAATCACAACAGTTTTACACTTTAGTGATGTGTCATTTATGCATAAGGGAGTCTTACTGGCTGGGAATTATTTAGACATTCAATCACATCCTCCTCAGTATTTTGGTTCTATAAATTAAAAGCTAAATGTGAAAGGGTTAGGGAAAGATTTGAATTCGTTCATTGCAAACTTTGCTATAGATGCTAAAGAACTCGTCAGGGACATGTCATTCCCCTGTTCAAATATATCTATATTTTTTCTTATTTACAACGTTGTGTTTAATTTCTGCTGTACAGCAAAGTGACTCAGTTATACACATGTAGAGTCTTTTTCATAGTATTTTCCATTATGGTTTATCACAGGATATTGAATATAGTTCCCTGTGCTATACAGTAGGACCTTGATTTTTATCCATCCTACGTACAATAGTTTCCACCTTCTAATCCCAAACCCCCAATCCTTCCCTCCCTCACCCTCCCCTTGTCAACCGTAAGTCCTTTCTCTGTACCTGTGAGTCTGTTTTTGTCTCCTAGATATGTTCATTTGCACTTGTGCCTCCCTCAGAGGGACAAGAGGCGCCGCAAACTGGAAGTCTTTTAATCTTTTATAATTAAAATTAATGTTTGCTTCTTTCCTCTGCAAATAGTTCCCTTTCATCTTTATTTGTTGGAAAAGGGAAGAGATGTATTCATGGAGTCCTTCTGCTTTTTTTAAAGCAGAATGTCACAGATTGCTCCAGGAGATGTCACATCCTAGAATTAAAGCTTTCCTTGTTTGACCCATTCCAGAAAGCTTGATGCCAAGCCCATACTCTTTAGGGGAGATATGTATGTAGGTGATTTGCCTAGGACTCTAAAAGTAAAAAAGTAGAAAATAAAAAAGAGATTTGCTGCATTAGCAAAGACTAGTGTGTAGAGTGCGGGCTCCTGTTGTACACTCGGGATGACCTAGCCCCCTCCAAGTCAGAGGTGGGTGAGAAGTAGCAATTCCAACAGACAAGGATGAGCCTCCCTATTTATCCCTACCTTGGGCTCATTTTATCCTGGGCTGCATCACTTAAACTCAAAACACACTTTTACTATTCAGGGGTCAGTCCTTGTAGCCATCCCATTGTGCTATTCTCCACACCCTATGCGTGGGTCCACAGGAAACTGTAAACAGGTCTGGCTTTCCATGTCACCACTCACACAAGCCAGTGCTTTTCCACACTTGATCTACAGATCACAGACACGTGAGGATTATGCAAAAGAACAAGGACAAAGCTTTATTATAAGTTATGAAGACAACACAAGGGTATCCCCTTGTTCCAGGACTGAAGGGGACGAGGCTAGGGCCTCTTGTTTACTGTCCTGAGGACTCTGACCGCTGGGACCATCCACCTTTGGGGGGAAGACTGCAGGCCGGGGGTGGGAACGGAATGCTGTATCTCTGGGTTCCCAGTTTGCTCCAGGATTACAGAGGTTAGGGCTAAGACATCCGTTTCACATCGAAACAGGGTCCACACGAGGCCCAGCCTGGGAGGGCCCTCCCCGAACTTCTTGGCTCAGGCCAACTTTCTCCTCTTACACCCCAAGGTAATAAGGAATCTCGGCCTGGAGGAGAATGACTTGGTCGATGGCCCAGTGGTTTTATGTCCAGCCAAGGGCCTTGCCCTAACAGCAAGGCGGCACCTTGCTGTGCCCACTGCGGAGGTGAGGCTGCTAGGAGTAGAGGCCGGAACCAACACGCCCCTAAAGGCAGCCTTGGCTGGGCATGGGCTGGGCCCTCCGCTGGAAGTAGGGGGGCCCTGCCTGGGTGTGCCCCCAGGGATGTGACTTAAGATGGGGGCAGTAGTGTCTTCAAACCGAAGCTTATTCTTATTGCTGGGTCCCGTGGTCACCATGGGGGTAGCTCTGGTGAGGAGAGGGCCCCGGAGTTCAGGCCCACGCTTCCCCCATTGCTGTGTGTGGTGCTAGGGGAGGGGCGCCCTGGTTCCTGCCGTAATGCTGAGAGCTGAAAAGATGCAGCTCAGATCTTGGGCAGCCGCTCTGCACCCAGCTGGGTGCTGGCATGGGCGCCCACGGTGGAATTTGTGGAGGAAGCACCCCCAGAAGATGCTTCTGCGCGGCTGCGCTTAGCTGGGGGTGCTGGAGCACAGGCGAAGGCTGGAACCTGCCGTTTCAAATGGGTGCCCATGGTGGAATTTGTGGATGAAGCACCCCCAGAAGATGCTTCTGCGCGGCTGCGCTTAGCTGGGGGTGCTGGAGCACAGGCGAAGGCTGGAGCCTGCCGTTTCAAATGGGTGCCCACGGTGGAACTTGTGGATGAACCACCCCCAGAAGATGCTTCTGCATGGCTGCGCTTAGCTGGGGGTGCTGGAGCCCAGGCGAAGGCTGGAGCTTGCCGTTTCAAATACAGGGTTCCTCGCTGCTGCCAATCAGGCCCCCCAGAGATGGAGCAGGGAAGGGAAGCCGCAGCAGCGGCAGGAGCGGGCCAGTCAGGAGCCAGGCTTCCGAGGATGCGCCGGAGCCGTGCTTCCTTCTCCGCGTCTAGGTCTTCGGCGGTGACCCGGAAACCCAGCTGAGGGGGTGAGGGCAGCCTCAGAGGCTCCCCTCGCCTGTGCGGCAGCAGAGGAAACCTGCGTTTTGGGGGCCTGGGACTGTCAGATGTGGGGGAGCAGTTCCTCCAGGCCGGTTTCTGCCCTCTTGTTGCCTCTGCATCCTTGTCAGGCTGGCTTTTCCTCCGGGAAACCACCGGAGCTGCAGAGGGCGACGGAGGGCCCTCCTCGCTCCCTTTCTTTGAGGACTTCTGGGGCAGCCCTTGCGGTATGGCGGGACCCCTCCTACTGTTCACGGGCGGGAAACCTCGGGTGGAGCTATAGGAGCTCGTGACGGCGTTTCTTTTAGGGCAGGAGCTCATACAGGAGGTGTGGCGTGTCCTGTTGGGACTGTCTTCTGGCCTCTTGGCGTGGAGGTTTCTCTGCAGAGGTCCAGGCCTGGGCACGAATAAAGTGACCCCCAGGGGCCTAAATGCAGATCGTGTGCCCCCGGTGCCATCGGGGCCGCTTCTCTGGTCGTTGTTCCCCCCTACGACTGTGGGGACGTCCTCCTGCTTGGCCATCCCTTTCCCGCTCTCTCCCGGGGCCCTCAACGCCGTCTGCTCTGTGCTGCAGTTTGGGACACAGCTGGGTGTCGTGGGCGGCACTGGCTGCCCCCGCGCCACACTGACAGTGTCTGTGCCCACTGCGGACACTGAGCTACGGAACATCATGGAGATGAGAGCACCCATCACCGCCTTCTTCCGATGGCCTCGGCTGCAGGTGGTCCTTATGGACCCCCAGAAAGGAGCGCGGGGCCTGCGGGATGGTAGAATGGGGTCTCAGAGACTCTGTGGCAAAGCCCAGATGCAGAGTCACTGGACACTTGTGGGCTGGCCTGCGAGTGGATAGCTGGCCATAGACAGCTGGGTGACCCGGGCCGGCCACGGGAAGTCTGTGGGCGCGGGGAGCGGGCTGGGGGCAGCCGAGCCCTCCTGGCAGGTGCTGGTCCCCCAGTGCCCGGGGCGGGCGTGAGGGGCAGGGCCAACCTAAGTAAGTGCCCGTAGGGGACTTGGGTGAGATCGGTCCTTGGATAGAGGCTGGGCGCCGAGCACTCTCCTTCAGCTGCCAAGTCGGCCCAAAGCAGAGTGCGCACTGTTTGGCCTGTTGCTGGTATTTATAGCCCTGCAACCTGTGAGCGAACAATGGGCTTGCGTCTGCGGGACGCAATAAAGAGGTTAGCGAGGGGTGGCGCATGCGCAGAGTACACGTCACGCCCTGGGGCGCACCGGTGAGGATACGCGCCTGGACCGTCTAGCGCTTCTGAATCTCCCGGGGTCTGAGGGTTGGAGGTGTTTGCCTTGAGGGTGATGAGCTTCCTGGCAGGACAGCTGGCCCTTCTCCCCTGGCCTGGCCCCAGTGCTGTCGGGGGAACTAACCGTACTGGACGGGGTCCCTGCCCAGCAAAGCGGAGCAAGGTTGCTGGCTGTGCAGCTCCCACAAGAGGCGGCAGCTTTGGCAGCAGCGCCTCTGCGTCCTCCTGCCCTTTCCCCTGGCGGCACTGGAGGGGAGAGCCGCTAAGAACGGAAGTGCCCGCACCACCCAGATCCTGCTGGGGTGACACCTGAAGTGGTGGCCAGGGCTGGCTGAGAGGGCCATACTTACCATATGACCCAAAAGCCCACTCCACTCCTAGGCAATTAACCAAGAGAAAATCTTTTCACAAAACAGGTATGTGAATGTTTTAGCTATCTTGTCCACAATTCCTAAATATAGGACTATTGAGGTGATCCAGTTTTCTTGAGTTTGTCATTTTTTAATTGTTCTTGGAATAACACTATGTATACGTACTGTTTCACAGTCTAGAGTTAATATTTTACCAATTCAATAAAATCCAGAAGCCTTACATCCATATAGATTCTTTTACCTTCCACTCTTTGTTATAGCTGTCATATGGGTCACCTTTCTATGACTTGAACGCCACCCTCTGAGACTGTGGAGTCCTTCTTTCATACATATACAGGGAATTCCCTGGCGGTCCAGTGGTTAGGACTCAGCACTTTCACTGCTGGGGCCCCGGGTTCAGTCCCTGGTAGGGGAACTAAGATCCCGCAAGCCACGCAGGCGCGGCCAAAAAAAAAAAAAAAAAAAAAAGTCATACATATATAAAATAATGTCAGAGGATCGTTTTTCCAGATACGTGCCGTTGTTGTTGCCCTCCCTTTGTTCCTGAAGTTGCAAGCTTACTTCTTTCTTGTGTCATTTCACTTCAGCCTGAAGAAGTTCCTTTCATGGAATATTTTTAGAGCAGTTTGTCTGGTGATGAATTCTCTTAGTTTTCTCTCATCTCCATCAGCCTTCGTTTTGGCTTTTGTTTGGCTTTCAGTCTTTAAGGATATCCCTGCTTTAAGGATATAATATCCTGGTTTGGTCTTTTCCTTTAATACTTTAAAGATGTTATTCCATTCTTTTCTGGTCTCTATGTTTTCTGATGAGAAACCACAGTCCTTCAAGTTGACATTCTGTGATGTATAACAGGTCGTTTTCTTTTGTCTTTTCACTTTCTTAATGGTGTCCTTTGAATCACAACAGTTTTACATTTTAGTGATGTGTCATTTATGCATAAGGGAGTCTTACTGGCTGGGAATTATTTAGACATTCAATCACATCCTCCTCAGTATTTTGGTTCTATAAATTAAAAGCTAAATGTGAAAGGGTTAGGGAAAGATTTGAATTCGTTCATTGCAAACTTTGCTATAGATGCTAAAGAACTCGTCAGGGACATGTCATTCCCCTGTTCAAATATATCTATATTTTTTCTTATTTACAACGTTGTGTTTAATTTCTGCTGTACAGCAAAGTGACTCAGTTATACACATGTAGAGTCTTTTTCATAGTATTTTCCATTATGGTTTATCACAGGATATTGAATATAGTTCCCTGTGCTATACAGTAGGACCTTGATTTTTATCCATCCTACGTACAATAGTTTCCACCTTCTAATCCCAAACCCCCAATCCTTCCCTCCCTCACCCTCCCCTTGTCAACCGTAAGTCCTTTCTCTGTACCTGTGAGTCTGTTTTTGTCTCCTAGATATGTTCATTTGCACTTGTGCCTCCCTCAGAGGGACAAGAGGCGCCGCAAACTGGAAGTCTTTTAATCTTTTATAATTAAAATTAATGTTTGCTTCTTTCCTCTGCAAATAGTTCCCTTTCATCTTTATTTGTTGGAAAAGGGAAGAGATGTATTCATGGAGTCCTTCTGCTTTTTTTAAAGCAGAATGTCACAGATTGCTCCAGGAGATGTCACATCCTAGAATTAAAGCTTTCCTTGTTTGACCCATTCCAGAAAGCTTGATGCCAAGCCCATACTCTTTAGGGGAGATATGTATGTAGGTGATTTGCCTAGGACTCTAAAAGTAAAAAAGTAGAAAATAAAAAAGAGATTTGCTGCATTAGCAAAGACTAGTGTGTAGAGTGCGGGCTCCTGTTGTACACTCGGGATGACCTAGCCCCCTCCAAGTCAGAGGTGGGTGAGAAGTAGCAATTCCAACAGACAAGGATGAGCCTCCCTATTTATCCCTACCTTGGGCTCATTTTATCCTGGGCTGCATCACTTAAACTCAAAACACACTTTTACTATTCAGGGGTCAGTCCTTGTAGCCATCCCATTGTGCTATTCTCCACACCCTATGCGTGGGTCCACAGGAAACTGTAAACAGGTCTGGCTTTCCATGTCACCACTCACACAAGCCAGTGCTTTTCCACACTTGATCTACAGATCACAGACACGTGAGGATTATGCAAAAGAACAAGGACAAAGCTTTATTATAAGTTATGAAGACAACACAAGGGTATCCCCTTGTTCCAGGACTGAAGGGGACGAGGCTAGGGCCTCTTGTTTACTGTCCTGAGGACTCTGACCGCTGGGACCATCCACCTTTGGGGGGAAGACTGCAGGCCGGGGGTGGGAACGGAATGCTGTATCTCTGGGTTCCCAGTTTGCTCCAGGATTACAGAGGTTAGGGCTAAGACATCCGTTTCACATCGAAACAGGGTCCACACGAGGCCCAGCCTGGGAGGGCCCTCCCCGAACTTCTTGGCTCAGGCCAACTTTCTCCTCTTACACCCCAAGGTAATAAGGAATCTCGGCCTGGAGGAGAATGACTTGGTCGATGGCCCAGTGGTTTTATGTCCAGCCAAGGGCCTTGCCCTAACAGCAAGGCGGCACCTTGCTGTGCCCACTGCGGAGGTGAGGCTGCTAGGAGTAGAGGCCGGAACCAACACGCCCCTAAAGGCAGCCTTGGCTGGGCATGGGCTGGGCCCTCCGCTGGAAGTAGGGGGGCCCTGCCTGGGTGTGCCCCCAGGGATGTGACTTAAGATGGGGGCAGTAGTGTCTTCAAACCGAAGCTTATTCTTATTGCTGGGTCCCGTGGTCACCATGGGGGTAGCTCTGGTGAGGAGAGGGCCCCGGAGTTCAGGCCCACGCTTCCCCCATTGCTGTGTGTGGTGCTAGGGGAGGGGCGCCCTGGTTCCTGCCGTAATGCTGAGAGCTGAAAAGATGCAGCTCAGATCTTGGGCAGCCGCTCTGCACCCAGCTGGGTGCTGGCATGGGCGCCCACGGTGGAATTTGTGGAGGAAGCACCCCCAGAAGATGCTTCTGCGCGGCTGCGCTTAGCTGGGGGTGCTGGAGCACAGGCGAAGGCTGGAACCTGCCGTTTCAAATGGGTGCCCATGGTGGAATTTGTGGATGAAGCACCCCCAGAAGATGCTTCTGCGCGGCTGCGCTTAGCTGGGGGTGCTGGAGCACAGGCGAAGGCTGGAGCCTGCCGTTTCAAATGGGTGCCCACGGTGGAACTTGTGGATGAACCACCCCCAGAAGATGCTTCTGCATGGCTGCGCTTAGCTGGGGGTGCTGGAGCCCAGGCGAAGGCTGGAGCTTGCCGTTTCAAATACAGGGTTCCTCGCTGCTGCCAATCAGGCCCCCCAGAGATGGAGCAGGGAAGGGAAGCCGCAGCAGCGGCAGGAGCGGGCCAGTCAGGAGCCAGGCTTCCGAGGATGCGCCGGAGCCGTGCTTCCTTCTCCGCGTCTAGGTCTTCGGCGGTGACCCGGAAACCCAGCTGAGGGGGTGAGGGCAGCCTCAGAGGCTCCCCTCGCCTGTGCGGCAGCAGAGGAAACCTGCGTTTTGGGGGCCTGGGACTGTCAGATGTGGGGGAGCAGTTCCTCCAGGCCGGTTTCTGCCCTCTTGTTGCCTCTGCATCCTTGTCAGGCTGGCTTTTCCTCCGGGAAACCACCGGAGCTGCAGAGGGCGACGGAGGGCCCTCCTCGCTCCCTTTCTTTGAGGACTTCTGGGGCAGCCCTTGCGGTATGGCGGGACCCCTCCTACTGTTCACGGGCGGGAAACCTCGGGTGGAGCTATAGGAGCTCGTGACGGCGTTTCTTTTAGGGCAGGAGCTCATACAGGAGGTGTGGCGTGTCCTGTTGGGACTGTCTTCTGGCCTCTTGGCGTGGAGGTTTCTCTGCAGAGGTCCAGGCCTGGGCACGAATAAAGTGACCCCCAGGGGCCTAAATGCAGATCGTGTGCCCCCGGTGCCATCGGGGCCGCTTCTCTGGTCGTTGTTCCCCCCTACGACTGTGGGGACGTCCTCCTGCTTGGCCATCCCTTTCCCGCTCTCTCCCGGGGCCCTCAACGCCGTCTGCTCTGTGCTGCAGTTTGGGACACAGCTGGGTGTCGTGGGCGGCACTGGCTGCCCCCGCGCCACACTGACAGTGTCTGTGCCCACTGCGGACACTGAGCTACGGAACATCATGGAGATGAGAGCACCCATCACCGCCTTCTTCCGATGGCCTCGGCTGCAGGTGGTCCTTATGGACCCCCAGAAAGGAGCGCGGGGCCTGCGGGATGGTAGAATGGGGTCTCAGAGACTCTGTGGCAAAGCCCAGATGCAGAGTCACTGGACACTTGTGGGCTGGCCTGCGAGTGGATAGCTGGCCATAGACAGCTGGGTGACCCGGGCCGGCCACGGGAAGTCTGTGGGCGCGGGGAGCGGGCTGGGGGCAGCCGAGCCCTCCTGGCAGGTGCTGGTCCCCCAGTGCCCGGGGCGGGCGTGAGGGGCAGGGCCAACCTAAGTAAGTGCCCGTAGGGGACTTGGGTGAGATCGGTCCTTGGATAGAGGCTGGGCGCCGAGCACTCTCCTTCAGCTGCCAAGTCGGCCCAAAGCAGAGTGCGCACTGTTTGGCCTGTTGCTGGTATTTATAGCCCTGCAACCTGTGAGCGAACAATGGGCTTGCGTCTGCGGGACGCAATAAAGAGGTTAGCGAGGGGTGGCGCATGCGCGGAGTACACGTCACGCCCTGGGGCGCACCGGTGAGGATACGCGCCTGGACCGTCTAGCGCTTCTGAATCTCCCGGGGTCTGAGGGTTGGAGGTGTTTGCCTTGAGGGTGATGAGCTTCCTGGCAGGACAGCTGGCCCTTCTCCCCTGGCCTGGCCCCAGTGCTGTCGGGGGAACTAACCGTACTGGACGGGGTCCCTGCCCAGCAAAGCGGAGCAAGGTTGCTGGCTGTGCAGCTCCCACAAGAGGCGGCAGCTTTGGCAGCAGCGCCTCTGCGTCCTCCTGCCCTTTCCCCTGGCGGCACTGGAGGGGAGAGCCGCTAAGAACGGAAGTGCCCGCACCACCCAGATCCTGCTGGGGTGACACCTGAAGTGGTGGCCAGGGCTGGCTGAGAGGGCCATACTTACCATATGACCCAAAAGCCCACTCCACTCCTAGGCAATTAACCAAGAGAAAATCTTTTCACAAAACAGGTATGTGAATGTTTTAGCTATCTTGTCCACAATTCCTAAATATAGGACTATTGAGGTGATCCAGTTTTCTTGAGTTTGTCATTTTTTAATTGTTCTTGGAATAACACTATGTATACGTACTGTTTCACAGTCTAGAGTTAATATTTTACCAATTCAATAAAATCCAGAAGCCTTACATCCATATAGATTCTTTTACCTTCCACTCTTTGTTATAGCTGTCATATGGGTCACCTTTCTATGACTTGAACGCCACCCTCTGAGACTGTGGAGTCCTTCTTTCATACATATACAGGGAATTCCCTGGCGGTCCAGTGGTTAGGACTCAGCACTTTCACTGCTGGGGCCCCGGGTTCAGTCCCTGGTAGGGGAACTAAGATCCCGCAAGCCACGCAGGCGCGGCCAAAAAAAAAAAAAAAAAAAAAAAGTCATACATATATAAAATAATGTCAGAGGATCGTTTTTCCAGATACGTGCCGTTGTTGTTGCCCTCCCTTTGTTCCTGAAGTTGCAAGCTTACTTCTTTCTTGTGTCATTTCACTTCAGCCTGAAGAAGTTCCTTTCATGGAATATTTTTAGAGCAGTTTGTCTGGTGATGAATTCTCTTAGTTTTCTCTCATCTCCATCAGCCTTCGTTTTGGCTTTTGTTTGGCTTTCAGTCTTTAAGGATATCCCTGCTTTAAGGATATAATATCCTGGTTTGGTCTTTTCCTTTAATACTTTAAAGATGTTATTCCATTCTTTTCTGGTCTCTATGTTTTCTGATGAGAAACCACAGTCCTTCAAGTTGACATTCTGTGATGTATAACAGGTCGTTTTCTTTTGTCTTTTCACTTTCTTAATGGTGTCCTTTGAATCACAACAGTTTTACACTTTAGTGATGTGTCATTTATGCATAAGGGAGTCTTACTGGCTGGGAATTATTTAGACATTCAATCACATCCTCCTCAGTATTTTGGTTCTATAAATTAAAAGCTAAATGTGAAAGGGTTAGGGAAAGATTTGAATTCGTTCATTGCAAACTTTGCTATAGATGCTAAAGAACTCGTCAGGGACATGTCATTCCCCTGTTCAAATATATCTATATTTTTTCTTATTTACAACGTTGTGTTTAATTTCTGCTGTACAGCAAAGTGACTCAGTTATACACATGTAGAGTCTTTTTCATAGTATTTTCCATTATGGTTTATCACAGGATATTGAATATAGTTCCCTGTGCTATACAGTAGGACCTTGATTTTTATCCATCCTACGTACAATAGTTTCCACCTTCTAATCCCAAACCCCCAATCCTTCCCTCCCTCACCCTCCCCTTGTCAACCGTAAGTCCTTTCTCTGTACCTGTGAGTCTGTTTTTGTCTCCTAGATATGTTCATTTGCACTTGTGCCTCCCTCAGAGGGACAAGAGGCGCCGCAAACTGGAAGTCTTTTAATCTTTTATAATTAAAATTAATGTTTGCTTCTTTCCTCTGCAAATAGTTCCCTTTCATCTTTATTTGTTGGAAAAGGGAAGAGATGTATTCATGGAGTCCTTCTGCTTTTTTTAAAGCAGAATGTCACAGATTGCTCCAGGAGATGTCACATCCTAGAATTAAAGCTTTCCTTGTTTGACCCATTCCAGAAAGCTTGATGCCAAGCCCATACTCTTTAGGGGAGATATGTATGTAGGTGATTTGCCTAGGACTCTAAAAGTAAAAAAGTAGAAAATAAAAAAGAGATTTGCTGCATTAGCAAAGACTAGTGTGTAGAGTGCGGGCTCCTGTTGTACACTCGGGATGACCTAGCCCCCTCCAAGTCAGAGGTGGGTGAGAAGTAGCAATTCCAACAGACAAGGATGAGCCTCCCTATTTATCCCTACCTTGGGCTCATTTTATCCTGGGCTGCATCACTTAAACTCAAAACACACTTTTACTATTCAGGGGTCAGTCCTTGTAGCCATCCCATTGTGCTATTCTCCACACCCTATGCGTGGGTCCACAGGAAACTGTAAACAGGTCTGGCTTTCCATGTCACCACTCACACAAGCCAGTGCTTTTCCACACTTGATCTACAGATCACAGACACGTGAGGATTATGCAAAAGAACAAGGACAAAGCTTTATTATAAGTTATGAAGACAACACAAGGGTATCCCCTTGTTCCAGGACTGAAGGGGACGAGGCTAGGGCCTCTTGTTTACTGTCCTGAGGACTCTGACCGCTGGGACCATCCACCTTTGGGGGGAAGACTGCAGGCCGGGGGTGGGAACGGAATGCTGTATCTCTGGGTTCCCAGTTTGCTCCAGGATTACAGAGGTTAGGGCTAAGACATCCGTTTCACATCGAAACAGGGTCCACACGAGGCCCAGCCTGGGAGGGCCCTCCCCGAACTTCTTGGCTCAGGCCAACTTTCTCCTCTTACACCCCAAGGTAATAAGGAATCTCGGCCTGGAGGAGAATGACTTGGTCGATGGCCCAGTGGTTTTATGTCCAGCCAAGGGCCTTGCCCTAACAGCAAGGCGGCACCTTGCTGTGCCCACTGCGGAGGTGAGGCTGCTAGGAGTAGAGGCCGGAACCAACACGCCCCTAAAGGCAGCCTTGGCTGGGCATGGGCTGGGCCCTCCGCTGGAAGTAGGGGGGCCCTGCCTGGGTGTGCCCCCAGGGATGTGACTTAAGATGGGGGCAGTAGTGTCTTCAAACCGAAGCTTATTCTTATTGCTGGGTCCCGTGGTCACCATGGGGGTAGCTCTGGTGAGGAGAGGGCCCCGGAGTTCAGGCCCACGCTTCCCCCATTGCTGTGTGTGGTGCTAGGGGAGGGGCGCCCTGGTTCCTGCCGTAATGCTGAGAGCTGAAAAGATGCAGCTCAGATCTTGGGCAGCCGCTCTGCACCCAGCTGGGTGCTGGCATGGGCGCCCACGGTGGAATTTGTGGAGGAAGCACCCCCAGAAGATGCTTCTGCGCGGCTGCGCTTAGCTGGGGGTGCTGGAGCACAGGCGAAGGCTGGAACCTGCCGTTTCAAATGGGTGCCCATGGTGGAATTTGTGGATGAAGCACCCCCAGAAGATGCTTCTGCGCGGCTGCGCTTAGCTGGGGGTGCTGGAGCACAGGCGAAGGCTGGAGCCTGCCGTTTCAAATGGGTGCCCACGGTGGAACTTGTGGATGAACCACCCCCAGAAGATGCTTCTGCATGGCTGCGCTTAGCTGGGGGTGCTGGAGCCCAGGCGAAGGCTGGAGCTTGCCGTTTCAAATACAGGGTTCCTCGCTGCTGCCAATCAGGCCCCCCAGAGATGGAGCAGGGAAGGGAAGCCGCAGCAGCGGCAGGAGCGGGCCAGTCAGGAGCCAGGCTTCCGAGGATGCGCCGGAGCCGTGCTTCCTTCTCCGCGTCTAGGTCTTCGGCGGTGACCCGGAAACCCAGCTGAGGGGGTGAGGGCAGCCTCAGAGGCTCCCCTCGCCTGTGCGGCAGCAGAGGAAACCTGCGTTTTGGGGGCCTGGGACTGTCAGATGTGGGGGAGCAGTTCCTCCAGGCCGGTTTCTGCCCTCTTGTTGCCTCTGCATCCTTGTCAGGCTGGCTTTTCCTCCGGGAAACCACCGGAGCTGCAGAGGGCGACGGAGGGCCCTCCTCGCTCCCTTTCTTTGAGGACTTCTGGGGCAGCCCTTGCGGTATGGCGGGACCCCTCCTACTGTTCACGGGCGGGAAACCTCGGGTGGAGCTATAGGAGCTCGTGACGGCGTTTCTTTTAGGGCAGGAGCTCATACAGGAGGTGTGGCGTGTCCTGTTGGGACTGTCTTCTGGCCTCTTGGCGTGGAGGTTTCTCTGCAGAGGTCCAGGCCTGGGCACGAATAAAGTGACCCCCAGGGGCCTAAATGCAGATCGTGTGCCCCCGGTGCCATCGGGGCCGCTTCTCTGGTCGTTGTTCCCCCCTACGACTGTGGGGACGTCCTCCTGCTTGGCCATCCCTTTCCCGCTCTCTCCCGGGGCCCTCAACGCCGTCTGCTCTGTGCTGCAGTTTGGGACACAGCTGGGTGTCGTGGGCGGCACTGGCTGCCCCCGCGCCACACTGACAGTGTCTGTGCCCACTGCGGACACTGAGCTACGGAACATCATGGAGATGAGAGCACCCATCACCGCCTTCTTCCGATGGCCTCGGCTGCAGATGGTCCTTATGGACCCCCAGAAAGGAGCGCGGGGCCTGCGGGATGGTAGAATGGGGTCTCAGAGACTCTGTGGCAAAGCTCAGATGCAGAGTCACTGGACACTTGTGGGCTGGCCTGCGAGTGGATAGCTGGCCATAGACAGCTGGGTGACCCGGGCCGGCCACGGGAAGTCTGTGGGCGCGGGGAGCGGGCTGGGGGCAGCCGAGCCCTCCTGGCAGGTGCTGGTCCCCCAGTGCCCGGGGCGGGCGTGAGGGGCAGGGCCAACCTAAGTAAGTGCCCGTAGGGGACTTGGGTGAGATCGGTCCTTGGATAGAGGCTGGGCGCCGAGCACTCTCCTTCAGCTGCCAAGTCGGCCCAAAGCAGAGTGCGCACTGTTTGGCCTGTTGCTGGTATTTATAGCCCTGCAACCTGTGAGCGAACAATGGGCTTGCGTCTGCGGGACGCAATAAAGAGGTTAGCGAGGGGTGGCGCATGCGCAGAGTACACGTCACGCCCTGGGGCGCACCGGTGAGGATACGCGCCTGGACCGTCTAGCGCTTCTGAATCTCCCGGGGTCTGAGGGTTGGAGGTGTTTGCCTTGAGGGTGATGAGCTTCCTGGCAGGACAGCTGGCCCTTCTCCCCTGGCCTGGCCCCAGTGCTGTCGGGGGAACTAACCGTACTGGACGGGGTCCCTGCCCAGCAAAGCGGAGCAAGGTTGCTGGCTGTGCAGCTCCCACAAGAGGCGGCAGCTTTGGCAGCAGCGCCTCTGCGTCCTCCTGCCCTTTCCCCTGGCGGCACTGGAGGGGAGAGCCGCTAAGAACGGAAGTGCCCGCACCACCCAGATCCTGCTGGGGTGACACCTGAAGTGGTGGCCAGGGCTGGCTGAGAGGGCCATACTTACCATATGACCCAAAAGCCCACTCCACTCCTAGGCAATTAACCAAGAGAAAATCTTTTCACAAAACAGGTATGTGAATGTTTTAGCTATCTTGTCCACAATTCCTAAATATAGGACTATTGAGGTGATCCAGTTTTCTTGAGTTTGTCATTTTTTAATTGTTCTTGGAATAACACTATGTATACGTACTGTTTCACAGTCTAGAGTTAATATTTTACCAATTCAATAAAATCCAGAAGCCTTACATCCATATAGATTCTTTTACCTTCCACTCTTTGTTATAGCTGTCATATGGGTCACCTTTCTATGACTTGAACGCCACCCTCTGAGACTGTGGAGTCCTTCTTTCATACATATACAGGGAATTCCCTGGCGGTCCAGTGGTTAGGACTCAGCACTTTCACTGCTGGGGCCCCGGGTTCAGTCCCTGGTAGGGGAACTAAGATCCCGCAAGCCACGCAGGCGCGGCCAAAAAAAAAAAAAAAAAAAAAAGTCATACATATATAAAATAATGTCAGAGGATCGTTTTTCCAGATACGTGCCGTTGTTGTTGCCCTCCCTTTGTTCCTGAAGTTGCAAGCTTACTTCTTTCTTGTGTCATTTCACTTCAGCCTGAAGAAGTTCCTTTCATGGAATATTTTTAGAGCAGTTTGTCTGGTGATGAATTCTCTTAGTTTTCTCTCATCTCCATCAGCCTTCGTTTTGGCTTTTGTTTGGCTTTCAGTCTTTAAGGATATCCCTGCTTTAAGGATATAATATCCTGGTTTGGTCTTTTCCTTTAATACTTTAAAGATGTTATTCCATTCTTTTCTGGTCTCTATGTTTTCTGATGAGAAACCACAGTCCTTCAAGTTGACATTCTGTGATGTATAACAGGTCGTTTTCTTTTGTCTTTTCACTTTCTTAATGGTGTCCTTTGAATCACAACAGTTTTACATTTTAGTGATGTGTCATTTATGCATAAGGGAGTCTTACTGGCTGGGAATTATTTAGACATTCAATCACATCCTCCTCAGTATTTTGGTTCTATAAATTAAAAGCTAAATGTGAAAGGGTTAGGGAAAGATTTGAATTCGTTCATTGCAAACTTTGCTATAGATGCTAAAGAACTCGTCAGGGACATGTCATTCCCCTGTTCAAATATATCTATATTTTTTCTTATTTACAACGTTGTGTTTAATTTCTGCTGTACAGCAAAGTGACTCAGTTATACACATGTAGAGTCTTTTTCATAGTATTTTCCATTATGGTTTATCACAGGATATTGAATATAGTTCCCTGTGCTATACAGTAGGACCTTGATTTTTATCCATCCTACGTACAATAGTTTCCACCTTCTAATCCCAAACCCCCAATCCTTCCCTCCCTCACCCTCCCCTTGTCAACCGTAAGTCCTTTCTCTGTACCTGTGAGTCTGTTTTTGTCTCCTAGATATGTTCATTTGCACTTGTGCCTCCCTCAGAGGGACAAGAGGCGCCGCAAACTGGAAGTCTTTTAATCTTTTATAATTAAAATTAATGTTTGCTTCTTTCCTCTGCAAATAGTTCCCTTTCATCTTTATTTGTTGGAAAAGGGAAGAGATGTATTCA
Source organism: Mesoplodon mirus (assembly GCF_964341445.2). Classification (NCBI taxonomy): domain Eukaryota; kingdom Metazoa; phylum Chordata; class Mammalia; order Artiodactyla; family Ziphiidae; genus Mesoplodon; species Mesoplodon mirus. The sequence continues at coordinate 19,252,669 of NC_138989.1, read as the reverse complement.
TGGAGTCCTTCTGCTTTTTTTAAAGCAGAATGTCACAGATTGCTCCAGGAGATGTCACATCCTAGAATTAAAGCTTTCCTTGTTTGACCCATTCCAGAAAGCTTGATGCCAAGCCCATACTCTTTAGGGGAGATATGTATGTAGGTGATTTGCCTAGGACTCTAAAAGTAAAAAAGTAGAAAATAAAAAAGAGAGTTGCTGCATTAGAAAAGACTAGTGTGTAGAGTGCGGGCTCCTGTTGTACACTTGGGATGACCTAGCCCCCTCCAAGTCAGAGGTGGGTGAGAAGTAGCAATTCCAACAGACAAGGATGAGCCTCCCTATTTATCCCTACCTTGGGCTCATTTTATCCTGGGCTGCATCACTTAAACTCAAAACACACTTTTACTATTCAGGGGTCAGTCCTTGTAGCCATCCCATTGTGCTATTCTCCACACCCTATGCGTGGGTCCACAGGAAACTGTAAACAGGTCTGGCTTTCCATGTCACCACTCACACAAGCCAGTGCTTTTCCACACTTGATCTACAGATCACAGACACGTGAGGATTATGCAAAAGAACAAGGACAAAGCTTTATTATAAGTTATGAAGACAACACAAGGGTATCCCCTTGTTCCAGGACTGAAGGGGACGAGGCTAGGGCCTCTTGTTTACTGTCCTGAGGACTCTGACCGCTGGGACCATCCACCTTTGGGGGGAAGACTGCAGGCCGGGGGTGGGAACGGAATGCTGTATCTCTGGGTTCCCAGTTTGCTCCAGGATTACAGAGGTTAGGGCTAAGACATCCGTTTCACATCGAAACAGGGTCCACACGAGGCCCAGCCTGGGAGGGCCCTCCCCGAACTTCTTGGCTCAGGCCAACTTTCTCCTCTTACACCCCAAGGTAATAAGGAATCTCGGCCTGGAGGAGAATGACTTGGTCGATGGCCCAGTGGTTTTATGTCCAGCCAAGGGCCTTGCCCTAACAGCAAGGCGGCACCTTGCTGTGCCCACTGCGGAGGTGAGGCTGCTAGGAGTAGAGGCCGGAACCAACACGCCCCTAAAGGCAGCCTTGGCTGGGCATGGGCTGGGCCCTCCGCTGGAAGTAGGGGGGCCCTGCCTGGGTGTGCCCCCAGGGATGTGACTTAAGATGGGGGCAGTAGTGTCTTCAAACCGAAGCTTATTCTTATTGCTGGGTCCCGTGGTCACCATGGGGGTAGCTCTGGTGAGGAGAGGGCCCCGGAGTTCAGGCCCACGCTTCCCCCATTGCTGTGTGTGGTGCTAGGGGAGGGGCGCCCTGGTTCCTGCCGTAATGCTGAGAGCTGAAAAGATGCAGCTCAGATCTTGGGCAGCCGCTCTGCACCCAGCTGGGTGCTGGCATGGGCGCCCACGGTGGAATTTGTGGAGGAAGCACCCCCAGAAGATGCTTCTGCGTGGCTGCGCTTAGCTGGGGGTGCTGGAGCACAGGCGAAGGCTGGAACCTGCCGTTTCAAATGGGTGCCCATGGTGGAATTTGTGGATGAAGCACCCCCAGAAGATGCTTCTGCGCGGCTGCGCTTAGCTGGGGGTGCTGGAGCACAGGCGAAGGCTGGAGCCTGCCGTTTCAAATGGGTGCCCACGGTGGAACTTGTGGATGAACCACCCCCGGAAGATGCTTCTGCATGGCTGCGCTTAGCTGGGGGTGCTGGAGCCCAGGCGAAGGCTGGAGCTTGCCGTTTCAAATACAGGGTTCCTCGCTGCTGCCAATCAGGCCCCCCAGAGATGGAGCAGGGAAGGGAAGCCGCAGCAGCGGCAGGAGCGGGCCAGTCAGGAGCCAGGCTTCCGAGGATGCGCCGGAGCCGTGCTTCCTTCTCCGCGTCTAGGTCTTCGGCGGTGACCCGGAAACCCAGCTGAGGGGGTGAGGGCAGCCTCAGAGGCTCCCCTCGCCTGTGCGGCAGCAGAGGAAACCTGCGTTTTGGGGGCCTGGGACTGTCAGATGTGGGGGAGCAGTTCCTCCAGGCCGGTTTCTGCCCTCTTGTTGCCTCTGCATCCTTGTCAGGCTGGCTTTTCCTCCGGGAAACCACCGGAGCTGCAGAGGGCGACGGAGGGCCCTCCTCGCTCCCTTTCTTTGAGGACTTCTGGGGCAGCCCTTGCGGTATGGCGGGACCCCTCCTACTGTTCACGGGCGGGAAACCTCGGGTGGAGCTATAGGAGCTCGTGACGGCGTTTCTTTTAGGGCAGGAGCTCATACAGGAGGTGTGGCGTGTCCTGTTGGGACTGTCTTCTGGCCTCTTGGCGTGGAGGTTTCTCTGCAGAGGTCCAGGCCTGGGCACGAATAAAGTGACCCCCAGGGGCCTAAATGCAGATCGTGTGCCCCCGGTGCCATCGGGGCCGCTTCTCTGGTCGTTGTTCCCCCCTACGACTGTGGGGACGTCCTCCTGCTTGGCCATCCCTTTCCCGCTCTCTCCCGGGGCCCTCAACGCCGTCTGCTCTGTGCTGCAGTTTGGGACACAGCTGGGTGTCGTGGGCGGCACTGGCTGCCCCCGCGCCACACTGACAGTGTCTGTGCCCACTGCGGACACTGAGCTACGGAACATCATGGAGATGAGAGCACCCATCACCGCCTTCTTCCGATGGCCTCGGCTGCAGGTGGTCCTTATGGACCCCCAGAAAGGAGCGCGGGGCCTGCGGGATGGTAGAATGGGGTCTCAGAGACTCTGTGGCAAAGCCCAGATGCAGAGTCACTGGACACTTGTGGGCTGGCCTGCGAGTGGATAGCTGGCCATAGACAGCTGGGTGACCCGGGCCGGCCACGGGAAGTCTGTGGGCGCGGGGAGCGGGCTGGGGGCAGCCGAGCCCTCCTGGCAGGTGCTGGTCCCCCAGTGCCCGGGGCGGGCGTGAGGGGCAGGGCCAACCTAAGTAAGTGCCCGTAGGGGACTTGGGTGAGATCGGTCCTTGGATAGAGGCTGGGCGCCGAGCACTCTCCTTCAGCTGCCAAGTCGGCCCAAAGCAGAGTGCGCACTGTTTGGCCTGTTGCTGGTATTTATAGCCCTGCAACCTGTGAGCGAACAATGGGCTTGCGTCTGCGGGACGCAATAAAGAGGTTAGCGAGGGGTGGCGCATGCGCAGAGTACACGTCACGCCCTGGGGCGCACCGGTGAGGATACGCGCCTGGACCGTCTAGCGCTTCTGAATCTCCCGGGGTCTGAGGGTTGGAGGTGTTTGCCTTGAGGGTGATGAGCTTCCTGGCAGGACAGCTGGCCCTTCTCCCCTGGCCTGGCCCCAGTGCTGTCGGGGGAACTAACCGTACTGGACGGGGTCCCTGCCCAGCAAAGCGGAGCAAGGTTGCTGGCTGTGCAGCTCCCACAAGAGGCGGCAGCTTTGGCAGCAGCGCCTCTGCGTCCTCCTGCCCTTTCCCCTGGCGGCACTGGAGGGGAGAGCCGCTAAGAACGGAAGTGCCCGCACCACCCAGATCCTGCTGGGGTGACACCTGAAGTGGTGGCCAGGGCTGGCTGAGAGGGCCATACTTACCATATGACCCAAAAGCCCACTCCACTCCTAGGCAATTAACCAAGAGAAAATCTTTTCACAAAACAGGTATGTGAATGTTTTAGCTATCTTGTCCACAATTCCTAAATATAGGACTATTGAGGTGATCCAGTTTTCTTGAGTTTGTCATTTTTTAATTGTTCTTGGAATAACACTATGTATACGTACTGTTTCACAGTCTAGAGTTAATATTTTACCAATTCAATAAAATCCAGAAGCCTTACATCCATATAGATTCTTTTACCTTCCACTCTTTGTTATAGCTGTCATATGGGTCACCTTTCTATGACTTGAACGCCACCCTCTGAGACTGTGGAGTCCTTCTTTCATACATATACAGGGAATTCCCTGGCGGTCCAGTGGTTAGGACTCAGCACTTTCACTGCTGGGGCCCCGGGTTCAGTCCCTGGTAGGGGAACTAAGATCCCGCAAGCCACGCAGGCGCGGCCAAAAAAAAAAAAAAAAAAAAGTCATACATATATAAAATAATGTCAGAGGATCGTTTTTCCAGATACGTGCCGTTGTTGTTGCCCTTCCTTTGTTCCTGAAGTTGCAAGCTTACTTCTTTCTTGTGTCATTTCACTTCAGCCTGAAGAAGTTCCTTTCATGGAATATTTTTAGAGCAGTTTGTCTGGTGATGAATTCTCTTAGTTTTCTCTCATCTCCATCAGCCTTCGTTTTGGCTTTTGTTTGGCTTTCAGTCTTTAAGGATATCCCTGCTTTAAGGATATAATATCCTGGTTTGGTCTTTTCCTTTAATACTTTAAAGATGTTATTCCATTCTTTTCTGGTCTCTATGTTTTCTGATGAGAAACCACAGTCCTTCAAGTTGACATTCTGTGATGTATAACAGGTCGTTTTCTTTTGTCTTTTCACTTTGTTAATGGTGTCCTTTGAATCACAACAGTTTTACATTTTAGTGATGTGTCATTTATGCATAAGGGAGTCTTACTGGCTGGGAATTATTTAGACATTCAATCACATCCTCCTCAGTATTTTGGTTCTATAAATTAAAAGCTAAATGTGAAAGGGTTAGGGAAAGATTTGAATTCGTTCATTGCAAACTTTGCTATAGATGCTAAAGAACTCGTCAGGGACATGTCATTCCCCTGTTCAAATATATCTATATTTTTTCTTATTTACAACGTTGTGTTTAATTTCTGCTGTACAGCAAAGTGACTCAGTTATACACATGTAGAGTCTTTTTCATAGTATTTTCCATTATGGTTTATCACAGGATATTGAATATAGTTCCCTGTGCTATACAGTAGGACCTTGATTTTTATCCATCCTACGTACAATAGTTTCCACCTTCTAATCCCAAACCCCCAATCCTTCCCTCCCTCACCCTCCCCTTGTCAACCGTAAGTCCTTTCTCTGTACCTGTGAGTCTGTTTTTGTCTCCTAGATATGTTCATTTGCACTTGTGCCTCCCTCAGAGGGACAAGAGGCGCCGCAAACTGGAAGTCTTTTAATCTTTTATAATTAAAATTAATGTTTGCTTCTTTCCTCTGCAAATAGTTCCCTTTCATCTTTATTTGTTGGAAAAGGGAAGAGATGTATTCATGGAGTCCTTCTGCTTTTTTTAAAGCAGAATGTCACAGATTGCTCCAGGAGATGTCACATCCTAGAATTAAAGCTTTCCTTGTTTGACCCATTCCAGAAAGCTTGATGCCAAGCCCATACTCTTTAGGGGAGATATGTATGTAGGTGATTTGCCTAGGACTCTAAAAGTAAAAAAGTAGAAAATAAAAAAGAGAGTTGCTGCATTAGAAAAGACTAGTGTGTAGAGTGCGGGCTCCTGTTGTACACTCGGGATGACCTAGCCCCCTCCAAGTCAGAGGTGGGTGAGAAGTAGCAATTCCAACAGACAAGGATGAGCCTCCCTATTTATCCCTACCTTGGGCTCATTTTATCCTGGGCTGCATCACTTAAACTCAAAACACACTTTTACTATTCAGGGGTCAGTCCTTGTAGCCATCCCATTGTGCTATTCTCCACACCCTATGCGTGGGTCCACAGGAAACTGTAAACAGGTCTGGCTTTCCATGTCACCACTCACACAAGCCAGTGCTTTTCCACACTTGATCTACAGATCACAGACACGTGAGGATTATGCAAAAGAACAAGGACAAAGCTTTATTATAAGTTATGAAGACAACACAAGGGTATCCCCTTGTTCCAGGACTGAAGGGGACGAGGCTAGGGCCTCTTGTTTACTGTCCTGAGGACTCTGACCGCTGGGACCATCCACCTTTGGGGGGAAGACTGCAGGCCGGGGGTGGGAACGGAATGCTGTATCTCTGGGTTCCCAGTTTGCTCCAGGATTACAGAGGTTAGGGCTAAGACATCCGTTTCACATCGAAACAGGGTCCACACGAGGCCCAGCCTGGGAGGGCCCTCCCCGAACTTCTTGGCTCAGGCCAACTTTCTCCTCTTACACCCCAAGGTAATAAGGAATCTCTGCCTGGAGGAGAATGACTTGGTCGATGGCCCAGTGGTTTTATGTCCAGCCAAGGGCCTTGCCCTAACAGCAAGGCGGCACCTTGCTGTGCCCACTGCGGAGGTGAGGCTGCTAGGAGTAGAGGCCGGAACCAACACGCCCCTAAAGGCAGCCTTGGCTGGGCATGGGCTGGGCCCTCCGCTGGAAGTAGGGGGGCCCTGCCTGGGTGTGCCCCCAGGGATGTGACTTAAGATGGGGGCAGTAGTGTCTTCAAACCGAAGCTTATTCTTATTGCTGGGTCCCGTGGTCACCATGGGGGTAGCTCTGGTGAGGAGAGGGCCCCGGAGTTCAGGCCCACGCTTCCCCCATTGCTGTGTGTGGTGCTAGGGGAGGGGCGCCCTGGTTCCTGCCGTAATGCTGAGAGCTGAAAAGATGCAGCTCAGATCTTGGGCAGCCGCTCTGCACCCAGCTGGGTGCTGGCATGGGCGCCCACGGTGGAATTTGTGGAGGAAGCACCCCCAGAAGATGCTTCTGCGCGGCTGCGCTTAGCTGGGGGTGCTGGAGCACAGGCGAAGGCTGGAACCTGCCGTTTCAAATGGGTGCCCATGGTGGAATTTGTGGATGAAGCACCCCCAGAAGATGCTTCTGCGCGGCTGCGCTTAGCTGGGGGTGCTGGAGCACAGGCGAAGGCTGGAGCCTGCCGTTTCAAATGGGTGCCCACGGTGGAACTTGTGGATGAACCACCCCCAGAAGATGCTTCTGCATGGCTGCGCTTAGCTGGGGGTGCTGGAGCCCAGGCGAAGGCTGGAGCTTGCCGTTTCAAATACAGGGTTCCTCGCTGCTGCCAATCAGGCCCCCCAGAGATGGAGCAGGGAAGGGAAGCCGCAGCAGCGGCAGGAGCGGGCCAGTCAGGAGCCAGGCTTCCGAGGATGCGCCGGAGCCGTGCTTCCTTCTCCGCGTCTAGGTCTTCGGCGGTGACCCGGAAACCCAGCTGAGGGGGTGAGGGCAGCCTCAGAGGCTCCCCTCGCCTGTGCGGCAGCAGAGGAAACCTGCGTTTTGGGGGCCTGGGACTGTCAGATGTGGGGGAGCAGTTCCTCCAGGCCGGTTTCTGCCCTCTTGTTGCCTCTGCATCCTTGTCAGGCTGGCTTTTCCTCCGGGAAACCACCGGAGCTGCAGAGGGCGACGGAGGGCCCTCCTCGCTCCCTTTCTTTGAGGACTTCTGGGGCAGCCCTTGCGGTATGGCGGGACCCCTCCTACTGTTCACGGGCGGGAAACCTCGGGTGGAGCTATAGGAGCTCGTGACGGCGTTTCTTTTAGGGCAGGAGCTCATACAGGAGGTGTGGCGTGTCCTGTTGGGACTGTCTTCTGGCCTCTTGGCGTGGAGGTTTCTCTGCAGAGGTCCAGGCCTGGGCACGAATAAAGTGACCCCCAGGGGCCTAAATGCAGATCGTGTGCCCCCGGTGCCATCGGGGCCGCTTCTCTGGTCGTTGTTCCCCCCTACGACTGTGGGGACGTCCTCCTGCTTGGCCATCCCTTTCCCGCTCTCTCCCGGGGCCCTCAACGCCGTCTGCTCTGTGCTGCAGTTTGGGACACAGCTGGGTGTCGTGGGCGGCACTGGCTGCCCCCGCGCCACACTGACAGTGTCTGTGCCCACTGCGGACACTGAGCTACGGAACATCATGGAGATGAGAGCACCCATCACCGCCTTCTTCCGATGGCCTCGGCTGCAGGTGGTCCTTATGGACCCCCAGAAAGGAGCGCGGGGCCTGCGGGATGGTAGAATGGGGTCTCAGAGACTCTGTGGCAAAGCCCAGATGCAGAGTCACTGGACACTTGTGGGCTGGCCTGCGAGTGGATAGCTGGCCATAGACAGCTGGGTGACCCGGGCCGGCCACGGGAAGTCTGTGGGCGCGGGGAGCGGGCTGGGGGCAGCCGAGCCCTCCTGGCAGGTGCTGGTCCCCCAGTGCCCGGGGCGGGCGTGAGGGGCAGGGCCAACCTAAGTAAGTGCCCGTAGGGGACTTGGGTGAGATCGGTCCTTGGATAGAGGCTGGGCGCCGAGCACTCTCCTTCAGCTGCCAAGTCGGCCCAAAGCAGAGTGCGCACTGTTTGGCCTGTTGCTGGTATTTATAGCCCTGCAACCTGTGAGCGAACAATGGGCTTGCGTCTGCGGGACGCAATAAAGAGGTTAGCGAGGGGTGGCGCATGCGCAGAGTACACGTCACGCCCTGGGGCGCACCGGTGAGGATACGCGCCTGGACCGTCTAGCGCTTCTGAATCTCCCGGGGTCTGAGGGTTGGAGGTGTTTGCCTTGAGGGTGATGAGCTTCCTGGCAGGACAGCTGGCCCTTCTCCCCTGGCCTGGCCCCAGTGCTGTCGGGGGAACTAACCGTACTGGACGGGGTCCCTGCCCAGCAAAGCGGAGCAAGGTTGCTGGCTGTGCAGCTCCCACAAGAGGCGGCAGCTTTGGCAGCAGCGCCTCTGCGTCCTCCTGCCCTTTCCCCTGGCGGCACTGGAGGGGAGAGCCGCTAAGAACGGAAGTGCCCGCACCACCCAGATCCTGCTGGGGTGACACCTGAAGTGGTGGCCAGGGCTGGCTGAGAGGGCCATACTTACCATATGACCCAAAAGCCCACTCCACTCCTAGGCAATTAACCAAGAGAAAATCTTTTCACAAAACAGGTATGTGAATGTTTTAGCTATCTTGTCCACAATTCCTAAATATAGGACTATTGAGGTGATCCAGTTTTCTTGAGTTTGTCATTTTTTAATTGTTCTTGGAATAACACTATGTATACGTACTGTTTCACAGTCTAGAGTTAATATTTTACCAATTCAATAAAATCCAGAAGCCTTACATCCATATAGATTCTTTTACCTTCCACTCTTTGTTATAGCTGTCATATGGGTCACCTTTCTATGACTTGAACGCCACCCTCTGAGACTGTGGAGTCCTTCTTTCATACATATACAGGGAATTCCCTGGCGGTCCAGTGGTTAGGACTCAGCACTTTCACTGCTGGGGCCCCGGGTTCAGTCCCTGGTAGGGGAACTAAGATCCCGCAAGCCACGCAGGCGCGGCCAAAAAAAAAAAAAAAAAAAAAAGTCATACATATATAAAATAATGTCAGAGGATCGTTTTTCCAGATACATGCCGTTGTTGTTGCCCTCCCTTTGTTCCTGAAGTTGCAAGCTTACTTCTTTCTTGTGTCATTTCACTTCAGCCTGAAGAAGTTCCTTTCATGGAATATTTTTAGAGCAGTTTGTCTGGTGATGAATTCTCTTAGTTTTCTCTCATCTCCATCAGCCTTCGTTTTGGCTTTTGTTTGGCTTTCAGTCTTTAAGGATATCCCTGCTTTAAGGATATAATATCCTGGTTTGGTCTTTTCCTTTAATACTTTAAAGATGTTATTCCATTCTTTTCTGGTCTCTATGTTTTCTGATGAGAAACCACAGTCCTTCAAGTTGACATTCTGTGATGTATAACAGGTCGTTTTCTTTTGTCTTTTCACTTTCTTAATGGTGTCCTTTGAATCACAACAGTTTTACACTTTAGTGATGTGTCATTTATGCATAAGGGAGTCTTACTGGCTGGGAATTATTTAGACATTCAATCACATCCTCCTCAGTATTTTGGTTCTATAAATTAAAAGCTAAATGTGAAAGGGTTAGGGAAAGATTTGAATTCGTTCATTGCAAACTTTGCTATAGATGCTAAAGAACTCGTCAGGGACATGTCATTCCCCTGTTCAAATATATCTATATTTTTTCTTATTTACAACGTTGTGTTTAATTTCTGCTGTACAGCAAAGTGACTCAGTTATACACATGTAGAGTCTTTTTCATAGTATTTTCCATTATGGTTTATCACAGGATATTGAATATAGTTCCCTGTGCTATACAGTAGGACCTTGATTTTTATCCATCCTACGTACAATAGTTTCCACCTTCTAATCCCAAACCCCCAATCCTTCCCTCCCTCACCCTCCCCTTGTCAACCGTAAGTCCTTTCTCTGTACCTGTGAGTCTGTTTTTGTCTCCTAGATATGTTCATTTGCACTTGTGCCTCCCTCAGAGGGACAAGAGGCGCCGCAAACTGGAAGTCTTTTAATCTTTTATAATTAAAATTAATGTTTGCTTCTTTCCTCTGCAAATAGTTCCCTTTCATCTTTATTTGTTGGAAAAGGGAAGAGATGTATTCATGGAGTCCTTCTGCTTTTTTTAAAGCAGAATGTCACAGATTGCTCCAGGAGATGTCACATCCTAGAATTAAAGCTTTCCTTGTTTGACCCATTCCAGAAAGCTTGATGCCAAGCCCATACTCTTTAGGGGAGATATGTATGTAGGTGATTTGCCTAGGACTCTAAAAGTAAAAAAGTAGAAAATAAAAAAGAGAGTTGCTGCATTAGAAAAGACTAGTGTGTAGAGTGCGGGCTCCTGTTGTACACTCGGGATGACCTAGCCCCCTCCAAGTCAGAGGTGGGTGAGAAGTAGCAATTCCAACAGACAAGGATGAGCCTCCCTATTTATCCCTACCTTGGGCTCATTTTATCCTGGGCTGCATCACTTAAACTCAAAACACACTTTTACTATTCAGGGGTCAGTCCTTGTAGCCATCCCATTGTGCTATTCTCCACACCCTATGCGTGGGTCCACAGGAAACTGTAAACAGGTCTGGCTTTCCATGTCACCACTCACACAAGCCAGTGCTTTTCCACACTTGATCTACAGATCACAGACACGTGAGGATTATGCAAAAGAACAAGGACAAAGCTTTATTATAAGTTATGAAGACAACACAAGGGTATCCCCTTGTTCCAGGACTGAAGGGGACGAGGCTAGGGCCTCTTGTTTACTGTCCTGAGGACTCTGACCGCTGGGACCATCCACCTTTGGGGGGAAGACTGCAGGCCGGGGGTGGGAACGGAATGCTGTATCTCTGGGTTCCCAGTTTGCTCCAGGATTACAGAGGTTAGGGCTAAGACATCCGTTTCACATCGAAACAGGGTCCACACGAGGCCCAGCCTGGGAGGGCCCTCCCCGAACTTCTTGGCTCAGGCCAACTTTCTCCTCTTACACCCCAAGGTAATAAGGAATCTCGGCCTGGAGGAGAATGACTTGGTCGATGGCCCAGTGGTTTTATGTCCAGCCAAGGGCCTTGCCCTAACAGCAAGGCGGCACCTTGCTGTGCCCACTGCGGAGGTGAGGCTGCTAGGAGTAGAGGCCGGAACCAACACGCCCCTAAAGGCAGCCTTGGCTGGGCATGGGCTGGGCCCTCCGCTGGAAGTAGGGGGGCCCTGCCTGGGTGTGCCCCCAGGGATGTGACTTAAGATGGGGGCAGTAGTGTCTTCAAACCGAAGCTTATTCTTATTGCTGGGTCCCGTGGTCACCATGGGGGTAGCTCTGGTGAGGAGAGGGCCCCGGAGTTCAGGCCCACGCTTCCCCCATTGCTGTGTGTGGTGCTAGGGGAGGGGCGCCCTGGTTCCTGCCGTAATGCTGAGAGCTGAAAAGATGCAGCTCAGATCTTGGGCAGCCGCTCTGCACCCAGCTGGGTGCTGGCATGGGCGCCCACGGTGGAATTTGTGGAGGAAGCACCCCCAGAAGATGCTTCTGCGCGGCTGCGCTTAGCTGGGGGTGCTGGAGCACAGGCGAAGGCTGGAACCTGCCGTTTCAAATGGGTGCCCATGGTGGAATTTGTGGATGAAGCACCCCCAGAAGATGCTTCTGCGCGGCTGCGCTTAGCTGGGGGTGCTGGAGCACAGGCGAAGGCTGGAGCCTGCCGTTTCAAATGGGTGCCCACGGTGGAACTTGTGGATGAACCACCCCCAGAAGATGCTTCTGCATGGCTGCGCTTAGCTGGGGGTGCTGGAGCCCAGGCGAAGGCTGGAGCTTGCCGTTTCAAATACAGGGTTCCTCGCTGCTGCCAATCAGGCCCCCCAGAGATGGAGCAGGGAAGGGAAGCCGCAGCAGCGGCAGGAGCGGGCCAGTCAGGAGCCAGGCTTCCGAGGATGCGCCGGAGCCGTGCTTCCTTCTCCGCGTCTAGGTCTTCGGCGGTGACCCGGAAACCCAGCTGAGGGGGTGAGGGCAGCCTCAGAGGCTCCCCTCGCCTGTGCGGCAGCAGAGGAAACCTGCGTTTTGGGGGCCTGGGACTGTCAGATGTGGGGGAGCAGTTCCTCCAGGCCGGTTTCTGCCCTCTTGTTGCCTCTGCATCCTTGTCAGGCTGGCTTTTCCTCCGGGAAACCACCGGAGCTGCAGAGGGCGACGGAGGGCCCTCCTCGCTCCCTTTCTTTGAGGACTTCTGGGGCAGCCCTTGCGGTATGGCGGGACCCCTCCTACTGTTCACGGGCGGGAAACCTCGGGTGGAGCTATAGGAGCTCGTGACGGCGTTTCTTTTAGGGCAGGAGCTCATACAGGAGGTGTGGCGTGTCCTGTTGGGACTGTCTTCTGGCCTCTTGGCGTGGAGGTTTCTCTGCAGAGGTCCAGGCCTGGGCACGAATAAAGTGACCCCCAGGGGCCTAAATGCAGATCGTGTGCCCCCGGTGCCATCGGGGCCGCTTCTCTGGTCGTTGTTCCCCCCTACGACTGTGGGGACGTCCTCCTGCTTGGCCATCCCTTTCCCGCTCTCTCCCGGGGCCCTCAACGCCGTCTGCTCTGTGCTGCAGTTTGGGACACAGCTGGGTGTCGTGGGCGGCACTGGCTGCCCCCGCGCCACACTGACAGTGTCTGTGCCCACTGCGGACACTGAGCTACGGAACATCATGGAGATGAGAGCACCCATCACCGCCTTCTTCCGATGGCCTCGGCTGCAGGTGGTCCTTATGGACCCCCAGAAAGGAGCGCGGGGCCTGCGGGATGGTAGAATGGGGTCTCAGAGACTCTGTGGCAAAGCCCAGATGCAGAGTCACTGGACACTTGTGGGCTGGCCTGCGAGTGGATAGCTGGCCATAGACAGCTGGGTGACCCGGGCCGGCCACGGGAAGTCTGTGGGCGCGGGGAGCGGGCTGGGGGCAGCCGAGCCCTCCTGGCAGGTGCTGGTCCCCCAGTGCCCGGGGCGGGCGTGAGGGGCAGGGCCAACCTAAGTAAGTGCCCGTAGGGGACTTGGGTGAGATCGGTCCTTGGATAGAGGCTGGGCGCCGAGCACTCTCCTTCAGCTGCCAAGTCGGCCCAAAGCAGAGTGCGCACTGTTTGGCCTGTTGCTGGTATTTATAGCCCTGCAACCTGTGAGCGAACAATGGGCTTGCGTCTGCGGGACGCAATAAAGAGGTTAGCGAGGGGTGGCGCATGCGCGGAGTACACGTCACGCCCTGGGGCGCACCGGTGAGGATACGCGCCTGGACCGTCTAGCGCTTCTGAATCTCCCGGGGTCTGAGGGTTGGAGGTGTTTGCCTTGAGGGTGATGAGCTTCCTGGCAGGACAGCTGGCCCTTCTCCCCTGGCCTGGCCCCAGTGCTGTCGGGGGAACTAACCGTACTGGACGGGGTCCCTGCCCAGCAAAGCGGAGCAAGGTTGCTGGCTGTGCAGCTCCCACAAGAGGCGGCAGCTTTGGCAGCAGCGCCTCTGCGTCCTCCTGCCCTTTCCCCTGGCGGCACTGGAGGGGAGAGCCGCTAAGAACGGAAGTGCCCGCACCACCCAGATCCTGCTGGGGTGACACCTGAAGTGGTGGCCAGGGCTGGCTGAGAGGGCCATACTTACCATATGACCCAAAAGCCCACTCCACTCCTAGGCAATTAACCAAGAGAAAATCTTTTCACAAAACAGGTATGTGAATGTTTTAGCTATCTTGTCCACAATTCCTAAATATAGGACTATTGAGGTGATCCAGTTTTCTTGAGTTTGTCATTTTTTAATTGTTCTTGGAATAACACTATGTATACGTACTGTTTCACAGTCTAGAGTTAATATTTTACCAATTCAATAAAATCCAGAAGCCTTACATCCATATAGATTCTTTTACCTTCCACTCTTTGTTATAGCTGTCATATGGGTCACCTTTCTATGACTTGAACGCCACCCTCTGAGACTGTGGAGTCCTTCTTTCATACATATACAGGGAATTCCCTGGCGGTCCAGTGGTTAGGACTCAGCACTTTCACTGCTGGGGCCCCGGGTTCAGTCCCTGGTAGGGGAACTAAGATCCCGCAAGCCACGCAGGCGCGGCCAAAAAAAAAAAAAAAAAAAAAAGTCATACATATATAAAATAATGTCAGAGGATCGTTTTTCCAGATACGTGCCGTTGTTGTTGCCCTCCCTTTGTTCCTGAAGTTGCAAGCTTACTTCTTTCTTGTGTCATTTCACTTCAGCCTGAAGAAGTTCCTTTCATGGAATATTTTTAGAGCAGTTTGTCTGGTGATGAATTCTCTTAGTTTTCTCTCATCTCCATCAGCCTTCGTTTTGGCTTTTGTTTGGCTTTCAGTCTTTAAGGATATCCCTGCTTTAAGGATATAATATCCTGGTTTGGTCTTTTCCTTTAATACTTTAAAGATGTTATTCCATTCTTTTCTGGTCTCTATGTTTTCTGATGAGAAACCACAGTCCTTCAAGTTGACATTCTGTGATGTATAACAGGTCGTTTTCTTTTGTCTTTTCACTTTCTTAATGGTGTCCTTTGAATCACAACAGTTTTACACTTTAGTGATGTGTCATTTATGCATAAGGGAGTCTTACTGGCTGGGAATTATTTAGACATTCAATCACATCCTCCTCAGTATTTTGGTTCTATAAATTAAAAGCTAAATGTGAAAGGGTTAGGGAAAGATTTGAATTCGTTCATTGCAAACTTTGCTATAGATGCTAAAGAACTCGTCAGGGACATGTCATTCCCCTGTTCAAATATATCTATATTTTTTCTTATTTACAACGTTGTGTTTAATTTCTGCTGTACAGCAAAGTGACTCAGTTATACACATGTAGAGTCTTTTTCATAGTATTTTCCATTATGGTTTATCACAGGATATTGAATATAGTTCCCTGTGCTATACAGTAGGACCTTGATTTTTATCCATCCTACGTACAATAGTTTCCACCTTCTAATCCCAAACCCCCAATCCTTCCCTCCCTCACCCTCCCCTTGTCAACCGTAAGTCCTTTCTCTGTACCTGTGAGTCTGTTTTTGTCTCCTAGATATGTTCATTTGCACTTGTGCCTCCCTCAGAGGGACAAGAGGCGCCGCAAACTGGAAGTCTTTTAATCTTTTATAATTAAAATTAATGTTTGCTTCTTTCCTCTGCAAATAGTTCCCTTTCATCTTTATTTGTTGGAAAAGGGAAGAGATGTATTCATGGAGTCCTTCTGCTTTTTTTAAAGCAGAATGTCACAGATTGCTCCAGGAGATGTCACATCCTAGAATTAAAGCTTTCCTTGTTTGACCCATTCCAGAAAGCTTGATGCCAAGCCCATACTCTTTAGGGGAGATATGTATGTAGGTGATTTGCCTAGGACTCTAAAAGTAAAAAAGTAGAAAATAAAAAAGAGAGTTGCTGCATTAGAAAAGACTAGTGTGTAGAGTGCGGGCTCCTGTTGTACACTCGGGATGACCTAGCCCCCTCCAAGTCAGAGGTGGGTGAGAAGTAGCAATTCCAACAGACAAGGATGAGCCTCCCTATTTATCCCTACCTTGGGCTCATTTTATCCTGGGCTGCATCACTTAAACTCAAAACACACTTTTACTATTCAGGGGTCAGTCCTTGTAGCCATCCCATTGTGCTATTCTCCACACCCTATGCGTGGGTCCACAGGAAACTGTAAACAGGTCTGGCTTTCCATGTCACCACTCACACAAGCCAGTGCTTTTCCACACTTGATCTACAGATCACAGACACGTGAGGATTATGCAAAAGAACAAGGACAAAGCTTTATTATAAGTTATGAAGACAACACAAGGGTATCCCCTTGTTCCAGGACTGAAGGGGACGAGGCTAGGGCCTCTTGTTTACTGTCCTGAGGACTCTGACCGCTGGGACCATCCACCTTTGGGGGGAAGACTGCAGGCCGGGGGTGGGAACGGAATGCTGTATCTCTGGGTTCCCAGTTTGCTCCAGGATTACAGAGGTTAGGGCTAAGACATCCGTTTCACATCGAAACAGGGTCCACACGAGGCCCAGCCTGGGAGGGCCCTCCCCGAACTTCTTGGCTCAGGCCAACTTTCTCCTCTTACACCCCAAGGTAATAAGGAATCTCTGCCTGGAGGAGAATGACTTGGTCGATGGCCCAGTGGTTTTATGTCCAGCCAAGGGCCTTGCCCTAACAGCAAGGCGGCACCTTGCTGTGCCCACTGCGGAGGTGAGGCTGCTAGGAGTAGAGGCCGGAACCAACACGCCCCTAAAGGCAGCCTTGGCTGGGCATGGGCTGGGCCCTCCGCTGGAAGTAGGGGGGCCCTGCCTGGGTGTGCCCCCAGGGATGTGACTTAAGATGGGGGCAGTAGTGTCTTCAAACCGAAGCTTATTCTTATTGCTGGGTCCCGTGGTCACCATGGGGGTAGCTCTGGTGAGGAGAGGGCCCCGGAGTTCAGGCCCACGCTTCCCCCATTGCTGTGTGTGGTGCTAGGGGAGGGGCGCCCTGGTTCCTGCCGTAATGCTGAGAGCTGAAAAGATGCAGCTCAGATCTTGGGCAGCCGCTCTGCACCCAGCTGGGTGCTGGCATGGGCGCCCACGGTGGAAT
Organism: Mesoplodon mirus; assembly: GCF_964341445.2. Taxonomy (NCBI): domain Eukaryota; kingdom Metazoa; phylum Chordata; class Mammalia; order Artiodactyla; family Ziphiidae; genus Mesoplodon; species Mesoplodon mirus. The sequence continues at coordinate 19,236,068 of NC_138989.1, read as the reverse complement.
TTGTGGAGGAAGCACCCCCAGAAGATGCTTCTGCGCGGCTGCGCTTAGCTGGGGGTGCTGGAGCACAGGCGAAGGCTGGAACCTGCCGTTTCAAATGGGTGCCCATGGTGGAATTTGTGGATGAAGCACCCCCAGAAGATGCTTCTGCGCGGCTGCGCTTAGCTGGGGGTGCTGGAGCACAGGCGAAGGCTGGAGCCTGCCGTTTCAAATGGGTGCCCACGGTGGAACTTGTGGATGAACCACCCCCAGAAGATGCTTCTGCATGGCTGCGCTTAGCTGGGGGTGCTGGAGCCCAGGCGAAGGCTGGAGCTTGCCGTTTCAAATACAGGGTTCCTCGCTGCTGCCAATCAGGCCCCCCAGAGATGGAGCAGGGAAGGGAAGCCGCAGCAGCGGCAGGAGCGGGCCAGTCAGGAGCCAGGCTTCCGAGGATGCGCCGGAGCCGTGCTTCCTTCTCCGCGTCTAGGTCTTCGGCGGTGACCCGGAAACCCAGCTGAGGGGGTGAGGGCAGCCTCAGAGGCTCCCCTCGCCTGTGCGGCAGCAGAGGAAACCTGCGTTTTGGGGGCCTGGGACTGTCAGATGTGGGGGAGCAGTTCCTCCAGGCCGGTTTCTGCCCTCTTGTTGCCTCTGCATCCTTGTCAGGCTGGCTTTTCCTCCGGGAAACCACCGGAGCTGCAGAGGGCGACGGAGGGCCCTCCTCGCTCCCTTTCTTTGAGGACTTCTGGGGCAGCCCTTGCGGTATGGCGGGACCCCTCCTACTGTTCACGGGCGGGAAACCTCGGGTGGAGCTATAGGAGCTCGTGACGGCGTTTCTTTTAGGGCAGGAGCTCATACAGGAGGTGTGGCGTGTCCTGTTGGGACTGTCTTCTGGCCTCTTGGCGTGGAGGTTTCTCTGCAGAGGTCCAGGCCTGGGCACGAATAAAGTGACCCCCAGGGGCCTAAATGCAGATCGTGTGCCCCCGGTGCCATCGGGGCCGCTTCTCTGGTCGTTGTTCCCCCCTACGACTGTGGGGACGTCCTCCTGCTTGGCCATCCCTTTCCCGCTCTCTCCCGGGGCCCTCAACGCCGTCTGCTCTGTGCTGCAGTTTGGGACACAGCTGGGTGTCGTGGGCGGCACTGGCTGCCCCCGCGCCACACTGACAGTGTCTGTGCCCACTGCGGACACTGAGCTACGGAACATCATGGAGATGAGAGCACCCATCACCGCCTTCTTCCGATGGCCTCGGCTGCAGGTGGTCCTTATGGACCCCCAGAAAGGAGCGCGGGGCCTGCGGGATGGTAGAATGGGGTCTCAGAGACTCTGTGGCAAAGCCCAGATGCAGAGTCACTGGACACTTGTGGGCTGGCCTGCGAGTGGATAGCTGGCCATAGACAGCTGGGTGACCCGGGCCGGCCACGGGAAGTCTGTGGGCGCGGGGAGCGGGCTGGGGGCAGCCGAGCCCTCCTGGCAGGTGCTGGTCCCCCAGTGCCCGGGGCGGGCGTGAGGGGCAGGGCCAACCTAAGTAAGTGCCCGTAGGGGACTTGGGTGAGATCGGTCCTTGGATAGAGGCTGGGCGCCGAGCACTCTCCTTCAGCTGCCAAGTCGGCCCAAAGCAGAGTGCGCACTGTTTGGCCTGTTGCTGGTATTTATAGCCCTGCAACCTGTGAGCGAACAATGGGCTTGCGTCTGCGGGACGCAATAAAGAGGTTAGCGAGGGGTGGCGCATGCGCAGAGTACACGTCACGCCCTGGGGCGCACCGGTGAGGATACGCGCCTGGACCGTCTAGCGCTTCTGAATCTCCCGGGGTCTGAGGGTTGGAGGTGTTTGCCTTGAGGGTGATGAGCTTCCTGGCAGGACAGCTGGCCCTTCTCCCCTGGCCTGGCCCCAGTGCTGTCGGGGGAACTAACCGTACTGGACGGGGTCCCTGCCCAGCAAAGCGGAGCAAGGTTGCTGGCTGTGCAGCTCCCACAAGAGGCGGCAGCTTTGGCAGCAGCGCCTCTGCGTCCTCCTGCCCTTTCCCCTGGCGGCACTGGAGGGGAGAGCCGCTAAGAACGGAAGTGCCCGCACCACCCAGATCCTGCTGGGGTGACACCTGAAGTGGTGGCCAGGGCTGGCTGAGAGGGCCATACTTACCATATGACCCAAAAGCCCACTCCACTCCTAGGCAATTAACCAAGAGAAAATCTTTTCACAAAACAGGTATGTGAATGTTTTAGCTATCTTGTCCACAATTCCTAAATATAGGACTATTGAGGTGATCCAGTTTTCTTGAGTTTGTCATTTTTTAATTGTTCTTGGAATAACACTATGTATACGTACTGTTTCACAGTCTAGAGTTAATATTTTACCAATTCAATAAAATCCAGAAGCCTTACATCCATATAGATTCTTTTACCTTCCACTCTTTGTTATAGCTGTCAAATGGTTCACCTTTCTATGACTTGAACGCCACCCTCTGAGACTGTGGAGTCCTTCTTTCATACATATACAGGGAATTCCCTGGCGGTCCAGTGGTTAGGACTCAGCACTTTCACTGCTGGGGCCCCGGGTTCAGTCCCTGGTAGGGGAACTAAGATCCCGCAAGCCACGCAGGCGCGGCCAAAAAAAAAAAAAAAAAAAAGTCATACATATATGAAATAATGTCAGAGGATCGTTTTTCCAGATACGTGCCGTTGTTGTTGCCCTCCCTTTGTTCCTGAAGTTGCAAGCTTACTTCTTTCTTGTGTCATTTCACTTCAGCCTGAAGAAGTTCCTTTCATGGAATATTTTTAGAGCAGTTTGTCTGGTGATGAATTCTCTTAGTTTTCTCTCATCTCCATCAGCCTTCGTTTTGGCTTTTGTTTGGCTTTCAGTCTTTAAGGATATCCCTGCTTTAAGGATATAATATCCTGGTTTGGTCTTTTCCTTTAATACTTTAAAGATGTTATTCCATTCTTTTCTGGTCTCTATGTTTTCTGATGAGAAACCACAGTCCTTCAAGTTGACATTCTGTGATGTATAACAGGTCGTTTTCTTTTGTCTTTTCACTTTCTTAATGGTGTCCTTTGAATCACAACAGTTTTACACTTTAGTGATGTGTCATTTATGCATAAGGGAGTCTTACTGGCTGGGAATTATTTAGACATTCAATCACATCCTCCTCAGTATTTTGGTTCTATAAATTAAAAGCTAAATGTGAAAGGGTTAGGGAAAGATTTGAATTCGTTCATTGCAAACTTTGCTATAGATGCTAAAGAACTCGTCAGGGACATGTCATTCCCCTGTTCAAATATATCTATATTTTTTCTTATTTACAACGTTGTGTTTAATTTCTGCTGTACAGCAAAGTGACTCAGTTATACACATGTAGAGTCTTTTTCATAGTATTTTCCATTATGGTTTATCACAGGATATTGAATATAGTTCCCTGTGCTATACAGTAGGACCTTGATTTTTATCCATCCTACGTACAATAGTTTCCACCTTCTAATCCCAAACCCCCAATCCTTCCCTCCCTCACCCTCCCCTTGTCAACCGTAAGTCCTTTCTCTGTACCTGTGAGTCTGTTTTTGTCTCCTAGATATGTTCATTTGCACTTGTGCCTCCCTCAGAGGGACAAGAGGCGCCGCAAACTGGAAGTCTTTTAATCTTTTATAATTAAAATTAATGTTTGCTTCTTTCCTCTGCAAATAGTTCCCTTTCATCTTTATTTGTTGGAAAAGGGAAGAGATGTATTCATGGAGTCCTTCTGCTTTTTTTAAAGCAGAATGTCACAGATTGCTCCAGGAGATGTCACATCCTAGAATTAAAGCTTTCCTTGTTTGACCCATTCCAGAAAGCTTGATGCCAAGCCCATACTCTTTAGGGGAGATATGTATGTAGGTGATTTGCCTAGGACTCTAAAAGTAAAAAAGTAGAAAATAAAAAAGAGAGTTGCTGCATTAGAAAAGACTAGTGTGTAGAGTGCGGGCTCCTGTTGTACACTCGGGATGACCTAGCCCCCTCCAAGTCAGAGGTGGGTGAGAAGTAGCAATTCCAACAGACAAGGATGAGCCTCCCTATTTATCCCTACCTTGGGCTCATTTTATCCTGGGCTGCATCACTTAAACTCAAAACACACTTTTACTATTCAGGGGTCAGTCCTTGTAGCCATCCCATTGTGCTATTCTCCACACCCTATGCGTGGGTCCACAGGAAACTGTAAACAGGTCTGGCTTTCCATGTCACCACTCACACAAGCCAGTGCTTTTCCACACTTGATCTACAGATCACAGACACGTGAGGATTATGCAAAAGAACAAGGACAAAGCTTTATTATAAGTTATGAAGACAACACAAGGGTATCCCCTTGTTCCAGGACTGAAGGGGACGAGGCTAGGGCCTCTTGTTTACTGTCCTGAGGACTCTGACCGCTGGGACCATCCACCTTTGGGGGGAAGACTGCAGGCCGGGGGTGGGAACGGAATGCTGTATCTCTGGGTTCCCAGTTTGCTCCAGGATTACAGAGGTTAGGGCTAAGACATCCGTTTCACATCGAAACAGGGTCCACACGAGGCCCAGCCTGGGAGGGCCCTCCCCGAACTTCTTGGCTCAGGCCAACTTTCTCCTCTTACACCCCAAGGTAATAAGGAATCTCGGCCTGGAGGAGAATGACTTGGTCGATGGCCCAGTGGTTTTATGTCCAGCCAAGGGCCTTGCCCTAACAGCAAGGCGGCACCTTGCTGTGCCCACTGCGGAGGTGAGGCTGCTAGGAGTAGAGGCCGGAACCAACACGCCCCTAAAGGCAGCCTTGGCTGGGCATGGGCTGGGCCCTCCGCTGGAAGTAGGGGGGCCCTGCCTGGGTGTGCCCCCAGGGATGTGACTTAAGATGGGGGCAGTAGTGTCTTCAAACCGAAGCTTATTCTTATTGCTGGGTCCCGTGGTCACCATGGGGGTAGCTCTGGTGAGGAGAGGGCCCCGGAGTTCAGGCCCACGCTTCCCCCATTGCTGTGTGTGGTGCTAGGGGAGGGGCGCCCTGGTTCCTGCCGTAATGCTGAGAGCTGAAAAGATGCAGCTCAGATCTTGGGCAGCCGCTCTGCACCCAGCTGGGTGCTGGCATGGGCGCCCACGGTGGAATTTGTGGAGGAAGCACCCCCAGAAGATGCTTCTGCGCGGCTGCGCTTAGCTGGGGGTGCTGGAGCACAGGCGAAGGCTGGAACCTGCCGTTTCAAATGGGTGCCCATGGTGGAATTTGTGGATGAAGCACCCCCAGAAGATGCTTCTGCGCGGCTGCGCTTAGCTGGGGGTGCTGGAGCACAGGCGAAGGCTGGAGCCTGCCGTTTCAAATGGGTGCCCACGGTGGAACTTGTGGATGAACCACCCCCAGAAGATGCTTCTGCATGGCTGCGCTTAGCTGGGGGTGCTGGAGCCCAGGCGAAGGCTGGAGCTTGCCGTTTCAAATACAGGGTTCCTCGCTGCTGCCAATCAGGCCCCCCAGAGATGGAGCAGGGAAGGGAAGCCGCAGCAGCGGCAGGAGCGGGCCAGTCAGGAGCCAGGCTTCCGAGGATGCGCCGGAGCCGTGCTTCCTTCTCCGCGTCTAGGTCTTCGGCGGTGACCCGGAAACCCAGCTGAGGGGGTGAGGGCAGCCTCAGAGGCTCCCCTCGCCTGTGCGGCAGCAGAGGAAACCTGCGTTTTGGGGGCCTGGGACTGTCAGATGTGGGGGAGCAGTTCCTCCAGGCCGGTTTCTGCCCTCTTGTTGCCTCTGCATCCTTGTCAGGCTGGCTTTTCCTCCGGGAAACCACCGGAGCTGCAGAGGGCGACGGAGGGCCCTCCTCGCTCCCTTTCTTTGAGGACTTCTGGGGCAGCCCTTGCGGTATGGCGGGACCCCTCCTACTGTTCACGGGCGGGAAACCTCGGGTGGAGCTATAGGAGCTCGTGACGGCGTTTCTTTTAGGGCAGGAGCTCATACAGGAGGTGTGGCGTGTCCTGTTGGGACTGTCTTCTGGCCTCTTGGCGTGGAGGTTTCTCTGCAGAGGTCCAGGCCTGGGCACGAATAAAGTGACCCCCAGGGGCCTAAATGCAGATCGTGTGCCCCCGGTGCCATCGGGGCCGCTTCTCTGGTCGTTGTTCCCCCCTACGACTGTGGGGACGTCCTCCTGCTTGGCCATCCCTTTCCCGCTCTCTCCCGGGGCCCTCAACGCCGTCTGCTCTGTGCTGCAGTTTGGGACACAGCTGGGTGTCGTGGGCGGCACTGGCTGCCCCCGCGCCACACTGACAGTGTCTGTGCCCACTGCGGACACTGAGCTACGGAACATCATGGAGATGAGAGCACCCATCACCGCCTTCTTCCGATGGCCTCGGCTGCAGATGGTCCTTATGGACCCCCAGAAAGGAGCGCGGGGCCTGCGGGATGGTAGAATGGGGTCTCAGAGACTCTGTGGCAAAGCCCAGATGCAGAGTCACTGGACACTTGTGGGCTGGCCTGCGAGTGGATAGCTGGCCATAGACAGCTGGGTGACCCGGGCCGGCCACGGGAAGTCTGTGGGCGCGGGGAGCGGGCTGGGGGCAGCCGAGCCCTCCTGGCAGGTGCTGGTCCCCCAGTGCCCGGGGCGGGCGTGAGGGGCAGGGCCAACCTAAGTAAGTGCCCGTAGGGGACTTGGGTGAGATCGGTCCTTGGATAGAGGCTGGGCGCCGAGCACTCTCCTTCAGCTGCCAAGTCGGCCCAAAGCAGAGTGCGCACTGTTTGGCCTGTTGCTGGTATTTATAGCCCTGCAACCTGTGAGCGAACAATGGGCTTGCGTCTGCGGGACGCAATAAAGAGGTTAGCGAGGGGTGGCGCATGCGCGGAGTACACGTCACGCCCTGGGGCGCACCGGTGAGGATACGCGCCTGGACCGTCTAGCGCTTCTGAATCTCCCGGGGTCTGAGGGTTGGAGGTGTTTGCCTTGAGGGTGATGAGCTTCCTGGCAGGACAGCTGGCCCTTCTCCCCTGGCCTGGCCCCAGTGCTGTCGGGGGAACTAACCGTACTGGACGGGGTCCCTGCCCAGCAAAGCGGAGCAAGGTTGCTGGCTGTGCAGCTCCCACAAGAGGCGGCAGCTTTGGCAGCAGCGCCTCTGCGTCCTCCTGCCCTTTCCCCTGGCGGCACTGGAGGGGAGAGCCGCTAAGAACGGAAGTGCCCGCACCACCCAGATCCTGCTGGGGTGACACCTGAAGTGGTGGCCAGGGCTGGCTGAGAGGGCCATACTTACCATATGACCCAAAAGCCCACTCCACTCCTAGGCAATTAACCAAGAGAAAATCTTTTCACAAAACAGGTATGTGAATGTTTTAGCTATCTTGTCCACAATTCCTAAATATAGGACTATTGAGGTGATCCAGTTTTCTTGAGTTTGTCATTTTTTAATTGTTCTTGGAATAACACTATGTATACGTACTGTTTCACAGTCTAGAGTTAATATTTTACCAATTCAATAAAATCCAGAAGCCTTACATCCATATAGATTCTTTTACCTTCCACTCTTTGTTATAGCTGTCATATGGGTCACCTTTCTATGACTTGAACGCCACCCTCTGAGACTGTGGAGTCCTTCTTTCATACATATACAGGGAATTCCCTGGCGGTCCAGTGGTTAGGACTCAGCACTTTCACTGCTGGGGCCCCGGGTTCAGTCCCTGGTAGGGGAACTAAGATCCCGCAAGCCACGCAGGCGCGGCCAAAAAAAAAAAAAAAAAAAAAGTCATACATATATAAAATAATGTCAGAGGATCGTTTTTCCAGATACGTGCCGTTGTTGTTGCCCTCCCTTTGTTCCTGAAGTTGCAAGCTTACTTCTTTCTTGTGTCATTTCACTTCAGCCTGAAGAAGTTCCTTTCATGGAATATTTTTAGAGCAGTTTGTCTGGTGATGAATTCTCTTAGTTTTCTCTCATCTCCATCAGCCTTCGTTTTGGCTTTTGTTTGGCTTTCAGTCTTTAAGGATATCCCTGCTTTAAGGATATAATATCCTGGTTTGGTCTTTTCCTTTAATACTTTAAAGATGTTATTCCATTCTTTTCTGGTCTCTATGTTTTCTGATGAGAAACCACAGTCCTTCAAGTTGACATTCTGTGATGTATAACAGGTCGTTTTCTTTTGTCTTTTCACTTTCTTAATGGTGTCCTTTGAATCACAACAGTTTTACACTTTAGTGATGTGTCATTTATGCATAAGGGAGTCTTACTGGCTGGGAATTATTTAGACATTCAATCACATCCTCCTCAGTATTTTGGTTCTATAAATTAAAAGCTAAATGTGAAAGGGTTAGGGAAAGATTTGAATTCGTTCATTGCAAACTTTGCTATAGATGCTAAAGAACTCGTCAGGGACATGTCATTCCCCTGTTCAAATATATCTATATTTTTTCTTATTTACAACGTTGTGTTTAATTTCTGCTGTACAGCAAAGTGACTCAGTTATACACATGTAGAGTCTTTTTCATAGTATTTTCCATTATGGTTTATCACAGGATATTGAATATAGTTCCCTGTGCTATACAGTAGGACCTTGATTTTTATCCATCCTACGTACAATAGTTTCCACCTTCTAATCCCAAACCCCCAATCCTTCCCTCCCTCACCCTCCCCTTGTCAACCGTAAGTCCTTTCTCTGTACCTGTGAGTCTGTTTTTGTCTCCTAGATATGTTCATTTGCACTTGTGCCTCCCTCAGAGGGACAAGAGGCGCCGCAAACTGGAAGTCTTTTAATCTTTTATAATTAAAATTAATGTTTGCTTCTTTCCTCTGCAAATAGTTCCCTTTCATCTTTATTTGTTGGAAAAGGGAAGAGATGTATTCATGGAGTCCTTCTGCTTTTTTTAAAGCAGAATGTCACAGATTGCTCCAGGAGATGTCACATCCTAGAATTAAAGCTTTCCTTGTTTGACCCATTCCAGAAAGCTTGATGCCAAGCCCATACTCTTTAGGGGAGATATGTATGTAGGTGATTTGCCTAGGACTCTAAAAGTAAAAAAGTAGAAAATAAAAAAGAGAGTTGCTGCATTAGAAAAGACTAGTGTGTAGAGTGCGGGCTCCTGTTGTACACTCGGGATGACCTAGCCCCCTCCAAGTCAGAGGTGGGTGAGAAGTAGCAATTCCAACAGACAAGGATGAGCCTCCCTATTTATCCCTACCTTGGGCTCATTTTATCCTGGGCTGCATCACTTAAACTCAAAACACACTTTTACTATTCAGGGGTCAGTCCTTGTAGCCATCCCATTGTGCTATTCTCCACACCCTATGCGTGGGTCCACAGGAAACTGTAAACAGGTCTGGCTTTCCATGTCACCACTCACACAAGCCAGTGCTTTTCCACACTTGATCTACAGATCACAGACACGTGAGGATTATGCAAAAGAACAAGGACAAAGCTTTATTATAAGTTATGAAGACAACACAAGGGTATCCCCTTGTTCCAGGACTGAAGGGGACGAGGCTAGGGCCTCTTGTTTACTGTCCTGAGGACTCTGACCGCTGGGACCATCCACCTTTGGGGGGAAGACTGCAGGCCGGGGGTGGGAACGGAATGCTGTATCTCTGGGTTCCCAGTTTGCTCCAGGATTACAGAGGTTAGGGCTAAGACATCCGTTTCACATCGAAACAGGGTCCACACGAGGCCCAGCCTGGGAGGGCCCTCCCCGAACTTCTTGGCTCAGGCCAACTTTCTCCTCTTACACCCCAAGGTAATAAGGAATCTCGGCCTGGAGGAGAATGACTTGGTCGATGGCCCAGTGGTTTTATGTCCAGCCAAGGGCCTTGCCCTAACAGCAAGGCGGCACCTTGCTGTGCCCACTGCGGAGGTGAGGCTGCTAGGAGTAGAGGCCGGAACCAACACGCCCCTAAAGGCAGCCTTGGCTGGGCATGGGCTGGGCCCTCCGCTGGAAGTAGGGGGGCCCTGCCTGGGTGTGCCCCCAGGGATGTGACTTAAGATGGGGGCAGTAGTGTCTTCAAACCGAAGCTTATTCTTATTGCTGGGTCCCGTGGTCACCATGGGGGTAGCTCTGGTGAGGAGAGGGCCCCGGAGTTCAGGCCCACGCTTCCCCCATTGCTGTGTGTGGTGCTAGGGGAGGGGCGCCCTGGTTCCTGCCGTAATGCTGAGAGCTGAAAAGATGCAGCTCAGATCTTGGGCAGCCGCTCTGCACCCAGCTGGGTGCTGGCATGGGCGCCCACGGTGGAATTTGTGGAGGAAGCACCCCCAGAAGATGCTTCTGCGCGGCTGCGCTTAGCTGGGGGTGCTGGAGCACAGGCGAAGGCTGGAACCTGCCGTTTCAAATGGGTGCCCATGGTGGAATTTGTGGATGAAGCACCCCCAGAAGATGCTTCTGCGCGGCTGCGCTTAGCTGGGGGTGCTGGAGCACAGGCGAAGGCTGGAGCCTGCCGTTTCAAATGGGTGCCCACGGTGGAACTTGTGGATGAACCACCCCCAGAAGATGCTTCTGCATGGCTGCGCTTAGCTGGGGGTGCTGGAGCCCAGGCGAAGGCTGGAGCTTGCCGTTTCAAATACAGGGTTCCTCGCTGCTGCCAATCAGGCCCCCCAGAGATGGAGCAGGGAAGGGAAGCCGCAGCAGCGGCAGGAGCGGGCCAGTCAGGAGCCAGGCTTCCGAGGATGCGCCGGAGCCGTGCTTCCTTCTCCGCGTCTAGGTCTTCGGCGGTGACCCGGAAACCCAGCTGAGGGGGTGAGGGCAGCCTCAGAGGCTCCCCTCGCCTGTGCGGCAGCAGAGGAAACCTGCGTTTTGGGGGCCTGGGACTGTCAGATGTGGGGGAGCAGTTCCTCCAGGCCGGTTTCTGCCCTCTTGTTGCCTCTGCATCCTTGTCAGGCTGGCTTTTCCTCCGGGAAACCACCGGAGCTGCAGAGGGCGACGGAGGGCCCTCCTCGCTCCCTTTCTTTGAGGACTTCTGGGGCAGCCCTTGCGGTATGGCGGGACCCCTCCTACTGTTCACGGGCGGGAAACCTCGGGTGGAGCTATAGGAGCTCGTGACGGCGTTTCTTTTAGGGCAGGAGCTCATACAGGAGGTGTGGCGTGTCCTGTTGGGACTGTCTTCTGGCCTCTTGGCGTGGAGGTTTCTCTGCAGAGGTCCAGGCCTGGGCACGAATAAAGTGACCCCCAGGGGCCTAAATGCAGATCGTGTGCCCCCGGTGCCATCGGGGCCGCTTCTCTGGTCGTTGTTCCCCCCTACGACTGTGGGGACGTCCTCCTGCTTGGCCATCCCTTTCCCGCTCTCTCCCGGGGCCCTCAACGCCGTCTGCTCTGTGCTGCAGTTTGGGACACAGCTGGGTGTCGTGGGCGGCACTGGCTGCCCCCGCGCCACACTGACAGTGTCTGTGCCCACTGCGGACACTGAGCTACGGAACATCATGGAGATGAGAGCACCCATCACCGCCTTCTTCCGATGGCCTCGGCTGCAGGTGGTCCTTATGGACCCCCAGAAAGGAGCGCGGGGCCTGCGGGATGGTAGAATGGGGTCTCAGAGACTCTGTGGCAAAGCCCAGATGCAGAGTCACTGGACACTTGTGGGCTGGCCTGCGAGTGGATAGCTGGCCATAGACAGCTGGGTGACCCGGGCCGGCCACGGGAAGTCTGTGGGCGCGGGGAGCGGGCTGGGGGCAGCCGAGCCCTCCTGGCAGGTGCTGGTCCCCCAGTGCCCGGGGCGGGCGTGAGGGGCAGGGCCAACCTAAGTAAGTGCCCGTAGGGGACTTGGGTGAGATCGGTCCTTGGATAGAGGCTGGGCGCCGAGCACTCTCCTTCAGCTGCCAAGTCGGCCCAAAGCAGAGTGCGCACTGTTTGGCCTGTTGCTGGTATTTATAGCCCTGCAACCTGTGAGCGAACAATGGGCTTGCGTCTGCGGGACGCAATAAAGAGGTTAGCGAGGGGTGGCGCATGCGCAGAGTACACGTCACGCCCTGGGGCGCACCGGTGAGGATACGCGCCTGGACCGTCTAGCGCTTCTGAATCTCCCGGGGTCTGAGGGTTGGAGGTGTTTGCCTTGAGGGTGATGAGCTTCCTGGCAGGACAGCTGGCCCTTCTCCCCTGGCCTGGCCCCAGTGCTGTCGGGGGAACTAACCGTACTGGACGGGGTCCCTGCCCAGCAAAGCGGAGCAAGGTTGCTGGCTGTGCAGCTCCCACAAGAGGCGGCAGCTTTGGCAGCAGCGCCTCTGCGTCCTCCTGCCCTTTCCCCTGGCGGCACTGGAGGGGAGAGCCGCTAAGAACGGAAGTGCCCGCACCACCCAGATCCTGCTGGGGTGACACCTGAAGTGGTGGCCAGGGCTGGCTGAGAGGGCCATACTTACCATATGACCCAAAAGCCCACTCCACTCCTAGGCAATTAACCAAGAGAAAATCTTTTCACAAAACAGGTATGTGAATGTTTTAGCTATCTTGTCCACAATTCCTAAATATAGGACTATTGAGGTGATCCAGTTTTCTTGAGTTTGTCATTTTTTAATTGTTCTTGGAATAACACTATGTATACGTACTGTTTCACAGTCTAGAGTTAATATTTTACCAATTCAATAAAATCCAGAAGCCTTACATCCATATAGATTCTTTTACCTTCCACTCTTTGTTATAGCTGTCATATGGGTCACCTTTCTATGACTTGAACGCCACCCTCTGAGACTGTGGAGTCCTTCTTTCATACATATACAGGGAATTCCCTGGCGGTCCAGTGGTTAGGACTCAGCACTTTCACTGCTGGGGCCCCGGGTTCAGTCCCTGGTAGGGGAACTAAGATCCCGCAAGCCACGCAGGCGCGGCCAAAAAAAAAAAAAAAGTCATACATATATAAAATAATGTCAGAGGATCGTTTTTCCAGATACGTGCCGTTGTTGTTGCCCTCCCTTTGTTCCTGAAGTTGCAAGCTTACTTCTTTCTTGTGTCATTTCACTTCAGCCTGAAGAAGTTCCTTTCATGGAATATTTTTAGAGCAGTTTGTCTGGTGATGAATTCTCTTAGTTTTCTCTCATCTCCATCAGCCTTCGTTTTGGCTTTTGTTTGGCTTTCAGTCTTTAAGGATATCCCTGCTTTAAGGATATAATATCCTGGTTTGGTCTTTTCCTTTAATACTTTAAAGATGTTATTCCATTCTTTTCTGGTCTCTATGTTTTCTGATGAGAAACCACAGTCCTTCAAGTTGACATTCTGTGATGTATAACAGGTCGTTTTCTTTTGTCTTTTCACTTTCTTAATGGTGTCCTTTGAATCACAACAGTTTTACACTTTAGTGATGTGTCATTTATGCATAAGGGAGTCTTACTGGCTGGGAATTATTTAGACATTCAATCACATCCTCCTCAGTATTTTGGTTCTATAAATTAAAAGCTAAATGTGAAAGGGTTAGGGAAAGATTTGAATTCGTTCATTGCAAACTTTGCTATAGATGCTAAAGAACTCGTCAGGGACATGTCATTCCCCTGTTCAAATATATCTATATTTTTTCTTATTTACAACGTTGTGTTTAATTTCTGCTGTACAGCAAAGTGACTCAGTTATACACATGTAGAGTCTTTTTCATAGTATTTTCCATTATGGTTTATCACAGGATATTGAATATAGTTCCCTGTGCTATACAGTAGGACCTTGATTTTTATCCATCCTACGTACAATAGTTTCCACCTTCTAATCCCAAACCCCCAATCCTTCCCTCCCTCACCCTCCCCTTGTCAACCGTAAGTCCTTTCTCTGTACCTGTGAGTCTGTTTTTGTCTCCTAGATATGTTCATTTGCACTTGTGCCTCCCTCAGAGGGACAAGAGGCGCCGCAAACTGGAAGTCTTTTAATCTTTTATAATTAAAATTAATGTTTGCTTCTTTCCTCTGCAGATAGTTCCCTTTCATCTTTATTTGTTGGAAAAGGGAAGAGATGTATTCATGGAGTCCTTCTGCTTTTTTTAAAGCAGAATGTCACAGATTGCTCCAGGAGATGTCACATCCTAGAATTAAAGCTTTCCTTGTTTGACCCATTCCAGAAAGCTTGATGCCAAGCCCATACTCTTTAGGGGAGATATGTATGTAGGTGATTTGCCTAGGACTCTAAAAGTAAAAAAGTAGAAAATAAAAAAGAGAGTTGCTGCATTAGAAAAGACTAGTGTGTAGAGTGCGGGCTCCTGTTGTACACTTGGGATGACCTAGCCCCCTCCAAGTCAGAGGTGGGTGAGAAGTAGCAATTCCAACAGACAAGGATGAGCCTCCCTATTTATCCCTACCTTGGGCTCATTTTATCCTGGGCTGCATCACTTAAACTCAAAACACACTTTTACTATTCAGGGGTCAGTCCTTGTAGCCATCCCATTGTGCTATTCTCCACACCCTATGCGTGGGTCCACAGGAAACTGTAAACAGGTCTGGCTTTCCATGTCACCACTCACACAAGCCAGTGCTTTTCCACACTTGATCTACAGATCACAGACACGTGAGGATTATGCAAAAGAACAAGGACAAAGCTTTATTATAAGTTATGAAGACAACACAAGGGTATCCCCTTGTTCCAGGACTGAAGGGGACGAGGCTAGGGCCTCTTGTTTACTGTCCTGAGGACTCTGACCGCTGGGACCATCCACCTTTGGGGGGAAGACTGCAGGCCGGGGGTGGGAACGGAATGCTGTATCTCTGGGTTCCCAGTTTGCTCCAGGATTACAGAGGTTAGGGCTAAGACATCCGTTTCACATCGAAACAGGGTCCACACGAGGCCCAGCCTGGGAGGGCCCTCCCCGAACTTCTTGGCTCAGGCCAACTTTCTCCTCTTACACCCCAAGGTAATAAGGAATCTCGGCCTGGAGGAGAATGACTTGGTCGATGGCCCAGTGGTTTTATGTCCAGCCAAGGGCCTTGCCCTAACAGCAAGGCGGCACCTTGCTGTGCCCACTGCGGAGGTGAGGCTGCTAGGAGTAGAGGCCGGAACCAACACGCCCCTAAAGGCAGCCTTGGCTGGGCATGGGCTGGGCCCTCCGCTGGAAGTAGGGGGGCCCTGCCTGGGTGTGCCCCCAGGGATGTGACTTAAGATGGGGGCAGTAGTGTCTTCAAACCGAAGCTTATTCTTATTGCTGGGTCCCGTGGTCACCATGGGGGTAGCTCTGGTGAGGAGAGGGCCCCGGAGTTCAGGCCCACGCTTCCCCCATTGCTGTGTGTGGTGCTAGGGGAGGGGCGCCCTGGTTCCTGCCGTAATGCTGAGAGCTGAAAAGATGCAGCTCAGATCTTGGGCAGCCGCTCTGCACCCAGCTGGGTGCTGGCATGGGCGCCCACGGTGGAATTTGTGGAGGAAGCACCCCCAGAAGATGCTTCTGCGCGGCTGCGCTTAGCTGGGGGTGCTGGAGCACAGGCGAAGGCTGGAACCTGCCGTTTCAAATGGGTGCCCATGGTGGAATTTGTGGATGAAGCACCCCCAGAAGATGCTTCTGCGCGGCTGCGCTTAGCTGGGGGTGCTGGAGCACAGGCGAAGGCTGGAGCCTGCCGTTTCAAATGGGTGCCCACGGTGGAACTTGTGGATGAACCACCCCCAGAAGATGCTTCTGCATGGCTGCGCTTAGCTGGGGGTGCTGGAGCCCAGGCGAAGGCTGGAGCTTGCCGTTTCAAATACAGGGTTCCTCGCTGCTGCCAATCAGGCCCCCCAGAGATGGAGCAGGGAAGGGAAGCCGCAGCAGCGGCAGGAGCGGGCCAGTCAGGAGCCAGGCTTCCGAGGATGCGCCGGAGCCGTGCTTCCTTCTCCGCGTCTAGGTCTTCGGCGGTGACCCGGAAACCCAGCTGAGGGGGTGAGGGCAGCCTCAGAGGCTCCCCTCGCCTGTGCGGCAGCAGAGGAAACCTGCGTTTTGGGGGCCTGGGACTGTCAGATGTGGGGGAGCAGTTCCTCCAGGCCGGTTTCTGCCCTCTTGTTGCCTCTGCATCCTTGTCAGGCTGGCTTTTCCTCCGGGAAACCACCGGAGCTGCAGAGGGCGACGGAGGGCCCTCCTCGCTCCCTTTCTTTGAGGACTTCTGGGGCAGCCCTTGCGGTATGGCGGGACCCCTCCTACTGTTCACGGGCGGGAAACCTCGGGTGGAGCTATAGGAGCTCCTGACGGCGTTTCTTTTAGGGCAGGAGCTCATACAGGAGGTGTGGCGTGTCCTGTTGGGACTGTCTTCTGGCCTCTTGGCGTGGAGGTTTCTCTGCAGAGGTCCAGGCCTGGGCACGAATAAAGTGACCCCCAGGGGCCTAAATGCAGATCGTGTGCCCCCGGTGCCATCGGGGCCGCTTCTCTGGTCGTTGTTCCCCCCTACGACTGTGGGGACGTCCTCCTGCTTGGCCATCCCTTTCCCGCTCTCTCCCGGGGCCCTCAACGCCGTCTGCTCTGTGCTGCAGTTTGGGACACAGCTGGGTGTCGTGGGCGGCACTGGCTGCCCCCGCGCCACACTGACAGTGTCTGTGCCCACTGCGGACACTGAGCTACGGAACATCATGGAGATGAGAGCACCCATCACCGCCTTCTTCCGATGGCCTCGGCTGCAGGTGGTCCTTATGGACCCCCAGAAAGGAGCGCGGGGCCTGCGGGATGGTAGAATGGGGTCTCAGAGACTCTGTGGCAAAGCCCAGATGCAGAGTCACTGGACACTTGTGGGCTGGCCTGCGAGTGGATAGCTGGCCGTAGACAGCTGGGTGACCCGGGCCGGCCACGGGAAGTCTGTGGGCGCGGGGAGCGGGCTGGGGGCAGCCGAGCCCTCCTGGCAGGTGCTGGTCCCCCAGTGCCCGGGGCGGGCGTGAGGGGCAGGGCCAACCTAAGTAAGTGCCCGTAGGGGACTTGGGTGAGATCGGTCCTTGGATAGAGGCTGGGCGCCGAGCACTCTCCTTCAGCTGCCAAGTCGGCCCAAAGCAGAGTGCGCACTGTTTGGCCTGTTGCTGGTATTTATAGCCCTGCAACCTGTGAGCGAACAATGGGCTTGCGTCTGCGGGACGCAATAAAGAGGTTAGCGAGGGGTGGCGCATGCGCAGAGTACACGTCACGCCCTGGGGCGCACCGGTGAGGATACGCGCCTGGACCGTCTAGCGCTTCTGAATCTCCCGGGGTCTGAGGGTTGGAGGTGTTTGCCTTGAGGGTGATGAGCTTCCTGGCAGGACAGCTGGCCCTTCTCCCCTGGCCTGGCCCCAGTGCTGTCGGGGGAACTAACCGTACTGGACGGGGTCCCTGCCCAGCAAAGCGGAGCAAGGTTGCTGGCTGTGCAGCTCCCACAAGAGGCGGCAGCTTTGGCAGCAGCGCCTCTGCGTCCTCCTGCCCTTTCCCCTGGCGGCACTGGAGGGGAGAGCCGCTAAGAACGGAAGTGCCCGCACCACCCAGATCCTGCTGGGGTGACACCTGAAGTGGTGGCCAGGGCTGGCTGAGAGGGCCATACTTACCATATGACCCAAAAGCCCACTCCACTCCTAGGCAATTAACCAAGAGAAAATCTTTTCACAAAACAGGTATGTGAATGTTTTAGCTATCTTGTCCACAATTCCTAAATATAGGACTATTGAGGTGATCCAGTTTTCTTGAGTTTGTCATTTTTTAATTGTTCTTGGAATAACACTATGTATACGTACTGTTTCACAGTCTAGAGTTAATATTTTACCAATTCAATAAAATCCAGAAGCCTTACATCCATATAGATTCTTTTACCTTCCACTCTTTGTTATAGCTGTCATATGGGTCACCTTTCTATGACTTGAACGCCACCCTCTGAGACTGTGGAGTCCTTCTTTCATACATATACAGGGAATTCCCTGGCGGTCCAGTGGTTAGGACTCAGCACTTTCACTGCTGGGGCCCCGGGTTCAGTCCCTGGTAGGGGAACTAAGATCCCGCAAGCCACGCAGGCGCGGCCAAAAAAAAAAAAAAAGTCATACATATATAAAATAATGTCAGAGGATCGTTTTTCCAGATACGTGCCGTTGTTGTTGCCCTCCCTTTGTTCCTGAAGTTGCAAGCTTACTTCTTTCTTGTGTCATTTCACTTCAGCCTGAAGAAGTTCCTTTCATGGAATATTTTTAGAGCAGTTTGTCTGGTGATGAATTCTCTTAGTTTTCTCTCATCTCCATCAGCCTTCGTTTTGGCTTTTGTTTGGCTTTCAGTCTTTAAGGATATCCCTGCTTTAAGGATATAATATCCTGGTTTGGTCTTTTCCTTTAATACTTTAAAGATGTTATTCCATTCTTTTCTGGTCTCTATGTTTTCTGATGAGAAACCACAGTCCTTCAAGTTGACATTCTGTGATGTATAACAGGTCGTTTTCTTTTGTCTTTTCACTTTCTTAATGGTGTCCTTTGAATCACAACAGTTTTACATTTTAGTGATGTGTCATTTATGCATAAGGGAGTCTTACTGGCTGGGAATTATTTAGACATTCAATCACACCCTCCTCAGTATTTTGGTTCTATAAATTAAAAGCTAAATGTGAAAGGGTTAGGGAAAGATTTGAATTCGTTCATTGCAAACTTTGCTATAGATGCTAAAGAACTCGTCAGGGACATGTCATTCCCCTGTTCAAATATATCTATATTTTTTCTTATTTACAACGTTGTGTTTAATTTCTGCTGTACAGCAAAGTGACTCAGTTATACACATGTAGAGTCTTTTTCATAGTATTTTCCATTATGGTTTATCACAGGATATTGAATATAGTTCCCTGTGCTATACAGTAGGACCTTGATTTTTATCCATCCTACGTACAATAGTTTCCACCTTCTAATCCCAAACCCCCAATCCTTCCCTCCCTCACCCTCCCCTTGTCAACCGTAAGTCCTTTCTCTGTACCTGTGAGTCTGTTTTTGTCTCCTAGATATGTTCATTTGCACTTGTGCCTCCCTCAGAGGGACAAGAGGCGCCGCAAACTGGAAGTCTTTTAATCTTTTATAATTAAAATTAATGTTTGCTTCTTTCCTCTGCAAATAGTTCCCTTTCATCTTTATTTGTTGGAAAAGGGAAGAGATGTATTCATGGAGTCCTTCTGCTTTTTTTAAAGCAGAATGTCACAGATTGCTCCAGGAGATGTCACATCCTAGAATTAAAGCTTTCCTTGTTTGACCCATTCCAGAAAGCTTGATGCCAAGCCCATACTCTTTAGGGGAGATATGTATGTAGGTGATTTGCCTAGGACTCTAAAAGTAAAAAAGTAGAAAATAAAAAAGAGAGTTGCTGCATTAGAAAAGACTAGTGTGTAGAGTGCGGGCTCCTGTTGTACACTTGGGATGACCTAGCCCCCTCCAAGTCAGAGGTGGGTGAGAAGTAGCAATTCCAACAGACAAGGATGAGCCTCCCTATTTATCCCTACCTTGGGCTCATTTTATCCTGGGCTGCATCACTTAAACTCAAAACACACTTTTACTATTCAGGGGTCAGTCCTTGTAGCCATCCCATTGTGCTATTCTCCACACCCTATGCGTGGGTCCACAGGAAACTGTAAACAGGTCTGGCTTTCCATGTCACCACTCACACAAGCCAGTGCTTTTCCACACTTGATCTACAGATCACAGACACGTGAGGATTATGCAAAAGAACAAGGACAAAGCTTTATTATAAGTTATGAAGACAACACAAGGGTATCCCCTTGTTCCAGGACTGAAGGGGACGAGGCTAGGGCCTCTTGTTTACTGTCCTGAGGACTCTGACCGCTGGGACCATCCACCTTTGGGGGGAAGACTGCAGGCCGGGGGTGGGAACGGAATGCTGTATCTCTGGGTTCCCAGTTTGCTCCAGGATTACAGAGGTTAGGGCTAAGACATCCGTTTCACATCGAAACAGGGTCCACACGAGGCCCAGCCTGGGAGGGCCCTCCCCGAACTTCTTGGCTCAGGCCAACTTTCTCCTCTTACACCCCAAGGTAATAAGGAATCTCTGCCTGGAGGAGAATGACTTGGTCGATGGCCCAGTGGTTTTATGTCCAGCCAAGGGCCTTGCCCTAACAGCAAGGCGGCACCTTGCTGTGCCCACTGCGGAGGTGAGGCTGCTAGGAGTAGAGGCCGGAACCAACACGCCCCTAAAGGCAGCCTTGGCTGGGCATGGGCTGGGCCCTCCGCTGGAAGTAGGGGGGCCCTGCCTGGGTGTGCCCCCAGGGATGTGACTTAAGATGGGGGCAGTAGTGTCTTCAAACCGAAGCTTATTCTTATTGCTGGGTCCCGTGGTCACCATGGGGGTAGCTCTGGTGAGGAGAGGGCCCCGGAGTTCAGGCCCACGCTTCCCCCATTGCTGTGTGTGGTGCTAGGGGAGGGGCGCCCTGGTTCCTGCCGTAATGCTGAGAGCTGAAAAGATGCAGCTCAGATCTTGGGCAGCCGCTCTGCACCCAGCTGGGTGCTGGCATGGGCGCCCACGGTGGAATTTGTGGAGGAAGCACCCCCAGAAGATGCTTCTGCGCGGCTGCGCTTAGCTGGGGGTGCTGGAGCACAGGCGAAGGCTGGAACCTGCCGTTTCAAATGGGTGCCCATGGTGGAATTTGTGGATGAAGCACCCCCAGAAGATGCTTCTGCGCGGCTGCGCTTAGCTGGGGGTGCTGGAGCACAGGCGAAGGCTGGAGCCTGCCGTTTCAAATGGGTGCCCACGGTGGAACTTGTGGATGAACCACCCCCAGAAGATGCTTCTGCATGGCTGCGCTTAGCTGGGGGTGCTGGAGCCCAGGCGAAGGCTGGAGCTTGCCGTTTCAAATACAGGGTTCCTCGCTGCTGCCAATCAGGCCCCCCAGAGATGGAGCAGGGAAGGGAAGCCGCAGCAGCGGCAGGAGCGGGCCAGTCAGGAGCCAGGCTTCCGAGGATGCGCCGGAGCCGTGCTTCCTTCTCCGCGTCTAGGTCTTCGGCGGTGACCCGGAAACCCAGCTGAGGGGGTGAGGGCAGCCTCAGAGGCTCCCCTCGCCTGTGCGGCAGCAGAGGAAACCTGCGTTTTGGGGGCCTGGGACTGTCAGATGTGGGGGAGCAGTTCCTCCAGGCCGGTTTCTGCCCTCTTGTTGCCTCTGCATCCTTGTCAGGCTGGCTTTTCCTCCGGGAAACCACCGGAGCTGCAGAGGGCGACGGAGGGCCCTCCTCGCTCCCTTTCTTTGAGGACTTCTGGGGCAGCCCTTGCGGTATGGCGGGACCCCTCCTACTGTTCACGGGCGGGAAACCTCGGGTGGAGCTATAGGAGCTCGTGACGGCGTTTCTTTTAGGGCAGGAGCTCATACAGGAGGTGTGGCGTGTCCTGTTGGGACTGTCTTCTGGCCTCTTGGCGTGGAGGTTTCTCTGCAGAGGTCCAGGCCTGGGCACGAATAAAGTGACCCCCAGGGGCCTAAATGCAGATCGTGTGCCCCCGGTGCCATCGGGGCCGCTTCTCTGGTCGTTGTTCCCCCCTACGACTGTGGGGACGTCCTCCTGCTTGGCCATCCCTTTCCCGCTCTCTCCCGGGGCCCTCAACGCCGTCTGCTCTGTGCTGCAGTTTGGGACACAGCTGGGTGTCGTGGGCGGCACTGGCTGCCCCCGCGCCACACTGACAGTGTCTGTGCCCACTGCGGACACTGAGCTACGGAACATCATGGAGATGAGAGCACCCATCACCGCCTTCTTCCGATGGCCTCGGCTGCAGGTGGTCCTTATGGACCCCCAGAAAGGAGCGCGGGGCCTGCGGGATGGTAGAATGGGGTCTCAGAGACTCTGTGGCAAAGCCCAGATGCAGAGTCACTGGACACTTGTGGGCTGGCCTGCGAGTGGATAGCTGGCCATAGACAGCTGGGTGACCCGGGCCGGCCACGGGAAGTCTGTGGGCGCGGGGAGCGGGCTGGGGGCAGCCGAGCCCTCCTGGCAGGTGCTGGTCCCCCAGTGCCCGGGGCGGGCGTGAGGGGCAGGGCCAACCTAAGTAAGTGCCCGTAGGGGACTTGGGTGAGATCGGTCCTTGGATAGAGGCTGGGCGCCGAGCACTCTCCTTCAGCTGCCAAGTCGGCCCAAAGCAGAGTGCGCACTGTTTGGCCTGTTGCTGGTATTTATAGCCCTGCAACCTGTGAGCGAACAATGGGCTTGCGTCTGCGGGACGCAATAAAGAGGTTAGCGAGGGGTGGCGCATGCGCAGAGTACACGTCACGCCCTGGGGCGCACCGGTGAGGATACGCGCCTGGACCGTCTAGCGCTTCTGAATCTCCCGGGGTCTGAGGGTTGGAGGTGTTTGCCTTGAGGGTGATGAGCTTCCTGGCAGGACAGCTGGCCCTTCTCCCCTGGCCTGGCCCCAGTGCTGTCGGGGGAACTAACCGTACTGGACGGGGTCCCTGCCCAGCAAAGCGGAGCAAGGTTGCTGGCTGTGCAGCTCCCACAAGAGGCGGCAGCTTTGGCAGCAGCGCCTCTGCGTCCTCCTGCCCTTTCCCCTGGCGGCACTGGAGGGGAGAGCCGCTAAGAACGGAAGTGCCCGCACCACCCAGATCCTGCTGGGGTGACACCTGAAGTGGTGGCCAGGGCTGGCTGAGAGGGCCATACTTACCATATGACCCAAAAGCCCACTCCACTCCTAGGCAATTAACCAAGAGAAAATCTTTTCACAAAACAGGTATGTGAATGTTTTAGCTATCTTGTCCACAATTCCTAAATATAGGACTATTGAGGTGATCCAGTTTTCCTGAGTTTGTCATTTTTTAATTGTTCTTGGAATAACACTATGTATACGTACTGTTTCACAGTCTAGAGTTAATATTTTACCAATTCAATAAAATCCAGAAGCCTTACATCCATATAGATTCTTTTACCTTCCACTCTTTGTTATAGCTGTCATATGGGTCACCTTTCTATGACTTGAACGCCACCCTCTGAGACTGTGGAGTCCTTCTTTCATACATATACAGGGAATTCCCTGGCGGTCCAGTGGTTAGGACTCAGCACTTTCACTGCTGGGGCCCCGGGTTCAGTCCCTGGTAGGGGAACTAAGATCCCGCAAGCCACGCAGGCGCGGCCAAAAAAAAAAAAAAAAAAAAAAGTCATACATATATAAAATAATGTCAGAGGATCGTTTTTCCAGATACGTGCCGTTGTTGTTGCCCTCCCTTTGTTCCTGAAGTTGCAAGCTTACTTCTTTCTTGTGTCATTTCACTTCAGCCTGAAGAAGTTCCTTTCATGGAATATTTTTAGAGCAGTTTGTCTGGTGATGAATTCTCTTAGTTTTCTCTCATCTCCATCAGCCTTCGTTTTGGCTTTTGTTTGGCTTTCAGTCTTTAAGGATATCCCTGCTTTAAGGATATAATATCCTGGTTTGGTCTTTTCCTTTAATACTTTAAAGATGTTATTCCATTCTTTTCTGGTCTCTATGTTTTCTGATGAGAAACCACAGTCCTTCAAGTTGACATTCTGTGATGTATAACAGGTCGTTTTCTTTTGTCTTTTCACTTTCTTAATGGTGTCCTTTGAATCACAACAGTTTTACACTTTAGTGATGTGTCATTTATGCATAAGGGAGTCTTACTGGCTGGGAATTATTTAGACATTCAATCACATCCTCCTCAGTATTTTGGTTCTATAAATTAAAAGCTAAATGTGAAAGGGTTAGGGAAAGATTTGAATTCGTTCATTGCAAACTTTGCTATAGATGCTAAAGAACTCGTCAGGGACATGTCATTCCCCTGTTCAAATATATCTATATTTTTTCTTATTTACAACGTTGTGTTTAATTTCTGCTGTACAGCAAAGTGACTCAGTTATACACATGTAGAGTCTTTTTCATAGTATTTTCCATTATGGTTTATCACAGGATATTGAATATAGTTCCCTGTGCTATACAGTAGGACCTTGATTTTTATCCATCCTACGTACAATAGTTTCCACCTTCTAATCCCAAACCCCCAATCCTTCCCTCCCTCACCCTCCCCTTGTCAACCGTAAGTCCTTTCTCTGTACCTGTGAGTCTGTTTTTGTCTCCTAGATATGTTCATTTGCACTTGTGCCTCCCTCAGAGGGACAAGAGGCGCCGCAAACTGGAAGTCTTTTAATCTTTTATAATTAAAATTAATGTTTGCTTCTTTCCTCTGCAAATAGTTGCCTTTCATCTTTATTTGTTGGAAAAGCGAAGAGATGTATTCATGGAGTCCTTCTGCTTTTTTTAAAGCACAATGTCACAGATTGCTCCAGGAGATGTCACATCCTAGAATTAAAGCTTTCCTTGTTTGACCCATTCCAGAAAGCTTGATGCCAAGCCCATACTCTTTAGGGGAGATATGTATGTAGGTGATTTGCCTAGGACTCTAAAAGTAAAAAAGTAGAAAATAAAAAAGAGATTTGCTGCATTAGAAAAGACTAGTGTGTAGAGTGCGGGCTCCTGTTGTACACTCGGGATGACCTAGCCCCCTCCAAGTCAGAGGTGGGTGAGAAGTAGCAATTCCAACAGACAAGGATGAGCCTCCCTATTTATCCCTACCTTGGGCTCATTTTATCCTGGGCTGCATCACTTAAACTCAAAACACACTTTTACTATTCAGGGGTCAGTCCTTGTAGCCATCCCATTGTGCTATTCTCCACA
Source organism: Mesoplodon mirus (assembly GCF_964341445.2). Taxonomy (NCBI): domain Eukaryota; kingdom Metazoa; phylum Chordata; class Mammalia; order Artiodactyla; family Ziphiidae; genus Mesoplodon; species Mesoplodon mirus. The sequence continues at coordinate 19,211,652 of NC_138989.1, read as the reverse complement.
CCCTATGCGTGGGTCCACAGGAAACTGTAAACAGGTCTGGCTTTCCATGTCACCACTCACACAAGCCAGTGCTTTTCCACACTTGATCTACAGATCACAGACACGTGAGGATTATGCAAAAGAACAAGGACAAAGCTTTATTATAAGTTATGAAGACAACACAAGGGTATCCCCTTGTTCCAGGACTGAAGGGGACGAGGCTAGGGCCTCTTGTTTACTGTCCTGAGGACTCTGACCGCTGGGACCATCCACCTTTGGGGGGAAGACTGCAGGCCGGGGGTGGGAACGGAATGCTGTATCTCTGGGTTCCCAGTTTGCTCCAGGATTACAGAGGTTAGGGCTAAGACATCCGTTTCACATCGAAACAGGGTCCACACGAGGCCCAGCCTGGGAGGGCCCTCCCCGAACTTCTTGGCTCAGGCCAACTTTCTCCTCTTACACCCCAAGGTAATAAGGAATCTCTGCCTGGAGGAGAATGACTTGGTCGATGGCCCAGTGGTTTTATGTCCAGCCAAGGGCCTTGCCCTAACAGCAAGGCGGCACCTTGCTGTGCCCACTGCGGAGGTGAGGCTGCTAGGAGTAGAGGCCGGAACCAACACGCCCCTAAAGGCAGCCTTGGCTGGGCATGGGCTGGGCCCTCCGCTGGAAGTAGGGGGGCCCTGCCTGGGTGTGCCCCCAGGGATGTGACTTAAGATGGGGGCAGTAGTGTCTTCAAACCGAAGCTTATTCTTATTGCTGGGTCCCGTGGTCACCATGGGGGTAGCTCTGGTGAGGAGAGGGCCCCGGAGTTCAGGCCCACGCTTCCCCCATTGCTGTGTGTGGTGCTAGGGGAGGGGCGCCCTGGTTCCTGCCGTAATGCTGAGAGCTGAAAAGATGCAGCTCAGATCTTGGGCAGCCGCTCTGCACCCAGCTGGGTGCTGGCATGGGCGCCCACGGTGGAATTTGTGGAGGAAGCACCCCCAGAAGATGCTTCTGCGCGGCTGCGCTTAGCTGGGGGTGCTGGAGCACAGGCGAAGGCTGGAACCTGCCGTTTCAAATGGGTGCCCATGGTGGAATTTGTGGATGAAGCACCCCCAGAAGATGCTTCTGCGCGGCTGCGCTTAGCTGGGGGTGCTGGAGCACAGGCGAAGGCTGGAGCCTGCCGTTTCAAATGGGTGCCCACGGTGGAACTTGTGGATGAACCACCCCCAGAAGATGCTTCTGCATGGCTGCACTTAGCTGGGGGTGCTGGAGCCCAGGCGAAGGCTGGAGCTTGCCGTTTCAAATACAGGGTTCCTCGCTGCTGCCAATCAGGCCCCCCAGAGATGGAGCAGGGAAGGGAAGCCGCAGCAGCGGCAGGAGCGGGCCAGTCAGGAGCCAGGCTTCCGAGGATGCGCCGGAGCCGTGCTTCCTTCTCCGCGTCTAGGTCTTCGGCGGTGACCCGGAAACCCAGCTGAGGGGGTGAGGGCAGCCTCAGAGGCTCCCCTCGCCTGTGCGGCAGCAGAGGAAACCTGCGTTTTGGGGGCCTGGGACTGTCAGATGTGGGGGAGCAGTTCCTCCAGGCCGGTTTCTGCCCTCTTGTTGCCTCTGCATCCTTGTCAGGCTGGCTTTTCCTCCGGGAAACCACCGGAGCTGCAGAGGGCGACGGAGGGCCCTCCTCGCTCCCTTTCTTTGAGGACTTCTGGGGCAGCCCTTGCGGTATGGCGGGACCCCTCCTACTGTTCACGGGCGGGAAACCTCGGGTGGAGCTATAGGAGCTCGTGACGGCGTTTCTTTTAGGGCAGGAGCTCATACAGGAGGTGTGGCGTGTCCTGTTGGGACTGTCTTCTGGCCTCTTGGCGTGGAGGTTTCTCTGCAGAGGTCCAGGCCTGGGCACGAATAAAGTGACCCCCAGGGGCCTAAATGCAGATCGTGTGCCCCCGGTGCCATCGGGGCCGCTTCTCTGGTCGTTGTTCCCCCCTACGACTGTGGGGACGTCCTCCTGCTTGGCCATCCCTTTCCCGCTCTCTCCCGGGGCCCTCAACGCCGTCTGCTCTGTGCTGCAGTTTGGGACACAGCTGGGTGTCGTGGGCGGCACTGGCTGCCCCCGCGCCACACTGACAGTGTCTGTGCCCACTGCGGACACTGAGCTACGGAACATCATGGAGATGAGAGCACCCATCACCGCCTTCTTCCGATGGCCTCGGCTGCAGGTGGTCCTTATGGACCCCCAGAAAGGAGCGCGGGGCCTGCGGGATGGTAGAATGGGGTCTCAGAGACTCTGTGGCAAAGCCCAGATGCAGAGTCACTGGACACTTGTGGGCTGGCCTGCGAGTGGATAGCTGGCCATAGACAGCTGGGTGACCCGGGCCGGCCACGGGAAGTCTGTGGGCGCGGGGAGCGGGCTGGGGGCAGCCGAGCCCTCCTGGCAGGTGCTGGTCCCCCAGTGCCCGGGGCGGGCGTGAGGGGCAGGGCCAACCTAAGTAAGTGCCCGTAGGGGACTTGGGTGAGATCGGTCCTTGGATAGAGGCTGGGCGCCGAGCACTCTCCTTCAGCTGCCAAGTCGGCCCAAAGCAGAGTGCGCACTGTTTGGCCTGTTGCTGGTATTTATAGCCCTGCAACCTGTGAGCGAACAATGGGCTTGCGTCTGCGGGACGCAATAAAGAGGTTAGCGAGGGGTGGCGCATGCGCGGAGTACACGTCACGCCCTGGGGCGCACCGGTGAGGATACGCGCCTGGACCGTCTAGCGCTTCTGAATCTCCCGGGGTCTGAGGGTTGGAGGTGTTTGCCTTGAGGGTGATGAGCTTCCTGGCAGGACAGCTGGCCCTTCTCCCCTGGCCTGGCCCCAGTGCTGTCGGGGGAACTAACCGTACTGGACGGGGTCCCTGCCCAGCAAAGCGGAGCAAGGTTGCTGGCTGTGCAGCTCCCACAAGAGGCGGCAGCTTTGGCAGCAGCGCCTCTGCGTCCTCCTGCCCTTTCCCCTGGCGGCACTGGAGGGGAGAGCCGCTAAGAACGGAAGTGCCCGCACCACCCAGATCCTGCTGGGGTGACACCTGAAGTGGTGGCCAGGGCTGGCTGAGAGGGCCATACTTACCATATGACCCAAAAGCCCACTCCACTCCTAGGCAATTAACCAAGAGAAAATCTTTTCACAAAACAGGTATGTGAATGTTTTAGCTATCTTGTCCACAATTCCTAAATATAGGACTATTGAGGTGATCCAGTTTTCCTGAGTTTGTCATTTTTTAATTGTTCTTGGAATAACACTATGTATACGTACTGTTTCACAGTCTAGAGTTAATATTTTACCAATTCAATAAAATCCAGAAGCCTTACATCCATATAGATTCTTTTACCTTCCACTCTTTGTTATAGCTGTCATATGGGTCACCTTTCTATGACTTGAACGCCACCCTCTGAGACTGTGGAGTCCTTCTTTCATACATATACAGGGAATTCCCTGGCGGTCCAGTGGTTAGGACTCAGCACTTTCACTGCTGGGGCCCCGGGTTCAGTCCCTGGTAGGGGAACTAAGATCCCGCAAGCCACGCAGGCGCGGCCAAAAAAAAAAAAAAAAAAAAAGTCATACATATATAAAATAATGTCAGAGGATCGTTTTTCCAGATACGTGCCGTTGTTGTTGCCCTCCCTTTGTTCCTGAAGTTGCAAGCTTACTTCTTTCTTGTGTCATTTCACTTCAGCCTGAAGAAGTTCCTTTCATGGAATATTTTTAGAGCAGTTTGTCTGGTGATGAATTCTCTTAGTTTTCTCTCATCTCCATCAGCCTTCGTTTTGGCTTTTGTTTGGCTTTCAGTCTTTAAGGATATCCCTGCTTTAAGGATATAATATCCTGGTTTGGTCTTTTCCTTTAATACTTTAAAGATGTTATTCCATTCTTTTCTGGTCTCTATGTTTTCTGATGAGAAACCACAGTCCTTCAAGTTGACATTCTGTGATGTATAACAGGTCGTTTTCTTTTGTCTTTTCACTTTCTTAATGGTGTCCTTTGAATCACAACAGTTTTACACTTTAGTGATGTGTCATTTATGCATAAGGGAGTCTTACTGGCTGGGAATTATTTAGACATTCAATCACATCCTCCTCAGTATTTTGGTTCTATAAATTAAAAGCTAAATGTGAAAGGGTTAGGGAAAGATTTGAATTCGTTCATTGCAAACTTTGCTATAGATGCTAAAGAACTCGTCAGGGACATGTCATTCCCCTGTTCAAATATATCTATATTTTTTCTTATTTACAACGTTGTGTTTAATTTCTGCTGTACAGCAAAGTGACTCAGTTATACACATGTAGAGTCTTTTTCATAGTATTTTCCATTATGGTTTATCACAGGATATTGAATATAGTTCCCTGTGCTATACAGTAGGACCTTGATTTTTATCCATCCTACGTACAATAGTTTCCACCTTCTAATCCCAAACCCCCAATCCTTCCCTCCCTCACCCTCCCCTTGTCAACCGTAAGTCCTTTCTCTGTACCTGTGAGTCTGTTTTTGTCTCCTAGATATGTTCATTTGCACTTGTGCCTCCCTCAGAGGGACAAGAGGCGCCGCAAACTGGAAGTCTTTTAATCTTTTATAATTAAAATTAATGTTTGCTTCTTTCCTCTGCAAATAGTTCCCTTTCATCTTTATTTGTTGGAAAAGGGAAGAGATGTATTCATGGAGTCCTTCTGCTTTTTTTAAAGCAGAATGTCACAGATTGCTCCAGGAGATGTCACATCCTAGAATTAAAGCTTTCCTTGTTTGACCCATTCCAGAAAGCTTGATGCCAAGCCCATACTCTTTAGGGGAGATATGTATGTAGGTGATTTGCCTAGGACTCTAAAAGTAAAAAAGTAGAAAATAAAAAAGAGATTTGCTGCATTAGCAAAGACTAGTGTGTAGAGTGCGGGCTCCTGTTGTACACTCGGGATGACCTAGCCCCCTCCAAGTCAGAGGTGGGTGAGAAGTAGCAATTCCAACAGACAAGGATGAGCCTCCCTATTTATCCCTACCTTGGGCTCATTTTATCCTGGGCTGCATCACTTAAACTCAAAACACACTTTTACTATTCAGGGGTCAGTCCTTGTAGCCATCCCATTGTGCTATTCTCCACACCCTATGCGTGGGTCCACAGGAAACTGTAAACAGGTCTGGCTTTCCATGTCACCACTCACACAAGCCAGTGCTTTTCCACACTTGATCTACAGATCACAGACACGTGAGGATTATGCAAAAGAACAAGGACAAAGCTTTATTATAAGTTATGAAGACAACACAAGGGTATCCCCTTGTTCCAGGACTGAAGGGGACGAGGCTAGGGCCTCTTGTTTACTGTCCTGAGGACTCTGACCACTGGGACCATCCACCTTTGGGGGGAAGACTGCAGGCCGGGGGTGGGAACGGAATGCTGTATCTCTGGGTTCCCAGTTTGCTCCAGGATTACAGAGGTTAGGGCTAAGACATCCGTTTCACATCGAAACAGGGTCCACACGAGGCCCAGCCTGGGAGGGCCCTCCCCGAACTTCTTGGCTCAGGCCAACTTTCTCCTCTTACACCCCAAGGTAATAAGGAATCTCTGCCTGGAGGAGAATGACTTGGTCGATGGCCCAGTGGTTTTATGTCCAGCCAAGGGCCTTGCCCTAACAGCAAGGCGGCACCTTGCTGTGCCCACTGCGGAGGTGAGGCTGCTAGGAGTAGAGGCCGGAACCAACACGCCCCTAAAGGCAGCCTTGGCTGGGCATGGGCTGGGCCCTCCGCTGGAAGTAGGGGGGCCCTGCCTGGGTGTGCCCCCAGGGATGTGACTTAAGATGGGGGCAGTAGTGTCTTCAAACCGAAGCTTATTCTTATTGCTGGGTCCCGTGGTCACCATGGGGGTAGCTCTGGTGAGGAGAGGGCCCCGGAGTTCAGGCCCACGCTTCCCCCATTGCTGTGTGTGGTGCTAGGGGAGGGGCGCCCTGGTTCCTGCCGTAATGCTGAGAGCTGAAAAGATGCAGCTCAGATCTTGGGCAGCCGCTCTGCACCCAGCTGGGTGCTGGCATGGGCGCCCACGGTGGAATTTGTGGAGGAAGCACCCCCAGAAGATGCTTCTGCGCGGCTGCGCTTAGCTGGGGGTGCTGGAGCACAGGCGAAGGCTGGAACCTGCCGTTTCAAATGGGTGCCCATGGTGGAATTTGTGGATGAAGCACCCCCAGAAGATGCTTCTGCGCGGCTGCGCTTAGCTGGGGGTGCTGGAGCACAGGCGAAGGCTGGAGCCTGCCGTTTCAAATGGGTGCCCACGGTGGAACTTGTGGATGAACCACCCCCAGAAGATGCTTCTGCATGGCTGCGCTTAGCTGGGGGTGCTGGAGCCCAGGCGAAGGCTGGAGCTTGCCGTTTCAAATACAGGGTTCCTCGCTGCTGCCAATCAGGCCCCCCAGAGATGGAGCAGGGAAGGGAAGCCGCAGCAGCGGCAGGAGCGGGCCAGTCAGGAGCCAGGCTTCCGAGGATGCGCCGGAGCCGTGCTTCCTTCTCCGCGTCTAGGTCTTCGGCGGTGACCCGGAAACCCAGCTGAGGGGGTGAGGGCAGCCTCAGAGGCTCCCCTCGCCTGTGCGGCAGCAGAGGAAACCTGCGTTTTGGGGGCCTGGGACTGTCAGATGTGGGGGAGCAGTTCCTCCAGGCCGGTTTCTGCCCTCTTGTTGCCTCTGCATCCTTGTCAGGCTGGCTTTTCCTCCGGGAAACCACCGGAGCTGCAGAGGGCGACGGAGGGCCCTCCTCGCTCCCTTTCTTTGAGGACTTCTGGGGCAGCCCTTGCGGTATGGCGGGACCCCTCCTACTGTTCACGGGCGGGAAACCTCGGGTGGAGCTATAGGAGCTCGTGACGGCGTTTCTTTTAGGGCAGGAGCTCATACAGGAGGTGTGGCGTGTCCTGTTGGGACTGTCTTCTGGCCTCTTGGCGTGGAGGTTTCTCTGCAGAGGTCCAGGCCTGGGCACGAATAAAGTGACCCCCAGGGGCCTAAATGCAGATCGTGTGCCCCCGGTGCCATCGGGGCCGCTTCTCTGGTCGTTGTTCCCCCCTACGACTGTGGGGACGTCCTCCTGCTTGGCCATCCCTTTCCCGCTCTCTCCCGGGGCCCTCAACGCCGTCTGCTCTGTGCTGCAGTTTGGGACACAGCTGGGTGTCGTGGGCGGCACTGGCTGCCCCCGCGCCACACTGACAGTGTCTGTGCCCACTGCGGACACTGAGCTACGGAACATCATGGAGATGAGAGCACCCATCACCGCCTTCTTCCGATGGCCTCGGCTGCAGGTGGTCCTTATGGACCCCCAGAAAGGAGCGCGGGGCCTGCGGGATGGTAGAATGGGGTCTCAGAGACTCTGTGGCAAAGCCCAGATGCAGAGTCACTGGACACTTGTGGGCTGGCCTGCGAGTGGATAGCTGGCCATAGACAGCTGGGTGACCCGGGCCGGCCACGGGAAGTCTGTGGGCGCGGGGAGCGGGCTGGGGGCAGCCGAGCCCTCCTGGCAGGTGCTGGTCCCCCAGTGCCCGGGGCGGGCGTGAGGGGCAGGGCCAACCTAAGTAAGTGCCCGTAGGGGACTTGGGTGAGATCGGTCCTTGGATAGAGGCTGGGCGCCGAGCACTCTCCTTCAGCTGCCAAGTCGGCCCAAAGCAGAGTGCGCACTGTTTGGCCTGTTGCTGGTATTTATAGCCCTGCAACCTGTGAGCGAACAATGGGCTTGCGTCTGCGGGACGCAATAAAGAGGTTAGCGAGGGGTGGCGCATGCGCAGAGTACACGTCACGCCCTGGGGCGCACCGGTGAGGATACGCGCCTGGACCGTCTAGCGCTTCTGAATCTCCCGGGGTCTGAGGGTTGGAGGTGTTTGCCTTGAGGGTGATGAGCTTCCTGGCAGGACAGCTGGCCCTTCTCCCCTGGCCTGGCCCCAGTGCTGTCGGGGGAACTAACCGTACTGGACGGGGTCCCTGCCCAGCAAAGCGGAGCAAGGTTGCTGGCTGTGCAGCTCCCACAAGAGGCGGCAGCTTTGGCAGCAGCGCCTCTGCGTCCTCCTGCCCTTTCCCCTGGCGGCACTGGAGGGGAGAGCCGCTAAGAACGGAAGTGCCCGCACCACCCAGATCCTGCTGGGGTGACACCTGAAGTGGTGGCCAGGGCTGGCTGAGAGGGCCATACTTACCATATGACCCAAAAGCCCACTCCACTCCTAGGCAATTAACCAAGAGAAAATCTTTTCACAAAACAGGTATGTGAATGTTTTAGCTATCTTGTCCACAATTCCTAAATATAGGACTATTGAGGTGATCCAGTTTTCTTGAGTTTGTCATTTTTTAATTGTTCTTGGAATAACACTATGTATACGTACTGTTTCACAGTCTAGAGTTAATATTTTACCAATTCAATAAAATCCAGAAGCCTTACATCCATATAGATTCTTTTACCTTCCACTCTTTGTTATAGCTGTCATATGGGTCACCTTTCTATGACTTGAACGCCACCCTCTGAGACTGTGGAGTCCTTCTTTCATACATATACAGGGAATTCCCTGGCGGTCCAGTGGTTAGGACTCAGCACTTTCACTGCTGGGGCCCCGGGTTCAGTCCCTGGTAGGGGAACTAAGATCCCGCAAGCCACGCAGGCGCGGCCAAAAAAAAAAAAAAAAAAAAAAGTCATACATATATAAAATAATGTCAGAGGATCGTTTTTCCAGATACGTGCCGTTGTTGTTGCCCTCCCTTTGTTCCTGAAGTTGCAAGCTTACTTCTTTCTTGTGTCATTTCACTTCAGCCTGAAGAAGTTCCTTTCATGGAATATTTTTAGAGCAGTTTGTCTGGTGATGAATTCTCTTAGTTTTCTCTCATCTCCATCAGCCTTCGTTTTGGCTTTTGTTTGGCTTTCAGTCTTTAAGGATATCCCTGCTTTAAGGATATAATATCCTGGTTTGGTCTTTTCCTTTAATACTTTAAAGATGTTATTCCATTCTTTTCTGGTCTCTATGTTTTCTGATGAGAAACCACAGTCCTTCAAGTTGACATTCTGTGATGTATAACAGGTCGTTTTCTTTTGTCTTTTCACTTTCTTAATGGTGTCCTTTGAATCACAACAGTTTTACACTTTAGTGATGTGTCATTTATGCATAAGGGAGTCTTACTGGCTGGGAATTATTTAGACATTCAATCACATCCTCCTCAGTATTTTGGTTCTATAAATTAAAAGCTAAATGTGAAAGGGTTAGGGAAAGATTTGAATTCGTTCATTGCAAACTTTGCTATAGATGCTAAAGAACTCGTCAGGGACATGTCATTCCCCTGTTCAAATATATCTATATTTTTTCTTATTTACAACGTTGTGTTTAATTTCTGCTGTACAGCAAAGTGACTCAGTTTTACACATGTAGAGTCTTTTTCATAGTATTTTCCATTATGGTTTATCACAGGATATTGAATATAGTTCCCTGTGCTATACAGTAGGACCTTGATTTTTATCCATCCTACGTACAATAGTTTCCACCTTCTAATCCCAAACCCCCAATCCTTCCCTCCCTCACCCTCCCCTTGTCAACCGTAAGTCCTTTCTCTGTACCTGTGAGTCTGTTTTTGTCTCCTAGATATGTTCATTTGCACTTGTGCCTCCCTCAGAGGGACAAGAGGCGCCGCAAACTGGAAGTCTTTTAATCTTTTATAATTAAAATTAATGTTTGCTTCTTTCCTCTGCAAATAGTTCCCTTTCATCTTTATTTGTTGGAAAAGGGAAGAGATGTATTCATGGAGTCCTTCTGCTTTTTTTAAAGCAGAATGTCACAGATTGCTCCAGGAGATGTCACATCCTAGAATTAAAGCTTTCCTTGTTTGACCCATTCCAGAAAGCTTGATGCCAAGCCCATACTCTTTAGGGGAGATATGTATGTAGGTGATTTGCCTAGGACTCTAAAAGTAAAAAAGTAGAAAATAAAAAAGAGATTTGCTGCATTAGCAAAGACTAGTGTGTAGAGTGCGGGCTCCTGTTGTACACTCGGGATGACCTAGCCCCCTCCAAGTCAGAGGTGGGTGAGAAGTAGCAATTCCAACAGACAAGGATGAGCCTCCCTATTTATCCCTACCTTGGGCTCATTTTATCCTGGGCTGCATCACTTAAACTCAAAACACACTTTTACTATTCAGGGGTCAGTCCTTGTAGCCATCCCATTGTGCTATTCTCCACACCCTATGCGTGGGTCCACAGGAAACTGTAAACAGGTCTGGCTTTCCATGTCACCACTCACACAAGCCAGTGCTTTTCCACACTTGATCTACAGATCACAGACACGTGAGGATTATGCAAAAGAACAAGGACAAAGCTTTATTATAAGTTATGAAGACAACACAAGGGTATCCCCTTGTTCCAGGACTGAAGGGGACGAGGCTAGGGCCTCTTGTTTACTGTCCTGAGGACTCTGACCACTGGGACCATCCACCTTTGGGGGGAAGACTGCAGGCCGGGGGTGGGAACGGAATGCTGTATCTCTGGGTTCCCAGTTTGCTCCAGGATTACAGAGGTTAGGGCTAAGACATCCGTTTCACATCGAAACAGGGTCCACACGAGGCCCAGCCTGGGAGGGCCCTCCCCGAACTTCTTGGCTCAGGCCAACTTTCTCCTCTTACACCCCAAGGTAATAAGGAATCTCGGCCTGGAGGAGAATGACTTGGTCGATGGCCCAGTGGTTTTATGTCCAGCCAAGGGCCTTGCCCTAACAGCAAGGCGGCACCTTGCTGTGCCCACTGCGGAGGTGAGGCTGCTAGGAGTAGAGGCCGGAACCAACACGCCCCTAAAGGCAGCCTTGGCTGGGCATGGGCTGGGCCCTCCGCTGGAAGTAGGGGGGCCCTGCCTGGGTGTGCCCCCAGGGATGTGACTTAAGATGGGGGCAGTAGTGTCTTCAAACCGAAGCTTATTCTTATTGCTGGGTCCCGTGGTCACCATGGGGGTAGCTCTGGTGAGGAGAGGGCCCCGGAGTTCAGGCCCACGCTTCCCCCATTGCTGTGTGTGGTGCTAGGGGAGGGGCGCCCTGGTTCCTGCCGTAATGCTGAGAGCTGAAAAGATGCAGCTCAGATCTTGGGCAGCCGCTCTGCACCCAGCTGGGTGCTGGCATGGGCGCCCACGGTGGAATTTGTGGAGGAAGCACCCCCAGAAGATGCTTCTGCGCGGCTGCGCTTAGCTGGGGGTGCTGGAGCACAGGCGAAGGCTGGAACCTGCCGTTTCAAATGGGTGCCCATGGTGGAATTTGTGGATGAAGCACCCCCAGAAGATGCTTCTGCGCGGCTGCGCTTAGCTGGGGGTGCTGGAGCACAGGCGAAGGCTGGAGCCTGCCGTTTCAAATGGGTGCCCACGGTGGAACTTGTGGATGAACCACCCCCAGAAGATGCTTCTGCATGGCTGCACTTAGCTGGGGGTGCTGGAGCCCAGGCGAAGGCTGGAGCTTGCCGTTTCAAATACAGGGTTCCTCGCTGCTGCCAATCAGGCCCCCCAGAGATGGAGCAGGGAAGGGAAGCCGCAGCAGCGGCAGGAGCGGGCCAGTCAGGAGCCAGGCTTCCGAGGATGCGCCGGAGCCGTGCTTCCTTCTCCGCGTCTAGGTCTTCGGCGGTGACCCGGAAACCCAGCTGAGGGGGTGAGGGCAGCCTCAGAGGCTCCCCTCGCCTGTGCGGCAGCAGAGGAAACCTGCGTTTTGGGGGCCTGGGACTGTCAGATGTGGGGGAGCAGTTCCTCCAGGCCGGTTTCTGCCCTCTTGTTGCCTCTGCATCCTTGTCAGGCTGGCTTTTCCTCCGGGAAACCACCGGAGCTGCAGAGGGCGACGGAGGGCCCTCCTCGCTCCCTTTCTTTGAGGACTTCTGGGGCAGCCCTTGCGGTATGGCGGGACCCCTCCTACTGTTCACGGGCGGGAAACCTCGGGTGGAGCTATAGGAGCTCGTGACGGCGTTTCTTTTAGGGCAGGAGCTCATACAGGAGGTGTGGCGTGTCCTGTTGGGACTGTCTTCTGGCCTCTTGGCGTGGAGGTTTCTCTGCAGAGGTCCAGGCCTGGGCACGAATAAAGTGACCCCCAGGGGCCTAAATGCAGATCGTGTGCCCCCGGTGCCATCGGGGCCGCTTCTCTGGTCGTTGTTCCCCCCTACGACTGTGGGGACGTCCTCCTGCTTGGCCATCCCTTTCCCGCTCTCTCCCGGGGCCCTCAACGCCGTCTGCTCTGTGCTGCAGTTTGGGACACAGCTGGGTGTCGTGGGCGGCACTGGCTGCCCCCGCGCCACACTGACAGTGTCTGTGCCCACTGCGGACACTGAGCTACGGAACATCATGGAGATGAGAGCACCCATCACCGCCTTCTTCCGATGGCCTCGGCTGCAGGTGGTCCTTATGGACCCCCAGAAAGGAGCGCGGGGCCTGCGGGATGGTAGAATGGGGTCTCAGAGACTCTGTGGCAAAGCCCAGATGCAGAGTCACTGGACACTTGTGGGCTGGCCTGCGAGTGGATAGCTGGCCATAGACAGCTGGGTGACCCGGGCCGGCCACGGGAAGTCTGTGGGCGCGGGGAGCGGGCTGGGGGCAGCCGAGCCCTCCTGGCAGGTGCTGGTCCCCCAGTGCCCGGGGCGGGCGTGAGGGGCAGGGCCAACCTAAGTAAGTGCCCGTAGGGGACTTGGGTGAGATCGGTCCTTGGATAGAGGCTGGGCGCCGAGCACTCTCCTTCAGCTGCCAAGTCGGCCCAAAGCAGAGTGCGCACTGTTTGGCCTGTTGCTGGTATTTATAGCCCTGCAACCTGTGAGCGAACAATGGGCTTGCGTCTGCGGGACGCAATAAAGAGGTTAGCGAGGGGTGGCGCATGCGCGGAGTACACGTCACGCCCTGGGGCGCACCGGTGAGGATACGCGCCTGGACCGTCTAGCGCTTCTGAATCTCCCGGGGTCTGAGGGTTGGAGGTGTTTGCCTTGAGGGTGATGAGCTTCCTGGCAGGACAGCTGGCCCTTCTCCCCTGGCCTGGCCCCAGTGCTGTCGGGGGAACTAACCGTACTGGACGGGGTCCCTGCCCAGCAAAGCGGAGCAAGGTTGCTGGCTGTGCAGCTCCCACAAGAGGCGGCAGCTTTGGCAGCAGCGCCTCTGCGTCCTCCTGCCCTTTCCCCTGGCGGCACTGGAGGGGAGAGCCGCTAAGAACGGAAGTGCCCGCACCACCCAGATCCTGCTGGGGTGACACCTGAAGTGGTGGCCAGGGCTGGCTGAGAGGGCCATACTTACCATATGACCCAAAAGCCCACTCCACTCCTAGGCAATTAACCAAGAGAAAATCTTTTCACAAAACAGGTATGTGAATGTTTTAGCTATCTTGTCCACAATTCCTAAATATAGGACTCTTGAGGTGATCCAGTTTTCCTGAGTTTGTCATTTTTTAATTGTTCTTGGAATAACACTATGTATACGTACTGTTTCACAGTCTAGAGTTAATATTTTACCAATTCAATAAAATCCAGAAGCCTTACATCCATATAGATTCTTTTACCTTCCACTCTTTGTTATAGCTGTCATATGGGTCACCTTTCTATGACTTGAACGCCACCCTCTGAGACTGTGGAGTCCTTCTTTCATACATATACAGGGAATTCCCTGGCGGTCCAGTGGTTAGGACTCAGCACTTTCACTGCTGGGGCCCCGGGTTCAGTCCCTGGTAGGGGAACTAAGATCCCGCAAGCCACGCAGGCGCGGCCAAAAAAAAAAAAAAAAAAAAAAGTCATACATATATAAAATAATGTCAGAGGATCGTTTTTCCAGATACGTGCCGTTGTTGTTGCCCTCCCTTTGTTCCTGAAGTTGCAAGCTTACTTCTTTCTTGTGTCATTTCACTTCAGCCTGAAGAAGTTCCTTTCATGGAATATTTTTAGAGCAGTTTGTCTGGTGATGAATTCTCTTAGTTTTCTCTCATCTCCATCAGCCTTCGTTTTGGCTTTTGTTTGGCTTTCAGTCTTTAAGGATATCCCTGCTTTAAGGATATAATATCCTGGTTTGGTCTTTTCCTTTAATACTTTAAAGATGTTATTCCATTCTTTTCTGGTCTCTATGTTTTCTGATGAGAAACCACAGTCCTTCAAGTTGACATTCTGTGATGTATAACAGGTCGTTTTCTTTTGTCTTTTCACTTTCTTAATGGTGTCCTTTGAATCACAACAGTTTTACACTTTAGTGATGTGTCATTTATGCATAAGGGAGTCTTACTGGCTGGGAATTATTTAGACATTCAATCACATCCTCCTCAGTATTTTGGTTCTATAAATTAAAAGCTAAATGTGAAAGGGTTAGGGAAAGATTTGAATTCGTTCATTGCAAACTTTGCTATAGATGCTAAAGAACTCGTCAGGGACATGTCATTCCCCTGTTCAAATATATCTATATTTTTTCTTATTTACAACGTTGTGTTTAATTTCTGCTGTACAGCAAAGTGACTCAGTTATACACATGTAGAGTCTTTTTCATAGTATTTTCCATTATGGTTTATCACAGGATATTGAATATAGTTCCCTGTGCTATACAGTAGGACCTTGATTTTTATCCATCCTACGTACAATAGTTTCCACCTTCTAATCCCAAACCCCCAATCCTTCCCTCCCTCACCCTCCCCTTGTCAACCGTAAGTCCTTTCTCTGTACCTGTGAGTCTGTTTTTGTCTCCTAGATATGTTCATTTGCACTTGTGCCTCCCTCAGAGGGACAAGAGGCGCCGCAAACTGGAAGTCTTTTAATCTTTTATAATTAAAATTAATGTTTGCTTCTTTCCTCTGCAAATAGTTCCCTTTCATCTTTATTTGTTGGAAAAGGGAAGAGATGTATTCATGGAGTCCTTCTGCTTTTTTTAAAGCAGAATGTCACAGATTGCTCCAGGAGATGTCACATCCTAGAATTAAAGCTTTCCTTGTTTGACCCATTCCAGAAAGCTTGATGCCAAGCCCATACTCTTTAGGGGAGATATGTATGTAGGTGATTTGCCTAGGACTCTAAAAGTAAAAAAGTAGAAAATAAAAAAGAGAGTTGCTGCATTAGAAAAGACTAGTGTGTAGAGTGCGGGCTCCTGTTGTACACTCGGGATGACCTAGCCCCCTCCAAGTCAGAGGTGGGTGAGAAGTAGCAATTCCAACAGACAAGGATGAGCCTCCCTATTTATCCCTACCTTGGGCTCATTTTATCCTGGGCTGCATCACTTAAACTCAAAACACACTTTTACTATTCAGGGGTCAGTCCTTGTAGCCATCCCATTGTGCTATTCTCCACACCCTATGCGTGGGTCCACAGGAAACTGTAAACAGGTCTGGCTTTCCATGTCACCACTCACACAAGCCAGTGCTTTTCCACACTTGATCTACAGATCACAGACACGTGAGGATTATGCAAAAGAACAAGGACAAAGCTTTATTATAAGTTATGAAGACAACACAAGGGTATCCCCTTGTTCCAGGACTGAAGGGGACGAGGCTAGGGCCTCTTGTTTACTGTCCTGAGGACTCTGACCGCTGGGACCATCCACCTTTGGGGGGAAGACTGCAGGCCGGGGGTGGGAACGGAATGCTGTATCTCTGGGTTCCCAGTTTGCTCCAGGATTACAGAGGTTAGGGCTAAGACATCCGTTTCACATCGAAACAGGGTCCACACGAGGCCCAGCCTGGGAGGGCCCTCCCTGAACTTCTTGGCTCAGGCCAACTTTCTCCTCTTACACCCCAAGGTAATAAGGAATCTCGGCCTGGAGGAGAATGACTTGGTCGATGGCCCAGTGGTTTTATGTCCAGCCAAGGGCCTTGCCCTAACAGCAAGGCGGCACCTTGCTGTGCCCACTGCGGAGGTGAGGCTGCTAGGAGTAGAGGCCGGAACCAACACGCCCCTAAAGGCAGCCTTGGCTGGGCATGGGCTGGGCCCTCCGCTGGAAGTAGGGGGGCCCTGCCTGGGTGTGCCCCCAGGGATGTGACTTAAGATGGGGGCAGTAGTGTCTTCAAACCGAAGCTTATTCTTATTGCTGGGTCCCGTGGTCACCATGGGGGTAGCTCTGGTGAGGAGAGGGCCCCGGAGTTCAGGCCCACGCTTCCCCCATTGCTGTGTGTGGTGCTAGGGGAGGGGCGCCCTGGTTCCTGCCGTAATGCTGAGAGCTGAAAAGATGCAGCTCAGATCTTGGGCAGCCGCTCTGCACCCAGCTGGGTGCTGGCATGGGCGCCCACGGTGGAATTTGTGGAGGAAGCACCCCCAGAAGATGCTTCTGCGCGGCTGCGCTTAGCTGGGGGTGCTGGAGCACAGGCGAAGGCTGGAACCTGCCGTTTCAAATGGGTGCCCATGGTGGAATTTGTGGATGAAGCACCCCCAGAAGATGCTTCTGCGCGGCTGCGCTTAGCTGGGGGTGCTGGAGCACAGGCGAAGGCTGGAGCCTGCCGTTTCAAATGGGTGCCCACGGTGGAACTTGTGGATGAACCACCCCCAGAAGATGCTTCTGCATGGCTGCACTTAGCTGGGGGTGCTGGAGCCCAGGCGAAGGCTGGAGCTTGCCGTTTCAAATACAGGGTTCCTCGCTGCTGCCAATCAGGCCCCCCAGAGATGGAGCAGGGAAGGGAAGCCGCAGCAGCGGCAGGAGCGGGCCAGTCAGGAGCCAGGCTTCCGAGGATGCGCCGGAGCCGTGCTTCCTTCTCCGCGTCTAGGTCTTCGGCGGTGACCCGGAAACCCAGCTGAGGGGGTGAGGGCAGCCTCAGAGGCTCCCCTCGCCTGTGCGGCAGCAGAGGAAACCTGCGTTTTGGGGGCCTGGGACTGTCAGATGTGGGGGAGCAGTTCCTCCAGGCCGGTTTCTGCCCTCTTGTTGCCTCTGCATCCTTGTCAGGCTGGCTTTTCCTCCGGGAAACCACCGGAGCTGCAGAGGGCGACGGAGGGCCCTCCTCGCTCCCTTTCTTTGAGGACTTCTGGGGCAGCCCTTGCGGTATGGCGGGACCCCTCCTACTGTTCACGGGCGGGAAACCTCGGGTGGAGCTATAGGAGCTCGTGACGGCGTTTCTTTTAGGGCAGGAGCTCATACAGGAGGTGTGGCGTGTCCTGTTGGGACTGTCTTCTGGCCTCTTGGCGTGGAGGTTTCTCTGCAGAGGTCCAGGCCTGGGCACGAATAAAGTGACCCCCAGGGGCCTAAATGCAGATCGTGTGCCCCCGGTGCCATCGGGGCCGCTTCTCTGGTCGTTGTTCCCCCCTACGACTGTGGGGACGTCCTCCTGCTTGGCCATCCCTTTCCCGCTCTCTCCCGGGGCCCTCAACGCCGTCTGCTCTGTGCTGCAGTTTGGGACACAGCTGGGTGTCGTGGGCGGCACTGGCTGCCCCCGCGCCACACTGACAGTGTCTGTGCCCACTGCGGACACTGAGCTACGGAACATCATGGAGATGAGAGCACCCATCACCGCCTTCTTCCGATGGCCTCGGCTGCAGGTGGTCCTTATGGACCCCCAGAAAGGAGCGCGGGGCCTGCGGGATGGTAGAATGGGGTCTCAGAGACTCTGTGGCAAAGCCCAGATGCAGAGTCACTGGACACTTGTGGGCTGGCCTGCGAGTGGATAGCTGGCCATAGACAGCTGGGTGACCCGGGCCGGCCACGGGAAGTCTGTGGGCGCGGGGAGCGGGCTGGGGGCAGCCGAGCCCTCCTGGCAGGTGCTGGTCCCCCAGTGCCCGGGGCGGGCGTGAGGGGCAGGGCCAACCTAAGTAAGTGCCCGTAGGGGACTTGGGTGAGATCGGTCCTTGGATAGAGGCTGGGCGCCGAGCACTCTCCTTCAGCTGCCAAGTCGGCCCAAAGCAGAGTGCGCACTGTTTGGCCTGTTGCTGGTATTTATAGCCCTGCAACCTGTGAGCGAACAATGGGCTTGCGTCTGCGGGACGCAATAAAGAGGTTAGCGAGGGGTGGCGCATGCGCGGAGTACACGTCACGCCCTGGGGCGCACCGGTGAGGATACGCGCCTGGACCGTCTAGCGCTTCTGAATCTCCCGGGGTCTGAGGGTTGGAGGTGTTTGCCTTGAGGGTGATGAGCTTCCTGGCAGGACAGCTGGCCCTTCTCCCCTGGCCTGGCCCCAGTGCTGTCGGGGGAACTAACCGTACTGGACGGGGTCCCTGCCCAGCAAAGCGGAGCAAGGTTGCTGGCTGTGCAGCTCCCACAAGAGGCGGCAGCTTTGGCAGCAGCGCCTCTGCGTCCTCCTGCCCTTTCCCCTGGCGGCACTGGAGGGGAGAGCCGCTAAGAACGGAAGTGCCCGCACCACCCAGATCCTGCTGGGGTGACACCTGAAGTGGTGGCCAGGGCTGGCTGAGAGGGCCATACTTACCATATGACCCAAAAGCCCACTCCACTCCTAGGCAATTAACCAAGAGAAAATCTTTTCACAAAACAGGTATGTGAATGTTTTAGCTATCTTGTCCACAATTCCTAAATATAGGACTCTTGAGGTGATCCAGTTTTCCTGAGTTTGTCATTTTTTAATTGTTCTTGGAATAACACTATGTATACGTACTGTTTCACAGTCTAGAGTTAATATTTTACCAATTCAATAAAATCCAGAAGCCTTACATCCATATAGATTCTTTTACCTTCCACTCTTTGTTATAGCTGTCATATGGGTCACCTTTCTATGACTTGAACGCCACCCTCTGAGACTGTGGAGTCCTTCTTTCATACATATACAGGGAATTCCCTGGCGGTCCAGTGGTTAGGACTCAGCACTTTCACTGCTGGGGCCCCGGGTTCAGTCCCTGGTAGGGGAACTAAGATCCCGCAAGCCACGCAGGCGCGGCCAAAAAAAAAAAAAAAAAAAAAAGTCATACATATATAAAATAATGTCAGAGGATCGTTTTTCCAGATACGTGCCGTTGTTGTTGCCCTCCCTTTGTTCCTGAAGTTGCAAGCTTACTTCTTTCTTGTGTCATTTCACTTCAGCCTGAAGAAGTTCCTTTCATGGAATATTTTTAGAGCAGTTTGTCTGGTGATGAATTCTCTTAGTTTTCTCTCATCTCCATCAGCCTTCGTTTTGGCTTTTGTTTGGCTTTCAGTCTTTAAGGATATCCCTGCTTTAAGGATATAATATCCTGGTTTGGTCTTTTCCTTTAATACTTTAAAGATGTTATTCCATTCTTTTCTGGTCTCTATGTTTTCTGATGAGAAACCACAGTCCTTCAAGTTGACATTCTGTGATGTATAACAGGTCGTTTTCTTTTGTCTTTTCACTTTCTTAATGGTGTCCTTTGAATCACAACAGTTTTACACTTTAGTGATGTGTCATTTATGCATAAGGGAGTCTTACTGGCTGGGAATTATTTAGACATTCAATCACATCCTCCTCAGTATTTTGGTTCTATAAATTAAAAGCTAAATGTGAAAGGGTTAGGGAAAGATTTGAATTCGTTCATTGCAAACTTTGCTATAGATGCTAAAGAACTCGTCAGGGACATGTCATTCCCCTGTTCAAATATATCTATATTTTTTCTTATTTACAACGTTGTGTTTAATTTCTGCTGTACAGCAAAGTGACTCAGTTATACACATGTAGAGTCTTTTTCATAGTATTTTCCATTATGGTTTATCACAGGATATTGAATATAGTTCCCTGTGCTATACAGTAGGACCTTGATTTTTATCCATCCTACGTACAATAGTTTCCACCTTCTAATCCCAAACCCCCAATCCTTCCCTCCCTCACCCTCCCCTTGTCAACCGTAAGTCCTTTCTCTGTACCTGTGAGTCTGTTTTTGTCTCCTAGATATGTTCATTTGCACTTGTGCCTCCCTCAGAGGGACAAGAGGCGCCGCAAACTGGAAGTCTTTTAATCTTTTATAATTAAAATTAATGTTTGCTTCTTTCCTCTGCAAATAGTTCCCTTTCATCTTTATTTGTTGGAAAAGGGAAGAGATGTATTCATGGAGTCCTTCTGCTTTTTTTAAAGCAGAATGTCACAGATTGCTCCAGGAGATGTCACATCCTAGAATTAAAGCTTTCCTTGTTTGACCCATTCCAGAAAGCTTGATGCCAAGCCCATACTCTTTAGGGGAGATATGTATGTAGGTGATTTGCCTAGGACTCTAAAAGTAAAAAAGTAGAAAATAAAAAAGAGATTTGCTGCATTAGCAAAGACTAGTGTGTAGAGTGCGGGCTCCTGTTGTACACTCGGGATGACCTAGCCCCCTCCAAGTCAGAGGTGGGTGAGAAGTAGCAATTCCAACAGACAAGGATGAGCCTCCCTATTTATCCCTACCTTGGGCTCATTTTATCCTGGGCTGCATCACTTAAACTCAAAACACACTTTTACTATTCAGGGGTCAGTCCTTGTAGCCATCCCATTGTGCTATTCTCCACACCCTATGCGTGGGTCCACAGGAAACTGTAAACAGGTCTGGCTTTCCATGTCACCACTCACACAAGCCAGTGCTTTTCCACACTTGATCTACAGATCACAGACACGTGAGGATTATGCAAAAGAACAAGGACAAAGCTTTATTATAAGTTATGAAGACAACACAAGGGTATCCCCTTGTTCCAGGACTGAAGGGGACGAGGCTAGGGCCTCTTGTTTACTGTCCTGAGGACTCTGACCACTGGGACCATCCACCTTTGGGGGGAAGACTGCAGGCCGGGGGTGGGAACGGAATGCTGTATCTCTGGGTTCCCAGTTTGCTCCAGGATTACAGAGGTTAGGGCTAAGACATCCGTTTCACATCGAAACAGGGTCCACACGAGGCCCAGCCTGGGAGGGCCCTCCCCGAACTTCTTGGCTCAGGCCAACTTTCTCCTCTTACACCCCAAGGTAATAAGGAATCTCTGCCTGGAGGAGAATGACTTGGTCGATGGCCCAGTGGTTTTATGTCCAGCCAAGGGCCTTGCCCTAACAGCAAGGCGGCACCTTGCTGTGCCCACTGCGGAGGTGAGGCTGCTAGGAGTAGAGGCCGGAACCAACACGCCCCTAAAGGCAGCCTTGGCTGGGCATGGGCTGGGCCCTCCGCTGGAAGTAGGGGGGCCCTGCCTGGGTGTGCCCCCAGGGATGTGACTTAAGATGGGGGCAGTAGTGTCTTCAAACCGAAGCTTATTCTTATTGCTGGGTCCCGTGGTCACCATGGGGGTAGCTCTGGTGAGGAGAGGGCCCCGGAGTTCAGGCCCACGCTTCCCCCATTGCTGTGTGTGGTGCTAGGGGAGGGGCGCCCTGGTTCCTGCCGTAATGCTGAGAGCTGAAAAGATGCAGCTCAGATCTTGGGCAGCCGCTCTGCACCCAGCTGGGTGCTGGCATGGGCGCCCACGGTGGAATTTGTGGAGGAAGCACCCCCAGAAGATGCTTCTGCGCGGCTGCGCTTAGCTGGGGGTGCTGGAGCACAGGCGAAGGCTGGAACCTGCCGTTTCAAATGGGTGCCCATGGTGGAATTTGTGGATGAAGCACCCCCAGAAGATGCTTCTGCGCGGCTGCGCTTAGCTGGGGGTGCTGGAGCACAGGCGAAGGCTGGAGCCTGCCGTTTCAAATGGGTGCCCACGGTGGAACTTGTGGATGAACCACCCCCAGAAGATGCTTCTGCATGGCTGCGCTTAGCTGGGGGTGCTGGAGCCCAGGCGAAGGCTGGAGCTTGCCGTTTCAAATACAGGGTTCCTCGCTGCTGCCAATCAGGCCCCCCAGAGATGGAGCAGGGAAGGGAAGCCGCAGCAGCGGCAGGAGCGGGCCAGTCAGGAGCCAGGCTTCCGAGGATGCGCCGGAGCCGTGCTTCCTTCTCCGCGTCTAGGTCTTCGGCGGTGACCCGGAAACCCAGCTGAGGGGGTGAGGGCAGCCTCAGAGGCTCCCCTCGCCTGTGCGGCAGCAGAGGAAACCTGCGTTTTGGGGGCCTGGGACTGTCAGATGTGGGGGAGCAGTTCCTCCAGGCCGGTTTCTGCCCTCTTGTTGCCTCTGCATCCTTGTCAGGCTGGCTTTTCCTCCGGGAAACCACCGGAGCTGCAGAGGGCGACGGAGGGCCCTCCTCGCTCCCTTTCTTTGAGGACTTCTGGGGCAGCCCTTGCGGTATGGCGGGACCCCTCCTACTGTTCACGGGCGGGAAACCTCGGGTGGAGCTATAGGAGCTCGTGACGGCGTTTCTTTTAGGGCAGGAGCTCATACAGGAGGTGTGGCGTGTCCTGTTGGGACTGTCTTCTGGCCTCTTGGCGTGGAGGTTTCTCTGCAGAGGTCCAGGCCTGGGCACGAATAAAGTGACCCCCAGGGGCCTAAATGCAGATCGTGTGCCCCCGGTGCCATCGGGGCCGCTTCTCTGGTCGTTGTTCCCCCCTACGACTGTGGGGACGTCCTCCTGCTTGGCCATCCCTTTCCCGCTCTCTCCCGGGGCCCTCAACGCCGTCTGCTCTGTGCTGCAGTTTGGGACACAGCTGGGTGTCGTGGGCGGCACTGGCTGCCCCCGCGCCACACTGACAGTGTCTGTGCCCACTGCGGACACTGAGCTACGGAACATCATGGAGATGAGAGCACCCATCACCGCCTTCTTCCGATGGCCTCGGCTGCAGGTGGTCCTTATGGACCCCCAGAAAGGAGCGCGGGGCCTGCGGGATGGTAGAATGGGGTCTCAGAGACTCTGTGGCAAAGCCCAGATGCAGAGTCACTGGACACTTGTGGGCTGGCCTGCGAGTGGATAGCTGGCCATAGACAGCTGGGTGACCCGGGCCGGCCACGGGAAGTCTGTGGGCGCGGGGAGCGGGCTGGGGGCAGCCGAGCCCTCCTGGCAGGTGCTGGTCCCCCAGTGCCCGGGGCGGGCGTGAGGGGCAGGGCCAACCTAAGTAAGTGCCCGTAGGGGACTTGGGTGAGATCGGTCCTTGGATAGAGGCTGGGCGCCGAGCACTCTCCTTCAGCTGCCAAGTCGGCCCAAAGCAGAGTGCGCACTGTTTGGCCTGTTGCTGGTATTTATAGCCCTGCAACCTGTGAGCGAACAATGGGCTTGCGTCTGCGGGACGCAATAAAGAGGTTAGCGAGGGGTGGCGCATGCGCGGAGTACACGTCACGCCCTGGGGCGCACCGGTGAGGATACGCGCCTGGACCGTCTAGCGCTTCTGAATCTCCCGGGGTCTGAGGGTTGGAGGTGTTTGCCTTGAGGGTGATGAGCTTCCTGGCAGGACAGCTGGCCCTTCTCCCCTGGCCTGGCCCCAGTGCTGTCGGGGGAACTAACCGTACTGGACGGGGTCCCTGCCCAGCAAAGCGGAGCAAGGTTGCTGGCTGTGCAGCTCCCACAAGAGGCGGCAGCTTTGGCAGCAGCGCCTCTGCGTCCTCCTGCCCTTTCCCCTGGCGGCACTGGAGGGGAGAGCCGCTAAGAACGGAAGTGCCCGCACCACCCAGATCCTGCTGGGGTGACACCTGAAGTGGTGGCCAGGGCTGGCTGAGAGGGCCATACTTACCATATGACCCAAAAGCCCACTCCACTCCTAGGCAATTAACCAAGAGAAAATCTTTTCACAAAACAGGTATGTGAATGTTTTAGCTATCTTGTCCACAATTCCTAAATATAGGACTCTTGAGGTGATCCAGTTTTCCTGAGTTTGTCATTTTTTAATTGTTCTTGGAATAACACTATGTATACGTACTGTTTCACAGTCTAGAGTTAATATTTTACCAATTCAATAAAATCCAGAAGCCTTACATCCATATAGATTCTTTTACCTTCCACTCTTTGTTATAGCTGTCATATGGGTCACCTTTCTATGACTTGAACGCCACCCTCTGAGACTGTGGAGTCCTTCTTTCATACATATACAGGGAATTCCCTGGCGGTCCAGTGGTTAGGACTCAGCACTTTCACTGCTGGGGCCCCGGGTTCAGTCCCTGGTAGGGGAACTAAGATCCCGCAAGCCACGCAGGCGCGGCCAAAAAAAAAAAAAAAAAAAAGTCATACATATATGAAATAATGTCAGAGGATCGTTTTTCCAGATACGTGCCGTTGTTGTTGCCCTCCCTTTGTTCCTGAAGTTGCAAGCTTACTTCTTTCTTGTGTCATTTCACTTCAGCCTGAAGAAGTTCCTTTCATGGAATATTTTTAGAGCAGTTTGTCTGGTGATGAATTCTCTTAGTTTTCTCTCATCTCCATCAGCCTTCGTTTTGGCTTTTGTTTGGCTTTCAGTCTTTAAGGATATCCCTGCTTTAAGGATATAATATCCTGGTTTGGTCTTTTCCTTTAATACTTTAAAGATGTTATTCCATTCTTTTCTGGTCTCTATGTTTTCTGATGAGAAACCACAGTCCTTCAAGTTGACATTCTGTGATGTATAACAGGTCGTTTTCTTTTGTCTTTTCACTTTCTTAATGGTGTCCTTTGAATCACAACAGTTTTACACTTTAGTGATGTGTCATTTATGCATAAGGGAGTCTTACTGGCTGGGAATTATTTAGACATTCAATCACATCCTCCTCAGTATTTTGGTTCTATAAATTAAAAGCTAAATGTGAAAGGGTTAGGGAAAGATTTGAATTCGTTCATTGCAAACTTTGCTATAGATGCTAAAGAACTCGTCAGGGACATGTCATTCCCCTGTTCAAATATATCTATATTTTTTCTTATTTACAACGTTGTGTTTAATTTCTGCTGTACAGCAAAGTGACTCAGTTATACACATGTAGAGTCTTTTTCATAGTATTTTCCATTATGGTTTATCACAGGATATTGAATATAGTTCCCTGTGCTATACAGTAGGACCTTGATTTTTATCCATCCTACGTACAATAGTTTCCACCTTCTAATCCCAAACCCCCAATCCTTCCCTCCCTCACCCTCCCCTTGTCAACCGTAAGTCCTTTCTCTGTACCTGTGAGTCTGTTTTTGTCTCCTAGATATGTTCATTTGCACTTGTGCCTCCCTCAGAGGGACAAGAGGCGCCGCAAACTGGAAGTCTTTTAATCTTTTATAATTAAAATTAATGTTTGCTTCTTTCCTCTGCAAATAGTTCCCTTTCATCTTTATTTGTTGGAAAAGGGAAGAGATGTATTCATGGAGTCCTTCTGCTTTTTTTAAAGCAGAATGTCACAGATTGCTCCAGGAGATGTCACATCCTAGAATTAAAGCTTTCCTTGTTTGACCCATTCCAGAAAGCTTGATGCCAAGCCCATACTCTTTAGGGGAGATATGTATGTAGGTGATTTGCCTAGGACTCTAAAAGTAAAAAAGTAGAAAATAAAAAAGAGAGTTGCTGCATTAGAAAAGACTAGTGTGTAGAGTGCGGGCTCCTGTTGTACACTCGGGATGACCTAGCCCCCTCCAAGTCAGAGGTGGGTGAGAAGTAGCAATTCCAACAGACAAGGATGAGCCTCCCTATTTATCCCTACCTTGGGCTCATTTTATCCTGGGCTGCATCACTTAAACTCAAAACACACTTTTACTATTCAGGGGTCAGTCCTTGTAGCCATCCCATTGTGCTATTCTCCACACCCTATGCGTGGGTCCACAGGAAACTGTAAACAGGTCTGGCTTTCCATGTCACCACTCACACAAGCCAGTGCTTTTCCACACTTGATCTACAGATCACAGACACGTGAGGATTATGCAAAAGAACAAGGACAAAGCTTTATTATAAGTTATGAAGACAACACAAGGGTATCCCCTTGTTCCAGGACTGAAGGGGACGAGGCTAGGGCCTCTTGTTTACTGTCCTGAGGACTCTGACCACTGGGACCATCCACCTTTGGGGGGAAGACTGCAGGCCGGGGGTGGGAACGGAATGCTGTATCTCTGGGTTCCCAGTTTGCTCCAGGATTACAGAGGTTAGGGCTAAGACATCCGTTTCACATCGAAACAGGGTCCACACGAGGCCCAGCCTGGGAGGGCCCTCCCCGAACTTCTTGGCTCAGGCCAACTTTCTCCTCTTACACCCCAAGGTAATAAGGAATCTCGGCCTGGAGGAGAATGACTTGGTCGATGGCCCAGTGGTTTTATGTCCAGCCAAGGGCCTTGCCCTAACAGCAAGGCGGCACCTTGCTGTGCCCACTGCGGAGGTGAGGCTGCTAGGAGTAGAGGCCGGAACCAACACGCCCCTAAAGGCAGCCTTGGCTGGGCATGGGCTGGGCCCTCCGCTGGAAGTAGGGGGGCCCTGCCTGGGTGTGCCCCCAGGGATGTGACTTAAGATGGGGGCAGTAGTGTCTTCAAACCGAAGCTTATTCTTATTGCTGGGTCCCGTGGTCACCATGGGGGTAGCTCTGGTGAGGAGAGGGCCCCGGAGTTCAGGCCCACGCTTCCCCCATTGCTGTGTGTGGTGCTAGGGGAGGGGCGCCCTGGTTCCTGCCGTAATGCTGAGAGCTGAAAAGATGCAGCTCAGATCTTGGGCAGCCGCTCTGCACCCAGCTGGGTGCTGGCATGGGCGCCCACGGTGGAATTTGTGGAGGAAGCACCCCCAGAAGATGCTTCTGCGCGGCTGCGCTTAGCTGGGGGTGCTGGAGCACAGGCGAAGGCTGGAACCTGCCGTTTCAAATGGGTGCCCATGGTGGAATTTGTGGATGAAGCACCCCCAGAAGATGCTTCTGCGCGGCTGCGCTTAGCTGGGGGTGCTGGAGCACAGGCGAAGGCTGGAGCCTGCCGTTTCAAATGGGTGCCCACGGTGGAACTTGTGGATGAACCACCCCCGGAAGATGCTTCTGCATGGCTGCGCTTAGCTGGGGGTGCTGGAGCCCAGGCGAAGGCTGGAGCTTGCCGTTTCAAATACAGGGTTCCTCGCTGCTGCCAATCAGGCCCCCCAGAGATGGAGCAGGGAAGGGAAGCCGCAGCAGCGGCAGGAGCGGGCCAGTCAGGAGCCAGGCTTCCGAGGATGCGCCGGAGCCGTGCTTCCTTCTCCGCGTCTAGGTCTTCGGCGGTGACCCGGAAACCCAGCTGAGGGGGTGAGGGCAGCCTCAGAGGCTCCCCTCGCCTGTGCGGCAGCAGAGGAAACCTGCGTTTTGGGGGCCTGGGACTGTCAGATGTGGGGGAGCAGTTCCTCCAGGCCGGTTTCTGCCCTCTTGTTGCCTCTGCATCCTTGTCAGGCTGGCTTTTCCTCCGGGAAACCACCGGAGCTGCAGAGGGCGACGGAGGGCCCTCCTCGCTCCCTTTCTTTGAGGACTTCTGGGGCAGCCCTTGCGGTATGGCGGGACCCCTCCTACTGTTCACGGGCGGGAAACCTCGGGTGGAGCTATAGGAGCTCGTGACGGCGTTTCTTTTAGGGCAGGAGCTCATACAGGAGGTGTGGCGTGTCCTGTTGGGACTGTCTTCTGGCCTCTTGGCGTGGAGGTTTCTCTGCAGAGGTCCAGGCCTGGGCACGAATAAAGTGACCCCCAGGGGCCTAAATGCAGATCGTGTGCCCCCGGTGCCATCGGGGCCGCTTCTCTGGTCGTTGTTCCCCCCTACGACTGTGGGGACGTCCTCCTGCTTGGCCATCCCTTTCCCGCTCTCTCCCGGGGCCCTCAACGCCGTCTGCTCTGTGCTGCAGTTTGGGACACAGCTGGGTGTCGTGGGCGGCACTGGCTGCCCCCGCGCCACACTGACAGTGTCTGTGCCCACTGCGGACACTGAGCTACGGAACATCATGGAGATGAGAGCACCCATCACCGCCTTCTTCCGATGGCCTCGGCTGCAGATGGTCCTTATGGACCCCCAGAAAGGAGCGCGGGGCCTGCGGGATGGTAGAATGGGGTCTCAGAGACTCTGTGGCAAAGCCCAGATGCAGAGTCACTGGACACTTGTGGGCTGGCCTGCGAGTGGATAGCTGGCCATAGACAGCTGGGTGACCCGGGCCGGCCACGGGAAGTCTGTGGGCGCGGGGAGCGGGCTGGGGGCAGCCGAGCCCTCCTGGCAGGTGCTGGTCCCCCAGTGCCCGGGGCGGGCGTGAGGGGCAGGGCCAACCTAAGTAAGTGCCCGTAGGGGACTTGGGTGAGATCGGTCCTTGGATAGAGGCTGGGCGCCGAGCACTCTCCTTCAGCTGCCAAGTCGGCCCAAAGCAGAGTGCGCACTGTTTGGCCTGTTGCTGGTATTTATAGCCCTGCAACCTGTGAGCGAACAATGGGCTTGCGTCTGCGGGACGCAATAAAGAGGTTAGCGAGGGGTGGCGCATGCGCGGAGTACACGTCACGCCCTGGGGCGCACCGGTGAGGATACGCGCCTGGACCGTCTAGCGCTTCTGAATCTCCCGGGGTCTGAGGGTTGGAGGTGTTTGCCTTGAGGGTGATGAGCTTCCTGGCAGGACAGCTGGCCCTTCTCCCCTGGCCTGGCCCCAGTGCTGTCGGGGGAACTAACCGTACTGGACGGGGTCCCTGCCCAGCAAAGCGGAGCAAGGTTGCTGGCTGTGCAGCTCCCACAAGAGGCGGCAGCTTTGGCAGCAGCGCCTCTGCGTCCTCCTGCCCTTTCCCCTGGCGGCACTGGAGGGGAGAGCCGCTAAGAACGGAAGTGCCCGCACCACCCAGATCCTGCTGGGGTGACACCTGAAGTGGTGGCCAGGGCTGGCTGAGAGGGCCATACTTACCATATGACCCAAAAGCCCACTCCACTCCTAGGCAATTAACCAAGAGAAAATCTTTTCACAAAACAGGTATGTGAATGTTTTAGCTATCTTGTCCACAATTCCTAAATATAGGACTCTTGAGGTGATCCAGTTTTCCTGAGTTTGTCATTTTTTAATTGTTCTTGGAATAACACTATGTATACGTACTGTTTCACAGTCTAGAGTTAATATTTTACCAATTCAATAAAATCCAGAAGCCTTACATCCATATAGATTCTTTTACCTTCCACTCTTTGTTATAGCTGTCATATGGGTCACCTTTCTATGACTTGAACGCCACCCTCTGAGACTGTGGAGTCCTTCTTTCATACATATACAGGGAATTCCCTGGCGGTCCAGTGGTTAGGACTCAGCACTTTCACTGCTGGGGCCCCGGGTTCAGTCCCTGGTAGGGGAACTAAGATCCCGCAAGCCACGCAGGCGCGGCCAAAAAAAAAAAAAAAAAAAAGTCATACATATATGAAATAATGTCAGAGGATCGTTTTTCCAGATACGTGCCGTTGTTGTTGCCCTCCCTTTGTTCCTGAAGTTGCAAGCTTACTTCTTTCTTGTGTCATTTCACTTCAGCCTGAAGAAGTTCCTTTCATGGAATATTTTTAGAGCAGTTTGTCTGGTGATGAATTCTCTTAGTTTTCTCTCATCTCCATCAGCCTTCGTTTTGGCTTTTGTTTGGCTTTCAGTCTTTAAGGATATCCCTGCTTTAAGGATATAATATCCTGGTTTGGTCTTTTCCTTTAATACTTTAAAGATGTTATTCCATTCTTTTCTGGTCTCTATGTTTTCTGATGAGAAACCACAGTCCTTCAAGTTGACATTCTGTGATGTATAACAGGTCGTTTTCTTTTGTCTTTTCACTTTCTTAATGGTGTCCTTTGAATCACAACAGTTTTACACTTTAGTGATGTGTCATTTATGCATAAGGGAGTCTTACTGGCTGGGAATTATTTAGACATTCAATCACATCCTCCTCAGTATTTTGGTTCTATAAATTAAAAGCTAAATGTGAAAGGGTTAGGGAAAGATTTGAATTCGTTCATTGCAAACTTTGCTATAGATGCTAAAGAACTCGTCAGGGACATGTCATTCCCCTGTTCAAATATATCTATATTTTTTCTTATTTACAACGTTGTGTTTAATTTCTGCTGTACAGCAAAGTGACTCAGTTATACACATGTAGAGTCTTTTTCATAGTATTTTCCATTATGGTTTATCACAGGATATTGAATATAGTTCCCTGTGCTATACAGTAGGACCTTGATTTTTATCCATCCTACGTACAATAGTTTCCACCTTCTAATCCCAAACCCCCAATCCTTCCCTCCCTCACCCTCCCCTTGTCAACCGTAAGTCCTTTCTCTGTACCTGTGAGTCTGTTTTTGTCTCCTAGATATGTTCATTTGCACTTGTGCCTCCCTCAGAGGGACAAGAGGCGCCGCAAACTGGAAGTCTTTTAATCTTTTATAATTAAAATTAATGTTTGCTTCTTTCCTCTGCAAATAGTTCCCTTTCATCTTTATTTGTTGGAAAAGGGAAGAGATGTATTCATGGAGTCCTTCTGCTTTTTTTAAAGCAGAATGTCACAGATTGCTCCAGGAGATGTCACATCCTAGAATTAAAGCTTTCCTTGTTTGACCCATTCCAGAAAGCTTGATGCCAAGCCCATACTCTTTAGGGGAGATATGTATGTAGGTGATTTGCCTAGGACTCTAAAAGTAAAAAAGTAGAAAATAAAAAAGAGAGTTGCTGCATTAGAAAAGACTAGTGTGTAGAGTGCGGGCTCCTGTTGTACACTCGGGATGACCTAGCCCCCTCCAAGTCAGAGGTGGGTGAGAAGTAGCAATTCCAACAGACAAGGATGAGCCTCCCTATTTATCCCTACCTTGGGCTCATTTTATCCTGGGCTGCATCACTTAAACTCAAAACACACTTTTACTATTCAGGGGTCAGTCCTTGTAGCCATCCCATTGTGCTATTCTCCACACCCTATGCGTGGGTCCACAGGAAACTGTAAACAGGTCTGGCTTTCCATGTCACCACTCACACAAGCCAGTGCTTTTCCACACTTGATCTACAGATCACAGACACGTGAGGATTATGCAAAAGAACAAGGACAAAGCTTTATTATAAGTTATGAAGACAACACAAGGGTATCCCCTTGTTCCAGGACTGAAGGGGACGAGGCTAGGGCCTCTTGTTTACTGTCCTGAGGACTCTGACCGCTGGGACCATCCACCTTTGGGGGGAAGACTGCAGGCCGGGGGTGGGAACGGAATGCTGTATCTCTGGGTTCCCAGTTTGCTCCAGGATTACAGAGGTTAGGGCTAAGACATCCGTTTCACATCGAAACAGGGTCCACACGAGGCCCAGCCTGGGAGGGCCCTCCCGGAACTTCTTGGCTCAGGCCAACTTTCTCCTCTTACACCCCAAGGTAATAAGGAATCTCTGCCTGGAGGAGAATGACTTGGTCGATGGCCCAGTGGTTTTATATCCAGCCAAGGGCCTTGCCCTAACAGCAAGGCGGCACCTTGCTGTGCCCACTGCGGAGGTGAGGCTGCTAGGAGTAGAGGCCGGAACCAACACGCCCCTAAAGGCAGCCTTGGCTGGGCATGGGCTGGGCCCTCCGCTGGAAGTAGGGGGGCCCTGCCTGGGTGTGCCCCCAGGGATGTGACTTAAGATGGGGGCAGTAGTGTCTTCAAACCGAAGCTTATTCTTATTGCTGGGTCCCGTGGTCACCATGGGGGTAGCTCTGGTGAGGAGAGGGCCCCGGAGTTCAGGCCCACGCTTCCCCCATTGCTGTGTGTGGTGCTAGGGGAGGGGCGCCCTGGTTCCTGCCGTAATGCTGAGAGCTGAAAAGATGCAGCTCAGATCTTGGGCAGCCGCTCTGCACCCAGCTGGGTGCTGGCATGGGCGCCCACGGTGGAATTTGTGGAGGAAGCACCCCCAGAAGATGCTTCTGCGCGGCTGCGCTTAGCTGGGGGTGCTGGAGCACAGGCGAAGGCTGGAACCTGCCGTTTCAAATGGGTGCCCATGGTGGAATTTGTGGATGAAGCACCCCCAGAAGATGCTTCTGCGCGGCTGCGCTTAGCTGGGGGTGCTGGAGCACAGGCGAAGGCTGGAGCCTGCCGTTTCAAATGGGTGCCCACGGTGGAACTTGTGGATGAACCACCCCCAGAAGATGCTTCTGCATGGCTGCGCTTAGCTGGGGGTGCTGGAGCCCAGGCGAAGGCTGGAGCTTGCCGTTTCAAATACAGGGTTCCTCGCTGCTGCCAATCAGGCCCCCCAGAGATGGAGCAGGGAAGGGAAGCCGCAGCAGCGGCAGGAGCGGGCCAGTCAGGAGCCAGGCTTCCGAGGATGCGCCGGAGCCGTGCTTCCTTCTCCGCGTCTAGGTCTTCGGCGGTGACCCGGAAACCCAGCTGAGGGGGTGAGGGCAGCCTCAGAGGCTCCCCTCGCCTGTGCGGCAGCAGAGGAAACCTGCGTTTTGGGGGCCTGGGACTGTCAGATGTGGGGGAGCAGTTCCTCCAGGCCGGTTTCTGCCCTCTTGTTGCCTCTGCATCCTTGTCAGGCTGGCTTTTCCTCCGGGAAACCACCGGAGCTGCAGAGGGCGACGGAGGGCCCTCCTCGCTCCCTTTCTTTGAGGACTTCTGGGGCAGCCCTTGCGGTATGGCGGGACCCCTCCTACTGTTCACGGGCGGGAAACCTCGGGTGGAGCTATAGGAGCTCGTGACGGCGTTTCTTTTAGGGCAGGAGCTCATACAGGAGGTGTGGCGTGTCCTGTTGGGACTGTCTTCTGGCCTCTTGGCGTGGAGGTTTCTCTGCAGAGGTCCAGGCCTGGGCACGAATAAAGTGACCCCCAGGGGCCTAAATGCAGATCGTGTGCCCCCGGTGCCATCGGGGCCGCTTCTCTGGTCGTTGTTCCCCCCTACGACTGTGGGGACGTCCTCCTGCTTGGCCATCCCTTTCCCGCTCTCTCCCGGGGCCCTCAACGCCGTCTGCTCTGTGCTGCAGTTTGGGACACAGCTGGGTGTCGTGGGCGGCACTGGCTGCCCCCGCGCCACACTGACAGTGTCTGTGCCCACTGCGGACACTGAGCTACGGAACATCATGGAGATGAGAGCACCCATCACCGCCTTCTTCCGATGGCCTCGGCTGCAGATGGTCCTTATGGACCCCCAGAAAGGAGCGCGGGGCCTGCGGGATGGTAGAATGGGGTCTCAGAGACTCTGTGGCAAAGCCCAGATGCAGAGTCACTGGACACTTGTGGGCTGGCCTGCGAGTGGATAGCTGGCCATAGACAGCTGGGTGACCCGGGCCGGCCACGGGAAGTCTGTGGGCGCGGGGAGCGGGCTGGGGGCAGCCGAGCCCTCCTGGCAGGTGCTGGTCCCCCAGTGCCCGGGGCGGGCGTGAGGGGCAGGGCCAACCTAAGTAAGTGCCCGTAGGGGACTTGGGTGAGATCGGTCCTTGGATAGAGGCTGGGCGCCGAGCACTCTCCTTCAGCTGCCAAGTCGGCCCAAAGCAGAGTGCGCACTGTTTGGCCTGTTGCTGGTATTTATAGCCCTGCAACCTGTGAGCGAACAATGGGCTTGCGTCTGCGGGACGCAATAAAGAGGTTAGCGAGGGGTGGCGCATGCGCAGAGTACACGTCACGCCCTGGGGCGCACCGGTGAGGATACGCGCCTGGACCGTCTAGCGCTTCTGAATCTCCCGGGGTCTGAGGGTTGGAGGTGTTTGCCTTGAGGGTGATGAGCTTCCTGGCAGGACAGCTGGCCCTTCTCCCCTGGCCTGGCCCCAGTGCTGTCGGGGGAACTAACCGTACTGGACGGGGTCCCTGCCCAGCAAAGCGGAGCAAGGTTGCTGGCTGTGCAGCTCCCACAAGAGGCGGCAGCTTTGGCAGCAGCGCCTCTGCGTCCTCCTGCCCTTTCCCCTGGCGGCACTGGAGGGGAGAGCCGCTAAGAACGGAAGTGCCCGCACCACCCAGATCCTGCTGGGGTGACACCTGAAGTGGTGGCCAGGGCTGGCTGAGAGGGCCATACTTACCATATGACCCAAAAGCCCACTCCACTCCTAGGCAATTAACCAAGAGAAAATCTTTTCACAAAACAGGTATGTGAATGTTTTAGCTATCTTGTCCACAATTCCTAAATATAGGACTATTGAGGTGATCCAGTTTTCTTGAGTTTGTCATTTTTTAATTGTTCTTGGAATAACACTATGTATACGTACTGTTTCACAGTCTAGAGTTAATATTTTACCAATTCAATAAAATCCAGAAGCCTTACATCCATATAGATTCTTTTACCTTCCACTCTTTGTTATAGCTGTCATATGGGTCACCTTTCTATGACTTGAACGCCACCCTCTGAGACTGTGGAGTCCTTCTTTCATACATATACAGGGAATTCCCTGGCGGTCCAGTGGTTAGGACTCAGCACTTTCACTGCTGGGGCCCCGGGTTCAGTCCCTGGTAGGGGAACTAAGATCCCGCAAGCCACGCAGGCGCGGCCAAAAAAAAAAAAAAAAAAAAAAGTCATACATATATAAAATAATGTCAGAGGATCGTTTTTCCAGATACGTGCCGTTGTTGTTGCCCTCCCTTTGTTCCTGAAGTTGCAAGCTTACTTCTTTCTTGTGTCATTTCACTTCAGCCTGAAGAAGTTCCTTTCATGGAATATTTTTAGAGCAGTTTGTCTGGTGATGAATTCTCTTAGTTTTCTCTCATCTCCATCAGCCTTCGTTTTGGCTTTTGTTTGGCTTTCAGTCTTTAAGGATATCCCTGCTTTAAGGATATAATATCCTGGTTTGGTCTTTTCCTTTAATACTTTAAAGATGTTATTCCATTCTTTTCTGGTCTCTATGTTTTCTGATGAGAAACCACAGTCCTTCAAGTTGACATTCTGTGATGTATAACAGGTCGTTTTCTTTTGTCTTTTCACTTTCTTAATGGTGTCCTTTG
Source organism: Mesoplodon mirus (assembly GCF_964341445.2). Taxonomy (NCBI): domain Eukaryota; kingdom Metazoa; phylum Chordata; class Mammalia; order Artiodactyla; family Ziphiidae; genus Mesoplodon; species Mesoplodon mirus. Next base: position 19,177,238 of record NC_138989.1, on the reverse strand, counting down.
AATCACAACAGTTTTACACTTTAGTGATGTGTCATTTATGCATAAGGGAGTCTTACTGGCTGGGAATTATTTAGACATTCAATCACATCCTCCTCAGTATTTTGGTTCTATAAATTAAAAGCTAAATGTGAAAGGGTTAGGGAAAGATTTGAATTCGTTCATTGCAAACTTTGCTATAGATGCTAAAGAACTCGTCAGGGACATGTCATTCCCCTGTTCAAATATATCTATATTTTTTCTTATTTACAACGTTGTGTTTAATTTCTGCTGTACAGCAAAGTGACTCAGTTATACACATGTAGAGTCTTTTTCATAGTATTTTCCATTATGGTTTATCACAGGATATTGAATATAGTTCCCTGTGCTATACAGTAGGACCTTGATTTTTATCCATCCTACGTACAATAGTTTCCACCTTCTAATCCCAAACCCCCAATCCTTCCCTCCCTCACCCTCCCCTTGTCAACCGTAAGTCCTTTCTCTGTACCTGTGAGTCTGTTTTTGTCTCCTAGATATGTTCATTTGCACTTGTGCCTCCCTCAGAGGGACAAGAGGCGCCGCAAACTGGAAGTCTTTTAATCTTTTATAATTAAAATTAATGTTTGCTTCTTTCCTCTGCAAATAGTTCCCTTTCATCTTTATTTGTTGGAAAAGGGAAGAGATGTATTCATGGAGTCCTTCTGCTTTTTTTAAAGCAGAATGTCACAGATTGCTCCAGGAGATGTCACATCCTAGAATTAAAGCTTTCCTTGTTTGACCCATTCCAGAAAGCTTGATGCCAAGCCCATACTCTTTAGGGGAGATATGTATGTAGGTGATTTGCCTAGGACTCTAAAAGTAAAAAAGTAGAAAATAAAAAAGAGAGTTGCTGCATTAGAAAAGACTAGTGTGTAGAGTGCGGGCTCCTGTTGTACACTCGGGATGACCTAGCCCCCTCCAAGTCAGAGGTGGGTGAGAAGTAGCAATTCCAACAGACAAGGATGAGCCTCCCTATTTATCCCTACCTTGGGCTCATTTTATCCTGGGCTGCATCACTTAAACTCAAAACACACTTTTACTATTCAGGGGTCAGTCCTTGTAGCCATCCCATTGTGCTATTCTCCACACCCTATGCGTGGGTCCACAGGAAACTGTAAACAGGTCTGGCTTTCCATGTCACCACTCACACAAGCCAGTGCTTTTCCACACTTGATCTACAGATCACAGACACGTGAGGATTATGCAAAAGAACAAGGACAAAGCTTTATTATAAGTTATGAAGACAACACAAGGGTATCCCCTTGTTCCAGGACTGAAGGGGACGAGGCTAGGGCCTCTTGTTTACTGTCCTGAGGACTCTGACCGCTGGGACCATCCACCTTTGGGGGGAAGACTGCAGGCCGGGGGTGGGAACGGAATGCTGTATCTCTGGGTTCCCAGTTTGCTCCAGGATTACAGAGGTTAGGGCTAAGACATCCGTTTCACATCGAAACAGGGTCCACACGAGGCCCAGCCTGGGAGGGCCCTCCCGGAACTTCTTGGCTCAGGCCAACTTTCTCCTCTTACACCCCAAGGTAATAAGGAATCTCTGCCTGGAGGAGAATGACTTGGTCGATGGCCCAGTGGTTTTATGTCCAGCCAAGGGCCTTGCCCTAACAGCAAGGCGGCACCTTGCTGTGCCCACTGCGGAGGTGAGGCTGCTAGGAGTAGAGGCCGGAACCAACACGCCCCTAAAGGCAGCCTTGGCTGGGCATGGGCTGGGCCCTCCGCTGGAAGTAGGGGGGCCCTGCCTGGGTGTGCCCCCAGGGATGTGACTTAAGATGGGGGCAGTAGTGTCTTCAAACCGAAGCTTATTCTTATTGCTGGGTCCCGTGGTCACCATGGGGGTAGCTCTGGTGAGGAGAGGGCCCCGGAGTTCAGGCCCACGCTTCCCCCATTGCTGTGTGTGGTGCTAGGGGAGGGGCGCCCTGGTTCCTGCCGTAATGCTGAGAGCTGAAAAGATGCAGCTCAGATCTTGGGCAGCCGCTCTGCACCCAGCTGGGTGCTGGCATGGGCGCCCACGGTGGAATTTGTGGAGGAAGCACCCCCAGAAGATGCTTCTGCGCGGCTGCGCTTAGCTGGGGGTGCTGGAGCACAGGCGAAGGCTGGAACCTGCCGTTTCAAATGGGTGCCCATGGTGGAATTTGTGGATGAAGCACCCCCAGAAGATGCTTCTGCGCGGCTGCGCTTAGCTGGGGGTGCTGGAGCACAGGCGAAGGCTGGAGCCTGCCGTTTCAAATGGGTGCCCACGGTGGAACTTGTGGATGAACCACCCCCAGAAGATGCTTCTGCATGGCTGCGCTTAGCTGGGGGTGCTGGAGCCCAGGCGAAGGCTGGAGCTTGCCGTTTCAAATACAGGGTTCCTCGCTGCTGCCAATCAGGCCCCCCAGAGATGGAGCAGGGAAGGGAAGCCGCAGCAGCGGCAGGAGCGGGCCAGTCAGGAGCCAGGCTTCCGAGGATGCGCCGGAGCCGTGCTTCCTTCTCCGCGTCTAGGTCTTCGGCGGTGACCCGGAAACCCAGCTGAGGGGGTGAGGGCAGCCTCAGAGGCTCCCCTCGCCTGTGCGGCAGCAGAGGAAACCTGCGTTTTGGGGGCCTGGGACTGTCAGATGTGGGGGAGCAGTTCCTCCAGGCCGGTTTCTGCCCTCTTGTTGCCTCTGCATCCTTGTCAGGCTGGCTTTTCCTCCGGGAAACCACCGGAGCTGCAGAGGGCGACGGAGGGCCCTCCTCGCTCCCTTTCTTTGAGGACTTCTGGGGCAGCCCTTGCGGTATGGCGGGACCCCTCCTACTGTTCACGGGCGGGAAACCTCGGGTGGAGCTATAGGAGCTCGTGACGGCGTTTCTTTTAGGGCAGGAGCTCATACAGGAGGTGTGGCGTGTCCTGTTGGGACTGTCTTCTGGCCTCTTGGCGTGGAGGTTTCTCTGCAGAGGTCCAGGCCTGGGCACGAATAAAGTGACCCCCAGGGGCCTAAATGCAGATCGTGTGCCCCCGGTGCCATCGGGGCCGCTTCTCTGGTCGTTGTTCCCCCCTACGACTGTGGGGACGTCCTCCTGCTTGGCCATCCCTTTCCCGCTCTCTCCCGGGGCCCTCAACGCCGTCTGCTCTGTGCTGCAGTTTGGGACACAGCTGGGTGTCGTGGGCGGCACTGGCTGCCCCCGCGCCACACTGACAGTGTCTGTGCCCACTGCGGACACTGAGCTACGGAACATCATGGAGATGAGAGCACCCATCACCGCCTTCTTCCGATGGCCTCGGCTGCAGATGGTCCTTATGGACCCCCAGAAAGGAGCGCGGGGCCTGCGGGATGGTAGAATGGGGTCTCAGAGACTCTGTGGCAAAGCCCAGATGCAGAGTCACTGGACACTTGTGGGCTGGCCTGCGAGTGGATAGCTGGCCATAGACAGCTGGGTGACCCGGGCCGGCCACGGGAAGTCTGTGGGCGCGGGGAGCGGGCTGGGGGCAGCCGAGCCCTCCTGGCAGGTGCTGGTCCCCCAGTGCCCGGGGCGGGCGTGAGGGGCAGGGCCAACCTAAGTAAGTGCCCGTAGGGGACTTGGGTGAGATCGGTCCTTGGATAGAGGCTGGGCGCCGAGCACTCTCCTTCAGCTGCCAAGTCGGCCCAAAGCAGAGTGCGCACTGTTTGGCCTGTTGCTGGTATTTATAGCCCTGCAACCTGTGAGCGAACAATGGGCTTGCGTCTGCGGGACGCAATAAAGAGGTTAGCGAGGGGTGGCGCATGCGCAGAGTACACGTCACGCCCTGGGGCGCACCGGTGAGGATACGCGCCTGGACCGTCTAGCGCTTCTGAATCTCCCGGGGTCTGAGGGTTGGAGGTGTTTGCCTTGAGGGTGATGAGCTTCCTGGCAGGACAGCTGGCCCTTCTCCCCTGGCCTGGCCCCAGTGCTGTCGGGGGAACTAACCGTACTGGACGGGGTCCCTGCCCAGCAAAGCGGAGCAAGGTTGCTGGCTGTGCAGCTCCCACAAGAGGCGGCAGCTTTGGCAGCAGCGCCTCTGCGTCCTCCTGCCCTTTCCCCTGGCGGCACTGGAGGGGAGAGCCGCTAAGAACGGAAGTGCCCGCACCACCCAGATCCTGCTGGGGTGACACCTGAAGTGGTGGCCAGGGCTGGCTGAGAGGGCCATACTTACCATATGACCCAAAAGCCCACTCCACTCCTAGGCAATTAACCAAGAGAAAATCTTTTCACAAAACAGGTATGTGAATGTTTTAGCTATCTTGTCCACAATTCCTAAATATAGGACTATTGAGGTGATCCAGTTTTCTTGAGTTTGTCATTTTTTAATTGTTCTTGGAATAACACTATGTATACGTACTGTTTCACAGTCTAGAGTTAATATTTTACCAATTCAATAAAATCCAGAAGCCTTACATCCATATAGATTCTTTTACCTTCCACTCTTTGTTATAGCTGTCATATGGGTCACCTTTCTATGACTTGAACGCCACCCTCTGAGACTGTGGAGTCCTTCTTTCATACATATACAGGGAATTCCCTGGCGGTCCAGTGGTTAGGACTCAGCACTTTCACTGCTGGGGCCCCGGGTTCAGTCCCTGGTAGGGGAACTAAGATCCCGCAAGCCACGCAGGCGCGGCCAAAAAAAAAAAAAAAAAAAAAGTCATACATATATAAAATAATGTCAGAGGATCGTTTTTCCAGATACGTGCCGTTGTTGTTGCCCTCCCTTTGTTCCTGAAGTTGCAAGCTTACTTCTTTCTTGTGTCATTTCACTTCAGCCTGAAGAAGTTCCTTTCATGGAATATTTTTAGAGCAGTTTGTCTGGTGATGAATTCTCTTAGTTTTCTCTCATCTCCATCAGCCTTCGTTTTGGCTTTTGTTTGGCTTTCAGTCTTTAAGGATATCCCTGCTTTAAGGATATAATATCCTGGTTTGGTCTTTTCCTTTAATACTTTAAAGATGTTATTCCATTCTTTTCTGGTCTCTATGTTTTCTGATGAGAAACCACAGTCCTTCAAGTTGACATTCTGTGATGTATAACAGGTCGTTTTCTTTTGTCTTTTCACTTTCTTAATGGTGTCCTTTGAATCACAACAGTTTTACACTTTAGTGATGTGTCATTTATGCATAAGGGAGTCTTACTGGCTGGGAATTATTTAGACATTCAATCACATCCTCCTCAGTATTTTGGTTCTATAAATTAAAAGCTAAATGTGAAAGGGTTAGGGAAAGATTTGAATTCGTTCATTGCAAACTTTGCTATAGATGCTAAAGAACTCGTCAGGGACATGTCATTCCCCTGTTCAAATATATCTATATTTTTTCTTATTTACAACGTTGTGTTTAATTTCTGCTGTACAGCAAAGTGACTCAGTTATACACATGTAGAGTCTTTTTCATAGTATTTTCCATTATGGTTTATCACAGGATATTGAATATAGTTCCCTGTGCTATACAGTAGGACCTTGATTTTTATCCATCCTACGTACAATAGTTTCCACCTTCTAATCCCAAACCCCCAATCCTTCCCTCCCTCACCCTCCCCTTGTCAACCGTAAGTCCTTTCTCTGTACCTGTGAGTCTGTTTTTGTCTCCTAGATATGTTCATTTGCACTTGTGCCTCCCTCAGAGGGACAAGAGGCGCCGCAAACTGGAAGTCTTTTAATCTTTTATAATTAAAATTAATGTTTGCTTCTTTCCTCTGCAAATAGTTCCCTTTCATCTTTATTTGTTGGAAAAGGGAAGAGATGTATTCATGGAGTCCTTCTGCTTTTTTTAAAGCAGAATGTCACAGATTGCTCCAGGAGATGTCACATCCTAGAATTAAAGCTTTCCTTGTTTGACCCATTCCAGAAAGCTTGATGCCAAGCCCATACTCTTTAGGGGAGATATGTATGTAGGTGATTTGCCTAGGACTCTAAAAGTAAAAAAGTAGAAAATAAAAAAGAGAGTTGCTGCATTAGAAAAGACTAGTGTGTAGAGTGCGGGCTCCTGTTGTACACTCGGGATGACCTAGCCCCCTCCAAGTCAGAGGTGGGTGAGAAGTAGCAATTCCAACAGACAAGGATGAGCCTCCCTATTTATCCCTACCTTGGGCTCATTTTATCCTGGGCTGCATCACTTAAACTCAAAACACACTTTTACTATTCAGGGGTCAGTCCTTGTAGCCATCCCATTGTGCTATTCTCCACACCCTATGCGTGGGTCCACAGGAAACTGTAAACAGGTCTGGCTTTCCATGTCACCACTCACACAAGCCAGTGCTTTTCCACACTTGATCTACAGATCACAGACACGTGAGGATTATGCAAAAGAACAAGGACAAAGCTTTATTATAAGTTATGAAGACAACACAAGGGTATCCCCTTGTTCCGGGACTGAAGGGGACGAGGCTAGGGCCTCTTGTTTACTGTCCTGAGGACTCTGACCGCTGGGACCATCCACCTTTGGGGGGAAGACTGCAGGCCGGGGGTGGGAACGGAATGCTGTATCTCTGGGTTCCCAGTTTGCTCCAGGATTACAGAGGTTAGGGCTAAGACATCCGTTTCACATCGAAACAGGGTCCACACGAGGCCCAGCCTGGGAGGGCCCTCCCCGAACTTCTTGGCTCAGGCCAACTTTCTCCTCTTACACCCCAAGGTAATAAGGAATCTCGGCCTGGAGGAGAATGACTTGGTCGATGGCCCAGTGGTTTTATGTCCAGCCAAGGGCCTTGCCCTAACAGCAAGGCGGCACCTTGCTGTGCCCACTGCGGAGGTGAGGCTGCTAGGAGTAGAGGCCGGAACCAACACGCCCCTAAAGGCAGCCTTGGCTGGGCATGGGCTGGGCCCTCCGCTGGAAGTAGGGGGGCCCTGCCTGGGTGTGCCCCCAGGGATGTGACTTAAGATGGGGGCAGTAGTGTCTTCAAACCGAAGCTTATTCTTATTGCTGGGTCCCGTGGTCACCATGGGGGTAGCTCTGGTGAGGAGAGGGCCCCGGAGTTCAGGCCCACGCTTCCCCCATTGCTGTGTGTGGTGCTAGGGGAGGGGCGCCCTGGTTCCTGCCGTAATGCTGAGAGCTGAAAAGATGCAGCTCAGATCTTGGGCAGCCGCTCTGCACCCAGCTGGGTGCTGGCATGGGCGCCCACGGTGGAATTTGTGGAGGAAGCACCCCCAGAAGATGCTTCTGCGCGGCTGCGCTTAGCTGGGGGTGCTGGAGCACAGGCGAAGGCTGGAACCTGCCGTTTCAAATGGGTGCCCATGGTGGAATTTGTGGATGAAGCACCCCCAGAAGATGCTTCTGCGCGGCTGCGCTTAGCTGGGGGTGCTGGAGCACAGGCGAAGGCTGGAGCCTGCCGTTTCAAATGGGTGCCCACGGTGGAACTTGTGGATGAACCACCCCCAGAAGATGCTTCTGCATGGCTGCGCTTAGCTGGGGGTGCTGGAGCCCAGGCGAAGGCTGGAGCTTGCCGTTTCAAATACAGGGTTCCTCGCTGCTGCCAATCAGGCCCCCCAGAGATGGAGCAGGGAAGGGAAGCCGCAGCAGCGGCAGGAGCGGGCCAGTCAGGAGCCAGGCTTCCGAGGATGCGCCGGAGCCGTGCTTCCTTCTCCGCGTCTAGGTCTTCGGCGGTGACCCGGAAACCCAGCTGAGGGGGTGAGGGCAGCCTCAGAGGCTCCCCTCGCCTGTGCGGCAGCAGAGGAAACCTGCGTTTTGGGGGCCTGGGACTGTCAGATGTGGGGGAGCAGTTCCTCCAGGCCGGTTTCTGCCCTCTTGTTGCCTCTGCATCCTTGTCAGGCTGGCTTTTCCTCCGGGAAACCACCGGAGCTGCAGAGGGCGACGGAGGGCCCTCCTCGCTCCCTTTCTTTGAGGACTTCTGGGGCAGCCCTTGCGGTATGGCGGGACCCCTCCTACTGTTCACGGGCGGGAAACCTCGGGTGGAGCTATAGGAGCTCGTGACGGCGTTTCTTTTAGGGCAGGAGCTCATACAGGAGGTGTGGCGTGTCCTGTTGGGACTGTCTTCTGGCCTCTTGGCGTGGAGGTTTCTCTGCAGAGGTCCAGGCCTGGGCACGAATAAAGTGACCCCCAGGGGCCTAAATGCAGATCGTGTGCCCCCGGTGCCATCGGGGCCGCTTCTCTGGTCGTTGTTCCCCCCTACGACTGTGGGGACGTCCTCCTGCTTGGCCATCCCTTTCCCGCTCTCTCCCGGGGCCCTCAACGCCGTCTGCTCTGTGCTGCAGTTTGGGACACAGCTGGGTGTCGTGGGCGGCACTGGCTGCCCCCGCGCCACACTGACAGTGTCTGTGCCCACTGCGGACACTGAGCTACGGAACATCATGGAGATGAGAGCACCCATCACCGCCTTCTTCCGATGGCCTCGGCTGCAGATGGTCCTTATGGACCCCCAGAAAGGAGCGCGGGGCCTGCGGGATGGTAGAATGGGGTCTCAGAGACTCTGTGGCAAAGCCCAGATGCAGAGTCACTGGACACTTGTGGGCTGGCCTGCGAGTGGATAGCTGGCCATAGACAGCTGGGTGACCCGGGCCGGCCACGGGAAGTCTGTGGGCGCGGGGAGCGGGCTGGGGGCAGCCGAGCCCTCCTGGCAGGTGCTGGTCCCCCAGTGCCCGGGGCGGGCGTGAGGGGCAGGGCCAACCTAAGTAAGTGCCCGTAGGGGACTTGGGTGAGATCGGTCCTTGGATAGAGGCTGGGCGCCGAGCACTCTCCTTCAGCTGCCAAGTCGGCCCAAAGCAGAGTGCGCACTGTTTGGCCTGTTGCTGGTATTTATAGCCCTGCAACCTGTGAGCGAACAATGGGCTTGCGTCTGCGGGACGCAATAAAGAGGTTAGCGAGGGGTGGCGCATGCGCAGAGTACACGTCACGCCCTGGGGCGCACCGGTGAGGATACGCGCCTGGACCGTCTAGCGCTTCTGAATCTCCCGGGGTCTGAGGGTTGGAGGTGTTTGCCTTGAGGGTGATGAGCTTCCTGGCAGGACAGCTGGCCCTTCTCCCCTGGCCTGGCCCCAGTGCTGTCGGGGGAACTAACCGTACTGGACGGGGTCCCTGCCCAGCAAAGCGGAGCAAGGTTGCTGGCTGTGCAGCTCCCACAAGAGGCGGCAGCTTTGGCAGCAGCGCCTCTGCGTCCTCCTGCCCTTTCCCCTGGCGGCACTGGAGGGGAGAGCCGCTAAGAACGGAAGTGCCCGCACCACCCAGATCCTGCTGGGGTGACACCTGAAGTGGTGGCCAGGGCTGGCTGAGAGGGCCATACTTACCATATGACCCAAAAGCCCACTCCACTCCTAGGCAATTAACCAAGAGAAAATCTTTTCACAAAACAGGTATGTGAATGTTTTAGCTATCTTGTCCACAATTCCTAAATATAGGACTATTGAGGTGATCCAGTTTTCTTGAGTTTGTCATTTTTTAATTGTTCTTGGAATAACACTATGTATACGTACTGTTTCACAGTCTAGAGTTAATATTTTACCAATTCAATAAAATCCAGAAGCCTTACATCCATATAGATTCTTTTACCTTCCACTCTTTGTTATAGCTGTCATATGGGTCACCTTTCTATGACTTGAACGCCACCCTCTGAGACTGTGGAGTCCTTCTTTCATACATATACAGGGAATTCCCTGGCGGTCCAGTGGTTAGGACTCAGCACTTTCACTGCTGGGGCCCCGGGTTCAGTCCCTGGTAGGGGAACTAAGATCCCGCAAGCCACGCAGGCGCGGCCAAAAAAAAAAAAAAAAAAAAAAGTCATACATATATAAAATAATGTCAGAGGATCGTTTTTCCAGATACGTGCCGTTGTTGTTGCCCTCCCTTTGTTCCTGAAGTTGCAAGCTTACTTCTTTCTTGTGTCATTTCACTTCAGCCTGAAGAAGTTCCTTTCATGGAATATTTTTAGAGCAGTTTGTCTGGTGATGAATTCTCTTAGTTTTCTCTCATCTCCATCAGCCTTCGTTTTGGCTTTTGTTTGGCTTTCAGTCTTTAAGGATATCCCTGCTTTAAGGATATAATATCCTGGTTTGGTCTTTTCCTTTAATACTTTAAAGATGTTATTCCATTCTTTTCTGGTCTCTATGTTTTCTGATGAGAAACCACAGTCCTTCAAGTTGACATTCTGTGATGTATAACAGGTCGTTTTCTTTTGTCTTTTCACTTTCTTAATGGTGTCCTTTGAATCACAACAGTTTTACACTTTAGTGATGTGTCATTTATGCATAAGGGAGTCTTACTGGCTGGGAATTATTTAGACATTCAATCACATCCTCCTCAGTATTTTGGTTCTATAAATTAAAAGCTAAATGTGAAAGGGTTAGGGAAAGATTTGAATTCGTTCATTGCAAACTTTGCTATAGATGCTAAAGAACTCGTCAGGGACATGTCATTCCCCTGTTCAAATATATCTATATTTTTTCTTATTTACAACGTTGTGTTTAATTTCTGCTGTACAGCAAAGTGACTCAGTTATACACATGTAGAGTCTTTTTCATAGTATTTTCCATTATGGTTTATCACAGGATATTGAATATAGTTCCCTGTGCTATACAGTAGGACCTTGATTTTTATCCATCCTACGTACAATAGTTTCCACCTTCTAATCCCAAACCCCCAATCCTTCCCTCCCTCACCCTCCCCTTGTCAACCGTAAGTCCTTTCTCTGTACCTGTGAGTCTGTTTTTGTCTCCTAGATATGTTCATTTGCACTTGTGCCTCCCTCAGAGGGACAAGAGGCGCCGCAAACTGGAAGTCTTTTAATCTTTTATAATTAAAATTAATGTTTGCTTCTTTCCTCTGCAAATAGTTCCCTTTCATCTTTATTTGTTGGAAAAGGGAAGAGATGTATTCATGGAGTCCTTCTGCTTTTTTTAAAGCAGAATGTCACAGATTGCTCCAGGAGATGTCACATCCTAGAATTAAAGCTTTCCTTGTTTGACCCATTCCAGAAAGCTTGATGCCAAGCCCATACTCTTTAGGGGAGATATGTATGTAGGTGATTTGCCTAGGACTCTAAAAGTAAAAAAGTAGAAAATAAAAAAGAGAGTTGCTGCATTAGAAAAGACTAGTGTGTAGAGTGCGGGCTCCTGTTGTACACTCGGGATGACCTAGCCCCCTCCAAGTCAGAGGTGGGTGAGAAGTAGCAATTCCAACAGACAAGGATGAGCCTCCCTATTTATCCCTACCTTGGGCTCATTTTATCCTGGGCTGCATCACTTAAACTCAAAACACACTTTTACTATTCAGGGGTCAGTCCTTGTAGCCATCCCATTGTGCTATTCTCCACACCCTATGCGTGGGTCCACAGGAAACTGTAAACAGGTCTGGCTTTCCATGTCACCACTCACACAAGCCAGTGCTTTTCCACACTTGATCTACAGATCACAGACACGTGAGGATTATGCAAAAGAACAAGGACAAAGCTTTATTATAAGTTATGAAGACAACACAAGGGTATCCCCTTGTTCCAGGACTGAAGGGGACGAGGCTAGGGCCTCTTGTTTACTGTCCTGAGGACTCTGACCGCTGGGACCATCCACCTTTGGGGGGAAGACTGCAGGCCGGGGGTGGGAACGGAATGCTGTATCTCTGGGTTCCCAGTTTGCTCCAGGATTACAGAGGTTAGGGCTAAGACATCCGTTTCACATCGAAACAGGGTCCACACGAGGCCCAGCCTGGGAGGGCCCTCCCCGAACTTCTTGGCTCAGGCCAACTTTCTCCTCTTACACCCCAAGGTAATAAGGAATCTCGGCCTGGAGGAGAATGACTTGGTCGATGGCCCAGTGGTTTTATGTCCAGCCAAGGGCCTTGCCCTAACAGCAAGGCGGCACCTTGCTGTGCCCACTGCGGAGGTGAGGCTGCTAGGAGTAGAGGCCGGAACCAACACGCCCCTAAAGGCAGCCTTGGCTGGGCATGGGCTGGGCCCTCCGCTGGAAGTAGGGGGGCCCTGCCTGGGTGTGCCCCCAGGGATGTGACTTAAGATGGGGGCAGTAGTGTCTTCAAACCGAAGCTTATTCTTATTGCTGGGTCCCGTGGTCACCATGGGGGTAGCTCTGGTGAGGAGAGGGCCCCGGAGTTCAGGCCCACGCTTCCCCCATTGCTGTGTGTGGTGCTAGGGGAGGGGCGCCCTGGTTCCTGCCGTAATGCTGAGAGCTGAAAAGATGCAGCTCAGATCTTGGGCAGCCGCTCTGCACCCAGCTGGGTGCTGGCATGGGCGCCCACGGTGGAATTTGTGGAGGAAGCACCCCCAGAAGATGCTTCTGCGCGGCTGCGCTTAGCTGGGGGTGCTGGAGCACAGGCGAAGGCTGGAACCTGCCGTTTCAAATGGGTGCCCATGGTGGAATTTGTGGATGAAGCACCCCCAGAAGATGCTTCTGCGCGGCTGCGCTTAGCTGGGGGTGCTGGAGCACAGGCGAAGGCTGGAGCCTGCCGTTTCAAATGGGTGCCCACGGTGGAACTTGTGGATGAACCACCCCCAGAAGATGCTTCTGCATGGCTGCGCTTAGCTGGGGGTGCTGGAGCCCAGGCGAAGGCTGGAGCTTGCCGTTTCAAATACAGGGTTCCTCGCTGCTGCCAATCAGGCCCCCCAGAGATGGAGCAGGGAAGGGAAGCCGCAGCAGCGGCAGGAGCGGGCCAGTCAGGAGCCAGGCTTCCGAGGATGCGCCGGAGCCGTGCTTCCTTCTCCGCGTCTAGGTCTTCGGCGGTGACCCGGAAACCCAGCTGAGGGGGTGAGGGCAGCCTCAGAGGCTCCCCTCGCCTGTGCGGCAGCAGAGGAAACCTGCGTTTTGGGGGCCTGGGACTGTCAGATGTGGGGGAGCAGTTCCTCCAGGCCGGTTTCTGCCCTCTTGTTGCCTCTGCATCCTTGTCAGGCTGGCTTTTCCTCCGGGAAACCACCGGAGCTGCAGAGGGCGACGGAGGGCCCTCCTCGCTCCCTTTCTTTGAGGACTTCTGGGGCAGCCCTTGCGGTATGGCGGGACCCCTCCTACTGTTCACGGGCGGGAAACCTCGGGTGGAGCTATAGGAGCTCGTGACGGCGTTTCTTTTAGGGCAGGAGCTCATACAGGAGGTGTGGCGTGTCCTGTTGGGACTGTCTTCTGGCCTCTTGGCGTGGAGGTTTCTCTGCAGAGGTCCAGGCCTGGGCACGAATAAAGTGACCCCCAGGGGCCTAAATGCAGATCGTGTGCCCCCGGTGCCATCGGGGCCGCTTCTCTGGTCGTTGTTCCCCCCTACGACTGTGGGGACGTCCTCCTGCTTGGCCATCCCTTTCCCGCTCTCTCCCGGGGCCCTCAACGCCGTCTGCTCTGTGCTGCAGTTTGGGACACAGCTGGGTGTCGTGGGCGGCACTGGCTGCCCCCGCGCCACACTGACAGTGTCTGTGCCCACTGCGGACACTGAGCTACGGAACATCATGGAGATGAGAGCACCCATCACCGCCTTCTTCCGATGGCCTCGGCTGCAGATGGTCCTTATGGACCCCCAGAAAGGAGCGCGGGGCCTGCGGGATGGTAGAATGGGGTCTCAGAGACTCTGTGGCAAAGCCCAGATGCAGAGTCACTGGACACTTGTGGGCTGGCCTGCGAGTGGATAGCTGGCCATAGACAGCTGGGTGACCCGGGCCGGCCACGGGAAGTCTGTGGGCGCGGGGAGCGGGCTGGGGGCAGCCGAGCCCTCCTGGCAGGTGCTGGTCCCCCAGTGCCCGGGGCGGGCGTGAGGGGCAGGGCCAACCTAAGTAAGTGCCCGTAGGGGACTTGGGTGAGATCGGTCCTTGGATAGAGGCTGGGCGCCGAGCACTCTCCTTCAGCTGCCAAGTCGGCCCAAAGCAGAGTGCGCACTGTTTGGCCTGTTGCTGGTATTTATAGCCCTGCAACCTGTGAGCGAACAATGGGCTTGCGTCTGCGGGACGCAATAAAGAGGTTAGCGAGGGGTGGCGCATGCGCAGAGTACACGTCACGCCCTGGGGCGCACCGGTGAGGATACGCGCCTGGACCGTCTAGCGCTTCTGAATCTCCCGGGGTCTGAGGGTTGGAGGTGTTTGCCTTGAGGGTGATGAGCTTCCTGGCAGGACAGCTGGCCCTTCTCCCCTGGCCTGGCCCCAGTGCTGTCGGGGGAACTAACCGTACTGGACGGGGTCCCTGCCCAGCAAAGCGGAGCAAGGTTGCTGGCTGTGCAGCTCCCACAAGAGGCGGCAGCTTTGGCAGCAGCGCCTCTGCGTCCTCCTGCCCTTTCCCCTGGCGGCACTGGAGGGGAGAGCCGCTAAGAACGGAAGTGCCCGCACCACCCAGATCCTGCTGGGGTGACACCTGAAGTGGTGGCCAGGGCTGGCTGAGAGGGCCATACTTACCATATGACCCAAAAGCCCACTCCACTCCTAGGCAATTAACCAAGAGAAAATCTTTTCACAAAACAGGTATGTGAATGTTTTAGCTATCTTGTCCACAATTCCTAAATATAGGACTATTGAGGTGATCCAGTTTTCCTGAGTTTGTCATTTTTTAATTGTTCTTGGAATAACACTATGTATACGTACTGTTTCACAGTCTAGAGTTAATATTTTACCAATTCAATAAAATCCAGAAGCCTTACATCCATATAGATTCTTTTACCTTCCACTCTTTGTTATAGCTGTCAAATGGTTCACCTTTCTATGACTTGAACGCCACCCTCTGAGACTGTGGAGTCCTTCTTTCATACATATACAGGGAATTCCCTGGCGGTCCAGTGGTTAGGACTCATCACTTTCACTGCTGGGGCCCCGGGTTCAGTCCCTGGTAGGGGAACTAAGATCCCGCAAGCCACGCAGGCGCGGCCAAAAAAAAAAAAAGTCATACATATATAAAATAATGTCAGAGGATCGTTTTTCCAGATACGTGCCGTTGTTGTTGCCCTTCCTTTGTTCCTGAAGTTGCAAGCTTACTTCTTTCTTGTGTCATTTCACTTCAGCCTGAAGAAGTTCCTTTCATGTAATATTTTTAGAGCAGTTTGTCTGGTGATGAATTCTCTTAGTTTTCTCTCATCTCCATCAGCCTTCGTTTTGGCCTTTGTTTGGCTTTCAGTCTTTAAGGATATCCCTGCTTTAAGGATATAATATCCTGGTTTGGTCTTTTCCTTTAATACTTTAAAGATGTTATTCCATTCTTTTCTGGTCTCTATGTTTTCTGATGAGAAACCACAGTCCTTCAAGTTGACATTCTGTGATGTATAACAGGTCGTTTTCTTTTGTCTTTTCACTTTCTTAATGGTGTCCTTTGAATCACAACAGTTTTACACTTTAGTGATGTGTCATTTATGCATAAGGGAGTCTTACTGGCTGGGAATTATTTAGACATTCAATCACATCCTCCTCAGTATTTTGGTTCTATAAATTAAAAGCTAAATGTGAAAGGGTTAGGGAAAGATTTGAATTCGTTCATTGCAAACTTTGCTATAGATGCTAAAGAACTCGTCAGGGACATGTCATTCCCCTGTTCAAATATATCTATATTTTTTCTTATTTACAACGTTGTGTTTAATTTCTGCTGTACAGCAAAGTGACTCAGTTATACACATGTAGAGTCTTTTTCATAGTATTTTCCATTATGGTTTATCACAGGATATTGAATATAGTTCCCTGTGCTATACAGTAGGACCTTGATTTTTATCCATCCTACGTACAATAGTTTCCACCTTCTAATCCCAAACCCCCAATCCTTCCCTCCCTCACCCTCCCCTTGTCAACCGTAAGTCCTTTCTCTGTACCTGTGAGTCTGTTTTTGTCTCCTAGATATGTTCATTTGCACTTGTGCCTCCCTCAGAGGGACAAGAGGCGCCGCAAACTGGAAGTCTTTTAATCTTTTATAATTAAAATTAATGTTTGCTTCTTTCCTCTGCAAATAGTTCCCTTTCATCTTTATTTGTTGGAAAAGGGAAGAGATGTATTCATGGAGTCCTTCTGCTTTTTTTAAAGCAGAATGTCACAGATTGCTCCAGGAGATGTCACATCCTAGAATTAAAGCTTTCCTTGTTTGACCCATTCCAGAAAGCTTGATGCCAAGCCCATACTCTTTAGGGGAGATATGTATGTAGGTGATTTGCCTAGGACTCTAAAAGTAAAAAAGTAGAAAATAAAAAAGAGAGTTGCTGCATTAGAAAAGACTAGTGTGTAGAGTGCGGGCTCCTGTTGTACACTCGGGATGACCTAGCCCCCTCCAAGTCAGAGGTGGGTGAGAAGTAGCAATTCCAACAGACAAGGATGAGCCTCCCTATTTATCCCTACCTTGGGCTCATTTTATCCTGGGCTGCATCACTTAAACTCAAAACACACTTTTACTATTCAGGGGTCAGTCCTTGTAGCCATCCCATTGTGCTATTCTCCACACCCTATGCGTGGGTCCACAGGAAACTGTAAACAGGTCTGGCTTTCCATGTCACCACTCACACAAGCCAGTGCTTTTCCACACTTGATCTACAGATCACAGACACGTGAGGATTATGCAAAAGAACAAGGACAAAGCTTTATTATAAGTTATGAAGACAACACAAGGGTATCCCCTTGTTCCGGGACTGAAGGGGACGAGGCTAGGGCCTCTTGTTTACTGTCCTGAGGACTCTGACCGCTGGGACCATCCACCTTTGGGGGGAAGACTGCAGGCCGGGGGTGGGAACGGAATGCTGTATCTCTGGGTTCCCAGTTTGCTCCAGGATTACAGAGGTTAGGGCTAAGACATCCGTTTCACATCGAAACAGGGTCCACACGAGGCCCAGCCTGGGAGGGCCCTCCCCGAACTTCTTGGCTCAGGCCAACTTTCTCCTCTTACACCCCAAGGTAATAAGGAATCTCTGCCTGGAGGAGAATGACTTGGTCGATGGCCCAGTGGTTTTATGTTCAGCCAAGGGCCTTGCCCTAACAGCAAGGCGGCACCTTGCTGTGCCCACTGCGGAGGTGAGGCTGCTAGGAGTAGAGGCCGGAACCAACACGCCCCTAAAGGCAGCCTTGGCTGGGCATGGGCTGGGCCCTCCGCTGGAAGTAGGGGTGCCCTGCCTGGGTGTGCCCCCAGGGATGTGACTTAAGATGGGGGCAGTAGTGTCTTCAAACCGAAGCTTATTCTTATTGCTGGGTCCCGTGGTCACCATGGGGGTAGCTCTGGTGAGGAGAGGGCCCCGGAGTTCAGGCCCACGCTTCCCCCATTGCTGTGTGTGGTGCTAGGGGAGGGGCGCCCTGGTTCCTGCCGTAATGCTGAGAGCTGAAAAGATGCAGCTCAGATCTTGGGCAGCCGCTCTGCACCCAGCTGGGTGCTGGCATGGGCGCCCACGGTGGAATTTGTGGAGGAAGCACCCCCAGAAGATGCTTCTGCGCGGCTGCGCTTAGCTGGGGGTGCTGGAGCACAGGCGAAGGCTGGAACCTGCCGTTTCAAATGGGTGCCCATGGTGGAATTTGTGGATGAAGCACCCCCAGAAGATGCTTCTGCGCGGCTGCGCTTAGCTGGGGGTGCTGGAGCACAGGCGAAGGCTGGAGCCTGCCGTTTCAAATGGGTGCCCACGGTGGAACTTGTGGATGAACCACCCCCAGAAGATGCTTCTGCATGGCTGCGCTTAGCTGGGGGTGCTGGAGCCCAGGCGAAGGCTGGAGCTTGCCGTTTCAAATACAGGGTTCCTCGCTGCTGCCAATCAGGCCCCCCAGAGATGGAGCAGGGAAGGGAAGCCGCAGCAGCGGCAGGAGCGGGCCAGTCAGGAGCCAGGCTTCCGAGGATGCGCCGGAGCCGTGCTTCCTTCTCCGCGTCTAGGTCTTCGGCGGTGACCCGGAAACCCAGCTGAGGGGGTGAGGGCAGCCTCAGAGGCTCCCCTCGCCTGTGCGGCAGCAGAGGAAACCTGCGTTTTGGGGGCCTGGGACTGTCAGATGTGGGGGAGCAGTTCCTCCAGGCCGGTTTCTGCCCTCTTGTTGCCTCTGCATCCTTGTCAGGCTGGCTTTTCCTCTGGGAAACCACCGGAGCTGCAGAGGGCGACGGAGGGCCCTCCTCGCTCCCTTTCTTTGAGGACTTCTGGGGCAGCCCTTGCGGTATGGCGGGACCCCTCCTACTGTTCACGGGCGGGAAACCTCGGGTGGAGCTATAGGAGCTCGTGATGGCGTTTCTTTTAGGGCAGGAGCTCATACAGGAGGTGTGGCGTGTCCTGTTGGGACTGTCTTCTGGCCTCTTGGCGTGGAGGTTTCTCTGCAGAGGTCCAGGCCTGGGCACGAATAAAGTGACCCCCAGGGGCCTAAATGCAGATCGTGTGCCCCCGGTGCCATCGGGGCCGCTTCTCTGGTCGTTGTTCCCCCCTATGACTGTGGGGACGTCCTCCTGCTTGGCCATCCCTTTCCCGCTCTCTCCCGGGGCCCTCAACGCCGTCTGCTCTGTGCTGCAGTTTGGGACACAGCTGGGTGTCGTGGGCGGCACTGGCTGCCCCCGCGCCACACTGACAGTGTCTGTGCCCACTGCGGACACTGAGCTACGGAACATCATGGAGATGAGAGCACCCATCACCGCCTTCTTCCGATGGCCTCGGCTGCAGATGGTCCTTATGGACCCCCAGAAAGGAGCGCGGGGCCTGCGGGATGGTAGAATGGGGTCTCAGAGACTCTGTGGCAAAGCCCAGATGCAGAGTCACTGGACACTTGTGGGCTGGCCTGCGAGTGGATAGCTGGCCATAGACAGCTGGGTGACCCGGGCCGGCCACGGGAAGTCTGTGGGCGCGGGGAGCGGGCTGGGGGCAGCCGAGCCCTCCTGGCAGGTGCTGGTCCCCCAGTGCCCGGGGCGGGCGTGAGGGGCAGGGCCAACCTAAGTAAGTGCCCGTAGGGGACTTGGGTGAGATCGGTCCTTGGATAGAGGCTGGGCGCCGAGCACTCTCCTTCAGCTGCCAAGTCGGCCCAAAGCAGAGTGCGCACTGTTTGGCCTGTTGCTGGTATTTATAGCCCTGCAACCTGTGAGCGAACAATGGGCTTGCGTCTGCGGGACGCAATAAAGAGGTTAGCGAGGGGTGGCGCATGCGCAGAGTACACGTCACGCCCTGGGGCGCACCGGTGAGGATACGCGCCTGGACCGTCTAGCGCTTCTGAATCTCCCGGGGTCTGAGGGTTGGAGGTGTTTGCCTTGAGGGTGATGAGCTTCCTGGCAGGACAGCTGGCCCTTCTCCCCTGGCCTGGCCCCAGTGCTGTCGGGGGAACTAACCGTACTGGACGGGGTCCCTGCCCAGCAAAGCGGAGCAAGGTTGCTGGCTGTGCAGCTCCCACAAGAGGCGGCAGCTTTGGCAGCAGCGCCTCTGCGTCCTCCTGCCCTTTCCCCTGGCGGCACTGGAGGGGAGAGCCGCTAAGAACGGAAGTGCCCGCACCACCCAGATCCTGCTGGGGTGACACCTGAAGTGGTGGCCAGGGCTGGCTGAGAGGGCCATACTTACCATATGACCCAAAAGCCCACTCCACTCCTAGGCAATTAACCAAGAGAAAATCTTTTCACAAAACAGGTATGTGAATGTTTTAGCTATCTTGTCCACAATTCCTAAATATAGGACTATTGAGGTGATCCAGTTTTCCTGAGTTTGTCATTTTTTAATTGTTCTTGGAATAACACTATGTATACGTACTGTTTCACAGTCTAGAGTTAATATTTTACCAATTCAATAAAATCCAGAAGCCTTACATCCATATAGATTCTTTTACCTTCCACTCTTTGTTATAGCTGTCAAATGGTTCACCTTTCTATGACTTGAACGCCACCCTCTGAGACTGTGGAGTCCTTCTTTCATACATATACAGGGAATTCCCTGGCGGTCCAGTGGTTAGGACTCAGCACTTTCACTGCTGGGGCCCCGGGTTCAGTCCCTGGTAGGGGAACTAAGATCCCGCAAGCCACGCAGGCGCGGCCAAAAAAAAAAAAAGTCATACATATATAAAATAATGTCAGAGGATCGTTTTTCCAGATACGTGCCGTTGTTGTTGCCCTTCCTTTGTTCCTGAAGTTGCAAGCTTACTTCTTTCTTGTGTCATTTCACTTCAGCCTGAAGAAGTTCCTTTCATGTAATATTTTTAGAGCAGTTTGTCTGGTGATGAATTCTCTTAGTTTTCTCTCATCTCCATCAGCCTTCGTTTTGGCCTTTGTTTGGCTTTCAGTCTTTAAGGATATCCCTGCTTTAAGGATATAATATCCTGGTTTGGTCTTTTCCTTTAATACTTTAAAGATGTTATTCCATTCTTTTCTGGTCTCTATGTTTTCTGATGAGAAACCACAGTCCTTCAAGTTGACATTCTGTGATGTATAACAGGTCGTTTTCTTTTGTCTTTTCACTTTCTTAATGGTGTCCTTTGAATCACAACAGTTTTACACTTTAGTGATGTGTCATTTATGCATAAGGGAGTCTTACTGGCTGGGAATTATTTAGACATTCAATCACATCCTCCTCAGTATTTTGGTTCTATAAATTAAAAGCTAAATGTGAAAGGGTTAGGGAAAGATTTGAATTCGTTCATTGCAAACTTTGCTATAGATGCTAAAGAACTCGTCAGGGACATGTCATTCCCCTGTTCAAATATATCTATATTTTTTCTTATTTACAACGTTGTGTTTAATTTCTGCTGTACAGCAAAGTGACTCAGTTATACACATGTAGAGTCTTTTTCATAGTATTTTCCATTATGGTTTATCACAGGATATTGAATATAGTTCCCTGTGCTATACAGTAGGACCTTGATTTTTATCCATCCTACGTACAATAGTTTCCACCTTCTAATCCCAAACCCCCAATCCTTCCCTCCCTCACCCTCCCCTTGTCAACCGTAAGTCCTTTCTCTGTACCTGTGAGTCTGTTTTTGTCTCCTAGATATGTTCATTTGCACTTGTGCCTCCCTCAGAGGGACAAGAGGCGCCGCAAACTGGAAGTCTTTTAATCTTTTATAATTAAAATTAATGTTTGCTTCTTTCCTCTGCAAATAGTTCCCTTTCATCTTTATTTGTTGGAAAAGGGAAGAGATGTATTCATGGAGTCCTTCTGCTTTTTTTAAAGCAGAATGTCACAGATTGCTCCAGGAGATGTCACATCCTAGAATTAAAGCTTTCCTTGTTTGACCCATTCCAGAAAGCTTGATGCCAAGCCCATACTCTTTAGGGGAGATATGTATGTAGGTGATTTGCCTAGGACTCTAAAAGTAAAAAAGTAGAAAATAAAAAAGAGATTTGCTGCATTAGCAAAGACTAGTGTGTAGAGTGCGGGCTCCTGTTGTACACTCGGGATGACCTAGCCCCCTCCAAGTCAGAGGTGGGTGAGAAGTAGCAATTCCAACAGACAAGGATGAGCCTCCCTATTTATCCCTACCTTGGGCTCATTTTATCCTGGGCTGCATCACTTAAACTCAAAACACACTTTTACTATTCAGGGGTCAGTCCTTGTAGCCATCCCATTGTGCTATTCTCCACACCCTATGCGTGGGTCCACAGGAAACTGTAAACAGGTCTGGCTTTCCATGTCACCACTCACACAAGCCAGTGCTTTTCCACACTTGATCTACAGATCACAGACACGTGAGGATTATGCAAAAGAACAAGGACAAAGCTTTATTATAAGTTATGAAGACAACACAAGGGTATCCCCTTGTTCCAGGACTGAAGGGGACGAGGCTAGGGCCTCTTGTTTACTGTCCTGAGGACTCTGACCGCTGGGACCATCCACCTTTGGGGGGAAGACTGCAGGCCGGGGGTGGGAACGGAATGCTGTATCTCTGGGTTCCCAGTTTGCTCCAGGATTACAGAGGTTAGGGCTAAGACATCCGTTTCACATCGAAACAGGGTCCACACGAGGCCCAGCCTGGGAGGGCCCTCCCCGAACTTCTTGGCTCAGGCCAACTTTCTCCTCTTACACCCCAAGGTAATAAGGAATCTCTGCCTGGAGGAGAATGACTTGGTCGATGGCCCAGTG
Source organism: Mesoplodon mirus (assembly GCF_964341445.2). Lineage (NCBI taxonomy): Eukaryota > Metazoa > Chordata > Mammalia > Artiodactyla > Ziphiidae > Mesoplodon > Mesoplodon mirus. Next base: position 19,155,353 of record NC_138989.1, on the reverse strand, counting down.
GTTTTATGTTCAGCCAAGGGCCTTGCCCTAACAGCAAGGCGGCACCTTGCTGTGCCCACTGCGGAGGTGAGGCTGCTAGGAGTAGAGGCCGGAACCAACACGCCCCTAAAGGCAGCCTTGGCTGGGCATGGGCTGGGCCCTCCGCTGGAAGTAGGGGTGCCCTGCCTGGGTGTGCCCCCAGGGATGTGACTTAAGATGGGGGCAGTAGTGTCTTCAAACCGAAGCTTATTCTTATTGCTGGGTCCCGTGGTCACCATGGGGGTAGCTCTGGTGAGGAGAGGGCCCCGGAGTTCAGGCCCACGCTTCCCCCATTGCTGTGTGTGGTGCTAGGGGAGGGGCGCCCTGGTTCCTGCCGTAATGCTGAGAGCTGAAAAGATGCAGCTCAGATCTTGGGCAGCCGCTCTGCACCCAGCTGGGTGCTGGCATGGGCGCCCACGGTGGAATTTGTGGAGGAAGCACCCCCAGAAGATGCTTCTGCGCGGCTGCGCTTAGCTGGGGGTGCTGGAGCACAGGCGAAGGCTGGAACCTGCCGTTTCAAATGGGTGCCCATGGTGGAATTTGTGGATGAAGCACCCCCAGAAGATGCTTCTGCGCGGCTGCGCTTAGCTGGGGGTGCTGGAGCACAGGCGAAGGCTGGAGCCTGCCGTTTCAAATGGGTGCCCACGGTGGAACTTGTGGATGAACCACCCCCAGAAGATGCTTCTGCATGGCTGCGCTTAGCTGGGGGTGCTGGAGCCCAGGCGAAGGCTGGAGCTTGCCGTTTCAAATACAGGGTTCCTCGCTGCTGCCAATCAGGCCCCCCAGAGATGGAGCAGGGAAGGGAAGCCGCAGCAGCGACAGGAGCGGGCCAGTCAGGAGCCAGGCTTCCGAGGATGCGCCGGAGCCGTGCTTCCTTCTCCGCGTCTAGGTCTTCGGCGGTGACCCGGAAACCCAGCTGAGGGGGTGAGGGCAGACTCAGAGGCTCCCCTCGCCTGTGCGGCAGCAGAGGAAACCTGCGTTTTGGGGGCCTGGGACTGTCAGATGTGGGGGAGCAGTTCCTCCAGGCCGGTTTCTGCCCTCTTGTTGCCTCTGCATCCTTGTCAGGCTGGCTTTTCCTCTGGGAAACCACCGGAGCTGCAGAGGGCGACGGAGGGCCCTCCTCGCTCCCTTTCTTTGAGGACTTCTGGGGCAGCCCTTGCGGTATGGCGGGACCCCTCCTACTGTTCACGGGCGGGAAACCTCGGGTGGAGCTATAGGAGCTCGTGATGGCGTTTCTTTTAGGGCAGGAGCTCATACAGGAGGTGTGGCGTGTCCTGTTGGGACTGTCTTCTGGCCTCTTGGCGTGGAGGTTTCTCTGCAGAGGTCCAGGCCTGGGCACGAATAAAGTGACCCCCAGGGGCCTAAATGCAGATCGTGTGCCCCCGGTGCCATCGGGGCCGCTTCTCTGGTCGTTGTTCCCCCCTATGACTGTGGGGACGTCCTCCTGCTTGGCCATCCCTTTCCCGCTCTCTCCCGGGGCCCTCAACGCCGTCTGCTCTGTGCTGCAGTTTGGGACACAGCTGGGTGTCGTGGGCGGCACTGGCTGCCCCCGCGCCACACTGACAGTGTCTGTGCCCACTGCGGACACTGAGCTACGGAACATCATGGAGATGAGAGCACCCATCACCGCCTTCTTCCGATGGCCTCGGCTGCAGATGGTCCTTATGGACCCCCAGAAAGGAGCGCGGGGCCTGCGGGATGGTAGAATGGGGTCTCAGAGACTCTGTGGCAAAGCCCAGATGCAGAGTCACTGGACACTTGTGGGCTGGCCTGCGAGTGGATAGCTGGCCATAGACAGCTGGGTGACCCGGGCCGGCCACGGGAAGTCTGTGGGCGCGGGGAGCGGGCTGGGGGCAGCCGAGCCCTCCTGGCAGGTGCTGGTCCCCCAGTGCCCGGGGCGGGCGTGAGGGGCAGGGCCAACCTAAGTAAGTGCCCGTAGGGGACTTGGGTGAGATCGGTCCTTGGATAGAGGCTGGGCGCCGAGCACTCTCCTTCAGCTGCCAAGTCGGCCCAAAGCAGAGTGCGCACTGTTTGGCCTGTTGCTGGTATTTATAGCCCTGCAACCTGTGAGCGAACAATGGGCTTGCGTCTGCGGGACGCAATAAAGAGGTTAGCGAGGGGTGGCGCATGCGCAGAGTACACGTCACGCCCTGGGGCGCACCGGTGAGGATACGCGCCTGGGCCGTCTAGCGCTTCTGAATCTCCCGGGGTCTGAGGGTTGGAGGTGTTTGCCTTGAGGGTGATGAGCTTCCTGGCAGGACAGCTGGCCCTTCTCCCCTGGCCTGGCCCCAGTGCTGTCGGGGGAACTAACCGTACTGGACGGGGTCCCTGCCCAGCAAAGCGGAGCAAGGTTGCTGGCTGTGCAGCTCCCACAAGAGGCGGCAGCTTTGGCAGCAGCGCCTCTGCGTCCTCCTGCCCTTTCCCCTGGCGGCACTGGAGGGGAGAGCCGCTAAGAACGGAAGTGCCCGCACCACCCAGATCCTGCTGGGGTGACACCTGAAGTGGTGGCCAGGGCTGGCTGAGAGGGCCATACTTACCATATGACCCAAAAGCCCACTCCACTCCTAGGCAATTAACCAAGAGAAAATCTTTTCACAAAACAGGTATGTGAATGTTTTAGCTATCTTGTCCACAATTCCTAAATATAGGACTCTTGAGGTGATCCAGTTTTCCTGAGTTTGTCATTTTTTAATTGTTCTTGGAATAACACTATGTATACGTACTGTTTCACAGTCTAGAGTTAATATTTTACCAATTCAATAAAATCCAGAAGCCTTACATCCATATAGATTCTTTTACCTTCCACTCTTTGTTATAGCTGTCAAATGGTTCACCTTTCTATGACTTGAACGCCACCCTCTGAGACTGTGGAGTCCTTCTTTCATACATATACAGGGAATTCCCTGGCGGTCCAGTGGTTAGGACTCATCACTTTCACTGCTGGGGCCCCGGGTTCAGTCCCTGGTAGGGGAACTAAGATCCCGCAAGCCACGCAGGCGCGGCCAAAAAAAAAAAAAGTCATACATATATAAAATAATGTCAGAGGATCGTTTTTCCAGATACGTGCCGTTGTTGTTGCCCTTCCTTTGTTCCTGAAGTTGCAAGCTTACTTCTTTCTTGTGTCATTTCACTTCAGCCTGAAGAAGTTCCTTTCATGTAATATTTTTAGAGCAGTTTGTCTGGTGATGAATTCTCTTAGTTTTCTCTCATCTCCATCAGCCTTCGTTTTGGCCTTTGTTTGGCTTTCAGTCTTTAAGGATATCCCTGCTTTAAGGATATAATATCCTGGTTTGGTCTTTTCCTTTAATACTTTAAAGATGTTATTCCATTCTTTTCTGGTCTCTATGTTTTCTGATGAGAAACCACAGTCCTTCAAGTTGACATTCTGTGATGTATAACAGGTCGTTTTCTTTTGTCTTTTCACTTTCTTAATGGTGTCCTTTGAATCACAACAGTTTTACACTTTAGTGATGTGTCATTTATGCATAAGGGAGTCTTACTGGCTGGGAATTATTTAGACATTCAATCACATCCTCCTCAGTATTTTGGTTCTATAAATTAAAAGCTAAATGTGAAAGGGTTAGGGAAAGATTTGAATTCGTTCATTGCAAACTTTGCTATAGATGCTAAAGAACTCGTCAGGGACATGTCATTCCCCTGTTCAAATATATCTATATTTTTTCTTATTTACAACGTTGTGTTTAATTTCTGCTGTACAGCAAAGTGACTCAGTTATACACATGTAGAGTCTTTTTCATAGTATTTTCCATTATGGTTTATCACAGGATATTGAATATAGTTCCCTGTGCTATACAGTAGGACCTTGATTTTTATCCATCCTACGTACAATAGTTTCCACCTTCTAATCCCAAACCCCCAATCCTTCCCTCCCTCACCCTCCCCTTGTCAACCGTAAGTCCTTTCTCTGTACCTGTGAGTCTGTTTTTGTCTCCTAGATATGTTCATTTGCACTTGTGCCTCCCTCAGAGGGACAAGAGGCGCCGCAAACTGGAAGTCTTTTAATCTTTTATAATTAAAATTAATGTTTGCTTCTTTCCTCTGCAAATAGTTCCCTTTCATCTTTATTTGTTGGAAAAGGGAAGAGATGTATTCATGGAGTCCTTCTGCTTTTTTTAAAGCAGAATGTCACAGATTGCTCCAGGAGATGTCACATCCTAGAATTAAAGTTTTCCTTGTTTGACCCATTCCAGAAAGCTTGATGCCAAGCCCATACTCTTTAGGGGAGATATGTATGTAGGTGATTTGCCTAGGACTCTAAAAGTAAAAAAGTAGAAAATAAAAAAGAGATTTGCTGCATTAGCAAAGACTAGTGTGTAGAGTGCGGGCTCCTGTTGTACACTCGGGATGACCTAGCCCCCTCCAAGTCAGAGGTGGGTGAGAAGTAGCAATTCCAACAGACAAGGATGAGCCTCCCTATTTATCCCTACCTTGGGCTCATTTTATCCTGGGCTGCATCACTTAAACTCAAAACACACTTTTACTATTCAGGGGTCAGTCCTTGTAGCCATCCCATTGTGCTATTCTCCACACCCTATGCGTGGGTCCACAGGAAACTGTAAACAGGTCTGGCTTTCCATGTCACCACTCACACAAGCCAGTGCTTTTCCACACTTGATCTACAGATCACAGACACGTGAGGATTATGCAAAAGAACAAGGACAAAGCTTTATTATAAGTTATGAAGACAACACAAGGGTATCCCCTTGTTCCAGGACTGAAGGGGACGAGGCTAGGGCCTCTTGTTTACTGTCCTGAGGACTCTGACCGCTGGGACCATCCACCTTTGGGGGGAAGACTGCAGGCCGGGGGTGGGAACGGAATGCTGTATCTCTGGGTTCCCAGTTTGCTCCAGGATTACAGAGGTTAGGGCTAAGACATCCGTTTCACATCGAAACAGGGTCCACACGAGGCCCAGCCTGGGAGGGCCCTCCCCGAACTTCTTGGCTCAGGCCAACTTTCTCCTCTTACACCCCAAGGTAATAAGGAATCTCTGCCTGGAGGAGAATGACTTGGTCGATGGCCCAGTGGTTTTATGTCCAGCCAAGGGCCTTGCCCTAACAGCAAGGCGGCACCTTGCTGTGCCCACTGCGGAGGTGAGGCTGCTAGGAGTAGAGGCCGGAACCAACACGCCCCTAAAGGCAGCCTTGGCTGGGCATGGGCTGGGCCCTCCGCTGGAAGTAGGGGGGCCCTGCCTGGGTGTGCCCCCAGGGATGTGACTTAAGATGGGGGCAGTAGTGTCTTCAAACCGAAGCTTATTCTTATTGCTGGGTCCCGTGGTCACCATGGGGGTAGCTGTGGTGAGGAGAGGGCCCCGGAGTTCAGGCCCACGCTTCCCCCATTGCTGTGTGTGGTGCTAGGGGAGGGGGGCCCTGGTTCCTGCCGTAATGCTGAGAGCTGAAAAGATGCAGCTCAGATCTTGGGCAGCCGCTCTGCACCCAGCTAGGTGCTGGCATGGGCGCCCACGGTGGAATTTGTGGAGGAAGCACCCCCAGAAGATGCTTCTGCGCGGCTGCGCTTAGCTGGGGGTGCTGGAGCACAGGCGAAGGCTGGAGCTTGCCGTTTCAAATACAGGGTTCCTCGCTGCTGCCAATCAGGCCCCCCAGAGATGGAGCAGGGAAGGGAAGCCGCAGCAGCGGCAGGAGCGGGCCAGTCAGGAGCCAGGCTTCCGAGGATGCGCCGGAGCCGTGCTTCCTTCTCCGCGTCTAGGTCTTCGGCGGTGACCCGGAAACCCAGCTGAGGGGGTGAGGGCAGCCTCAGAGGCTCCCCTCGCCTGTGCGGCAGCAGAGGAAACCTGCGTTTTGGGGGCCTGGGACTGTCAGATATGGGGGAGCAGTTCCTCCAGGCCGGTTTCTGCCCTCTTGTTGCCTCTGCATCCTTGTCAGGCTGGCTTTTCCTCTGGGAAACCACCGGAGCTGCAGAGGGCGACGGAGGGCTCTCCTCGCTCCCTTTCTTTGAGGACTTCTGGGGCAGCCCTTGCGGTATGGCGGGACCCCTCCTACTGTTCACGGGTGGGAAACCTCGGGTGGAGCTATAGGAGCTCGTGACGGCGTTTCTTTTAGGGCAGGAGCTCATACAGGAGGTGTGGCGTGTCCTGTTGGGACTGTCTTCTGGCCTCTTGGCGTGGAGGTTTCTCTGCAGAGGTCCAGGCCTGGGCACGAATAAAGTGACCCCCAGGGGCCTAAATGCAGATCGTGTGCCCCCGGTGCCATCGGGGCCGCTTCTCTGGTCGTTGTTCCCCCCTATGACTGTGGGGACGTCCTCCTGCTTGGCCATCCCTTTCCCGCTCTCTCCCGGGGCCCTCAACGCCGTCTGCTCTGTGCTGCAGTTTGGGACACAGCTGGGTGTCGTGGGCGGCACTGGCTGCCCCCGCGCCACACTGACAGTGTCTGTGCCCACTGCGGACACTGAGCTACGGAACATCATGGAGATGAGAGCACCCATCACCGCCTTCTTCCGATGGCCTCGGCTGCAGGTGGTCCTTATGGACCCCCAGAAAGGAGCGCGGGGCCTGCGGGATGGTAGAATGGGGTCTCAGAGACTCTGTGGCAAAGCCCAGATGCAGAGTCACTGGACACTTGTGGGCTGGCCTGCGAGTGGATAGCTGGCCATAGACAGCTGGGTGACCCGGGCCGGCCACGGGAAGTCTGTGGGCGCGGGGAGCGGGCTGGGGGCAGCCGAGCCCTCCTGGCAGGTGCTGGTCCCCCAGTGCCCGGGGCGGGCGTGAGGGGCAGGGCCAACCTAAGTAAGTGCCCGTAGGGGACTTGGGTGAGATCGGTCCTTGGATAGAGGCTGGGCGCCGAGCACTCTCCTTCAGCTGCCAAGTCGGCCCAAAGCAGAGTGCGCACTGTTTGGCCTGTTGCTGGTATTTATAGCCCTGCAACCTGTGAGCGAACAATGGGCTTGCGTCTGCGGGACGCAATAAAGAGGTTAGCGAGGGGTGGCGCATGCGCAGAGTACACGTCACGCCCTGGGGCGCACCGGTGAGGATACGCGCCTGGACCGTCTAGCGCTTCTGAATCTCCCGGGGTCTGAGGGTTGGAGGTGTTTGCCTTGAGGGTGATGAGCTTCCTGGCAGGACAGCTGGCCCTTCTCCCCTGGCCTGGCCCCAGTGCTGTCGGGGGAACTAACCGTACTGGACGGGGTCCCTGCCCAGCAAAGCGGAGCAAGGTTGCTGGCTGTGCAGCTCCCACAAGAGGCGGCAGCTTTGGCAGCAGCGCCTCTGCGTCCTCCTGCCCTTTCCCCTGGCGGCACTGGAGGGGAGAGCCGCTAAGAACGGAAGTGCCCGCACCACCCAGATCCTGCTGGGGTGACACCTGAAGTGGTGGCCAGGGCTGGCTGAGAGGGCCATACTTACCATATGACCCAAAAGCCCACTCCACTCCTAGGCAATTAACCAAGAGAAAATCTTTTCACAAAACAGGTATGTGAATGTTTTAGCTATCTTGTCCACAATTCCTAAATATAGGACTATTGAGGTGATCCAGTTTTCTTGAGTTTGTCATTTTTTAATTGTTCTTGGAATAACACTATGTATACGTACTGTTTCACAGTCTAGAGTTAATATTTTACCAATTCGATAAAATCCAGAAGCCTTACATCCATATAGATTCTTTTACCTTCCACTCTTTGTTATAGCTGTCAAATGGTTCACCTTTCTATGACTTGAACGCCACCCTCTGAGACTGTGGAGTCCTTCTTTCATACATATACAGGGAATTCCCTGGCGGTCCAGTGGTTAGGACTCATCACTTTCACTGCTGGGGCCCCGGGTTCAGTCCCTGGTAGGGGAACTAAGATCCCGCAAGCCACGCAGGCGCGGCCAAAAAAAAAAAAAGTCATACATATATAAAATAATGTCAGAGGATCGTTTTTCCAGATACGTGCCGTTGTTGTTGCCCTTCCTTTGTTCCTGAAGTTGCAAGCTTACTTCTTTCTTGTGTCATTTCACTTCAGCCTGAAGAAGTTCCTTTCATGTAATATTTTTAGAGCAGTTTGTCTGGTGATGAATTCTCTTAGTTTTCTCTCATCTCCATCAGCCTTCGTTTTGGCCTTTGTTTGGCTTTCAGTCTTTAAGGATATCCCTGCTTTAAGGATATAATATCCTGGTTTGGTCTTTTCCTTTAATACTTTAAAGATGTTATTCCATTCTTTTCTGGTCTCTATGTTTTCTGATGAGAAACCACAGTCCTTCAAGTTGACATTCTGTGATGTATAACAGGTCGTTTTCTTTTGTCTTTTCACTTTCTTAATGGTGTCCTTTGAATCACAACAGTTTTACACTTTAGTGATGTGTCATTTATGCATAAGGGAGTCTTACTGGCTGGGAATTATTTAGACATTCAATCACATCCTCCTCAGTATTTTGGTTCTATAAATTAAAAGCTAAATGTGAAAGGGTTAGGGAAAGATTTGAATTCGTTCATTGCAAACTTTGCTATAGATGCTAAAGAACTCGTCAGGGACATGTCATTCCCCTGTTCAAATATATCTATATTTTTTCTTATTTACAACGTTGTGTTTAATTTCTGCTGTACAGCAAAGTGACTCAGTTATACACATGTAGAGTCTTTTTCATAGTATTTTCCATTATGGTTTATCACAGGATATTGAATATAGTTCCCTGTGCTATACAGTAGGACCTTGATTTTTATCCATCCTACGTACAATAGTTTCCACCTTCTAATCCCAAACCCCCAATCCTTCCCTCCCTCACCCTCCCCTTGTCAACCGTAAGTCCTTTCTCTGTACCTGTGAGTCTGTTTTTGTCTCCTAGATATGTTCATTTGCACTTGTGCCTCCCTCAGAGGGACAAGAGGCGCCGCAAACTGGAAGTCTTTTAATCTTTTATAATTAAAATTAATGTTTGCTTCTTTCCTCTGCAAATAGTTCCCTTTCATCTTTATTTGTTGGAAAAGGGAAGAGATGTATTCATGGAGTCCTTCTGCTTTTTTTAAAGCAGAATGTCACAGATTGCTCCAGGAGATGTCACATCCTAGAATTAAAGTTTTCCTTGTTTGACCCATTCCAGAAAGCTTGATGCCAAGCCCATACTCTTTAGGGGAGATATGTATGTAGGTGATTTGCCTAGGACTCTAAAAGTAAAAAAGTAGAAAATAAAAAAGAGATTTGCTGCATTAGCAAAGACTAGTGTGTAGAGTGCGGGCTCCTGTTGTACACTCGGGATGACCTAGCCCCCTCCAAGTCAGAGGTGGGTGAGAAGTAGCAATTCCAACAGACAAGGATGAGCCTCCCTATTTATCCCTACCTTGGGCTCATTTTATCCTGGGCTGCATCACTTAAACTCAAAACACACTTTTACTATTCAGGGGTCAGTCCTTGTAGCCATCCCATTGTGCTATTCTCCACACCCTATGCGTGGGTCCACAGGAAACTGTAAACAGGTCTGGCTTTCCATGTCACCACTCACACAAGCCAGTGCTTTTCCACACTTGATCTACAGATCACAGACACGTGAGGATTATGCAAAAGAACAAGGACAAAGCTTTATTATAAGTTATGAAGACAACACAAGGGTATCCCCTTGTTCCAGGACTGAAGGGGACGAGGCTAGGGCCTCTTGTTTACTGTCCTGAGGACTCTGACCGCTGGGACCATCCACCTTTGGGGGGAAGACTGCAGGCCGGGGGTGGGAACGGAATGCTGTATCTCTGGGTTCCCAGTTTGCTCCAGGATTACAGAGGTTAGGGCTAAGACATCCGTTTCACATCGAAACAGGGTCCACACGAGGCCCAGCCTGGGAGGGCCCTCCCCGAACTTCTTGGCTCAGGCCAACTTTCTCCTCTTACACCCCAAGGTAATAAGGAATCTCTGCCTGGAGGAGAATGACTTGGTCGATGGCCCAGTGGTTTTATGTCCAGCCAAGGGCCTTGCCCTAACAGCAAGGCGGCACCTTGCTGTGCCCACTGCGGAGGTGAGGCTGCTAGGAGTAGAGGCCGGAACCAACACGCCCCTAAAGGCAGCCTTGGCTGGGCATGGGCTGGGCCCTCCGCTGGAAGTAGGGGGGCCCTGCCTGGGTGTGCCCCCAGGGATGTGACTTAAGATGGGGGCAGTAGTGTCTTCAAACCGAAGCTTATTCTTATTGCTGGGTCCCGTGGTCACCATGGGGGTAGCTGTGGTGAGGAGAGGGCCCCGGAGTTCAGGCCCACGCTTCCCCCATTGCTGTGTGTGGTGCTAGGGGAGGGGGGCCCTGGTTCCTGCCGTAATGCTGAGAGCTGAAAAGATGCAGCTCAGATCTTGGGCAGCCGCTCTGCACCCAGCTAGGTGCTGGCATGGGCGCCCACGGTGGAATTTGTGGAGGAAGCACCCCCAGAAGATGCTTCTGCGCGGCTGCGCTTAGCTGGGGGTGCTGGAGCACAGGCGAAGGCTGGAGCTTGCCGTTTCAAATACAGGGTTCCTCGCTGCTGCCAATCAGGCCCCCCAGAGATGGAGCAGGGAAGGGAAGCCGCAGCAGCGGCAGGAGCGGGCCAGTCAGGAGCCAGGCTTCCGAGGATGCGCCGGAGCCGTGCTTCCTTCTCCGCGTCTAGGTCTTCGGCGGTGACCCGGAAACCCAGCTGAGGGGGTGAGGGCAGCCTCAGAGGCTCCCCTCGCCTGTGCGGCAGCAGAGGAAACCTGCGTTTTGGGGGCCTGGGACTGTCAGATATGGGGGAGCAGTTCCTCCAGGCCGGTTTCTGCCCTCTTGTTGCCTCTGCATCCTTGTCAGGCTGGCTTTTCCTCTGGGAAACCACCGGAGCTGCAGAGGGCGACGGAGGGCTCTCCTCGCTCCCTTTCTTTGAGGACTTCTGGGGCAGCCCTTGCGGTATGGCGGGACCCCTCCTACTGTTCACGGGTGGGAAACCTCGGGTGGAGCTATAGGAGCTCGTGACGGCGTTTCTTTTAGGGCAGGAGCTCATACAGGAGGTGTGGCGTGTCCTGTTGGGACTGTCTTCTGGCCTCTTGGCGTGGAGGTTTCTCTGCAGAGGTCCAGGCCTGGGCACGAATAAAGTGACCCCCAGGGGCCTAAATGCAGATCGTGTGCCCCCGGTGCCATCGGGGCCGCTTCTCTGGTCGTTGTTCCCCCCTATGACTGTGGGGACGTCCTCCTGCTTGGCCATCCCTTTCCCGCTCTCTCCCGGGGCCCTCAACGCCGTCTGCTCTGTGCTGCAGTTTGGGACACAGCTGGGTGTCGTGGGCGGCACTGGCTGCCCCCGCGCCACACTGACAGTGTCTGTGCCCACTGCGGACACTGAGCTACGGAACATCATGGAGATGAGAGCACCCATCACCGCCTTCTTCCGATGGCCTCGGCTGCAGGTGGTCCTTATGGACCCCCAGAAAGGAGCGCGGGGCCTGCGGGATGGTAGAATGGGGTCTCAGAGACTCTGTGGCAAAGCCCAGATGCAGAGTCACTGGACACTTGTGGGCTGGCCTGCGAGTGGATAGCTGGCCATAGACAGCTGGGTGACCCGGGCCGGCCACGGGAAGTCTGTGGGCGCGGGGAGCGGGCTGGGGGCAGCCGAGCCCTCCTGGCAGGTGCTGGTCCCCCAGTGCCCGGGGCGGGCGTGAGGGGCAGGGCCAACCTAAGTAAGTGCCCGTAGGGGACTTGGGTGAGATCGGTCCTTGGATAGAGGCTGGGCGCCGAGCACTCTCCTTCAGCTGCCAAGTCGGCCCAAAGCAGAGTGCGCACTGTTTGGCCTGTTGCTGGTATTTATAGCCCTGCAACCTGTGAGCGAACAATGGGCTTGCGTCTGCGGGACGCAATAAAGAGGTTAGCGAGGGGTGGCGCATGCGCAGAGTACACGTCACGCCCTGGGGCGCACCGGTGAGGATACGCGCCTGGACCGTCTAGCGCTTCTGAATCTCCCGGGGTCTGAGGGTTGGAGGTGTTTGCCTTGAGGGTGATGAGCTTCCTGGCAGGACAGCTGGCCCTTCTCCCCTGGCCTGGCCCCAGTGCTGTCGGGGGAACTAACCGTACTGGACGGGGTCCCTGCCCAGCAAAGCGGAGCAAGGTTGCTGGCTGTGCAGCTCCCACAAGAGGCGGCAGCTTTGGCAGCAGCGCCTCTGCGTCCTCCTGCCCTTTCCCCTGGCGGCACTGGAGGGGAGAGCCGCTAAGAACGGAAGTGCCCGCACCACCCAGATCCTGCTGGGGTGACACCTGAAGTGGTGGCCAGGGCTGGCTGAGAGGGCCATACTTACCATATGACCCAAAAGCCCACTCCACTCCTAGGCAATTAACCAAGAGAAAATCTTTTCACAAAACAGGTATGTGAATGTTTTAGCTATCTTGTCCACAATTCCTAAATATAGGACTATTGAGGTGATCCAGTTTTCTTGAGTTTGTCATTTTTTAATTGTTCTTGGAATAACACTATGTATACGTACTGTTTCACAGTCTAGAGTTAATATTTTACCAATTCAATAAAATCCAGAAGCCTTACATCCATATAGATTCTTTTACCTTCCACTCTTTGTTATAGCTGTCATATGGGTCACCTTTCTATGACTTGAACGCCACCCTCTGAGACTGTGGAGTCCTTCTTTCATACATATACAGGGAATTCCCTGGCGGTCCAGTGGTTAGGACTCATCACTTTCACTGCTGGGGCCCCGGGTTCAGTCCCTGGTAGGGGAACTAAGATCCCGCAAGCCACGCAGGCGCGGCCAAAAAAAAAAAAAGTCATACATATATAAAATAATGTCAGAGGATCGTTTTTCCAGATACGTGCCGTTGTTGTTGCCCTCCCTTTGTTCCTGAAGTTGCAAGCTTACTTCTTTCTTGTGTCATTTCACTTCAGCCTGAAGAAGTTCCTTTCATGTAATATTTTTAGAGCAGTTTGTCTGGTGATGAATTCTCTTAGTTTTCTCTCATCTCCATCAGCCTTCGTTTTGGCCTTTGTTTGGCTTTCAGTCTTTAAGGATATCCCTGCTTTAAGGATATAATATCCTGGTTTGGTCTTTTCCTTTAATACTTTAAAGATGTTATTCCATTCTTTTCTGGTCTCTATGTTTTCTGATGAGAAACCACAGTCCTTCAAGTTGACATTCTGTGATGTATAACAGGTCGTTTTCTTTTGTCTTTTCACTTTCTTAATGGTGTCCTTTGAATCACAACAGTTTTACACTTTAGTGATGTGTCATTTATGCATAAGGGAGTCTTACTGGCTGGGAATTATTTAGACATTCAATCACATCCTCCTCAGTATTTTGGTTCTATAAATTAAAAGCTAAATGTGAAAGGGTTAGGGAAAGATTTGAATTCGTTCATTGCAAACTTTGCTATAGATGCTAAAGAACTCGTCAGGGACATGTCATTCCCCTGTTCAAATATATCTATATTTTTTCTTATTTACAACGTTGTGTTTAATTTCTGCTGTACAGCAAAGTGACTCAGTTATACACATGTAGAGTCTTTTTCATAGTATTTTCCATTATGGTTTATCACAGGATATTGAATATAGTTCCCTGTGCTATACAGTAGGACCTTGATTTTTATCCATCCTACGTACAATAGTTTCCACCTTCTAATCCCAAACCCCCAATCCTTCCCTCCCTCACCCTCCCCTTGTCAACCGTAAGTCCTTTCTCTGTACCTGTGAGTCTGTTTTTGTCTCCTAGATATGTTCATTTGCACTTGTGCCTCCCTCAGAGGGACAAGAGGCGCCGCAAACTGGAAGTCTTTTAATCTTTTATAATTAAAATTAATGTTTGCTTCTTTCCTCTGCAAATAGTTCCCTTTCATCTTTATTTGTTGGAAAAGGGAAGAGATGTATTCATGGAGTCCTTCTGCTTTTTTTAAAGCAGAATGTCACAGATTGCTCCAGGAGATGTCACATCCTAGAATTAAAGTTTTCCTTGTTTGACCCATTCCAGAAAGCTTGATGCCAAGCCCATACTCTTTAGGGGAGATATGTATGTAGGTGATTTGCCTAGGACTCTAAAAGTAAAAAAGTAGAAAATAAAAAAGAGATTTGCTGCATTAGCAAAGACTAGTGTGTAGAGTGCGGGCTCCTGTTGTACACTCGGGATGACCTAGCCCCCTCCAAGTCAGAGGTGGGTGAGAAGTAGCAATTCCAACAGACAAGGATGAGCCTCCCTATTTATCCCTACCTTGGGCTCATTTTATCCTGGACTGCATCACTTAAACTCAAAACACACTTTTACTATTCAGGGGTCAGTCCTTGTAGCCATCCCATTGTGCTATTCTCCACACCCTATGCGTGGGTCCACAGGAAACTGTAAACAGGTCTGGCTTTCCATGTCACCACTCACACAAGCCAGTGCTTTTCCACACTTGATCTACAGATCACAGACACGTGAGGATTATGCAAAAGAACAAGGACAAAGCTTTATTATAAGTTATGAAGACAACACAAGGGTATCCCCTTGTTCCAGGACTGAAGGGGACGAGGCTAGGGCCTCTTGTTTACTGTCCTGAGGACTCTGACCGCTGGGACCATCCACCTTTGGGGGGAAGACTGCAGGCCGGGGGTGGGAACGGAATGCTGTATCTCTGGGTTCCCAGTTTGCTCCAGGATTACAGAGGTTAGGGCTAAGACATCCGTTTCACATCGAAACAGGGTCCACACGAGGCCCAGCCTGGGAGGGCCCTCCCCGAACTTCTTGGCTCAGGCCAACTTTCTCCTCTTACACCCCAAGGTAATAAGGAATCTCGGCCTGGAGGAGAATGACTTGGTCGATGGCCCAGTGGTTTTATGTCCAGCCAAGGGCCTTGCCCTAACAGCAAGGCGGCACCTTGCTGTGCCCACTGCGGAGGTGAGGCTGCTAGGAGTAGAGGCCGGAACCAACACGCCCCTAAAGGCAGCCTTGGCTGGGCATGGGCTGGGCCCTCCGCTGGAAGTAGGGGGGCCCTGCCTGGGTGTGCCCCCAGGGATGTGACTTAAGATGGGGGCAGTAGTGTCTTCAAACCGAAGCTTATTCTTATTGCTGGGTCCCGTGGTCACCATGGGGGTAGCTCTGGTGAGGAGAGGGCCCCGGAGTTCAGGCCCACGCTTCCCCCATTGCTGTGTGTGGTGCTAGGGGAGGGGGGCCCTGGTTCCTGCCGTAATGCTGAGAGCTGAAAAGATGCAGCTCAGATCTTGGGCAGCCGCTCTGCACCCAGCTAGGTGCTGGCATGGGCGCCCACGGTGGAATTTGTGGAGGAAGCACCCCCAGAAGATGCTTCTGCGCGGCTGCGCTTAGCTGGGGGTGCTGGAGCACAGGCGAAGGCTGGAGCTTGCCGTTTCAAATACAGGGTTCCTCGCTGCTGCCAATCAGGCCCCCCAGAGATGGAGCAGGGAAGGGAAGCCGCAGCAGCGGCAGGAGCGGGCCAGTCAGGAGCCAGGCTTCCGAGGATGCGCCGGAGCCGTGCTTCCTTCTCCGCGTCTAGGTCTTCGGCGGTGACCCGGAAACCCAGCTGAGGGGGTGAGGGCAGCCTCAGAGGCTCCCCTCGCCTGTGCGGCAGCAGAGGAAACCTGCGTTTTGGGGGCCTGGGACTGTCAGATGTGGGGGAGCAGTTCCTCCAGGCCGGTTTCTGCCCTCTTGTTGCCTCTGCATCCTTGTCAGGCTGGCTTTTCCTCTGGGAAACCACCGGAGCTGCAGAGGGCGACGGAGGGCTCTCCTCGCTCCCTTTCTTTGAGGACTTCTGGGGCAGCCCTTGCGGTATGGCGGGACCCCTCCTACTGTTCACGGGCGGGAAACCTCGGGTGGAGCTATAGGAGCTCGTGACGGCGTTTCTTTTAGGGCAGGAGCTCATACAGGAGGTGTGGCGTGTCCTGTTGGGACTGTCTTCTGGCCTCTTGGCGTGGAGGTTTCTCTGCAGAGGTCCAGGCCTGGGCACGAATAAAGTGACCCCCAGGGGCCTAAATGCAGATCGTGTGCCCCCGGTGCCATCGGGGCCGCTTCTCTGGTCGTTGTTCCCCCCTATGACTGTGGGGACGTCCTCCTGCTTGGCCATCCCTTTCCCGCTCTCTCCCGGGGCCCTCAACGCCGTCTGCTCTGTGCTGCAGTTTGGGACACAGCTGGGTGTCGTGGGCGGCACTGGCTGCCCCCGCGCCACACTGACAGTGTCTGTGCCCACTGCGGACACTGAGCTACGGAACATCATGGAGATGAGAGCACCCATCACCGCCTTCTTCCGATGGCCTCGGCTGCAGGTGGTCCTTATGGACCCCCAGAAAGGAGCGCGGGGCCTGCGGGATGGTAGAATGGGGTCTCAGAGACTCTGTGGCAAAGCCCAGATGCAGAGTCACTGGACACTTGTGGGCTGGCCTGCGAGTGGATAGCTGGCCATAGACAGCTGGGTGACCCGGGCCGGCCACGGGAAGTCTGTGGGCGCGGGGAGCGGGCTGGGGGCAGCCGAGCCCTCCTGGCAGGTGCTGGTCCCCCAGTGCCCGGGGCGGGCGTGAGGGGCAGGGCCAACCTAAGTAAGTGCCCGTAGGGGACTTGGGTGAGATCGGTCCTTGGATAGAGGCTGGGCGCCGAGCACTCTCCTTCAGCTGCCAAGTCGGCCCAAAGCAGAGTGCGCACTGTTTGGCCTGTTGCTGGTATTTATAGCCCTGCAACCTGTGAGCGAACAATGGGCTTGCGTCTGCGGGACGCAATAAAGAGGTTAGCGAGGGGTGGCGCATGCGCAGAGTACACGTCACGCCCTGGGGCGCACCGGTGAGGATACGCGCCTGGACCGTCTAGCGCTTCTGAATCTCCCGGGGTCTGAGGGTTGGAGGTGTTTGCCTTGAGGGTGATGAGCTTCCTGGCAGGACAGCTGGCCCTTCTCCCCTGGCCTGGCCCCAGTGCTGTCGGGGGAACTAACCGTACTGGACGGGGTCCCTGCCCAGCAAAGCGGAGCAAGGTTGCTGGCTGTGCAGCTCCCACAAGAGGCGGCAGCTTTGGCAGCAGCGCCTCTGCGTCCTCCTGCCCTTTCCCCTGGCGGCACTGGAGGGGAGAGCCGCTAAGAACGGAAGTGCCCGCACCACCCAGATCCTGCTGGGGTGACACCTGAAGTGGTGGCCAGGGCTGGCTGAGAGGGCCATACTTACCATATGACCCAAAAGCCCACTCCACTCCTAGGCAATTAACCAAGAGAAAATCTTTTCACAAAACAGGTATGTGAATGTTTTAGCTATCTTGTCCACAATTCCTAAATATAGGACTATTGAGGTGATCCAGTTTTCTTGAGTTTGTCATTTTTTAATTGTTCTTGGAATAACACTATGTATACGTACTGTTTCACAGTCTAGAGTTAATATTTTACCAATTCAATAAAATCCAGAAGCCTTACATCCATATAGATTCTTTTACCTTCCACTCTTTGTTATAGCTGTCATATGGGTCACCTTTCTATGACTTGAACGCCACCCTCTGAGACTGTGGAGTCCTTCTTTCATACATATACAGGGAATTCCCTGGCGGTCCAGTGGTTAGGACTCATCACTTTCACTGCTGGGGCCCCGGGTTCAGTCCCTGGTAGGGGAACTAAGATCCCGCAAGCCACGCAGGCGCGGCCAAAAAAAAAAAAAGTCATACATATATAAAATAATGTCAGAGGATCGTTTTTCCAGATACGTGCCGTTGTTGTTGCCCTCCCTTTGTTCCTGAAGTTGCAAGCTTACTTCTTTCTTGTGTCATTTCACTTCAGCCTGAAGAAGTTCCTTTCATGTAATATTTTTAGAGCAGTTTGTCTGGTGATGAATTCTCTTAGTTTTCTCTCATCTCCATCAGCCTTCGTTTTGGCCTTTGTTTGGCTTTCAGTCTTTAAGGATATCCCTGCTTTAAGGATATAATATCCTGGTTTGGTCTTTTCCTTTAATACTTTAAAGATGTTATTCCATTCTTTTCTGGTCTCTATGTTTTCTGATGAGAAACCACAGTCCTTCAAGTTGACATTCTGTGATGTATAACAGGTCGTTTTCTTTTGTCTTTTCACTTTCTTAATGGTGTCCTTTGAATCACAACAGTTTTACACTTTAGTGATGTGTCATTTATGCATAAGGGAGTCTTACTGGCTGGGAATTATTTAGACATTCAATCACATCCTCCTCAGTATTTTGGTTCTATAAATTAAAAGCTAAATGTGAAAGGGTTAGGGAAAGATTTGAATTCGTTCATTGCAAACTTTGCTATAGATGCTAAAGAACTCGTCAGGGACATGTCATTCCCCTGTTCAAATATATCTATATTTTTTCTTATTTACAACGTTGTGTTTAATTTCTGCTGTACAGCAAAGTGACTCAGTTATACACATGTAGAGTCTTTTTCATATTATTTTCCATTATGGTTTATCACAGGATATTGAATATAGTTCCCTGTGCTATACAGTAGGACCTTGATTTTTATCCATCCTACGTACAATAGTTTCCACCTTCTAATCCCAAACCCCCAATCCTTCCCTCCCTCACCCTCCCCTTGTCAACCGTAAGTCCTTTCTCTGTACCTGTGAGTCTGTTTTTGTCTCCTAGATATGTTCATTTGCACTTGTGCCTCCCTCAGAGGGACAAGAGGCGCCGCAAACTGGAAGTCTTTTAATCTTTTATAATTAAAATTAATGTTTGCTTCTTTCCTCTGCAAATAGTTCCCTTTCATCTTTATTTGTTGGAAAAGGGAAGAGATGTATTCATGGAGTCCTTCTGCTTTTTTTAAAGCAGAATGTCACAGATTGCTCCAGGAGATGTCACATCCTAGAATTAAAGTTTTCCTTGTTTGACCCATTCCAGAAAGCTTGATGCCAAGCCCATACTCTTTAGGGGAGATATGTATGTAGGTGATTTGCCTAGGACTCTAAAAGTAAAAAAGTAGAAAATAAAAAAGAGATTTGCTGCATTAGCAAAGACTAGTGTGTAGAGTGCGGGCTCCTGTTGTACACTCGGGATGACCTAGCCCCCTCCAAGTCAGAGGTGGGTGAGAAGTAGCAATTCCAACAGACAAGGATGAGCCTCCCTATTTATCCCTACCTTGGGCTCATTTTATCCTGGACTGCATCACTTAAACTCAAAACACACTTTTACTATTCAGGGGTCAGTCCTTGTAGCCATCCCATTGTGCTATTCTCCACACCCTATGCGTGGGTCCACAGGAAACTGTAAACAGGTCTGGCTTTCCATGTCACCACTCACACAAGCCAGTGCTTTTCCACACTTGATCTACAGATCACAGACACGTGAGGATTATGCAAAAGAACAAGGACAAAGCTTTATTATAAGTTATGAAGACAACACAAGGGTATCCCCTTGTTCCAGGACTGAAGGGGACGAGGCTAGGGCCTCTTGTTTACTGTCCTGAGGACTCTGACCGCTGGGACCATCCACCTTTGGGGGGAAGACTGCAGGCCGGGGGTGGGAACGGAATGCTGTATCTCTGGGTTCCCAGTTTGCTCCAGGATTACAGAGGTTAGGGCTAAGACATCCGTTTCACATCGAAACAGGGTCCACACGAGGCCCAGCCTGGGAGGGCCCTCCCCGAACTTCTTGGCTCAGGCCAACTTTCTCCTCTTACACCCCAAGGTAATAAGGAATCTCGGCCTGGAGGAGAATGACTTGGTCGATGGCCCAGTGGTTTTATGTCCAGCCAAGGGCCTTGCCCTAACAGCAAGGCGGCACCTTGCTGTGCCCACTGCGGAGGTGAGGCTGCTAGGAGTAGAGGCCGGAACCAACACGCCCCTAAAGGCAGCCTTGGCTGGGCATGGGCTGGGCCCTCCGCTGGAAGTAGGGGGGCCCTGCCTGGGTGTGCCCCCAGGGATGTGACTTAAGATGGGGGCAGTAGTGTCTTCAAACCGAAGCTTATTCTTATTGCTGGGTCCCGTGGTCACCATGGGGGTAGCTCTGGTGAGGAGAGGGCCCCGGAGTTCAGGCCCACGCTTCCCCCATTGCTGTGTGTGGTGCTAGGGGAGGGGGGCCCTGGTTCCTGCCGTAATGCTGAGAGCTGAAAAGATGCAGCTCAGATCTTGGGCAGCCGCTCTGCACCCAGCTAGGTGCTGGCATGGGCGCCCACGGTGGAATTTGTGGAGGAAGCACCCCCAGAAGATGCTTCTGCGCGGCTGCGCTTAGCTGGGGGTGCTGGAGCACAGGCGAAGGCTGGAGCTTGCCGTTTCAAATACAGGGTTCCTCGCTGCTGCCAATCAGGCCCCCCAGAGATGGAGCAGGGAAGGGAAGCCGCAGCAGCGGCAGGAGCGGGCCAGTCAGGAGCCAGGCTTCCGAGGATGCGCCGGAGCCGTGCTTCCTTCTCCGCGTCTAGGTCTTCGGCGGTGACCCGGAAACCCAGCTGAGGGGGTGAGGGCAGCCTCAGAGGCTCCCCTCGCCTGTGCGGCAGCAGAGGAAACCTGCGTTTTGGGGGCCTGGGACTGTCAGATGTGGGGGAGCAGTTCCTCCAGGCCGGTTTCTGCCCTCTTGTTGCCTCTGCATCCTTGTCAGGCTGGCTTTTCCTCTGGGAAACCACCGGAGCTGCAGAGGGCGACGGAGGGCTCTCCTCGCTCCCTTTCTTTGAGGACTTCTGGGGCAGCCCTTGCGGTATGGCGGGACCCCTCCTACTGTTCACGGGCGGGAAACCTCGGGTGGAGCTATAGGAGCTCGTGACGGCGTTTCTTTTAGGGCAGGAGCTCATACAGGAGGTGTGGCGTGTCCTGTTGGGACTGTCTTCTGGCCTCTTGGCGTGGAGGTTTCTCTGCAGAGGTCCAGGCCTGGGCACGAATAAAGTGACCCCCAGGGGCCTAAATGCAGATCGTGTGCCCCCGGTGCCATCGGGGCCGCTTCTCTGGTCGTTGTTCCCCCCTATGACTGTGGGGACGTCCTCCTGCTTGGCCATCCCTTTCCCGCTCTCTCCCGGGGCCCTCAACGCCGTCTGCTCTGTGCTGCAGTTTGGGACACAGCTGGGTGTCGTGGGCGGCACTGGCTGCCCCCGCGCCACACTGACAGTGTCTGTGCCCACTGCGGACACTGAGCTACGGAACATCATGGAGATGAGAGCACCCATCACCGCCTTCTTCCGATGGCCTCGGCTGCAGGTGGTCCTTATGGACCCCCAGAAAGGAGCGCGGGGCCTGCGGGATGGTAGAATGGGGTCTCAGAGACTCTGTGGCAAAGCCCAGATGCAGAGTCACTGGACACTTGTGGGCTGGCCTGCGAGTGGATAGCTGGCCATAGACAGCTGGGTGACCCGGGCCGGCCACGGGAAGTCTGTGGGCGCGGGGAGCGGGCTGGGGGCAGCCGAGCCCTCCTGGCAGGTGCTGGTCCCCCAGTGCCCGGGGCGGGCGTGAGGGGCAGGGCCAACCTAAGTAAGTGCCCGTAGGGGACTTGGGTGAGATCGGTCCTTGGATAGAGGCTGGGCGCCGAGCACTCTCCTTCAGCTGCCAAGTCGGCCCAAAGCAGAGTGCGCACTGTTTGGCCTGTTGCTGGTATTTATAGCCCTGCAACCTGTGAGCGAACAATGGGCTTGCGTCTGCGGGACGCAATAAAGAGGTTAGCGAGGGGTGGCGCATGCGCAGAGTACACGTCACGCCCTGGGGCGCACCGGTGAGGATACGCGCCTGGACCGTCTAGCGCTTCTGAATCTCCCGGGGTCTGAGGGTTGGAGGTGTTTGCCTTGAGGGTGATGAGCTTCCTGGCAGGACAGCTGGCCCTTCTCCCCTGGCCTGGCCCCAGTGCTGTCGGGGGAACTAACCGTACTGGACGGGGTCCCTGCCCAGCAAAGCGGAGCAAGGTTGCTGGCTGTGCAGCTCCCACAAGAGGCGGCAGCTTTGGCAGCAGCGCCTCTGCGTCCTCCTGCCCTTTCCCCTGGCGGCACTGGAGGGGAGAGCCGCTAAGAACGGAAGTGCCCGCACCACCCAGATCCTGCTGGGGTGACACCTGAAGTGGTGGCCAGGGCTGGCTGAGAGGGCCATACTTACCATATGACCCAAAAGCCCACTCCACTCCTAGGCAATTAACCAAGAGAAAATCTTTTCACAAAACAGGTATGTGAATGTTTTAGCTATCTTGTCCACAATTCCTAAATATAGGACTCTTGAGGTGATCCAGTTTTCCTGAGTTTGTCATTTTTTAATTGTTCTTGGAATAACACTATGTATACGTACTGTTTCACAGTCTAGAGTTAATATTTTACCAATTCAATAAAATCCAGAAGCCTTACATCCATATAGATTCTTTTACCTTCCACTCTTTGTTATAGCTGTCAAATGGTTCACCTTTCTATGACTTGAACGCCACCCTCTGAGACTGTGGAGTCCTTCTTTCATACATATACAGGGAATTCCCTGGCGGTCCAGTGGTTAGGACTCATCACTTTCACTGCTGGGGCCCCGGGTTCAGTCCCTGGTAGGGGAACTAAGATCCCGCAAGCCACGCAGGCGCGGCCAAAAAAAAAAAAAGTCATACATATATAAAATAATGTCAGAGGATCGTTTTTCCAGATACGTGCCGTTGTTGTTGCCCTTCCTTTGTTCCTGAAGTTGCAAGCTTACTTCTTTCTTGTGTCATTTCACTTCAGCCTGAAGAAGTTCCTTTCATGTAATATTTTTAGAGCAGTTTGTCTGGTGATGAATTCTCTTAGTTTTCTCTCATCTCCATCAGCCTTCGTTTTGGCCTTTGTTTGGCTTTCAGTCTTTAAGGATATCCCTGCTTTAAGGATATAATATCCTGGTTTGGTCTTTTCCTTTAATACTTTAAAGATGTTATTCCATTCTTTTCTGGTCTCTATGTTTTCTGATGAGAAACCACAGTCCTTCAAGTTGACATTCTGTGATGTATAACAGGTCGTTTTCTTTTGTCTTTTCACTTTCTTAATGGTGTCCTTTGAATCACAACAGTTTTACACTTTAGTGATGTGTCATTTATGCATAAGGGAGTCTTACTGGCTGGGAATTATTTAGACATTCAATCACATCCTCCTCAGTATTTTGGTTCTATAAATTAAAAGCTAAATGTGAAAGGGTTAGGGAAAGATTTGAATTCGTTCATTGCAAACTTTGCTATAGATGCTAAAGAACTCGTCAGGGACATGTCATTCCCCTGTTCAAATATATCTATATTTTTTCTTATTTACAACGTTGTGTTTAATTTCTGCTGTACAGCAAAGTGACTCAGTTATACACATGTAGAGTCTTTTTCATAGTATTTTCCATTATGGTTTATCACAGGATATTGAATATAGTTCCCTGTGCTATACAGTAGGACCTTGATTTTTATCCATCCTACGTACAATAGTTTCCACCTTCTAATCCCAAACCCCCAATCCTTCCCTCCCTCACCCTCCCCTTGTCAACCGTAAGTCCTTTCTCTGTACCTGTGAGTCTGTTTTTGTCTCCTAGATATGTTCATTTGCACTTGTGCCTCCCTCAGAGGGACAAGAGGCGCCGCAAACTGGAAGTCTTTTAATCTTTTATAATTAAAATTAATGTTTGCTTCTTTCCTCTGCAAATAGTTCCCTTTCATCTTTATTTGTTGGAAAAGGGAAGAGATGTATTCATGGAGTCCTTCTGCTTTTTTTAAAGCAGAATGTCACAGATTGCTCCAGGAGATGTCACATCCTAGAATTAAAGCTTTCCTTGTTTGACCCATTCCAGAAAGCTTGATGCCAAGCCCATACTCTTTCGGGGAGATATGTATGTAGGTGATTTGCCTAGGACTCTAAAAGTAAAAAAGTAGAAAATAAAAAAGAGATTTGCTGCATTAGCAAAGACTAGTGTGTAGAGTGCGGGCTCCTGTTGTACACTCGGGATGACCTAGCCCCCTCCAAGTCAGAGGTGGGTGAGAAGTAGCAATTCCAACAGACAAGGATGAGCCTCCCTATTTATCCCTACCTTGGGCTCATTTTATCCTGGGCTGCATCACTTAAACTCAAAACACACTTTTACTATTCAGGGGTCAGTCCTTGTAGCCATCCCATTGTGCTATTCTCCACACCCTATGCGTGGGTCCACAGGAAACTGTAAACAGGTCTGGCTTTCCATGTCACCACTCACACAAGCCAGTGCTTTTCCACACTTGATCTACAGATCACAGACACGTGAGGATTATGCAAAAGAACAAGGACAAAGCTTTATTATAAGTTATGAAGACAACACAAGGGTATCCCCTTGTTCCGGGACTGAAGGGGACGAGGCTAGGGCCTCTTGTTTACTGTCCTGAGGACTCTGACCGCTGGGACCATCCACCTTTGGGGGGAAGACTGCAGGCCGGGGGTGGGAACGGAATGCTGTATCTCTGGGTTCCCAGTTTGCTCCAGGATTACAGAGGTTAGGGCTAAGACATCCGTTTCACATCGAAACAGGGTCCACACGAGGCCCAGCCTGGGAGGGCCCTCCCCGAACTTCTTGGCTCAGGCCAACTTTCTCCTCTTACACCCCAAGGTAATAAGGAATCTCTGCCTGGAGGAGAATGACTTGGTCGATGGCCCAGTGGTTTTATGTCCAGCCAAGGGCCTTGCCCTAACAGCAAGGCGGCACCTTGCTGTGCCCACTGCGGAGGTGAGGCTGCTAGGAGTAGAGGCCGGAACCAACACGCCCCTAAAGGCAGCCTTGGCTGGGCATGGGCTGGGCCCTCCGCTGGAAGTAGGGGGGCCCTGCCTGGGTGTGCCCCCAGGGATGTGACTTAAGATGGGGGCAGTAGTGTCTTCAAACCGAAGCTTATTCTTATTGCTGGGTCCCGTGGTCACCATGGGGGTAGCTCTGGTGAGGAGAGGGCCCCGGAGTTCAGGCCCACGCTTCCCCCATTGCTGTGTGTGGTGCTAGGGGAGGGGCGCCCTGGTTCCTGCCGTAATGCTGAGAGCTGAAAAGATGCAGCTCAGATCTTGGGCAGCCGCTCTGCACCCAGCTGGGTGCTGGCATGGGCGCCCACGGTGGAATTTGTGGAGGAAGCACCCCCAGAAGATGCTTCTGCGCGGCTGCGCTTAGCTGGGGGTGCTGGAGCACAGGCGAAGGCTGGAACCTGCCGTTTCAAATGGGTGCCCATGGTGGAATTTGTGGATGAAGCACCCCCAGAAGATGCTTCTGCGCGGCTGCGCTTAGCTGGGGGTGCTGGAGCACAGGCGAAGGCTGGAGCCTGCCGTTTCAAATGGGTGCCCACGGTGGAACTTGTGGATGAACCACCCCCAGAAGATGCTTCTGCATGGCTGCGCTTAGCTGGGGGTGCTGGAGCCCAGGCGAAGGCTGGAGCTTGCCGTTTCAAATACAGGGTTCCTCGCTGCTGCCAATCAGGCCCCCCAGAGATGGAGCAGGGAAGAGAAGCCGCAGCAGCGACAGGAGCGGGCCAGTCAGGAGCCAGGCTTCCGAGGATGCGCCGGAGCCGTGCTTCCTTCTCCGCGTCTAGGTCTTCGGCGGTGACCCGGAAACCCAGCTGAGGGGGTGAGGGCAGCCTCAGAGGCTCCCCTCGCCTGTGCGGCAGCAGAGGAAACCTGCGTTTTGGGGGCCTGGGACTGTCAGATGTGGGGGAGCAGTTCCTCCAGGCCGGTTTCTGCCCTCTTGTTGCCTCTGCATCCTTGTCAGGCTGGCTTTTCCTCTGGGAAACCACCGGAGCTGCAGAGGGCGACGGAGGGCCCTCCTCGCTCCCTTTCTTTGAGGACTTCTGGGGCAGCCCTTGCGGTATGGCGGGACCCCTCCTACTGTTCACGGGCGGGAAACCTCGGGTGGAGCTATAGGAGCTCGTGATGGCGTTTCTTTTAGGGCAGGAGCTCATACAGGAGGTGTGGCGTGTCCTGTTGGGACTGTCTTCTGGCCTCTTGGCGTGGAGGTTTCTCTGCAGAGGTCCAGGCCTGGGCACGAATAAAGTGACCCCCAGGGGCCTAAATGCAGATCGTGTGCCCCCGGTGCCATCGGGGCCGCTTCTCTGGTCGTTGTTCCCCCCTATGACTGTGGGGACGTCCTCCTGCTTGGCCATCCCTTTCCCGCTCTCTCCCGGGGCCCTCAACGCCGTCTGCTCTGTGCTGCAGTTTGGGACACAGCTGGGTGTCGTGGGCGGCACTGGCTGCCCCCGCGCCACACTGACAGTGTCTGTGCCCACTGCGGACACTGAGCTACGGAACATCATGGAGATGAGAGCACCCATCACCGCCTTCTTCCGATGGCCTCGGCTGCAGATGGTCCTTATGGACCCCCAGAAAGGAGCGCGGGGCCTGCGGGATGGTAGAATGGGGTCTCAGAGACTCTGTGGCAAAGCCCAGATGCAGAGTCACTGGACACTTGTGGGCTGGCCTGCGAGTGGATAGCTGGCCATAGACAGCTGGGTGACCCGGGCCGGCCACGGGAAGTCTGTGGGCGCGGGGAGCGGGCTGGGGGCAGCCGAGCCCTCCTGGCAGGTGCTGGTCCCCCAGTGCCCGGGGCGGGCGTGAGGGGCAGGGCCAACCTAAGTAAGTGCCCGTAGGGGACTTGGGTGAGATCGGTCCTTGGATAGAGGCTGGGCGCCGAGCACTCTCCTTCAGCTGCCAAGTCGGCCCAAAGCAGAGTGCGCACTGTTTGGCCTGTTGCTGGTATTTATAGCCCTGCAACCTGTGAGCGAACAATGGGCTTGCGTCTGCGGGACGCAATAAAGAGGTTAGCGAGGGGTGGCGCATGCGCAGAGTACACGTCACGCCCTGGGGCGCACCGGTGAGGATACGCGCCTGGACCGTCTAGCGCTTCTGAATCTCCCGGGGTCTGAGGGTTGGAGGTGTTTGCCTTGAGGGTGATGAGCTTCCTGGCAGGACAGCTGGCCCTTCTCCCCTGGCCTGGCCCCAGTGCTGTCGGGGGAACTAACCGTACTGGACGGGGTCCCTGCCCAGCAAAGCGGAGCAAGGTTGCTGGCTGTGCAGCTCCCACAAGAGGCGGCAGCTTTGGCAGCAGCGCCTCTGCGTCCTCCTGCCCTTTCCCCTGGCGGCACTGGAGGGGAGAGCCGCTAAGAACGGAAGTGCCCGCACCACCCAGATCCTGCTGGGGTGACACCTGAAGTGGTGGCCAGGGCTGGCTGAGAGGGCCATACTTACCATATGACCCAAAAGCCCACTCCACTCCTAGGCAATTAACCAAGAGAAAATCTTTTCACAAAACAGGTATGTGAATGTTTTAGCTATCTTGTCCACAATTCCTAAATATAGGACTCTTGAGGTGATCCAGTTTTCCTGAGTTTGTCATTTTTTAATTGTTCTTGGAATAACACTATGTATACGTACTGTTTCACAGTCTAGAGTTAATATTTTACCAATTCAATAAAATCCAGAAGCCTTACATCCATATAGATTCTTTTACCTTCCACTCTTTGTTATAGCTGTCAAATGGTTCACCTTTCTATGACTTGAACGCCACCCTCTGAGACTGTGGAGTCCTTCTTTCATACATATACAGGGAATTCCCTGGCGGTCCAGTGGTTAGGACTCATCACTTTCACTGCTGGGGCCCCGGGTTCAGTCCCTGGTAGGGGAACTAAGATCCCGCAAGCCACGCAGGCGCGGCCAAAAAAAAAAAAAGTCATACATATATAAAATAATGTCAGAGGATCGTTTTTCCAGATACGTGCCATTGTTGTTGCCCTCCCTTTGTTCCTGAAGTTGCAAGCTTACTTCTTTCTTGTGTCATTTCACTTCAGCCTGAAGAAGTTCCTTTCATGGAATATTTTTAGAGCAGTTTGTCTGGTGATGAATTCTCTTAGTTTTCTCTCATCTCCATCAGCCTTCGTTTTGGCTTTTGTTTGGCTTTCAGTCTTTAAGGATATCCCTGCTTTAAGGATATAATATCCTGGTTTGGTCTTTTCCTTTAATACTTTAAAGATGTTATTCCATTCTTCTCTGGTCTCTATGTTTTCTGATGAGAAATCACAGTCCTTCAAGTTGACATTCTGTGATGTATAACAGGCGTTTTCCTTGACTGCTTTCAAGATTATTCTTCACCTTTGCTTTTTTTTATCAGATTGTGTGTCACGGTGAGGCTTTCTGAGCTTAGATCTGTGTCTCTAAATCAATGATGTTTTTAACTATTGTTTTCCTCCTATATTTTCTTCTGCACCTTTCCTTCACACTCTCCAATGGCACAAGAGGTAGAACTTGCAATATTGTTTCACATGTCTCTGAGATTTAGTTTTTGTTCAGTCATTTTTCCTCTTTGTTTTTCAGATTGTGCCATTTCTATTGATCCATAAGTTTTCTCAATCTTTCCTCTGTTTTCTCTGTTCTGTTATTCAGCCCATCCAGTGAATGCTTGCTTTTGCATATTGCATGTTAAGTTTTAAACTATCCATTTGCTTCTTTTTCATAGTTTTTACTTCTCTGTGAAGAACTTCTTTCCATTAATTTCAAGATTGTTTACCTTTACCTCATTGAGCATGGCTGTAATGGATGCTTTGTCTGCTAATTCCTCCATGTGGTTTACTTCAGGTCTGGGTCTGTTGATTGCCTTTTTCTCTTGAGAATCGGTCACATTTTCCTAGTTCTTTGTATGCTCTGTTGTGTGATTTTGGGTGGTATACTGGAAAGTTTGCTTATTACGTTTCGAGACTCTGGTTCCTATTAAAATCCTCCGGAGATTGCCACTTTTTCTTGTTCTGTTGTTTTTGTTAAGCAATTCATGAACCTATGGTCAAACAGGTATTGTGCCTTGTCTTCTGAGTTGTTCCAGTCTTGGTGCAGTTTTCAGGACTCTGCTGTGCTGTTTGTGTCCACATGGTGTACGTACCACTCGGGGGTTAATGTGGGAATTGAGTGGCAGTTTATACTGTAGTTCACTTCTGCAAGCCTCTACTCTGCCTCGTTGGGTCTGTCTGTGCATGAGGCTCGGGGGGATCCCAGGACTTTTGTTGGCTCATACAGAGACCTAAAT
This sequence comes from Mesoplodon mirus, assembly GCF_964341445.2. NCBI lineage: Eukaryota > Metazoa > Chordata > Mammalia > Artiodactyla > Ziphiidae > Mesoplodon > Mesoplodon mirus. Next base: position 19,126,555 of record NC_138989.1, on the reverse strand, counting down.
AGTCTCCTCCTCTAGCTCTCTCCTCTTTGGGCTTCTACCCACATTCTCAGGCTTCAGGGGCCCCTCCTACATGTTCCTCAAAGTGTTTCAGCCTCCATGCTGTCATGGAGTTCCCTATGGCCAGGTTGACCTTTCAGGTGAAATAGCAAGAGAAAAGAAAGGAAAATAACATAACGGCATTCCCCCACACTCCTCAGACAATAGGAGCCTCTTAACCTGTTCCTTTGTCCAGAGACACAGGCCATTTCTCAGTGAAGGCCTCTGCCATCACTGAGGTTGCAGGGGAGATGTGGTAACTGGGGAGAAAAAGACCCCCTCACTCCTCAACATGCAAGCCCCCCACTTTCTCACTTATCTGGCTAGAAATAAAAGGTTGATCCCATGGTTTTAACCTTCAGCTGCTGCTGGACTTTGTGTGGCTTGTGTAAGCTGGGAGACAGAGGCAGGAAAAAAACCACCATAATCACCCTGTTACGGGCTGTTATTCAACTTTGGACTTCCAGGCCCCATCTGCCTGTTAGTGTTCACTTCTTAGAGTTTCAAGTGCATGCTTTTTGGCCTCTATCTTGCTCCATGCGGCTCTTGAGCCCTTGTAATATGACCACATTTCTCGTGACACATGTAAAAATTCTAACATTTTGCAGATACTGAATTAAAAAGCTATTATTTACATTGACTTCACCATTTTCACTTTCCTGGTGTGTTCATCAGAAAATTCAAAATTACATATGTGCCTGGCATTATGTATTTTTTGGTGAGCAGTGATCCAGAGGATGGAAATGTATGCTTCCTTCAGCTCCTTAAACTCAACCCCACTGTGGGGCAACGTCCCAGCCAGGCAGAAACTGCAGGTGGAGCTGGAGACCTTGAAAAGTTTGGCTATACTTCCAGCTGAGCCCAAAGCCCAAGGATGATTCTGGACTTTCATTCTGACTCGTGCACTTCAGATCTTTCTGGGTTTGGACCTGGTATATATGTCCCTCCCAGCCCACCCTGGCTGCCCCTTCAGTTGTCACCCCAGAAGGATCTGGGTGGCTTGGGCACTTCTGGGTTTTTTGTTTTGTTTTTGTTTGGTACTTCTGTTCTTAGCAGCTCTCCCCTCCAATGTTACCAGGCGGGAGGGCAGGCAGACACACAGGCACTGATGCCAAAGCTGCCACCTCGGGCGGCGGCTGCTGAGCCAGGTACCCTGCTTTCCAGCTTTCCCGCTCTGGTGGCCGGGGACCCATCCTGTACAGTTAGAGCCGGCCGGGGGAGAAGGTGCGAACTGATGAGGAAGATACAGGCAGTGCCCTTGCAGTGGTCACCTACGTCCAAAGTTCCTGTCCCCACAAGTGGGAGGACACAGAGTTTGGGCCTGAGAATTCCAAGACGATTTCGAAGAAACTCTCAAATTGATGCCTCTCAGTCATAGAGAAGAGTAGCAAGGACCACCTCGACTCTGGGAACATCCCTCATGTCTTTGCTGAGCTTGCCCGGTGCTACTGCCTGTGCCCCTCCCCACCTCCACTGCACCTGGAGTGTTCTACAGCTGCCTGGCCACACGCTGTGAGCTCTCTTCAGTTTAAACGCTTTTCTGGGCCGAAAAATCCTTGGTTAATATTGTCTAGAAAAGGAGTAGTAGTCATGCAACCTCTAGAAGCTGATGAAAAGTAAAAACTGGTCCCTGTCCCAGCATGAGGGAGAAGAGGTCTCAGAGCCTCCAGTCTCTGGCCGGACCCTGTAGTCCATTCCTGCTGACCCAGGTCAGACCTGACTCCTCTTCTCTGCCTCTCACCAACTGCCGTGATGCAAAGTGCCAGGTATGTTCCAGCTGATGGAGAAGACAACAGAATAGGAAGGCAGCTCCTCTCTGCAGACAATAAGGTGGATGTCCCTGTTATTCTCACTGCAGCCACTGCACCTCATCCTCCCTCATCCCCACATGGAAGGAGCACAGAGGTAGAGATGGCCATGGCTGGACACAGGTGGTGATGCTCTACTGATTTTTCCCATCTGAAGACTTCGGAATCTATCACCCCTCCTCCTTCCCATGGCCTGGGTACTCTTGTGTCTTTCTTGTGTCTCTCCATATCTTTTCCCTCTCAAGGTCCCGCCCAAGGTTCTGGGCACTGATGTCTCCTATGGCACCCACTGGGCAGCTGCTCTTGGTATCTCTTGCTGTAACCTTTAATCACACACGGCCAGGGTCCCCTCAAGCACCCCTGTGAATCTGTGATCTAGAGATGAAGGATTTCTAGGATAATCTTGTTATGAGAACCTTGCTTCTGGGGGAAAATTTGATCTTTTTAATCAAGTAGTCTCTTTTTTTTTTTTTTTTTTTGCGTTATGCGGGCCTCTCCCGTTGAGGAGCACAGGCTTCAGACGCGTAGGCTCAGCGGTCATGGCTCACGGGCCCAGCCGCTCTGCAGCATGTGGGATCCTCCCGGACCGGGACACAAACCCGCGTCCCTTGCATCGGCAGGCAGACTCTCAACCACTGCGCCACCAGGGAAGCTCTAGTCTACTCTTTTTATTTTGTGGGGGAAAATATCAGCACTCCTGTAGGACAATCAAATTCTATTAAAACGCCATGCATTTCACACAGGAGCCATGAAACAAAAGGATCCTCAGGTCAGACTCTGCCTCATTTTATATTTGCTTTGACTTCAAACAACTCCCTTGACTTGTTACTTGCTAAGGCTTCAGAAGAAACCCAGACCCTATTTCCTCTGGCAGGTTTGACAGGGACATGAGTGGTGATGTTCCTTTCCACTGCTAAGTTCCCCTCTCCCCACCTTGCAATGCATAACCTCCTCTTCATCCTCCCAGGAAGGGAGCCCAGTGCCTACCCTGACGCTCAGTCCCTGGAGGAGATCTCTGTACAGTGTTTTGTGCCCAGCACACAGAAACCAGGGCTGGCATAAGTGATGGGAGACTGATTTTCCACATCAGAATGGCATTTCCTATTCTTGGCAACATTTTCTGAAGCAAAATACTAGACCTTGGTTGGTGAAAGTTGGAGTGAAGCTCCTTCATTTATCCCTGGAGGATCCTCCTTTCTCAGATTCCTCCAGAACTGGGTGTGACATGTGGGTTCACCTGGGGCTCCTGCAAAAGGAAGGAATGCTGCCCCAGCGCCCAGCTGAGATGGGGGAGGATTAATTCTGAAGCCTCCTGTAATAACAAAAAGAAGCTTTGGGAATGTGGAGAGGGACAGGAAGGAGGCATCCTTGAGAAACTACCCCTTTAATGTTAAAGTATCTGAAGGAGCAAGGGCTGGGATTACTGCAATCTCAGGCCTGCTGAGCATCCCACACAAGGATTGAGAACAAGGATTAAAGTCGTAATTGATATGCCAAACTCATAGGAGAAGTTTAGAGTCTGTCCCAAGAAGCAGAGGCACCAGAGAAAGTCCACAGGATTTGGAACTGAAGGGTTAATCTACAGGGCCTGGTTCCCTATTTGCTGGTCGTACAACTTTTCAGAATACCCCCAGGTTCTCAAGACTCCCATTTCTCATAAGTCAAATAAATACAGTTAGAGATTCTTTTCTTGTATTTGATCAACCAAAATGAGGGGAACGTAAAGGCCAACTCAGAGTGGAGATTTATTATTAAACAAATACTTAATGTCTCAGTAATAGTGATTCTGAAGCCACAGTTTTGTCCATTTAGAACTCTGTGAATGTTTTCCTGGAGGGCAACAGTATTTTGTTCCAGTTTATTGAGGTGTGCTTAGCATACAGTATACTGTACATACTGAAGGTTTGCAGTTTGATAAATTTGGACATACATCCTAGAGTATAATAAAGATGATGTCTGGCCTCTGTCCCTGGCTCCTGGCACAAAGCTTCAAAAATCCTTGGAATTTCCTGCATGCTAAGATAGCCTTTGTTAGGCCAAAGAGGTGACTCATCTTGGATCCCTGGATGGCTTTAGGATGGGAGTGAAACGCCAACTGCAGGATTGGATGGTTGTAACCTCAAGCCAAATTGACCTCCAGGGAGAGGGGAGGGGGCTAGAGATTGACTTCAGTCATTCGACCAATGATTTGATTAATCGTGCCTACCTAATGAAACACCAGTAACAACTCTGGACACCCGTACACATTGGAACCTCCAGGACGGTGAACACGTGGTGGGAGGGTGATGTGTTAGGACTCCACAGGGAGGGGACATGGAAGCTCTGCATCCAGAACCCACTTAGACCTCACGTGTGTGTATCCTTTATAATAAAACTGTAAGTGTAAGGATAGTGCTTCCCTTAGTTCTATGAATTGTTTCCAGGCAATTATTGAACCCCAGTGGTTGTGGGAACCCCTAAATATATATCAGTCCATCAGAAGTGTGGGTGGCTAGGGATCCCCAAATTGCATCTGGTGTCTGATGGAAGGAGAGTCTTGTGGAGGACTTTGTCCTACCTTGTGGGATCTGATGCTAACTCTGGGTGGTGAGCATCAGACTCACATTAATGTATGCCCAGATTAGGGGGGGAAACAGAGCATTTGGTGTCAGAAATGGGGGATCCACTACAAGGACCCTGACCCACTGAGACATGTGGTTTGGGAAGAGAAAGGATAAAAAGGTGGCGGGTGAGTATGTTTTGATTCCTGGGTGGCCACAAGGTCATTTACAGTATGGAATAGCAGTTGTGCTGCAGTCCCTTACTCAAAAGTGAACAATAGAGTTTAGAGATGACGGACCCAGCTCCTGGGGTTTTGGCTCACTGGATGCATAAGAATTGTAAAATAACAAGAAAACAGTTCAGTATGTAGTCCACTGGTTACTGTTATCTGTAATAGCTAAAACTGAATTGAAAGAAAGCTCTGAGTCAGATCTTGATGTTGACAAAGCTCAGAGTTTGGACAGGAGAGAGGACCTCTGAGACCTCTGGTCATCAAAAAGGTGGTCCAGGTCGAGGATGGCAAAATGAAGAAATTACTGAAACCAGGAGGTAGAGTGTGCAGTTGTCTCAGTTTGTGGATTGATATCATCAGCTTCCTGAAAAACCTGTACTGAAATGGCACATGAGAGGATTAATGTGGGGGCTGTGTCTTTGGCTTTGAAGGCTGCACAGTGGAAGAGTGTGTTTGCTCTGATCCAGGACCCACATCTCACTACGGAACAATCACAGAAGGCTGTGCATGATTCAGACACACCAAAGGTTATTCCCAACAGCCTTGTGGGCTGGATAAAAGGCCCTGTGAAGTCTGTTTCCCCTGAGAAGAAAGACTGTCTGACTCCCCCTATAAATGCCAACTGGTACATCTCAGATGAAGCAGCTGAAATGCTTTGCACACAAGCCATGCTACATTGGCTTTATGGAGATCAGGATTTTAATCCACAGAGTATGCCCCTTACCCAGGACATGGTTAAGTGCTGTGATTAAAGGGCCTCTTTTGCATGGACACGCCTTGTAACCTAACTGCTGCCAAGTCAAACAGCACCCCAAAATGATTTATGAGACTTTTCTGTTTCCCCTTACGGGTCTTATAGATGCTAATTAAAAAATAGACTAATTAAACAATGGCAAAAGGCAGAAGGGAGAGTCAAAGGACTCATCCCAGCAGAATGGAAATCTTTGCATGGTTTTTGAGGAATGGGATGAATAAAGTTGACCTTAATGGCATTGAAACAAAAGTCTTAATGGAGCACCATCAAAGGATGAGTGGACCAATGGGACATGGGTCCTCAAACATGTCTTTCCACTCTATTTAACCCAGTTTGGAGCAATTTTAAAAGTCAGGAGGCAAAGACTACAGTGAGAAACCCAACTGGGAGTCACCTGGGATGACAGTCAAGCAGACTCACCTAGATAAAGACTGACAAAGGGGCCAGTGTATCTTGGCTCAAGGCTCTGCTGGGGGACCCAAAGCCTTATGCACATGAGTGGGTGGAATGATTGGGGAGGGAGGAAGGGAAGTTTCCTGGGCTCCTTGACAAAAGAACTTCATGAACTGTGTAGCACCCAAATCTGTGCGTGAGACAGGACCTCAAAGAGCCTACAATTAAACTGAGAAAATAACAGAAATGCATGAGTTAATCGGATTCAGGTGGAAAGTTTGGATGAAAACTGGAATGATTATGCACGCTCTGTGTGAAGTGGCTGTGTCTGTTTTACCTGAACATATTATGGGGATGGATATTGGGTCTGACTGAGGAATGTTTCCCTTGCCTGGCATAAAACAGAAGGCACAGAAGTCCACTCTTCAAGCAATACTAATTGCTAAATGGGAAGCAGTAAAAATATCAGAACGTACAGAGTACAAAATAGAAGCTTAAGTGTTGGTACAGACAAATTCTCACTACAGTAGACCCATGGAGAGTGTAGGCTGGGGTTTATGGCAAAACCCTGTGCTCCCCTCCCAGTGACCACTGCTGGGATAACGCACTAGAGAATTTCCATAAGAGGAGCAATTATTATCTTGCTATCAGACATTAACTGACTCTGCCCTACAACTGAAGGACATAAAATAATCTTGAAACCTGAAATACCCATAATATCTTGGGTGATAGCAGAGGGACACTCTAATAGGGAGGGCAATGCCCAGATGAGCTCCATAATAAAATGGAAATGGTTTGCACAGGAGCATGCTGTGAGGGGACTGCAAAGACTTGTTCAGTGTATTCGTGGGCAAGTACACTCATTTTCTCCAGGACTGACTTTGGAATCACATGCGGAGCTACTGATTCCATTGCCACTTGGGCCAGTGCCCTATAAACAGCTCTTGACTGACCAAAAAAGAGCGGCTTAGCTTTTAGATGACAGTTCCAAGATGAAGAGATAGTTTCCTGTTTGGAAGACCATCACTCTGATCAAAGAAGGTAAAAATAAACTAGCTCCATGCCCCTATATTGCATGCTGTTTGGGTTTTTACTGAAGCATGGGTGGTGACCAATAGCTTGGCTATATGGTCAGGCCAAAAGGCAATGGAAAACTGGCCTATCAGAAGGATGCCCAGATGGCGCATGGCCCTATGGAAATCACTATGGAAATTTGAAGACTGAATTAAAGTAGGATATGTCAATGCACATCAGAAAAACCATTCTTCAGATTTGTAAGATGACTGGAATCGATGAGTTTGGATATACTAATGTGCTTGCCTGAGGTGGCCTCCTCGGTCCACGGACTGTAGAAATGGACTGAATCTGCATGCATTCCTCTTGTACCCTGAGACACAAAATGCCAAGAACTGTTCTGTCGACAGGAGAGACACAGACTGCTGATGGCCGTGGAATGGATTCCCCAGGGGGAAAGCTGGCAAGTGGATTACACTGGACTAATGCTGGGGCCCCAGGGGGCTAGACCTAAGTCCTGACAGGAATAGATACTGACTATGGACTGGAGTGTATGTTATCAGGTGGTACATGCCAATGCTCACACTACAACAAAAGAGTCAGAACAGAAGGTCCTGCACCGAGCAACACAGTGCTCATCCTCAGAGTAATGGTTTGGTAGAGAATTGGAATAGGCAATTAAAGCATCGATTTGTCTAAAACAGGGGGAGATAGAGGCATAACAGACTTGCTTATGTGCCCTCACAAGCGTTTGCTCACTCTCACTGTGACAGGCGCCAAAGGCATTTCCCCACTAGATAGATCCTTCTGCTTTTTTGGTGGATCTGAGGGAGAGGGCGTGGGAGAGGATGCTGCTTTGACTATGCAGTTCTTCCCACTGGGGGAAGATGATGGTATGATTATATGTTTTTCTTTTCCTCACCCATCGCCTCAACTTTCTTCCCCTACCTGATGTAAATAGTAGTCACAGGACTGGGCTGTAACTACAATCAGAAGCAGGCATGGGTCCTAGGCAAGAAGTTGTAACTCTACTTTTACACGTTTATGTCAATTTTCCTAATTGAGTCCTGCTTTCACTCCCTCAGCCAAAATGCGCGGAGCAACTAAGCCCGCGCCCCGCAACTACTGAAGCCCTCAACTACTGAAGCCCGCGTGCCCTAGGCTGCAACAAGAGAAGCCACCGCAACGAGAAGCCCGGCGACACAACAAAGAGCAGTCCCTGCTCTCTGCAACTAGGGAAAGCCTGCGCACAGCAAAGAAGACCCAACGCAGCCAAAAAATAATAATAATAAATTAAAATAAATTTATGTTAAAAAAAGTGTTTAGTCCCAGATTCCAAATGGTTTACTAGTTGTAGGAGTTAGTTCCTGAGTCTTAACACAAATTTTGGAAGGTCATTTATGTTCCTTTACACAGAAATCCCCCTGGCCAGGGACACAGTTCTCTGGAATAGAATTGTGATTCAGTGTCATCAAACAAACAGAAAAAAATGCAACTTTCAAAGTGCTTGAAGTAGATGTACTCAAAATGATGGAGGGCAAAAGTTGCCAAGTTGATGGCTTTAAAATTAGAATGTTGATGAAGCTAAATCTCACCTTGTCTCAGGACACAGGAGCACAAACATGATTCTGTTTGAGGAAAATGAAAAAGGCAACCTTGATTAACAATAAAAAGGACAAATGGTACAGGAGAGGACAGCTGCTTCCCTGCTCTAAATGTAGGTGAAAATATACATTTTGAAGCTGTATTTTAAATATATAACTTTCTTGGAAGCCAGTCTCTTGTCATTATTTGACACTCTACTTCTGCTGGGGCTTTAACATTTTGAAAATGCAATCTCAAGTGCCCAAGTAAGAAAAGTGGTCTAAAAGGACATGAAGGTCATATGTGAAATTCCTGTTTCATGTCAACATGCACTGAAATGAATTAAGGACATGAGAGGGAGGAGGTGAGAGCAAAGATGGCTGGGTCCTACTTCAGCTGAAAGGACAGGTCAACAATTGAGACAGTCACTCCCTTTGCTAAAATGGTTGGGATACTTCTTATTCAACTCAGGTTTCTGCAGGTCTACCATGTCAGGATCCTTTGGGGTGAAAATCACAGCCACCTGACTCAACAAAGAAACTAAAGCAAGAAAAGAAAGGAAGGAGGGAGGGAAGGAAGGAACGAACGAACGAACGAAGGTAGAAAGGAACGAAGGGAAGAAAGAAGAAAGAAACTTACTGGGTCAAGTGACTGCAAAGTCTAGCCCAGGTGTCTGGGGCTAGACGCTCAATGTCATCAGACTTCATTTCCATCTCTGCAATCATCTCAGAGCTCCTTTCTTCTGTGTTGGTTTCATTGTCTCAGCGAATGGTAAAATATGCAGAACAATACCTAGGTCAACAATACCTTGACCCAGGTATTATTCTGTGCAGCACTGGGCCAAACACTTAACTAAGCTGTTTCCTCATTTACTCAGCCAACATTCATGGAACATAATATGCTACTCTTCTAGGCTATGAAACAACAGTGAGTAAGAACAAATCTCTGCCCTCATGGACCTTACATTCTAGGATGATAGCAGGTACCCAATGCCAATTAAAAATTGTCTCTCGCCATCTGCCTCTACGAGGATGACGTCACTAGCCACTGCAGTCACTGACCTTCAACACACCCTGAAAGGAGTTCAGGGAAGAGATCAGGAATGTGGCACACTGTGCTCTGGGAAAAACTGGCAGAACAGGCCTTCAGGTAGTTAGATCTTTTTCAGGAGAAGACTTTATGAGCCCAATTTCTTGCATCTTAAATCTAAGAAAGCACTAAAATCATTGACAGAGACATCTGCTCCTCGTGACTAGCAGCAACCATCTGCCAAAACGTGCGCTTGATTGCACCTATCTCCCTTCACTAAAATCATATATATAGCAACCTGCCCCCCCCCACCTCTTCAGAGCAGTTCCTCAGAGCTATCTGAGAGGCTGTCTCCTGGGCTATGGTCCTCATTTTGCCCCAAATAAAACTTAACTCACAACTCTCACATTGTGATTTTTTTTCTCCAGTCAACATCACAAAATAACAAAATGTAGGTTAAATGTATAGGGTAAATGGGGAGAAGTTAAGAGGGGATGAAAGAGGCAAAAGAGTAGGAAGTGTATATATCGAGGGAGTGGAAGGGCTGCAATTTCAGAAAAAGATGTCCAGGTAAAGACTCCCTGAGAAGATGGCATTTGTAAAATAGGAATACAGTGTCTATTTCTCAGGCCTGTGGTGGAGATTTAGTAAGAAAATGCACGGATTTGTAAAATACCTTCGATAGGTCCAAAATGGACCTAAGAAACCTCTCTGGAAAGAGGCCCGCCTAGAACTCAAAGAAAGAGGGAAACTTCGGTCAGGGTGGAACTGGGATCGAGGCGGACGTTGCCGCGATGGAACAGTGATCCCCCTGAAAATTGGCCCGGGCGGAAACGTTGGTCCTGGAGGAACATGGATCCGGGAGGAAGCTTGGTGAGGGCCGAACTCTGGCTGGGGCGTACAGTTACCCTGGCAACGACGCGCGCCCGGTGCGACGGAAGGCGATGCGCGAGAGGTAACAGGGGTGGGGCCTCCGGCGGAAGTGGGTAGCTCTCCACTGCTGGGTGGGGAAGATGTTGTGTTCAGTTTGGCGGTGGCTTTGCCTCGGACTGTGCAGCCTCCTGCTGGGACAGGCGGAGGCCCCGAGCCCCGTGGAGCCGCCGGAGCGGAGCCGGCCGTATGCGGTGCTGCGTGGGCAGAACCTGGGTGAGCGGCCGCGGGCGGGCGAGCGGGCGGCGGGGTCGGGTCTGCGCTTTTGCCGCTCCAGGCAGCCGGAGCTTCGCACGCGCGGGGCGGACGGCGGGGGCCGTGTGGGGGAAGGCGGTGCAGGTGCGACCCTCTCTCTCCGAAGGCCTGGGACAGAGGCCTGAGCTGCGGTTCAGCGGAAGGCCTGGTCCTCGGTGGGCTTGATACATGCTGGTTGCGTGAATGACCCGGGTCACAATCTGGGTCCCCTCCTCTGTGGCTGTGTGGGCCCAAGCTAGGCAATACGGCGCATGATATGTACTCCATCCCCTCTTCTTTTCTAATAGAACTAATAGTCATAGTCATAATGATAACTGGCATTTGTTGAGCATTTCCTATATACCGTGTTGTACTAAGCACTTTGTGTACATGAGTTTATTTCAGCCTCACAGTAAGTTAATCAGAAAGGTACGGTTTTCAGCCCTGTTTACAGATAAGGGAAGTGAAACTCAGAGAGGTGAATTTCTTTGTCCAAGGTTACACAGCTAGGAAGTGGTGGAGGCCAGTAGGAGAACCTAAGTTTTGTGGGGCTTGAAACATACCTTTTGGGTGGATGTCATCAGCGTGCACATATATATACACACATACATACATACATATGGGCGTACATGGCTTTGGAAGGGGCCCTGGAGCTTAAAGCTTGGCAAACTTCACAATAACTCTGCATCTTGTTCTGCCAAAGTCCTTTCTTCGCGCTGAACGTCATTGGTATGTCTGTATATCTGCAAAGCTGCTACATAGTATTGTTTCTGGATTACCTTGACTCTCCATGAACTCATTGTCTGTCATGTATTGACCACTTACTGTGTCCATAGCACTCTGCTAAGTGGTTTCCATACATTATCCTGCTTAATCCTTCAGAACAGGATTTCTCAACCTAGGTACTACTGACATATTGGACCAGATGATTCTTTGTTAGGGGGTGGGGAACATACTATTCTGAGCACACACTGTTCTGAGCGCTGTAAGATGTTTAGCAGCGTCCCCAGCCTTTACCCACTAGATGCCAGTAGCACACCCCACTCCCGGTCCAGATAATCAAAATGTCTCTCGACATTTGCCAAATGGATTTTGCCACTGGGGCAAAATCCCGCTGGTTGAGAACAGTACTATTCAAAGTGTGGTGGCAGAGCAGTGAAGTCTGCAAACTATTTGTTATCTACAAAGAGATGTCTTACAGCACTTGAGATTGTTTAGAAATTTAACGGTTTGACATTGTTGCAACATCCAAGCAACTCTAAACCACTTCTAGGTCCCTAAACCGGAATGCTTTCTAGGTAGAGGGAGCTGCTAATTAGTCATACACAGTAGGGCTAGGTAGTGGCCTGGGACAGATTAAAAGTTACCAAAACTAGTCCTTTACCACAGCTTTGTTTGAGAAACACTGCCCTAGACCATTCTGTGCAGTGGGTATTTTTATCTCCATTTTTAAAGAAGAGGAAACAGACACAGAGAGACTGTGTAACTTCTGTAAGGTCATGTGGCCTGTAAGTGTAGACAGGAACCCAGACAGTCTAACCCCAAACCCTGCATTCTTGACCACTGTTCTGCACTGCCTGTCTTGGTGGTAATAACGGCTTTCATTTATCATGTGCTTATTATCTGTCCGGCACTGTGTTGAGTGCTTTTCATGTAAAATATGAAAAAATGTTTGAGCTCTAAAATGAGATTTATTTGAATAAGATACATTTTTGACAGATAAAACAGTAATGATGTGGATATGCTTTTCTAATTTTCCAATATTTTGGTTGGTTGACAAACAAATGTCACAGAAGTATTCCAAATAAGAGTTGGAACTGCCAGGAATATTGTAGAAAAAGTTCACATGCAGTGAAAAGCTGGATCAAATGTCTTTTGGGACCCTTCCAAGGCTAAGATTTTCGGATTCTTTTAGAATATGCCGGCCACTTTAATTATTATATTTAAAACAATAGATTCCATGTGACAGTGTTAACTCAATCTTAAAAAATAATGCAGTATTAGAATAGTTCCAAAACACTACAAAAACATTTCACTAGAAATTCACTATTTTAATGACATTGATATTTAGGCCTTGTGAGATGGGTTTCATCTGCCCCATGTTATAGGATAGAGAATGAGGCTCAAAAAGGGGAAGTGACCATAAGGAAGGACCTAAGTAGTCTTAACGGCTCTGTCAGGGCCTGCCATTCAGGCAACTAAAGGGAGGGAGTAAAGACAATGATGAAGAGTGGGAGATCAAGGCCCAAAAGTATAGCTATTCCAGTGGATATCGTGTACCTAACAACTCTTGGTTTTAAGCTCATTTTTTGTATTTTTTAAAAAGACTTCCATTCTCCAATTCTAGTCCCCTGCATTCCTGCTTTGGAGGTTTTTGTTTTTGTTTTGTTTTGTTTTTTTAGAGCCTTTCCAAAACGCAAAAAAAATTGATTTAAATGGAATAAGACAGCTTTAGGTCCAATTGTAGTCAGAGCCTTAGAAACTCATGGAATTCTGAACTTTAAAAATTAGGGCAGGGGCTTCCCTGATGGCACAGTGGTTGAGAGTCTGCCTGCCGATGCAGGGGACACGGGTTCGTGCCCCGGTCCGGGAAGATCCCACATGCCGCGGAGCGGCTGGGCCCGTGGGCCATGGCCGCCGAGCCTGCACGTCCAGAGCCTGTGCTCTGCAACGGGAGATGCCACAACAGTGAGAGGCCCTCGTACCACAAAAAAAAATTAGGGCAGGGACTTCCCTGGTGGCACAGTGGTTAAGAATCCACACGCCAATGCAGGGGGACACAGGTTCGACCCCTGGTCTGGGAAGATCCCACATGCCGCGGAGCAACTAAGCAACTTATTTATTAAAATAAATTAATAAGTTTGTTTAAAAAAAAATTAGGGCAGGTATTTAGGTAACAAGGACTATTTTGAGATATGACATCCAACTCATGTAAGTCATAGATTTTGTTTAACAGAGACCTTTTTTTAAAAAATTTATTTTTGGCTCCATCGGATCTTCGTTGCTACACACAGGCTTTCTCTAGTTGTGGTGGGCGGGGGCTTCTCTTCATTTTGGTGCATGGGCTTCTCATTGTGGTGGCTTCTCTTGTTGCGGAGCACAGGCTCTAGGCACGTGGGCTTCAGTAGTTGCAGCACATAGGCTCAGTAGTTGTGGCATGCAGGCCCTAGAGCGCACGGGCTTCACTAGTTGTGGTGCACTGGCTTAGGTGCCTTGCGGCACATGAGATCTTAATTCCCTGACCGGGGATCGAACTCGCGTCCCCTGCATTGGAAGGCGGATTCTTAACCACTGGACCACCAGGGAAGTCCCAGAGTGATCTTTTTTTCCGACTAAATCAGATCCTGTCGCTCTTTGCCTACAGCCCTGTCTTTAAACTTAGAATAAAATCCATGTTTCCTTCATTGTCTACAAGGCCCTGCATGAACTGGCTCCAGCCTTCCTCTCTGGCTTCATTCCCTGCCTTTCTTCCTTCACTCCTTCCTTGCAGCCACACTCGCCTCCTTCCTGTTCATTGACTTTCTGGCTTGTTCTGGCGTCAGGGGCTTTCATTAGCTGATCCTTGGGCATGCAGATCTCCACATGGCCGGCTCCTTCCTCCCATTAAGGCCCCAGTTTGTGTGTCCCCTCCTCACTTGCTTCCTCCATCACCACTCCCAGTACTCTCACATTACCGTTTTCCTCACGGCACATAAAAGCTGCGTGACATGCTCTCATTTACGTTCTCTCCTCACGTGCATGGAGACACCCCCAGAGAGGGTCTGTCATGGCTGCTTCCCCCACACCTGGCACAGTGCCTGGCACCAAGTGGCATTTGGCATATCGTTGTCAGTGGACAACTTACAGAACCTGAAGCTGCCGTTAGGAGGTAACCTGTTTTCCTTTTGCAGTGTTGATGGGAACTGTTTTCAGCATCCTGCTGGTGACCGTGATCCTTATGGCATTTTGTGTCTACAAGCCCATTCGGCGCCGGTGATGGCCAAGCCAGCCCTCCCACAAGCCTTTGGGAGCAGAATAAGTCGTGTTGCACATGGGTCAGTGGAGAAGGTGGAATCGGAACTTAACTGCTTGGAAACAATCATCGGTCTGGACAGTTGGTAAATGCTGAATGATTTAGAAAAAAAACATCTAACCATTATCTTATCCTAACACTGTAATGCAAGTATTTGGCCACTTGAGCCTGCTTCTCAGTGCTTCTTTTTATTTCCCGCTGTACCTGTTGAAAGTAAGACCTGAAGCTCCAAAGTTCAGTGTAAAGATGGAGTGTTCACGAGAAAGAAAACATGACTTTGTGAGTGACGTAAAATCCACACTGGAAAGGAATAATCATTAATGCTCGAAAATATTAAGAAGAGTAAGACTTAACATGTAGACATTCCCTGCTTAAGAACCATTTGGTCACAACGGGTTAAGAATCCCAAATGTTTTTAATTATCCCGGGTTGGCCTAATTGCCCCGTTTGCAAAGCAGTGTCAGCTGTGGGGAACATAGGCCGCCACTCCTCACTCTGCACGGAGCTCTGCACTCAGACGCCCCCACTGAAGTCGGGGTCACACCAGCTAGGCCTGTGACCACGGGCACCCTTGGGCTGGGAGGCACTGGGGGTGGCTGGAAGTGTTAGCACTTGGCCCATCTGAAAAAGAATTGGTCCCATTCAAACACGTTGATCTCCTTGTCCTGCACTTAAGTCTTCCCAGCCCTTGGCCTAGAAGTCAGGGCAGCTTTTCTGATTCAGAATCTAAAAGAGACTCAGCAGGACCTCTTTTCTGCCCTGGGTAGGGAGGGGCTACAGAAGTGCGTGTTCACTGTGGCGGGTGGGAGTGTGTTTACACAATTTAATTTCAACTTTGAAAATGCTGCTATTCATTTGCACTGTTGGTGAACTGGAATTTTCCCCCATGGAAATACTTTCGGACATACCGTATTTATCTTAAGGGTGCTAGGTTTAACTTTGTTGTTAAATTAAAATGCTTATCTTGTTTGTGCTCCATTCAAGCACAGCACTGATTTTTTTTTTTTTTTTAACAACCGGCACTTAATGTGAAATAACTGATGTGGGATACAGTAACTGACTTAAGGATTTTGTTTGTAACCCTAACACTGAGCCACTGAAACGTGCTTTTGAGCAAAATGTCCATTAAAACTAAAGCAAAATCTCATGTGTTTTATTCCTAGTAATTATTTTCCAAGCATTTAAAAATGCAGGTGTGTGCACATGTGCGCACACTTGAATCTGATTTAATCTCTTGAGGCACTGTGAAGTGGAATTTTAAATTAATATGTGAAATAACATTACTGCCCCAAGGCAAGCTATTGATTATTTCAGAAAACTGACTGTCAGTAATCTCTCAGGCTGGGCCAGGGGCCAGAAGACCTGGATTCTTGTCCCAGCTCCAGTTATAAACAGGCTTAACTTCTCTAGAGCCTCAGTTTTCTCATCTGTGAAACAGTGATATACACACTTTCTTTATTATAGTGAGGATCAAATGATGTGAAAAGTAACACAGATGGAGGTGGGGTCACCACAGTTGGCCTGTGCCTTGGAAGCCTGTGGTTATTGACCGGAGGGAGGAGTGGCAGGGATTCTGAGACTCTGGCACGGACAGGGTTAAGTCCCAGGAGCCCACATCCCCGCCTCATCTGGGACGCCATGTTTTGATATCTGCCTAAAAACTTACTGCCATTTTTAGAATTTTAAAAGGAAACGGTAAAAAACTTGTCAGGCCCATAAACCTTGTGACCTGCCGTTTGCCCAGTAATCACCAGCCAGGTAATTGGATCATGTTCAGTTTTCTGAAACAACCTTGCAATAGTTATTCCACATACAGATCCAAAACCCAGCCTGCGTCGTCATCCCAGTGTTACCGTCTGTTTAAGTATGAGATTTCAGTCAAAAGTAGGACAAAGAATAACCTTTGTAGAAAAAGGCTTATTTCAGAGAAATGAGTAAAGATGAAAACATCAATTCCAGGAGCGAGAGAGCCACAAACTGAAAACTTTTATGCACCAGAAGTTGACCAACTGCTATTTTCAAGTGGAATTATTCTCCTGACCTTCATCTTCAGGAGTGCACAGGGGCAGTGGCTGAACCCTAGTTTTCCTAAACTGAACTGTAACTGTAACAACATGTCCCCTAACAAACACATTCGACTAATTTACACCAATCATAAAAACAAGTTATTTTAGCAAACACTATCTTAACTTTCTTTAAAGGTGAGATTAAGAAGTCTGCAGGTGCTGCTTGAGAGTAGGGGCTTGGAGTCTTATTAGTGGATTACAGTTTTTCCCACAGAATCTCAATCTTATACCCACACTCATTTCTAGACATGGGCCTAGCTTGGACTTTGAACTCCCATCATTCACGGCACCGCAGCCATTTGAAGTTGCTGTAGTCCAACTCATCATCTTTGATGTCATCTGCATGCAGGAGGAAACTGGGACCAAGCTGGTGGTTATGGTCTCTTTCCTGTCATTATTTAGAGCAGACTTTGCCCTGACACCTCTCATCAAGTATGGTGTGATGAGCTTGTTTGTGGAGCAAGTATCTTAGGAACTTTGTTACCCAGTCAGCCCTCTGTATACCACATCCGTGGATTCACTGAACCACAGATCAAAAATATTTGGGGGAAAAAAACATTCCAGAAGGTTCTGAAAAGCAAAACTTGAATTTGCCTCACACCAGCAACTATTTACATTAGCATTTACATTGTATTTATATCTATTTATATAATTTACATTGTATCAGGTATGTGATCTAGAGATGATTTAAAATATTCAGGAGGATACAGTAAGTTATATGCAAATACGATGCCACTTTATAAGGGACTTGAGCATCCACAGGTTTTTGGTATCCATGGGGCATCCCGGAAACACGCCCCTGCAGACAGTGAGGGAGGACTGTACTTAATTCCCAGCACTGTCTTATGTGTAGAAGTTGCTCGATGAAAGTTTACTGCTGGGAGTGGTCCACCCAAGCTTTAATAAACCCTGAAGATAAAGTTAGAAACTATTAGTTTAATGAAATAAGCCGTAGGTATGGCTTGTCTTGACCTAAGAAGAGTAACAGTTTTCACAATGCTCAAAATATTGCTTACTTCCCGCCCACCCCACTCCCCCGCAAAAAGCAAAGCAGATCCTTAACAACTTCTGGAAATACCAAGGCCTCATTTCCAGAACCCAAACATTTTTTACTGGTCACTGCCTTTTTTGTTTTTATTACCAACGTATTTAGGTGTACGGCAAGTCCAGGAGGCTGAATCATCACCTGAACTTCCAAGAACAGCCTCACAAAGCACTTCGGCTTCAAAGGAGAGAGCAGATTTACTGTGATTAAAGAGGTCTAATGTTGGCTTGGCTTCCAGCACTCCACAAGAGACAGTCCCTCTCCAGGGCTGCAGAGGTGCTCAGAGCGGCCCGATGCTGGCTGTGGAGTTTCCATTTGAATGGAGTAGCGTGTGGGCTTGTGGACTGTGACTTGGGCAGGACGCTGAGAGGAGTGTGCCACCTTTGTCACGCACGAGCGAGGACTGGGAGGAATTCTAATGTTCCAGTAACATACATAACAGGAAGGGACTAGAAAAATGTGAAGAGAAAAAAAGACGCAAAGGCTGTCTAGAATATTGTACGAGCACCCTCTAAGGAAGCAGTCTTTATTTGTATTTTAAGAGTGAACACATATCGAAAACTGCTGTGACGGTGACAGAAAGTTCAGTCCCTTGTTAACTGACCTCCTGGGGAGAAAGCCAAGACATGGGGAAGCAGAACAATGGAATGCAAACAGATTACCTCTGTTCACCTTAGTGAGTAAACGATGGGGCCTAACTGCAGCCATTCCCAAGGTGTATCTTGGCTCAAGGTAAACGCCAAGTAAACAAAATGCCAACTGTGTATCTGAAACAAACATGATGCTGCATATACTGGCCTCGTGTGCAGAGAAGGAATTTTGGTCAGACCATGAAAAGAAAGGCAGGTGGTCATGTGGAATCAAAAGCACAGTTCTTTGGGAACGTTTCATTGGCAACGCTAACTGTATGTACAGCCGTTAAATGGAAAGGTAGTTCCTGTTTCCCTTCCCATCCCCAAAGCAGCACAACAGACAGGAAATGGACGCAAAACAGAGGAGGAGGATATTGTTACTAGGTGACTTCAGTGCAGCCTGTAGGAATGAATCCATGGGCCGGGCTGGAGTGAGGGTGCCCTCGGCCGTATTCCCCAGGTTCTCTATGTTGTGCGGTGGTTATTTACAGAAGGGTTAGACAAAATAGTTAACTACTAAGGGTATCCAAAAAAGGCCTGAGAAAATCTGGTTAAAATGTATAACCTTGTATTGCTACTGATGGGAGTAGTCGTTTTTATATCTTTTAAAAATAATAAAAAGATTCTGTTAAAAAATATATTCATCCAGAAAGATGTTGATTTGAACTCTAAAAAGTAACATAGAATCATCATTTTCCCTTTTGAATACAGAGCCACTGAGTTCCGTTTGTAGCTCTCTTTCTAGTTTCAAGCCCACCCCTTCCTCTCAGGTGCGCCCAGGGCATGCAGTGAGGTCTTCCTAGGCCTCTGTGTGGAGACCCTTCACCAGAGAAGGCCTGGAACACACCCCTGGTTTGGTGATCCTTTGGTCAGCCTGCCCACTTCAGTAACAAGCCTCCGGCTCTCCTAGCTGCTCCTTCAGGGCCGGGATTAGCTGCCTTGGATTTAGCCTGGAGGATCCTGCTTTCAAAGGAACTGCCTTTACAAATTCAAATCAGATCCCTCAATGTGGAGTGAGGTGGTTTGAAACCATTGGTAATTTTTAAGGCTAAGGCAACATCTGTTGGCATCTGTATATCTTAATTTGATGCAAAGAGTTAACCCTAATATAAAATAGATCCTGTATTTATCTCCTCTCTAGCTGGGTGTGGAAGGAATGGAATAAGGTGGGGACGGAGTAGAACAGTGACAGTGCCCTAGAAACCCTATAGAAAGGTAAAAATAGAAGAGCAGAACGGCACAAATGATCCATTTCTTTGGTGAACTGTACAGAAGTGTCTCCCAAGTTCTCATACACCACACTCTGCAAAGGCTGCTGCTCTCGTATATAAAAGCACCCTGACTCCGCAAGAACTTGTTTTGTTATCACTCCTTGATAAAAATTAATGTACAAACCTTTGGGGTGGGATTGGGGATTGGGTTTTTATCTAAAGCTGGTAGTAAAAACGTGACCTGCAAGCCAGTACAGCTGTGGAAAGTGACGACACTCTCCTCCCCTCAAGCCTGGAGATGGGGCCGCTGGCCCCCCGCCCCTTCACCGGGGAGCGTCGCGGATGGCCCCGGGGGGGCCCTGGCCCCGCACCTCTGTGGAAAGCAGGGGACGGCTGCCGTCCGCTGCTGCATCGTGTGAGGCGCAGTGCCTGGGCCCGCGTGCGAACAGAGCCTCCGGGAGGGAGGCAGGAAGGACTACTTGTCGGTGAGCGACAGCTGTAAGACCTGCTGCAGCTCCGCCTCCTCCTCCCGCAGCCGCAGCTCGTGCTCCTCCAGCTCTTTGGCGGAGAGCTCCATGGCCAGCTGCAGGTCACTGTCAAAACGGCTGGTCTCACTGGAGGCGCCGGGGCACAGGCCTTCAGAGCCGGAGGGGAGGCTCTCCTGGACAGCCCTGTGTGAGAAAGACACGGGGCAGAGAAACAGTGTTTTAACATCGTCATCGTGGCAGCAGCCCTATTTCTTAACCGCGGACCTGGTGCGCGCCGAGCGCGGCGCTTCCTATCCCCTCTTGTACACGACGCCATCGATCCCACGTAACTCTGGGGGTGTAGGTGCTGGGTGCAAGTACATACCTGCCCGAGATCACCCAGCCACTAAGTGATGGGGCTAGGAATTGAACCTGGATCTATTTTAAAGCAAAACCCAACTTCTTCAACAGGTTTTCATATGTGCCCAGACTACAGGAAAAGGCTTTGTAAAATGAATCTTTCCAGTTTAACCCCCTTTAAAACGGATAATCTGGGAACTCCCTGGCGATCCAGTGGTTAGGACTCCAAGCTTTCATTGCTCAGGGTGCAGGTTCGATCCTTGGTCTGGGAAGTAAGATCCCACAAGCCATGTGGTGCAGCCAATAATAATAATAATAATAATAATAATCTAATCATCTCTGTAGCCCTTCCCCAAAGTGGCACCATCCTTAACATTGTATAAACTTCCCACTGATGGCACCTAGACCCTCTGTGATCACACGTTCTTCGCAGAAGATCAGACCGATCAGAAAACATTTACTGGGTGCCTTTCTGTCCACGGCAATGGTTAGTGAACTGGTCAGCAATTCTATCACCAGTTCCTGGAAGCTCAGCCCCTGAGAGTTCAGAGCTCCTTTTATGAGGAATTGCCCCAAGAGGAAGCAAGAGAGCTGACACTGTATCAAGTCTCTCTTGCCAGGCCCGCTGTCGTGTGTCCTAAGCGCCTGTGCCAACCTCCGGTCAATCATCAAGAGTCACATCAGTCACCTCTCGTCCTGGGCATCACAGGTATGTGCCTGGTCAGTCCCTCCACTAGAAGCTGGTCCTGAAAGCTCCTAGGAAAGACATGTGACAGACACGAATACCCCTTAGAAGGAATAAACTGTTGTACTGATAACAAAAGGAAAGCAGCAAGAACAAGATTAAGAATATTTACAAGTCCGTTATCCACAAAGCTGTGTGAAAAATTAATAGAGACTGGGGTTATCTCTAAAATGACACCCAAATGTCAGAAAGTATATAGTCCACTACCCTGCTTGATTTGATATCAAGTATGAGAAGGTGGTAGCTGTCAATCTATTAAAAACAACTCAACCTCAGGCAAAGTTTCAATGAACAAAGCAGATAATTCTTCTAGAGCAAGATTGGAATACATAACTCATTATTTGTCATCTTTGGCTACTCCTCTTCTCAAAATCTATGGCCGATAAGGTTTAAGTAGCTATTGGGGGAAAAAATAAGCTCACTTATAACAGGGAAAGGAAACGCATACTGGATTAACAGTGATGGCTAGGAGAGGGAAGCCTCTCTCAAGGGAAACATGCCAGCACTGGGGTCTGGCCCTTGGCCCAGCAGCCTCAGAAAACAGAATGGCTCTAAGAACAGGTCCATGGGAGGCAGGGCTCATGTTACCCAAGCTGAGACTTCAGAAAAAACCAGGATGCCAAAAACCTCAGCTGGGGGGTGACTGGAGTGTGGGTACCATTCTCAAAGCTTAACGGCCCCATGACGGCAGGCGCTGGGGCTGCTTCATCAAAGAACTCCCAGCACCTGGCACAGAGTCTGGCACAAAGCAGGCACTGTGCAAACGTCTGCCGAATGAACGATGGAAGGACAGAAGAAACCAATGAACAAACAAATGGACAACAGGAGCCCAGGACCACACCAAAGGGCAGTGGAGGGAGAAGCAGATCCCACTCTAGTAGAGCAGGAAGCCACAGAGGGAGGGGATGGAGGAGTTATTGTCCTCAAGCCCTGGATGGTCCCAGGAAGGTGAGGCCTTGAGGAAGAACCACATAGGAAGACAAGAGGCAACTGTTCTCAGGCTGGTCTGTTCTCTCGTTAGTGCTCAAGAGTTTGGGATTATGCCCCTTACCACAGAATGAAACATCTGAGTAAAAAACAATTTTAACGATGAATCAACCATCCTTTTCATCACACACTTATTGAGCAACCACAACGCAATGACTGGTCTTCACTGGGGAGGAAGTTGGGATTAAAATCCACATACCTTTGTGTGAGACTACTGACACATAGATAACATTCTAGGGAAAATATGATGGCATAAACTAGCAAGAATTTACTGTTTCACCACTGGGAAGTTATATAGCATGCTCCGAAAGATACAAGATTATTAGGTACATCAGTGAGTATAAGGAAAAGACAAGTCTGTCAGGCTCTATCCTGTGAGTGATGCTGACTGGGGCTATGCAGATGGTCTCATATAATAAGCTTTTATAAAAGACCAGGTACATAAAATATAAAATAACCCATGTAAGTACCATGAATATGCCAAACTTTTCATTTAGATAAGTCTGTCAGGTTAGCCAAAGACTGAGGCCAAACTGAGGCCAAGCTTCCAAGCCCCACCATTTATTCTGATAAATGCACCTGGCTTCTTCTGGACTCCAGTAAGCTCTGCTGGATGGCAAACTGCATTATCTCGTAATCTTCATCCTGCAAATACACGTTTCTGCCATTGTCTTGAACGTGGTAAGATTCAGGAATTTCAAACACAGATTGATCAACCTCAAAGTTTGTGAGAGTGGAAGCTGAAACACAAAAGGTGACAGTACAGTGCCCGAGTTAGTAAAATAAATTTCCACTTCAACTTTTATAAAAAATTTTTTAATTAAAAAAATGAAAAAATTAAAATGATTAAAATCAAGGTTGGCTACTATGTAAGAGAGAGTTCAAGGAAGAATAATCTTGACAGAGAAAAGTACTGGAATACTGTGTTTTTCTTTTTGCCTTCACTTTTTTTTTAGTAATAAAATGCGTAGTCACACAAAAAATATACAGAAGACTGTAAAATGAAAAGTGAAGATCTCTCTCCCTACACCCTGTCTCCTATTTCCAAATTCCAGAGGTAACCAGTGTTTACTTGTGGGTCCTTTGAGGAATGTGATGTGTATGTGTATATATCACACAATCACACCAATGTGGGTTTTTTCCTTTTTTATTATGAAATATAGTAAATATATGAAAGAAGATATAAGATATCTGTAAACTTAAAATAAAAATGATAATAATAAAACAAAGGCCTGTATATCCCTCAACTGGCCTAAGACACAGAACACTATTTTACCACAATAAAAAAAAAATTCAATTACGTTTTGATATACTAGCAATGAGTAACTAGAAAATAAAATTAAGAAATAAGTCCATTTAAAATAGCATCCAAAATCTGAATTGGATTGATGGCAAAGGAGCCTGAGGAAATTTTGGGAGGTGATGGAAATGTTCTGTATCTTGCCTGTGGTAGGGGTTACGTGGGTGTATACATTTGCCAAAAGGCATTGAGCCGTCACATTTAAAATGGGAGTATTTTATTACATACACGTTACACCTCAATAAAGTTGTTTTTTAAGAACAGGCTGTCTTTTTAATTCGAGTGGGGTCATACATATTCTGCAAATTGTTTTTTTCATTTAATTGAAACTAAATCTAAAATTTTCTTTCATTCAAGACAGAGATCTACTCATAAGATACTCTAATTTCAAACTGAATAATTACTATAATGACTAAATGTATGAGGTTTTTTTAAATCACATAATCCAACTTTTTTTTTTACCTGAATCAGATGGGGTCCCTTCCACATTCTGAGATACAGTTTCTTCAGCAGTGCTACAGCCATTAACATTTCCAAAGGTAATCCGTGCATTTAAGACATGAAACAAGGGAATTTCTAATAAAATAAAAGCTTTTATAAATAAACTTTACTGAGAAGAATAACAGCCAGCATTTACTGAGCGCTTGCTATGCTGGTACCATGCCAAGTACTTTTTATAAGTATGATTTCATTTAATCATCATAACAACCCTTCCCAATATACAGATGGGGAAACTGAGATTCAGAGAGGTTAAGCGACTTCTCCTAGGTCACAGTAAGTGATCGAGTCAGGATTCAAGTGGATACAGGATACAGGAGCCAGGATACAACTATCCAAAATGTAAATTCTTCACAAGTAATATGTATTATATGTGGTATCACGCAGACTAATTCAAGCCCAGAAACATATTAACGTATCAAAGGATCTTAGTGTCAATTGTCTTCCTCAAATAATAAGTTTAATTTGAAGTTTCACTTAAGTAAGGTTTCATATTAAAACAATGAATGTGTCACGTTTTTATGCCTTTTTCATCTGTCAGCACCAACTGTAAATAGAACTGATGGGGGGGGGATCTCCTAATTTTAATATGCAAAATGAACTAAGAATCATGACACTTCTTTAAACCAAATTAAACTAGAGGATAACTCTGCCCTCCTCCGTTAAGTCTACTGTCTGCTTCTTTTGCCTCAGGTGCTCCAATTCCCTGAAGCACACTCTGTCTCTCGCAAAACCGGGCAGAACCTATGGGCGCTCCTGTGGTTTACTGAACGGTACCTATTTTGACAGGAAATCCAGGTGGGAATTCCAGTTTGATGAAGTCTCTCAGTCGGGCAAAATGCGCGCTAGTTCGGGCCATCAGATCAATGATGGGGATGACCTGCTCCACGAGAGACAGAGGAAACTCCTCACACATCCACAGCATTGCTTTAAACCTGCCGGATTGGATGAGAAAAGACTGAGGCCATCTCCCTCAGACAGGGAGACTGCGTTACTTCTACGCAGTAGGCTAGACAACGTCAGCTTCCTTATGCCCCACGCCCCAGCCTTCCCAGTCATCTTACCTCCCCTACGTCTGAGCTGGGAAGGGATTAGAGCCACAGAGAACTCCCATCACCCTGAAATCAGGCAAGCAGGGGAAATGACCTGCGCTACAAGCCTTAATCTATAGCAAGCAGGAAGAATTGGTAGCTGGTGGAAACCATTTCATTTAATCAGCTGAAGCTTGTTGGCAGTTAAAAAAAATAAATAAGGAATTCTTATATCCAATCTATATTCTATTTGGAGAAGGTCGAATAATAAGATGGGCAATCTACTGTTACCTTTCATCAGATAAAGTAATTTTTGTTTTTTGGGGGGTTTTTTTTGCAGCATGTAGGACCTTAGTTCCCAGACCAGGGATCAAACCTGTGCCCCCTGCAGTGGAAGGGTCTTAACCACAGGACCGCCAGGGAAGTTCCAGTAATTTGAAATTATTTTTAAAGGAAGGGAACAGAAGAAGGACCGAACATGACACTGGAAAACAGCACGACTTCTGAAATAAACAAGAATCCGTTAAGTTGACAACGGCTGCTGATTCTCTCTTACTTTTGTGTTCTAATCGTCAGCTCTTTCGGCCTTCCAATGTCTCTGTCCTTCAGATCAAACTCTTTGTTGAAGTACTCATCAGGCGTGATGGCTGTGGGGTTGTTGGCGGTGGCACACTCTGTGGTGAGGTCCTGCCGAGCCAGAACTCAGGGGAGTCAGAAATGCCAAATGATGCTGACAAGTGGAGGCCTAGGGCACCTAGCCTCTGAGGTGGACATGTTAACCAGCTACAGAGCAGGAAGTTCTAGTCATTAACTTTTTTTTATTAAGTTAACTGCACAGAACAAGAAAATTGACAAACAGATTACCAAACTACATGACCAAGTCTAATGGATTTCTCCATTTCAAATCATTTCTCCACTCTCCTTTTATCTCCTGATTATAGAAAGGAAAAAGAGAGACAGACAGAAATATCTGAAAGCACATGGGATCTGGAAGATTTGGAGTTCAAGTTCCAGCTCTGTCCTTCTTTAGCCTGTGACGTTGGAAAGGTAATTTCATTTTTCTGACCCGCCGTGACCTCCACGGCAGCAATTTCATATGGTTATTGTGAGGACTGAGAAAGAAAATGTTTGTTCAGGTGCTCTATTAAAATATAAAGTCCTGAATCCTTTGTTCAGTTCAATTTTTATAGAGAGGGCCTAGTTTAAAACAGGAGAGAAAGCAGCTGATTTCTATAATCACTACCTGCCTCTAAAATCTTTATTTTCAAAGACTCATTCATCTTGTTCTCTTCCAAAAGAATATCTCAGATTCCAGATGGGGAGTACTTTTTAGCCTTTTCAAATCGAGTGGTCTGCTCAGGATTCAGTAAATGCCACCACAAGCAGAGAAAAGTCATCTCCTGTTAAACCGTGCTGGAAACTCACGCTTCGACTTACCCCTTGAGCACCAAATTGGTGTTCCACAGTCCCCAGCAAAGACTCCAGTGGGTTCCTGTCCGCTACAGAGGAGGGAAAAGTTGAATGTCGAATATTATACCTTAATTATGATTACAGAAAAAGATTCTCATCCTACCTTCATGTTTCTCCATCATGCATTAGGAAATCCATCTATGGACAGGCCAATAAAATCATCCCCAATAGCCATCAGCTAACTTATCCTTTTTTGTTTTCGTTTTTTAAAAAAATATTATTTATTTATTTATTTATTTATTTATTTTTGGCTGCGTTGGGCCTTTGTTGCTGCACGCAGGCTTTCTCTAGTTGTGGTGAGCGGGGGCTCCTCTTCACTGCAGTGCACGGGCTTCTCATTGCGGTGGCTTCTCTTGTTGTGGAGCTCGGGCTCTAGGCACGCAGGCTTCAGTAGTTGTGGCGCACGGGCTTAGTTCCTCTGCGGCATGTGGGATCTTCCCAGACCAGGGATCGAACCCGTGTCCCCTGCATTGGCAGGCAGATTCTTAATCACTGCGCCACCAGGGGAGCCCCTAACTTACTCTTTCTAGGACACTTTTTATTAGGATCTCTAAGCTAGATGAACAATAGTTATAAGAATTCAATCAGAATAGTAGAAAAAGTTTGGATTTAGGAACGAGCCAGCTCTGGATTCTAACTGCACCTTGGCTGGTCGGAGGCCTCAGCTTCCTCACCTGTCAGACTGGACTAATGGGAACGGTAGTGAAGGTGTGAGTTAACAGTGGCCACGTGCTCACCGCATGCTGCAAGCCCCAGTCTCAAAGTTTACGTGTAATAACTCATCTAATCCTCCCGATGACTCTAAGGCAAGTCGGGTAGCACTCGTTTCACTGCTGAGGAGACCAAGGCACAGCAGGTAGGCCCTGAACTGGCCCCGCGCCAGCTGGGACATGGTGCCCAGGTATTGGCCATGTTTTGGCTCAGAGCCCAAGTTCTGTCCAAATCTCTCATTGTGATAGTTTGGACTAAATCACTCATTCCGGTGATAAATATTCTCCAATATCCTTATCTACTTTTTCAACCGAATCCAACCATTGTTCTCTATAACACATAAACAAGCCCTGTGAATGGCTTTCATTACAGCTGGAGCCAACCACAGGGGAGGACCTCCAAGAACGAGTCAGACTAAGGAACATTTTATAAAAAGGAAATTTGGATTGGCATGACCTAATCACATGAACCCCCAAATTTAACAGAGGCAACAAAGACTTCCTCTAGGCTAAAAAAAAAAACAAAGAGTGGGGAGAAGGGGGACTTCCCTGGTGGTGCAGTGTTTAAGAATCCACCTGCCAATGCAGAGGACACAGGTTTGAGCCCTGGTCTGGGAAGATCCCACATGCCACGGAGCAACTAAGCCCGTGTGCCACAACTACTGAGCCTGCGCTCTAGAGCCCGTGAGCCACAGCTACTGAGCCCACATGCCACAACTACTGAAGCCCGTGCTCCTAGAGCCTGTGCTCTGCAACGAGAAGCCCGCGCACCACAATGAAGAGTAGCCCCCGCTCGCTGCAACTAGAGAAAGCCCGCACACAGCAACAAAGACCCAACGCAGCCAAATAAATAAATTTATTTTAAAAAAAAGAGAGAAAGGAAGAGATTACCTTTATATCTCTTTTTTTCTTCCTCAGTCAGGTGTTCTGTCCGTATTTTGGTTATCACACTCACATTGTTCACTGTATAAACCTTGAGAGATGTGTGCGAAAGGAAACAGTGACACGGGGAATCAAAACTCAACAAATAAGCATAGCAAGAGCAAGAATGCTGAAGCCAAAACAAAACAAAACCCAGCAAAATAAAAATGAGAAATGGTTAACATTCATTAGAACCCTTCAGAGAAAATACACAGCTACCAACTTAGAAATGCATCAGCAGTTACTTTGCATCTCTGACATTTTTAATTACCCCTGAGTAGTTAACGGTGACAGGCTGCACTTTCCAACTTGCCCTTCTTGTTGCTAAACACTCTCAAAGAAGGTCCTGCAATTTAGGCCTCCCAGCTGGATTTCTACTAAGGGGCCCAAACCTGCATCGTGTACTTGGACTGATGTGTGGTAATCTTATACTCAGACCGACTTAGACAGCCATCGGACAGAAGGAAAAAGGAAGGAACACAAGGTTCTCTACACTGGTAAGATTTAGAGAAAACCAGCAAGCCACTATTTAAAAGGTATTCCGTATATTGACCTCAAATTATTTTAACTGCCAGGGTCAATGCTCTGTTTTCAAGGTTGACTGAAGAATACTGGGGTCTGGAAAATCAAACATCACAGTTCACAGAGAATTAACTGTATATGCCAAAACGTGGATTCCCAATGTTTAAAGATTCAGGAAATACACCCAGCACTGGAAGGACTGTTTCTAAGTGCATCTCACTGAGCGTGACGTAAGCTTTCTTTGCTCACTCAGAGGTCACCAGAGGACCCTGCAGCTGCAGGCAGCACTGTTGTGAGCCATCAATCCCCGCTGCACTGCAGGGCTAACAAGAGGCCAGGAAACAGCTTTCCAGCTGCCACAGTGCCAGATGACTTGAGCAACTGTCGTCTCCACTATGACAACTATCTTCTAAATTCACTGACATCATGTAAGTGGGCTGGAAGCCTACTGGTTACAATTAGGCTGACTAAAAATATTGGGAGACTCATAAAAGCTACTTTACAATATATATATTTTTAAACCCACTCAGGTGATTAAAAAAAGATGAACGAGCATGTTAAATCTAGTCCTTTCTTTTTCTTTTCTTTCTTTTTTTTTTTAAAGAATTAAAGGAATTGTCACTCCCACCAGGACAACTGGTACCTGGACTCATTTCTCTACAACATAGTTTCTCTTTGCCATAACTAGAGACCTCCTTGGGATATGCTATTCCATTTTCTGAAAGTCAAATAAGATAAATCCAAGGAAGAGACACACTAGACAGAACTTATTCCCCAGAGCACCTCCATGGCACAGATGCATGACAAAATCTGAACAGACTCCTCATTTGCATAGAAGCTAAATAGCTATGTTAAATCTTATTTTAAGAGTTTCCTTTTACCTTTGCTTCGTAACCATTAACAACTTCTGCTTTATCTGTCCTCCAGCCCCAGAATCCGGATTTAGTTCTGATAAAAAGTGAACACCACAAATTTCCACATGTACAATATGCCATTCAGATTTATCCCTGCAGCCTTTATAGGTTTTCTCCCCCAGCTTAAGTTAGTGAAGGACACTTGGAAATTAGGGTCCTACTGTCCACAAAAGGATGTTATTAACGACAGATGGCTCAAGCATCCCCCACCCCCTCCCACAGTTATTAATCAATTTGCCTCACCCCCGGCAAGAGAAAGCCTCCATTCTTGGCTTCTTTACGAAAGCTGCCGGCAGAGGCAACAAAGGTGGTGACGTTTATTGGACAGCTGTCCCCAAGAAGTGAGTGCAGATGACCAGCGTCCAAGGGCTCGCCACTAAGGTGGTATCTGGGCCAGAGCATTCATCGGGGTCATCCCAGCCGTGGGCAACGACAGAGTCAGTGGCTCTATCCCCATAAGCAGCAGTATCTCAATCGAGGAATTCTTAGAACAGTGAGGCACAGACCATCCTGCTCCTGGGAGAACATGGGTGAGGCAGGAACTCATCACTGTGGAGAGCTGCTTGCAGAAGCCATTAGTGCCTGTGGAAAGGCTTGGGAGTCGCCCGTGTTATCGGGTTTGGTGCAGCGGGGGGGAAAGAATATCAAAAGCAGTTTTTCAGCCCAGCCGTTGAGTCCAGCTCTGTGGAACTGCTTTTAAAGCAGCCCAGCACTTCAGCAGCAGCTGTAGCATTGATAAAGTGCCCAAACACCCAGTTACTCAACTCAATATACTCCTGGAAGAAAAATGCATTTAGGAGCCAAATGGGCTCCTAATCAGAGCCAAGAGGCTCTGATTCTTTTCCAAAGCAGCTCACCCTGGGAAATGCTCCCACTCCCGGGGGAGCCCTGCCCAGACTGCCCCTTTGTCTAGGACGTCACATCCCAGCTCCGCTGTGACTGCTGCACTTGGGCCTGTGTCGGGCAACTGGCTGCCTCCTGCTCCGACCCCGGGGTGAAGCAGGACACCGCGCAGGAAGCTCCAGAACGGTGGCCGGGAGGTGGTTATCTACATGTTGTGTTTCCAAACAGTTTGCTTTTCTTCTAATGAGATTTGGTCAATGCAATTAGTCCAGACAGGGTATGCGGAGTTTTATGTGTGTATTACAGTCCCTCAGAGAAAGGAGGGACAAGAGCTTTAACTTTCCTATTCATTACCCCAGTTAGCACAACGTGACTGATGGAGGGAAAGAGAGGACTCCTAAAGGGATGATACCGCATGCTAGCTATCTCCAATTTACATTCCAGAAACAAATTTAGGGACCACACCTGCCTCATTAATGAACCCGAGTCCCCTTTTAGTCAGCGATCAATGAAAATCAAGATATCCCTTTGGGTGAACAGTTCCATCCTCAGCTCCTGTCTCTCACTAAGAACCTGGTATCCTGGCCCGGGAAATCATCGCTTTCTGGCGCTCGGACTGAAGGATGGCTACGTCTGCT
The DNA here is from genome assembly GCF_964341445.2 of Mesoplodon mirus. Lineage (NCBI taxonomy): Eukaryota > Metazoa > Chordata > Mammalia > Artiodactyla > Ziphiidae > Mesoplodon > Mesoplodon mirus. The sequence continues at coordinate 19,095,628 of NC_138989.1, read as the reverse complement.
CCACTTGGTCCTTCGTGGACACTGAGAAGTCAGAGCCGCACTTTCTCCCTGGGAATTGCCACACTCCTCGCTCACCCACATCTGCTCTACCTGCAATCCTGGCTGCTCCATTTCCTTCCCCACATCCACTCTCTGACAGCTTCGTTATTAAACTCAACATCTACCTCCTATTTTAAAACCAAGATTCTAATAAATCCTTGGCTCCTTGATTAACTGTACATGCAGAGGCATCTGATCATGAGAGGAGAAAACCCAGCTTCCTCTTTTGCCATTTTCACCTCTGCCCGTCTCCACTGAGACCACCATGCCAAAGGCCACTTAGCACATGCTGGGACTCGGAGGCTGCCACACAATGTGGAGAAAGGCTCTGAGGGTGGCAGGGAATACTCTGTTTAAGGTAGGCAAAGCAGAACCTTTCAGAGGAGAGACAAATCCAAACTGCAACCAGAGGGTATATATCCACAGGCCCAAAATTCACTCAGGCAAAAGTATTACCTTGCAAACATCAAGCTCAGAGTAAGATTAGGAGAAAGAAAGGGATGAAGAAGACTATCATAATATAACAGGCCCATGTCTTCCAAATTTAATCCGCTGAACACTAGCTCACACCTCGGGTCAGAACCAGGCAAGCACACTTTTTCTAGCAGCAAACCTCACCCTCAAGAGGGGCCCAAGCCCTTGTTTGAACCACGAGAAGCTCACTAAGCACCTATTTCATTCCAAGCACCACCAAAAACAGCAGGTGCGTTCTAGAAATTCTCTCTCAGCAACTCTCTGATGCTCGCAAAATGAGGGTTAGCCTGAACCATCTGAAAACCCCGGGACCACAGGAATACAAAATGTAACTCAGTACAAATGGAAGGGGGGCTGTCTACCCTCCGCTGGGTAACAGCCAGTAACCATCACATTCTCTGTAAATTACACTTCAGAGCAAACAATGAGGCTACAACTCTGCTGCTGAACTAGGGGGAACAGTGGCTCCTCTATGACATCTGAGATTTCGTCTTGAGATTCACTCCTTTTTTCTTTTCAGCTGAGGAAAACAGGAACCTGAAGATGAAGTCGCTTGCTCAGAGCTGCACAGTTAGCAGCCCTGCCGAGGGCACCAGGTTCCTCCAGCCCTCGGCTCCCCCGTCTTCCAGCTTTATGAGCAGAGCCCTAAGCTGGTGTGCCCTCCCGGCCTGCAGAGGCGAATGCTGAAGCCTGGAGATGTTTTCCCAAGACCCTTCCAGGTAAAGCCACGGTCAGTCCTTAAACCTTGCTGTCCCTGGAAGACAGCGGCTGTCACCTGGTGAGGCCGGTGCGAGGAGGTTGGTGACAGGGGACTGACCCTGCCTCAGGGGGTGTCACTCCCAAAGCAGCAGCATACCTGGCATTTTCTCTTCTGTTACCAACAAATACCCTAATTCCACAGCTTGATCTAAATTAGGGGAAAGGGGCACTTAAACCTTATGTTTGATTAAACCTAAGACTCAGTTTTATTAATAAATTTTATACTGGAAACAAAGAAGAAAAGGAAAAGAGAGGTCAGTATATTCATTAAGAGGAAAGAAAGCCTAAATCCAGAAGAATAGTGTCCATGTCAGCTCAGGCTACGCTGCTTTGGTTTACAGAGAGCTGGATGTGACATCCTAGGCAAACACTCAGGGCTCTTACAGACTCCCTCAGTTAGGTGTGTTCTACGGTAGAAGCACTCAGGCCAACAGCTATGACAGCCTCTGCCCCCTTACAAAGGCCCCCCCCGCCTCAGCTCTGCCCACAGGCAGAGGCCCAGAAATGGTGTTCTCACCTGGGTTAACCGAGGCACAGACCTCCCCAGAGGTTTCTCCAGATAAAGTCTGGAACAAAACTAAAACCCCTCCAGACTCTTGCTCTAAACTATTAGGCCTCATGGGGAAGCAGGAGGTGGATGAGGGGGAGAACCACATTGAATTGTATGATAAGTGTGTATTTGACTGACTAATATCAGTACAACCACACTCAGTACTGGACCGATTCTACCTCGGAAACTCAAAGCTTCATGATTTGGGACTAGGGAGTCTTGTGGATTGCCAAACACAGAAATAAAATTCAAGCAAAATCCATGAGAAAAGGGCCCATAAAAGAACATGAAGACATTTCTCCAAGACTTAACCAATGTGCCATAAAAACGATACATGGTGGAGGATGTCAGCTGTGGTTTGTTTGGTTAGAGCAGAGATCAACTTTAAAACCCACTAGTGTTTCTTACACCATATTAGAAAAATCCCAATCCACCCATACTTTCCAATGAATATATACATGGCACTAAAGATGGCAGTAAAGGGATTAGACGTGATACAGAACCTAAATCCATACCTTTCAAAAGCAATGTTTTTAGTGTCAAGGCTGGTGTTAATGACTGGGCTTGTGAGCCGCCTCTCAACCTCCCTGCCTTTTGGCTTCATCAAGTCCAGAGTGAGGCGCTCCATTTCCTGGGAAAGGTCAAAGTGTTCGGTGGTGACCACTTTGTCATCGTGGTTGACTTCCATTAACTCTGCCCAGTTGTCTGCTCATGGAAACAAGGGCATAACTAAGCACAGTGCAAGGAAGATGCAAAACCAAAGAAGCTTTGTATGTTAAACTGCATCATCTTTCACACACACCCCATACCCCCCCCACCCCCTGGTGCTATCTGATAAAACCTAAAGACTATTGATTCATCGATTACCTACTTGCCCAGGAATGATCTGGCCAACTTTCCATAACTCAGAGGACGCTCTGGGCCATCTTCCCCAAAGATGCAGACTTTTTAAATAATTTGTATTTTTTGTTAGCAACACATTTCATCTGTGTACTTCTTTAAGTATATGATTACCTAATTAATATAAATTATTTATGCACAACACTGGGTTAGCCACACCATTTCTCACCCTCCATTAGGGGACCATGCCTGATTATGGAGGCAACATAAAGAGATACAAGACAGAGTCTTGCACTCAGAGGTTTAGGAACGTCATATGTCAAGAGGGTAACAGTGTTGGGTGGTAAATGATACGTGCAAGAGAACTATCCAGGTAAGAAATAAGATATAGGAATTGAGAGTTGAATAACTAATAAGAATAACAGCAACGACAACAAAACCTGCCCCAGAGACAGGCACGGAAAAGGCACATAAATGTGAATACACTTTGATGGTTAAAAAATCACTCAGAACTTAGGAAGAGCAGTGATTACTAAAATAGAACCACTCACCTTCTCCCTTAAAGATAAAACTCCGCCTCCCTCTTATCCAGCTCATGTTCTCAAATCCCAGCAATGTGATATCCACACGCAGTTTGGCACCACTTTTCCAAATGCGACAGACATCATTCGGGCATATTCTGGAAACCAAGGGCACTGGAGAAGAGAAGTGTACTACTGAGAAAAGCCCGAGGGCCAAGCAGAACAGCCAGGCCCCAGAAATCAGGATTCTGACTTTAATGAAAGGACAGGAGTGGCAAGATGGCGTCGGTCATACAGAACTGGGCTTGGCTCCCACACTTACAATACAAGGAGACATTCTTAAAAAATAAAAATGGACTTTCTGTTCTACAGCTGTTTATAAAACTGCAGATCTATGTCTTGTCCAGAGAAAATGCTAAATCAATTTCCCAAGAGCATTCTCAATCCCGAGTGAACCCCTCTCACTGACTACCATCAGGGCTAGAGTGCCTCCATCTGGCTGTCCTTATCCACATATGCTACTCTCGCCATCTGGCTGAGGCCCCCCTATACTGTCAGGCCCACCATTCAAGATATCAAATGTCTAAAATATGCTGCTTTTTAAACAAAAACTGAGATCAGAGTGGTTATTTGCATTAAAAAGAACTCAGTTTCATAGAAGAAGCTGAAGTTCTGTTCTTTCATATACTTTTTACTTCATTTAAATGTTTTATTACAAATATGACTTCTTGCCTGAAAGGGAAGTCTGGAAGTGAAAATAGCTGAAAATCTGGGAGTTAGAAACTGTCATTAACTGATCTACAAGAAACAGAAGTAGAACATCTAGGAAAATTACTGTCAGTCAATTTGCCTTACATAAGATTTTGGAGAAATACATCCATTTTGTTAAAAACAAGCTATTCCAATATTCATCTCATCTTCTTCCTTAGAAACACAAGTTTAGGACTTCCCTGGTGGCGCAGTGGTTAAGAATCTGCCTGCCAATGCAGGGGACACGGGTAAGAGCCCTGGTCTGGGAAGATCCCACATGCCGCGGAGCAACTAAGCCTGTGCACCACAGCTACTGAGTCTGTGCTCTAGAGCCCACGAACCACAACTACTGAAGCCCGCGTGCCTAGAGCCCGTGCTCCACAACAAGAGAAGCCACCGCAATGAGAAGCCCGAGCACCGCAACGAAGAGTAGCCCCTGCTCGCCGCAACTAGAGAAAGCCTGCGTGCAGCAACGAAGACCCAACGCAGCCAAAAATAAATAAATGATTAATTTTTTAAAAAAAGAAAAGAGAAACAAGTTTAAAAGGATCGCGTTGAACTCCACAAGGAAATGAGTAACTGATTTATGATAAACCTTACTAAGATTTTAGCCATTTAAAGTGAGATATTAAAAAACGAATAATATGGATAAATGTCAGCGATAACTGATAAAAGGAAGAGACAAAATTGTCTATATATTGTACTGATGAATGCTTGGGAGAAAAAGTCTTATGCAGGCGGGAAAAGATTGGAAGGGACACACCTAAAGCATTAACAACAGTTGTGCTTATGTGGGACTGTGGGTGACTGTCTTCCCTTATTCTCGTCTATTCATTTTCTAGATTAAAAAAAATACATATAACTTTTATAAAAAGTTATATAAGCCTATATTCAAGCTAAATAAATTTCAAGCCCACAGCCACTCACCCCAGCTGGTGAATTCCCACTTCATCTGCACGTAGAAATCCGGAGCCTGAAGGACAAAGGTTTAAAATAAATTACCCCTTACAGCGGAAACTAACACAACATTGTAAATCAGCTATACTCCAATTAAAATTAATTTTTAAAAAATAAAATAAAATAAATTACCCTTGGTACCATTAACTAAACACAAACACAGTAAGGTTTATTAGGGTTGTTTAAAAGGGAGAGGGAGAAAGAACAGAGAAGAAGAAACATAAATCGCAAACCCATCAAACTAAATCCTTATTTTATGTTCAGGCTGTTATTTTATCTCAATATAAAATATGTCTACACGGTTAATAAAGTTAACTGCAAGTGACAAGGAGGGAGATGGAGGGAGATAAAGTCAAAGTTGATTTAGGGGCTCAACCGTGTTCCTAACAGTAATGGCCCATGAGACAGGAGGATGGGCTCAAGCACCACCACAAGATATGGGTCACAGGCTGGTCTAAGCAGAGAAGAGGGAGCATGGACCCCATCTGTTCTACGGGGAACTTGACTGTGAAAGGCTTTGTGTGCTGGGAAGTGCTTGGTGTTTATCGGACCACTCTGAAACCAAGAGGCTGCAAGACATCACTGCCCCCAGAAAGTTGAATTTTCCCTCCAGTTAACAGAAGACTTTTGCCCCACTTTCCTCTTAAAGTTTTAGGATTTGGCTTCTTGAGGTTTCACACCACCAGAGCAGGCCTGTTTAGGATGATTTTCTGACCTACCATGAATTCCTACCGAAGGTTCTTGGAGAGCTACTTAAGAAATCCAACAGTTAGCATGAAGGAAGGAAAATGCTAGAAATTCCAGGTGTTTTTCTGCTCAAGAAAAACCAGATTCCAATGATGGGTGAAGACACTCCGAGGGGCAATGGATAAGAAATATGGACACGTAACAAGGAGACACTGTTGAAAGACAAGCCGTCACGCATGGCCTCTGGTGCCACCAAGCACCATGTTATTTGTGGGCTGTCTATAACCTCCAGCAGAGAATACCACTCAGTGCAGTTCACTACTATGGTAAAAAAAAGAAAGTCTTTTATACTGAATTTTTTAAGTGTGGGTGACTCCATATTAAATAAGTCATTTTCTGCTTTGTCAAATGGACAAATGATGTCTTTAGTTCCTCCTACAGCGAGTTAGATAAGGAAACAAATCTATGTGATCTTTCTGCACTCAAACACACATCTATTTTAAAAACAGTGGATACAACAATTTAATACTTCATGGACTTTTTTTTGTAGTATGTGTAAAATGAATGTCTTCGGCAGGATTTAGCTTGTGTCACCGAAATTTTTTTTAAGAAGAGTGCTCAGATAACAAGCAGTGATTGTCTCACAGCAAAGTTATTCCTTTTCTCAACAGGATTGTTAATTTTTCTCAAGAAATGTAGAAAGCCGATTTATCTAGCAAATATCTTTGGAAATACTTGGGGAGCTCACTTCTGTGTTTAAACTGAGAATAAACAACATGAAAATTGAACCGCTGGTACTTTCTCGTCTCCTGCTGCCTCGGGAATATTGCACATGGTTGACCAATAAGACAGTTATTGCAAGTGACAAAGGTTATCTGAAGAATGGTAACCATCATCCAAAACAATCCAAGAGCCTACAAGTAAAGTCTTTTAAGAAAATTCTCTAAGTGTCACAGAGTCCATACATCATTCACAAGAGAGAGAAACTGCCCCAAAGCCAATAACTATAAATAAAGAGAATGGATTAGAAGTCACAAAATACAAATGGCTAGAAGTGACAGGGGTGTCAAGGAGAGCTGCACACAGACTTCTGAGCCTCAACAGGCCCTGAAAATCCCCATATAGTCACGATGTTCATTACAATTTCCCCAAGATGACCTGAGCTCGGGATGCTACTTGTAAGAAAACAGGCGGCTACACAAATTAATTTCTTGATGTCCATTTGTCTTTAGTTCTAATTTTTAAATAACACTTAAAAGAGTAAGTCTTAATGACCCGGAAACGTAATCTGTGAAAGACTTCATACATTTAACAAGTTGGAAAAGCAAGGAATAATGCTATTTGGTATTCAGTACATCGTATTCACGACTCATAAAACTCCTTAGGAAGGCACACCAGGATGTCAAACTGTGTCTGCAGCTGCTGTTTCAGCATTTAACTCCAATGATGGCACTGTCCATTTTTATGGCTACCTCGAGAATTTTCTGGAGCAGCTCGGGAACTCCCTCGAGGGCCATGGATGTGTTGTGGAAGTCCCGATGCTGAAGGACTGTGTACACCATCTCGGGATCACCAGTGCTCACAGCCTCGTGCAAAACTGGAAGGCAAAAAAGTGAAATTTGATCCCCCTGTATTCTCACACTTTCTGACAAATTCCAAAGCCACTGTGAAAAGTATCTATCTGGATCAAAGGCCAATATTCTCTTCAAAGTGGGACACAGGCTGAAGCCCCCCCTGATCTTTATGACCATGACTACTTACTTCGAGCCCTTACCTGACTGAGACGAGAACACAGCCCTCGTAGCCTCTTGAGCAAACCCTGCCGTCATTCCCTTTCCCCCTTTCTTACCACTGGCTCTGAAATACTGACAGTGTCTTCAGAGCTGGCTTTCACTGTGTGATCACATAACTATGGAGATGGGCAGGTAGGGTTTGTGTTGTGTATATCCTTGCTCAGTCAACTCAAAATTACTCTGACCAGTAGTATGAGAGTGTGCAAGACAAGCGAAGTGCCAGGATTTCACTGGAAAATACTACGTTCAGCTATAACTTTTTCGATTTTGTCTATCCTCATGGATTCGCTAGAGTTACCACCGCATTCCTCAGGGGAAATCCGGCCTTCACACTCATGTCTGATGCACACAGAGCCGCTTTCCGGATAAGGAGTCACCCTCTACCCAGGGCTCTTGGCCCAGGACATAATTCGGACCACTGTGCTGCAGACGAGCCAGCAGCGTCCGAGGCTCTCATCTTCTCGCCCAGCCCCAAGTTCCAAGAGAGAAAGAGTCTTAAGATAAAGATGACGTGGGACAATAAGGATTGAAACTGGCCTTTATTCAGAAAGAGAAAACGAAATGAAAGGCTTTAAATCATTTTACAAGTACACTTGCCTGTCCATCCCTCGCGATTTTCTTTTGTAACGTCTGCTTTATGTCGGAGCAAGACTCTAGCAGATTCCAAATGTCCCAAAGAAACAGCAAGATGCAATAAGGTTCGACCTCGCGGATCCAAAGCCTCCACATTCTGTAAAGTAAACACTGGCATTTATATAATTGTATATATTACATAAAAAAGTGGAAAGGAGTTTGAGAGACAATATGCAGTATAAAAATTAAAAATAGGAGGGTCTGGGAGAACCCTGTTGACATAGCATCACACAGAAGGGATCTGGCGTGTTCACAGTGGTGGCAGAAGAATCTCTCTGACACATCTGGGCCAAAAAGCAACCTCAGGCTACTGAGACAAGACTCCCCATTCTCCTGCAAAGGTAAGCCCAGGAGGCTTGAGGCAGTACCCTCAATGTGCTGTGGATGGTAAATGTCATCTAATCCTAAGACAGTTCAGAATTAAATATGAGAAAGATGAAATACACCAAATCCACAGTATTCATTTTTGTGTTAACTTTAGTAGTATTCTGTGTAATATGGCATTTTCAATGTTTGTAAGATTTAGATAATGTATCAGAGAATCTGACAAATTAGCCTGTGATTCTAATGTAAGATATACCATTGAATAATTGATTTTGGACTCGTATTAGAGATTTTTACTAGTGTGCAAATAATATTAAAAGAGAGGAGGATTGGTTCAAGATAGCAGAGTAGAAGGACGTGTGCTCACTACCTCTTGCGAGAGCACTGGAATCACAACTAACTGCTGAACAATCATCGGCAGGAAGACACTGGAACTCACCAAAATAGATACCCCACATCCAAAGACAAAGGAGAAGCCACAATGAGATGGTAGGAGGGGCACAATCACAATAAAATCAACTCCCATAACTGCTGGGTGGGTGACTCACAAACTGGAGAACACTTATACAACAGAAGTCCACCCACTGGAGTGAAGGTTCTGAGCCCCATGTCAGGCTTCCCAACCTGGGGGTCTGGCAACAGGAGGAGGAATTCCTAGAGAATCAGACTTTGAAGGCTAGCGGGATTTGACTGCAGGACTTTGACAGGACTGGAGGAAACAGAGACTCCACTCTTGGAGGGTACACACAAAGTAGTGTGTGCATCGGGACCCAGGGGAAGGAGCAGTGACCCCATAGGAGACTAAATCAGACCTACCTGCTAGTGTTGGAGCGTCTCCTGCAGAGGCGGGACAGAGGTGGCTGTGGCTCACCATGGGGACAAGGACACTGGCAGCAGAAGTTCTGTGAAGTACTCCTTGGCATGAGCCCTCCCTGAGTCCACCATTAGCCCCAGCAAAGAGCCCAGTAGGCTCCAGCGCTGTACGCTCCAGTGCTGGGTTGCCTCAGGCCAAACAACCAACAGGGAGGAAACTCAGCCCCACCCATCAGCAGACAAGCAGATTAAAGTTTTACTGAGCTCTGCCCACCAGAGCAACACCCAGCTCCACCCACCACCAGTCCCTCTGATCAGGAAGCTTGCACAAGCCTCTTAGATAGCCTCATCCACCAGAGGGCAGACAGCAGAAGCAAGAAGAACTACAATTCTGCAGCCTGTGGAAGGAAAACCACATTCACAGAAAGACAGACAAAATGAAAAGGCAGAGGACTTTGTACCAGATGAAGAAACAAGATAAAATCCCAGAAAAACAACTAAATGAAGTGGAGATAGGCAACCTTCCAGAGAAAGAATTCAGAATAATGATAGTGAAGATGATCCAGGACCTTGGAAAAAGAATGGAGGCAAAGATCGATAAGATGCAAGAAATGTTTAACAAAGACCTAGAAGAATTAAAGAACAAACAAACAGAGATGAACAATCCAATAACTGAAATGAAAACTACACTAGAAGGAATCAACAGTAGCATAACTGAGGCAGAAGAACGGATAAGTGACCTGGAAGACAGAATGGTGGAATCCACTGCCACGGAACAGAATAAAGAAAAAAGAATGAAAAGAAGACAGCCTAAGAGACCTCTGGGACAACATTAAATGCAACAACATTTGCATTATAGGGGTCCCAGAAGGAGAAGTGAGAGAGAAAGGACCCGAGAAAATATTTGAAGAGATTATAGTCAAAAACTTCCCTAACATGGGAGAGGAAATAGCCACCCAAGTCCAGGAAGCGCAGAGAGTCCCATACAGGATAAACCCAAGGAGAAACATGCTGAGACACATAGTAATCAAACTGACAAAAATTAAAGACAAAGAAAATTATTGAAAGCAACAAGGGAAAAATGACAAATAACATAGAAGGGAACTCCCATAAGGTTAACAGCTGATTTCTCAGCAGAAACTCTACAAGCCAGAAGGGAGTGGCATGATATATTTAAAGTGATGAAAGGGAAGAACCTACAACCAAGATTACTCTAGCCAGCAAGGATCTCATTCAGATTCAATGGAGAAATCAAAAGCCTTACAGACAAGCAGAAGCTAAGAGAATTCAGCACCACCAAACCAGCTCTACAACAAATGCTAAAGGAACTTCTCTAAGTGGGAAACACAAGAAAGGAAAAGGACCTACAAAAACAAACCCAAAACAATTAAGAAAATGGTAATAGGAATATACATATTGATAATTACCTTAAACGTGAATGGATTAAATGCTCCTACCAAAAGACACAGGTTTACTGAATGGATACAAAAACAAAACCCATATATATGCTGTCTACAAGAGACCCACTTCAGACCTAGGGACATATACAGACTGAAAGTGAGGGGATGGAAAAACATATTCCATGCAAATGGAAATCAAAAGAAAGCTGGAGTAGCAATACTCGTATCAGATAAAATAGACTTTAAAATAAAGAATGTTACAAGAGACAAGGAAGGACACTACATAATGATCAGGGATCCAGTCAAGAAGAAGATATAACAACTATAAATATATATGCACCCAACACAGGAGCACCTCAATACATAAGGCAAATGCTAACAGCTATAAAAGAGGAAATTGACAGTAACACAATAATAGTGGGGAACTTTAACACCTCACTTACACCAATGGACAGATCTTACAGACAGAAAATTAATAAAGAAACACAAGCTTTAAATGACACAACAGACCAGATAGATTTAATTGATATTTATAGGACATTCCACCCAAAAACAACAGATTACACTTTCTTCTCAAGTGCACACAGAACATTCTCCAGGATCGATCACATTTTCGGGCACAAATCAAGTCTCAGTAAATTTAAGAAAATTGAAATCATATCATGCATCTTTTCCGACCACAATGCTATGAGATTAAAATCCATCACAGGGAAAAAAACGTAAAAAACACAAACACATGGAGGCTAAACAATACGTTACTAAATAACCAAGAGATCACTAAAGAAATCAAAGAGGAAATCAAAAAATAGATACAAATGACAATGAAAACACAACGATCCAAAACCTGTGGGATGCCTCAAAAGCAGTTCTAAGAGGGAAGTTTAGAGCTGTACAAGCCTACCTGAAGAAACAAGAAAAATCTTAAATAAACAATCTAAACTTACACCTAAAGGAACTAGAGAAAGAAGAACAAACAAAACCCAAACTTAGCAGAAAGAAAGAAATCATAAAGATCACAGCAGAAATAAATGAAATACAAACAAAGAAAACAAGAGCAAATATCAATAAAACTAAAAGCTGGTTCTTTGAGAAGATAAACAAAACTGATAAACCTTTAGCCAGACTCATCAAGAAAAAGAGGGAGAGAACTCATATCAATAAAATAAGAAATGAAAAAGGAGAAGTTACAACAGACACTGCAGAAATACAAAGCATCATAAGGGACTACTACAAGCAACTCTATGCCAATAAAATGGACAACCTGGAAGAAATGGACAAATTCTTAGAAAGGTATAACCTTCCAAGACCGAACCAGGAAGAAACAGAAAATATGAATAGACCAATCACAAGTAATGAAATTGAAACTGTGATTAAAAATCTTCCAACAAACAAAAGTCCAGGACCAGATGGCTTCACAGGTGAATTCTCTCACACATTTAGAGAAGAGCTAACACTCATCCTTCTCAAACTCTTCCAAAAAATTGCAGAGGAAGGAACACTCCCAAACTCATTCTATGAGGCCACCATCACCCTGATACCAAAACCAAAGATACTACAAAAAAAGAAAATTACAGACCAATATCACTGATGAATATAGATGCAAAAATCCTCAACAAAATACTAGCAAACAAAATCCAACAACACATTAAAAGGATCATACACCATGATCAAGTGGGATTTATCCCAGGGATGCAAGGATTCTTCAATATATGCAAATCAATCAATGTGATACACCATATTAACAAATTGAAGAAGAAAAACCATATGATCATCTCAGTAGATGCAGAAAAACCTTTTGACAAAACTCAACACCAGGGGCTTCCCTGGTGGCGCAGTGGTTGGGAGTCTGCCTGCCGATGAAGGAGACGCGGGTTCGCGCCCTGGTCTGGGAGGATCCCGCGTGCCGCGGAGCGACTGGGCCCGTGAGCCACAATTACTGAGCCTGCGCGTCTGGAGCCTGTGCTCCGCAGCAGGAGAGGCCGCGATAGTGAGAAGCCCGTGCACCGCGATGAAGAGTGGCCCCCGCTCGCCGCAACTAGAGAAAGCCCTCGCACGGAAACGAAGACCCAACACAGCCATACATAAATTAATTAATTAAAAAAAAAAATACTCAACACCAATTTATGATAAAAACTCTCCAGAAAGTGGGCATAGAGGGAACCTACCTCAACATAATAAAGGCCATATACGACAAACCCACAGCAAACATCATTCTCAATGGTGAAAAACTGAAAGCATTTCCTCTAAGATCAGGAACAAGACAAGGATGTCCACTCTCACCACTATCATTCAACATAGTTTGGAAAGTCCTAGCTATGGCAATCAGAGAAGAAAAAGAAATAAAAGGAATACAAATTGGAAAAGAAGAAGTAAAACTGTCACTGTTTGCAGATGACATGATACTATACATAGAGAATCCTAAAGATGCCACCTGAAAACTACTAGGCTAATCAATGAATTTGGTAAAGTTGCAGGATACAAAATTAATGCGCAGAAATCTCTTTCATTCCTATATACTAACAACAATGAAAGATCAGAAAGAGAAATTAAGGAAACTATCCCATTCACCATTGCAACAAAAAGAATAAAATACCTAGGAATAAACCTACCTAAGAAGGTAAAAGACCTGTACTCAGGGCGTCCCTGGTGGCACAGTGATTAAGAATCCACCTGCCATGCAGGGGACATGGGTTCAAACCCTGATCCAGGAAGATCCCACATGCTGTGGAGAAACTAAGCCCGTACGCCACAACTACTGAGCCTGCGCTCTAGAGCCCGCATGCCACAACTACTGAAGCCCACACGCCTAGAGCCCATACTCTGCAACAAGAGAAGCCGCCACAATGAGAAGCCCGCACACCACAACGAAGAGTAGCCCCTGCTCGACGCAACTAAAGAAAGCCCACGCGCAGCAATGAAGACCCAATTCAGCCATAAATAAATAAATAAACAAACAAATAAATAAATAAGAAAACCTTTACTCAGAAAACTATAAAACACGGATGAAAGAAATCAAAGATGACACAAACAGATGGAGATATATACCATGTTCTTGGATTGCAAGAATCAATATTGTGAAAATGACTATACTACCCAAAGCAATCTACAGATTCAATGCAATCCCTATCAAATTACCAGTGGCATTTTTTACAGAACTAGAACAAAAAATCTTAAAATTTGTATGGAGACACAAAAGATCCCAAATAGCCAAAGCAGTCTTGAGGGAAAAAAACGGAGCTGGAGGAATAAGACTCCCTGACCTCAGACTATACTACAAAGCTACAGTAATCAAGACAATATGATACTGGCACAAAAACAGAAATGTAGATCAATGGAACAGGATAGAAAGCCGAGTTAAACCCACGCACCTATGGTCAACTAATCTATGACAAGGGAGACAAGGATATACAATGGAGAAAAGACAGTCTCTTCAGTAAGTGGTGCTGGGAAAACTGGACAGCTACATGTAAAATAATGAAATTAGAACACTCCCTAACACCATACACAAAAATAAACTCAAAATGGATTAGAGACCTAAATGTAAGACCAGACACTTTAAAACTCTTAGAGGAAAACATAGGAAGAACACTCTTTGACATAAATCACAGCAAGATCTTTTTTGATCCACCTCCTAGAGTAATGGTAATAAAAACAAAAATAAACAAATGGGACCTAATGAAATTTAAAAGCTTTTGAAAAGCAAAGGAAACTATAAACAAGACAAAAAGACAACTCTCAGAATGGGAGAAAATATTTACCAATGAATCAACAGACAAAGGATTAATCTCCAAAATATATAAACAGCTCATGCAGCTCAATATTAAAAAAACAAACAACCCAATCAAAAAATGGGCAGGGGGGGCTTCCCTGGTGGCGCAGTGGTTGAGAGTCCGCCTGCCGATGCAGGGGACGCGGGTTCGTGTCCCGGTCCGGGAGGATCCCACATGCCACAGAGTGGCTGGGCCCGTGGGCCATGGCTGCTGAGCCTGTGCGTCCGGAGCCTGTGCTCCGCAACGGGAGAAGCCACAACAGTGAGAGGCCCGTGTACTGCAAAAAAAAAAAAAAAAAAAAAAAAAAAAAGGGCAGGGGAAGCTTCCTTGGTGGTACAGTGGTTAAGAATCCGCCTGCCAATGCAGGGGACACGGGTTCAAGCCCTGGTCCAGGAAGATCCCACATGCCACGGAGCAACTAAGCCCACACGCCACAACTACTGAGCCTGTGCTCCAGAGCCCGTGAACCACGACTCCTGAAGCCCGGGCACCTGGAGCCCGTGCTCTGCAACAAGAGAAGCCGTCGTAATGAGAAGCCCGCACACCACAACGAAGAGTAGCCCCCACTCACTGCAACTAGAGAAAGACTGTGCACAGCAGCAAAGACCCAATGCAGCCAAAAATAAATAAATAAAGTAAATAATAATAAAATTAGAAAAAAAATGGGCAGAAGACCTAGACATCTCTCCAAAGAAGACATACAGATGGCCAAGAAGCACATGAAAAGCTGCTCAACATCACTAATTATTAGAAAAATGCAAATCAAAACTACAGTGAGGTATCACCTCACACCAGTTAGAATGGGCATCATCAGGGCTTCCCTGGTGGCGCAGTGGTTGAGAGTCCGCCTGCCGATGCAGGGGACATGGGTTCGTGCCCCGGTCCGGGAAGATCCCACATGCCGCGGAGCGGCTGGGCCCGTGAGCCATGGCTGCTGGGCCTGCGCGTCCGGAGCCTGTGCTCCGCAACGGGAGAGGCCACAACAGTGAGAGGCCCATGTACCACAAAAAAAAAAAAAAAAAAAAAAAAGAATGGGCATCATCAGAAAATCTACAAACAACAAATGCTGGAGAGGGTGTGGAGAAAAGGGAACCCTCTTGCACTGTTGGTGGAAATGTAAACTGATACAGCCACTATGGAGAACAGTATGGAGGTTCCTTAAAAAACTAAAAATAGAATTACCATATGACCCAGCAATTCCACTACTGGGCATATACCCAGAGAAAACCATAATTCAAAAAGACACATGCACCCCAATGTTCACTGCAGCGCTATTTACAATAACCAGGTCATGGCAGCAACCTAAATGCCCATCGACAAAGGAATGGATTAAGAAGATGTGGTAGGGCCTCCCTGGTGGCGCAGTGGTTGAGAGTCCGCCTGCCGATGCAGGGGATACGGGTTCGTGCCCCGGTCTGGGAGGATCCCATATGCCGCGGAGCGGCTGGGCCCGTGAGCCATGGCCGCTGGGCCTGCGCATCCGGAGCCTGTGCTCCGCAGCGGGGGAGGCCACAACAGTGAGAGGCCCGCATACCGCAAAAAAAAAAAAAAAAAAAAAGAAGATGTGGTACATATATACAATGGAATATTACTCAGTCATAAAAAGGAACGAAATTGGGTCATTTGTAGAGACATGGATGGATCTAGAGACTGTCATACAGAGTGAAGTAAGTCAGAAAGAGAAAAACAAATATTGTATATTAATGCATATATGTGGAACCTAGAAGAATGGTACAGATGAACCGGTTTGCAGGGCAGAAATAGTGACACAGATGTAGAGAACAAACGTATGGACACCAAGGAGGGAAAATGGCAGGGGGATGGTGGTGGTGGTGGGATGAATTGGGAGACTGGGATTGACATATATACACTAATATGTATAAAATAGATAACTAATAAGAAACTGCTATATGAAAAAATCAAATTCAAAAAAAATTAAAAATAATATTTGCACATCATGACAGCACTATATGGGAAAATGAATGCTTACAAGTGGGCAAGACTGAAGCATGACTCTGGGAGCTATACATAAAGACGACAGTTACTAAGTTTCTTTCTCTATAAAGTTAAGTGCCTCATAAACACTGGCTATAGGCCTCAGATCATTGAACACAACCTTAAGCACGAATGGCACTCAACACAACAGCACTCAAATTAAGTCTAAATAAGGCTAAGGGCTTTCATGGAAATGCAACCACCCTATGACACGGAACATGGGGGATTTCTCCAGCACATCTCAGCATTCAAGTCAAGAACAGAAAGTGCAGGACTTTAATCAAAACCGAAAGTACAGAAGATAATTTGAGTGAGAATAAAATTACATTCTCTAGCTGGATTCCCACCAAAACACCACTCTCATTATTGTGTGTTGAGTGCCCCGAAGTAGCAGCACCCACAGGTTCCACAGACAACCAGCATCATCCACCAGGCATGTGTGTGGACATATTTGCAGATAAATGTCCATTTGGCTTTGACTCTTCATTCCTATTTTGGCCCTCCTCCCGGCACCTGCGCGGGGTCTCCAGAGCTCAGTCGGAACAACTGAGTGCTGCCTTCCAAAGACGGCTCTGGATGTTCTTCCACGGACACAAGAAACTGCCATGGGGCTTTGGGAATATAAAAACTTTTACGTGCCATGATACTGCTTAGAAAATGTGCTTTATGTTGATTTGAGATGCTAGTTGTTGTGCCGCCTCCAGAGATATCCAGAACAAGCCACTATCGGCCACAGGAAAGGAAGGTAAGCGGGACTGTGGGTAAGCAGCTACTATCCAACAGCTACTGAGCTTCCCTGTTTTGCTAATTGTATCATGGCTATTGTGGAGTGAAGACAGGAACTGCTACTGACGAAAGAGAAGTGGTCGAAGACATTCTGCTAAGTGAACTCGTGTCCTCCTGGACCAACCCCAGACCTCAGCGTTCTCTCAGGTGCTGAAATGCCAACAAGTCTCCTGGAACGCGGCCCACACCACCTCCTGGGATTCCCTGACTTTTCCCAAGGGGACGGTCTGTCTATCTCACCAAAGCGTCCAAAGGGCAGGATCCGAGTTTCATATTTCTTAGCTTCTGCCACCGTAGACTCTAATTTGCATTAAATCATTGTTCTTTAAAAAAAGTAATTTGGGCTTCCCTGGTGGTGCAGTGGTTGAGAGTCTGCCTGCCGATGCAGGGGACACGGGTTCGTGCCCCGGTCCGGGAAGATCCCACATGCCGCGGAGCGGCTAGGCCCGTGAGCCATGGCCGCTGAGCCTGTGCGTCCGGAGCCTGTGCTCCGCAACGGGAGAGGCCACAGCAGTGAGAGGCCCGTGTACCGCACCTAAATAAATAAATAAATAAATAAAACAAAATAAAATAAAAATAATAAAAAAATTTTAAAAAGTAATATGACTTTAAACTATTAACTAAGCTGAAGTTTATTAGGCAAGAAATAATTAGTAAATTTATTATTTTCTTTCATGTCTCTTACAGATACTGTTTTCTTACTCAACAAGTTCAACGTACTACATGAAAGGTGCTAGGGTTAGCATACTGCCCGACACAGGAGATGCTTAACAATATTTACCACACAAAAGGGGAAACTCTACTTACTTTAATTCATACCCCAGAACAAAACTAACATCTCGGACTAAGCTCCTGGGCAACCATTAAGATACGATGTATAAAATGAAAGCCAAATATATTTTGTTGACTTTTTTCTGTTTTGGACCATGGGGAAAACTGTATGTCGGAGCCACATAGCTGCACACTTTGCATGGCTAACTGTTCAGAGCCTCCTGTGCCTCTCCTCATTTGAAAGGAGAGAAGGAAGGAAGAATAATATAATATATTACGGTGACAGTATGATTTAAAACAATGGATGAATAACAATTAGAGTGGAAAAAAAGGATAGAAAATCAATAGAGAAAATCAACAAAACCAAAAGTTGGCTCTTCGAAAATATCAACAAAATTGACAAAATTTCAGCTAGACTGACCAAGGAAAAAAAAAGACTAAAGTTACCAAAATCAGGAATGAAAAAGGGGATATTACTAACAACTCTACAGAAATAAGAAGTATTATAAATGAATGCTATGAACAAACGTATGCCAACAAATTAGAATTTAGATGAAATGCACATACTCATAGACAGACACAAACTAGGAAAACTGACTTAGGAAAAAATAGGAAACCTGAAAAAAAATATATAAGAAGAAAAGAGATTGAATCAGTAATTTTAAAACTTCCCAGGAAAAAACCTCAGGCCTAGATGGCTTCACTGGTGAATTCTACCAAATGTTTAATGAATTAATACCAATTCTTCACAAACCTAAAAAAACAGAAGAGGAAGGAAAACTTCCCAATTCATTTTATAAGCCCAGTATTATCCTGATGTTGAACACGTCACAAAAAAAGAAAACCACAGACCAGTATCTCTTATGAATATAGGTATAAAAATCCTCAACAATATTCTAGCAAAGTAAATTCACCAACATATAAAAAGGGCTATTGTACACCATGACCAAGTGAGTTTATCCCACAAATGCCAAGGGTGGCTTAACATTTGACAATCAATTAATGTAACACAGCATATCAATAGAATAAAATAAAATAAAAAACACATGACCATCTCGATAAATGCATGCTGTGGTCTGAAGGTGAAGTGTCCACCCAAACTTTGTATGTTGAAATCCTAACCTCTAAAGATGACGGTATTAGGAAGTGGGGCCTTTGGGAAGTGCTTAGATCATGAGAGTGAAGCCCTCATGAATGGAATTAGTGCCTTTATAAAAGAGGCTCCAGAGAGCTTGCTAACCCCCTTCTACCATGTTAGGACACAGTGAGAAGGCACCTGCTATGAACCAGGAGGAGAGCCCTCAGCAGCCACCACACCTAACCTGCTGGCACCATGATCTTGGACTTCAAGGCTCCAGAACTATAAGAAATAAATTTCTATTGTTTATAAACTATCCACTCTATGATATTTGTTACTGCAGCTCAAATGGACTAAAACAATGCAGAAAAAGCATTTCACAAAATCCCACACTGCTTCATGATAAAAAAACACTCAACAAACTAGGAATGGAAGGGAACTTCCTCAAACAGCATCCGCCTGTGAAAACCCCACAGCTAACATCATATTTAATGGTGAGAGACTGGATGCTTTCCTCCTAAGATAGGAACAAGACAAGAATGTTCTCTTTCATCACTTCTATTCAGCATTGTACTAGAGGTTCTAACCAAGGCAATAAGGCAAGAAAAATAAACAAAAGACATCCAGATTGGAAAGGAAGACATAAAACTATCTCTACTCACAGACAACATGATCTCATATGTAGAAAATCCTAAGAAATCTACTTAAAAACTATTAGAACTAATGAGTTCTGCAAGGCTGCAGGATACGAGAGCAATACAGAAAAATCAATTGTATATCTATACACTTGTAACAACTCAAAAATGAAACTTTAAAAATTCCTTTTACGGGGCTTCCCTGGTGGCGCAGTGGTTAAGAATCCGCCTGCCAATGCAGGAGACATGGGTTCAAGCCCTCGTTTGGGAAGATCCCACATTCCACAGAGCAACTAACCCTGTGGGCCACAACTACTGAGCCCGCACTTAGAGCCCATGTTCTGCAACAAGAGAAGCCACTGCAATGAGAAGCCTGCGCACTGCAACGAAGAGTAGCCCCCGCTCGCTGCAACTAGAGAAAGCCTACACGCAGCAACGAAGACCAAATGCAGCCAAAAATGAATGAATGAATGAATGAGTTTTTTAAAAATTCCTTTTACAATAGCATTGAAAAGAATAAAACATTTGGGAATAAGCAACAAAAGAAGTATAAACCTTATACTCCGAAATCCATAAAGCATTGTTGAAAGAAATTAAGATCTAAATAAATGGAAAAGCATCCCATGTTCATGGTTCAGAAGACTTAATATTTTAACATGTCAAAACTCCCTAAACTGAGCTACAGAGTCAATGCAATCTCCATCAAAATTGCAGCTGACTTTCTGCAGAAACGAACAAGCTTATATTAAGATTCATAGGAAATGCAAGGAACCCAGAATAGCCAAAACCATCTTGAAACAAAGAGTAAAATTTGAGGATTCACACTTCCCAATTTCAAAACTTACTACACAAAGCTACAGCAATCAAGACAGTGTGGTACTGGCAAAAGGACAGACATATAAATCAATGGAATACAATCTAGAATCTAGAAATAAACTTATACATTTATGGTCAATTGATTTTCAACAAGGGCGCCAAAATAACTCAATGGGGAAACAATAATCTTTTCAAAAAATGGTGCTTGAACAACTAGATATCCACATGCAAAAGAATGAAGTACTGTATATACCATATGCAAAAATTAGCTCAAAGTTGATCAAAAACCTAAATGTAAGAGCTAAAACACTAAAACTCTTAGGAGAAAACATAGGATTATATCTTAGTGAACTTGCGTTAAGCAAAACCTTCTCAGATACAACACCAAAAGCATGAGACAAAAGAAAATACAGATAAACTACACTCCATCTAAACTGAAAACTGCTGTACTTCAAATGACATAAAGAAAGTAAAAAGACAACCTAAAGAATGGAAGAAAATATTTGCAAGTCATATGCTTAATAAGGGGCTAGTATCCGGAAAATATCAAGAACTCTAACTACACAAGAATAAAAAGACAAATAATCCAGTTGTAAAATGGGCAAAGGATTTAAATAGACATTTCCTCAAAGAAGATATGCCAATGCCCAATAAGCACATGAAAGATGCTCAACATAACTAATCATTAGGGTAATGCAACACAAGACCACAAAGTGATAATACCTCACCCCCATTAGGATGGCTACAATCAAAAAGACAGACAATAACAAGTGTTGACAAGGATGTGGAGAAACTAGAACCCTCATACACTGCTGGTGGGAATGTAAAATGGTGCAGTCAATTTGATAAAGAGTTGGCAGTTCCTCCAAAAGTTAAACATAGAATTACTATAAGACCCAGCAATTCCACTTGCAGGTGTTTACCCCCCAAAAATAAAAACATACAACCACACAAAAACTTACACACAGATATGCATAGCAGCATTATTCATAATGGCCCAAAGGTGGGAAAAAACAAATGTCCATCAACTGGCAAATGAATAAACAAAATGTACTCTATACATACAATGGAATATTATTCAGCCATTAAAAGGAATGAAGTACTAATACCTCCACAACATGGTTGAACCTTGAAAACATCATGTTAGGTTAAAGAAGCCAAACACAAAAGGCCACATATTGTATGATTGCATTTACATGACATGTCCAGAATAAGCAAATCTGTACAGATAGCAAGCAGCTTAATGGTTGTCTGGGGCTGAAGGGGTTGGGGGGAAATAGGGAATGACAGCTAATGGGCGTGGGGTTTCTTTTTGGGGTGATGAAAATGCTCTGGAATGTGATAGTGGTGACAGTCACACAACTCTGAATGTACTAAAAAAAACAGTGAATAATATACTTTAATAAGTGAATTGCATAAGTGAATTATATCTCAATAAAGATGTTTGAAAGTCAACATATGTATGTGGGTTTTTTTGTGTGTTTTTTTTGCGATACATGGGCCTCTCACTGTTGTGGCCTCTCCCGTTGCGGAGTACAGGCTCCGGACGCGTAGGCTCAGTGGCCATGGCTCACGGTCCCAGCCGCTCCACAGCATGTGGGATCTTCCCGGACCGGGGCACGAACCCGTATCCCCTGCATCAGTAGGCGGACTCTCAACCACTGTGCCACCAGGGAAGCCCTGTATGTGTTTTAAGTAAGACATAAAACTAATCTACCCTCTATCTATATGCTGTTTGATGAGCTGCTTAATTTCTCTTGAGCTTCAGTTTGCTCCCTTGTAAAACGGGATTAAAAAAAAAAAACCCACCTACCTTACAAAGTTCTTACAAGGGCAAAGACACAAGCCTAACCCCCACAGAAAGCACTTTGAAGAGCCAGCACTTATTATCATACACCTACATTACATAGTTTCATATAAGCCATCACTTTCTCCCTAAAAGGGATTTGTTCAAATTTCCTTATAGTTAATAGTGGAGCTTAGGGTCTTCAACTAATGACGTTAGCTTAGTGAGCAAGAGCTTTCAGAATTTAACTGGAATTCACT
This sequence comes from Mesoplodon mirus, assembly GCF_964341445.2. Lineage (NCBI taxonomy): Eukaryota > Metazoa > Chordata > Mammalia > Artiodactyla > Ziphiidae > Mesoplodon > Mesoplodon mirus. The sequence goes on along the minus strand of NC_138989.1, from coordinate 19,073,191 downwards.
GTCGAAGCTGACCATGTAAGTTTTTCCTTTAAGTTTCTTCAGTCATGAGCCGTACCAAATTAAAAATCCTCACCCTCTTAACTATCATCGTGCCCCAAAAGAAGAAAAGGAATGAGATTTCTACACGTCTCCTTATGTGATAATGTAAGACTTTTCTTGTCCAAGCCCTCTTTACCAGCCCGCTGTCCTCCAGCCGCAGTCAAGGCGCAGCTGAGTGCGGGCTGCAGGGCCAGACAACCGGGCCCACTTCCGGACCCCTCACTAGCCTTGGGTGGATTACTCAACCCCTCTGAGCCTTGGTCCCTAGCACACAGCCAGAACTTCAGCAACTCTCACAGGAGCCTCCTGGGGAGGCCTCGGGTAAGAGGCTGCTAAGCAGCCCTCCATTCGCTTGAGAGAGTCAACCACCCTCATTCCTGTGCACTCTCAGACCGCCCCGGTCTTCTGCGGCTGTGGCCTGAGCTGGTTCTCCCACTCCGAGTCAGGGGTCGGGGGCAGATAGCCATACAGGCCTGGTTCCTAAGGTGAGCCTGAGCCCCTGAGGGCTGAGGAGGAGCAGCTGAGAGGAGGCTCCAGGCTCTTCCCCTTGGATGCAAGGCTCTGGCTCACAGTGGGCCTCTAGCCAACAGGCACTGGCTTGAATGTGTGCCCAGTGGCCTCACCCAGCCTAGCCCCGGGCTGGGATAAGAACCCCAGGGTGGTTCCCTGTCAGACTCCCAGGCACTGCTGCTGCCTAGCACATCCTCTTCCTCTTGCCCAGATTTTGTGCTTTCACTACTGGCTCCCTAACAGGGGGCTGGCCCTGGAGTCAGGCATCATATGCCAACCTCCACTCCACTCGATCCCAGAGCTTTCTCTCCCCTGCTAAGGTGCACTGACTGACCTTTGCATTTGTCCCCTTAAATTTTCATTCATTCTCCCAGCATCAGCAGGAAGGCCAAAAGATGTTTAACAGACCTCTCTGGCTAAGTGACAAATGACATAACCATAACACAAATCATTTCAACTGCACCAACCAACTTCAAGGCCCTGCTGAATATTAAAGGCAGTAGAGCGGATGGGTTAAGAGGCACTTAATAAAGTGCCTCTGCTGAGTAAACGTTGAAAGCATGAAACAATCTCATCACTGGCAAAGTTACACAAGCACTGAACTCCAGCTATTAGCAAGACGGTGGCACTGGGGCTGACTTACACTCAGAAACACGTGCTTATCCTCTTCATCTGGATAAACTTGATTCTTTCTGTGCCACTGTTCCTAGAACAAAATAAAATTCTTACAGCTACCAGTGTGCCTGCTTCACGTCTCACTCGTGGGATGGAAGGAATGAAGGAACGGACAGCAGAAAATTACTGGCAAATAAAGCCTCAAGTGAAACAGCTGGTTTTACTGCCGGGGTGATAAGAATTTTTTTGTTTTTAATTATGCAACCAATACGTGTTCTTTGTAGAAAAATTGGAACATACATAAAAGAAGCTACATTCCCAGGATGATTATAATAGTAGCAGCAAGTATGGTAAATGTACTGCTCCCATTTACTAAGTGCCTTTGCTTTCTGATCTGTTCTCTGCTTCATTCTCCAGAATCCTGAAATGGAGGCACTTTCACTGAAAGAAGTAAAGCGGAAGGGTTAAGAATACAGGATTAAAGCAGACTGTGACTTTCTGGGTTGACATCCTGGTTCGACTACTGGGTAAGCAGGTGACTGAACCTCTCCACCTCCATTTCCTCATCTGTGAAATGGGAATCACAATAGCACTCACCCCAGGGGACTGATGTGAGAATTAAATCTAAAACTTCACGTAAAACATTTCAGCATGGTGCCTGGCAAAATAGCAAAATACCGTGTTTTGACAGGTGATGAACCGATTCGGCAAGGGTAAATTAAGCACCCAAGCTCACAACCTAACCTGCCATAGCACTGGCTATTAACCTAACTGCCTCCAAGGCACAGGTGTAGGCAACTGTTTCGTAATTAACAGAGGATCTCAATAAATATGAAAGCAGCAAAATATTCCCTGCCTTGTACTTTAATGACATCAATTATCAACTTCTTGACCCTGAAGCAGTTACATAATTTGCAGGACCCAGAGAAAAATCAAAATGCAAGGCCCCTTAATCAAAAAAAAAAAAAAATTAAGAATTTCAAGACGGTAACTGCAGAGCATTAAGCCAAGCACGAGGGACTTCCCTGCCTGGTGGTCCAGTGGTTAAGACTCCACGCTTCCACTGCAGGGGGCACGGGTTCGATCCCTGGTCAGAGAACTAAGATGCCACATGCCGTACAGCACAGCCAAAAAAAAAAAAAAAAAAACCACCAAGCACCAGCCACTTCTGAGCACAAGGCCCTGTGCAACTGACAGGTCACACACCCTTGAAGCCAGCCCCATGTCCACCCCTTCAATGGCCAAGTTCCAGGATCGAAATTGGATTGCATGGGCATGACACTCAAGCTTCCACAGTCAAGATGTTCTTTCTGAATACACTTCAACTATCCCTTCCCCAGAGAAAACAGGATCCTGTGGTATGATCTACAGTGATAACCAATAACAAAGCCAAAACCAAATAATTAGCAAAGATGAATATTCTTCCCTGACCTCCTTGCCAGTCAAAGGCATTAAGGATCAATTTACTCCAGGACAACCTGCTGCAAACTTATAATTCTCTAATCGCAAATGTCCTTAATGTTTTTCAAGGTAAGGGGCATAGCGAACTTTCGATGAACATGTCTATCACAGCTTGCAGGAAAAAGAAATAATTCAACCATGCCACATTGTAGATTATAAACCAAGACTTGGTCTTATCGAACAAGTTTTTCTATAAAGAAAGACTGCGCTTCATTTAAACTCTTTCCCTCACTCCAATGAACAGAGAGCCTGCTGCTTTCAGAAATCAGTATTGAACGTGTGTGTGGTTTAAGGACAATGATGAACCTCTTTATCAAATAGGATTTTAGTTTTGTGACTTTCCTTGTACTTTATCTCAATATTTCATAAGAAGCTGGGCAGCCCCAATACCGAGGAAGTGCAGAAGCAAAACATAGCAGAACTAAAAACAAGACTGTCCGGTCATTTTTAAAGTGTCCAAGGTGAGACTGAAATCTGAGAGCAAAATCATGGAGGATTCTCTCTGAGCCACGTTTAGTAAGAGAAAGGGAATTAAATCATCAGGTATACTGCAATATCTAATGGTGAATCATTTACTCTGGGGGCATGATCTAATTAACAGCAATGACTCTTACAACGAAAGTTTATTCTGTCTGGGATAGAGAATTTAAATGAAAAAAGAGCAACTTTTGACTTCCAGTGGGTGCTCAACAGACTTAAAAGGGAGATGTCAAGGTACAAGAACACACTTAGCAGTAACCGTTCATCAAATGGGGGGATGCTGACCTTGCTCAATTTTTGCCAACCATAAGAAAACCAATGCCCCTTTTCCTCTAAAATTTCTTGACAATTACAGCATCAAGTTGGAGCCATTCAAACACCAGAACTTTAGCACACTGGATAAAATGAAGTCAACCAGAACAATTATACCAAATAATTACAAATCCTCATCCTAACTGCTAAGTCTGTTAGTTTGTAACTTGAGGATACCAATACCTCCCAGAATTGCTGGGATGCCTTTAAGGCAGGGTTTCTCAAGCAAAATGCTACTGACATTTTGGGACAGATAAATCTTAGTTGGGGAGGGGGGTGTCTTACGCATTTGTGCATTATAGGATATTGAGCAGCTTCCCTGGCCTCTACCCATTAGATTCCAGTAACACCCACTCCCCACTTGTAACAACCAAAAATGTCCCCATTAATTACTAGATATGTGGGATGAGGGATGAAATCACTTCCAACTGAGAACCACTTCTTATAAAGATGGGAATAAATAAAAGGCAAGGAATCAAAGCACTTTAGAACAGAAAGTGATTTTAAGGATGCTGTGCACCACTGATTCTCAAACTTGACCTATTGATAATAGTCAAGTACAAGATTTGCCCACAGGAGTATCAACACCCTCATTCTACAAATAAGTGGACGTGGGCCAGAAAAGGAAAATGCCTTGCCCAAGGTCACAGGGCAAGTTAGAACCTGGACTCCAAACCCAACCAAGCCCTTCCTTACAAAAAGTATGGGTGGGGTGAGAGGTGTGTGTTGCTCATACATTTTGGGGAGAGGCAGGCCTAATTGGTTAAGACGGTGCACGCTGGAGCCAGCTGGCCAGAGTTAAAAATCCTGATTTGGTATTTATTAGGTGAGGGACCTTGTGTAAGGCACATAACCTCTGAGAGCCTCAGTTTACTTCTCTGTCAAATTTAACGATAGTACCTACCTCCTAGGGTTGTTGGAAAGGCTGAGAGAAATAATATATATAAAACCTCGACACAGGGCCTGGAACACATTAAACACTCAATACATGTTCTGTTATTATTATTATTATTATTGTCCCACGACTGCAGAGTGGAAGGGGTCTGCGGGCCCCCGAGGGCAGAGGGCTGGAGATGGGCTCAGGGAGGCGATGCGACCCCCGACTCCCCCCTCCTCTCGCCGGGGTCGGACCCCCGCCTCGCCCCTCACCTGGCCCTGCAGCTCCTTCTCCAGCTGCCGGTAGTCGTTGTTCCAGACCAGGACGTGTAAAGGGAAGTGGCCGCTAGCGTCGCGGGCAGAGGACATGGCGAGGAGGCCGCAGCCGGGCCCTCACCACCCGCTTGCCAAGCCTCAGCACCGGCAGGGTCTACTGCGCCCGACCGCCCGCCCGGCGGCCGGCGAGCGAGAGAACCAGGGGAGCGAGCGAGGGGCGCGGTACGAGGCAAGGGGGACTAGCTGGCCAGGTGAGGGGCACGCGCGGGAGGTCGGCGGTCGCGGGCCGGGTCGGGGACGGGGTCGGCCGCGCCCACCCCGCGCCCCGCCGCGCTCCCGCCTGCGCTGACAGTTCCCGAACCGACTTCTGCGGGCAGAGCTGCCCCAAACAGGGAAGTGCGGGGAGCGAACCACCGCGCGCCGTGGAGGGGGGGAGGAAAGGACAACCACCTGGTCCGGGGTCCGCCCAACCCCACCCACCTGAAGTCCACATCTGGAAACACAGTAATGCCCAAAACAGAGCTAAAACTCTCTTCTTTAGCCCAGAATCTCTACATGGAAAACTCGGTCTACCCTTCATCACCCCCTTTCCCCCTGCTCCAGCTTTCTCATATGGTTCGGTCCACAACTGGGCCTCTTCCACCGGCCCTGTGGTCACAGGGTGACAACGGGCGCCTGGACCAAACCATTCTAGTTACTGACTCCCTAGCCTTTTTGGACCTGGGCAGATGCTTCCATGATTGGTCAGGAGCCATTTTGGAAGTGGGCAACACCAAACAATTTTCAAGGGGGAATTATAAACTCTGGAGAAGTGGCATTAAATAGTTGCACAATAAGAGGATGGTTCTATCTCAGGATTTCTCAACTTCAGCACATTTTGAACCACATAATTTTTTTTTCTATTCTGGTAGCTCTGATTCTTTTTAATTTAATTTTTTTTTACTTTTATTTATTTTTATTTTTTATACAATTTTAAAAAGTTGCTTTCCAGGGCTTCCCTGGTGGCGCAGTGGTTGAGAATCCTCCTGCCAATGCAGGGAACACGGGTTCAATCCCTGGTCTGGGAAGATCCCACACGCCGCGGAGCAACTAAGCCCATGTGCCACAACTACTGAGCCTGTGCTCTAGAGCCCACAAGCCACAACTACTGAGCCTGCGTGCCACAACTACTGAAGCCCGCACGCCTAGAGCCCGTGCTCCGCAATGAGAAGCCACCGCGATGAGAAGCCCGCGCACTGCAACGAAGAGTAGCCCCCACTCGCTGCAACTAGAGAAAGCCCGCGCACAGCAGCGAAGACCCAACACAGCTAAAAATAAATAAATTTAAAAATTTTTAAGTTGCTTTCCATTTACAGTTTTTACTAAATATTGGCTATATTCCCAGTGTTGTACATCCTTGAGTCTATCTTACACCCAATAGTTTGTGCCTCCTCCTCTACCCTTATATTACCCCTCTCCCGCTCTCCCCAGTGGTAACCACTAGTTTGCTCTCTATATCTGTGAATCCGCTTCTTTTTTTGTTATATTTACAACTTTGTTGTATTTTTTAGATTCCACGCATAAGTTATATCATACAGTATTTATCTTTCTCTGTCTGACTCATTTCACTTAGCATAATGACCTCCAAGTCCATCCATGTTGCTGCAAATGGCAAAATTTCATTCTTTTTTAATGGCTGAGTAGTATTCCATTGTTGAATACTACACAAAGGGAACATACCTCAACATAATAAAGGCCATATATGACAAACCTACAGCTAACATCATACTCAATGGTGAAAAGCTGAAAGCATTTCCTCTGAAATCAGGAACAAGACAAGGATGCCCACTCTCACCACTTTTATTCAACATAGTTTTGGAAGTCCTAGCCACAGCAATCAGAGAAGAAAAAGAAATAAAAGGAACCCAAATTGGAAAGGAAGATGTGAACCACATAATTCTTTATGTGGGACTTGTCCTGTGCTTTGTAGGATGTTGAGCAGCATCCCTGGCCATTCTATCCACTGGATGCCAGTAACACTACCCCCAAAATGTCTCCAGACATTGCCAAATATCCCCTGGAGGACACAAATCCATCCCCCACCCCCCACTGAGAAGCACTGTTCTACCTGAACTCCAAACTGGGTTATAATTCAAAGTTACCTAAGGTGGTGGTTTATTCCACATATGAATGTCATCTATTTTTGAAGCTAGCCATTTGAATTTGGGGTTATGGCCAAAAGGACTAATAGATAATACTTAGACTTGACCACAGTCAGCCACTATTAAGTTCATTCTTTGGGTTTCAATGTAAGACACTATAACTCCTTGATTCAATGAAGAACCAAGTCAACTTACAGCTACTCACCAGCCTAAGCTTTCTGCCCAGCTGTCTACAACTAGACCACATAACTGGGCAAAGTTATTTAATGCATCCTGAAAGCATACCCTCTGCCTTCCCTGCTTGTGCACATCCAGCTTTTCAGATGCCTGCAACAACAGCTGTTCAAGAATCCTGGCCTAATCCATTCTCCACATGTGTTGGGTCCAGAAGATTTGTTAGTCTGCAAACCAAAACAGGATGCAGGAGCATCAGGATGGAACCCAGAGGCTCTAACTGTGGAATGTGTGGGAATTATGTGGTTATGCCCATATCACACATTTATAAAAATGGAGAGATGAACCAAAGACCGGTGCTTCTGAGACCTCTTCCAGGACTTCTATCCTTTCAGAAGCCTTGTGCAATTTAATTTTCTTTCTCTTCATCATCCTATGTTTATTGAACATTTCTCTTAATTCATTAGTCGGAAAACTCCACGATAACTGCTCACCAGAGTACCTAAAGTTAAAACAGTACCTGGCCCACAATAGGCATGGAATATTTGCTGAAGGGAGATCATGGTTGTGTTTACATATAATACATACAATATTCATTAGCATTAGGGTCACATCTCTGCTCTTCTTCACACTGCTTAAACTCATCTCATTGTGTTTATCTCACACCATCCTGTGAGTTAGATTATCTATTCTTTTTTTTTTTTGCGGTACTAGGGCCTCTCGTTGTTGTGGTCTCTCCCGTTGCGGAGCACAGGCTCCGGATGCGCAGGCTCAGCGGCCATGGCTCACGGGCCCAGCCGCTCCACGGCATGTGGGATCTTCCTGGACCGGGTCACGAACCCATGTCCCCTGCATCGGCAGGCGGACTCTTAACCACTGCGCCACCAGGGAAGCCCTAGATTATCTATTCTTATCCTCAAGACAAAAAAAAAAAAAAAAGTTGTGATTAGAAAATAATAGTAATATCAAATTCCAGGGCTTCCCTGGTGGCGCCACTGCCACTGGACTTGGAGGTCATTATGCTAAGTGAAATAAGTCAGACAGAGAAAGATAAATACTGTATGATATAACTTATACGTGGAATCTAAAAAATACAACAAAGTTGTAAATATAACAAAAAAGAAGCAGATTCACAGATATAGAGAGCAAGAATCTGCCTGCCAATGCAGGGGACACGGGTTCGAGCCCTGGTCTGGGAAGATTCCACATGCCGCGGAGCAACTAAGCCCATGCGCCAACACTGCTGAGCCTGTGCTCTGGAGCCCGCGAGCCACAACTACTGAGCCTGCAAGCCACAACTACTGAAGCCCGCATGCCTAGAGCCCATGCTCCACAATAAGAGAAGCCGCTGTAATGAGAAGCCCCTGCTCATCGCAACTGGACAAAGCCCGTGCGCAGCAACAAAGACCCAACTCAGCCAAAAAAAAAAAATTTTTTTCCAATAATAATAGGAGCTACTATTATTGAGGGCTTACTATGGGGCAGGCACACCACACTCTTCTGTAAATTATCCCATTTGTTCTTAGCCAGACAGTAAATATTTAGCTTTGCACGTCATATATGTTTTGTTGAATATTCTTCATCCTATCCCTCCTCTCCTTTTTCTTCTTTACAACCCTTTAAAAATGTAAAAATCATTTTTAAGTAACAGGCTATACAAAAGCAAATCATGGGCTACGGGTAGATACTTATTATCTCCATTTTGCAGATGAGATTAAAACTGCAGCGTAAGGAAACATCTAACATATTCCTCTTATACTTATTGTAGATCTAGTGCAGTTGAAAGTAAGCTCCATAAAGACAGGAAATTTCGTCTTCTTGGCTCACTGCTCCTTCTCCAGTGCCTGGAGCAGTGTGTGGAACATAGTAGATGCTCAATAAATATTTGTTGAATAAAGGAATGCATAAATAAGTGAACTTGGCCAAAGTTATGCTAAATGACTTGACTATTGATTGCCTCAGGAAGGTTGTGTCTGCATACCTCTAGTCACTAGATTTTGCTGCTTCCCCTGGTATTAATCAGCGCTGGGAAGAAGCGAATCTCTTCCAGAGAAGGAGACACCAAATCAAGGAAATTTGGAAGTAGGACAGAAGACACCTGCCCTCACTCAAGATGGCGACAAGGCAGCGTGCCCTTTCCGGTCACATGACCTGCCCGTCGCCGAAGGGCGCCTCCCCGCGCGTGCGTGCTGCGCCGCGGCTGTGAGGCGCTGAGGGGAGAGGCGCCGCAGCTAGCACCACCGTGGGGACCCGTTAGAGCGGAAGCGCCGCCGCCGCCGCCGCCTTCGGTGTCCCGGGCCACCAGGTTCCTGGCAGGTGGGAGGCGGGAGCCATGTCGAAACGGCTCCGGAGCAGCGAGGTGTGCGCTGACTGCAGCGGGCCGGGTGAGTCGCACCAGCCGGGCCCGCTCCCTTCAGCTCTCCTGGCCGGGACCCCTGTCCCGGGGCCGCCCCCTCGGGCCGGGCGGGTTCCGGCTGTCGAGCTCTGCACCCTGTGCCTTGGGTCGGGACGAGGAGGAACCTCGGCGGCTTTGGGGCGGGACCGTCCCGGGCCTGTCAGAGCCGGAGCGGGCAGGGGGTCGCCGCCCTCCCGTCCCTTCCTTCCCTCTCGTCCCCCCTGTCCCAGGCCGGGCGGTGGAACGGCGGGGTCGGGCCCGCTTTCCCAACAGGAAGGGGCTTGGGCAATCTACAGGAAGGCCAGTTACAGAAGTGAAATCCGAGCGTCCTCCCGGCTGCGGCCCCCAGAGGCTGCAGGTGTCAGCCCCCTCCCCACAGCTACCCAGACTCCCGCCCCAGGAGGGGGCCCTGGGGCCCTGCCCGGAGTGGGCGACACTCGCCGCTTCCCTCCACTGAGACTCGCCAGAGGACCCCCATGGATGAGTTCCCCGCTCCTTACATCCCTACTCCCACTCCACCGCGGCGAATCTCCAGGGGTCTTGCAAATGCCACCAGCACTTAGGAGGCAATGCCGGTTTCAAGTTCTGAGATCTAAACGAGCTGAGTTCAAACTAGATTTTGCCTCTGGGTGACCTTGGGCTAGTGACTTCATTTGGCCAAGTCGTGATTTCCTCATTTTTCCGTTGAGGATAATTGGGAGTACAGTGCTCAGGGGTAGGGAAGATTCAATGAATATTCTTAGAATCATCTCATTTAAGGCGGTTTTTTTCCTTTTTTTCTTTTTTGTACTGTGTACAGAACCTTTATAGTCCCTTAAAGCTATAGTTGAATTTCTAAATCATACATTAATTACACCTTACAAAACAAACACACACCAAATCACGGGCAAGTATACCCATTTGTGCATTCAGGCAGTATAGGCATATGGGAGCATTGAAAGGCCAAAACCATTCCTCCCATGCATAGTTTTCAGATTTAGAGTTCAGATCCATCTTAGTGGTTGGAACTGGGTTGACAGGTCTCTATGCTGTTTTCAGTGTTTGGATTTATCTGCTTTGAATTTGAAGTTGTAAGATGGCTTCTTTGGCACAATAGCGTCCAATAAACGATCTTAACTAAATGAGCACCAGTGTTTTTGCAACTGTTCGGAACTTCATCTTGTCATATGGAGGTGGAGACTGATTTTAAATAGTATTATGATAACTCAAACCTTATGTGGTTATTTCACGGCCTGTATACTGTAAGTGGGGTTACCAGTTTCCTTTGAAGATAGGGAGACGGGTGGAGGAGTTTAAAAAGAAGTGTTTCAGAAACCAAGTTAGTGTGTTATACGAGCTCCATTGTATTCTCTAAAAATGTTATTTGTTCCACTTCCTTATTTTCTTGCCTGTTTTCAGTTGAACTTTCTGTGATGTTTGATTCACATGAATTTAGATTCAAACTTCCTGTTGAAGTGCATTTTCTTTGCTTCTCAGTGGATGGTATGGGGCAAAGGAAAACTGTATCTCCATTGCCACAGTAAATACTCAACTAAATAATAAAGACTGTCTTGCACTTCTCCGGCGTTTTGTGCATTTCAGAACATTTTCTCTGCCATTGTTATCTTTTTAGTTGTTGTCTCATGCCTCATCTACAGAGACTTGAGTCACTTCCTTCCTGTTTTGAATATAATTAGGCTACCTTGAAGTGTTCTGAACTTGAGCAGCTGGGAATTTGTGCTGCCTTTTCTGCAAAGCTCTAGTAAAAGAGTTACCTTTAGGGTTGGGGATCCCTTTGAGATTCTTTTTTTTTTTTTAATTTATTTATTTTTGGCTGTGTTGGGTCTTCGTTGCTGCATGCGGGCTTTCTCTAGTTGCAGTGAGCAGGGGCTACTCTTCATTGTGGTGCTCAGGCTTCTCATTGCGGTGGCTTCTCTTGTGCGGAGCACGGGCCCTAGGGGCGCAGGCTTCAGTAGTTGTGGCACATGGGCTCAGTAGTTGTGGTTCACGGGCTCTAGAGCGCAGGCTCAGTAGTTGTGGCGCACAGGCTTAGTTGCTCCGTGGCATGTGGGATCTTCCCAGACTAGGGATCGAACCTGTGTCTCCTGCATTGACAGGTGGATTCTTAACCACTGTGCCACCAGGGAAGTGACCCTTTTGGAATTCTGGTGAATGCTCAGGCCTTCTTCCCAGAAAATGCACACATGCTTAACTCTTTCACGCAGAATTTATGTTAAGATTTCTCAGAGGGGTTATAGACATTTCTGAAGCCCATTAGTTGTGTTCCTAGAACCCAGGTTAAGAAGCCCTGGAATAAAACGTTCAGATAAACTGGAAGGGGTTCACCCACCCTCAGTCGTACAAACTTGATTTCGATTTTACTGTGTTGTTAACATTCTGATGTTCTCTCTATGGGATTCTGATTCACGATGTTAAGGTGATTAATATAGAGCCTTGCTTAGTGTGTGTTAAACCCTTGTTGTCTTGTTCCTGTTTAATTTCCTCCAAGAAGATTGTGAATCCTCTGAATGATATCTGAGAAGCAAAGGTAATCTTCAAAACGAATAGTCTTTTTGTATGTGTGTCATTAGTCGTAGTACCATACTGCAAAAAGCAAAGTTGTTATGTATCTTTGCAGGGATCCTTCATCTTGGTGTTTCCAATCTTTGTTTTTTAGAATGACTTAGTAGTACTGACATAGTTGTACTTCATTGAATAATTTTGTTTCTGTTTTATTTCATGGCAGACATTTGACTATGATCAAATCTTAGTATTCAATAAATAGTTTACCTTTTTTTTTTTAAGTGAATCTAGTTCGTATCCTACTCTGAGTTCAACTACCTGAAAACTCCACTGAGATTTTTCACTGTAGTAAGACAGTGTTCATGTGAAACATTCAATGTTTCATGTATTAGCAATCAAAAACTTTCCCTAGTGGCCATGAATTTCAGTGGGCTCTTGAAAATATTTGAATGGTACTTAACAAAATAATTTGGAAATATTACTATATGCAAGGAACTTCACTTACTCATTACATCCTCACCACCCTGAGATGTGTTGTTCTTCCCGTTTGATCCATGATGAGGACCCTCAGAGAAATAACTTGCCTGAGATCATTATGCAAGAAGTGGCAGAGTTGGGGTTCAAACCCTGGACTGCTTATCTCCAGAGCCAACCCTCTTAACCACTACACTCTTTGGCTCCCAGTTTGTCTTTGATTGAAATCCCATAACTTTTCATTATATGGTTGGAAGGGGTTTGAATAAACTGTTAGAAATGGTAAAGATGGTGTACATGCATTTTAGAGATTTTTGTGGACATTGAAGAATTTTTAAATATACCCCTTAAGCCAGGCAGCTTGAGCAGCACCTATTGTCACCCCATTGTGAGTCTGATGAAATGTAGAAGGTCTGTCTTTATTTTGAGTTTCTAAATACTCAGTTTACTTTCCCGGTGTGAGTTATTCTTACTGCTTACCAAGTGTGAATTATTCCTTGTTTCAAAGGATGTCTAATGAAGCTCTGTGGGACTTCACAGGAAAAAAAGTATTGTGCACACACCAAAAGTATTACTCACTTGTATTTTACATCTTTGCTTCTGTGAAGCCGCTGTTTTTACAGCTTCTGTCCTTTCAGATCAGTGGTGAGATCGGACTCAACAGTTTATTTAAAATACCTAATGGGTATGAAAACACATTTCCTAGCGCAGGAGGTCAGGTTTCCCAGTCTGTGTTCAGAACCATAGCAGCTGAGCAGTTGTATAGTTGTGTCACTTGCAGCTTTCTGCTAAGCCCAGTGGCATGTAGATGTGTAGCAGTTGTAGGGTAGCCGTCTTTTCACCACTCACTTCACATAATGCTGTGTGGATTGTTCACTGACACAGTTATGTTATCTTGCTACTTGTGGAGATGGATTCGAAATGATTCAGGTGAATCCTCTCAATTTGCTTCTCTTAGGTTGATTGAAAGAGCACACATCTGAGATGGTAGATCTCATTAGGGCATCAGAAAAACTCGCCGGCTTGATATGTTGACCAGCATACTAAAACAACAGAAATGTCTGGTTTTTCTGAAAAACCAAACCTCAGTCATCTTTTGCCATCTGGCGGAATAGCAACCACCTGGTATCCTTGCCACTGATTTCATTCTTCTTTCCAGATCCTTCCTGGGCATCAGTAAATAGGGGAACTTTTATATGTGACGAGTGCTGCAGTGTCCATCGGAGTCTAGGGCGCCATATCTCTCAAGTAAGGCATCTTAAACACACACCATGGCCTCCAACATTGCTTCAGGTAAAGAATAAGAATTCTGCTCATGGTTTGTAATTTAAGTTTTTAGGGCTCACTGTTTTAGCACTAAAATTATACTTCTTAAATCTTACAAAAATGTTTGACTCATAATTGAGCAGAGGTGCCATGCTTATTGATGCTATATATAATTACTGATTTCATCATTTGAGATTTTTTTCCCTCCTAATGTAAATCTTGTCCCAAAATCTGAACTATAGGTAGACAGTCATTAGAATTTCCTGCTAATGTTTCATTGCTGACTTTCTAGAATGTCACCAGAAATTGTTTTTACACCGTCTGTCTTTTCCACATACCGTGATGAATGCTTTTGAAAGTGACTGCCTTAGAAACGTTTCATGATGTTGACCGCTTTGATAGAAGCATGGACTGAGATTCCTCAGAAATTTCTGAAACATCTGATTTAAGTTCTCTTAAAGTTCTTGTAACCTGTTAGAAACAATTAAGTTCTGTTTTGATTGAATGCCTAACACCCTGCTAAGTGTTCAGGGGGCCCTTTGTTTTATTTGGGGGTCCATTGTCATGTCACCGGTACTTCTATTTCGGGGTACACATTCTTCGAGTTCTGTTGGAACTCAGACTTACGCATGTGTTTCGCCTTCATTTGTTTTGAGTACATATTTTACTAAATCTGTGCCAGCTGCACAACATGTCCTTAAAACTTGCCTATGTGTACCAAAGGATCAGAACAAGTGAGTGTGGATCTTTGATGTGACAATATCTTCACTAACGTAAAAAACAGATGGGGCCATGTCAGGAGTCATGCTTTGAAATGAAATTGGGAGACATGGTTTATTAATAACTTTTGCTCAGAAGTTTCTAACAGCTCATTCTCATGTGAAAGTGGATGTTTACTGCAGTCAGATTATACAGAGTACTCATTATATTATAGGATCTGAATAAAGTTCAGAGATGAGTAGTTTAAAATGCCAGATTTGACCCTAAAACAACAATTCCCGGAGTATGGCACGTGAACCACCAGTGGTACTCAAGGTAGATGTAGGTAATACTCAAATATTTATTTAAATGGTTGCCTAAAACTGTAACTAGCACATCAAATTATAATTGCTAGTGAAAGTTTTATAAAGTAAGTGGATTTAAAGAAAAATATTAAGAATCTTGAAAATAGCATTTGGATGCTCAGGCTTGGGAAATACTGTCCTAAAGTGTCAAAGTACTCTTTCTTCATCATCTGTGAGAAAATGTAATCAAACCCATTTAAGTACTTAGCTATCCTGCTGGTCAAACCTGAATCCTGCATACAGGTTCATCTTTCTCATTCTAAAACAGAAGATAATGACGTGTGTGATATTCCAGTCATGCTAGTGTTTGTAATAGGGCTTTGTTTTCCCAGTTCAGTCACTGATTCCCACTGGATGTTTGCAGAAAGAAATTTAAATATGATTTTATACTGCTTGGTTTTAGATGGTTGAAACCTTGTATAATAATGGTGCTAATTCTATATGGGAGCATTCTTTGCTGGACCCTGCCTCTCTTATCAGTGGAAGACGCAAAGCTAATCCACAGGATAAAGTACAGTGAGTGAAATGTTTATAAATATTCTTATTTCTTCATAACCCCTGGGGCCCGCTGAAAGGAGTGCAGCTGTTTTTGACCAGCCCCTACAGGGGCAGCACGGGAGGTAGTCACCCAGTTTTGCATTGACCTCTTTGCTATTAGGAATGCAGAACAAAGCCAGGCATGGGACCATCTCTTTTGCATGGTTACCCAGCAGAATTCAGTGGTTTCTCTGGTTTAAGACTAAGGCTTGGTGGCTTTTGATGTAATCACATTTGAGCTTTGGCACTCAAACAGTAGGCAGTCAGACCAGAAATCTCGGTTCTGGGCTCCAGTCTGCCTGATGCCTCACTTATAAGATGGGATGAAGAGCTGCTTCCTCACAAGGTTGCTAGGTCAGTTAAGAAAATTACACAGAGCAGAAAGATGCTATAAAAAGCAGGTATTCTGCAGTCCTGGCCATTATAATGACTAATGTATGTTTTCAGACTTCAGGCCTGACAACACACTGCTGAAACTTACTTCAGTATTGTTCATTCTATTCTTGAGTGGGGGATGTGGGTCACTTCCTCTTCTTTTTACAGTCTGAAGAATGGGGAATGTCATATCTGAACTGCAAGTGAACTGTTTTCTTTTTTGTTTTCGAACCAGTCCTAATAAAGCAGAATTCATCAGAGCAAAGTATCAGATGTTAGCATTTGTCCACCGCTTGCCCTGCCGGGATGACGATAGTGTGACTGCCAAAGATCTTAGTAAGGTGGGTCACACCTTTTAAAATCCCTAAAATTGCTGGATGAAGCAGCGTATCGTCTCAT